>NC_141689.1:1955915223-1957132447 GCF_964263255.1 Lissotriton vulgaris | reverse complement strand
CAAAGTATTGATACACGTCCCTCTCGATCTTTTTCGCAGAAATCGGAAAGAAGAGGACGGTCAGACCCAGGAGAGCACACCAAGTCCAAAGACAAGCAACCTGCTCAGAGTAAAAAATCTCAATTTCCAAAAAAGAAGGTAGCCAGTATTAGAGTAATCAACCATGCCGAAAATACTGAGGACACAGTTGAAAAACAGGGAGTGGGCATTGACAATGTTGGACAGTGCGGCAGAAATCAGTATAGCGCGCAAGATCTTGATGAGTCATCTGGAGACAGTGGACACTAATGAATACATTCAGGTTGAAACTGCCGACACCAGACTTAGCGAGCCCCATAAAATATACGAAATAACATTGCGTATAGAGGGTGATAAGACTAGTAAAATAAAAGGTCTATTTTGGGATAAACTCTCAAAAGGCTATGATATTCTGTTAGCTGAAAAAGATTGGCCCCCAGAGTTTGTCAGGGAGTGCCCTCGTGGCGAAGAATTGATTATGCCTGCCTTCTCGAATCACATTCCGATTCACAAAAAATATACATATGCAAGGAAATGGGCAGTAGCCCAGGCACCGGCATTATATAAAAATCATGTAGGATGGGATGAGGACTCTCCTCCTCACAAAATCCAATTAAAAAGTGAACCAGCTGCCCAAAGGCAGTATCCCATTAAGCAAGAAGCTAAAAAACAAGTCAGGGAGATCTTAGATCAACTTGAATACCAGGGGGTGATTGAAACATGCACCTCTCAAATGAACAATCCTTTGTTTCCTGTCTCCAAGCCAGACAATTCATATCGTCTAGTTTTGGACTACAGACATCTTAATGCATGTTGCAAAACTTTTGCAGTACAAAACTCGCATAGTGCAGCCCTAATGAATAACATAGTTAGGAAAAAATATAAAACAACCTTAGACATATCTAATGGTTTCTTTTGTCAAAACATTGCACCAGAAAGCAGATATTTGACCGCTTTCTCAGCATTTGGGTCGCAGAAAAAATTCTGTTGACTCCCACAGGGGTTCAAGAACAGCCCAGGACTATTCTCAGCTAGGGTAACAGAGTTACTACAAATATATGATGATGAGGCATTATCTTACGTAGATGATATCTATCTCACAGACGACGACTTGGATACTCACTTGAAAAGAGTGAACACCATTATACTTGGGTTCGCAGCAGAGGGTTACAAATTCAACTTTAAAAAGTCTCGAATTGCCCATCTGACAGTACTATTCTTAGGGTACGAATTATCAAGTGAAGGAAAAAGCCTAGCGGACAACTTCTTAGAGAAGTGCGCTGTACTCCAAGCTCCAAAAACGCTGAAGAATTTACAATCCATACTAGGTTTTCTGAATTTCGGAAGAACTTACATTCTAAATTACGCAGAGAGGGTTAAACCTCTCTACGAACTAATTAAACCTGATTTTAAACAAATCAATTGGACTCAAAAACACACAGAAATTTTGAGATCACTGCAAACAGACATGTTAGCTAAAACTCAATTAGATACACGTGACAACACATGGGATCTTGTAATCCGAGTCATCCCAGGAGGATGTGGATTCACGTACCTGACCTCTAATGAGGGAGAAAAGGTACCAATTTCAATTAAATCTCACTTGTACACACAAGCAGAAAAAGCATTCAGTCTCACAGAAAGAACTGTGAAAGCAGTGCAAATTGCATTAGCAAATGAACGAGAACTAGCACACGGCAAAAGGATTAATATCCTCACAGCGGAATCCGCCTTCGAGGCGCTATTCAGCCCAGTAAACCTGCCTACAGTGTCACTGGATCCGAAATGGATACAGTGTGTAGATTCTGTAGGAGCGGAAGATGTGAAATACTATTTTGCCCTGCAATTCGAAGAACTGAATGATTTAGAATATGAAGAAGAATATCCTCTGCCAATCGAACTTCTGCCTCTCCAACAATACGCCAGTATAATCTATACAGATAGGTTTGTACAGCATTTCAACGTAGATAGAAAATCCTACGATGCAGCCTGTGCGATTGTTAAAGGTCGTTGGCTGTGCGGTAAATTCAGACCGAAAGTAACAAAAACTGAATCTGTAAGAAACTGTTCGGTTCAGAGAGCTGAAATCAGATCTTTAAAGATGGCGCTCGAAAATGCAGAACGTGAATTCCCCACACTTATCGTGTGAGATTCTCATTTTTGCGTCAACTCTTACAATAATAAACTGCAGAGCTGGATTGAAAACGATTACAAAGATGACACAGGTGCCACAATAAAGCATAAATTGCTCTGGAAACAGGTAGTTCTTTTACAGAAAGAACTACAAAAGACTCACGTGATACACGCACAGAGTCTTCAACGTGATGGCGTTCACGTTGCAGGGAATTCATTGGCTAATACAGCCACAGCGGAAGCAACTAACCCGGCTTCCGTAGCAACAAAAAAGCGTACAGAAAAATACATAGACGGGGAAACAATGCTGGCAGTAAAAACGACCGTAAAAGGTGACTGTGCAACACTACCCTTGAACTATCCACTCAATTATGCATACGTAATCGATGCAAACTATGTTCCTTTTGCTCGAATCCCTGGAGTGGGGGATAGAGTAATTCCAAACAGGGACCGGAGGGGCTTCCTATTACAGGAAGCACATATGGGATTGGGTCTGAGACACCAAACAATCAGGGACTCTCTGAGAGAATTATAATCAGAGTACTGGTGGCCAGGAATGAGCATAGGTATTCAATGTTTTGCTCAAAATTGTGAAAACTGCAACAGAGATCGCAGTAATGAACAGGCCAGTGTAGTTTCAGGAACCCTGATAGACAGCATAAGGCGGTCTATCTGCGCAATCAAAGAAGAGAAGCGCGTCCCATTGTACATCCTTAAGGCTAAACACACTTAAAAAATGAGGCCCCCAGCGCTCGGCTGACGCTAGAACGGTTATAAAAGATCTGCGAGTCTTTATCGGCACATACACAACTACCACGTTCCATTCTGACCAGGGTCCTGCTTTTAGCTCTCGAGCTTATAAGGGGGCCATGGCCAGCATGGGAATTGGGTTGCGGTATTCTTGTCCGTCGCACCCCGAAGGGAATAGTGTGGTAGAAAGAAAAAACCGGGACATAAAGCGATCTATAACAGCGAAGGTATTAGGTTCAGGCGCTGGGTGGGTCAAACATTTAATAAGTGTCCAGACCAGTCTTAACAATTTGCCAAGAAAATCTCTAAAAGGTTTCAGCCCATACGAACTATTGTTCGGAATTAGAATGAACATTCAGGACCTCGATAGTCAGATATCAGTGGTACAAGAAAAAACAACAGACTTTGACATCAAAGATCGTTTGGCTGTTTTACAGGAACTGAATGAAACAAGAAAATCCTTAAGCAACATAAAGTTAAAGCAACAGCCATCTACCACTGACGAGGCACCACAAGCAACAGCCCCAGCAAGGCCTGTCTGGATTCCAAAGATTGGGGATCTAGTCAGAGAAAAAATCGCGGTGAAGAAGGAATTTGGGCCTTCTTACAGAAAAGCAGTACCTGTCTTGGCAGTCACCGGAACAAGATCAGTTGTACTACCGCCCCTTGCTGGTAAAAAGGAGAACAGAGTTGTGTCTATCGACCTGGTAAAACCACAAGCATGTGGCCTATAATCAACAGTAGGCCCAGTGGACTCCCAAGAAACAACAGAATACCCAAACTTGCAACAATCCAAGAGGTTCAGACTGAAAGACTCATCACATTCGATCAGCCTGCAGTACACAGAGAAGGACTATGCGATAATGCCATGGAACTTGTGCCTCTTGAGACACAGATTGAAACAGTTCGTCAAGAAACACCAGTCTACAATAATGTGGCATCAGAAAATGCTACCGAGAGACAGATTGAAAGAACAATCCCAACAATCGACAGAACTGCCTCTGGTTATTTCATCAACTTCGACAACTTCTCTGAAGATCAAAACGACCCCGAAGTGATGCCAGAAACAAAAAAGACTTTTAAAGAAAAAGCAACAGAACTCTTTCATCAACTAAAAGAAATCTACCTTATTTCACCTTGGTTAGAGTTCTGGTTCGGTCTAGGTGTATTTTTCCTCCTACTTTGGCTCATCATGGTACTTTGTTTGGGAAAATTCATTGAGGGAAAATTTAGTACAATGGACACAGCAAGTCAGAACATCAACCTAGTCCTGAAACCACACAGATCATCCCACGTGAAGAAAAGAGAACTGTCAACAGTAAATGTCACAGCAATTCCAATACCTGGTGGGGTAGTATGGGAGAAAACTGACTATGAGATCTATGGTCCGGTCGAAATCCTGAAGTATCCTCATCAACTGAAGGTTTCCTTAAGTGACTTTGTAAAACATAGTACATTCTCTGATGATTGGGACTTAAACAGTATAAATGACATGATGTCTGATTTAGTAATGTCAGCTAGATTTACAGAACATGATTATTTTCAAGGTTCATCTAGTTATGAGCAATTATTCTGCTACACACATTATGGTGATCATTACTTGCATAAATCTGCACAGCCTAGAAATGTTTTTATGTATAATCAATGGGAACATTGTGCTACACCACCTAAAAGCAGTTCTAAAACATTCTTTGAGAAATTCAAATACTTCTCAGGGTTTAACACCAGTGATGCAGAAACGTTTTATTACAAACTGTTAGATAAAACAGGAATGAAAACAATGCTGACAAACACTAAATTAATATATTCAGAAGCATTTTATGAAAAAATGATGACATTTGGTTTTGATTATTGGAAAAATAACATTGAAACGAAAACCATTTGGGGTACAAAAGATTGGCAGGTACAAGGCCTTGAAGCACTATTCAGAACCTGCATGATACCAGAACAAAAGATGTTTTTAAATGACACAATACACCAAACATCCTGTCTTGGCCTAGCTAAGATCAAAGACCTTAACAAACCGTCTATTATTATTATTATTATTATTATTATTATTATTATTATTATTATTATTATTATTGGGACATTTATTAAGCGCTGCGATTACGCACACCGGCGTGTCCACGCGCTGAAAAGTAGGAGTAGGCAGATGACAGTAAACACAGAAAGAAAACTACGCGGGCCAATTATTTACTGTAAAGATAAGTTTTTAGTTTCGCCCGGAATCTAGCCTCATCTGGTTCTAGACGCAGGTCCGTAGGCAGTTTGTTCCAGTTGGTTGCTGCCAAGTATCTAAAAGACCTGCCTCCCATGCGGGCTTTCTTAATTCTGGGAGTCCTCAGTAGGCCACCCCCTGTTGATCTGAGCGCGCGAGTTGGTATATACGCTTTGATCAAATTCGTCAGAGGGGCGGGTGCTCTGCCATTCAGAATGCGATGACATGTGCCGAGAGCTTTGTATTCTACTCTTCTCCTTACCGGGAGCCAGTGTAGCTGCTGGAGGGCCGCCTTAGAAGGCGCCCTTTTAGGCAATCTGAGAATCAGACGCGCTGCCGCATTCTGCAGCACTTGCAGCCGGGTCATGCTTTTTTCTGGAGCCCCCAGGTACAGCAGGTTCCCATAGTCCGCCCTAGCAGTAACCAGGGCATGAACCAGGGTTTGACGTGCTTCAAGCGGGAGTAAGTCCAGGACCTTTCTCAGCTTCTTCAGAATCCCGAAACAGACTCCCACCACCCGATTAATCTGGGGGCCGAATGTGAGCCCAGCGTCAAACCACACCCCCAGGTTGCGCGCCTCTAGGCACGGGGTTGGGGTGGGTCCAAGGCAGGAGGGCCACCACGCCGGCGACCAGGCAGACTGGGCTCTCCCCACCACCAGCACCTCTGTCTTGCTGCCGTTCAGCTTCAAACAATTGTTGGCCATCCATTCGGCAAGATCTTTCATGCATGAGCGGAAGCCATCGGCAGCGAGACAGGGCGCCTGCGACAGGGAGATCACCAGCTGCGTGTCGTCGGCGTAGGACACCAGTTGGAGGCCATGGCTCTCCACGATCGATGCAACAGGCGCGACATACATATTGAAGAGGGTTGGGCTCAATGACGAGCCCTGCGGCACGCCTTGGCCCAAAGGCACCCCCCTTGAGTAGCAGTCTCCCTGCCTGACTTGAAAACTTCTCTCATTGAGGAAGTCTTGGATCCATCTCAGCGCGGTGCCAGAGATGCCGCCTCTGTTCAGACACTGTAGCAAGATGTTGTGTGCTACAGTGTCGAACGCCGCGCTGAGGTCCAACAAGATCAGAGCCATAGTTTGGCCTGCATCCACGCCCTCTCTCAGATGTTCCGTCGCCATGAGGAGGGCGGACTCGGTGGAATGTCGTGGCCTGAAGCCAAACTGCGTCGCATGGAGCAGTCCCCTTTCCTCCACATGCTTCATGATTTGGGTATTAACCACCTTTTCCGCCACTTTTGACAGAAAAGGCAGGAGGGAGATGGGCCTCAGATTTTCTAATACCTCGAAGCCTAAGTGGGATTTCTTCCAGAGCGGGAGCACCACCGCCTGTTTCCATCCATCCGGCAGCTTCCCAGATCCGAAAGATACGTCGAGGACATGCCTTATATAAGGCTCCAGGACTTCCAAGCTGTCTGCCAAGCGTTTTGGCGACACCGGGTCCCACGGGGATCCTGATTTAACAGAGCGACACATCGCTAATAGTTCCTCAGGAGGAGGGGTGCAATAGTGTGATATATGCCCTGCCGTCTCTGTATCCCCCATTACTTCCTCTAGGTCCAGTCCTGTAGGCCGAGTAGGGAAGGTCGAGTAAATCTTCTCTACTTTGGCGGAGAAGTAACCTGCAATCCGGTCACAAGACTCCGTAGAGCAGCTCTCCGGCTCTGTAGGTGCATTTACCGACGTCAGGGATTTGTAAATGCCAAAGAGTTCCTTGGCGGAGTTCTCTGCCCCCTGAATTTGTTCAGCAAAGTAGGCTGCCTTAGACTTTTTTATCAGCCTATGGTGAATACGCCTTTTTTCCAGGAATACGTCCCTGGCCTTGCTGTCGTAGGACACCCTCCAGACTTTTTCTGCCCGCATACAGTCTGCCTTTGTCAGTCTCAGCTCAGTACTGAACCAAGGAGCTGAGCGGTCTTTCCGAACACATGTGGTCGAGCGGCAGAGTGGGGCTGTCTGGTCAAGCGCAGCCGTAATGCGCTGATTCAGGTTGCGGACAGCGGATTCTATGTCCTCGCCCCCCGGCGAACCATCCCTAGTTAAAGCGTGGTTAAAATCTTCCACCGAAAATTTAGCCCACTTCCTTCTAAGAAAATTAGAGGGTGCCTGGCTAGTTTTATTGGCATTTCTGCTCTGTATAGAGAATGTCACCAGGAAGTGGTCGGTCCAGGGAACGGGTTCAGCACCTGACACCTCCACACCTTCCCAGTTAGCATAGACCGGGTCCAGGAGGTGTCCTAGTCGATGCGTAGGGACCTCAAGTTTCAGATCCAGTTGCAGGGCAAGCATGTCCCGACCAAAATCCTCAACCCCTGTGGCCTCCGGGCAGTTGAGGTGCAGATTAAGATCTCCTAATAGGAGAAATTTGTCCCTGCGCAGGGTCGCCTCCATGAGGCTTTCTAACAGGCTCTCCCTAAACTTGGTACAGGCCCCTGGGGGTCGATATACCAGACATCCATTGAGCGTCATAGCCCCATTAATTTTAATCGAGAAGAGACCCGCCTCACTCTCCACGATCGGCGTGCGTTCCAAGCAGCAGCCCAAAGTGTCCCTAAAAATAATCGCAATCCCCCCTCCCACCCCCTCTGGCCTATCCTGCCTAACCCAGGAGTAATTCTCCGGTGTGGCTTCAATGATGTCAGAGTCAGAGAACTGATCGAGCCACGTTTCTGTTAAAAACAGTATGTCGAGTTTTTTGTCAGTAATCAGCTCGAGCACATCGAGCCTGTGTTTACGAAGCGACCTGACGTTCAGGAGACCGCAGGCCAATGCCTGTTTCGTGGACTCCTGAAGCAGAGTGGTCATACGAAAACCACAGTGAGGACATGTCCTGTCGCTACTCGACATACCGTGCATACATGAGGTAGCAGTACTGGGGCGAAAACTAAGGAGCTGTTCCCTTGTCCAGCAGATTTTTCGAACAGGGGTTGGCGCCCTAGGCCGCAGTCGGCCGCGGACGGGCGCAGACGGGCTCGACTTTGGCGACACTTCGGCGCGCCTTCGTCGCGCCCGCTGCGCTCGTCCGCTGCGCTCCCTAGTCAACATCCGCCTTTTATCCCCCAGTGCGAGTGACCTCAAGAAAACTAGACCGCTAACCGGTCTCCCCCGCAAACCGGAAGTGGCAGTCTCGACCTTCCACGCCCTCCGCGCAACAGTGCTAGTCACCGCGTCGGACCAGGGCGGGAAGGAGAGGAGAGAACAGCCCCGGCATCCACTAAGGCAGGTAAGCCTGTTTTGAGCCCAAAGTAAAATTATAGTTCACCCAACAGTCCAATATTAAAAAGCGCGCACACGCTGTTAAAACGCTCAGCGCAGCGCCAAGCACAATGGATTGTGGACACTGCCACTGCCCACTCACCACCACGCGAGCCGGCTCCTCCGGTGCCTTTTATCCCCCAGCGCGAGTGACCTCAAGAAAACTAGACCGCTAACCGGTCTCCCCCGCAAACCGGAAGTGGCAGTCTCGACCTTCCACGCCCTCCGCGCAACGGTGCTAGTCACCGCGTCAGACCAGGGCGGGAAGGAGAGGAGAGAACAGCCCCGGCGCCCACTAAGGCAGGTAAGCCTGTTTTGAGCCCAAAGTAAAATTATAGTTCACCCAACAGTCCAATATTAAAAAGCGCGCACACGCTGTTAAAACGCTCAGCGCAGCGCCAAGCACAATGGATTGTGGACACTGCCACTGCCCACTCACCACCACGCGAGCCGGCTCCTCCGGTGCCTTTTATCCCCCAGCGCGAGTGACCTCAAGAAAACTAGACCGCTAACCGGTCTCCCCCGCAAACCGGAAGTGGCAGTCTCGACCTTCCACGCCCTCCGCGCAACGGTGCTAGTCACCGCGTCGGACCAGGGCGGGAAGGAGAGGAGAGAACAGCCCCGGCGTCCACTAAGGCAGGTAAGCCTGTTTTGAGCCCAAAGTAAAATTATAGTTCACCCAACAGTCCAATATTAAAAAGCGCGCACACGCTGTTAAAACGCTCAGCGCAGCGCCAAGCACAATGGATTGTGGACACTGCCACTGCCCACTCACCACCACGCGAGCCGGCTCCTCCGGTTCCAAAGCCAATACCTGAAAATACAACTACAGATATTGAGTTAGACGTCTCACAAATTTTACATTTTAACAGAACACATCCTGATTGGAAAAAGTGGTTAATCTGGCCTACTGACACAAACAGCTGTCAAGATAGATTCCTGACTAAAACCCAGGGGTTAAAAATGACCAGACAAGACCCTAGATACTCCCAGAGACAACATCCAGGGATAGTAACAACATACAGTGTAGGGAAGCTCTGCCTTGAATGGCTAACATCATCCACACTGGCTGAAATTAAGCAACACTTGTCTTTACTAAAAGATGGTGCTGATTTGCGCGATTTCATTCTTGGACCACGCAAACAGCGTCAAAAGCGTTTCATAGCGACCAGTATCTATGCTGCGTACAACGAGGCTTGGAAAGTCACACAAATTGAAACAGCTGAAAAAATACGAGAAATTGATCGTATTAATTTGGAAAAATCACTTTCTGTAGTGGACAATGGGTTAATGACTGTGTCCTCCAGAATATATTCGTTGGACAATATTGTATCTTCTGCCTTTGACATAATAGACAGAGACTTGCTAATGTTACAGCATGGCCAGTCACAATTACGTTCTATTATACAATTAGGCTGGACGCTGCAAAATCTTCGTTCAGGCTATGTGCCTTGGCGTTTAATAAACACAACGTCATTGTTTTCCATTTTTAACCTTACTGATAAACAAATCAGTTTGGCACAGAAAGGAGCAGACTATACAATCCTGAGCATCGAAAAACTTGAGAGATTACCATTGACAATGTCAGAGAGTCCTGTCATTGAATGGATAATACACGGAATTATCACTATTCCGATAACAACTTTCCGATTTAAAAAGTGCCTTGAATACATACCTACTGGCCAGTATGAACGATTGGGTAAAGGTTATGTTAAATCAGAATGGAAATTACCATTCACACATTCATGCTACAGTGACAGCGACAAAAATGTATTTCTTAGTGGTGAAAACTGTAAACGGTCACTAAGCGGTATACTTTTGTGCCAGGGTATTAATTTACACGGAGCTTGTGATGGAAATTCTAACAACCTTTCATGCCACCAGCTTGTCACACCTGCAACTCAGATAGAGCCCTTCTTTATGCAACTTGCTAACGGGAGTTACATTCTTAGAATGGATCACAGATGTTGTGGCCTTGTTCCAGGGAAAAGTTATCTTGTAAGAGTAACATCCATGGTCAAATGCTGTATGCAGGCATTGTTTCCGAACGGGCCTGTAGACACAGAGACTCCCATCTGGCCTCGTCTGAATCTCTATTGTATACGAATTGATACTTTAAGCAAAATGAAGTCTGTGCTTTTGCAGACAACAGTGCCCATAACGTCATCAAAAGAGACGTATGATCTTCTAGTTGCAAGGACAGCTACGGAGGTTCATGACCTTTTATCAACAAATTGCCCCGTGCATTTCGTAGAAATGCTTAGCCAACTCCTTAACATGTCTAGTGCCACAGGCATCCCAGGCATATTTAAGACGATTTTTACGGGACTGCTAACACCATTTCAAGCAATTCTGGGAATCGTTCCTAATTTTGTCCACTCTGTTTTTGGCGGCATACCCCTATTTTTGGGACTTGTAGCAGGGATTTTATTTTTGACCATCCTGCTTCGTTATGGTAAGCCAAAGCTCAGACATAGCTCCCATGGGAATGGAAGAGACAATCCTAGCAATGCGCTACCGGGACAGGATAACTAACGTCCTTGGATTGGCCAGGCTGAGAGATCTAAACATGACCTGGTTCCTTTCATTCAGACCTATATGGCAGAACTGTATCTTACCGGTACTACGATGTATGCTATGCGGAGATGAGTGCGTGTTGGACATCTGTCTTTCACTTCCATCAGCAGTACCAATGGACGTCGATACTTTGCTCAGTCCGATAACGACTCACGCATTGTGTTGTCCCCAGCGGCTACCAATCCTGATGACGTCATTCGTTGAGACTCCTGTGCTACGACTAGGTGGTAACAGTGGAGCGAGTGACAAAAGCAACATCACCCAGGTACGACCTTCTGTGAGCATTGCTGATCCCGACTATGATGACAGCAATCATTCTCACACCTGCCAAGTTACAGCACTATCGAATTTGGTCGAACTGTCACCTGATTTTGTAGACCAATTCTTTGAGAGCCTGTCTGATATGATGTTCTCACCCGGACAGAAACAATAACTTTATAGAAGCATTCCGATACACAGCGTTCCCATGAACTCTGAATTCGGCCTTCAGTTTTGAACAACAAAATCTGCTAAAAGCGTTGGAACTCTATTTCCCCGTTCAAGCATTAATTCTTTTGAATTGAACACTTTTTAATATTGACCCTTTTTTGGCACGAACAATTCTTTGCTTAAAGTAAAAACTATTCTTAGAGAACAGAAGCTTCAACTTCTATTTCTACATACATCTAGAGACATAATAACTTACACCAGCCTCTAGCACATTTATTGCAATGCATTTATATGTGATGAAATTATCTCGCCCTTCTTCTGTTTCAGAGATATTTCATGTGTAATTCTTTTTGCATAATCGTTCATTGATTTCATATGCTATAATTTTTGAATGATTTCTATGCTTCAAAAACGTACAGTACCTATATTTTTCACGTATTACAATATACGCCTATTTCAAATGCATTTATGTATTTTGGGGTGGGCAATGTTACACACGCATCTTATTGCTCTAGTTTTAGTAATTTGATGGACATGAATTCGTGGAGTGGGTGTTGCGTGCTTATCTAGGATCCTGATCGATATTGTGACCTTATGCCCCTATTCGGCTATAAATCCATTTATTCCCTATATTGGCATAACCGTTCAAGTGCAATATTCAGAAACTCATCTCTGGCCTCACACGAACAGAGCCACATTCCAGAATAGCTTTCTCTGCCACTTCCTTTGCAACCAATTAGTGCAATGACAGAGCAGAAGTCACTATCTGAGATTCCTAGATTAACACTCTGAGTTCTTCAACAAGATAAAAACTCAGCAAACCTGGAAATCCCCGCTTGCTGTGTTTTGATTAGTAATAGAACTCTAATGAGCACTGATAGACGATCACTTCCTAATGACATCTTTATTGACGTCTTATGTCCAACAAACTTACGTCAAACAAGGCACCTTTCAGGTATAAATATTACCAACGTTGCCTTAAGCAAACGCTGCTGTCTCGTTGCTGTTGGTGAAGCAACCGTCCTGTTGCCCGTCGCCTGAGGCTGCTGTTTACGCTAATGCCATCGCTGATGCTGCCAGCTATCTCGCTGCTGCTGAAGAAGCTGTCATACTGATGATACCATAGCTGCTATCGCTACTGCTATCGCTGCTAACTAGCGAACGATGGTGTGGTGAACTTAGGAGCTGAACAGCCGTCCCCCTGCAAAGAGCCCAGCAGATGCAAGCTGCCCGCGGACGCTGTCCCCCCTCCTTCTCCTCCTCGACGCGCTGAAGAAGAGACGCTGTCTTTCTCCTGCCGAGAAATCCAGCTCCAGCGTTTCTAGTCTACCCTTGCGGGTGACTGGGATATCGAGCCCTGAGGGAGATACCAGACCTCCATCATTCTATTCCAGAGGTATGGTGTTGACTAAACCCTTGAGAGAGAATTCTTGAAGCAAACCTTGGCAAAACCAACTTAACTTAGCGCTACTTACTTACTCCCCTCCCAAGTATTAGGCTTAGGTCAGGTACACTGGGGTAGGCGTAGTTAGAAGCACCAGTTGAGTATTTTAGCCTAATGTATATATGAATGTATATATGTTTTATTCCTTTTAAACCATTATATGGCTAAGAAACCATATCAATGCTTTTACAGTATTACTTCGCAATACTTATCTTACTGTACGTACTTTTTATAATAACAAGTCTTCCAATTGTGGCAATTCATTTCTCTTGTAAGAGAAGAAAGACTGTTCAATAAATGTTAACCCTTTATTGACAAACGCCCGTCTCTCTATTCTCTACATATTGTGAAAGTAAACTGCACCAGCCTGACTGAGTAAAATAACTGTCTATTGTTTCACACGACCCTAGAGATTGACTCTTGATCTGAGGAGCAAAGTTGTCATGTTGCACGGTTGTTGGAAAACTGAATCCCTTCTTGTCTGTGCCAGGGAAGCTGATCACTTCCTATTTCAGTCAAGAAAGTTTCCAGTGACCTCTGAGCTAGTTGGTAACAACCCCAATTAAGTTTAGCATAGTCAGTAGAGGCCTGGAAGATCCGCACTTCTACGTCGATACTACTGTTTATGTTATTCCAATGCGCAGGGCCTATTGGGAAAATAGGAACTACACTACACACTCAGGGTTGTACCCTGGGAGCAGTTGCCAAAGGTACTTGCTTCACACACAGTAGAGTTTGTATAGGCTGATGCAAATGGTGCACCTCATTTTGAGGAGCAGTTGTGCTGTCCCCAATAATCCACAAATGGCTGCATTTTTAATCATATCACTACCTTTGATCTGCTTAGTAAAATGTGTCCTTTCTAAAGGTAGGAGGTATTTTCAAACCTTTTTCCTCACATGGTGGATATTTCACTCCTTCCTGGACTAAGTAAGATTGCAGAGAAGGTGGTCAACAAGCAATTGTCTGCCTTCCTTGAAACCAACAATCTCCTTCGTCCCACACAGACAGGCTTCCGTCCAGGTCAAGGGACGGAAACAGCCCTTTTGAAGGTAGTTGAAGAGGCAAGATGCATCTTGGATTCGGGAGGATCAGTGTTACTGATCCTCCTGGATCTAAGCGCTGCATTCGACACGGTGGACCACAAAATCCTCATTAAGCGCCTCTTCAGTTTGGGAGTAAGGGGCACAGCCCTTTGCTGGCTCTCTTCGTTTCTAAAAGACAGAACATTTCAGGTCTGCGAAGGGAATGTTAGATCCGACATTCTCCCTCTCCAGTGTGGGGTCCCCCAGGGCTCCTCACTGAGCCCTACACTTTTTAACACTTACATGGCCCCCCTGGATGACGTGGTCTCCCCTTTTGGGATAAAAGCCGTCACATATGCTGACGACACCCAAATGATCGTATCATTTTCTCTGGAAGAGGACAAGGTAAAAAACCTTCATGATTGTCTAGAGGGAATTCATGCCTGGATGTCCGCTTCAAGGCTCAAGCTCAATGGCTCGAAAACCGAGCTCATGCTGTTGGGAAATAAAATATCTTCTCTTCCATCCGCCATGTGGCCAGCATGTTTAGGCCCCCTCCCTCAACCCAAGACTGAATTAAAAAGTCTGGGTTTCTGGCTTGAACAGGACCTATCCCTCAAAACGCAAGCGAAAAAAACAGCTGGCACATGTGTGGGGCTACTGCGTTCCACCAGAAAGATCCTCCCTTTACTTCCAGGACCTTCACAGAAATTGCTCTTTCAGGGTCTAGTCTTATCAAGACTAGATTACTGCAATGCTCTCTTTCTTGCTGCCTCAGAATCCACGATCAACATCCTTCAAAGAACACAGAATGCTGCAGCTAGGATTCTTACTGGGACCTCTCGCAGAGTCTCAGCCAAACCCGCCCTTAAGGCACTACATTGGCTGCCGATCCGCGAAAGGGTCAAATTCAAGGCCCTCTGCACGGCCCATAAGGCTCTGCAAAATCAAGGGCCCCCAATGCTAAAGGACATGATCTTTCCATACAGACCCAATAGGCCCCTACGCTCAGCTCAAGGTCATCTGGCCACAGTCCACAAAATCAGAAAAGCCCAAACTGGAGGACGCCGTTTCTCGGTTACAGCAGCCACCTCCTGGAATGCTTTGCCATTACATCTTCGTTCTGAGACCAATCTTCTGAAATTTCGCAAGCTGCTAAAAACTCACCTCTTCCCGCAATAACTTCCTCCCTCTCCCGACTTCACCCTCAGAAGTTCTGCAATTTCAGCGCTGGGACGCTCACGGGCAGCCATGCGCTATATAAGACCCAAATTTCATTTCATTTCATTTCATATGGTCTCAGATTCAAGAGACAATCCCTTCTGGTGAATGAATGATCAACTTGTAGAGTGCGAACAAATGCCAACGGGTGTCAAGGCACTGAAACAATGGAACCCGGTCCAAGGGAAGGAAGTATCAACTCTCTAAAAGAAAACTAAGAGGGCAAAAAGCCAGGTCTTTAGAGATTCACACAAGAGAAGGTGTGATTCGAGACAGGAAAATGATGTGGGATAGGTGTTCCAGGGTTTAGATGCAGCCACAGCAAAGGCTCTTCCTTTCCATCTTGCCCTCCTAAACATGGGCAGAACCAGCCAATTATTTTTGGCAGATCGAAGCTGTCTGGCAGGGAGGTAGCATTGGAAGAGGTGTTTGATTCCTTCCGGACCCAAGTTATGAAGTGCCCTCTAGACAATACATAGGGCCTCAAACAGAATTCGCTTCTCGGAGGAGGCAATTACCCAGTGATGTAACGATTAATGGCTCCGCCAAAGGCATGTCTCCTGTTGCCGTAAGCCAACAGGAGACGTGCCTTTGGCGGAACAACATTGTTGAGGGCTTAACACCCATTATATATTATTAACCACATTTGAAGTTAGCAATGTGCTCCTCCTCCAACGAGGTTCCTGTTTTTGTTCAGACTGCCTCCAGTTATTTTTTTCGATATTGACGATTATTCTTCAGATACTTCACAATTCTCTTTTGCATGGTGCACACACAGTGTTTTCTTGGCTTAAATAGACTTATCTGATTCCTTCATGGTAGAAACTTCAGATTTTCCTTTCCCTGGTTTTCTTTTTTATCCGGATTGGATTTGTTAAAGATTTTTTTCTGTTGCTAAATGGACACTATTTCCAAGAACATTCTTCTCCAGAGCTAGTGGTAGTTGAGGTACTTACACTCCATTCTTCTTCACATAAGGTCCGAAGAGTCTTTTCCCATGTGAACATTACTGCATTTCCTGTCCATGATGGTATTGCTTACAATAAGGTTGCATATGACATTTTTGGCCCACAGAAACTTTACAAATGCCATATGTTTTTTAAATTACTATGGATATCAACCCCAAATTCAATATCTGTTGAATGGGACACTGTGACTGTATCCAACATTAGAATCCTATACAACATTAAAAAATGAGGATTTGTATTACATTCTGCAAACTATGGTGAAATGTTTTGCTATCACCATTATGTTCATGACTTATTACACAGGGATAGTACACCACGCACTGTTTTCAATTATGCACAATGGGAACACATTCTAACACTACCTATAGGGAGACCCCAACAATATTTTAAAAAGTTCCATTACTTTCCTAGTCATATCTCCACAGGCTTGGTTTTATTT
This sequence comes from Lissotriton vulgaris, assembly GCF_964263255.1. Taxonomy (NCBI): domain Eukaryota; kingdom Metazoa; phylum Chordata; class Amphibia; order Caudata; family Salamandridae; genus Lissotriton; species Lissotriton vulgaris. Next base: position 1,957,115,960 of record NC_141689.1, on the reverse strand, counting down.
TATTTTAAGCTTACCCTTTCTCAAGCAATGAAACAAGCTTACACAGACAAAGTTAATTTATTTGATTCTTTGATTTCCGAATTCACCACCCAAAGTTATGATTATTGGAAAACAATATTGATTTGAAATCAATTTGGGCTACAAGACACTGGCAGGTCGAGGGTATAGATGCCTTATTTAGGGTTTGTCTGATCCCTTGACAAAAGATAGTTTAAAACAAAACAGTACAACAGACTATGCATCTTGGACTAGCTAATTTTAAGAATTTAAACACACTTAGCATTCCCAGGGGTGCATGTTTTTGTGAATGGCACCAATACATCAATATCACAGAAGAACAACTTAATAAGATGGTGCAGAATGATACATATAACTCTTCACTTTAGATTTCAGACGGATGGTTATTGATACTAATAGCTGCAATGCATGTTTTTTAAACTCCTCTAAGGGTTTTAAGGCTAGCTGACCTGACCCCAGATATGTCCAGTCACAACACTTGGGTCTATTAACTCTCTATTGTATAGGTAAGTTATGCCAGCAATGCCTAGAACACTTCACATTGTCTGCTGTTTACTACCATATATTCCTTCGTTTAGACAACATAGACTTGCAAGTTTTTTATTCGGTCTCAGATCTTCCCATTATAAATGTTTCAAACATGCTACATGTAATAAACTTTGGAAGATTTCACAACTAGAAGCTGCTGAAAGGTTGCGACAAATTGATAGGGAAAATTCAGAAATAGCATTAGCTGTTGTTGATAAGGGCATGACCACATTGTCTACTCATATTTATTCATTGAATAATACTGTACCATCTGCATTTGATATTATATAAAATGACATGTCTGCACTTTTACAGAGTCAAAGTCAATTAAGACCGATTTTGCAACTGAGTTGGACATTGCAAGTTTGAAATCAAACCGCGTGCCATGGAAATATCTGAATGAAAAAGAATTGTTTTTGCCTTATAATTTGTCATGCCTGCATCAAGTCATAGCAAAGAAAGACGCAACTTGTACAATGCTTAGTACAGACCGTTGAAATAAACTTTCCTTTACTGTAACAGAAGCACCTTCAGATATATTCTATTCTGGTGGACTTATGTGGCGCATAGCTTGCCGAAGTGCTCAGTCAGCCAATACACAGCTAGCTTAACCAGCAGAGCTACCTACCATGGAGCCAGATCTTTAATGCCCTACAGAAGGAAAGCCCATTAGACTGCTTGAGAGGTTCTAGGGGAAGGGTGTTCCATAGCTTGAGGGCCTGATTAGAAAAGTAATGGTCACCCCACCAAGATCTACCAAGCTTGGGGATCTTGCACAGGTAAGCTGAGGAAGATCTGAGTGACCTTTCAGGAATGTAGGGAGTAGCCAGTGTTCTTAGTAAGGCAGCGCCTCTCTTGAAAATAGGTAGCGCCTTAAATTTAACCTGCTTCTCCATGGGGAGCCAGTGAAGATTTCTCAGGGCCTCATTCCACCGCTGACTGAATCTTTAAACAACATGAACTTTACCCAACAGATCTCTTCAGCAACCCACATAAAAGGGCACACCCTGGACCAACTTTGGACCATCAATTTGGTGGTATCTGCACCATCCATCACACCCTGTTTATGGTCTGACCATCACCTGGTAAAATTCACTTTATAGAACCCGACCACCGGTAAAATTCCTACTCATAGGGGGGAATGATGATACAATGGAACGCCATTGACAGTAATGATTTTAATACCATACCGGTCAACATAGCTCCCCACCCCACACCCAACGTCAACCTCTATGAGGAGATTATCTCAGCTAGGCTCTTAGTAGCCAGCAATGAACATGCCCTACTTGAACAAATTATATTAACCCACGTCATGTGGCGCAGAGATGGTTTTCCCCTGAACTAAAACTACAAAAACTCACTCTCCGTCAATCAGAAAGGAAGTGGAGGCAGAATTATTGACATGCAGGAAACATCACCTAACTAATGGTCTTGAAGGAATACAAAAAGGCAATCTCCACAGGTAAGGTAGCACATTTCTCCTCTAGAATCCTAACCTCAAACAACCAAGCCAAAGAAATCTTTGCAATCGTAGACAAAATGTCCAACCCAGAGAGAGTACTAAGCAAACCCACGCCGTCGCAGGCCCTCTGCGACTCTCTGACAATTTTTTTATTGATAAAATCGTCTCCATCAAAGCCAGTATTCCCACCCATATGTCTCCATAAGTCTTCCCTCTACGCCCAGGAATCCCCACTCCCTCGTTTCATTTCTGCCCATTGACACTGAGTCCTTACACAACCTACTGTCAAAGGTCAGATCTGTCTCCCCTTTGGACCAATGCCCCCCTCATGTCCTAAAAGCGACCTTCACTGCCTCTTTGGACTCTGTTCTTGCACTCCTAAACAACTCCCTGTCCCAGGGCTGTGTCCCTAATGCCTTCAAGGAGGCTATAGTGGTCTCCCTCTTAAAGAAGCCAGGGGCAGACTCCCAGACGATGGCAAACAACATCCCCATCTCCTTGTTCCCTTATCTGGCCATGGTATTGGAAGCCCATGTTGCAAAATGCCTGTCCAATTTCATGGAACAGCCTGAGTTCCTTGACCCACGCCAAGCGGGTTTTCGTCCAGCCCACACCACGGAAACAGTGATACTGGCGGTACTGGACTCCTATGAGAAAAGGCTGACAGGCGCACTCTCCAGGCCCTGGTGCTGTTAGATCTCTCGGCCTCATTTGACATGGTCGACCATGATATGTTGGCAGACCGTGGCAGTAAGGCAGGCATCCTGGCCCCAGCCCTTAGATGGATCAACTCCTTCCTGAAAGACTGCACGCAGGCAGTCCGTATTGGCCAGTTCACAGCCCCCAAACTCAAAACCACATGTGAGGTCCCACAGGGTTCCTCGCTCTCCCCGCACCTGTTCAACCTCTACCTTCTCCCACTGATTAGATCGTTGAAGGAAAGAAGAGTGGTCACTTTCAATTATGCCGACCACCTCCAACTAATGTTTACAATTGATAACTCCCCCAAGTCAATATCTGACTTTCAGTTCACCATGAAATTAATTTGTCACTGGATGAACCACAATCACTTAAAACTAAACCCAGGCAAAAGCAAACTGGTTCTGACAGGTGGTAGCCACAATCAGTGGGTCCCACATTACTGGCCAAACAAATTAGGCCCCCCCGTCCCCTCCCCCTCAGGGAAAATCTATGGGGTTACCATAGGCAACAAACTTTCCCTCAAATCTCATCTAGGCTTGGTGATTTCCACCTGCTTCCTTCAGTCGTGAAAAATTAGAAAGATCAGCAGGCTACTGACACAAGCAGCTCTGGTACAGGTCCTGATAGCCATGGTCCTATCACGTCTAGACTACGCCAACACAATATATCTTGCTCTACCACTTGGTCTTACAAAACGGTTACAGATGGTACAGAAGCAAGCCGCCAGGTTGATATACAATTAGTCCATATGGCAATACGCCTACCCATTCTTAGGAAGCTGCATAGCTCCCTATCCCCCAACGCTGCACATTCAAAGCTGGCTGCCTGGTGTTTAAATCCCTGAATGGCCGGAGCCCTAAATTCATAGATAGCCTCCGTTCTTGCTACACTCCTTCACGAAACCTCCAGCTCCAAACTTTGACTGCCCCCACCATCAAGCTGAAGCGCCAAGGGGGATGCAGATTTGAAACTCTGGCCCTCGTCTGTAGAACTCCATCCCCCTGGAAATCAGGTCAAGCACTGACCTACTGAGATTCAGAAAATCTCTCAAAACTTGGCTATACATCCAAGCATATGAATAAACGTCTTGCGGGTCGGCACCCCCCTAGTACTCAGCACCATGAAACCAACTGGTGTACGAGCGCTTTATAAATCATTTTTAACATAACAGTATTGGCTGATTGATGTCTTGGAAGGTTAATCAGAAATTGTGCAGCAGCATTGTGAATAGTTTGTAACCTTTTGGTCATGTTATGAGGTGACCCAAGGTACAAAACATTGCCATAGTTAAGGTGCAAGATGACCAGGGCCTGAGCAGCTAGTCTTCTGACTTGGAATGGGAGTAGATTTAATACCAACCTTAAGACACCAAAGCAGTTAGCCGCCAATTTTCTTGCTTGATGGTCCATGGTGAGACTGGAGTCGAGCCACATACTGAGTCTCTTTATTACCCCTTTGGGGCTTGGGAGTCCATTCAGGAAATAAGGTATGAGAAACATGACCACTGTCTTGTCTTCATTTAGCTTCAATTTGCAGTTTGCCATCCATCTAGCCACATCACGGAAACAGGAGATCAAGTTATCATGGTTAGAGCTGGGGTCGGGAGAGAAGAATATCACAACTGGGTGTCATCGGCATAAGAAAACAATGACAACTCAAAAGAGCACACCATCTCGGCCAGAGGAACAGGATAAAGATTTAAAAGAGTGAGGCTCGGGGATGGCCTCTGTGGCTCCCCACAGTTCAAAGAAAAACTGTCAGAGTACCAAGAGTGATCGAGCACCTGGAATGAACTATTCCTGACAAAGCAGGAGAGATAGTTTAGGGCATGGCTGACGACACCCACATTAGATAACCTCTGGATAAGGGTAGCATGATGCACCATGTTGAAGGCCGCACTTAGATAAAATAAAATAAGAGCAGCTGACCCACCTTTGTCGAACACATCTCTAAGTTCCTCGATCACGGCTAGCAAGGCTGTTTCGGTGCTGTGGGCTGAACCCCATTTGGGTGGGGTGGAAGATTTTGTTAGACTAGAGGAAGAGATGCTTATTAACATACTTCTCCAGGAGCTTTGAGTAGTATGCAACAAAGAAATTGCTCAGGCAAAGAGTGTCCAGCCCTGCCTTTTTAAAAGAGGCCTGACCATTGCTGTCCACTGATGGAGCGAGTTTCAGAAATTATTTTATTCTGACTCGTAATATTAATTCCCTGTAACATGAACTAATCTATTAATAAATTGTTGCACGTTTTTAATTAACTCAACCTAGAGTAAAATTGCGTTCACACAAACACGCAGGTTTAACCTTATGTGCTCTTGTTGCATTTGCGAGTTTGTCATGTAACACATGATTAATATTGTCTTGTTCGTCCTACTGTCCTTGTCACTATTAATGCGGCTGATCATTTTATGGCATGTGCTTTCATTATATGTGCTTATATGTTTGTCTTATGTCGTGACTGTTTGTCTGTGTATTATTCGATCATCTTTTTACTTTCAGATACATAAAGATTCCAGCTGGACATTATGAAGAATGGTAGATATTAAATGTGCTGCTTTATCTGTTTGCTTTTGCTAGAGTGACATATAATAATGGGTAAATATTAGCAATGGCAGGGTGGGTAACAGAAGGGTTTATTTTACTTGAATTAATCACCTTTTTGTGTTTGTTTAAATACTAGCTCGAGTGAAAGGTTTGCGGCCTAGTATTATGAAAAAGTTGGTTGGCCTGACAAAAAGGAGCTGAACATGGCAGAGACGATGTTGTCATAAAAAAACTTCCACGCACGGAAATGTGCAGAAGCTCAAACAATGGATGTTCAGTACAGCTCCAAAAGCAAAAGCGTCAAGGCCAAGGAAGCGTGTAGAGGCAGCTTGGCTAAAATCCTGGAGGAAATAAACTAAGAACTTTTGGTTTAATGTATCAACTCTGGGAAGTCAGTGTTGCTTCGTGTCAATGGACAATGACATAATGATGTCACCAAGACTGATGCGTTGGCCTCTCGGTAGTCTGATGGATGTCAACCAATTAGGTTGCTGCTTTCCTTAAAACATATCATTTAGTCAGATTAGTGAGTAAGAAAAGGTATATAAGTTTGGCCTCTTGAGGGGAGCGGGCTGACTGTTTCCTGAGGGCGAAGTGCTGTCCGTTTTTCTTGGGACACGTAAGGCATGCTTGCTTAATAAATTGTTTTCCTTTTCAGGTCAGAGAGCTAACTTAGGGAATAGGGTTTATGTTTTCTATAATTCATTATTCTATGCAATGTTGAAGTGTCAGACCTTTTGAGCCAATGATTTAATGATTAAAACTGATTTAATAAAATGCTTGGAATTAATAAATGAGCTAATAAAGATTTTGAAACTTTAAGATTTAAAAAATAAAATACTTAAAACGTCAAGCTGGTCTTGATTATTTAGTTGTTACCATCAGTTTATTTCCATTGGCCTCAGTGGTCTGATTAATGTTTCTTTGATAAATTTATGAATTTAAACGTTATACTGCAGTTGTAAATATGTATATATAAGTTTAATAACGTGTTTCATTAGGCCACATGATTCAGCCACATGATATTCTGTCTTAGTTGCATGGGCCTAGTTATTGATTAGTTTGGTGAGTATTAGGTAGTGAATGGTGATGCATATGAGACAGAATTTCTATAGTGACGCTGGATCACCACTAATAAGGGAGAGGTTGAGCAAGTCTGCTAAAGTGGGAGCAATACTGTCAAACCCTTGCTGCAGGATTTGTAGAGGACCAGGATACAGAGTGCAACCAGATAATACTTCCTTTGCAAGATCCTCATGGAGGCTCACACTGAGGTCAGGAAAAGCGGAGAGACCCCTGGCAGTCTGCATTGGAGGAGATTTACAACTTCAAGCTGCCTCTACGACTGGCCCTGCAGCGAAGGAAGAATCCTCTATTTTTTTGTGTAAGAAAAGCACCAGGTTGTTACTATGCTCTGCTGAAGCATTAAGCGCAAAGACACCAAATTTGGGCTCCTTAATGTCCGTAAAGATATGAAAGAACTCCTTAAGGGAATTTTTGCATTGCTCGATTTTAGTTGATTAATAGGTGGCTTGAGATGCTTACATTTCCATATGGTATCGCCTAATGGCACTCCTGAAAATAGCTGTACTAGTTTCATCGTAGGACTTTCTCCAGCATCACTTTAGTCATGTGCAGTCTTTTTACAAAGTGACAGTTTTCTGACAGCAGCTTTGTCAAGGTCATCCAAATGTTTGTTAAAATTACTGAGTACTGAGAAGTTTGCCCTGCTTACAGCTAGACCTACCACTGCATAGAGGACAGCCTGCAGGCATTTAGCATAAAGACATGCTGATCTATATAGGACCCCGAAAAAGATAAAGGTAGACTGCAAGTAATGTTGAAAAGGAGACTTTCACAGGTCTCAATGTGGAGGGGGCAAACATTCTTTTTAGTGTTTCCCAACCAATCATGCCTGACAATGGTATAGCCGGTTGGTAAGGTTTGGACCACATCAGAACTGTTGTGCAGCCAAGTCTCAGTAAGAAAAAGTACATCTGGCGCAGATGCAAATAGAAAGCAGTGAATATCAAATTTGTGCGCAGCGAAGGAACAACAATTAACCATGAACAGACTCCAGCTACAGACGGAAGATACCTAAGTAGTTGAGTTGTATCTTGTTGAAGCAAAAGGCTGCAGTAAGAACAAGCTAGTGAGATACACTTGGGGTCAACTGAGTGAAGGGAGGGATGGGCTACATGAGGTTGAAGTGCAAGCGATTGACTCGCTAATGACCACTGTTCCACAGAAGGTGCATGTGCACCTCCGTCCACCCTAGCGCGCAGTGCCATGTGCGAAGCGTACAAGTAAGGATATATATATCATGAGATCAAAAAGAGCTCAGGCAACATAAAAGGTATGGCCAGAAATATTACAAAAAGTAGGCCAACAAAGACTAATTAGAGCACCCTTGCACATATTGATAACAAGTATATGATTATGTCAGAGTGCAATAAGTCGGCGACATTTCGATCCGTCTAAATTAATGCCCCTCATTTATTGGGACCAGCATACACTAGAGTGCATTGGGGCAAAAAATGGCAGCCAAAAGTGTCTGACAAGTGTATAGGTGCACGCACAGAGTTCCAACCCTCAAACTCTGTGCAACCCTTAATAATCCTTTTGAAATGTTAGCAGAAGTTTTTAGTTCTAGCGGGAAGACCCTAGCAGAAGATTTGATTCTAGCAGCAACTATTTAGGTGACGATTGTCCTAGCAGCACTTCAACATGCACTATAACACACTAACACACACACAATTGAAGATGAAAAACAATCAGTGCAAAGTTGTTTTTAAATGTCACAATTTCCCCAGTGCAAAATAGGTTTGAAGCGTCTCAATTCCCTAAAGTGTTTGGCTCTACTGACCAATAACTATATGGTGAGGGCATGGTTTTATTTCTTTGGGAATATTTACCTTTCATTTCCCGTCTTATCTGAAACACTTTCAAGAAGGCAGATATGAATGGATAGGCAGTAACTTTTTGCATGAGACTTGATTTCTTCCAAAAATGTGTGACTGAGTGATGACAGATGTTTTTCTATTGGGAACGAATGCAGAGTTCCCTTGAGCCATTCGTTACTTTGTAAAGAGATAACACTGCATGGAGCGTGCAATGTGTCCATACCAATTTTGCACGTTATCTGAAGGGAGTTTCCGTCCCTTTAATAAAGCCAGTTTTTTTTGTTACTTTCTAATGGAAGTTATTTGATTTTGAATGACCAGGGGTGCGGTGGAATGAAACCATGTCTCCCTGAGATTGTAACAGTTACCAAGGTTGTGCCTTGATATATGAATGTATTATTTCCCCCCACAAAACAGCTGGGGAACTTGTCTTATGGTCAAAAGTACCAATTTTTTTTTTAATTTTTTTTATTGACAATACATGAGTACAGAGCAGCAACCAAGATAGGGACAGAAAAGAAGGAGATATGGCACATACAAAATAAAGGATTAATTCAAAACAAATCAACGTTTAGCAGCAGCATTCATATATATCAACAAGAAATAAGCACTTATAAACATCACAAGATGGCAGGCCATAGAGTACCCCAAGGTTTATATATCCATATAGGTCACCACTGAGTACCAAATTTGACGCCCTAATTTCATTTTCCGCCTGCCTTTGAGAGCATACAAACTATACTCCATGTTAAATGTAGCAAGAAACCTAGCCCTACATGTTTCAAATGAAGGGGCGTCATTTTGCAACCAATTATATGCAATTGACCACGGCTGAAGCTAAGAAAATTAAGTACACTGATTTGCTAGGTACCGTGTCTGCTGTTACACCCATCTCTACTCCCAACAAAATCTGCATAGCTGACTATGTACAGGCTCGCCCAAGATTTCGGTTAGAAATGTATCCCTATATTCAAATAGCCTGCTTAACTGCGGATATGAGTAAAAAGCGTGAACCACATCAGCCGCATGAGGTCCACAACAAAAACAATTTCCCTCATGCCCTCCCACCCATTAAACAATTTTATTAGGTGTAAAATATAGATTGGAGATCGTTTTATAATGTTGAGAATGAAGATTGGCAGACATAAAAAGTCACCCTGCCAAATCAATAGAAGTCTCCAATTGTATACCCTGACATCCTAATCTATTATTCCATTTACAGCTTTGAGCTGCCAGGTCATTAGGCATCGCGCCAAGCATTAGGGTATAGAGTGTACCAATTCGTGCCCCTTTCCTTACTGCTTCAATAAGGGGATTAGGTCGAATATTCCAACGGGCTCTCAGTAAACAATCCCGGACTTTTAGGTATTTAAAAAAATCCCCCCATGAGAGCTGATATTGCTCCTTAAGCTGCTCAAAAGATTTGAGCCCACTATCCCTATATAGATCACCGATCATACAAAGTCCTTTAGCCCGCCAATTAAATACAACCCGATCCCAGAATGTAATTGGGAGAAACGTAGATGATATTAGTGGGGTGTACCAGGAAACACGTTCTACCTCATACATCTTCTTAACCGCTTTCCATACTTTATAGGCGGCTATGATGGTCTTAAATCTCGTGCCTTTATAATAGCTCCAATCCGTATTCACAAACAGACGATTTTTTGCCTCACTCCCGAGCAACATTTGATATATAGCAGGAAACTCAGCCCCATCTGTTGGTCCTACCCCAGTAAACAATATGTTCATATGTTGTAACATGCACGCTAAATGATATAAGGTAAAATCGGGAACAGCCCAGCCACCTTGTACCTTTGGCAGAACCATATAACGCATTGCCCTTCGCGCTTTGCCTCGTGCCCATATAAATCTCGCGCAGATAGACTGTAACTGTGCAAGACTGGCACGAGTTATCTCCAGGGGAACACATCTAAAGAAATATAACATTTTCGGTAAGATCAGCATCTTTAACACATTACATCTGCCCACCAGAGACAAATGTAGGCATTCACATTGGTTCAACTGTCTACGGACCCCGGCCACCAGCTTCCCCCAATTTGACTGTACCAGTGCAGGCAAGGAGGCCCTTATCCAAATCCCCAAGTAAGTCACCTCTTGTGCTACCCTTTGATCAGCATATGATCCCGTGTTGATACATCAGATTTGTGTTTTAGATGAGTTCAGCTTGTAACCTGATACTGCCCATAATCTGCAGCGAGTAGCTCTATTTCATGCATTGCCGCTGCTGGATTAGGGGACACCACAGCCACATCATCAGCATATGCGAGGACACGATATTGTTGCTGCTGCAGGGTTACTGACTGAATGCGGGGGTTGCTTTCTATCATTTTTAAAAATGGATCTATATATAATGAAAATAATAATGGGGAGCAGGGGCAGCCCTGTCTAGTCCTATGCATAATGTACACCGGCTTAGATTTGAGCCCCATTGTACAAATCTTGGCGACAGGTTGATGATATACCGTCTGGAGAGCAGTGATAAATTGTTGCCTAAACCCACGTCGACGCATGACAGCCCATAAAAATCCCCATGAAAGGCGATTAAAAGCCTTCTCGGTATCAAGTAAAATGAGGCTGAGCGCATCGCCTCTGGTATTAGCAAGGTCAAGCAGTGTTATTACACTGTTGACATGATTCGTTGTTCCCCGTTTTGGAATAAATCCATGTTGTCTCACCGACACCAATGGAGTTATCACTTCCGCTAGTCTCTTTGCCCAGATTTTTGAGTATATTTTCCCGTCCGCATTCAACAAAGAAATTGGACGGTATGATGCCGGGAGCTCAGGCGGCTTATCATTCTTCCTAAAAACAACTATGCTAGCCTCATCCCATGAGGTAGGTGGCACACCAATCTGAGCACTTCTGAATGGGGCTAACATGTCCACCTATCGAACTTCAAAGAAGGCTTTATAGATCTCCAATGGGAGTTTATCAGGCCCTAAAAGTACCAATTTCTAATGTTAACTTTGATAGGTTAAGCTACCTCAAAGCCTTATTATTTTAAAAGAACGCGGCACTCACTAACTTCTACCCAGGAAACATTGATCTTCAAGTTCAAAGGTCTTCCTCTGAAGTACAATTGTTGTTCCACACTATTTTGTTTTAAAGGTTCACAGGAGGCTTTGTATTCGTATACAACCCCTGGGCAAAAGGCTCCTCTTCCTTCAGTAACTGCTCATCTCTAACTGTCCCCTGGATTTTACAATCCAGAATCCACTGAACATAGCATCTGACCACAAGGTAACCAAGGATACAGTTACCAAAATTCAACATATCTTCCTCTCTACAAAACAAACAAAAAAAAACTAATCCTTCATCCAAACAGGTTTGGACCTAACATTTTTCAACATTTCACATTCTTGTTCATTTGATGTTATTTTGTGGAAAGGTACAGAACCCTGGTCTCTGGACCAAACATCACACTCCAATTTATTACATTTGGTCACACTCCTCACATTCCACCTTTTTGCGTCACTCAACCACACACTGTTGCCATCTACCTTCATGATCTGTTTGGGTTTAGACCATCTTGATAAACATGTTCTCTTATTGCCAAATAGGCGTGTTCATACCCATTCACCAGTAGTGAATTCTTCCATACTTCTCTTAATACTATCATTATGCCTGTGCACATACCTAGTTTGATAATCCTGTACTCTACACAATACATCTCCCCTAGATATTTTTTGGAGTCAGTATTGCATATCCATGCTGGCTTAACTTTAGGACCTTCCAGACGACTCTTAAGCAGACTTAAAGGGGATTCACCAGTCGCCGTATGAGGTGTATTCCGGTAGCACCATAACATCTCCTTCACAGCATTTTTATAATCATCACCATTTGCATTAGCTAACTGTACACACTCATTTAAAACTCTGCTAAACCTTTCCACAAGACCGCTTTCTCTAGGATTATAAACGGCTGTGGTGAGATGTTTAACACACACACCTTCTAAATACTTAGCAAATTCGTCAGCTATAAACTGTGGCCCATTGTCAGTTAAAATGGAATTAGGATATCCTTCCCTATGAAACACTTCATCACAGAATTCAATTATTTTGCAAGCTTTGATATCCCTTACAAATGCAACTTCTGGCCACTTAGTAAAATAATCCATAAGAACAATGGCATATTTGTTGTTAATACCAGAGACATAAAAAGGGCCACAATCGTCAATTGCTACCTTTTCCCAAGGTTCTGAAGGATAAATGGTAGGTAAAATAGTTGTTTCCTGAGATTTGTGTGATTTATCACTGCACATACATGCTATGCAATTACGTACACATCTGTCTATATCTTTGTCCATAGCAGGCCACCAAAAATCATACCTAGCTCTTCTTTTCCTAATCCAACATGCCACTGTGAACTTCATGCAACAATGTTAACAATCTGTCACGTAGCACTAAAGGTACCATTAATCTGTCACCTCTTCTGAGAATACCATCAGCGAAAGATAACTCAGACCATGCCATCTTATAATCCGTGAGTTCACCGTTTCAAAAATCGATGGACTTGTGTTTGTAGATAAATTTGTTACAATTTGCTGTAAGTTATTATCATCAAATACCGCTTTTTTCCACTCTTGTTCACTTATTGCACCCTTACAAGATTCATCTATGCTTGCTACAAGCCATTCTTCCTTGTCCTCCTGAAAGTCATTGTCATTATGAGGTAAGGGTAAATGAGACAAACAATCAGCATTAATATTCTTGTGACTAGGCACATATTTCAATTGGAAATTATACTCTTGTAAGCGATATGACCATTTCGCAATTCTAGGTGTTGCTCTGGATGCACCCTTTAGTAGTACATATGTCAATAAGAGGCCTATGATCAGTCCTAAGTTAAAATGCTGTCCCCCAAATAAATGTTTGAAGTGTTTAAAACACCCCACCAGCATGCTAATGCTTCTTTTTCGATCACAGAATAAATTGTCTCTAGTAGCTATTTTGCGTTCCAATCCTTCTTTTCTTTGCATTAGTACCGCACCTAAACCATAGGCACTAGCATCTACCACAACAATAGATTTATCACTTGGATCATATGGCTTCAAAGCTACTGCTTTAACTATGTCTGACTTGATTTGGTCAAACGCTAGTTGGCAAGTATCTGACCATACAAACGATGTACCTTTTTTCCTTAAGAGTCTCAAATCATGCACTTTGCTAGCAAAATGTTGCACAAATTTCAAGTAATATTCAGCGAGTCCTAGAAAGGAACGTTTTGCTCTTTGATGGAAGGTGTTGGAGCTTTTTCAATAGCTTCCAATAAGTTCATTTTAGGTTTGACTCCATCATTTGATATTGTGTGACCAAGGTAATCTATTTGCTTGACTCCAAATGTACACTTTTCTGCACATACAGTCAAACCAGCCTCTTGCAATCTGTTTAAAACTTCCTTTAAAATGTCATGGTTGTGTAAATTATCACTCCACACTAAAATATCATCTTGAAACACTCTTACATTGTTTATGCCCTTCAAAATACTGTACATAAGCCTTTGAAAAACCGCGGATGCGGATTCCTACCCAAATGGCATTTGTAGATATTGAAATGCACCTTTGGGTGTTATAAATGAAGTTACATGCTTCGAATCAGAACGTAATTTGACTTGATGATACGCATTAGAAAGATCAATGGAAGAAAAATACATGGTAATGGATGGCGATCAACCCAGATGTTATTGTTTAGGTCTCTCAAGTCCACACACATGCTCAACTTGCCATTACGTTTGCATGCCAAAACAATGGGACTAAGCCATTCGAACACTTCTATAGGTTCAATAACCTTAGCATCTCACATAATCTATTTCATTCTTCCTTTAGTTGAGTGTGTAATACAAATGGAACATTCCTGACCTTATGGACAACTAGAACACAACCTGTCTTCAGTTTGATTTTATGTTCGAATTTGGTTAAACACCCTAGCTTGTCGCTAAATAACCTGGTAAATTTTGCTTCCCATTTCGATGTTGCATTTCCATTAGTCAACAATACTTGATCTGGGTGGTTAGGGTCCAGTATAATTCCTAAGTTCTTTTGTTCTCTCTGACCCAATAGAGCTCTCCCTTGCTCTACCACATATACCTTGCCTTGAGTAGACCTGTCTTTGTAAGATAAATGACACTTAAAGTTTCCTAGTAATGGTAATTTAGTACCACAATAACCTTCAGGCTCTATGTCAGGTGGTGACAATGCAGTCTTACCTGCGGTTTCCCACATGTGCTTATTGATAATGGAGTACGGTGAGCACGAATCCGCCCACAATGATGTGGTAACCTGGTTGATTAACACATTGCATTTAGGAGGATGATATCCTTTGGATATTTTGTTTACTTGGTTATCTCAAATTACCATGACTTCAACATCATCCTCTTCCAAATCATCATTGTAATATTAATCTTACAACATTTATGGAATATTTCCAGCTTTCATTGTTTCCTGTTTTGCACCACCTGGAAAAATGGCCTGGTGTTTTACATTTAAAACACGTAACTTTAGAAGCCGGACATTTTATAAAATCAGCAGTGTGTTTAACCTTCCACATCTGTAGCATATGCGTCTATTCAAATTTGATTGACCTCTTCCTATAAATGGTTTTGGATGGTTGATGTTTATGTGTTCATCTTTATGTTCCACTTTGTTTCCCTTATTTACTACACTAATATTATGGGTGTCAACTTTATCATTATGCTGTTCAATATTTAACTCTTTAACATAATGGGAGGTATTCTCCAGTCTTCTAGCAGTCTATAGTTTTTTGTAGAGCAGGATTTTTATGCTCAAGTAGTCGTTCTTGAATTTTCATATTATTTGTACGATTAATACATTGGTCTCTAATAATTTCTTCATGTAGGTCTCTAAATTTAAACGTGGAAGATAATGTTCTTAAAATAGTGACATACTGTTGGACACTTTCACCAGTTACTTGAGCTCTCGACGACAATGCTAGTTTTTTTAACCATAATTTTCTTCTAAAGATTTTAAGGCTTCAACATGCTCATCAACTGATGTATCGTTCAAACTGGTTTCACTTCTCTCACTATCAGCTGCTTCTAAAACTGTGGAAACAACACGTAAGGGTTTGGGCAAGGTTTTTAAAACTTTTCTGCCTTCTACGCCTAAGTTATGTTTTAATAAGGCGAGTTTCCAGGATGGTAGGTACGCTTCTCCACCTATAGCCTCCAGGTATGTCTCAAAGAATTCACACCAATCTTCCCATATCATGGCAGAAAGTCCGGGTCCCTGTAAGAATTTAGGTGGGGGCAATAGAGAAGATGCGGAATCCATAGTTTAATTATACTTAACTAATTGCGTTATTAACCTTAGGAGTGTGATAATAATGAAGTATGTCGAACTGAACAAATTGCGTGATTAACCATATCAACTTTAACACGAAAATCGTATTTGGAGTGTAGCAGTAAATCATGTATCAGTATCAAGTATCAATCATGTAAATCATGTAGCAGTATCATGTATCAACTCATCAATGTTAAAATCCAATAACATAACTAATTAAAATTAAAAAAATAAAAAGTGGTCACTGCTGTCTGTTGACGATAATACAATAAATTAAAATAAAAGAAGTAGTCACCATTGTCAAACATGCAACTCGATTGATAGTTCCTTTCGATCTGTGAATAATTCACCTCACACACGTTGTCGACAGATGGTATCCATGGTGATAGTTGCACACTGCACAAGCGTGACCTCAACGTAACTGAATGACATAGACGCTCCCGCAATGCAATTGTTGTCCAGAGTTGCTAGTGCAATGGAGAACGAAGGAGGAGAGTTCGGAGCCTGATGCTACGAAGTTCCAGGAAAATGATGGTAAGAATCTAGCAGTTTCAAAGGGTAACCAGTGGCAAACAAACGGTTTCACTCGCAGATTCAAGGAACAACAAATGGCGAACAAACAGTTTTCTTTTTCTATTTGCTGATTCCCCGATTAACTCCAATTAGGGTTAACACAGTTAATTCCTCGGAGTCGGAATTCCGTCAATCTCCAATTAGTTCAGTTTATTGGCACTTCATTAAATTTACCCGTTCAATTCACCCCAGAACAACAAACACAGCAGTTTGGTATGACAGTACGACACGTAGGACTTTGAATCAGACTTCAGCAGCACCTTGAATCAGACTTCCCAGCACGGTGCGCAAATATCAAAGTAACATGGTAGACGTTGACTTCCTTACACACGTGACAAACCTATAAAGTAAAGGGGTAAACATATCCACTGTAAACTTATTTTAGAATTAGCAGTCGCACAGCTGAGAGTCCATTTTTTTTAACGGTCAAACTGTACCTCAGACACCCCAGATTCCGACACGCCTCAGGGGTTGTTTTCCAAAAATTCTACTCTTTTAATCTTCTTTCTTGATATGGTGCTTCAACAGGGTATCCCACCCTCGTCGCCACTTTTAAAAGGTTCACAGGAGGCTTTGTATTGATTTAAAGTTGTTTATTCGTGGTATACAACCTCTGGGCATAAGGCTCCTTCTTCCTTCAGCAACTGCTCCTCTCTAACTGTCCCCTGGATTCTACAATCCAGAATCCAGTGAACATAGCATCTGACCACAAGGTAGCCGAGGATACAAATTGCCAAGATACCACAAATTTGCCGCCACATTGTGGTGATCCTGTGCACCACATTTTTAATGCTTCAAATACCGCTGGTGTGGTACACTTTTTTAAAACGATTGGATCAAGATATATTTTGGCATTTCTGACTGTACTTCAAGTGATTCCATCCTTTATACATTCATTCTTTTCAAATATTTTTGGAGGTACTATTCTTAATGATTGCTGTTCTGGTACTATTTTTGTTGCTTCACAATAGAGATTGCATAACAAACCAAAGTGGTAATGGAATTGCCACACGTCTGTCAGTCTTTTACACATGGCGCAGTACTTTGGATTGTCTCTGCTACGGGAATTAAATGATAGCTAGTCTTTGTCTTTCTGTCCATTGCAGTTTCAGAGAGTACAGCCTGTGTATTGCTACCTCTGGTGCTCCTTCCAATGTGTTCTAAACATATGTCTTTCTGCACAATTGACTCAACTATGGACATTGATCTGCTTGTGTATTCGATGAGAGTGCATGTCCAGTGCTGTCCTTTGTTTCCTGCAAAATGCTTATTATGAGGTGCCCATGCCAGATTGGGTGGATGCTTCCACTCTAGGATCTGTGACATCTTAGAACTAGCTCTTCAGGCTAAAGTTAATCTGTCATCTTCCAGAACTCAAATGACTTTCTCGACATGGTGGACCTTTCAGAACTACCCTCCTGTAGAACGGATGCCTCATAAGACACATTTTAATTCAGCCTTTAGCTTTAAATAACGATACAGGAAGTGGATTTGGACATTCAACATAGCAAGGGTGAAAAAGCACCAGGCCCAGATGGGGTACCTATGGATTTGTTGAAATCCATGCCTGAGATGTTGGGCCCCATTATTACTAATACAGTTAATTCCTGTTTATCAACGTATATTCCTCTTTCCTGGACTATCCCAACGGTTGTGCCAATATTCAAAAAGGGAAACCGTATGTCCCCTAGGTGCTATCGTCCTATCTCACTGATAAACAGCACTATTAAAATCATTGAAGAGTCATTTAAGACAATTTGGTCAAACAGGCAGACAATAAGGACATTCTCTACCCTTTTCAATTTGGTTTCTGTCCGAAATTAGGCACCAATGAACACTGTTTGAACCTGACCTTGACAATCTCTAAATACACCAATGCCAGGCGCTCTCCTACTTACCTTGCTTTTAAGGATTTGTCCACTGCCTTTGATTCAGTTAACAGAACCAAATTATGGTTAATGTTGCTGGATCAAGGAGAGGACTCTCCTTCGGTAAACTTTTGGCACTCACTACATACAGCTCTCCCAGCTAGTGTTTGTTTAAATTCTTATGGCAAGCTTTTTTCTGATTTCCCTTTGAAGAGTGGAGTGCGGCAGGGGTTTATATCTGCTCCCCTACTATTTATTTTTATATAAAAATGATTTACCAGCCCACTTATCTTCTTCCCATTCAAATATACCTAAAATAGCAGGCACTTCAATTCCTGCATTACTTTATGCTGACGATGCAGTATTGCTAGCCATCACCCCAAACACACTGAGACATCAGGTGGACTGCTTGGCATCTTTTATGCAAAATCTGAACTTGAAAACAACTACACCAAGTCTCACATTGTGTCCTGTTGTCCGGGTAAATTAGGCCTCAATAAAATCAGCATCAATGGGCAAGAATTAATGAGTGTTGTTAATTTGTGTGATCTTAGGTTAACCTTTAGCTCATTGTGCTAACACGTGAATGTGATGTATGTGTGTTTGCGAAACACTGATGCCCTGTAGTCTGCATAGTTAGTTCCAGGGTTGTACATGAAAACACGATGCCACTGTTTTATTTATTTCTCTGTTTGTTAGGAGACACTTCATTTTAGCTAAACAAAACCAAATGAGCTGCTCTGTTCGTCTGCCACAGTTGATAAGAACAGCGTTTTATTTTATAAACAACTTCCATGCTAAGGCTTGTAGAGAGAAGCATTTTCTTGCTGGGAATTGTCACAGAACAACTGTAGACTGTGAAAGAGCTCAGGCCTGCTGAATCCGACCTCCATCATGCTAAAGAAGATAACCTGTGTACTGCAACTGACTTCCTGATACCTAAGACCATGAGGGTTAGACTATCCCAACTGATCTGGCAGCGTAATGCTTTGCTGTGCTGTTGCTAGTATGATGTAGATCCAGATAGGCGTAGGCAAACATTAGCAACAATTAAACATTGTTAAATTGTTCATACTGTTTACTATTCTAATAATGCTATTTACAGTAACATCTAATCTTTTTAATAATTGCAGCTCACGCTTTTTATGCAAGAATATGATGATTTCAATAAATGTTTGAAAATGCACTGTCTTATCTTTCTTATGTTTACCTTGCGCGTGCAAAAGTGACAAACAAAACTGGTATATCTGTTTCCACTGATTCCTTGGGAACCAGAGAGCCATGTTTGAGGTTACCAACACCATCTGTTACCCCGTTTGTTTTAGGGGTCGGATGTAGTAGTCTGAGCTAGCTGGAACTCTCCAACACTCACGGATGGTATTTCTGAACTAAGGGCTTCATTTAAATCTTGACAGTAGTCCTGCCATCCATCCGTCATGGCTATCCTGAGTACTCCATCAAGCTGAAGTATTCTGTCGAGGTATGCAGGTTGACTCGCAGCCACCATTGGCAGAGGGATTCTAATCACAGCTCACAGCAGCTGACACGGCAGACTCCAATGTTGGCAAATAGTACTCAGTCACCATCAGGGTGGCAGGGTTTCGGCGGGCCAATTTCGATAATATAGTTGGCCTGGCAGTCTTATAGAGGCAGTCTGCCAATGGAGTGAGTCTCTTGTGGGATGCAGTGAGTATAATAAATCTAATTTATTCATTTTTTTAATTAATTAAATTCTTTAATATATTAATTTAATATTATATATATATATATATATATATATATATATATATATATATATATATATATATATATATATATATATATATATCCAGCCACAATTGCTCCGATGAATGAGCCAGCCGGTTCTGCAGGGTGGGTCAGTAAAAACGGGACCGGAGCTCACCGTTAAAACATCCAAACACCTCCTCACTCTTGCTTAGTAGTGAAGTACACCGACCCATGCTGAAGGTTGCAGAAAATTATTTAATTCATTATGGAAAGCTGCACAGGCAATTTAAAACCCAACGCGTTTCTCCTTGAAAAGGCTTGATCATGGGTAGAAGTTCTCTGCCTTGCAACTGTTCTCGTGCTTTCACACTGCAGTTCAGTAATTTCCCAGAGTGCACTTGCCCACAGGTGTGTCCTTTTATTTCTTTACGCCGACAACAGCATGCTGAAACTTTATTGTCCATACTATAAACATGCTGAAAACTTGCCTGGCGCTGATGATTAAGGTAAGTGCAGTGTTCATTTAAACCTGTTCTTTGCATTTTTCTTTCCATCACATTAGCATGCACCTTCAGCCAGCAAGTGAAGTTTTCGTCTTGCATTCCCTTACCCGCACTCCTGGTAGATTTTCGTATGGAATCCATTTCCGTTTTTTATCATGAAGGAGGCAAGGTGAACCGGGCTCATTGAAAATTCAAATCCAGCCACAATTGCTCCGATGAATGAGCCAGCCGGTTCTGCAGGGTGGGTCAGTAAAAACGGGACCGGAGCTCACCGTTAAAACATCCAAACACCTCCTCACTCTTGCTTAGTAGTGAAGTACACCGACCCATGCTGAAGGTTGCAGAAAATTATTTAATTCATTATGGAAAGCTGCACAGGCAATTTAAAACCCAACGCGTTTCTCCTTGAAAAGGCTTGATCACGGGTAGAAGTTCTCTGCCTTGCAACTGTTCTCGTGCTTTCACACTGCAGTTCAGTAATTTCCCAGAGTGCACTTGCCCACAGGTGTGTCCTTTTATTTCTTTACGCCGACAACAGCATGCTGAAACTTTATTGTCCATACTATAAACATGCTGAAAACTTGCCTGGCGCTGATGATTAAGGTAAGTGCAGTGTTCATTTAAACCTGTTCTTTGCATTTTTCTTTCCATCACATTAGCATGCACCTTCAGCCAGCAAGTGAAGTTTTCGTCTTGCATTCCCTTACCCGCACTCCTGGTAGATTTTCGTATGGAATCCATTTCCGTTTTTTATCATGAAGGAGGCAAGGTGAACCGGGCTCATTGAAAATTCAAATCCAGCCACAATTGCTCCGATGAATGAGCCAGCCGGTTCTGCAGGGTGGGTCAGTAAAAACGGGACCGGAGCTCACCGTTAAAACATCCAAACACCTCCTCACTCTTGCTTAGTAGTGAAGTACACCGACCCATGCTGAAGGTTGCAGAAAATTATTTAATTCATTATGGAAAGCTGCACAGGCAATTTAAAACCCAACGCGTTTCTCCTTGAAAAGGCTTGATCACGGGTAGAAGTTCTCTGCCTTGCAACTGTTCTCGTGCTTTCACACTGCAGTTCAGTAATTTCCCAGAGTGCACTTGCCCACAGGTGTGTCCTTTTATTTCTTTACGCCGACAACAGCATGCTGAAACTTTATTGTCCATACTATAAACATGCTGAAAACTTGCCTGGCGCTGATGATTAAGGTAAGTGCAGTGTTCATTTAAACCTGTTCTTTGCATTTTTCTTTCCATCACATTAGCATGCACCTTCAGCCAGCAAGTGAAGTTTTCGTCTTGCATTCCCTTACCCGCACTCCTGGTAGATTTTCGTATGGAATCCATTTCCGTTTTTTATCATGAAGGAGGCAAGGTGAACCGGGCTCATTGAAAATTCAAATCCAGCCACAATTGCTCCGATGAATGAGCCAGCCGGTTCTGCAGGGTGGGTCAGTAAAAACGGGACCGGAGCTCACCGTTAAAACATCCAAACACCTCCTCACTCTTGCTTAGTAGTGAAGTACACCGACCCATGCTGAAGGTTGCAGAAAATTATTTAATTCATTATGGAAAGCTGCACAGGCAATTTAAAACCCAACGCGTTTCTCCTTGAAAAGGCTTGATCACGGGTAGAAGTTCTCTGCCTTGCAACTGTTCTCGTGCTTTCACACTGCAGTTCAGTAATTTCCCAGAGTGCACTTGCCCACAGGTGTGTCCTTTTATTTCTTTACGCCGACAACAGCATGCTGAAACTTTATTGTCCATACTATAAACATGCTGAAAACTTGCCTGGCGCTGATGATTAAGGTAAGTGCAGTGTTCATTTAAACCTGTTCTTTGCATTTTTCTTTCCATCACATTAGCATGCACCTTCAGCCAGCAAGTGAAGTTTTCGTCTTGCATTCCCTTACCCGCACTCCTGGTAGATTTTCGTATGGAATCCATTTCCGTTTTTTATCATGAAGGAGGCAAGGTGAACCGGGCTCATTGAAAATTCAAATCCAGCCACAATTGCTCCGATGAATGAGCCAGCCGGTTCTGCAGGGTGGGTCAGTAAAAACGGGACCGGAGCTCACCGTTAAAACATCCAAACACCTCCTCACTCTTGCTTAGTAGTGAAGTACACCGACCCATGCTGAAGGTTGCAGAAAATTATTTAATTCATTATGGAAAGCTGCACAGGCAATTTAAAACCCAACGCGTTTCTCCTTGAAAAGGCTTGATCACGGGTAGAAGTTCTCTGCCTTGCAACTGTTCTCGTGCTTTCACACTGCAGTTCAGTAATTTCCCAGAGTGCACTTGCCCACAGGTGTGTCCTTTTATTTCTTTACGCCGACAACAGCATGCTGAAACTTTATTGTCCATACTATAAACATGCTGAAAACTTGCCTGGCGCTGATGATTAAGGTAAGTGCAGTGTTCATTTAAACCTGTTCTTTGCATTTTTCTTTCCATCACATTAGCATGCACCTTCAGCCAGCAAGTGAAGTTTTCGTCTTGCATTCCCTTACCCGCACTCCTGGTAGATTTTCGTATGGAATCCATTTCCGTTTTTTATCATGAAGGAGGCAAGGTGAACCGGGCTCATTGAAAATTCAAATCCAGCCACAATTGCTCCGATGAATGAGCCAGCCGGTTCTGCAGGGTGGGTCAGTAAAAACGGGACCGGAGCTCACCGTTAAAACATCCAAACACCTCCTCACTCTTGCTTAGTAGTGAAGTACACCGACCCATGCTGAAGGTTGCAGAAAATTATTTAATTCATTATGGAAAGCTGCACAGGCAATTTAAAACCCAACGCGTTTCTCCTTGAAAAGGCTTGATCACGGGTAGAAGTTCTCTGCCTTGCAACTGTTCTCGTGCTTTCACACTGCAGTTCAGTAATTTCCCAGAGTGCACTTGCCCACAGGTGTGTCCTTTTATTTCTTTACGCCGACAACAGCATGCTGAAACTTTATTGTCCATACTATAAACATGCTGAAAACTTGCCTGGCGCTGATGATTAAGGTAAGTGCAGTGTTCATTTAAACCTGTTCTTTGCATTTTTCTTTCCATCACATTAGCATGCACCTTCAGCCAGCAAGTGAAGTTTTCGTCTTGCATTCCCTTACCCGCACTCCTGGTAGATTTTCGTATGGAATCCATTTCCGTTTTTTATCATGAAGGAGGCAAGGTGAACCGGGCTCATTGAAAATTCAAATCCAGCCACAATTGCTCCGATGAATGAGCCAGCCGGTTCTGCAGGGTGGGTCAGTAAAAACGGGACCGGAGCTCACCGTTAAAACATCCAAACACCTCCTCACTCTTGCTTAGTAGTGAAGTACACCGACCCATGCTGAAGGTTGCAGAAAATTATTTAATTCATTATGGAAAGCTGCACAGGCAATTTAAAACCCAACGCGTTTCTCCTTGAAAAGGCTTGATCACGGGTAGAAGTTCTCTGCCTTGCAACTGTTCTCGTGCTTTCACACTGCAGTTCAGTAATTTCCCAGAGTGCACTTGCCCACAGGTGTGTCCTTTTATTTCTTTACGCCGACAACAGCATGCTGAAACTTTATTGTCCATACTATAAACATGCTGAAAACTTGCCTGGCGCTGATGATTAAGGTAAGTGCAGTGTTCATTTAAACCTGTTCTTTGCATTTTTCTTTCCATCACATTAGCATGCACCTTCAGCCAGCAAGTGAAGTTTTCGTCTTGCATTCCCTTACCCGCACTCCTGGTAGATTTTCGTATGGAATCCATTTCCGTTTTTTATCATGAAGGAGGCAAGGTGAACCGGGCTCATTGAAAATTCAAATCCAGCCACAATTGCTCCGATGAATGAGCCAGCCGGTTCTGCAGGGTGGGTCAGTAAAAACGGGACCGGAGCTCACCGTTAAAACATCCAAACACCTCCTCACTCTTGCTTAGTAGTGAAGTACACCGACCCATGCTGAAGGTTGCAGAAAATTATTTAATTCATTATGGAAAGCTGCACAGGCAATTTAAAACCCAACGCGTTTCTCCTTGAAAAGGCTTGATCACGGGTAGAAGTTCTCTGCCTTGCAACTGTTCTCGTGCTTTCACACTGCAGTTCAGTAATTTCCCAGAGTGCACTTGCCCACAGGTGTGTCCTTTTATTTCTTTACGCCGACAACAGCATGCTGAAACTTTATTGTCCATACTATAAACATGCTGAAAACTTGCCTGGCGCTGATGATTAAGGTAAGTGCAGTGTTCATTTAAACCTGTTCTTTGCATTTTTCTTTCCATCACATTAGCATGCACCTTCAGCCAGCAAGTGAAGTTTTCGTCTTGCATTCCCTTACCCGCACTCCTGGTAGATTTTCGTATGGAATCCATTTCCGTTTTTTATCATGAAGGAGGCAAGGTGAACCGGGCTCATTGAAAATTCAAATCCAGCCACAATTGCTCCGATGAATGAGCCAGCCGGTTCTGCAGGGTGGGTCAGTAAAAACGGGACCGGAGCTCACCGTTAAAACATCCAAACACCTCCTCACTCTTGCTTAGTAGTGAAGTACACCGACCCATGCTGAAGGTTGCAGAAAATTATTTAATTCATTATGGAAAGCTGCACAGGCAATTTAAAACCCAACGCGTTTCTCCTTGAAAAGGCTTGATCACGGGTAGAAGTTCTCTGCCTTGCAACTGTTCTCGTGCTTTCACACTGCAGTTCAGTAATTTCCCAGAGTGCACTTGCCCACAGGTGTGTCCTTTTATTTCTTTACGCCGACAACAGCATGCTGAAACTTTATTGTCCATACTATAAACATGCTGAAAACTTGCCTGGCGCTGATGATTAAGGTAAGTGCAGTGTTCATTTAAACCTGTTCTTTGCATTTTTCTTTCCATCACATTAGCATGCACCTTCAGCCAGCAAGTGAAGTTTTCGTCTTGCATTCCCTTACCCGCACTCCTGGTAGATTTTCGTATGGAATCCATTTCCGTTTTTTATCATGAAGGAGGCAAGGTGAACCGGGCTCATTGAAAATTCAAATCCAGCCACAATTGCTCCGATGAATGAGCCAGCCGGTTCTGCAGGGTGGGTCAGTAAAAACGGGACCGGAGCTCACCGTTAAAACATCCAAACACCTCCTCACTCTTGCTTAGTAGTGAAGTACACCGACCCATGCTGAAGGTTGCAGAAAATTATTTAATTCATTATGGAAAGCTGCACAGGCAATTTAAAACCCAACGCGTTTCTCCTTGAAAAGGCTTGATCACGGGTAGAAGTTCTCTGCCTTGCAACTGTTCTCGTGCTTTCACACTGCAGTTCAGTAATTTCCCAGAGTGCACTTGCCCACAGGTGTGTCCTTTTATTTCTTTACGCCGACAACAGCATGCTGAAACTTTATTGTCCATACTATAAACATGCTGAAAACTTGCCTGGCGCTGATGATTAAGGTAAGTGCAGTGTTCATTTAAACCTGTTCTTTGCATTTTTCTTTCCATCACATTAGCATGCACCTTCAGCCAGCAAGTGAAGTTTTCGTCTTGCATTCCCTTACCCGCACTCCTGGTAGATTTTCGTATGGAATCCATTTCCGTTTTTTATCATGAAGGAGGCAAGGTGAACCGGGCTCATTGAAAATTCAAATCCAGCCACAATTGCTCCGATGAATGAGCCAGCCGGTTCTGCAGGGTGGGTCAGTAAAAACGGGACCGGAGCTCACCGTTAAAACATCCAAACACCTCCTCACTCTTGCTTAGTAGTGAAGTACACCGACCCATGCTGAAGGTTGCAGAAAATTATTTAATTCATTATGGAAAGCTGCACAGGCAATTTAAAACCCAACGCGTTTCTCCTTGAAAAGGCTTGATCACGGGTAGAAGTTCTCTGCCTTGCAACTGTTCTCGTGCTTTCACACTGCAGTTCAGTAATTTCCCAGAGTGCACTTGCCCACAGGTGTGTCCTTTTATTTCTTTACGCCGACAACAGCATGCTGAAACTTTATTGTCCATACTATAAACATGCTGAAAACTTGCCTGGCGCTGATGATTAAGGTAAGTGCAGTGTTCATTTAAACCTGTTCTTTGCATTTTTCTTTCCATCACATTAGCATGCACCTTCAGCCAGCAAGTGAAGTTTTCGTCTTGCATTCCCTTACCCGCACTCCTGGTAGATTTTCGTATGGAATCCATTTCCGTTTTTTATCATGAAGGAGGCAAGGTGAACCGGGCTCATTGAAAATTCAAATCCAGCCACAATTGCTCCGATGAATGAGCCAGCCGGTTCTGCAGGGTGGGTCAGTAAAAACGGGACCGGAGCTCACCGTTAAAACATCCAAACACCTCCTCACTCTTGCTTAGTAGTGAAGTACACCGACCCATGCTGAAGGTTGCAGAAAATTATTTAATTCATTATGGAAAGCTGCACAGGCAATTTAAAACCCAACGCGTTTCTCCTTGAAAAGGCTTGATCACGGGTAGAAGTTCTCTGCCTTGCAACTGTTCTCGTGCTTTCACACTGCAGTTCAGTAATTTCCCAGAGTGCACTTGCCCACAGGTGTGTCCTTTTATTTCTTTACGCCGACAACAGCATGCTGAAACTTTATTGTCCATACTATAAACATGCTGAAAACTTGCCTGGCGCTGATGATTAAGGTAAGTGCAGTGTTCATTTAAACCTGTTCTTTGCATTTTTCTTTCCATCACATTAGCATGCACCTTCAGCCAGCAAGTGAAGTTTTCGTCTTGCATTCCCTTACCCGCACTCCTGGTAGATTTTCGTATGGAATCCATTTCCGTTTTTTATCATGAAGGAGGCAAGGTGAACCGGGCTCATTGAAAATTCAAATCCAGCCACAATTGCTCCGATGAATGAGCCAGCCGGTTCTGCAGGGTGGGTCAGTAAAAACGGGACCGGAGCTCACCGTTAAAACATCCAAACACCTCCTCACTCTTGCTTAGTAGTGAATGGATTTGAAAATGCAAAGAACAGGTTTAAATGAACACTGCACTTACCTTAATCATCAGCGCCAGGCAAGTTTTCAGCATGTTTATAGTATGGACAATAAAGTTTCAGCATGCTGTTGTCGGCGTAAAGAAATAAAAGGACACACCTGTGGGCAAGTGCACTCTGGGAAATTACTGAACTGCAGTGTGAAAGCACGAGAACAGTTGCAAGGCAGAGAACTTCTACCCGTGATCAAGCCTTTTCAAGGAGAAACGCGTTGGGTTTTAAATTGCCTGTGCAGCTTTCCATAATGAATTAAATAATTTTCTGCAACCTTCAGCATGGGTCGGTGTACTTCACTACTAAGCAAGAGTGAGGAGGTGTTTGGATGTTTTAACGGTGAGCTCCGGTCCCGTTTTTACTGACCCACCCTGCAGAACCGGCTGGCTCATTCATCGGAGCAATTGTGGCTGGATTTGAATTTTCAATGAGCCCGGTTCACCTTGCCTCCTTCATGATAAAAAACGGAAATGGATTCCATGCGAAAATCTACCAGGAGTGCGGGTAAGGGAATGCAAGACGAAAACTTCACTTGCTGGCTGAAGGTGCATGCTAATGTGATGGAAAGAAAAATGCAAAGAACAGGTTTAAATGAACACTGCACTTACCTTAATCATCAGCGCCAGGCAAGTTTTCAGCATGTTTATAGTATGGACAATAAAGTTTCAGCATGCTGTTGTCGGCGTAAAGAAATAAAAGGACACACCTGTGGGCAAGTGCACTCTGGGAAATTACTGAACTGCAGTGTGAAAGCACGAGAACAGTTGCAAGGCAGAGAACTTCTACCCGTGATCAAGCCTTTTCAAGGAGAAACGCGTTGGGTTTTAAATTGCCTGTGCAGCTTTCCATAATGAATTAAATAATTTTCTGCAACCTTCAGCATGGGTCGGTGTACTTCACTACTAAGCAAGAGTGAGGAGGTGTTTGGATGTTTTAACGGTGAGCTCCGGTCCCGTTTTTACTGACCCACCCTGCAGAACCGGCTGGCTCATTCATCGGAGCAATTGTGGCTGGATTTGAATTTTCAATGAGCCCGGTTCACCTTGCCTCCTTCATGATAAAAAACGGAAATGGATTCCATACGAAAATCTACCAGGAGTGCGGGTAAGGGAATGCAAGACGAAAACTTCACTTGCTGGCTGAAGGTGCATGCTAATGTGATGGAAAGAAAAATGCAAAGAACAGGTTTAAATGAACACTGCACTTACCTTAATCATCAGCGCCAGGCAAGTTTTCAGCATGTTTATAGTATGGACAATAAAGTTTCAGCATGCTGTTGTCGGCGTAAAGAAATAAAAGGACACACCTGTGGGCAAGTGCACTCTGGGAAATTACTGAACTGCAGTGTGAAAGCACGAGAACAGTTGCAAGGCAGAGAACTTCTACCCGTGATCAAGCCTTTTCAAGGAGAAACGCGTTGGGTTTTAAATTGCCTGTGCAGCTTTCCATAATGAATTAAATAATTTTCTGCAACCTTCAGCATGGGTCGGTGTACTTCACTACTAAGCAAGAGTGAGGAGGTGTTTGGATGTTTTAACGGTGAGCTCCGGTCCCGTTTTTACTGACCCACCCTGCAGAACCGGCTGGCTCATTCATCGGAGCAATTGTGGCTGGATTTGAATTTTCAATGAGCCCGGTTCACCTTGCCTCCTTCATGATAAAAAACGGAAATGGATTCCATACGAAAATCTACCAGGAGTGCGGGTAAGGGAATGCAAGACGAAAACTTCACTTGCTGGCTGAAGGTGCATGCTAATGTGATGGAAAGAAAAATGCAAAGAACAGGTTTAAATGAACACTGCACTTACCTTAATCATCAGCGCCAGGCAAGTTTTCAGCATGTTTATAGTATGGACAATAAAGTTTCAGCATGCTGTTGTCGGCGTAAAGAAATAAAAGGACACACCTGTGGGCAAGTGCACTCTGGGAAATTACTGAACTGCAGTGTGAAAGCACGAGAACAGTTGCAAGGCAGAGAACTTCTACCCGTGATCAAGCCTTTTCAAGGAGAAACGCGTTGGGTTTTAAATTGCCTGTGCAGCTTTCCATAATGAATTAAATAATTTTCTGCAACCTTCAGCATGGGTCGGTGTACTTCACTACTAAGCAAGAGTGAGGAGGTGTTTGGATGTTTTAACGGTGAGCTCCGGTCCCGTTTTTACTGACCCACCCTGCAGAACCGGCTGGCTCATTCATCGGAGCAATTGTGGCTGGATTTGAATTTTCAATGAGCCCGGTTCACCTTGCCTCCTTCATGATAAAAAACGGAAATGGATTCCATACGAAAATCTACCAGGAGTGCGGGTAAGGGAATGCAAGACGAAAACTTCACTTGCTGGCTGAAGGTGCATGCTAATGTGATGGAAAGAAAAATGCAAAGAACAGGTTTAAATGAACACTGCACTTACCTTAATCATCAGCGCCAGGCAAGTTTTCAGCATGTTTATAGTATGGACAATAAAGTTTCAGCATGCTGTTGTCGGCGTAAAGAAATAAAAGGACACACCTGTGGGCAAGTGCACTCTGGGAAATTACTGAACTGCAGTGTGAAAGCACGAGAACAGTTGCAAGGCAGAGAACTTCTACCCGTGATCAAGCCTTTTCAAGGAGAAACGCGTTGGGTTTTAAATTGCCTGTGCAGCTTTCCATAATGAATTAAATAATTTTCTGCAACCTTCAGCATGGGTCGGTGTACTTCACTACTAAGCAAGAGTGAGGAGGTGTTTGGATATATATATATATATATATTACCTACTGGCTATCGCCAGTAGGTATATATAGTTAGGATTTTTTCTCTATGGGACTTTTGAAAATTCTATGTCTAATAACTTTGGCGTTTGTGGACGGAATCGGCTGAAATTTTCAGGAAAATGGCACATTTTGATTCTGAGCAGCCCCTGAAAATTTGGGGGGGTTTCGTCAAGGGGGGGCTGAGAAAAAAGGGGGGTCCCAAAACGCGTTTTTTGCATTGAGTTTTCCATAGGGCGGTTGGACTCACTTTTAGCTCGAACGGCTGAATGGATTTGCACGAAACTTGGCAAAATTGTAGGGACTGTTAGCCCGATGTGCCTTTGCTAGGTCTCAATATATGTGCTCCAGTAGTTTTTGAGAAATTAACGTTCAAACCAAGATATATATCTGTAACAGCGCTCTGGGCAGCGATCCGGTCCGCTTACTTTTCGCTTATCGGAACTTTGCGCGCAGAAAGCTGATTGGCTCTCCGGTGTCTGTCAACATTCTAAACAGTCCGGAGCGGACGCCATCTTGTCTCTCGGTAGGATCGAGAGAGAAGAAGAGGTGGAAAACGAAAGGGGAATTTAATGAAAGGGGGCAAGGTATCCCCCTCTTGACCCCCTAGGAATGTTGTTGGGGTTATTAAAGGGTCCCGTGGGGAAAAAAAAAAAAAAATGATTTTTCACGGTAGAAGCGCTTCACGGGCCGCGAACTGGGCCGCAAACTGGTAGCGAAACGGGAATTCGCCATTTTGTGCTTCGTTAATTAAATTACTAGGTATAAGGGGGTGCGGGAGACGTATCCTAATCCCCTTACTAGTTATAAGTGGGTGCGGGAGACGTATCCTAATCCCCTATGTTTCCTGAGGGTGGCTGAGGAGGCTGATATATGTTGATACATCTCTTCCAGCGGCTGTGCGTGAGCTTTTTTTTTTTTTTTGCTGCGTGACAGTCCGGAGCGGCCGCCATCTTGTCTCTCGGTAGGATCGAGAGAGAAGAAAAGGTGAAAAACTAAGGGGGAATTTAATGAAAGGGGGCAAGGTATCCCCCTCTTCACCCCCTAGGAATGTTGTTGGGGTTATTAAAGGGTCCCGTGGGGAACATAAAAAAAAAAATGATTTTTCACGGTAGAAGCGCTTCACGGGCTGCGAACTGGGCCGCAAACTGGTAGCGAAACGGGAATTCGCCATTTTGTGCTTCGTTAATTAAATTACTAGGTATAAGGGGGTGCGGGAGACGTATCCTAATCCCCTATGTTTCCTGAGGGTGGCTGAGGAGGCTGATATATGTTGATACATCTCTTCCAGCGGCTGCGCCATCTTGCCTTTTTTTCGAATGGCACAATTTTGTCGTGCACGGCAGCCATTTTAGATGCCAGGCTGGTCCCAGGATATCACCTAACCCTGCGGATGTAGTTTATGGCCCCAGCTGTAGAGAATTCAGACATGCCAATCCTCCTGATTTAGGCGTGTGACTACTGATTTCAGTGCTAGTCTCCCGCCTCCCGATTTCTGCAAGCAAAAACCCGGGGGCATATTACGAACAACTAGCGATAATTTTTGTCTCTAACTTGTTTAGAGACAAAAATTATCGCCGCACATCGGCGATTTTTATCGCAGATAAACCTTGCTATTATCGCAGAAAAGTCAGCGATATTCATGTATTATTGACCTAATGCTCTTAGCCATGTTATCCACCTCCCATTGGATAACATGGCTAAGAACTGCTCAGGGCAGGTGTTAGATTTTGGAGATATTCGCGCTTAGCGCGAATATCTCCAAAAGTTGGTAATAGAAGGTAGCGATGTTAGGGACTGTTTCCAGTCGCTAACATCTTGGCACGCCACTTTGCATGTCATTAGTGATAAATATCACTGACATGCAAAGCGGGGCCCAAGATGGTCGCTATCTCCTTTTAGCTGTCACTAACTGGTGTTAGCGACAGCTTGGTAATAGGGAGATAATTTTATCTCCGCTTTCATGGCTTTTAAAGCCAAAAAAAGCGGAGATAAACCCCCTTGATAATATGCCCCACGATTCCTTGGGGGTTTCAGCCGACAGGGCTTGCTATTGTGTTACATGGTAATTTTTCCATGAAACGTCAGAGGGTCGATGCAGGGGTTGTAGAAGAGGTGATAAACCATTTAAGCCTCATGAACAAGCGCATGGTCTTTTAAAGATTTGTGAAGTACTCGGGGCGGCGGTGTGTGTGTGCCCTCTTTCAGGAGCGGGCGGGGGGGCACTGCCAGCAACTTGCCAGGTCAGGTAGTGTTCAACACGTGCATCACCCTTTCTCTGCCTGCTATTGCGCTCCATGCTTCGGAAAGGTAAGAAAAAGAACGTGCATTTGAGTTTGAAATGTCCGATCCTGCAGCAGCACACTTCCAAAGCCCACACATGACAATAACCCGATTCAAGGCCCCATTCACCCGTTTTTCAAAAAATAGATAACACTCCAACAAATTAAGGTTATAAAACTTTATTAACTACTAACTTTAACAAACGGAACAAAAACTAAAAACATTTAAACATTTCTTAACACAAAAAGCAACAATGGTTAGAAGCGGTCTTTTGTGCGAATAGTCCCAAGGCAGCACAACGTGCAGAGTTCTGGACGGCACCCAGGTGATGTCGCCTGGGTGCCGCACTGGTTTAGGGATCCTACAATGCTGCTCCGAAAATTGGCGTGGGGCGTCCCGGGTGGGGCGGGGGGAGGCCTCGTCAGTAGCGGTCTGTTGTGCGAATAGTCCCAAGGCAGCACAACGTGCAGAGTTCTGGACGGCACCCAGGTGATGTCGCCTGGGTGCCGCACTGGTTTAGGGATCCTACAATGCAGCACAGAAAAACAGCGTGGGGCGTCCCGGGTGGTGCAGGGGGAGGCCTCGTCAGTAGCGGTCTGTGTCCAGTGTCACATGGCTGACACAACATGTACGACAGGCACCCAGGTGATGTCCAGTAAACTGCCGCACTGGTTTTGGTATCCTACAATGCTGCTCCGAAAATTGGCGTGCGGCGGCCCGGGGGGGGGAGGCGGCGTGAACGGGCCTCCCCAGGTGGCGGCCATCTAGCTGAGTTGCGCTCGCTCTTGCGGCCACAGCGTCTCGCTCACCATGTTGTGGAGTTGCTCCCACTCTTGCAGTGCAGCGATAGGCGGCTGCCACATGGCTGTCAAAATGGCGGACGGCTCCTCGGTTTTGGGCCTGGTCCACTGAAATGGCCCTGGGACACCTTGGAACTCGGACGCTTGCCTGCTAGGGCTTGGGCTCCATTCTCGAAAAGCGTCCCCTCAGCCGTGAAGATTGTATAAAAGTCTTGGGGGCCCCCGACTCCCGCAGTCTTCCGGTGGGGAGCGGCTGCCATGATTGCTCGCGGAATGACCACGACGGAGCCACGAGATGGTGGTGCTCTCATGCTGACGCCAGCTTCAGTCTGAATGATCCAGAAACAAGGTGGGGCTTTCATCGTTTGGGAAAAAAAATGTTCTAAACCAATGAAAAGTGTTATTTTTAGGTCATATGACCAAGCCTTCCATCTTTAGGAAACCAAAAGTAAAATGAACCAATGAAAAGTTTTATAAACAAGTCACATGACCTGTTCTGCGGCATAGGGCTACAAAAAGCGTAGAAAATCCGTTGGCACGTGAGGCGGCGTCAGTAGCGGACCGATGTGCGAATAGGCCGAAGGCAGCACAACGCGTCGAGATCCGGATGGCACCGAGGTGGTGTCCAGCAAATTGCCGCACTGGTGTGGCCATCCTACAATGCTGCGCCGAAAGACGGCGTGTCCAGCTGAGTTGCGGTCACTGTTGCGGTACAGTGACTCGAACGCGCCGAGATCCGGATGGCACCGAGGTGGTGTCCAGCAAATTGCCGCACTGGTGTGGCCATCCTACAATGCTGCGCCGAAAGACGGCGTGTCCAGCTGAGTTGCGGTCACTGTTGCGGTACAGTGACTCGAACGCGCCGAGATCCGGATGGCACCGAGGTGGTGTCCAGCAAATTGCCGCACTGGTGTGGCCATCCTACAATGCTGCGCCGAAAGACAGCGTGTCCAGCTGAGTTGCGGTCACTGTTGCGGTACAGTGACTCGAACGCGCCGAGATCCGGATGGCACCGAGGTGGTGTCCAGCAAATTGCCGCACTGGTGTGGCCATCCTACAATGCTGCGCCGAAAGACGGCGTGTCCAGCTGAATTGCGGTCACTGTTGCGGTACAGTGACTCGAACGCGCCGAGATCCGGATGGCACCGAGGTGGTGTCTAGCAAATTGCCGCACTGGTGTGGCCATCCTACAATGCTGCGCCGAAAGACGGCGTGTCCAGCTGAGTTGCGGTCACTGTTGCGGTACAGTGAGTCGAACGCGCCGAGATCTGGATGGCCAAGTTTCAAGTTTCATCTGGCAGTTTTTCTCCATCCCTCCTGGATCAAAGAAGGTGAATGCTATGCTGTCCTATGGCAACATGAGCATCAACCTGATGAATACGGCATTCGAAAATCATAAATGCCCTAATGCACCCAAGAAGTAATTTTTTTTTTGCTCCAGTTGAGCCGTTTTCAATGCCTGTTTTTTGTTGTTTCCCCTCCATCAAGAACAAAACAAAAATACAAGGCGCTAAGATCCGAATGGCAAGTCCTGGATGTTGAGTGCCTCAGTTGAGAGTTCTGAGCAGTGCTTGTAAGACTATCTGAAGTTTATTATAAGAATCAGAGTAAGTTGAAGACTGTCTGAAGCTTATTTGCACCTGCTGCAGCTTCACTAGGTCCGGCGGAACTTTTTGCCTTTTCTTTTCTGCTTCTTTTCCTACAATGCGTTTCATCTGAAGACACGACCAGGTCCCTGAATGTGTGCAGGGGGACGCTATTGATTGAATGAAAATGGCGGCTTGACACAAAGCTGACTCAAGCGTTACTGTTGGTGCTATACAGACAAAAATTGGTTTTCAGTTTGTACATTCTTCAGGTTTTTTTTTTCCATTCAAGTCTGATTGAGAGTTTGTAGAAAAGTGGCTTCAGATTTACCACATACTACTCTTCAACATTCTTCCTAAATGTAACAATGTGAAACTCGAGAACGGCTGTTTCTGTTTCCTTTCAAAATGCTGCCACCAATATTTTCTGAATGGAAGACACCATCTTGTAGCATAAAGGGCCGAAAGGGGTTCTGGTCTGGCCGATGGTTGGTGGAGACATTTTGACTATATCTTGGACCTGCCCGGCCTCGCCCAAAATGGCGCCGGTATAAATGGGACTCGTAACTCTTTGCCCGCAAATGTATATCTAGAAAATGTTATTGTAAGTGGCCCTGTCGTATTTTAATTACAAAATGTACGTCCACCGATTCCGCAACTGTTAGACACCTTTGTTCTTGTCACCTAATGGCCCGCTCGTTACGTTCTTCTACAGTGTAAATGTCTCCTCATCATATACGATTTCAGTTTGCTCCGTGGCCGGCCCACGTGGTTGTAGGCCCGTATTTGTATACTGACATTTTTACAATAAAGGTTTTTAAAACAAAACACGGTAGTAGTATTTACATTGGTAAAGTTTTTACTTTTAGTGACTGTTTTCGAATCAGTAAAAGGCAAGTGAAATAAAGCAGTCCAATTACATGACGGATAAAAGGTATAATATGTAGGAACGCAGTAAAGATAAATGGTCAAGGGCAGTTGTGTTTTCCACTCCTGCAACATAAAGTGATCGATAAGAATCTGATAATCAGGCGTATCGGCGACTAAGACAGCAGGCCGAATCTCTTTTACTCAACGGCTCCGTCATGGAAGGAAGAAACGCCCTTTTTCTCGAAAAAGGAATATATTTTACTTGCAAGACAGTTGTAAATTTTCCGGGAAAGTACATTAGCCTGGAATATTATAACATATGTTTGAAAAAAAAATATTGTTCGAAAATAATAAAAAGCGTAATTTTTAGGTCATATGACCAAGCTTTTCATCATTAAATTAACAAAAGTAAAATGAACCAATGAAAAGTTTTATTAACAAGTCACATGACCTGTTATGCTTATGTTACGCGCTGCGCGCCGCGCCTCGGATCACTTCCGGGTGCGCTAACGCGGCGTGTCATAAAACGCATTACGCGACAACGTAGGTCAAGAATATAGTCAAAATGTCTCCACCAACCAGCGTTCACAACACAACCCCTTTCAGCAGTCCAAAAAGTTCTGTTAAATGACAACAGAGGGGACAGGCAACAAGAACCATCAGTCAAAGAGGGGAGGGCAAGTTCTTCTCTTCCGGGTCATGTTGGGGCGCTACCGGAACTGATCGAATTGGTAGTCTACAGTGTTTCTGGATGTTTCAGACTAAAGCTGGCGTCAGCATGAGACCACTACCATCTCGTAGCTCCGTCGTGGCCATTCCACGAGCAATCATGGCAGCCGCTCCCCACCAGAAGCCTGCGGGAGTCGGAGGCCCCCAAGACTTTTGTAGAATCTTCACGGCTGAGGGGACGCTTTTCGAGAATGGGACCCAAGCCCTAGCAGACAAGCGTCCGAGTTCCAAGGTGTCCCAGGGCCATTTTAGTGGACCAGGCCCAAAACCGAAGA
Organism: Lissotriton vulgaris; assembly: GCF_964263255.1. Lineage (NCBI taxonomy): Eukaryota > Metazoa > Chordata > Amphibia > Caudata > Salamandridae > Lissotriton > Lissotriton vulgaris. The sequence continues at coordinate 1,957,079,562 of NC_141689.1, read as the reverse complement.
GCCGGCCGCCATTTTGAGAGTCCTGTGGCAGCCGCCTATCGCTGCACCGCAAGAGCGGGCGCATCTCAACTACATGGTGAGCGAGACGCTGTAGTCGCAAGAGCGGGCGGTAAACAGCTGAATGGCGGAAGAGGCACAGTGTAGCAAAAGCGGGCGGAATGGCAACTAAAACGATAAAGGGGCGCCCCACTACAGCTTGTCTTCAGGTCAAACGGATTGTGGGACAAGGTCCAGAATTGAAGAGTCATCAAAAGGCAAAAAGTTCCGCCGGACCCCGGGAGCCGGCCGCCTATGTCGGGGGCGATCTCAGGCTACACCAGTGCTATAAGACTTGGGGAGGGTGTCGGAGCCAAGCGTCTTCTCCGAGTCCATGGCCATCACACCGCCCCTCAGGGGCCTCCGTCAAGCTGTTTAGGAAGGTAACATATCACATTGTTTTCTAATGCAGTCAGGTCCACAAACGACACTCACTTACTTTGAGAATAGTGAAGCTGCAGTAGGTGGAAATAAGCTTCAGACAGTGTTACAAGCAGTGCTCAGAACTCTTAACTATGGCACCCAACATCCAGAACTTATGCTATTTGAGAATGGTAGTGACATCGAAGCATCTCAGGGACCAAAACCATTAACGTACTTTCACGTATGAAAATCTTACTTGGGGAGGGGGCAGGAGCGAAGCGCCCCCTCCCAGTCAGCGCCACCACACCGTATGTTGAAAATCTGAAGCCATCGTTCTACAAAGTCAACCAAACTTGGATTGAAAAATCTAGAAAAATGTACAAACTGAAAACCAGTTTTGGTCTGCATAGCATCAGTAGCAACGCTTGAGTCAGCTTTGTGTCAAGCCGCCATTTTGATTCAACAAAGCACAGGCATTGAAAAAGGCTGAAATTCAGAACTCTAAACTATGGCACCCAACATCCAGGAGCTTGCCATCTGGATCTTGGAGCCTTGTGCTGTTTTCGATCTATTCACACATCGGTCCACTACTGACATCATCTTATAAAACAACGTTATGTAAATAGTTTTTTAATAAAATGTTTTACCCTGTTTCTTTGCTGGTGTGTTGTCTATATTTTTAATATTTGCATAGGGTTTGTCGTTATTTTGTGCGGTATGGGTGATGGAGCCGAGCTGTCTTACAGCCCTCATGGTGTGGAGCTCAGTTCATCTCACTATTTTCGTATTTCTCATGAAGGGTTGTTCCTAATATTTCTATTTTAGCGAGGTCAAAAAGAGATCTAATTAGTGGCCTACTGATTTTGCTCGATTACTTTTATTATTTTACACGATTTTTCACTATCTGCAAAGACTAAACAGAGTATTGCGACTTTGTGCTTGTTTGTAAATAGAGAATGATCCAAAGAGAACCAATTCTAAAACAGTAAATGCTTGGACAACAATCAATCAAATGGAGAGACAAGGAGGCACGACGGATTACAACGGGGGTAAAGGCCTGCGTTAACTACCCTTCAGTATCTGCAAAGAGAGAGTACTACTAAGACAAAAGAGGGGAGGGGGGGGGGGTGCAGCGTTCAAAGCACATCAGCGTGCATAAATACGAAAATGTTTTTATCTATCACGTACTTGACATTTTAAAGCTTTTCATATTTTCTATTAAAAAACCAATGAAATTCACAGAAAAAACCATAGGTTATAGTGGATATATAGTTAGAAATTTGCATTTACAAAACCTTGAAAATTCAATGAAAAAACCATAGGTTATAGGCCATATATAGTTAGGAATTAGCATTTACAAAACCTTATTTTACTCGCATAAAACCATTGAAATTCCATATATAGTTAGAAGCGCTAACTATATATCGCGCACCCGCAATCCACTGCTGATGATGTCACATATTACATCATTCATGACATGGTCAGTGACATCACTGATGACATCACTGATGACATCTCAAATGACATCACTGATGACAACTCAAATGACATCACTGATGACATCTCAAATGACATCACTGATGACATCACTGATGACAACTCAAATGACATCACTGATGACATCTCATTTGTCATCACTGATCACATCACTTATGTGATAATACAATGAACCTCTTCAGACTCTAATATAACCTTACATACACTCAGTATAAACAGACACTCACAGACTGTCACTCATCCATGGAGTTACTCACACACCTACTCAGTCATGCAAAGAATCAATCACACCTCCATTTCCTCAACTATAAAGTTATACACATCTTACTTATTCAAACATATAATAACACATATTTACTCTCTTATATAATCCCTGATACAAGCTCACAGTGATCGATACAGCCACTTACACATTCACTGGCTCTTATGTTCAGTTATTTATATATCTCAACTCTCACATGTATTGTGTTTTACATACGTACTTACTTGCTCATGTAGCAATGAGAAATCCATTCACTCACCAACACACCCATGCATAGTCAACCGCCCATATAGCTGTTTCCACATGCACTCTTGAACTCATACTCCTAGTGAATCAACTGCTTACACATCTATGCACAGAGTCACGCACCTCCCAGCCACCCACACACACACTCAGCCTCCCATTCAAATACTTGGGCAACCAATCAATAACCCATATGGCCACTCTTATAGCTACTGATCAACACATGCAGCAGCTTACACAACAACAAACATACTGATGCACAAATTAAGACAGTTTAGTCACTAACCCATGCACTCAGTGAGACACATTTAATCACTCACTCATACAGTCAGTCATGCACCTACTAAATTCTTCATCCAGACACTTATACATCCACTCATTCTTCAATATGTGAAACATATTTTAACTTTACAGAAACATACAGTCACTGGGTGTTGTCATCAGTGATGTCATCAGTGATGTCATTTGAGATGTCATCAGTGATGTCATCAGTGATGTCACTGACCATGTCATGAATGATGTAATATGTGACATCATCAGCAGTGGATTGCGGGTGCGCGATATATAGTTAGCGCTTCTAACTATATATGGAATTTCAATGGTTTTATGCGAGTAAAATAAGGTTTTGTAAATGCTAATTCCTAACTATATATGGCCTATAACCTATGGTTTTTTCATTGAATTATATATATATATATATATATATATATATATATATATATATATATATATATATATATATATATATATATATATATATATATATATATATATATATATATATATATATATATATTGGTATACAAAGAGGCGGCACAACCAGGATACTTATCAAGCCTTATTTATTTCACTTCACCCCACCAACGCGTTTCAGCCACAACTGGCCTTGCTCACGGTCAGTTAGTCCTTCCACAGTGTTGCTTTTTGTACTATCCCATGTTAGCCATTTAAGAAGCATTCTGGGAATTGTAGTTACAAACGTTACAAAATTCTAAGAAAAGAAAAAAGTCATTGTGTGTGCTTTTTCATTACTCCTTTTGTATAACGTGACTTGTAGTTCACTGTGGCATATTAATTAATAGTGTCAGTTATTGGGTATAGTATTCTGATCATTGTTCACTATGACATTTAGAATATTGTCTTTCATTATCATTTGTTGGGTGTAGTACCCCAGTCATAATCAATTTCTAGAACATTTATTCCAGGTGAATATGTAGGTCCTCCCCAAAGTTCATTCCTCTGGTGTGTTTTGTTCTTAGTCTGATTATCATTCGGGACTCCATTTGATGAAGTTTGCGGACTGTGTCGCCACCTCTTTCCATTTTGTCCAGCATTTTTGCCCCATAGAATTGCATTTGTCTCCAATCTCCATTTTGGCAAGTACTCAAATGTTTGGCGGTAGCATATTGCAAGATGGAATTTTTTACCGCCCGGATATGCTCCAAAATCCTCTTTCTAAGCATACATGTGGTGCACCCAACGTACTTCATTCCACACTTGCATTCCACAATGTATACTACATTTTTCGATGTACAAGTAATCTGTTGGTCAATTTTCATTTGTTTGCCATCTGGTTCCTGAATCACTTTCATACTTTTACCAATCTTGCAAGCTTTGCATGTATTACATGGTTGGAAGCCTTTCCGTTGATTTCGCAGCCAGTTCGATTTTGGTTCTGCTTGAAAGTAACTTTTGACCAGTAGATCTTTCAAAGATGTATTTTTCTTGTACGTTATTGATGGTACTTCACCGAGTGTTGCTCCAATGTCAGGATCCCCTAACAGGAGATGCCAGTATTTTCTCATTATGCGGGCAATATTTCCGCTTTCTTTGCTGAAGGTTGTTATGAATCTAGGTGGTGCATTTGTTTCAGTTTTTTTAGGTTGTTCAATTAATGTTTGAGTCCTGGTTTTCAAATCAAATTTTCTCTTGCATTTTCTCAGAACACGTTCCTCATAGCCTCTTGCTCTGAATCTGCACTTGCTCTCTTGTATTACTTTTTCCGCATCCTCTGGTATGGAACCGTTCCTCTTCAATCGTGTGAATTCTCCGTATGGTACACTGTGCAGGAGGGATGTGGGATGAAAACTAGTCCCATGTAGCACACTGTTTGTTGCTGTCTTTTTGCGAAATAGAGTAGATTCTAATTTACCATCAGACACATATATTTTAGTGTCTAGGAAGTCTATTTCTTGTGTGCTTGTCGTGCATGTGAACTGTAGACCTAGATCGTTTTCATTCAATTTGCTGAAATAGCTCTGAAACTGAGTGTTTGTGCCATGCCAGATAATGAACAGGTCGTCGATATAACGTACCCACATATGGCTGAGATACCCGCCACCCCCTCTCAACACAATCCCCAAGAATGGGAAACCGGAAACAGTTCTGAACTTTTGGAAGACATCTAACATGGGCTTCGATTGGAATTCCACAGAGCATATTATCAAGCCCATTATCGCCGCTTTATCGGCCGTTTTCGGCCGATAAAGCGGCGATAATTTTAGCGCACAGGCTTGATAATATGCCCCTGAGTCTTTATATACTTCAATAGACCATTCAAAGGGTTTGGAAGCGATCAGACAGTACCTAGGATTAAGATCATGTGAATATTATAGTCACAACAAAATGTTATTTGAATTAATACACTGGTGCCTGCATAACAAATTTTTCATGTTTTCCAAGGAAGTGTGGAAACAGGTCCAGGGTGTGGCAATGGGATCGTGCTTCTCCCCCAGCTACGCGTGTTTACACGTGGGCTGGTGGGAGGGGCACGGTCTCATTGAAACACCAGGATTTGAACATGTTAAATACTGGAAACGGTTTATAGATGACGTGTTCTGCATATGGGAGGGGGATGAGCAAAGCGCTTTTGAATTTGTTGATGCTCTAAATATGAATCAGGAAAATCTTTTCTTCACCTCCAATGTCAGCAAAGTGCAGGCAGATTTTTTAGACGTTCATATAACCATTGACAACAATACTGTAACAACATCGTTATTCCGGAAACCCACGGCCGGAAACAGTATATTACATGCCAGTAGTAAACATCCTCAACATGTGATTGCTAATGTTTCTTATGGTGAATTACTGTGTGTTAAAAGAATAAGCAGTACTCCTGAGATATTTGAGCAGGAGGCTAAAAATACCATTTCCAGACTTAAAGCTAGAGGATACAATGATAAAATTTTGAACAGTGCACTGAGACGTAGCCGTGAAAAATCTAGGGAGTCTCTGTTAAGATCTGAAGCACCTGAGTCGGAAACCAATAACAATACTCCTCGCTTAATTCTGACGTATAGCAAACATGAAAGACAAATTAGGTCTATTGTAAAGAAACATTGGCCTATTCTTATGACCGATGGTTTCTTCAGTAATACATTGTCCACCACACCTACAATCACCTACAAAAAATCTAAGAGCATGCACAACAGTTTGGTGAAAACTAGTCCGGAGCTAGGTAGTGGCAACACCTGGCTCAAACAAAAAGTTTTTTTTAAATGCTCCTCATGTAGGGCGTGCAAATTTGGTGTAAACACCACGCACTATAGCACACCCTTCAGTTCCATCAGTAAAGCTATCCGGGGTAATTACAATTGTCATAGTGATTTTGCAGTTTATGTCCTGATATGCACCTGTGGCCTACGGTACATAGGCAGTACCAAATTACAGGTGCATGTCAGGATCCTGCAACACTTACGGGCAATAGTAAATAATGACAACACATACCCGGTAGCGCACCACTTCAGATCAACACACAATAATGATCTGTCTAATTTGACATATTTTGTCATAGATGTGGTGGCTCCTCTCAAACGGGGAGGAGACAGAGAAAGATTACTGAAGAAAGAAGCAGAATATATAGTGGAGCTTGACAGTAAATATCCTAATGGACTTAACACCACAGAAGATTTACATCATTTTTTATAATTGTCCATATGGTATAAATTCAATGTATATGTGTCATAGGCTACATCACTGGTAGACACAAAACAAATCTATTTGTTTTTTTTCATCTACTTCTTAAGGTCTTCCAGAACCAAATCTTCATATGAAATGTAGAAAATCTGATTGCCTCAAGTTGCACCATGGGTGAACCAGTTGAAAACTCAACTAAGATGAAATTCAAAGCTGATATTATGATCCGTAATTGTTATACTCTCAAACAAAAACCATGTACATAAAAAAAGTTTTTTCTTTTTCTTCACTTTTTTTCACAATATCACATTTATATTTATTTGAAGTATATATTTTTGCAATCACTTAGGACTAGGCAGGCATTATAGGCACTCAAAGCACTTTTTGCGCAATGAACATGAATAAAATCGCGTTATCATATATAATTATTGAAATCCTGTATAGATGTTACTATTTAGCAAAGTGGTATAAAGTTATGAAATTTAGACTGAGAAAAATTAAATTTCTGATAAATTTATGTATATAGATATACCATATGCAACTAGTGTAAATAAGATGTATGTATATTTATTTGTATATACATTGTTTCATTCTATTGGTTGGATTAATTCAATAATGATGTTATTTTCATAACTTTATAGTTCAATATTTTATATGATTGAGAAATGGACTGTGCATTCATGCAGTTATATTGTTTTTTGTGCCCTTTATGTCTGTATGGGTTTGCACCCATGTGGTGTGTAGATGAGTATTTCATCTATGTTTATTTATCATGTGATTCACTAAGGAGGTGGAGCATCACGTACAAAAAAAGTATTTAATTATTAGTTGACCAGGTGTATGGTGTGTGATCAAGAGCACGAGTTGCTCGAAACGCGTCGCCTGAGAGGTTGAATAAAATCTCCCTTACTGCAGCCTTGGGTCCGTGTCTTCATTGCAGGAGTTGCTGGTATGAAGATTGTGTTTGTAGATATATATATATAGAGCTAGGCCTCCCAAAACACCACTGGTTAGCGTGAAAAGATAAAGTTCAATCTCCTTCACAAAAAGAAGCAGGGGCCTCACAGGGGAACGTAGAAAGACATTTAATGCAACATGCAATTTAGGCATAATGCATTTCGGCTAACGAGCCTTCTTCAGATGCCGCCATGTTAAGGGTACTGCTCCACCCCCACTTTTAAATAATGAGTTCCTCTCCCATTGGCGGAAGTCCGCTTCACCACAGGTCTCATGTGAACAACTTCTCTGCATACTACAGTTTTCAGAAGGCAGCTGTAACAGATAATGTTGTATGTGAATAGCTTAGCAAATGCTAGCTCCTATGGGCATAGATGTAAATCCAAAAGTGCGGAGTGTCCCTGCTTCTTTTTGTGAAGGAGATTGAACTATATATATATATATATATATATATATATATATATATATATATATATATATATATATATATATATATATATATATATATATATATATATATATATATATATATATACCTATATATATATATATATATATATATATATACCTATATATATTGATATCAAATGGAACGAAGAAACCATGATACTGCTAATACTTGACATTTCAACTCTCTACACAAGCATAAGACATGTAGATGGTCTTAGAGGGACTGACTATTTCTTGAACATGAGACCAGTATGAATTCTGAATCACAACAAAATGATTTTAGAATTTATGGAATGGTGCCTGACGAAGAATATTTTTCCCTTTGGTGATGATCTTTATCTACAGGAACAGGGGACCATGAGGGGCACCTGTTTCACCCCCAGTTATGCGAATTTACATCTTGGCTGGTGGGAAGAACAGGTTCTCGGTGGCAGTCCCCTGGAACACTGGTCTGTACATGTGTTGTTATGGGTCTGATTTATTGATGCCGTCTTCGTGCTGTGGCAGGGCACGGAGACAGACATCGAATTGTTCATTAAGGACCTTAACCAGAATTCCCTAAATCTAGAATTTGTGGGGCATTATAGTAGGACCACTATAGATTTTCTGGACATCCGGGTTGAACCTGTAGCAAGGAAACTGGAAACAACAGTATTCAGCAAAGCTACTGCTGGGAACTCAGTTCTCCATGTGGACAGTGCTCATCCTGCCGCATTAATCAGAAGTATCCTCTTTGGGGAATACTATAGAGCAAGGAGAGCATGTAGCAACCAGGAGGAATATGATAAAATGGAGCAGGAAATGACACATAGGTTCAGCCAAAGGGGATATTCATCTGAAGTTTTAAAAGGTGCATCAACCAAGGCGAGGTATCTAGAGACACATCAAATACTGTTTGAGCCATCTAGAACCAAACAACGGCAACAACAGAGGGAGGATTTGAGGAATCAAGATAACTCTAGATTCATAACAACATTTAATGTGAAACACAAAGAAATCAGGTCTATCCTGAATAAACACTGGTATCTGCTAAGAAACGATCCGGTGTTGGGCTCTAAAGTCAAAAGACATCCTGATATTACATATAAGAGATCAAAGTCTTTAAATGATTTCATCGTCAAGAGTGAATTTCAAGAAAGGAAGGGAGGTGCTCCCACATGGCTACATCAGAAACCAGGTTTTAAAAAGTGTTCAAAATGCAAAGCGTGCCAGCATGTCATGAACCGCACTGATTTTAGGACATTATTTAATAAAACCATTACTATTAGAAGCTTTCTGACTTGTGGATCCAGTTTCGTTGTTTACTTGTTACAATGCTACTGTCCTAAAATTTATATAAAAAGTACAACCTTACCTGAATATAAATGAGTCCTTCAGCATAGGCGAGCGATTGTAAACCAAGACAGAATGTACCCAATCGCAAGACATTTTAAAACCCACCACCAAAGTAACCCTGTGAGCCTGCAGTACACATGTATAGCTGAAGTCCCGAGAAAAAGGAGAGAGGGGGGTACCGAGAAAAGGAACTCAGGAAATTAGAAACATATTTTATCCCAGAGTTTAACTGCATGGAACCACATGAGTTAAATGTGGATGAGGATTTATACACCTGCCTGTCTTGAATAATAGGAAGAAGAGTTGCAAAATGATAATCTGCACACATGTAAGAGCATTAATTCTATGTTGTTAATTATCTTTTGATTTTTAAACTGTAGTGAATATTTATATTTAATGAGGCATATACAACATAATGAATTGCTCTACTTTGTTGTTTGGGTAAAAATAACTTTTTTCTTTGGCTGCTATGCATTTGCACTTTTTAATAATCATTGTACTGTATTGAAGGATGTATATAACGAAGAGAAAAAATGGCTTATATGGAAGAATTTTCTGGTTTACATAAGCATTAGAACTTTAAACTTAAGGCTTTGTGAAGTTATTAATCACTGAGAACATTATAATTTTTTAAATTATTTTTAATTTCTCACCGTTTTCAAGTGCTTACTTTTTAATGAATATAAGAAATGCCCGCTTCCTTGTTTTTTGTGGGCCATGATATGATATATTTATTATGCACTTGCACTTTGAAGTGAAATAATTTAGAGTCCTAAAACGGACTTGAAAGTAGAAATGTTGTGTTACTTGCACACATGCCCTTGCACTTTAACTTGCCAAAATTTGCACCCAATAGAAGAAGGCACTTGCCATAATAGTTTGTTGAAATTAAACTTCTAATATTTTATTTGCACTTGCACTTTAGATAACTGATATGCACTGATTAAAATTAAAATGTTTTATTCATAAATGTTGTGTAAAGAAAAAGCGAGGAATTAACACGCCCGCAAAATATATGTAATCAACACTTGTGAATTACTTTTGGTTTTATAAATATGCATTGTCACTTTAATTGAAACCTAGAAGTGAGGTTTTCAAAATAAGTAAACAGAAGTATTGAGAAAATACGCTTTCTGGTAAAGAATGAACATGTTAAAAAATGGCCGCAAGATTGTGAGAGGTAGAGCTCTTTATGCAATGTGTTGTGTCCTTTGTCAGTGTTAATCACTACTGGTAGTGTATTTTATTGAGAAAAAAATGGCGCTCTAACATCATGAACAAGGCAGCGTGAGTCTGCTGAAACGCGTAGACGTTTAAACTTTGTCATGAATAAATCAGAATGAGTGTCAGAATCTACCGGATGGTTATTTCTGAAAATGAAGATAATCCTATAATGGATATATATATATATATATATATATATATATATATATATATATATATATATCCTTCACCGTGCAAATACGCACACGTGCACTCCTTTCCGAAATGACACCACCACCATAGTTGCTCAAGGAAGATTTATTGTTGCATCAAGCCAACAAACACTTAATGTGTTTCTGCGTAAATGCCTTGTTCACTGGTTAGTTCATTACTTTTACACGGAAATATTTAAACACAAAATACAAGTGCACGTGACAAAAACAAATTAACAGTGAAAGTGGACTGGTCTTCAAAACCAGGGAAAGACTGTTGGCAGTCTTATAATGGTCATGAAAAGCAAACTATGCTCATATAAAAAGCACAGAGCAACATAATGCTAAGTGACTTAACATCCCAATAGATCTGATGGAATTCATGATGATGAGATATTACATCTGTTTTAAGTTTTAAATTCAAAACATATCTTAACACAACCAAAACTCTCTATCATCGTATTTTCAGTACCTGTGATATGCCTTCAATCAAAATGGAGAATATTGGGAAGAAAATTGAGAAACACGAGGAGGAAGTTATCGCCAAAAAAGAAAGAACATTTTTTCGGGACCAAATTGATTACCAATCGGGGAGAGTCTTCACTTTCAGTAGGAAATATGATAACATGAGACGTAAGGGAATTCAAGGAAATCTGAACACATTGGAATTCCCTGGTGGTACAGACAGCGACGTCAGTGAGAGTGATGTCTCTGAGGATGGCACCCCGCAGGTTGTCAAAACCTTTATGAAGCCGACAAATTAGTTGGCAAATAGAGAGGGGTCGAGAAAGAGGCAGGGGCAATACCGGATGAGGCAGAGGAAGAGGAAAAGCTTTGGTAGAACCTTCACCATCCGCAAACAAGTCAGGAGGGGCGGATGGTGGAAAAATAACAACAACCCCAGTGGGAGTAGAGACAAGGGGACAAAAGCGACAAGGGAAATGAACTGCAAAAATGTGGTAAATCTCTCTAATTGAATTTTAAATGATGTTGAACATGATGTTTTGCAATATGGTTTGTCATGCTGCCCAACCAGTATATTCTCCTATCCCCGGGAGAGAATTGATTTATTCAATTTTACGAGAAAACTACGATTACACAAATGGCATAGATTGAAACCCAAGAGTAGTTTGAATCCCAGGGAAACCACGCTCATGACTCCTGTATCGGAATCTATTAATGAAGTGGACACTCTTATTGCACTTAAGGATTTGGATTGGGACAATGTAGATCCTAAACCCATTGATGCTCAGTCACTGGGCTATACTGTCAATCTAAGCTGTCCGAATGATTTTAAACCCAAGTCTACTTTTAACCCGGTTTTGCCATCTAATGGTATTGATACTTTCGAAACATTGGTGATTAATGATTTCAAAAAGTTAGCCAGAAAGAAAATGTGGTCTTTTGATAATTTATCCAAGATACAGAGAACTGCAGTTAAGTCCCTCCAATCAGATCCCAGTATAGTGATCCGACAATCTGATAAAGGGGGGAACGATGTCATCCTTAAGACAGAGGATTATATACAGGAAGGTTTAAGGCAGTTGAACTATCAGGATTGTTATGAGAAGGTTAACAAACTTAGAGTAGAAGAGTCTAACTCTACTTATCACAATATGTTGAAAGACTGGCACACACAAGGCATTTTGGAATGGAATGAGTACTCCTTTTTGTTAAATCGGAATCCTAGAATAGCCATTCTTTATTTATTGCATAAACTGCACAAAGATTCAGTTAAACCTCCTGGCCGGCCTATTGTTTCTTCAAATGGCTCTTTGTTAGAAAAAACTTCAAAATACATTGATTTCTTTTTACATCCCTATGTGGAAACCTTACCATCTTATTTACAAAACAGCAGAGACTTTCTGAACAAGATCAAAGATGTGACTTGGCAGGAAGGTTTTCTGTTGATTACCTTGGATGGCTGCAGCCTTCAAAGGTAATATTTTTTATTTGTTGATTAATTAAAACCATTTCAAAAAGAAAGCAACAAATACAAACCAAACACAATAACTAATTGAACAAACGGGAATTCAGTGCAAAGATAAAAATTGACCATAGTTGATTAACTATTTCCAGTTAGGGATTGTAGTGCTACCAACATTTTCACTGGTTGGGTAGCGAACTACAGATACAAGAATAAAGTGCAATGTGCTTACAGAACAGAAAATAAATTACAGTGTGCTAGCCAAAAATGGTCGGTAAAATTTTGACAGAATATCTATTACTGTCATATTGCAAAAACAATGCTAAAGTGACTTATACTATCATCACAAAGTGAACAGTGCATTAAGTGCAATTAGTTAGCAGCAAATGTTCAATTTATCAAAAATGTCAGTGCATTAAGTACGATAGGCTAGCAACAAGTATTCAATAATAATTAGCGACAAAGCAAAAGAACAGTATCACAACTATCTACAACTAAAACCGACTAAAATACACTTGTAAGACAGAATCAATACTAAAATGGGGATAAAGTGCATATATGCCATTCAATAAAAATAGGAAACATAATAAGCGGAACATTCTTTAAAAAAAGTACTCTAGAAACAGCTAATATAACATGGATAAAAAGTGCCATAAAAATAATCCATCGACCCCTTAAAAACAGCAACATCTCATTTAAAGGCATAAAAGAATTTAACATTTACTTTGGTTGTCAACCTTGCATAATTTCTTTTCCACTCTAAAAATGAATTGAACAAATTGCTGAATAATATAAACGTTGACACCGCTCAGGCAGAATATTAGTGCTGATCTACAAGTTCTGAGTCCCATTTCTTTAAAAATAGGTTTTAAAATTGTTTCCCGTTCCTGCAACATTTTTGGGCATAATGTTACCATATGCAGCAAGGTTTCATCATACTGCCCAGAAAGCCTACAAATATTTGATGCCCATTTGGACTCCCATTTAGGGGTTTCATCTTTTGTTGGATAAATTCCAAACCTTAATAACAAGAATTTCTTCTCAATTAGGGGTTTTTGATGAAAGAGTAAATAAGGTTGAGCCAACATTTTATCAAAACAATTGGCGATTGACCAAAAGTGTGGTTTTTTTCTCAACTCATCTTTATCCAACACTTCTGACAACAAAGCAACGGTTGAATTAATTGATTTTTTGTAAACCATTTTATTCCTTATTTTGTCTTCCAATTTAGGGCATTCAAATTTTAAGAGACATTCAGCTAAATAATCCTGCCAACTTCTAGAATATTCGCCATTCGAAATCTCGCTCCAGCACATGTGGGCCAACGTGCCCTCATCGGATCGAGATAATGCCAATAATGTTTTTTAAAATGTTTCTTGACACACCAAGAGCTGATTCCTTAAGCCGAATTCCAATCTTAAATTGGCACGTGGAATCTGTCTAGGAATCCTAAAAACTGATTTATATGTCCTTGTCACTATACCCTCCAGCACCCTTAAATATTATGGACCCATAGTCCAGTGAGGGAATAAGTTTTGCTTTCATAACTTTAAGCAGGTGGTCGTAATTGGGACATAATAACTTATCCCTCAGTTTTCGAAAAGCGAAGGCAAGTGAGGAACCTTTAGCTTCTAAGTTATTGAAATGTCGCCTAAATGACAGTCCGTCATCAAATGTAATTCCCAAATATTTATAAGCCTTTACACATTCTATAGACAAACCATTGATATTCAAATCCTTTACCCCTAATTTACCTTTCCCTATTAACATTATTTTTGTTTTTTTTGTATTATTTGTTAATCCATTTTGAGTTACATAAATATTAAATTAATGTATTCATCTTTTTAATCCTATCATGGTTTGGCTAAGCAAAATGGTATCATCGGCATACTGTAGGTGTTTAATTTCTTTACCTTTTACAGCAGGGGAATGCGAGTTTACATCAATAAAATGGGATGGGAGATCAGTATGTCTACCGTCACCGATTTTGACCTGCACCCAGGTATTGGAGTACAATAATGTAATAATTTTTAAAAGAGTTTCTGATATACCCCAATTCATTGACTTAGTCCGAAGGATATTTCTGGGTACAGAATCAAACGCAGCTTTTAAGTCGATAAAACAGATGTACAATTTTTGTTTCCTACATATTGCTCTTTCTCCTAGTAATGACAATAAAATTATGTTAGTAATAGTCGATTCTCCCTTCCTAAAACTTGTTTGGAAAATTGGGATCAGTTCTTCTCTTTCCGCCCAAGTTTCCAACTCCTCTAACAGACAACTTGCAAATACTTTTGCATCAACGGCTGTGAGGGTGATTATTCGATAATTTAAAGGATTATCCTGGGGCCCACTTTTGTAAATCGGCTGTATAATACTTCCCCTCCATGAATCCGGGATACAACCTAACTTGAAAATATCATTAAAAAGGAGAGTTAAAAGCTCTGGCCAATGCCTCACTCTAGCTTTAAAAATATATTGGGAATTCCATTGGGGCCAGGTGCTGCATTAGATTTAATTTTCAGTAAAGCTTTTTTGACTTTGTCTACCGACCAAAACTTAGTATTCATAGAGCCTGATGAATCCTTGGACCCGAAAGGGTCAGACCCTTCTACCGGATCATTTTACATTGATGGTCAGGACATTCAAACTCCTCTTTTTGTTGGCTTAGGGAATTCATTTTCATATTAAAAAAATGTATCCAGCTTAAATCATCAATATTGGCACTAGTACTTCGAAAATTTCCATTTTCAAAATTATTGATAAAACCCCAAAATAGTCGCAGATCCTTAGATTTACATGCATAATGTAGTTTGGCCCAAGTTTCTTCATAGTACAATTGTTTAGCCCTCCAAATTTCATTCTTATAACCCCTCTTTAAGTCTCTGATTTTAAGTGACATTAAAAAATAAGAAGTCCCATTTGATTTTTTATACAATGATCTTATTGTTTTGTTAAGAGACCGTTTCAAGTATAATAAGCGATAGGAAAACCAACCTGGGTACTTAGGGTTCAAAATTACACCCCCGGATGGTTCCCTATTAGGGTATTTATTCAATAAGGAGTCACATAAGGTGGGCCATAGAGCAACCATTGAGGTTCCTTCAGAGTATGCATCCCGAGCATCATGAATTAAAAACGAGAGAAAATCAGTAATATCTTTCTCTGTTTTCTCTCTCCATACTAATATTTTTAAACTAAAAGCGGCCGGGCAGTTCTTAATATTTTAGTTTCTGACAAATACTCGAAGGGTAAAGTAATAGTAATGACTTGCGGATTATGGTCACTCTCAATCCTGGGAACAACCTCATAATTTTGAACTAAATCTGAGAGTTTATCTGACAAGATCGTATAGTCAATTATAGAGGGGCAGGCGCTTTTAATAAAAGTTGGGGCATGCTCTCTATCATACAGAATCTTTAGATTGTATTTATTAAATTCACAATTGGACCATTGGGCTAAAAGATCTGATTGAGTAACCCGCTTTTTATACAATACAAGATGAGTGTTAAAATCCCCAGAAATGATCATCTGTGCATCCATATGATCATAATAAAGCACCTTCACCATTTCCCATAACTGGATAAGTTGAGATGATATAACCTTTTTTTTCGAACTCAAATACACATTGAAAATGATCAACGATTGACTGGCTACTAATTTAACGCACTGAATCCATTTGAGTTGATGGTCTATCTCGTAATGTTCAACATTAGTAGAATAAAATTCAAAGCACTTACTCTGGCCTTCAGATCTATATACGGAAACTGCCCAAATTACCTGAAAGTTCAACTACAAAGGTACTCCCAATCCCGTTCTCTCAGATCCAATAACCATGTGCGACTGGCAGCCCCTAGAGCAAAAAGAGCCCGGATGGGCGGACGAACCTTCTCGGCCAATGTGGCAAAACTATGGAACTCACTACCCGTCACTCTTCAACAGGCCCCATCTGAAGCCTGCTTCAAACATTTGCTGAAAACCTGGCTGTTTACCCAGCCACGCTAAATGCCACCCTCTCCAGCTTCCACGGTCTTAACACCTGTTCTCTCAGCGCCGGGACACCTCCTCGTGAGGTAGCTGTTCGCGCTATACAAGATTCCGTATTATTATTATTATTATTGAGACTTAAAGAAACATATATTGAAAGTCCCCCACTTGGTCGGCCATAAGCGGCGTCCCTACATGCCACGTTCAAATATTCATAATAGCCGATCAGCGGTGTACTACCAAATTGCAAAATTAACAAATCAAACAATTTTTATAAACCTACAACATTTACATCTTCTATGAGTGTGTTAAAACCATTTGTATTCCAAGAACAGAATTTAAACGCTGTATTTACATTATTTGAGGTACCCCAACATCAATCAGTCTTTACTGAACTTTTCTAGATAGAATAGACGGAAGCCAAGTCCAATCATCAGCCGCCTCAACACATCCTTTTAATTTCTCACACACACGTGATCCGGGCTGACAGCTTTTGATTTTAATGCCACCTAACCTATTTAAGGCTGAAGATGGACCTGTAGCGCCTTTCAATACTCTGAATAGATTGACCTCAATTAGTCTAGCCTTTATGCTGCCATTAAACATGATGATGGGGTTCAGGCTTGCAGACATTATTTTAAAGCTAGATCCATCTCCTTTCTTAAGCATAATGAAATGATCTAGCAAATGATTAGATTCTGCCTCGAGAATAACTTTTTTACTTTTAACAAGGCTTTCTACAGACAGAAGCAGGGCACAGCCATGGGCACCTGCTTTGCTCCCAGTTATGCCAACCTCTACATGGGGTGGTGGGAGCGGCAGGTGCCCTTGGTATATGACCAGTACCGCAGCCATGTTAAAGTATGGCTGCGGTATATTGATGACCTGTTTATTGTCTGGAATGGAAGTCAACAACAAGCCAACTAATTCATTTCCATCTTAAATGAGAATGATGTCAATCTCAAGTTTGAAGGGAGCATGAGTGGTACCAGTATTGAATTTCTAGATTTACACATTAAAGTGGTAGATAATGCACTGACATCCAGCCTTTACGGGAAGGGAACTGCTGGTAACACCCTTTTGCACGCAGAAAGTGGGCATCCAAAGACCTTGATACATAGTATTCCCTATGAGAAGTTTCTCCGGGATCGGAGAAATTGTAGCGTTGAGGAAGACTTCACGAAAGAATCTAAATGTATGACTTAAACATTCTTGGATAGGGGCTATATTTTGAATTCAATCAACTCAGCACGTCTGAGAGCATCTAATTTCCAACAAAGTGAATTGTTAGCCTCTACTAAATATACTACTAAGCAAGATGATAAGACCATCAGGTACATATCTACATTCAACTCGAGTTCCATATCTGTACGCAAATGCCTCAATAGACACTGGAAGGTATTAAAAACAGAAACATCCTTAGAAGATGTAGTAAGTAATTTTTCTAGCATTACTTTCCGGAAGGCTGACTCTTTAAAAGATAAACTTTGCAGCAATGAGGCGACACAAACCAAGATCACTAACTCAGTCATTTGGGGTTTTTACACCTGCATGTCATGCAAAGCATGAAAATTTAGCACAAATGTAAAAAGTGTATATTTTCCTACCACTGATTCAGAGAAACCAATAGATAAACATCTGACATGTTTATCGGATCATTATGTCTACATTCTAGTCTGACCGTGTGCTAAAAGATATATGGGGGCAGTACGATGTTTCCTGGGAGGAAAAGCATCCTGGAACATATGAGGGTGATACAGAATAAAGACAAGCTGTCGCCAATAGCTGGACACTTTGATGATCTACATAAAAGCAAATGCAATATGCTGAAATTCTTTGTAATTGACCGTATACCTGCTAGTAGTAGGGGAGGAGACAGAATTCACAAACGGCGGCAATTAGAATCTCAATTCATTCTGGAACTAGACTCTAAAATCCCAGGGGGCCTGAATTCTGAAGAATAAATATGTCTTGGTTTTTAGGTGATTAAGTTCAGGTTCGGTAATGTAATTAATAATTCTAATAATTGTGGCTATAAACATCAGTTGTTCTTTGAGAAATTAATTTGACATCTTTTATGTGCATAGTATGTATTTTAACTTATTTGGTTACACTGTTTGGTGTTGCAATTTTTGACCGGAAGTATGAACTACTATTTATCATGTGATTTATTGCCTAGTAGCCTTCAGCCTGATGTAAATATGTGTATATACTGGACAAGATTTTAATTCACTTCACTGATGTTTTTAATTCAACATCTGTCGGATCTTGATATTTTGGTTTTTGGTTTTCTTCTTATAGGTGGCGCAATTGGCTGGACACAGAAAATTTCTGATTACTGGTTTATATAAAAGTTTGGCAATTTTGGATTAGGATGGTTTTTTGAATACCCACTTGGGGTATAGATACATTGACGTATCCAAAGTCTATTCTTTGATCGGGACACGTAATATGACATGGGCCAACCCACGTGGGCTGCAAAAATCGGATGAATTGGCCTGCTGACATTTTCTAATAATTGCAGTAAAATGGATCATGTTTAGTATTTCCCACTGGGGATATTTGGATTGAAGGAAAAAAAGAAAAAGAAAAAGAAAAAGACCTCCATGTTTTTTGTATAATTTAAATGCTAAAGATGAACTCGCACTTAACAGCTTGAGGAATGATAGTGCTTTAACCATCAGGCAGGCAGACAAAGGTGGCAACATCGTCATCATGGATAGATCTAAGTATGATGATGAAGTATTAAGCCAACTAAGTAATGATTTATGGTATAAGAAACTCTCATATAATCCCATCTTTGAAGTAACAAATGTCATCAATAGACATCTTAAGGAATGGCACACATTGGGTATCATCAAAGATAGTGAATACAAATATCTATTGGTTGATCGACCACGCTATCCTTGTTTGTACACCTTACCCAAGGTCCATAAAGATCCTATTTCACCTCCCGGTAGACCAATAGTGAGTGGTATTGGGGGTCCTACTGAAAGACTATCTGAATTTGTGGATTCTTTTTTGCAGCCCTATGTGTTAAACCTACCTTCTAATATTAAGGATACCAAGCACATCCTCAATAATATGAATGAATACATCTGGGAACCAAATATGCTATTTGTGACACTAGATGTAGTGTCCCTTTACACGAATATTGATCATCAAAAAGGGTTACATGCCTTACGACATTTCCTATATAGGAGACCAGTTGAGTTGTTGGAACACCCTGAGATGCTTTTAACTATGTCTAAATTAATTCTGAACCAAAATGTGTTCCTTTTTAATGGAGTGTGGTACAAACAAATGTGTGGAACTGCCATGGGTTCCAGATATGCGCCGTCCTTTGCCTGTCTCTTTATGGGATGGTTGGAGGCGGTGCATATCTGGGGCCCTGGAGGGTGCCCATGGCATGATTTCATCTGCTACTATGGACGATATATAGATGATTGTTTTTTGATTTGGACAGGTGGAGAGATAGAACTATTACGCTTTTTTGATTACATGAACAATAATGAAGCGAATATGAAATTCACTATGAATTATAATAAGGAGAGGATGGTATTCCTGGATGTTGAATTTTTTATTGTGGAGAGTAAGGTTTGCAGTAGACTACACAGAAAGTCCACAGCTTGCAACTCAATACTTCATAGTAATAGCGCCCATCCTAGATCACAAGTGAATTCAATACCTTATGGGGAACTTTACCGAGCACGTAGGAATTGCTCCAGAAATACAGAATTTCATCAATGTTTTGAAGATATGGAACGTTTCTTATCCCGAGGATATGACAGTAAAATTGTCACACGGGCTAAACAAAAAGTTACTAAACTGCCTAGGGATATGACTTTAAAATCTAAAACTAGCAACAAGAATAAGAATGTGTCCACTGTACGCTTAATCACTAATTTTAATACTTTGTCACCTAAAATAAACAAAATACTTAATAAATACTGGTTCTTCCTGACATCTGACCCTGGACTACGTCCACATATCATGAATCATCCTTCAGTGACATATCGCAAAGGAAGATCAATAAGAAATATTATTAGTCCAAGCTACCCTAAACAACAACAGCGAGCCCCCAACTGGCTAAACATAAAAAGCATTGGCTCATTTAGATGTGGGAATTGTAGCATGTGTTGTAGAATGGTACATGGCCTACGTTGCTTCAGTTACAATGGCTCACCAAATTACAATATCACTACACACATTGACTGCAACACTACGTATGTAGTTTATGCTTTGGTATGTAAGTGTAAACTAATTTATGTGGGGAGCACGATCAGGAGGCTCAGGGATAGGGTAACTGAGCATTTCAGGGCTCTGAAAACTCTAGACACTAGATACCCAATTGCGGCACATGCCGCTGAATGTGAGGCACAGGGAACACACCCCACATTTACTTTTCATGGTTTGGAGAATGTCCAGATGGATGCGAGAGGAGGTAATAGAGAGCTTAAGTTACGACAGAAGGAAGCTCACTGGATTTTAAATCTTCGTGCTGTTGACAGAGGTCTGAATTTTGATAGTGAGCTTCAATATTTCTTGGGCTGAATACCCCTCGAGTATATTCATTGATGTCTCATTTGCTCTATATGAAATCATTGAAAGGTACTACTTACCCAGGCCAGCAATTGTTTGGAACCGTTTTCATATAAATATGTATTAAGAATAATGCTCCATATATATGATATATTTATATTGCTAGTACTAGTATGTACAACATAGACGTTTACTACATGGAACTTGTATTGTTGTAAGACTGTATATGAAAATGTCAATTTATCATTGGAGGTTGAGTGCTACTCCTTCTCGTTTTAAGTTAAATTGTGATGAAATCAAGTGTATTATGAAGTCTATTCACATGGTGTCTATACACTTGATAAATCTCTAGAGGACACATAATGTTATTATCTGTGCATGTGGAAATTCTAACTTTCACTCTTATTCTGCTTTTCTCTTTCGTTTTCTAAAACTCATTCTGTATAATTTTTAAATAATAGAAAATAATTTCCCAAGTAGATTGACACTTTAAGGAAAGAGCATGAACTTATACACAATACGTGTTATAGTTAATTAATTAAAGTTTCCCGTAATACTATTTCGTTAATAAGAGATAGCGCTGAAATTGGGCGCCATCTTGGATTAGGTAGACATATGACCAATACTTGGTCCTTTTTCTATCTTTGAGACCCTACATAAATTGGTATTCAAAGATGGCGCGGGTGCTAGATGCCGCGCACGGACTACACTCGTGAAATTTTCATCCTGAAACACACGGGTAAGGTTATGAAGAGAACGCAGGTTCTAGTTTTAATTTTGGACTATTATTCATGCAATACTTTTAGCGTTTAGACTGCTGCTTGGTGATTGTAAGAGGAAAATACGCGGGTGCTTAAATATTCCTCGCGATATCGAATTTCGAGTGACCTTTTATATTATTAGACCTTTGAGATATCTATTTTGATGAACTGATATGGAGTAAGGTTAATATTAACTAGATGGTTAGTCCATGATTGACTCGCATTATTTAAACCGTTATATATAAAATGTAACTTCTGAACTACGAGGCATTCAGATTAGGCTAAATAAAGGTTTGGAATATTTTTTTTCCTTCTACTTAGTTGTGAAATTTAACCAGCCCAGGCGTGGGTTCGTGTTTAAGAACATTACTTTCTTACTGTCACTTTATCTGACTGGATAGACCTTTTAAGATTTTAGTGAGTATTTTTAATTTTAGTCTTTTTAGACAAATAGATTTCCAATACTTAAATAAAGTGTCACTGGTCATTTATTTTTTTCTGCAACAGAAAGACATTGAAATTGTCGATGGGAGAAATTTAATCAGAGATAGCGACTTATTTCTAACTGACAGACAGGTGAGCAGGTAGATTAACTATGGCATGACTTTATAAACCACGCCAATGGAGACTTTAGAGTTATATCCTGAAAGTTTTCTTTTCACTTGCACTAACACAGTTTTATTGCGTTCTGATCCTTTACGCTTTTCACGGGTGTTCTTTGATCAAGAGTACTATATCATAACACTCTATTTACACGTAGTAAATAAATAGAATGAGCGTCTTTGAGACTTCTTTTTGCACTACTCTTATCTTCTCCTTCTCTTCCTTTTGCACTTTTTGATTACTCTCGTTTTTACTATTGGAGGCACGTTTTCGGTGGTATTTACACAGCAAATAGTGTTTTTTGTCTCTGAATGGACTCTTGTCATTGTGTATACAATCAACATGATATGATTGTTGATGCAACTTGTAATGTTAATTACTTGGTTTCAAGTATGCGATTTGAAATATACATGTAGTGGTAATTATATTTCATTGTATGTTCTAGCCCTGACGAAGTCTAACAGCATAGACTGCTGTAGACGAAACACGTGTTGGCTAAAGATCTGAAGAAATGCCTTTATGAGAACATTAAAGAAGAAGATTGACACTGAAATTGAAAGACTTTTTTCCTTTATTGCTTTTCTATACACGGATTGCAACTGCTCGGGATATATTGTTTATATATATATATAATATTGACGAGGAACTTTCAGTTCACTTGGGTTGAGATGATAACAGGTGTCCCTGAGAATTAACTGTAGGTAAGACTAGCCAGAAGATTAGTCCAGTCATGCGCTGTTCACTTGGTGTTATCCCACACCTACTCGAGTTTTCAAATTAGATTAATTGATAAAACGATCACTTTTCATTAATTTTAATCTTTCTTCGTTTCATCAAAGTTCATGTTTCAAATCACATGTTATAAACCAATCACAGTCAATTTTTTGAACATTATATATACATTTTTAAACTATTCTCATAATACTTCCTATATTACAGTCAACATTAACATATATCACGCCCAATGCATTTTGGTACCCAATCGGTACCTTCCTCAGGGGAAATTCAACCAAGGAGTGACTACCCTTATCAGTCATTGCACCAATTGACAAGAAGGTTTAAATAAATAACAAATTGGAGTGCTCCTCGTGCATTCTTCAATTACCCGAGAATTAACTGACATACAGTGTTGTATGTAATCATTGGTTAACTGTGTATGAGTTGAAAATGCCATCCTCTTTGTTGTTTTCATTTATGTCTTTTTTAATTATGAGGTATGAGCCACTTTTGTGACCCTGTTTTTATTATTTGTATGTTTTACAGATCTACCACCTAACGAGTTTTGGATCACGAATTGGAACGCTTGTTGCATAAACTAAGTAGAAAAGCAGAGCTTTGAGAATAGACCCCGGGACTGGAAAAACATAGATGGGTTGTCAGTATTTGTGTAAAATCATCAATACCCCTGAGAATCTCATTCAATAGGATGCCCAATAGTCATGCCCACTTGGGCTTAAACGTATTTTCCTTAGCGACCTTTGTATAGTTGCACCTAATTTAGCTCCTATGCACTTGCGCAAAGGTCACTATGTGTGGTAAAAAGGTCTGCGTTAGGCTGAAAGGAGCGTGTAATTGTAGCATGACCACATTGATAAAGGATTAAACCCTTGCCCACTGGCACTAAGATTTCCGACTCTACAACAAGGGCCACGCTAGGCTGCCAAGAGGAGCCTGTTACTGTATAAAGGATCATTTAGATTCATGGGGAAACGACAGTACTCTGCGAAATACTTACCCTCTCATGTATCTGAGTTTCGGATGGTTTTAAACATCTTTAAACATTAGTGATGTTTAAGACTGGGGAACAATAAAGTTTGTCAAATTGTTGTACAAAAACCAGGATAAAGTTCAAGTTCGCTGCTCTTACGTATTGTAATTTAGCTGAAATGTTACCACCTTCGTGTAAAAGCAATATGATGGAATATTTAAATGAAAACACGCATATGTGTATCTGTTGTGGTCACCCTGCTCCACCTCGCCTCGCACCAGCTGACCCCCCACATGAACCCACGCTGATCTCCGCCCCCCCCTGACCTCACTTGCCTCCCCACTTACAGGGGTTTTTCTTTCCCACCGTTGCATAGACATAGGGAACAGTTAGTTCACTGGTCATGTTTCCCGACCAGGCCCCCTCCCTTATTGCAGACGAAGACAACCGATGCATTAAATAGCTAGCAAGAAACGATCCCCTTACTGAACGCACGACGCCTGCCGACTGCTGAGCTGTGACAGCGCCCAAGGACTGCAGAAAGATGCGGGCTTGCACCAAAACCCAACCCACATTAGCCACGACCAGGGTATGCCGTACACTTACCATCACCCCCCGTCTTTTATTTTGCGACCTCCTAATCGCAACACTGGAGAGATGCATATACACCACACTACCGGATATCCTGGTCTCCACACACAATGGCTGAAAACAAGCTACACCAAGCTTAACCGTTTGCTCCTATGCCTCAGTGAGCTATACCACTACACGTTTTGCCACACCCGCGTCAGCATTATACGCACACGTCTGAACCGTCTGAACCACCACCTATCAACAGCTCCCCCACTATTGCTTAACCACAGCGGATTCCCAGGTCCTCAGTGGGGGCTTGAGCGCTGATCACAACAGCACTAATGCTTGACTAAACCTGCAATGTTTATGTTAATTATAAAAGATAAAATGCAGACCTATTACTTATACAACTGAATACCAGATTGTTGTACATGCATGTCTATGGGTATCGCCGCCGGACCCCCGGGTTACCGGCTAAATAGCTGTGTCATCCAATTAAGGATCCGCTTGACTATATATGGCCTGACCGGCCCTTGCATGCCACGAAATGTACACTGTATGACAACGATATTGTGCACAATAAAGGTCTTCCAAAAACAAAAAAAAACAAAAAAAATGTGTATCTGTTGTGGTGGTTGAAGTCTGTTTTCACGCTTTATTTTCTTTCACAAGTCACGTGATATTTATTTAAACACTATATTTGACACAACTCAAGTACTCGTGAGCAAGGAAACGTGGTTTCCGAAACGCGTAGAGTAAAGTAAAGCATTCGTGGCCCCGTGGACCGTTGTTTGGGCTTGGATTAAACTCACCGGAATTGTGGATGTTTGGGCATCGCTAAACCGCCACGGCCCACCGTCGTTAAGTGGCTCGAGTTGAGGCGAACTTTGTTTGGTGGATATATATATATACACATATATATATATATATATATATATATATGACAATGTTTTGTACAACTATATTTATGACATCGATAGTTTTTTCTCTATATTTTTGTACTTACCATTATAAGTATAGGATGTAGATATTTTTGACATCGATATTTTGGTCACAATATTTCTGTAGGGGAATATTTTGGGTGCCGATATTTTGTTAGTGTACCCAAAATTATTTTTGTCTGAAAGAGGAGCAGAATTCACAGCCCAGGTCTGGAGTGTATGGTGTTCGTGTCTACATATCTTGACCGCCCTGTCCACAAGCTTTCATCCTCAAACGGATGGGCAAACAGAACGCCATGATCAAACCTTAAAACAGTACTTACAATGCCACGTCAACAAAATTACAAAAGCATGGCTGGATTGTCTATGGTTGGCGGAAATTGCATACAGCAGCGCTAAGCACAGTTCCATGCAGGTTTGACCATATTACTATACTTATGGGTTTCATCCTAGGTTTGTACCATTTCTTCATCCTACAGAGACAACTAAGATACCAGAAGTGCACGACAGGGTAGCTCAAATACAAAGACAGGCAAAAGGAACATACACAGCTTCTACTGATAAACACTGAATGCCAGGACCAATGTACCAAAAGAGAGATACCATATGGTTATCCACTAAAAATATCCATTTAAGAAAATTAAGCGCCTTTTACCCAAAGTTTATAGGACCCTACCAAATGTGTAAGTGTAACAGTGAAACTGGCTTTACCTTCTAGTCTCCTTATTCATCCTGTTTCTCATGTATCGTTACTTAAACCCTTGTTCACTTGGGTTAAGAAATTACCTGTGCCTATATAGGAAGACAATGGAGTAGAACACGAAGTACAAGGAATTGTTGATTCCAAATGAAAGGTTCATAAAATATGGTATTTGGTGGCCTGGAAATGTTATGGACTCGAAGATAATCATGGGAACTAGCCGCAGGGATACATGCTTCTAGATTAGTGTCTTCCTTCCATAAAAGATATCCTAAAAAAAAGCCCTGTCCATGTCAGTGTTATTAGAGGAGGGGATGTATTGTCATTGTGCATCAAGGTCCTGCATTGGCCAAGGCTTGAATACTGTCATGGAAAACAAATATGTATATGAAATGTTGGCTCAATCTAAGTTACAGATACCTCCGATGTTGCCAGAAGCAGAAATAATGAATGTATGGAAAGGGAACTACATGTCTCGTGATCCCATGATCCTAAGAACAGGGTTATTTCATGCACACCATGTGGGCGGAGCTGCCTACTAATTCACTTCCAAAATAAGGAATGCTGTTGAAGATTCGGAGAAATCCGGATTTGATGAGTTAGAAGGATAAGTGCTTTGACGGTCTGGTAAGGCTGTATGTAGCACCTTCTGTTGGGTTCTTCTACTGGTGTCTCTTTGTGATAGCCAGTAGCCGTTATTTAGGAGTCAACATGTTGGTGACTTTCCCTCTGTTGGCGAGCTACAGACGGTATGCTCTTGCAGAGAAGAAATTGTCTGTCTCCTCATTTGTCATTTAGGGCTGTAAATGTTACGAAGTTTTCCTTTTCAGTGTGTACTCCTTCGTTCCGGAGAAGAAAGCAAAGAGGAAGCTAAAATACTTGAAGTTCGGATGGGCAAATACAAATAACCTTGGTTTTGTGTGTACATTAACTCGTGAATTTAACAGTGGAGTGGAAACAGGGAGAGTTATTTAGAGCAATACTCTCTACCCCGGTCCAGACATTTAGTAACTCTTGCGTATAGAAAATATGTCTTACAGAAGTCAATTATTATGCAGGTTCTTTTCTTTCTTGCTGCCTTAAAGGAGGATTTATAGAGTGTTGGACTTTGCCCATTTCCCCCCAAAAATGTTCACTTTTCACCCCCCTGTGTTAGGATGTCTCCCCCATGGTAAAGACATATATAGGCCATGTGTGGGGGGAGATGCCCTGTTTATTCTGAAAATGTAATGCAATGGTGTGTGCACTTATTCACCCCCCCTTGTGGAATTGCACCCTGGGGAAATGCTGCATTTAAAATGGATGCCATGGCTATGTGGTGTGCCACCTGACTGCAGTGGGTTAGCGGTCTAGTTGTTTGGTACCCAGCCATCCCAGCATTTGGAGGGAAAGCCTGGCACCCAGGGTGCTCTACTCCTCCCTCTGAGCCAGTTAGAACCAGTTCCGCAGAGGATTCTAGAAGCTTCTGGCAGTGACTGATAGGTGGGGCGAGGGGCATATGAATACGGGGCTGTGCCACCATGTGCTCAGTCAGAGCAGGGACAGGAACATGAGGGGACCTGCTGCCAGGGGATACCGCCACTTGGGCCTGTGTGCTGGACCCTGCACCCAACCAAAACCCATCTGCTGTCCCCCAGGGCTAGTGGAAGCCCCACTGCAGGAGTACAGGCTGCTGTACAGGAGGAGTGCCACGCTACAGTGGAGGATGGTGAAAGCCTACCGCCCTGTCCTGATGAGTACCCACTGACTGCTGACCTTGCCCCGTAGTGCCTGCTGCTCTGCCACTTGGCCCCTGAAGAAGAAGCGCCATCCTAGGTCCCGGAGGCTGCTGGGACCTTGCACCACCCGAGTGCTACACCTGGCCCCTGAAGAGAGAAGGAGCGCTACCCCTGGGCCCTGACTGCTCCCTAGCGCCTGGAAGGGAAGAGCGCTGGACCTGAATGTTAAGGAGCACCTTGGATTGGACCCCCCAGGAGGTGAAGAGCATTACCCTGGGGCCCCTGAGGCTTGCTGTTGGGACTGTCTGCCCCCCTAAGCGCTATAATCCCGAAGTGTGTGCTGATACCAGTGTTGTTGTCAGCCTCACAGCTGAAAGGGGCTGCTTTTGTGCCCCCACGTCGTGTTGAACCAAGCGATGTACCTGAAAAAGCGCTGTGCCTTCTAAGCGCTACTATGCTAGATCCTGTCCCCCTGGTGGCCATTTGAATCAAAGCGGCTGCCTACCGCGCGTGTGCGCTGCCTCGGCATACTTGGAAACCAACGGGAGCCTACCCCGCACCGCAAGGTTGTCGCCGAATCACCGCTGCGGCTGAGCCGACCTAGAACTGCCGCCTTAAAACTAAGCGGGTGCCTACCCCGCTTATGGACGAGCTTTAACACGGGCCGGAATCACCGCCGAGACCCAGGGATTCACCGTGGGCCTGCGGTGACCCAGAAGAAAAAGGAGCTGCCCCGGAAGTCGAGGGGCTACCGTAGGCCGGTGGGAGCCCTTGCCTTTGCTGGTTCAAAAACCTGAGCGAGAGCCCACCCCGCCGGTTCGTCTGGAGCCGCCCGAGCCCTGCATCCAAGACCCGGGTCCCAGGAGGGGGCCCGGGCGAAGTCGGGCAAGACGCTGCCGTGGGCGGGGCTGTCTCACGCTGGGAAGAGCCCCGCGGCAGACAAACAGGAGAAGCCCAGAGCCCCCGAAGACACACGCAGCCCCAGGGGAAGCAGCGTGAGACCGCTGCACAGAGGGCAGGAGCCTACCCCGCCTCCGCTAGTGAAGCAGTGTCCGCGGCTGTCTGGTGAGGGTAGAGTGGGGCCTCGAGGCACCTTGTCAGTGCCTGCCCCCTCCGCTGTGAAGTCCTGGCCACCCTGAAGGTGTTGCTGCCAGCGAGCTCCCAGGTGGAAACAGGGAAGCCCCGCGCCTGCCGCCAGCCTCAGGAGAAGAGGAGTCATCTAGAGGAGCCCAGTGAGTGGGGCTCAGCTGTGTGGTGGTTGGGGGTGCGTGTCGGGGCACAGCCGGTGTCCGCCCCCCGGCGTGAAAGTCCTGGGAGGGGCTCCACCGTGAGCTGTGCTGCCTGGCCAGATTTAGTGATCACAGCTCCGCCACTGGAAGGTGGGCAGCTGCGACAGAGGAGGCTCAGGGTGTTGGGCCCCTGTTTTGAGGGTACATTGAGTCTGGAGACCACCTTTGTGACTGCGCAGTGGCGCAACAGGATAACCCACATGCTGGCGTGACCGCTACCTGGGGCAGTTTTTCTTTGATGTCCACACGCCTGGTAATGTTTCTGCCCAGACTGTTGGACTGCCAATAGGTAGGCCTAGGGTATAGCCCCCCTGGCTCAGGGTTAAGTCTAAGGGTTTCTACCTATTCTAATGCGTGCCATCGAGGTTCTGTACAGGATATGCTGTTATGCCTAATGTCCTACAGCGATGCTTTCATCCCAGGCCTGCGCCACTGTGTTCATGCTATGCAGGTCCCGGACTAGTGTTTCCATGTTACCTTTTTTTAGGTATAAGGTGCTTTTGCGCCCCTGGTAATGGTTTCTCCCCTGATCCAGATCCTGAGGGCTATTGTTATGCTACTGGTATATGACTCCATGTTCATCTGCCTTGTACGCCTAATGTTTTATTTGATGCTGAACATTCTGCTAAGAGGTTTTATGGCAGATGTTTGTGCCTGATGTTCAATGCCATTTTTTTTATATACGCACTGTGTTTCCTGCCCCATGATTTAGGTCTATGCCTGATGTCAATGCGGGACGCTTAATGCTCCTTTTTGCAGGGGATGCTGATGCCATACATAATGGGCTTTTACGCCGGAGGTTAATGCTTTATCTTTTTATTTCAGCCCTGAAACTGGATGGACTTACCTTTTTCAGTTACCCTGTAAATAATCCCCCTTGTAAATATTGTCCTGGTGCCAGTTTGCGCAGTATAGTGATTACTGTATTTACTTTTGCATATTTGAGACAATACAAACGTTATTCTTTTTCACCAAAACTGGTGTTGTGTCTGTTTTTGTGGTGTGCCTTGTGGGCGTCTGTGTGTACTGCGAGGATGCTTCACACATGTCCTCAGGAGTTTGGCCTGCACGCTCTGCACCATGCTACCCCCCGTAGAATTGGCTATCCCATTTCTAACATAGAGTGTTTTGGAATTCACACTACACCCCTGTGTAGCCAAGCATTCACGAGACTGGGTAGGTGGTGTTTACTTGGACTCCGTATTAATACATATATTAGAGGGGAGATAGGGTGGATATTATTTCATGTATTTTATATTTTCTGAAGCAGATTGTAAGGAGCACTCACATGGTGCTTACAGGTTTGGGATCACAGTTTGAATGTGGAAATTATATTTTTCTTTACAGGTAGAACCCTACTTATGCTGTTGTGTAGAAGCCTATTTAAAAACAAAACAACTATTCTGAAAGTTGAAGTTGAAGAGTATTCCTTACATCTTCTTTTGTGTCCTTTCAGATCTCCCTCCCCACAGTACCCATCCTAATCTTTCCTCGCTTGATCATCTCAATGATCTGTGCTACTATAGCATTGCAGACTTGGGACCGTCGTGGGGTGGACCATCCTGAGCATCAAACCTATCCTGAGGATTTAGCAGAGGTGACAAAGAGGGCCTTTTTATTTTTCAATAAAGGGGGGAAGTGCCATGTAGCCCCCCTCCTTGACCCTTGTTAGGTTGCGGTGATCCAATCCCGCATGGCCACTAGCAAAAATAAAGGAGTGAGGTTCCACTTGGCTTGACCCCCTTATCCAAGTCTTGTTAGGCCTTGGGAATCCCATCCCATATGGCCACTAGTAAAAACAAACATTTACAATGTAATAAGTCTCGTATTTACACAAGTTTGAGCTATTGGCATTGTAAATGACAATGCCTTTTATTTATGTTTTGTTTTTTTAAAACATAAATAAAAGTCATTGTCATTTACAATGCCAATAACTTAAACTCGGGTAAATGCGAGACCTATTGCATTGCGTTACCATCACAAGGAAAGTTCTCTTCCTAAAGACATCGGCCTAGCTACAGGCTAGACTGCCTGTTGCCAAAAGGACTAAAACATGAAAAGCAGATTACACCTAGAAATGCATGTTCACTCTGGACACAATCCAATGAAGTAAAGGATTCTTACTGCTCAAAACTCGTGACGCTTGACTGCAATCTTTGAGCGTTTTTCCTAATCTGCTCCCGGAACCAGCTGACTAATTGTTTATATTTGAATCTCGATAGGGCTGGGCCAACCCTCTCATGGAGCACCTCCCATTCTACCAATGAACCTCCAGTCATCAACTCTCCCCATCTAAGGATCCCTCCCTCTAGTAAAGGGACTGCAAGACTATCCTTTAGGCAGGGGGGAAGCCTCGGGGAATCCCAAATTGGGGCGAGATTGGAAAAATATGCCAACCCAACTCTAGCTTTTATTTGCACCCAAACTTTTGCCAGAGATTGTAAGATCTTTAACCTCACCTTTTTGAAGAACCTCTGGTCTCCAAACTTAAATAAAAATGCGTCAAGTGGAAGGTTCGCCCCAATTAACATGGCCTAAAACATTATCCCGTTTGAGGAGCTTACTGGAGTTTTCAGCAACATCCTTGAGTGGGACAGCTGGAATGCCCATGCGTAATATTGTAGGTCTGGCAATGCAAGCCCTCCCTTTTCCCTCCTCCTCCTTAATTTTTTCCATACCAACCTTACTGCTTTATAGCTCCAAATAAAAGAGTTGATTTCCTGCTGACATTTTTGGAGCTGTTTGGAGTCAAACGCTAGTGGGATGGAATTAAAGATAAACGCAAATTTGGGGAAGATGGACATTTTCACTAGATTTATTTTCCCAAGCACAGTCAGAGGGAGGAAGGACCAAGATTTTAATAGTGCCTTACAGTCACGAAAGACCCGGTCTAAATTGGTCTGAGCCAAAATGCCGATATTGGTGATGTTGGAGCCATTTGTGTTTTTTGTATTTCTCCCCCTACAGTTAGTTACACATAGGAGCAAAGCCTTATGCGTGGCCTACCGGGTACTGTTGAAGCATGGTCTTTCTACAGAATTGGGTGAGTTCATATTAATGTATTGCTGCTACATCACAGAAGTTCCACAGGAGCAATAATTCACAATAGTCCACTGTGGGAACTCACCACCTGTCACTGTTTAACAGAGTCCTCTACGCAATATCGTTCACTGCATACTAACAATAAGCCGTCAGGGTCACCACCAAGAATGTACCTGCTTTTGTTATGTACAACAACGGCCTGAATGATGCCACTTTTTGTCTCTCTGTACAGGTAGATCCAGGTTCAAACAGGTACACTAATAAGTAGACTTTAATTGTGATGCAAATCCCATGCCACAACTTTTTAAGTGTAGATAGTTTCATTTTTTTGGTCCTGAAGAATCGCAAGTAAAATACACTTAGAGCGAGAAACATGTTGATCGACACTCTAACCCGAGACATTACACTTGGGAACAAGCCTTGTTGTTTGTTTTTACTTAGGAAAGGAGACCCCCAGAATAAAGTCTGGCTTTCTAGGTATTCCTAATCCTATTTTAAGCACTTCCCTACATCTACACAGTTCTGTACCCACACCCGCACTTCATCATACGGCTATTAGATAAAAGATCTCTGGTAAAGTGCCCCTATTACAGGAAGCCCATTGGGTATTGCACCGCCGACCCAACGAGGAGCAGACCATATGATGAAGCATGACACCTGAAAGGGTGTGTGAGGGAATTAAAATCCAAGATATGAATTCCCAACTTTAAACCCCTTTGGGGTGCAGTTGGCTTTGGTTTCCCTGACTGTCAAACCCTCACTTTTTGAGGAACAGCATAATTTTTCTTTTGAATCATGATATTGGGGGTACCTTGGTTGCAATTGCATAACCCGAAAATAGACTGGATGCGGAGGACGGTGACATTGGATTCCGTACATTGTTTACAGCATTGCTATCAGGAGGCAACAGATTGGGTTGTACCCTTGACTTGTGGAACTAGTGCGCAGGGTGAGATTCCTGGTGTCCCTTCTCCTTATAAAGACTTCAGTGAGGTGTTCGATGAGATGCAGGTTGGGGTGTTACCACCTCACAGAGCATTTGATTGTCGTATTGATTTGCAGCCGGGAGCAATCTTGCCATGTAGTCGGGTGCATGCATTATCTGGGCGAGAGGAGAGGCATTTACGGGATTACTTAGATAACATGCTGAGCACTGGGTGTATACGTCCTTCTGTGTCCCCGGTCTCTTGTATCTTTTTCATCCCGAAGATGGAGCAGATTTTACAAGGGTGAGCTGGAGTGGTAGTGCTTGAAGACCTCTCTCATGCTTTTCTCTTGTGTCTGCCTCCGTAGGGCCTGGCTAGCTGATTGTTCTTTGGAGTTGGCTATCTGCTGAGTTTGGCTTTTGACAGAAATGTGCCTCATTATTTGTAATCCTTCTTTGATTATTAATGGGTGGTCTGGCCTATTGCTCCCTTCAGCATACTTTGCATTGGTTTTAGTTGTTGTTGTGGGCTTGAGTAGTGTATAGGCTCTGCCTTTGTTAACTCAATGCCACATGATGAAAAGGTTTCCCTATATTGACTTACTTGCTTTGCTCTAAACACGGCTGGCCAAGTAGTGGCTGTGATGTTGTTCCCTGGTTGCTCAGGATTTGGTCTAATTCTTTCTATGTTTCTCAATCTGATGGGATCTAGGCCACACCAATAACACAAGCCCACATTAGGTTGGAGTTTGGGCTACTCAACCAGATCCCCATTAGACAGGGCACCCTTAGTGATTCTAGTAGTGTTATTATTGAGCTTCCATTTAGAAGTCAAAGGCCCCCCCACTCGATCTGTAATGTGGGATCATCTCAATCTTGGCGCCATCCTGGCTTTGGAAATCCCAAGCCTGTCTTCGATTGTCCTGAATAGGGGTCATTACTGGTGTGTCTATTGGCCCTAGGTATGTTTTTGTGGTGTGTATAATTGACTCTGTGCGATGCTTAGGGGATCTTTGGAACTCAGTTTGGGGGCCTTCCCTGTGATTCTTATTAGTGAGTTTCTTGTGTCTAACCATTTTGCCTGTCTGTGGGATGGTTTGGACCTCTTGATTGAATAAGTCCTCCTGCCATTGTGGATATCTTCAGTAGTGGATTCTGCGAACAGTTGAGATCCTGCCAACCAGGCTTTGCTACTCCAGTTCTTGACCGATTTATTTGATTTAGTGATGGCGGCTATCTGTGAGGGTTGTGAATGTGCTTGTGTTGTGCAAGCAGGGTGGTTGGCTTGGCCTTTTGTCATTATGGCCTCCGCTGGTTCTGGATGCATGAATAGGATACAAAGTAATAGCAGTATTGTTTTGGTTCTATGGGTGGGTGGGTGAATGGCTGCTTGTTGCTGTTAATGCTAATTGCATGAGTGTCCACAGGTGTGGTATCTTCTACCAATTCTGTGACTGTTTTCTCATCCCTGCCCCACTAATAAGGACACCTAACTGGAATAATGTCTCTACCTCAAGAAAACTGAAGCAAAATGCGCTGAACATTTTTATTATTTCTTGAAAACATATGTCTAATCCTAATAACCAACAACACCACTGAATTACTCACTAACCTTGGGTTTCGGAGTAGCGTGCTACTCGCCATAAAGCACTTTAATGCCTTGTCAGGAGTAGTAGGTGCTATATAAATGCAATTACAATACAATACAATTCTCTGGGTGCTGCCACAGCAGTAACCTGTGTTCATGACATGCATCACACACCCTCGGTTAGAAGTAGCTTCCTTTCTCCTGGTTCGAGGATTGAGGTCGCATGGGAAAGGTGGTTACAAGGGCATGGACCTGCAATATGGGGTGGAAAGCTCAACTTACTAAAAGTGCAA
The DNA here is from genome assembly GCF_964263255.1 of Lissotriton vulgaris. Taxonomy (NCBI): domain Eukaryota; kingdom Metazoa; phylum Chordata; class Amphibia; order Caudata; family Salamandridae; genus Lissotriton; species Lissotriton vulgaris. The sequence continues at coordinate 1,957,044,492 of NC_141689.1, read as the reverse complement.
GGGACGAAAGACATGTGCAAGCATGGAATGCTCCAACTGGACCTGCTAAACGGAGTCCATTTGCCAGGTGGTGATGGCAGTTTAGGTGGATGTTGACCGGCTACTAGGGCAGCTCAGTCTCTCTCCAGAAAGTGACAGCACTGTGCTTTGAATGAAATAAGAGTTATTTTTTGATTACACGAGTACACCTACCCCTGCCTCTGCACCTGATACACACCACCACCAGCATGAAGTCCCAGTCCACACAAATAGGTGCTATTGGAGGCCTCCAGCGAACAGGGCACATTATAAGCACTGCTTAAAAGACAGTGGCTTTCCACAGAGTGCTGGTAAATTAAGTTAGAACCCAACGCAGATACAATATGCATGAAAGGTTTGATGCAATTGCTTTACTGCCTGTAACCTCCTTCAGGTGAGATAGTCGACATGACACCACTGGCGGCATTTCCTAGATGATATCCGTAATGGCAAACTAATCTAAAAAAAAGTATTTAAAAAAAGCATACCTCATTTCTCCGAGAAAAATAGGGCCATTTGTTCTTTTTTTCTGATTCTAGAAGGTCCAGTAATAGGATATTGTGTAGAATCCTATGTCTTATACTCTTGTTGGCTTTAAGAATCATACAGGTTTAGTATAGAAAACTTTTTTCAAAATGTTTTTATTTACATTCATAACAAATACAAGCATATGCATCAAGGAGATACCAAAAGGCCAATACTGAATGTAGTCCACAATTCATATTTTGTTACAGCAGTGGCCACTCGGCCAGTGATCAGGGGGTCGTTCGCGATTTAAATATGGAATGGGACACCATTGCGGGACACCCAGGGAACAGCCTCTCACTGGCCGCCACGTGTCCCAGAGGTGCGGTTACATTCATTCCTTAATTTTAGCAAGATACAGATTAAGTGGGCCCCAGATTTTGTGGGGTCTCGGCGTTCATCGCGGTTATGATGCCACACATCACTCCACCCCCCCTCAACAGTTACTTGATTACCTGAGGGTCGAACAGCTGCCGCTTGTGCTCAGCCTCCATTCTGCTGGTTCAAAGGGTGAGGGTGAATGGTTAAGGGTATTACAAGGGGGTGGACCTGCTATATGGGCTGCTGGCATTGAGGCACTATAGGTTTTAGCAATATTTGAGCAGGTCAAGGGATCTTTTAGCCTATTCTCATCACCGGCTGCAGTCATACCTCTCCAGCACTCTGCACTTCCTTGTTTGCCCAGCATGAGTGCCATGGCAATCAGTTTCCTCTATGATTTAGGAATGTCTTTGAGGTAGCCCAGCAAGAACATTAGTGGAGAAACGGGGAGATCCACCGAGATAATCCGTTTAAATTTGTTCAAGAGTTTCTGCCAGAACAAATGAATCAGTGCGCAATCCCTTGCTGTGTGCGGTAAGTCAGAGTTTGGGGCCCCACACCTCCAGCAGGCGTAGCACTCCCCTAGTTCAAAGCACTGCATAGACATAGGGTATAGTAGCTCTATGCAGAAACTAAAACTGTTTGAGCCTTGTCTACCATTTGGCGAGATTACCTTAATCTGCTAAAACAAATTGACCATTGTGCATCATAAATATCACTCCCCAGATCCTCCTCCCATTGGCTTTTTATATTCAGATTTACATCTTGTTATGTATAGAATATAGTATTATATGTAGTTGAAATTAACTGAACCAGACCCAGGTTAGCTACAGGTGCACCTAGCAAACCCCGTTCAGGTGGTTCTATCCGTATAACTGGGTATAGATCTTTTAGGGAGTTTCTGAAACAATGATATGTGAGTATATTGATGGGTCCAGGTCGAGCATCACCAGAGTACTCAGCTAGTGTGAGGAGTTGATTGGCAACGAAAAGAAAACCCAATGTGTCTATATTCTTAACGCGAAGTTGCTTGGTTACACCAATTTCATTAGTCAATGGTAAGGGTTGCATAGTCAACTCTAAAGTACATTGAAGTGATTTCTTAAGGCATTTTTGGTTTCCAAGGGGTAAAAGCAGTGGATTGTGTTTACTTTCTATTTTGACATAATAATTAGGCCCAGGCATGATTTTAATTATGCTAGAGAAATTGGAGTAATTTCGGTAGTTCTATGGTACTCTGACAGAGAATAACTGATAATAACATGATTACGCCAACTTGTGTAATTTGGGGGAAAACAAGCCTACTCTGAGTGCACATGTATCGCTCATGCTTTCTATTTGTGTTCTGCTGCATTCAGCGTTATTTCTTAACCGCATCGCCGCGGCAGCTTTTCCCGCTGTGCGCGGCATTTTTAAAAATCCCGCGTAACGTGACAAAGCCAGCTCGTCATCCGCGCAGCGCAGGTAACGCCCATGACGAGCTGGCTTTGTCATTAGCGTCGAAGGGGTTAATGCAAAATGCATCTTCACGTCCATTTTGGAAGCAAGGGTGCATTTTGCGCTAAGAAAATAGCGATAGATGTTGGGAGTAAGTTATGGGAACACTTTTCTCCAACAGCACAAATTTAGTGCTATTTCGTAGCACAAAATGGCTTCTGCTACAGTTTTAGACTCCAGGGTGGCCTTTTGCGATGAGAAAATAGAGCTAAATGCTGGGTGAAAGTTGGGGGAAAATCCTACCCCAACAGCACACTGCTTGCGATTTCTATTTATGTTCAGTTGCATTGTTGCAGTTGTGCTCATGCTGGATGCAAGGGGACATTTTGGCCTTAAAATTTTGGGAGAAAATATTCACCTTCATAAATAAAACGTTGGGATGCACACTAAAAGCACTTTTCTATCCTTACCACCACATTTATGACAACAGGTTTAGACTCACAACAGGACAGAGACCTCCTAGATCTCCTACTAACAGCAGCAGTTAAAATGGTACTCACCAAATGGAAAGACACGTCCAAGGCAACTTTCAAGGGCTGGCTCAACTGGGTGACATATCTGAGAGGGGCTGACAACACTGCCCTGCGAAGCTCACCATGGAGACAACCCTACAGGGGAATGTGGGCGTTCTTGGGCGAGATCCTAGACCCATACGAACCGCCGTGAATAGTACCAACAAAAAGAAACAAATGGCTCAAAATCACCCCCCACCCACCCCCCACTGGTTCAAGAAAGTAACGAGAAGAAAGTAAACTTCTGGTATGCTATCTCTTTTTCTCTCTACTTTAATTCCTATCCTTTATCCTTTATCCTTTCACTCATTCCTTCTCCTTCTACTGGGACAGTGGATAGGGGCACAGCCAAGCACATATAATGTGAAACTGTACTACCATTAACACAGCCAGTTTGGGCTGCCACCCTATAACGACAAAGGGTTGACGATTATATCTTATATGCTGTAAAAAAAACCAATAAAAATGAAATTGAAAAAAGAAATAGCACTAAATGTAGAATGAATCTTCTCGCATAATTATGCATAATCTCACAGAATTTTTAGGAAACTCCACGCAATTACGCTGCACTGAATTACATGAGTCACACCCACTCCTAATAATAACACTGAATTTGCTGGCAACCTTGCCAGAAACAACCTGAAACATCAGCAGTATGTGCGTGACTGCATGGACGCACCTGTGCCAGAGATTATCTAGGTGCACAACATTCAAAGTGCACGGAACAAAATGACAAAAACCCGGGCTGTGTGGTAAGAATGATAGGAGATGGCAAGTGGGAATCGTGATTAATGAGTCATGCACGTTGTGTGAACCAGTGGCAAACGATTAAATAGTAAAAGGAAGGTAGTTTAGTCTGAACACTTAACGGACATGTGCGAAATACACACTGGTGGTCGTTGGTGCCTGCAGGGGAGGTGGGTAGCCCCATCAGCGCTGGTGGGCGACATCCTACAAAATGTTGTGGGCTATGCTAATTATTCTTATTCTTTGACTAAATAAGCACTGCAGTCAGGCCGTGCCAGTGAGAGAGAAACAGACATTAATCCTTCTCAAAATGACACTGCACTGCTTATTGGGAATAGGAGTGGTTTGTTTGGATGCCGCACGGCGGCCACATTTTACCACGCTGACAGTGATAAGTAAGGTCAAAAGGCAAGGCACCCTGATCAGAGTGAATATCTAACCAATTTGATCCTCAAAACCGCAAAATCCCACAACTGTGCGGAAAGGCAAACTCAGGCTGCTGCAGAGAACCCAACGAAGACATATTAATGGCAGAAATCTGTACACTGCATAACAGATGCCCAGTGGCGTCACTAGGGTTGGTGTCACCCAGTGCGGGTAACTCATGGTGTCACCCCCTCACGACTTACCCCATGTCACTTCCTTTCTCTGCACACCCGTCTTCCCATATTACCCGTACCCCATTCCCAGTTCCCATGGCCAGACTCTCTGAGCAGTCCCTGTGTGCCCCTCCTCTTACCTCCAGCCCCCACACCCCTCCAGCAGTCCCAGTTTGTCCTCTGCACTCAGTTTGTCCTCTGTTTCAGCCCACAAATACCCTTTCAGCAGCCCCACTATCGCCTTCTGCCCACCCCCTCTCATCAGTCTTGTTTCCCCCATCTATGCACCCTACCCATCATGATCTCTGCAGTGCAATATGAAGCGCGCCACCCTGTGCCCAACGCACCCAGTCTCCACTCTGTGGTCTGTATGTGCGCCCTCCTGCTCCACAGAACTCCCGCCCTGAATAAACCTAAATTAAAAAAATCCCACCTTGGGAGTAAAATTAACCCCAAAATAAAGGTACATTTCGGTTTCGGAGTTGCTGTTCTTTGGCCCCTGCAAACTTGTTATACTGATTATAAACGTTAATAATCAAAGATCATTTGTAGAAGTGCTTAGATTGTCACACCATTAAGCGAAGTGGTACCATAAGAAAACACAAAATAGCAATTTGCCCCTTTAAAATTATGTCCTGCAGGCTGGGGTTCCTTATTAGAGTACTCGCCGCACAGATAGCATGGTGGGTTGTGCGCTTGCTGCACAGATCTGTCTGCCTCCCATGGCACCGACTGAGCGGGCCACCCTCCCAGTGCTTGAATAACTAACAACATTCAGTTACGTATTAACAACGCGCACTCGTGAATCTCGTGCGGGCAATTGTGCATGTGGTGTCACTGCATAAAATACTCCCATTTTTATTATGACACCGATCAGACTTGAGTTATTTGGGGGTACATTTTGCTGCAAAGTAAGACTAGCTCAACGGTGTGGTGTCTGGGGCGGGGAGGGGCGTGCAGTTAAAACCAAATTAAAGGGAACATGTACTTGACAGTTCTCAGCAGGCTGTAAAGTAGGGGGGGTGCACATTTAATTTACATATATTCAGAATCGCACACATATTACTTCGGATAATGCACGATCCTTTGGGACACCAGTGTGCGCTAGGCAGAATGATCCCTGTTTTTTTGGAAAATCTATTCAAGGTTTGGGGCCCCAATTGCCACCTGATTTCCCGGTTTCCTCTCAGGGGGCCTGGCAAACGACCTAAACAAGAAGACCCTCAAGCTTGGTGGGGGGCAGGGGCAATGGGGGGGGGGGGGGGACAGTAAGTTGAGGTATAAAGGGGGCGAGACACTAAACACACATATTATTGCATGTGGAAGCTGCGGGGGGTGGTCGGTCCACTGCATGGTCAGTATGTCTGATCGCCATCCCGAGTGCATCAATTGCCTCTTGGGTGCAAGGAGCTATGGAGGAAAACGACGCATGCCCCAGGGGGCCCTGTATTATTATTTTTTTTATATCTGGGGTGTTTCTGTGTTTTACGTTACCAGGCACACCTCTGTAGTCTGTACGCAGCTCGTTTGAAAGCAGCTGCGCAAGGTGCTAGGATCGCCTGTTACGATGGTACTCCTTTTTTCAGCACCTGCAAAGGATATGCTGAGCCACAATTGAAAGAACACACACTACTCTGCAGAGGTTGCACACCAATCGACGCAGCATTTTCCTAACCCGCAGAAATACCTTACAAATCAACCACGCACCGGAAGAATGCCTCACATTTTATAATAAAACGGCTCCTGGAGGAAAAGGATAGCCTGCAATCAGTGACCGAAAGGAAATATTATTTATATCCTGCAGACAATACAATTCGTTTTAGAGAGTTATAGAGAGTGCAAAATGCGTGCACTGTATCACAAAGGTCAATGTTATGGTTAAATGACTCTTTTAATGTTCTGGCATCTCTCGCCCCGATTATATTGGGAAAACACGTTACTGTCACTCGTGAAATCCATGTAGGCCATCACCAATCCCTGTGCACCTAACCCAGGTCCACAAAGACACAAAGAATATCAGAGACAGAGAGTCTACGAGGAGACACTAAAGCCCTAGCGCCCAGAGGCGTTTAAGCCAGCAGTAGCCGCTGTGTGACAGAAGAGTGTCTTCTTGAAGTTGTACCTTCTTTTGCCTGGGGGGCGTGGAAGGAAGGAAGGACTGGTTGTTCTGGGAGAACACCCTTTCTATGTATATAACTGCTTTTATACAAAACAAACATTTGGAAATATGCCGCTGGGCTTATTCATGGTCTTGGTCTTCACACACAAACTAACCAAGATAAGTAACCCCCACCCCTCACCTCTTCGACCACCCTAGTCCTGGTCAAATGCTGCATGTATGATGCATGCTAAGCGGGCATGTGTGTATATAGCGCGTACTCTCCACGGCGCCGAGGCGCTTTGCGAGAGGTTGCTTGTTCTGTTATCTGAGGAAGGGGCTTCTCACGCACGAGGGAGCCCAGGTGCACTTTTCACACCTGTGCATTGCTTGCTTTGGTGCAGCCTGTGACGGGCAGCTTCGGCTGCACACAGTCCGGGCCTCTGCACCTGAGAGGAGTCGCGCTCCGCCCTGCCCCCACTCCACCCCGAGGCGCTTACTTACCTGCTGCTGGTGGTGACGATGGACCGCCTAGACAAAGAAACGGCAGTGGCAGTGCTTACATTTTAAGCACGTGTAGTGGTGGGCGAGGGCAGCGCGGGCTGATTAAAACAGCGGGTCTGGGAGCAGCCACGTCACATGAGTGACGTTTCGAACGTCATCGACGTCCGGACGCTGACATCGTATTATAGCTAAAATTTAATTGGACAATAATCGTAGCAGAGACATAGAATTGACGGTGTCACCCCACATGCTGGTGTCACCCGGTGCGGTCCGCACCCCCCGCACCCCCCTAGTGACGCCACTGCAGATGCCTATTATAAAATGCTTTCATTTCACGCTTTCCCTTTCCAGCCCAAACTTTATGGCTGACAGTCTTCTGATGTCACCTGATATTCTAATTTATTCTCACGCCTCAGGATTATTATAGCTAGAAATTCCGGTTTAGAGTGCTGACAAGGCTTTTTTCGTTTATGTAAGAAATTTCGCAACCGTCAACTTGTTACCATGGTGACTGTCGTTCCGCCCGGGAAAGCCCGTAGGAGCATCATAACAAAAAAAAACCAAAAAAAACGAAAAATAGGTTGTGCTAAAAAGAACGATGTTCATGGGGTTAATTTACGACAGGGATTATCTGGGATACGATTGTCGTTATTGCAGGGGTGTCGTGTATGTTTTCCAGAAGCCACTTTTGCCTCGTTTTGGAAGTCAAACAATGTTACTTGACATTTTGTGACAAAGAATACCTGTCAAGTACTAGGCCGAGGCAATTACCTGCGAATTAAAGTACGCTGGCAAATAAGATAATTGCTATATATGTCACCGTTTTGTTTCAGAATCCCTCCCCACTATTGGGAGAAGTAGAAGAGAAAGATATATAATAGCATTTTGAAACGTTTTTTGTCAGCTATGTATGTTTACATCTTTAAAATCACTTCATTACTAAATACAAGCAGCTTATTCAAGAATTAGAGTGCCTTAAAAAAACCTTCAGCAAGAAAGTTATAGTTCATCTCCCAGGACCTTCTCGTTCTCACAGGTGTGAAAATTATGCTTATTATAAAGGAGCATATAGTAAATACCCTAAAGACTTAGGATAGTTACTACTAATTTGTATAGATAAGTATAGAAACTGTTTTATAGTATATGGTTTTATGTTTGTAAATGCTTCTGTGTATGCACTCTTATGGCCCGCGATTACCGAAATAAAGTTTGTTGGAATGGAAGGGACTATTATTTTGTGATTGCCAGGTGTAATTAAGCTAAAACTTGCATCAGCATTTATAATACATTAGTTTCCAATGATGTAGGACAAAACAAACATGGTTGACAACTTGGAATTGCTAAAAGCTCTACAGCCCGTTCTCCATTTCACTCGCTACCCGATGTCAGAATCACCCAAAAATTCTCTTCTACTAGGAAGGGTGGTTGGTCTACCCAAAAAACAGCCCCACCCTACCTGATTCCTTGTGGCCAGTGTGCACTTACCCCAAAGAGGACCTCCCCTAGCTATCAACTTTTCACTTTGAAACCCTCCCCATTTACTCCCTCTGCTGTACCCCGCTTGGCAGTCCTCTGGCCTACAAGACTTGCACGAAGGCCCTGGGGGGTGGGGGGGGGGGGGGGTAAAGCTTTTACAAGCCTACACCCCCTAACCCATCGGCAAGACAATGCATTCCAAATTACTACTGACATCATAAGTGTGTGCAAAATGGCAATTTAACTCCTTCACTGCTGGCCCTCCCCCCACCCACCTCCAGTGCTGAGACCTTTTTTGGCTATTTGGGGTAGTTTGTGCTTTGGGCTTCATAACTGTTTTTCCACATAACCTATCCAACTTTTGGCAGAGGCTAAAATGTGCTGGGAAGAAATTAAACTACAGAATGACAATAGTATAAATGCCTAGGAGGATTTCTTGAAAAAGTTTGGACCAGCTAACTCCAAATTAAAACCATCAAAAGCAATTAATGGAACCAATAACCAAAAGGAACTACCCACCAGGCCCATAAATAGTCAAAAAATCCATCCCCCCAACAACCCAAACCGGTAAATTAAGGCAAATAAAAAGCAACATTAATAGAACACTCCGCAGACTCCGTAAAAAGGGTCCCGACAGTAGCACACAGATGAAGCTGAGGAAGTTAAAAAGCAGTAAGAACAAAATCATTTGGCGAATAAAACAGGAAAACACTGAAAAAACATGGGCTACCTTGCTTTATGACGCTAAAACTAATAATAGTAAGAGATTCTGGCACACAGTAAACAAAATAGAGAATCCTAAGGCTCCTGGAATCAACTCCCACATAACTGAGGAGCCCTGGGTAAAACACTTAGAGCACTACTTCAATAAAGAAGCTGACGGAACAAAACAAGATGCCACGGTCCGCCAGCGAGATCTGCAGGCCCTAAAACACCAAGTTGAGGAGACCAATTTCCCAGGTACAACAAAGAAGATCAAGAATAGAATTGTAAAAGGTAGGAAAGAGGGGGCCTCTGGGCCAAACGGAATCCCACCAATTCTTTACAAGCAGGACCCAAATTATTGGGCAGAGCAACTGCACCTTCTCTTCAAGAACATCTTGGACGCAGAACGAATCCCCAACTTGTTGTGTGTCGATTTAGATACCGTAAATAGTTTACCCGATTTATGCCCTTATATAGGCACAATTCTCATTGCCCTGATTTAGTCATAGAAATCCTACCCTTATTTAGGCATTCTCTATGCTAACCAAATACAGGCATGGCCGCCTACATCCATCCACGTCACAATGAGTTCTTGGAAAACCAGAATCTTAAGCCTTTAGGACAACCCCTTGCTTGGATTATTGATTTCTCCAAGAACTCATTTATTATGCATGAACATCTATTCCTTAGGGGTTCATTCATGACGTTCCTCTGCCCGAATTTTACGTCAATACGGGCATTTCTAAACACCTTCAAGGTATAAATATACCCTCACTTGCCATGGCAAGTCACGGCTGCATACTTGCACGGCTCGCCACGGCAAGTTCAGAAGGAAGTCAAGTCCCCGCCTGAAGCACTGACCAGACGCTGTCATCCTCCTTGCAGAGAATCCAGCTCCAGTGTTTCTGACTCCACTTACATGGTGTTAGAGATCGAGACCCGGAAAGAGATTCCAACCTCTCTCATTCTAAGGTATAGAGCAGACCAGAACCAAGAGGAACTTTTGGCAAATCTTGGCAACACCAACCTAAACTATAGCTAAACTAGACTATAGACAACAGCACCTGCTTCTTACCTCGTACTACACTTAGGTTAGGTACACTGGGGTATATCTACGTAGAAGCATCAGATGAGTATTCACATTTGAGCCTTTGTTATTTATGTATGTATTTTTATTAATATATGTCATAGCTACAAACCATGCTATTGCAGTATTATTTTATCTTACTGTTAACGCTGTACGTATTATACTTCGCCTTCTGTCTTACGATTATAGCAGTTCATATCTCTTGCACGAGAAATAAGACTGTTCAATAAACCCTTTTTATTGAAACGCCCGTCTACCTATTTCTGTGTAAACTCTATAGAAATGAAGCATGCACGATTGACTGAGTGAAACTGTTATCTATTGCTTCCACGATTCTGAGACTGTTCCGATTCTAAGGGAAACAAAGTTGTCATGTTTATGTGGTTGTCAGAAACGAATCCCTTCTTGTTTATTCAAGAAGTTTCTAATGACCTCTGAGTTAGCTGGCACACACAAGTAATTAAGTTTAATGTACTCGATAGAGGCATACTGAACTCACTCCTAAGCCACAACTATAATGAACATCATTCCATTGCGCAGAGCCTATCAGGGATATAGGAACTACACTACAAACTCTTGGAAGGAATCAATTATCTCCCCGATCTATAAAAAAGGCAATAGGAGCCAAGCAAAGAACTATAGGCTCATCGCTCTATTAGATATAGATGCCAAAAGATTTGCAGAACTCCTATTGGAAGAACTTACCGAATGGGCATCAATGAAAAGTTTAATTCCCATTAACCAGACAGGCTTTCAAAAATGAACAGGGACAATGACAACTATTCTTGCTCTCTCTCTTTTAATAGATGCCACAATGAAACTTAAAAAAACACTATTTGTCTGGTTTATTGACTACTCGTCCGCTTTTGACAGTATCGGCAGAGGGAAACTCTGAGTTACATTATCAGGCTGGGAAATAGACCCAAAAATTCTGAATCTACTAATTTAACTCCATTGTGAGACATGGATTCAAATAAAGCTGGGGATAGGCAATTGCGACCCTGTTCAATCTCTTTATGTCTGACCTCTCAGCAGAGCTTGATAACTGCAACCATCACGCAACCAATCTAGGTGGCCTTACACTGTTGAATTGTCTGTACGCGGACGATTTAAGATTGATTAGTGGAACCCCAGTAGGCCTCCAACACCTCAAAAATACGTCAATCAGCTTTTCAGACAAGAACGTGTTAAGTATAAACCTAGAAAAATCAAAGGTGATGATATTAAATAAAAAAATGCAAAAAACATCAACCTCAGTGGGTTCTACGGGATCAGAGGTTGGAGGTCGTCAAAGAATTTAAATAACTGGGCATAACCTTCGACAGGAAAGGAACGTTTGTGCAACAAAAAATGTCGATCAGAAACAGAGGGATATCTCTGCCCGTCACATTAAAGAGCATCGACCACAAAATAACGGGTCCAAACTTAATCCCCTTGCTAGAAGTCTTACAAGCAAGATTACTACTGTCTATAACTTATGGCAGTGAATGCATGAGAGGGAGAGATGAGACCACCTTGGATAAATTGGTGTCCAAAGGAATGTAAATAATATTCAACCTCCCACAGTACACTTCGCCAGTGCAACTAAGGCTCGAGTTCGGCCTCCAAAAACAACAAATAGCATGTAAGGGCGCCTGTCCTTTCCTGGCGAAGGAAAAGATCGCCTCAGTGTGGTTGGCACGGAGTGGCTTGCATATAATAGGCTGTGGGCCTCTCCCATGTTGTTGTTTTGTTGCCGGCACTCTGTAGGCTTTGTCCACCTCGAATGACCTGTCGAACTTTAGGCAAGTCAGCTTGGGTAGGAGGTCTTCCAGCAGGGCTGCGCATTAACCTGTTGCGTCCTCCTCCCCTTCGGGCACTCCCAGGAGCCGAATGTTCCCTTTCCTGCTGCGGTCGTCTGGCCCTGCCAGCAGCTTCTGGAGGTTGCTGGTTGTCTTGACCACGTATCCCATATCTCTGTTTGCTCTGGTAGTGTTGTCTTCTAGGTTGCTTATCCTTTTTTCCGCTTCATCAATTCTGCAGTTGGTTTTGCTTTGGTCGGCTCTTATGGCAGCTAGTTCCAGCTGCATCTTATCTATAGTTTTTTTGTGGCTTTGGGAAGTCGTTTCCCTCGTTTATCTTCTTGAGAAGTGTATCAAGTGTGATTTCATTCGTGTGGTTGTTTTTCTGCTTCGTCGGAGATTCAGTTACGTCTTTCCTGACTTTTTTGTTGTCGTTGGCGTTTTTGTCGTCTCGGCCCGCCATTTTGTCAAAACCTCTTCTTGCCAGGTAAGTGCTCAGTCTGTCGTCTTTTGTTAATTCGGTTGTACTTTGGTGCTCTTTGCGCCTGCTATATCTTTATTCTCAGGCGTGCTGTCCAACCTGAATCTGCTTGGCCACCTTATTGACCTTGTCATGGTCTTGGCCCCCGCCAGCTCTCTTTGTGGCTGTTGCTCTACCTGCTTTTTGAGTGTCTGTTCTCTCCTATGGCACACTGAGTCCTGGTTTGTTGCTTTGTGAGCCTGCTTCCGCCGTAGTTGTCGATTGAAAAGGGCCCCGCTTGGTGCCTTTAGGTTCTTTGTATCAGACCGGAGTTAGATCTCATTGTGTTGCTTAGACGCGGTATTCGCGTGGCTCCCTCGGCCTTAGTCTTGCTTATTTGCCCCTGGGCGAGGATCGGCTATGTCTGCGCTTGCAAGAGTTACTTCCTGTGCGTGCACGGTTTGGCTTGCGCTCACCTGCGGTGCTCGGCCGTGGCGCGGCTGTGGCTTGGGTGACGTGTGGTTGCCAAGAAGGCCGCCCCCGGGTGCGCTTCCGATTCTTTCAAGGGTACCGCTGTTGGTTTAAAGTGTGCCGATTCTTGTCTGCTTTTTCTGGGGTTAGGTCTTGTGTGCGCGGTTTGGCTTGTGCTTGAGATCCCCCGCGGTGTGCAGCTGTGGCAGCTGTTGCGCGGCTGTGGCTTGGGTTCTTGTGGTTGCCAAGATGGCCACCCCAGGATGCGCTTCCGGTACCGGCTGGGTTACGTTGATTGGTTTAAAATGCCCCGATTCGAGGCTGATCTGTCGCACTTTGGTTCTGCTGCTTGGCACTCATATGGCTACTCTCCTGCCTTAAAGCGCTGTGTCTCTGTTATTCAGGGGCTGCGCTCGTTAGGTAGGCTTGAGCTGCCGCGGCTCTTCTTTCACCCCTGCGCTGCTACTACCAACCTGTCAGGGTGCCCCCAGTGTGTCACAGTTGGCCGGTAGATCCGCTCTAGTTGGCTGCTCGCCTCTAGGTTCCGGCGTACCTTCACGGCCTTAGCGGGGTCACTCTTTCCTTTGTGTATGCTCCGATGCTGCCTCAAGATGGCCGCTGCCGGTAGCTGCTTTTGTTTTTGTTTTTGTGCGTCTTACACCCCGCTTGTTGTTGTGCTCCTTCTGGCGTCTGTCTGTTGCTCGGATCCACCGGGTGGTATTCTAGCAGTACTTTAGCGGCTTTCTTGCCTTGGTTGGTCTGCTGCTGCTTGCTTCGCACTACCGCCGTGATTGTGGGCGGTGATCTTATTTCGCTGCTTTCAGTACCCCGCCATCTTGTTTTTCTGCCGAGCTCTTCTTCCCGTCGAGGTTACTGGCTTTTTATTTCCTTCTCCTTCTCGGTGCTGCCTCCTCCCTTTGATGAACCTAACGAGCTAAGAAGGTACCTACAGGGCCCGGACCCAGAGGAGATGGAGGCACAAAGCCCAGGAGCTGCCAAGAGAAGAGCCTCATCAGACACTCCCGAGGGAGGGGCTGAAGGTGGACAATAGGCTAGCAACCCTGAACGATGCCTCGATGAGACAACCCAACAGAATGGATCCAGTCTACCTCAGAACAACAGAGCTACCTCATAGACAATGAATCATGAATCTGTAGAACAACAAATCTACCTCACTGAATTAACACTCAGAGACAATGGACACCACTTACAGCCCGAACACCAGTGACCTGAGAAGGAAGCTCGTATATCCTTTAACTCCAAGGTGTAAGATGACACCTTAATGTATGCAAAGTAGTGAGAAATATATAAATCTGACAGATCAGTGCTAGGACAGAATGGCACTCGGGGGAGGGAGGGAGTGAGGACCCTTGCTGTCGCACGCCTACAGTACAAAGTCGGGGGGGAGGGGGGGGCAGAGGGGGGAAAGGGGGGGAGGGGAGCTTCACAGTACAGTCGTATGCGTTTTTCTATCTCTGTATCTTTTCTGTCTTTACCCTGTTTTCCTTTCTGACTATCTTCCACGGGGGGAGAACCGACACAACACTAGGCCAACTGCTACCTCTAGAATTGCGGAATTTAGACGTACTCACCACATGAGATAGTGAAGGGGGAGAACCACCATGACTACCCCAATGTACAGCCAACTGCTCTCAGACATTAAGTTGGTGTCCCTCAACGTAAAGGGCCTCAGTCACCCAATCAAACGCCGGAAAACACTAGACTACCTGGTGAAACTGAAGGGAGACGTGTACGTCCTCCAAGAGACAAGGATCTCGGAGGAGGAAGCGCAACACCTCAAATAGGATAGGAGAGGTAGTTTGCTCACCCGCCATACACAAGAAAGGAGGGGTCATCACAATTATAAGCAAAAAAGCCAAACTTGCAATACACGAATGCCAAGCAGACAAAAACGGGAGAATTCTAGTGACAAGCCTCAAAAGAGGGGAGGAGTCGATGCACGTAGCCAACATATATGGGCCCAAATCGGCAGATAAGACTTTCTGGGAGGAGGTTGAGTCTAGGCTAAGCAACATTCCCGAAGGCGAGCTAACGATCCTAGCAGGAGATATGAACCAGGCCCTCGACCACGCCATAGACAGACACCCACACAGAACAAGTCATAAGTCGCAGGAACAGAACATCCTTAAAAACCTCTGCGTCAAACTAGAAGTGAGGGACCCTTGGAGATTACAACACCCAGACGCAAGGGAATACACTTTCTACTCACACCCACACAACTCGTACAGCAGAATAGATTACATTTTCATGTCAGCCACCCATACACACCTCCTTGACTCAACGGAGATCGGCCCAAGGACAATTTCAGATCACGCACACATTCCCCTCTCGATTAGCGGTAAACACAATGAGAAGCCCAGTCGCAGCTGGCGACTAAATAGCGAAATCCTGGAAATCCCGGCCAACATAGTAGAAATTGAGGAGGCAATCAAAGAATACCTTGCCTTCAACAACACAGCAGAGATGGACAAGGGCACCCTGTGGGAAGCCCTAAAGGCCACGATAAGAGGCAAACCCTTGAACATCAAGTCCAGAATGAATAGGAACAGGAACAGGAAGATAACAGATCTGGAGAACCAGATCAAAGATCAAAGATCTAGAAAGAGGCCACTGCGCAAATCTAGCAGACAAAAACACTCTGACTGACCTAACTAAGAGGAAGTATGAGCTCAACAAAATTTTGAGCGAAAGAGCATGCACATGGATCAACAAATACAAATACATCAACCTATGCTCAGCTAACAAGTCAGGGAAAGCACTAGTGGCCTACCTGAAAGCAAAACAAAGACAACACACAATCGCAGCGATAACAGACACAGCGAACAGGACACAAACCTCCAACTAGAGGTGTTCAAAGACTTCTACAAGGCGCTATACACAGCAGATAAAGGCCTAGCGACAGATGGGGGGGCAGGTCTGCTTGAGAAACTAAGCCTACCCAAACTCCCAGACCAACAAGAATCCCTCGAGGGGGATATAAATGGAGCAGAGGTGGAAAAAGCGGTAACCTCCATCAAAGCGAACAAAGCGCCAGGACCAGACGGTTACACAGCCGCGTTTTACAAACAATTCCTACAGCAGCTGAAGCCCACTATGGTCAAAGTCTTCTCACTTTGTGCCCAAAAGGGTAGAATGACAGACTCGATGGCTGAGGCAAACATCATAGTCATACCCAAGGAGGGCAAAGACTCACAGTACCCACAAAATTACCGCCCAATCTCCCTCATAAACGTCGACTGTAAAATATATGTCAAAATCATGGCGGCGAGACTTAATACGTTCCTGCCGCAACTCATCCATAACTCGCAGGTAGGATACCTTAAAAACAGGTTGTCTCAAGACAACACCAGACTTCTATGCCACCTTATCCACCTCACAGCCAACAGTCAAGACAAGGCGGTCATGATCGCGCTAGACGCAGAGAAGGCCTTCGACTGGGTCTCATGGCCATTCTTAAACCTATGCATGGAAAAGTTTGTGCTGGGGACCAAGTACCGAAGCATGGGGATGTCTCTATACAACAATTCTAGGGCCTGAGTGGCAGTTAACGGGGGAATATCAGAAGCATTCACCCTAGAGAGAGGCACGAGGCAGGGATGCCCACTATCCCCAGCCTTATTCATGTTATCTCTGGAACCACTGCTAGTCATGATCAGGAATAACCCACATATAACGGGTGTTCGTGTCAGGGACAACACAGTGAAATTAGCAGCCTATGCAGACGACATACTGATCACAACGAAAAACCCGACCACCTCAATAGCGGCGCTGATGCACACCATAGAAGAGTACGCGCAAGTTTCAGGATACAAACTAAACAGGGAGAAGTCAGAATGTAAACCCATGAACTGCCACACAACAAGTGCGGTCCTAGGCACATCTGGACTAACTTGGCAAAAGAACCCTCTAAAGTATCTCGGCCTCCTATTTGGCAGGGATCTGAGGTCAACCCTTGACCATAACGAAGAAGCCATCTTAAACAAAGTAAAAACGAAACTGGACTCCTGGTCTCCCAAATTCATCAGCTGGTGGGGAAGGGTAGGTATGCTGCTACTAACACTCACTGAAGACTTCGACAAGAAGCTAGACAATACTATCAACAAGTTCTTATGGAAAGGGAAGAAACCCAGGATCAGCCTGCAAAAACTAAGACTGCCCATGGAATTAGGGGGGCTAAATGTCACGAACTTCACGGTATTCCAAACGGCCTGCCTGGCAAATCAGGGAATATTCTAGCTCATCCCAAACCAGGAGTACACACAAGTATGGCTCGAGCTAGAGAGGGACCTCCTGGAAGGTGCCGACCCCGTAGCCATACTCACAGCCAATAAACACCCTGAGGCAAACAACGCTGTCCTCAAAAACACTAGGAAAGCACTATTGAAGGTAGACAGAAGGATGGAACACAGCATCAGGAGATCGAGCTGGGAATCAATCTGGTTCAACTCAAAAATAAAATACAGGGGTAGAACACTAGCTAACATGGCGTGGTACAGGAAAGTCAAGTCAAGTCAAGTCAGGAAATTTATATAGCGCTCTACATACCCATAGGGTCTCAAGGCGCTTGAGGAAGGGTGGGGAATTATTTGTCGAATATCCAAGTTTTAGGTAGCTTTCTGAATGCTAGGTGGTTCTGGGTAAGGCGAAGGTGAGCGGGAAGTGAGTTCCAGGTTTTAGCTGCCAGGTAGGAGAAGGATCTACCTCCCATGGTGGTTTTGTTGATGCGAGGTACAGTGGCAAGGGCTTGGTTGGAGGATCGTAGCTGACGGGAGGGGGTGTAGAAGGATAGTCGTGTGTTGAGGCATTCGGGTCCAAGTTTGTAGAGTGCTTTGTGTGCGTGGGTTAGGAGGCGGAAAGTAATCCTTTTATTTACGGGGAGCCAGTGGAGTTTTTTCAGGTGAACCGATATGTGTTCTCGACGCGGGATGTCTAGTATGAGCCTGGCTGAAGCGTTCTGGATGCGTTGGAGTTTTTTCTGGAGTTTTGCGGTGGTACCGGCGTATAGGGTGTTTCCGTAGTCCAGGCGGCTCGTGACCAGTGCGTGGGTGACCGTTTTTCTAGTTTCGGTGGGGATCCAGCGAAATGTTTTTTTGAGCATGCGAAGAATGTTGAAGCAAGATGATGAAACGGCGTTGACTTGTCTGGTCATCGAGAGTGAGGAGTCCAGGATGATGCCCAGGTTCCGTGCGTGGTCCGTCGGGGTGGGTGCTTTTCCAAGGGCCTCTGGCCACCAAGAGTCATCCCAGGCGGAGGGGGAGGTGCCTAAGATGAGGACTTCTGTTTTGTCTGAGTTCAGTTTCAGACGGCTGTGCTTCATCCATTCGGCTACTTCTTTCATTCCTTCGTGTAAGTTGGTTTTGGCGGTGTTAGGGTCTTTGGTGAGTGAGAGGATCAGTTGAGTGTCGTCAGCGTAGGAGATGATGTTGAGATTGTGTTGGCGAGCGATGGTCGCGAGGGGGCTCATGTATACGTTGAAGAGAGTGGGGCTGAGTGACGATCCTTGTGGCACTCCGCAGATGACTTCAGTGGCCTCTGACTTGAATGGTGGGAGGCGGACTCTCTGGGTTCTTCCGGTGAGGAACGAGGTGATCCATTCCAGTGCTTTTCCTTGGATTCCGATGTTTCTGAGGCGCTGTAGTAGGGTGCTATGACAGACTGTGTCGAAGGCTGCAGAGAGGTCGAGGAGGATGAGGGCGACTGTGTCTCCATTGTCCAGTAGAGTTTGAATGTCGTCTGTTGCTGCGATAAGTGCGGTCTCAGTGCTGTGTTTGGCTCGGAAGCCGGACTGTGAGGGGTCGAGGGATTTGTTGGTTTCGAGGAAGGTGGCGAGCTGGTTGTTGACAGCTTTCTCGATGACTTTGGCCGGGAATGGGAGAAGCGAGATGGGGCGGTAGTTTTTGAGTTCGGTGGGGTCAGCTGTGGGTTTTTTCAGAAGGGCGCTGAGTTCTGCGCGTTTCCAGCTTTCCGGGAAGGTGGCGGAGTTGAGGGAGCAGTTGATGACATCTCGGAGGTGTGGTGCTATGATGGAGTCTGCTTTGTTGAAGATGTGGTGAGGGCATGGGTCAGTTGGGGATCCTGAGTGGATGGAGTTCATCAGGCGGATGGTGTCCTCAGTGGAGATTGGGTTCCAGTCGTTGAGGATGTTCAAGGGGGGTGAAGGTCCTGCAGAAGGTTGGGTGGGTTGGTCTCCGGGTCGGTTGTCGAAGCTGTTGTGGATGTCTGCGATTTTGTTGTGGAAGAAGGAAGCTAGGGAGTCGCAGAGGGCTTGGGAGGGGGTGATGTCGTTGGAGTTGGCTGATGGGTTGGTAAATTCTTTGACGATGCTGAATAATTCCTTGCTGTTGTGGGCGTTGTTATCTAGTCGGTCTTTGAATGCGGCTTTCTTGGCCGATCGGATTAGTTGGTGGTGTATGCGGGTGGCGTTTTTGAAGGCGTCCTTGTTGCTGGTGTTTGGGTCTTTTTTCCAGGTCTTTTCGAGGGAACGACAGAGTTTCTTCGATTTCTTAAGATCATCATTGAACCAAGAGGCGTTTTTGCTGCCTGGTTTGCTTTGACGTTTTTTCAACGGTGCTAGGATGTCGGCGCTGTTGGATAGCCATTGGGTGAGGTTAATGGCTGCTTGGTCGGGGTTTGAGGAGTGGGCGGGGGGGCTTAGAAGAAGCGATGAGGCGATCTGGTCGGTGGTGATTTTGTTCCAGTTTCTTTGTAGGGTCTGTTGAGGATGGTTGTAGATTGTGGTCTTATTGTAGGTAAAGTGAACGCAGCTGTGGTCCGTCCAATGAAGAGCTGTGGTGTGACTGAATCAGACATGTTTGATGGAGGTGAAGATGGGGTCGAGTGTGTGACCTGCAATGTGGGTGGGGGTAGTGACAAGTTGTTTGAGTCCGAGGTTGGCCAGGTTGTCCAGAAGGGTGGTGGCGCTGCTGTCATTGCTCTTTTCCAGGTGAAAATTGAGGTCTCCCAGAAGAATGTAGTCCTCGGAGGGGAGGGCGTGTGGGGTGATAAATTCAGTGATGTTGTCACTGAATTGTGCACGGGTTCCTGGTGGCCGGTAGAGGAGGGTGCCTCTGAGTGTGGTCTTGGGGTCGGTATGGATCTGGAAGTGGAGGTGTTCGGCGCTGGCAAGGTTGACGTCTGAGCTGGTAGAGATGCGGATGTAATTCTTATGGACGATAGCGATGCCTCCTCCTGTTTGTATGGTGCGGTCTTTACGGATGATCTTGTAGCCTTCCGGGATGGCAATGGTGATGTCTGGGGCTGAGGAGGCGTTCATCCATGTTTCAGTTAGGAAGGCGACGTCCGGAGAGATGGTGTCTAGTAGATTCCAGAGGTCGATGGCATGTCTGTGGACCGAGCGGGTGTTTAGCAGGATGCATTTTAGGTGGTTGGTGCCAGGTCTCTGATCGGTGTTGGTGGATGAGGAGTTGGTTTTGGTGCCGTCGAACTTGCAGGAGTTGCACGAGAAGGGTCCATGGGTGTGTCCAGGAGCGGCTTGGACGCAGTTGGGGGAGCGGCTGAGGTTAAAGGCTAGGAGGGTGGTGGCATCGTAAGTGATGCGACTGGACTGGGTATTACGGGAACCAGGGGGTCTGGCGCTGGGCACGGTCCAGGCGCAGACGGGCGCAGACGGGCTTACCTTTGGCGCACCTTCGGCACGACTGGGGCGCGGTCGCTGCGCGTGATCGCTGCGCGCGATAGCAACTGTCATAAGTGGTTGGGGAGGGGGGAGGGGCGAGGGAGGATCAGATGGGAGGCGGGTGCGTGGTGGAGGGGGCAGTCTCAGGGCAGAACAACAACAACAGAAGCAAATGGCGGCTATAACGCGATTTCTGACCGGGTTGGAGGAAGGAGCAGAGGTTTTAGCCCAAAAACGCTGAGAAATGGTCAACAGATGCAGGTTTCAGCAACGGATTTCAATATAATCAATAAATGCAGGCACAGTTGAGCACAAGCAGGCAGGCACGTTCTAGCGCTAAACGAGGGCAGCAGCGCTATGCAGGCAAAAGAGAAAGTGAAGAGCAGCGTCAGGAAAGCTCAGCAGCGCAATGTGCACGATACCAGGCAGCTCAGGGCAGGAGTCAGCGAGGGCAGGAGGGAGCGACCGTACTCAACGAGGTCGAGGTGGTCACAGCGCTATGGTGGACAGGGGTGAGCTTACATACAAAGTGGGAGGGAGGATCAGATGGGAGGCGGGTGCGTGGTGGAGGGGGCGGTCTCAGGGCAGAACAACAACAACAGAAGCAAATGGCGGCTATAACGCGATTTCTGACCGGGTTGGAGGAATGAGCAGAGGTTTTAGCCCAAAAACGCTGAGAAATGGTCAACAGATGCAGGTTTAAGCAAAGGATTTCAATATAATCAATAAATGCAGGCACAGTTGAGCACAAGCAGGCAGGCACGTTCTAGCGCTAAACGAGGGCAGCAGCGCTATTCAGGCATAAGAGAAAGTGAAGAGCAGCGTCAGGAAAGCTCAGCAGCGCAATGTGCACGATACCAGGCAGCTCAGGGCAGGAGTCAGCGAGGGCAGGAGGGAGCGACCGTACTCAACGAGGTCGAGGTGGTCACAGCGCTATGGTGGACAGGGGTGAGCTTACATACAAGGTGGGAGGGAGGATCAGATGGGAGGCGGGTGCGTGGTGGAGGGGGCGGTCTCAGGGCAGAACAACAACAACAGAAGTAAATGGCGGCTATAACGCGATTTCTGACCGGGTTGGAGGAAGGAGCAGAGGTTTTAGCCCAAAAACGCTGAGAAATGGTCAACAGATGCAGGTTTCAGCAAAGGATTTCAATATAATCAATAAATGCAGGCACAGTTGAGCACAAGCAGGCAGGCACGTTCTAGCGCTAAACGAGGGCAGCAGCGCTATGCAGGCAAAAGAGAAAGTGAAAAGCAGCGTCAGGAAAGCTCAGCAGCGCAATGTGCACGATACCAGACAGCTCAGGGCAGGAGTCAGCGAGGGCAGGAGGGAGCGACCGTACTCAACGAGGTCGAGGTGGTCACCACACCTGCTCAGCTGGGGAAGGAAGGCACACCACTCACATTCGACACGCTGAAACGGGTC
This sequence comes from Lissotriton vulgaris, assembly GCF_964263255.1. Taxonomy (NCBI): domain Eukaryota; kingdom Metazoa; phylum Chordata; class Amphibia; order Caudata; family Salamandridae; genus Lissotriton; species Lissotriton vulgaris. Next base: position 1,957,022,608 of record NC_141689.1, on the reverse strand, counting down.
CACAACCTACCCAACATTGAATTCTATGAATTCCTAAAGATCAGAGCTGCTATCACAAGAGCAAACCTGACCAAAGAGACACTCTCCATCGTACAATACATGCAAAACCTGAACAAGATCGGACACCAACCCGCCCACCTGTACAAACTCCTAAGCCCACACACGTCAACACTTAACACCAAAACGATGGCGTTCTGGGAAACACTGCATAACAGACACTTTAGCGAAGATGAGAAATCCCGGCTTTGGGTCTCAGCCTCCAAGAACAAAGTATCCCCCCAACTAGCACAAACAAAGTACTGGCTACTCCACAGAATGTTCTGGACGCCGGCCCGCCTAGCTGCAGTAGACACGTGCTGGAACTGCCATAAAGAAAAGGGAGATCTGGCCCACCTCATTTATGAATGCCCGATGGTCAGGTCTTTTTGGAGCAAAGTAGACAACTTCATCAACACAGTAGTGAGGGGTACCATACAGCAAGGTCTTGATGGACTAGCCACCGCATTCATGGCCCCAGACCTAAGATCTGGGGAGGACAGGGAACTAGTGGACCTCCTACTCACAGCGGCAGTTAAAACTATTTTAGCGAACTGGAGGTGCACTAGCAAGGCAACTTTTAAGAGATGGGTCAACTGGGTAACCTTCCTGAGAGGGGCGGACAACATCACAGCAAGGTACTCAACCAGCCATACAGCAAGAAGCGGGATGTTGGCCGCCCTAGATGCACACTTAGGGTCACACAAACCCCCGTGGACTAACAACAGGCCAGCTCCCATGGGAGGCAATCAGCCGCAGGTTAGAGGAAACCACCCTGCAGGTGGTCCGCCCCCCCCCTTTTTCTCTTCCTTTTCCTCCTTTCACACTTCCTTTCCAGTCTCTCAGGGCCTACAGATACGTAGACTACCAATATCAGCCACCATGCCTGTATGCCGTATGTTTACCACAATATGCTTGTATCTTATCTGTATGTGCGCCTGCATAACAACTGTCCTGTATCTGTATCATATCACAAAATATCCTCAATAAAAACCCTTGAAATAGCATGTAAGGGCGCCTACACCAAATGTTGGCACAAAATAAAGGGAGATGAGACAGGTACTCTGAATTCTTATTTATGGAAAGAGCTGGAAAGGAATAAAGACTGCCCAGCAATGGTCTATCTCCAGACAGCAATAAGCTCTCTTGCATTATGAGACCTCTGGGAAGTGAACAGGACCCACAAATGTTTCAAGCAGCTCGTAAACAAAACAGTGAAGACATTATCTCTGGAGGAAGATAAAGCCACACTCACTAGGCGGGCCCATGGGTGGTTTGTCATCTAGAGTTATACCAGGTCTCTACCACAAGCTTATTTGGGAATAGGGTTTTCACGGACCGTGAAGGAATCTTTTCTGCAATTGAGGATGGGAGTCCTACCAGCAAAAGAACATCTCCCCCTATGGAAATGTTTGAAAATAATAATGAACTATAGACTCTGCGGTGACCAAAAAGAGGATGTTTCGCATTTACTGTGCAGCTGCAAAGGTCTAGAGAAACAGCGAAGACTATTATTAAAACAACTTCGGAACCAAAGACGGCTTCGAACACGCAGACAAGCATTAAAAGCCTGTTTTGCAGGAGGAGACATTCAATTAGCTTGTAGATTGGAACGCTTTATGAAAATAGCTAAACCATGTTAAATCCTTCTGCTAGCACATGAATTCACTAAAAACGCCCATATTAAAAATTTAGATTCAGAGCTGCAATCTTTATTTGTTAAGCAGTCTTCTTGTTAGATTTGTTATGAATTTTTTAGGGTACAGCAAGTAGAAAAAGTCCAAGTTAATATTTGTCAATTGGAAACCCTAGGCTTTTCAATTTTTAATCTAGGTTTGATTAAAGAGATTTTATAATTTTTATTTGTAGTAAATAGTATATACATAAAAGTATGAACACATTGTTAAATTTTAACGGTCTTAAACTAACCTCATTGTAATAAAATTAGTTGTTTTATGCGTTTTTGCAAAGGTGCTTTTTTGTATTGTCAGCTTAATTGCAAAGATTTTTATCAATCATGCAATAAAGACAAATTTCAATTTCAATGTATATCCATACCAAATTTGTGTCCTTTTTTTCGAACATCCTGGGGATTCTAAAGGTACCGAGGGTTTGTGGATTCACCGGAAGTGGACCGAGAAATTAGCCAAAATAAAGTTACATTTCTGGGTTATGTCGAACAATTGGAAAAAAGTGCTGAATAAGAAAGCTTCTGTTTTTTCCCCTGCAAATGGTATCAACAAAGCGCTTGCGGTGATAAAATCAGCTTTCAGGAACAGGCAGACTTTTGTCAGAAAACCAAAAGTTTCTACATAGTTTTGCCATGTTAGAGGGACATAGCATATTTTTCCTATTTTTTGTGCTTTCAACATCCTTTCAGTTAGTGATAGAAATTTATGGGAAACCAATAATGCATCCCGGAAAACTATACAATTCTGAAAAGTAGACAATTCTTGAATTCAGCAAGGCGTCATTTGTGTAGATCCTTCAAGGTTTTCCTACAGAAAGTAACCGTTAAAATTGAAACATATTGAAAACGAGTTGAAAAAAACAGCCATTTGCGCCTGCGTTTTCACCTGTAACTCCTTCTAAGTATGGCAGATTTTAAAAAGCAATATATTTTTATGTCCACAGGACCCCTATTGTTGCATGGGTATAAGGGAATTGTAGGTTCACCAAGTACCTGAAGTGCTCAGAACCAATAACTGAGCTGCGCCTGCTATGGTCTTTCATTGTGTATCTGGTATACAGCATTCACGTGAGAAAATGCGATTTTTTTCAGCTACATTTGAGGTTTGCAGGGGATACTTGGTCCACCTACATATGTGAGGTACCATTTTCATCGGGAGGCTCGGGGAATGCTGGGTGGATGGAAGTTTGTAGTTCGCCACAGATTCCTGAACTTTCCATCACTTAAATGTGAAGAATTTTTGATTTATAGCTAAGTGTGAGAGCCACGTAAGTCATGCACCCCTGAACTCCCCTTTGTCTACTAGTAAAAAATGTGAAGGTTTGCCTAGGTGCCGACTGAGCTAGGGCACAAAATCCCCAGCTACCCATATTGACAAAAAAGTTCTTGCAATATGCCATTTTACCACCACAAATATAAATCTGGCACTAATTTGATAAAGTTAATCCACCACTTACACTGGTTGGTTTTAGCAACTCCAGAAATCCTGGCTTCAAAGCACAAATACTGAACCCTGATTATGAGCCATAAAGCCACTTCACGGCACCAACCGCTTTATAGTCCATTCACTCACCACACACAAGACTTCTATATCGCCAGCCATGGGACCACTCAAACAGATCACTTGCACTCACATCAACATACTGCCACCATGCAAGGGCCTATCACATTCATACGCTGTAAGAGAGTAGGATCCGCTAACTATGGCTACCCCCACTTTTTGCTGGTGTTTCACTGTTTTTCGACTTTAGTCTGGCTGGGGCCCTGCTATTCAGGACCCAGCCCCGCTGCTTCCGCTCTAAATTGATTACATGTACTTTAGGTACAGTCCAGATTGGTTACTGGGTTACCCTTGTGAGTCCCTAGTATATGGTACCTTAGGCAACCCCTGGGAAGCCTTCCAAAATGGCATCACAGGTCTGCTACTGCAGCTTGGGTAAGGTGGTGCATGCACCTCTTACTAAGATATAGGCTACCTATATCTACCTTTAATCACTGACACATATAAACCTATAAGTCACTCATGTCGCAGGCCTTATCAATTCTGAAAACAGAGTGCTTGGTTTTGTGTGAGAGGGTGCCCATGCATGAGCAGGACCCCTCTGCAGCTTTCAGAATCTATTCTCTGAGGCTGTTCTGTGATGCAGCTAGACCATAAACTCTTAAGTGCATTATAACATCTTGGTAAATGCTAACTTTGGAATGGCTGCATGGAAACATGTCGTGTTTGGTGTCAAACATTTTGGAATCCTACCCCCCGCCAGTTCTGGCGGCAGGGGTAGAATTTCACCCTTCTAGAGGGAGAAGACATGTACATACTTATCTGACTGGTAATAGTTTAAACGAGCCCTGGCATCACAAAATGGATGCCACAGCCACAGACAAGGGTCATGTCCTCCTGCTAATGGATGAAACTCCAGCAGGGGAGGCCTGGACAATAGGTTTCCTGTCACAGGGAGGTGTAACCACTTCCCAGACAGGCTTTAGTGTATTGGGCTGGGTGGGTGCATTCAGAGAATGCTTTTCAGACAGTGCTGGGGGCACACTTGTTGTCCCTGTGCATACCCCAGTTCAAACTGGCTGCAGGGGCACTCAGCCCCTGCCCTGGTGTGAAACTGGACAAAGGGAAAGGGGTGTAACCAACCCCCTCCCTCAAATCCTCCCATAGGTGGATCCCTAGAGTATGTTCTACATTGACTAGAAGTCGGAAGAATCTCTCTTGGGGTCAAGGAGTGAATCCCCTGCTCAAGCAGGCACCAAGAAGCATCTTGTCTGTCTGCATTTATGAGGCACCCACCGGACCCCAAATTATTTGCGACTCAGGACATGAACTTCCATACTACTCAGAGGCCGACACGAGATCCCAGCAAAGCTGAGACCCGCAGCCATAATGAGAGATGTGGGACCTGAACTCCTGGACACCGTGCACATTTGCTAGTGCATTGACTTCCAGAGCTTTCCCAAAGTTGTGCGTTGGGCTATTTGTAGTCCAAGCCCCGAGCACTTTCTGCACAGAAGATTGTGGGCCTACACTCCACAAGTATTCCGTGGGCCTGCTTCGAGCATGTCCACTCGAGGCTCCTTCCCGATCCCTCGTCCGTCAACTGGTGGGGCCCCACAAAGGTAACTCTTCTATTTCTTGGGCTTTTCTCCTTGCTCCTGATGTGCCCTGACTCTCCTCCAAAGGGTGAGTCCCTCAGACCATGCTGGTCTGCACCAAAGCCAATCTTTGCTTTCGGCGTGAGTTGTTGTTGCCAAGGCTTGTTGGGTCCAATCCGGATACTGACACTGCAGCACTCAACATCCTTTGTAGGTCAGCTCACATCCAGCTCCTGGTCATCATTGACACCTTCTGGTCCTCGTGGCTGAAGAGTCAAGCTTCACCTTCATCATCTGAAAGCACCCGACATCGGTGGGTGTCCGCTCATCGCCTTCCTGGTCACTGTCAAGTGACCCAGACTCTGTCCCCCCTGCTTTCAGATTCTTCGGATCTCCAATCCACCCTTGGATCCACCCAGAAACTTTCCACTTGGTCGCCTGCAGCATTCTTCAGCAGCTCACCATTGAAAACGACGATGAAACTCGACACCAAAAGTCACCTATGCACCCGGCTTCCCTAGGTGAGGTAACTCGAGTACTTCGGTGCTCCCATGGGTATTAACTCTAGAACTGCCTAGTTCTAAAGGGGTTTGCTCCAAGTACTCTTCTAACTGTCCTTAATCTGTAATTTTCCAACCGCGACTTTCCCCATAGAAATATATATGGTTTGGCACGCCCCTGGGGTTCAATGTGTATTGTGCTAATTTACTGTGTGCTAAACAAGTTTACTTTATGTACTTTTGCCTGTAGCCTCTTAAAGAGACTAAAGGGATGTGCTTAGAATAATACATATATTTTTTATATATACCTGGTGTGGTTCTCCTTTCATTTGGTCATTCATGAGATTATAGACTGGTAAAACAAGCTGCTTTACATGTAAGTAAACTTATGTATACTATAAAAGGACCACCCTGACTGACATCGAGAACCATAGTAAGCATATTAAGTCACCCTTTATACAGGATCACTCATCAATGGCTATTTTCTTTCCAGGAGTATAAACCTCTGACAGGCAAATGTTCCACAACCGGCCGAATTTTGAACAACCTGTCATGGTCTGGATGGTCCCAGGGCAATGCAGCAGAATTGTCATTGAAATGCAGCATGCGCTGCAATAGCAAAAAACTATGTCTACTCATGTATGGCCCCAAGATGGGAGATAACCAAACCCTGCGAGTAGACCAGTAGAACAGAAAGTTTGGTTTATGCACTACACCCATTTTGAGCGTGAGGCAACAACTCCAATAATGAAGTGGGAGTCTACTTGTGTGCCCTAGAATGAGGCCCGAGAGTGCCTCCATGCAACCTCAGAAATTATTTGGCACGCAAATTTGTTCGCTGCACAATTTCATCAAGTAAATCAACATCCAAAAAGAGATGGATGTAGTCAGTTGGCAAAAAAATAGTTGTATCAACCTTACATTCAGCATCACCAGTGAAAGGCTGAATTTGGAGTTGAACTAAATTGTGAGGCTGCCAAGAGAGTGCTCCATCTGTGCTTGCCACCGCACATGCCTGCTCTCTGGGTTGCTTTAACCTGCTACTGGTGTCCCGCTGCACAGACTGTGCTTGCAAAGGGACAGCACAACTGACATCGTCTTCTTCAGAATCGCTGGAAGATGAGTCTTTGGATGGAACTGCGCCGACTGAAAAGTCCCTACCTGATTCTACTCTATTGTCCTCTCCCTCAGATGCTGTCTCAGTATCTTCTGTCTCAGTCTCAGATCCTGCCTCAGAGCTGGACTCCAGAGCCAGATTAAGGGTCTGCCACAACACACTTATCTTACTCAAGATTTCTTCAAATTTCTATACAATTAATGTAAAAGACACACAACTGTCTAAACACATGTCTTGCTTATAAAGCACAAACACATGGTGTTGATTTAAATATATCCAACATTTATATGACGAAATCTCGTATAGTTTGAGTGCAGGACATATACACAAGGTCAAAGTGATATAGGGGCAGTGGGGTGTGAGATACATATATCACAACAAATTACAATTAGGTACAAAACAATATTTACAACAATACATTCAAAGATAGAGTGAAACGATATATTATATCTCAATGTGACCTAGAATTGCATTCTTTTTGTTTTGGTCATATTGGATTGTAATGCTTCTAGTTATGCATGGACGTTTCGACCCTAGTATAAGTGCTAATTAAGAGCATCGAACACGGGTTTCCTCAGGACGAAGAGAGAAGGGTATCTTGCGTATCCCTATTGAAAATTAGATTCCAATAGCTGTAACAGGATGCTTATTAATTGGTAACTTCTGTTGCTTGTGAAAATCTTCCTGGGCAGGTACTCAAACCCTCTGTGGTCGTAAAACCATTGGCACAAAAAGGTTATCCAGGTAATAGGGGCACTCAGCCTCCTAATCAATAAATCCTAATTTGAAATAATCTGCACCTTGTGCTTGTTATTCTTCTCTGGTCATATGAACCGTAGCACCGAATGGTTGTCACAATGTTAGGGGCACTCAGCCACCTAAATGGAAAATTCTATTTAGAGGGAATTGGCACGTCGTGCTCAGTTCTCCTCCCGCGTGAAGCGCTCAGAGTCGTCACAGTGTTGAAATATGCAGGGGCACTCACGCCTCCATGCAGCATTAACTCCTAAGATCCTTGAATGATTAGTTTCTGTGGATTATTGTCAGTGCTCAAAGCAGCGTAGAACACAGCACGTCTTCTTGTGGAGGAGAACTGAGCATGAGGAGCTACATGTTAGTAGCTGCCCTTGCCCAAAAGACGCGGGTAGCCGGAAGGGACCGTGGGGGCAATTGGGCTCCCCCCACGGTCCCTAACGTGAGACCCAGCCCTGGGGGAGGGGGTCCCTGGGGTGAGAAGTGGCCCGGAGGGGGGCCACACGGCCCCCCTCTTGTACTTACAATTTTTTTTTTTAAATAACGAGGCCAGGTCCTGGGGGGTGGGGTCCCCTGGGCCAGAGCTGGCCCAGGGAAGGGAGGCCACACGTGCCCTCCCGTAACATAAAAAAATTAAAAACAAGGCCATGCCTGGGGGAAAATTGGCCTCGGGAGGTGGGCAGCACGACCCCTTTACCATTTATTTTCTTTTAAGTTTAAAAAATGGCTCAAGCCCTGGGGAATTGGGTCCCCAGGGCCTAAAAAATACTAAAAGAAGGGGGGCACCAGGAGGGGCCCCCTTCTAAAAATATTTAAAAAAAGAAAAGCTCGCATCTCGCCGGAGGCCCTGCCCCCTCTCTGCACCACTCTGTAAACGTACCTCCTGGCGTGTTCTAAGTTGGGGGATGAAGTCCCGTGTATCCTTAAGGGTCCTTAGGGGCCAAATAGCCCACCAGGTACCTCCAGTAATCCCCACAAAGATGGATTGCGGAGAGGTGGTCCGAGGCCACGCCTTTTTTGACACCACTCTGCAAACGCACCTCTTAACGCACTGCTGATGTGGCAATGAGGTCCTATTGTGTCCTGAGGACCTCAGGACTTAAGTGGATTTCATCCTCCAAGCAGCAGTGCACCAGGAGGCGCGTTTGCAGAGTGGTGTAAAAAGGGGGCATGGCCTTGGACCACTTCTCAGCAATCCAGCTGTGTGGGGCCTACTCGAGATAACAGAAGGGCTAGTTGGCCCTCAGGGACCCTCAGGATGCAAGGGGACTTCATCTCCCAACTAAGAGCATGCCAGTAGGAGTATTTGCAGAGTGGTGGAGAAAGGGTGCTTGGCCTGTGTCCACCTCTCATCAAAACCACTGTGTGGGGCTTACTGGAGTTAAGAGGTAGGCTAGTTGGCCCCTACGGACCCCCAGCAACGAAGGGGACTTCAATCCCCACCCAAGAGCGCACCAGGAAGTGCGTTTGCAGAGTGGTGGGCAAAGGGGGCATGGCCCGCTATGAAAACCTAGCAATCCTGCTGTGTGGGACTTACTGGAGTTAATAGGAGGGGTAGTTGGCCCCCAAGGATGTCCTTGGGGGCCAACTACCTCTCTTGTTACCTCCAGTAAGTCCCACACAGTGAGATTGCTAAGATGTCTTTGGAGGCCACAGCCCCCTTTCTCCACCACTCTTCAAACATGCCTCCTGACAGACTACAGGATGGGGGATGAAGTCCACTTTACTCCTGAGGGATTTGGGGGCCAAGAAGCCCCCCTGGGACCTCCTGTAAGTCCTGCGCAACGGAATTCCACCCTTTCTCCACCACTCTGCAAATGCGACTACTAGTTAAAGAAGAATTTGCAATGTAATATTTTTCACATTTGCAAGAGTTAAATCTGTTGACATTGTAAATGTAAAAGTTTTTTACTAATGTTTTTGGGAGTGGAGTTGATGTTCGTTGTGTGTAGTGGAATTATGTGGTATGTTGTGCAGTGAAATTATGTGGATGGAAAGTATGTGGTATTTAGGGGCATATTATCAAGGACAGGCGATACATTATTGCCGCTTTTATCGGCAGGAAACTGCAGATAAAGCGGCGATAATGGCCTTGATAATATGCTCTATGAATTCCAATCGAAGCCCATGTTAGATCTGTTCACATCTAACATGGGCTTCGATTGGAATTGGTAGAGCATATTATCAAGGCCATTATCGCCGCTTTATCAGCAGTTTCCTGCCGATAAAAGCGGCGATAATGTATCGCCCGTTTTGATAATATGCCCCTTAGTGTGTTATGGAGAGTAATTATGTGGTATGGTAGTCTGTGTTGTGGAGTGGCAACCTTAGGTTTAATCTTCCTCGTTTCCATAGAAGCTGAACTATGAACTCAGTGGGACAAAAAAAGAAGGAATCACTCAGGAGCACTTGTGGACCTAGTCAGGTATGATCAGGGCCACTAGAACTATGCGACTGTCTGCACCGACTTTCGCACAATTATGCAGTTTCTGCATTAGACACATAATTCATCATCTGGTCCCTAATCTGCAGATTTGAACAAAAAAAGCCTTGTTTCTATCTCAAACAGCTCAAACGTTACCAAAAATGCAGCGACAAGTGTTACCGCATGGTAAAAGGCCCTTTCCAACCCTAGAATGGTCACCTGTTACTTATTGCTAAATGTGGGTGTTAAATTGGAACTAATGGTGTACAAGCCACTCTTGCTTCATTCTGCGCCTCTCTTCCCTCTTTCTGCATTTCTGTTGCTGCTTTCTGCACATTTTCTTTCTTTTTCTGCACTTCTCTTACCTCTTTCTGCAAATCTCTTCTACTTTCTGTACCTCTCTTGCCTCTTTCTGCACGTCTGTTGCCTTTCTGCACCTCATTTGCTTCTTTCTGTACCCCTCTTGCCTCTTTCTACACCCTTATTCCCTCTTTCTGCACACTTCTTGCCTTTTTCTGTACTTCTCTTATGTCTTTCTGCACCCTTTGTGTCTCTTTCTGCACCCCTGTTCCTTCTTTCTGCACTTCTTGTGTTTCTTTCTGCACATGTATTGCTTCTTTCTGCACCCCTCTTGCCTCTCTCTCCCCTTCCCTCTTTCTGTACTTCTGTTGCTTCTTTCTGCACTTATCTTGCTTCTTTCAGTACCTCACTTGCTTCTTTCTGCACCTCTATTGCCTCTTTCTGCAGTTCTCTTGCCTGTTTCTGCACCCCTCTCCCCTCTTTGTACAACTCTCTTCCCTCTTTCTGTACCTCTGTTCCTTCTTTCTTCACCTGTCCTGTCTCTTTCTGCGCCCTTAATGCCTCTTCAGCACCTGCATGGCTTCTTTCTGAAGTTCTCTTCCTCTTTCTGTACCCCTCCTGCCTCTTTCTGGACCCCTCTTGCCTCTTTTTGTACCTCTTCTACCCTTTTCTGCACCCCTCTTGCCTCTTTTTCCACCTCTGCTGGTTCTTTCTGTATCTCTTTTGCTTCGTTCTATCTTTCACTTGCCTCTTTCTGTACCCCTCTTTCCTCTTTCTGCACGGCTCTTGTTTCTTCCTGCCCCATCTGTTCCAAATTTCTGCATCCCTCTTTCCTTTTTTCTGCACCCCTCTTCCCTCTTTCTGCACCTATCTTGCCTTAGTCTGCCCACCTGTCCCTTCTTTTTACACCCCTTTTACCTGTTTCTGCAACTCCCTTGCCTCTTTCTGTAGTTCTCTTGCATCCTTCTGCACCTCACTTGCCTCTTTTTGCACCTCTTTTGGTTTTGCTGCACTGCTCGTGTTTCTTTCTGTTTCTCTCTTGCCTCTTTCTGCATCCCTTTTACCTGTTTCTGCACCTCTCTTGCCTCAGTGTACACCTCTGTTCCATCTTTCTGTATCTCTTTTACATGTTTCTGTAGCTCTCTTGCCTCTTTCTGCAGTTCTCTTGCCTCCTTCTGCACCTCTGTTGCTTCTTTCTGCACGTCTCTTGCCTCTTTCTACACCCCTGTTGTTTCATTCTGCACTTTCCATGCTTCTTTCTGCACCTGTCTTGCTTCTTTTTGCACCCCTGTTGTCTCCTTCTGCATTCGTCTTTCCGTACCTTTCTTGCCTGTTTCTGCATCTCACTTGACTCTTTCTGTGCTTTTCTTGCTTCTTTCTACACCTCTGAGGCATCTTTCAGCAATTATCTAGCCTCTTTCTGTACCTCTCTTGCCTCTTTCTGCACCTCACTTGCTTCTTTCTGCACTGCTCTTGCCTCTTTCTGCACCCCTGTTGCTTCATTGTTCACTTTCCATGCTTCTTGCTGCACCTCTCTTGCTTCTGTCTGTACCCCTGTTGTCTCTTTCTGTAACTCGTTTGCCTGTTTCTGTAACTCTCTTGCCTCTTTCTGCACTTCGCTTGCCTCTTTCTGCACCCTTTTGCTTAATTCTGTACTTTCCATGCTTCTTTCTGCGCCTGTCTTGCTTCTTTCTGCACTCGCCTTCCCTCTTTCTGTACCTTACTTGTTTCTGCATCTCATTTGCCTCTTTCTGCATCTGACTTCCTTCATTGTGCAACTCTCTTGTCTCTTTCTATACCTCTCTTCCCTCTTTCTGCACCACTCTTGCCTCTTTCAGCACCTCTGTTACTTCATTCTTTCTGCACTCCTTGTGCTTCCTTCTGCACCTCTATTGCTTCTTTCTGCACTTTTCTTGTCCCCTTTTGCACCTCTATTGGATTGTTTCTGCACTGCTCTTGCTTCTTTCTGTACCTCTCATGCCTTTTTTTGTACCCCTCTTACGTCTTTCTAACCTCTGTTTCTTCTTTCAGCAATACTCTTGCCTCTTTCTGCGCTTCTTTCCTTCTTTCGACACCCTTCCTGCTTCTTTCTGTACCTCTCTTGCCTCTTTGTACGCCTCTCCTATCTCTTTCTGCACCCCTCTTTTTGCACCTCTGTTGGTTTTTCTGCACTGCTCTTGCTTCTTTCTGCACCTCTGTTGCTTCTTTCAGCAATTCTCTTGCCTCTTTATGCACTTCTCTTCCTTCTTTCTGTACCCTTCCTGCCTCTTTCTGTACCTCTCTTGTCTCTTTGTGCACATCTCCTACTTCTTTCTGCACCCATCTTGCGTCTTTTTTCACCTCTGTTGGTTCTTTCTGCACTACTCTTGCTTCTTTCTGCACCTCACTTGCCTCTTTCTGCACATCTCTTGCTTCTTTCAGCAATTCTCTTGCCTCTGTCTGTACTTCTCTTGCTTGTTTCTGGACCTCTTTTGTGTCTTTCTGCAACTCTGTTCCCTATTTTTGCACTTTACTTGCTTTTTTCTATACCTCTCTTGCCTCTTTCGGCACCTCTCTTGCTTCTTTCTTCACTTTTCTAGTCAGTCATGCAAAAATCAATCACACTCCCATTAACTCATTACAGTTATATATACACACCACCTCACTTATTCATATAGATACTAACACATACTTACTCTCTCATACAATCACTGATACAAACACACACTCATCCATACAGCCACTCTCACAATCACTCACTCTCACACTAGTCATTTATATACTCCAACACTCACATATACTGCCTTTCACATATGTAGTTACTCACACATGTGTCACTGAGGCATCCATTCACTCACCAACACACGCAAACTCACACTCATTCCATCCATACAGCCCTTCACACATACAGTCTTGAACCCACTCCCCCAGTGAATCACCCACTCACATATCTATGCACAGAATCACACCCCCACACAGAGACCCATACAGATGCTCAGACAACAAATCAGTAATCCATATAGACACTCATGTAGCTACACACCAACTTACACAGTAACTGACAGACTGATACAGACATTCACAGTTTAGACACTAACCCATGCATTCAGTAAGATACGTTTAATCACTCACTTAAACAGTCAGTCACACACCTATTAAATCATCCATTCAGACACTCATACACCCACTCATTCTTCAGTACACCATGGCATTTATATACATATAAAACATATTTAAACTTTGCAGAAACACACAGTATGATGTCATCAGTGATGCCATCAGTGATGTCATTTGAGATGTCAGTGATGTCATCAGTGATGTCACTGACCATGTCATGAATGATGTAATATGTGACATCATCAGCAGTGCATTGTTGGGGTGCGAGTTATAGTTAGCTCAACTAACTATAACAGCAGAATTTCTCTGGTTTTGTACAAGTGAAATGTCCAACTAACTATACCGTCCCTGAAACCTTTGGTTTTTGCAATGAATTGCTAAGGTTTTTTAAATGTTAATTTCTAACAATAATAACATCCCTGAAACCTATGTTTTTTTCAGTGAATATATAAAAAAATATATATATATTTTTTACTAAACAAACAGTCCTTGTTCATGGTGAACAAGACCATTTTTGGGTGGAAACGTTGGTGGTGGTGATGGTGGCTAATGTGCTGATTAAATAACTAAGCTAAGAAACTGAAACTTGAGGAGTGCGGTGATTTTTTGTGGATGATTATATATATATATACATTACCTACTGGCTGTCGCCAGTAGGTATATATAGTTAGGATTTTTTCCCTATGGGATTTTTGAAAATTCTATGTCTAATAACTTTGGCGTTTGTGGACGGAATCGGCTGAAATTTTCAGGAAAATGGCACATTTTGTTTCTGAGCAGCCCTTGAAAATTTGGGGGGGTTTGGTCAAGGGGGGGCCGAGAAAAAAGGGGGGTCCCAAAACGCGTTTTTCCCATGTTCATTTCCATAGGGCGGTTGGCCTCACTTTTAGCTCGAACGGCTGAATGGATTTGCACGAAACTTGGCAAAATTGTAGTGACTGTTAGCCCGATGTTCCTTTGCTAGGTCTCAATATATGTGCTTCAGTGGATTTTGAGAAATTAACGTTCAAAATAAGATATATATCTGTAACAGCGCTCCGGGCTGCGCTCCGGTTCGCGTACTTTTCGCGAAACGGAACTTTGCGATGCGAAGCTGATTGGCTCTCCGGTGTCGGTCAACATTCTAAACAGTCCGGAGCGGCCGCCATCTTATCTCTCGGTAAGATCGAGAGAGAAGAAGAGGTGAAAAACGAAGGGGGAATTTAATGAAAGGGGGCAAGGTAGACCCCTCTTGACCCCCTAGGAATGATGTTGGGGTTATTAAAGGGTCCCGTGGGGAAAATAAAAAAAAATTGATTTTTCACGGTAGAAGCTCTTCCCGGGCCGCGAACTGGGCCGCAAACTGGTAGCGAAACGGGAATTCGCCATTTTGTGTTTGGTTTTAATTAAATTGCAAGGTATAAGGGGGTGCGGGAGACGTATCCTGATCCCTTATGTTTTCTGAGGGTGGCTGAGGAGGCTCATATATGTTGATACATGTCTTCCAGCGGCAGTGCGTGAGCGTTTTTTTTTTTTTGCTGCGTGACGTCTGTTAACGTTCGATTCGATGGAAATCAGCAAGTGTTGACCGCCAATTTGTCACTGCGATAAAATATTTTGTTATAAATGAATCCTTATTGATAAATATTGTCTGCGCCATCTTGCCTTTTTTCCAATGCCACAATTTTGTCGTGCACGGCAGCCATTTTAGATGCCTTGACCAGACCCACTCTCTGCACGCCGTCGATTCTCAGCCCCACCCTCGCAAGCATCTCCCCCACGCACTGGTCACCCCCGCTCTCTCTCTCATGCATGGGCCATAAACTTCCCCCTATCTGCGCTGCTCTTCCCTGAGAATCACACCCTGTGCCCGCCCGACACCTCCCTTTCACCCTATTCACTACCGCACCCTCTGACACTCCTCTTCCTCTGTGTCCGATTGTCCAGGCCGGTCCCAGGTTATCACCTGGCCGTGCGGATGTAGTTTATGGCCCAAGCTGTAGAGAATCCAGACATGCCAACCCTCCCGATTCAGGCGTGAGACTACCGATTTCAGTGCTAGTCTCCCGCCTCCCGATTCCTGCAAGCAAAAACCCGATTCCTCAGGGGTTTCAGCTGACAGGGCTTGGTATTGTGTTACGTGCTAATTCTTCCAGGAAACGTCAGAGGGCCGATGCAGGGGCTCTAGAAGGGGTGATAAACCATTTAAGCCTCATTAACAAGCGCATGGTCTTTTAAAGATCTGTGAAGTACTCGGGGCGGCGGTGTGTGTGTGCCCTCTTTCAGGAGCGGGCGGGGGGGGGGCACTGCCAGCAACTTGCCAGGCCAGGCAGTGTTCAACACTTGCATCACCCTTTCTCTGCCTGCTATTGCGCTCCATGCTTCGGAAAGGTAAGAAAAAGAACGTGCATTTGAGTTTGAAATGTCCGATCCTGTAGCAGCACACTTCCAAAGCCCACACATGACAATAACCCGATTCAAGGCCCCATTCACCCGATTTTTTAAAAATATATAGCACTCCAACATAGTAGTAGGATTATAAAACTTTATTAACTTATAAATATATAGAACGCAACAAAAACTGTAAATACATTTAAACATTTTTTGGAAAAAAAAAGCAACAATGGTTAGTAGCTGTCTTTTGTGCGAATAGTCCCAAGGCAGCACAACGTGCTGAGTTCTGGACGGCACCCAGGTGATGTCACCTGGGTGCCGCACTGGTTTTTGGTATCCTACAATGCAGCTCAGAAAAACAGCGTGGGGCGCCCCGGGGGGTGCGCGGGGAGGCCTCGTCAGTAGCAGTCTGTTGTGCGAATAGTTCCAAGGCAGCAGAACGCGCTGAGATGTGGATGGCACCCAGGTGATGTCCAGTAAACTGCCGCACTGGTTTTGGTATCCTACAATGCTGCTCCGAAAAACGGCGTGGGGCGCCCCGGGGGGGGCGTGGGGGAGGCGGCGTGAACGGGCCTCCCCAGGTGGCGGCCATCCAGCTGAGTTGCGCCCGCTCTTGCGGCTACAGCGTCTCGCTCACCATGTAGTTGAGTTGCTCCCACTCTTGCAGTGCAGCGATAGGCGGCTGCCACAGGACTCTTAAAATGGCGGACGGCTCTTCGGATTTGGGCCTGGTCCACTAAAATGGCCCTGGGACACCTTGGAACTCGGACGCTTGCCTGCTAGGGCTTGGGCTCCATTCTCGAAAGCGTCCCCTCAGCCGTGAAGATTCTACAAAAGTCTTGGGGGCCCCCGACTCCCGCAGGCTTCCGGTGGGGAGCGGCTGCCATGATTGCTCGCGGAATGACCACGACGGAGCCACGAGATGGTGGTGCTCTCATGCTGACGCCAGCTTCAGTCTGAAACATCCAGAAACAAGGTGGGGCTTTCATCGTTTGGGAAAAAAAAATGTTCTAAACCAATGAAAAGTGTTATTTTTAGGTCATATGACCAAGCCTTCCATCTTTAGGAAACCAAAAGTAAAATGAACCAATGAAAAGTTTTATAAACAAGTCACTTGACCTGGTATGCGGCATAGGGCTACAAAAAGCGTAGAAAATCCGTTGGCACGTGAGGCGGCGTCAGTAGCGGACCAATGTGCGAATAGGCCGAAGGCAGCACAACGCGCCGAGATCCGGATGGCACCGAGTTGGTGTCCAGCAAGTTGCTGCACTGGTGTGGCTATCCTACAATGCTGCGCCGAAAGTCGGCGTGGGGCGCCCCGTTGGCCTGTGAGGTCGCGTCAGTCAGTGGGGGCTGTGCGTCTCCCCCAAGATGGAGGCTCCTCGGCTGCAGTGGGGTGCCCCTTAGCGTTTCACTCGCCGTCCAACTGAGTTGCGTCCGCACTTGCGGTTACAGTAGGCCGAAGGCAGCACAGCGCGCCGAGATCCGGATGGCACTGAGGTGGTGTCCAGCAAGTTGCTGCACTGGTGTGGTCATCCTACAATGCTGCGCCGAAAGACGGCGTGTCCAGCTGAGTTGCGGTCACTCTTGCGGTACAGTGAATCGAACGCGCCAAGATCCGGATAGCACCGAGGTTGTGTCCAGCAAGTTGCCGCACTGGTGTGGCCATCCTACAAGCTTGCGCCGAAAGACGGCATGTCCAGCTGAGTTCCGGTCACTCTTGCGGTACAGTGACTCAAACGCGCCGAGATCCGGATGGCACCGAGGTTGTGTCCAGCAAGTTGCCGCACTGGTGTGGTCATCCTACAATGCTGCACCGAAAGTCGACGTGGGGTGCCCCGTTGGCTTATGAGGTGATGTCAGTAGTGGACCGATGTGTGAATAGGTCGGAACCAGCACAAGGCGCCAAGATCCGGATGGCAAGTCCTGGATGTTGAGTGCCATAGTTGAGAGTTCTGAGCAGTGTTTGTAACACTGTCTGAAGCTTATTTGCACCTGCTGCAGCTTCACTATTGTCCTGGTGTGGCCAAAGATCGCCCATGACATAGGCGGCCGGCTCCCGAGGTCCGGCGGAACATTTTTCCTTTTCCTTTCTGCATCTTGTCCCACAATCTGTTTGACCTGAAGACACGACCAGGTCCCTGAATGTGTGCAGGGGGACGTTATTGATTGAATCAAAATGGCGGCTTCACACAAAGCTGACTCAAGCGTTGCTGTTGATGCTATACAGACAAAAATTGGTTTTCAGTTTGTACATTCTTCAGGATTTTTTTTTCCATCCAAGGCTGATTGAGAGTTTGTAGAACAATGGCTTCAGATTTTCAACATACTACTCTTGAACATTCTTCCTAAATGTAACAATGTGAGACTCACTAGGAGAACGGCTGTTTATCTTTCCTTTCAAAATGCTGCCAACAATATTTTCTGAATGGAAGACACCATCTTGTAGCATAAAGGGCCGAAAGGGGTTCTGGTCTGGCCGATGGTTGGTGGAGACATTTTGACTATATCTTGGACCTGCCCGGCGTCGCCCAAAATGGCGCCGGTATAAATGGGACTCGTAACTCCTTGTTGTGTACTGGTTGAACAACCTTGATATCACGAGATATGAATGTAGTTTTGATGCTCATGGCGGGCGGGGACGAGAATTGATTGAATATTTCGACATCCCTATTGATATTAAGTTCTGATGTGTTATTGATTACTGTACTATTGAAAGTTCGAATTAACGTCACCCATGGTACTTGCCCGCAAATGTATATCTAGATAATTTTTTTGTAAGTGGCCCTATCGTATTTTAATTACAAAATGTATGTCCACCAATTCCGCAACTGTTAGACACCTTAGTTCTTGCAACCTAATGGCCCGCTCGTTACGTTCCTCTACAATGTAAATGTCTCCTCATCATATGATTACAGTTTGCTCCGTGGCCGGCCCACGTGGTTATAGGCCCGTATTTGTATACTGACATTTTCACAATAAATGTTTTTAAAACAAAACATGGTAGTAGTATTTACATTGGTAAAGTTTTTACTTTTAGTCACTGTTTTCGAATCAGTAAAAGGCAAGTGAAATAAAGCAGTCCAATTACATGACGGATAAAAGGTATAATACGTAGGAACGCAGTAAAGATAAATGGTCAAGGGCAGTTGTGTTTTCCACTCCTGTAACATAAAGTGATCGATAAGAATCTGATAATCAGGCGTATCGGCGACTAAGACAGCAGGCCGAGCCTCTTTTACTCGACGGCTCCGTCATGGGACGAAGAAACGCCCTTTTTCTCGAAAAAGGAATATATTTTACTTGCAGGACAGTTGTAAATTTTCCGGGAAAGTACATTAGCCTGGAACATTATAACATATATCTTTAAAAAAAAATAATGTTCGAAACCAATAAAAAGCGTAATTTTTAGGTCATATGACCAAGCTTTTCATCATTAAAATAAACAAAAGTAAAATGAACCAATGAAAAGTTTTATTAACAAGTCACATGACCTGTTATGCTTACGTTACGCGCTGCGCGCCGCGCCCCGGATCGCTTCCGGGAAGCTCCGCTTCGCGCATCGGAGCACTTCCGGGTGCAATAAAGGCGGCGTGTCATATAACGCATTACGCGACAACGTAGGTCAAGAATATAGTCAAAATGTCTCCACCAACCAGCGTTCGGAACACAACCCCTTTCAGCAGTCCAAAAAGTTCTGTTAAATGACAACAGAGGGGACAGGCAACAAGAACCATCAGTCAAAGAGGGGAGGGCAAGTTCTTCTCTACCGGGTCATGTTGGGGCGCTACCGGAACTGATCGAAGTGGTAGTCTACAGTGTTTGTGGATGTTTCAGACTGAAGCTGGCGTCAGCATGAGAGCACCACCATCTCGTAGCTCCGTCGTGGCCATTCCATGAGCAATCATGGCAGCCGCTCCCCACCAGAAGCCTGTGGGAGTCGGGGGCCCCCAAGACTTTTGTAGAATCTTCACAGTTGAGGGGACGCTTTCGAGAATGGGACCCAAGCCCTATCAGGCAATCGTCCGAGTTCCAAGGTGTTCCAGGGCCATTTTGGTGGACCACGCCCAAATCTGAAGAGCCGGCCGCCATTTTGAGAGTCCTGTGGCAGCTGCCTATCGTTGCATCGCAAGGGCGGGAGCAACTCAACTACATGGTGAGCGAGACGCTGTAGTCGCAAGAGCGGGCGGTAAACAGCTGAATGGCGGAAGAGGCACAGTGTAGCAAAAGCGGGCGGAATGGCAACTAAAACGGTAAAGGGGTGCCCCACTACAGCGTGTCTTCAGGTCAAACGGATTGTGGGACAAGGTCCAGAATAGAAGAGTCATCAAAAGGCAAAAAGTTCCGCCGAACCCCGGGAGCCGGCCGCCTATGTCGGGGGCGATCTCAGGCTACA
Source organism: Lissotriton vulgaris (assembly GCF_964263255.1). Lineage (NCBI taxonomy): Eukaryota > Metazoa > Chordata > Amphibia > Caudata > Salamandridae > Lissotriton > Lissotriton vulgaris. Next base: position 1,957,002,823 of record NC_141689.1, on the reverse strand, counting down.
CCAGTGCTATAAGACTTGGGGAGGGGGTCGGAGCCAAGCGTCTTCTCTGAGTCCGTGCCATCACACCGCCCCTCGGGGGCCTCCGTCAAGCGGTTTAGGGAGGTACCATATCACATTGTTTTCAAATGCAGTCAGGTCCACAAACGGCCCCCACTTACTTTGAGAATAGTGAAGCTGCAGTACGTGCAAATAAGCTTCAGACAGTGTTACAAGCGCTGCTCAGAACTCTGAACTATGGCACCCAACATCCAGAACTTATGCCATTTGAGAATGGCAGTGACATCGAAGCATCTCAAGGACCAAGCAACATACGAGTTTCATGCTCGATCGATTGAGCTAGCCGGATCGGGCAACAAAAAGTATAAAATAGTTATGTAAATAGTTATTTAATAAAATGTTTTACCCTGTTACTTTGCTGGTGTGTTGTATATATTTTTAATATTTGCATAGGGTTTGTCGTTATTTTGGGCGGGGTGGGTGACGGAGCCGAGCTGTCTTGCAGCCCTCATGGTGTGGAGCTCAGTTCATCTCACTATTTTCGTATTTCTCATGAAGGGTTGTTCCTAATGTTTCTATTTTAGCGAGGTCAAAAAGAGATCCAATTAGTGGCCTACTGATGTTGCTCGATTACTTTTATTTTTTTACACGATTTTTCACTATCTGCAAAGACTAAACAGAGTATTGCGACTTTGTGCTTGTTTGTAAATAGAGAATGAACCAAAAAGAATCAATTGTAAAACAGTAAATGCTTGGATAACAATCAATCAAATGGAGAGACAAGCAGGCACGACGGATTACAACGGGGGTAAAGGCCTGCGTTAACTACCCTTCACTATCAGCAAAGAGAGAGTACTACTAAGAGAAAAGAGGGGAGGGGGGGGGCAGCGTTCAAAGCACATCAGCGTGCATAAACATGAAAAAGTTTTTACCTATCACGTACTTGACATTTGACAGCTTTTGATATTTGCTATTAAAAAACCATTGAAATTCACAGAAAAAACCATAGGTTATAGACCATATATAGTTAGGAATTTGCATTTACAAAACCTTGAAAATTCACTGAAAAAACCATTGGTTATAGACCATATATAGTTAGGGATTAGCCTTTTCAAAACCTTATTTTACTCACACAAAACCATTGAAATTCCATATATAGTTAGTTGCACTAACTATATATCCCGCACCCGCAATCCACTGCTGATGATGTCACATATTACATCATTCATGACATGGTTAGTGACATCACTGATGACATCACTGATGACATCTCAAATGACATCACTGATGACATCTCTAATGACATCACTGATGACATCACTGATGACATCTCAAATGACATCACTGATAAAATCACTGATAACATCTCATTTGACATTACTGATCACATCACTGATGATATCATTCATGTGATAATACCATGAACCTCTTCAGACTCTAATATAACCTTAGATACAATCAGTGTAAACAGACAGTCACAGACTGTCACTCATCCATGGAGTTACTCACACACCTAGTCAGTTATGCAAAAAATCAATCACACCTCCATTTTCTCAACTATACAGTTATACACACCTTACTTATTCAAACATATACTAACACATAGTGTGTTAATCTCTTTTGCTCATATTTCGCTTGTGCGCTTCACCACAGTACCGATAAAGTTTTTCTTTGAATGACATGGTGGGTAAATGGAAAGTGCTGAGGAGCACTGTTGACAACTTGCATTGTATAAATTGAAAGGGCCTTTAGGTCAGCACAGCATTATCAAATGATTTTTAATGTGCTATCGCGCACTGAATGACGTTAAGAAGGAATTCCAGTTTTAATTAATCATTGGTTAATTTTTCAAAGTTATATTTGAATATCTTCAATAGGAGTCCTAAGCGTCAGGTATCGCTATGAATTTAAGATCACAGCCCCTGTTTATTACATGTTGAAATGCCACAATTGAAATGTTGCGTTAGCACTGCATTTAATGTATATATTGTTCCGCGTTTTAAATACAACTTTATAATCATCAGGACAGTCTATTTTCACTTGTTATTATTTTTTTGGAATAACATGTTTCTTTAAATGTCCTTGTGACGTACACACCTACACTCGTGATCAAGGGAGTGATCCCGAAACGCGTAGAGTGTTCCTGACATTTTGCCTGTCTTTTGTTAATAAATCTTTGCTGTTAGAAAAGTCCTTTGCGTGTCCGTGGCTGCTGTTCTTGAGTACTGCAGCGCTTGTATATATATATATATATATATATATATATATATATATATATATATATATATATATATATATATATATATATATATATATATGTATATATATATATATATATATATATATATATATTCGGTAAGCACAGACGTCAGAAACAAATGTGTATCTTGAATGACGAGGCAGGACCCATAGATAGTGCAGGTTTTCAATTTATTGTGCGACCCAACACCAGTCCGACATGACGCGTTTCGGCTTCTCCAAGCCTTGATCACATGACACAGACATGGGGCTGATGACCCTTATTCAAAGTGCACAGTGATCATTTACATAATGAAGAGTGAAGACATACTTCAACATTTAATAATCCAATGCGTAGTGCAACTCTCACACAATGGTCTCAGTTTAAACAAACAAATGCTGTAAAGATTGTTAGTGCAAACAGTAGCAAAATATCAAATACTCTAGATTACGTAAAATCTAAAATACAAGTAGCCAGAGATGGGGGTAATTATTAACGTAGATAAAAACAATTATATTTCATAATGTGCCTTTAAAACAATAAATAATCACATTTACCACCCAATGCTACTGAAAGTGCATATTTCTACCGTGTGCAAAATTAGCTGCAACAATAAAAATAAATAAACCAGATTGCAATGCCATTTTTCGAAAGAAACCATAAAAGTAATTCCAAAATTGGCAACCATGGAGCCCAAGTGGGCATACAATACTGATTCTGAGTAGGGTCTATTATACAAATTGGATTTGTTGTAAAACAACAGATAATAACGCCCAAGTGGGCAAGAACCAATAGTGCAAAATACGCAATAATAAATGCTAAAATAGCATAACTTCATTGTGTAAAACTTTAAAGTGCTACCAGTGAATTTAAAAACATGTAATGGATGTTAAAATTCATGTAATAACAGATGTGTGGAGGACTTATACAGAGGGGAAAAAGAAAACATAAGGTTCATTAACAAATTGATGTTCAATAATGTACTAGGTTTATGTCCATCTCATACAGTAACGATCATAATCTTTTGAGAATGGAAACTTATAGATACGTATAACAATCATCGCTGGTGTTGAGCCCATTTGGAATCTTAGTGTCAAGTAAAATTATATGTCTGGTCTCTAGTTTTCTCAATAGAACCTCCCTATCACCACCTCTCCTTTGCGGGGGTACACAGTCTATAACAAAATAAGTTAAAAGAGAAGCATTTTTTGCGTGTACCTTGTTAAAGTGCCTGGCAACCGGGTACGCAGGGTCAGCATTCGTTATAGCCCTTAAATGCTGTAAGATTCTTTTGTACACCTGCGGTCTGGTACTACCCACGTACCTCAGACCGCAGGGACATTCTAGTACATATACTGCGTATTCCGATCGACAGTTCAGTTTCTCTTTGATCTTAAAGGGGGTAGGGAAGAGTGGAGACTGATATTTCGATTTACTGACACCGTTCTTACAGGCCTTACAGGTGGAACAACGCAGAAAACCCTTGCTACCAGATAGCCACGATCCCGTGGTTACTTCTGGGCTACTGCTAACAAGATTATCCTGCAAAGATCTGGCTTTTTTTAAAGTTATGTTGGGAGAGTTATCCAACCTATCCCCAATCACTGGGTCACTTTTAATCAGTGGCCAATGCTGTTTCACAATTTTGTGTATGGCTTTGTGTTGGCTATTGTACCCAATAATTAGTCAAACCACATCAGTTGTTTTGATGTCGGCCCTCACGATATCACTAGATGGAGTCAAGAGGGTCTGTCTATCATGTTTGTTCGCTCTCAACATAGCACTGTCAATACAGGAATTAGAGTAGCCCCTCTGTTGAAATCTGATTTTACAATCATTCTGCGCTGTTATGCAGTCTGAACCACTACTGCAAATCCTCCTGATGCGGAGCATCTCGCCATATGGGATGCTCCTGATCAGGTGCGCCGGATGATGACTACTGGCGTGCAGCAGGGCATTGCCTGCCGTAGGTTTGCGGTAGAGTCTGCTATGCAATTGACCATTTGCAACATAGAATTCAACATCTAAGAACACCACACTTTGCTCACTCATATTGCAGGTGAATTGTAGATTCAGTGTGTTTGTATTCAATTCTCGTACAAAAGATGTTGCCTTTTCAATGGACCCCTCCCAAATGAAGAAGAGGTCATCTATGAAACGCCACCAGGATTTAACCCTGGTGGTCATGGTCTGATTGTGTTCTACCATGAGGACCTGCTCCTCCCAGAAACCCATGTGGAAACATGCGTAACTAAGAGAGAAACAGGCCCCCATGGCAACACCCTGGAGTTCTGGACTTTTTGGTTCCGTCCAGAGGTGTCAGGGAACAACACCCAAAGACCCCGGAGTTCCACCTGCCTTGGTGCACAAATGAACAGAAACACGGGCTTCTCGATGGTGGCGTCAAAGACCAAAGGTTTATTACTGCAGGGACACAGAAGTCACAGAAACTACGCATGGGCAGTAACTAGGAGCCTGTTCAAATTGTACAAAGAGGGTTGCTCCTTATATACTAAATTTTGGCCTTCAGGCGAATTCTTCACATGTTGGTACATTCCCAAAACCTTTGTGTCACAAACAATAAATATTTGGCGTACACAGGAACCGTTGATAAAATCTGATACTAAACATCTACGAAGAGGGGTTCCCACTAGTTCATCACAATCCCTTGTCAATATTGCATTCAAGAGCCGGACCGCCTCATCGTAAATTTCGTTACCTCCCCCTAATAAAGATTCAAAAAGAAAGAAACGGAGCCAGGTGTGGAAGATAGAAAAGCAGGATAAGAGATGTTTGTGGGTTGTAAATGGGCAAGGCTACCGGCTTCGGCCGCCTAATCATGATCGGGACAATGGACACGAGAACCAGTGACATGTTGTTGTATCATCATCCTTTCTCGTGCCTTTTCTCCAAACGCAGGTGATTTCCTAAAACAGGTTGCAGCACAAAGACTACACAAAGCGGGACCACACTGGATAATCAGGCAGCATGAGAAGAGGAATACTAAGATGACACCAATGATCATTAGAACCTTCCATCCCCACGCTGAGATCAGAGTCCAAAACCACTCCATAAAGGACCAGTTTCCCTTGTCTACGTGCATAGAGTCGGAAATCTTGTGTAGCTTAGAGATCGCCTCATAGACTGTTGGAGCATTATTAGGAATAAAGACACAGCAGCTCGATTGGATCATTCTGCATACCCCACCTCGATCTGCAAGGATAACGTCTAGAACCATACGGTTCTGTAACGTCATGAGTCTATCCGCCTGAAGCTCAGCTGTCAAATTGCTAAGAGCACCCGCAGTTTCGGTAATAGTAGATTCAACTACCCGTGTTAGCTGACGTATGTTTCTACTATTGGCCATAGGCCCCCAGAACGGAAGGAAGCCTTTGAAGAAGTCTCCAGCTTCCTGACCAGCAGTATCTTCCTTGCTGAAGACACCTCTCGCTACTCTGGTTCTATGGTAATCAGATGAAGCAGTGTATGTTGGAGGCAACAATCGAGCAATATAACATGAACCTGAAAAGTCGGCAGGTAACCAGGTATATGCTCGGTCTCGACAGATGAAGTAGGTACCCCTAGCAGTAAGGAAGGCAGGGGAAGAGTTATCCGGAAACACATAAGTCTCAACGCACTCACTCCTCCCTAGCTGAGCTCTTGGATTTCTCCCATTCCCTTGCAAACAGACCTGACCTCGGTGAGGTACGACCCAGATTGGAGTTGAGCTTTTACGCTTGCTTTCTCCTAAACTAAGGCGATACTCGGAAGTATTCCAACTTAAATACACTCGCAGTTCGTCTCTAGGGTATGATGGAGTATTATTGACGTCCTTGATCATGTCAATAATTCCCTGGACTAAAGCTTTGTTGGCAGAGTTATATTTAGTGGAACGTGGGGGGCGCGGAGGATAGGTTTCAAGGGCATAAGCAAAGATGGTTTGAAGGGCCTGAAATGATCCATTGTAGCTGAAAGGCAAAACCAGATAAGGAATACCTTTATCCATAGTGTGGGGTATCAAGCCACACACCCAGCAGTCTGTAGTGTTAACTACCAGTTGGTGTTGATGCAAGAGCTGTACAAAAGTGTTGTTAATGAACTCTGAGCGTCGGGCTTGCTCATGTTCGGGAAACGAATGAAAAGAGTGTATAGAAGAGACAGTAGAAGTAACAGGATTAAGGGGAGGTACTGTAGTTACTGGTACATAAATCAGACTTATACCAAAAACGATTCCACCCACCAACGTTATCAAAACAATTAGAAATGTAATGGCACATTGCGTCAAAAAGCATTTGCTATGAAGAATTCTGTAAAGTCTGTTTCTGCGAACGTAAATCACATTTTCTCGTTGCAGCGCAGGAAGCTCCATCTTCTACAATCCGCTCGCGACCACTGATGATGTGTACGTAGATGAAAATGCCTCTATCAGCCCTGGGAGTTCCCAGAACCAACAGAAAGATCGACCTTGTGTCAGACCCCTGCAAATCCAACTAGGCACACAGCCACGACCCTACGGCTACCCAGACGGCAAGGCAATTTTAAAATAATAAAACAATAGCAAACTTCCTGGCTGAAGGCAAAAGTTCAAAATTTCAAAACATCACAATATGCAGTTGCCTGCTTTATTTGTCCATTTTACGGTTTCGTAAATTATATCTTTGCTTCGCAGGTACTGTCTGATCGGCAAATAGCGTTTCACTGGTAGCTGTTGCAGTGTTCAAGTTCGCAGATGGCAGAGTTTCTTCTGATGCAGGAGACAAATGTTCAGTGTTCAAAGGAATCTTTCCTGAAGGAGAGTCAGAGCTTGGAGTGTCAGTGATTAATTCGGCATCGCTGAAAGGGATGAATTTTGGCGTGCTTTCAAATTCGGAGGAACCAATTCCCTTCTTCACCCAGTCGTCGTAAGGAAGCGGCAAAGGGACACGCTTAACATGGGATGCGTGCACCCAATGCTTGCGTCCAGCTACACGAACTGCTGTTCTTGTTGCAAGCAGGACTTGGAAGGGGCCGACGAATCTCGGCTGAAGGTTCTTCGTCCTCGCGAAGTTTCTGATGACTACTAGGTCTCCTGGTTTCAGCTGATGCCCTGGACTCTCCGGAGGCTTTGGTAAAGCATCGAAAACCTGTTGATGAATAAGACTCAATTTAGCGGTCAAGTCGTAAAGATAGTCTATCAACATAGGATATTCTAGAGAGCAAAATTCCTTAGGCCTTGGCACACCCCAGATATTTGCCGGGCGGCCAAAGACTATCTCGTAAGGGCTAAGCCCTACTCTAGAATGTACAGTTGCTCTCGTTGATAACAAAGCCAAAGGAAGTGCGTCTGGCCAGGCTAAACCTGTGGATGCTTGTATTTTAGCTAATTTCAGCTTGAGGGTGCCATTGTAACCCTCCACTAAACCAGCAGACTGGGGATGATTTGCACTGTGAAACTTCTGTTTCAAACCTAGGCCGGCACACACACTCTGCATAACTTTCCCTATAAACTCACTTCCGTTATCTGACCATACAATCCGTGGCATTCCATACCTAGGGAAATATTCTTTGAGAAGAATCTTGGCAGTTGATAGGGCAGTATTGTCCTTTAGTGGGTATGCTTCAATCCACCTGGAAAAAGCACAGACCACCACCAGGACATATTTCAAATTATTACAGCGATCCATGTGAATGAAGTCTAACTGAATCACTTCAAAGGGGCAGGAAGGAGGAGCAAAGTGACCAGCAGGAGTTGGAGTTCCCTTGCCAGGATTATGCATCAGGCATACCATACAATTTTTCACCACTCTCTCTGCACACTTACTGATCCCATCATTCTTCCAGACTGGAGCCAACATCTTACAGATTCCTTTAGAACTTATATGCGCTACTCCATGCGCCATCGTCACCACTGCAAGCACATACGTATCAGGCAACATCCAACGCTGCTGTTCTGTCAAATCAATCCAGCACCCATTCGAATCCAACTTGCCTGTACTCTCTCTCCATACACGTTTCTCTTCCTCAGTTGCTTCTTTCTGAATCTCTTTCACACTTTCCATTGTATCCTCACACATTCCAGATTCAGCAATCCATCTTGCAGACGTAACAACATACATTCTGCTCATTGTGTCTCTAGCTGTCTGTTTAGCAGTTTCATCAGCAAAAGCATTCCCGCGACCAACATCATCCGTGATTGCTTTATGAGCACTGCACTTTACAATCGCAACTTCAGTCGGCAAGGTTAGAGATTCCAACAAGTCGTTAACTAGCTGACCATGTTGAATCTTAGTCCCATGGGACGTAATGAAACCTCTTTCTCTCCACAAACGGCCAAAACTATGGGCCACACCAAATGCGTACTGACTATCTGTAAAAACATTCACTCTCTTTCCCTTAGCTAAAACACACGCTCTCGTTAAAGCTATTAATTCTGCAGCTTGGGCAGAATTCTGACTCACTCTTGCAGTCTCCACAATCGTTTTCAAAGTCGTTACTGCATAAGCAGCGGTCACATCACCATTCTCTAATTTAAAACATGATCCATCCACATACAGCGTACCATCTGGATCTGATAATGGAGTATCCTTTAAGTCAATTCGTCCTTTTGTCTCTACCTCCGTTCTAAAGCAACAATCATGTGGCTCGGAATCACTCGACTCTTGATTAGTCGGCAACAATGTTGCTGGATTCAATACGTTACATCTTTTGATTTGAATATGACTCGCTAGTAATGTCAGCTCGTAACCAGATAGTCTCGCACTGGTAAGGTGTTGTGTCTTGGTTCGGTTCATGAGTGTATCCACCGCATGAGGAACCATGACCACTAGCATGTTGTTCATTACCAAACCAGCAGATTGTCGAATGGAAGCCGCAGCTGCCGCTGTAGCTCTCAAACAACTAGGTAACGCTCTAGCTACCGGATCTAATGTTGATGAAAAATACGCACAAGGGCGTTGTTTATCACCAAATTTCTGTGTCAGAACACTCAACGCGCAACCTTCTCTCTCGTGAACGTAGAGCGTGAATGGCTTACTGTAATCAGGTGTACCCAATACAGGAGCTGAACACAATGCTTTTCGTAACTCAGAAAAACTCTCTTGACATTCATCAGACCATGGTACCGGACTCGGGACATTTTTCCCAGTCAAAGCTACCAATGGTTTCGCTAAAAGAGAAAAATTCGGGATCCACTGCCTACAGTAAGAGGTAATACCTAAAAAGGCACGTACTTCTCTCTGTGTGCGTGGAACACTCATCTGCGTAATTGCTTTTATTCTCTCTGGGGTCAACTTCCTTCCCTCCTTTGACAAGAGATGACCTAGGTAGGTCACTTCTTGGCAGCAGTATTGCATCTTAGAAGGTGATACCTTGTGATTCAAATTAGACAAGTGATGTAATAACGAAACCGTAGCTGCTTTGCAAGTTTCCTTGTCATCAGCAGCCACTAGAAGATCATCTACATACTGTACTAGAGCAGAACTTGGAGGAAGGACAAAGGAATCTAACTGGCTTTTTAATGCTTGACTGTAAATAGATGGGCTCTCACAGTAGCCCTGTGGAGCGCGTTTAAATCTGAAACTGCGACCTCCTAGACAGAAGCCAAAAATATCTCTGCTTTCCTCGGCTATCGGAATGCTGAAGAAGGCATTCTTCAAGTCGATGACTGAAAACCAAGTGGCGGTAGCAGGAATCAATGTTAACAAGGCAGTAATGTCTGGAACCACAGGAAACTGTGGGACTACAATCTTATTAACTTCTCGAAGGTCAATAACAAACCTATATACTGGAGGCTTTGTAGGATCAGTTCGTTTCAAAATCGGTAATACAGGACTATTACAAACATTTCCTCTAGTTTCTTCAACCACACCTTTCTTAATCAAATCTTGCACAATTAATAAAAGTGCACGCTCACCTTCACTAGATATTTTGTATTGCGGAATTCTTGGAAATTTTACATTGGCTTTCAAAGTTACTACATATGGTGGTATTTCTAAAAGGCCTACATCATTAGGACCAGTCGCCCAAAGAGAATCAGGGAGTGAACGCAGCTCTGGCGGGAGTGCATTCATTGACAAGTACATCGGAGAGGTGATTCTTTTACCCAATGTAAGCTGTACCCCTTCCGGAGAACAGTACAATGTCGCATATAGTCGTTTTAACAAGTCTAAACCAAGCAGATTTTCATTACAACCCGTCGTCAAAATCAAGGGTGCTTTCAATTGACATGGTCCAACAGAAATAGACAAAGGACCAGATATAGGGTTGTAAACAGGGGCGCCTGAAAAACCTACAGAAACATTTGTTGAGCCAGACAAAGGTGCGCCAGGGAGTTTCGCATGAATGATAGAACTTTTTGCGGCACCAGTATCCAACAGAAACGGTTCGACTACACCTGATGTTGCTACTGCGACATAAGGCCCACTCTGATATACTGGAACTGATACTACTCCCTCTCTCTGTCCATGGCTGTCCTAGTACCCATTTTGCTGAAATCCTTCATCCACTTCACAATAGTCTTCAACAAGATATTGTTGAGATCTATTTTGCTGGGCTGACTGTCCATTTCGTTGATCAAAGTGATTGGAAGGACGATCATTTGTCTGTGGAGGCATAGCACCTCGCCCTCGTCCTCTAGAATTCTGCACAAAACCACCACGACCTCTTTGAGCTGCTGCTGCATTATTTTGCGCTAAGACCGGACATTCATTCTTGTAGTGACCCTCTTTCTTACAGTACGCACACTGGTTCCACTGATATTGAGGCCTCGGTGAACTATAATCTGTCCTCTGATACGAACCCTGTTGCATTTTAGTCTGATTTGTGCGAGGCGGATACGCCTGTTGCAAAAGAACTTTAGTCTTTAAATCTTTTGTTTTCTTGTCTGATTTCTCCTTTTCCTCTTTATCCCTATTTTCATAATATTGTGCAGTTGCAAGTATTTGCGCAGTTGTAGAAACCGCCCACGCACTCTCTGAATATTTTCATTTATTGCATAACTCAGGTAGCAAATTATGCACAAATTTATTGACAAACAGTCTCTGTCCTCCTTCTGTGCTCATATCCTGACCACTATGATCTACAAAAGTCTCTTCAAACCTCGTGAAGAAGTCGGAGACACTTTCGTCTTTCTTTTGCTTGCATGCGGATAACTTGTCCCAATTAACACGTAATGCGGGCATCAGAGTCTTCATTAAGTCAATTATCCTACCCGGAAGATTAGCAATTAGGGGTTCAGGTTTTGCACCACCCGTTTGTTGACCATCTGCTGCAGTGATAGCTGCCCAATCACCACCTAAAGCAACCTGGTGATCTTCCCTACGAATTTTAGCCCAGACTGGTTGCGGAACTACATTTCCAAATAACATATCAATGTCTGCTAAGTTCATTATACAAGCCTCAACCGTTTGTGTTAATTCCTTGTAATATCCAGCAGGATTCTTACGCGGATCTGGCAAGGCCTGTTTCACTGCTAGCACTTCGGCTCGCTTCCACGGAATGTGTATCCACACTCTCTGGAATTGTGCCGGAGCGGCAGCAATACCATTAATAGCATCAGCTTGCACAGCATCGCGCCAAATCGGAGGAACCTCCCTCATTGGATATTGGCGACTCAGCTTCGTCTTACCTTTCTCTAAATCTCTCGGTGAACGAAAAGATGGGTCGTTCCTAAAACTTAAGATCAGTTCCATCGCTTCTTCTATATTTTCACCTACTATCATACCAGCAGCAAACTCTTTCTGAACCTTAATTAAGTCTTCTAAATTCGATTCAATATCATCTTCCTCTATTTCCTCACGTAACAATGAGCACATCTCGTCAAAGACGTACCGTTGCGTTGGTTCCTTCCACTGCATAAATGTATCTAGCACATCTCTCGTACTATATCTTCTACTCTTCGATATCCATCTGAGAGCCGTGGAATCTAAAATTCCCCGTTCCTCAGTGCTTGGATGCTGACTACGTCTCTGAACAGAGTCAGAAGTAGGAGTCTTAATTAAAGTTTTATAGAAAGGAGACAGCATATTAGACACAGAATCAGTGATTCTTCGACGAACAGAAAGTGGAGTCAACACACTCGCAGACGTAGAAAACACAGTGGAAGTAGGAACAGATAGCGGGGCAGTAGGAGTATCGAGAAAAATAGTTTGTGGAGCAGTAGGTGTAAGCGAGACAGATACAGGTATAGAAGTCGGCAATCCAGGAAGAGAAGGAGCCGTAGGAACATTCACATTAATCACAGGAGGTACAGGTACTTGATTCTGAGGGGCAGCAATACCAGGTTGTCCAGCAACCGGCAATTGAACATTTGGTACAAGTGGAGCCATAGCACCTTGTGCATACGGTGGAGGTGACCGTAACAGATAAGACAACAGAGGATCGTTTTCGGGATCCTCTAGTATCTTAGCCATTTTCGATGGCAAGGCAGGATAGCACTTGTCGATCGCTAAATTATGCTCTCTAATGGCCACCTCTATGGCCTTCTCACACTCGTTATCTTGCAGCTGCTTAGTTGCTTGCTCTAGAGTCAACTCTTCTTTCTCTTTCTGTTCTTTCTTTAATTTCTTCATTTCTCTCTGTTTGGATTCTTTTCGCCAGTAACGGAAAGAATCAAACATTGCCGGCCGGGCTTTCTTCCTGAACAATTTCGCTTCTAAATTATCAAGAATTTCGGGTTCAAAACTACCATGCAGTGGCCAACTAAGGACACCATCTTTCTCGGTGTAGCGGACCCACACCTCATTATAGGATATAGGACCCACTCCATGTTTACAATATAAGTCATATAGGGGAGTCCCAATCGGAGGAACCAGACATGAGTCCTCCAATCGTGAGTCACTGGTGCAACCAAAGCACGACAACATACAGTTTCTCCGACTTACCATTTTTCAGTCCGGAACACAAAACAAACAAAACACTAAACAGATATGTGCACTTGAACCAAGAACTTTAAGGCCTACCAAAACGAACTGATGTATCGATACCCAAACTAAACCAAATAGATTATCGTAACCAGAACAACCAGTGATAATCTTACGAAACCAAACCAAACCAAGAACCAAAAAGGATTTTAACAACCCTCACGAAGTAACCAACTAGCAACCACTAAATACTTAACTGAGGCACTGAAGACGTCACCAAGGAGAAACCCGTCACGTTTCGCTGTACTAAGGACTGCACCTCGGGTCCAAGACAGGGCGACGGTCAAGGCAACGGCCCGCTGCAGCCGTCCTGAACGGGAACCCTCGTGGAAGAGAACTTCGGGCCACTTTTGCGATATGCCGGGATCGATGAAGTGGGGCGCCTCCCTCAGGAATCTTCACACGAAGCTTCTCGAACTCTTCAGGCTTTTGGACCGGTACCGAATGACGTCGCCCTACGTTGGGCGCCAATTGGAGTTCTGGACTTTTTGGTTCCGTCCAGAGGTGTCAGGGAACAACACCCAAAGACCCCGGAGTTCCACCTGCCTTGGTGCACAAATGAACAGAAACACGGGCTTCTCGATGGTGGCGTCAAAGACCAAAGGTTTATTACTGCAGGGACACAGAAGTCACAGAAACTACGCATGGGCAGTAACTAGGAGCCTGTTCAAATTGTACAAAGAGGGTTGCTCCTTATATACTAAATTTTGGCCTTCAGGCGAATTCTTCACATGTTGGTACATTCCCAAAACCTTTGTGTCACAAACAATAAATATTTGGCGTACACAGGAACCGTTGATAAAATCTGATACTAAACATCTACGAAGAGGGGTTCCCACTAGTTCATCACAATCCCTTGTCAATATTGCATTCAAGAGCCGGACCGCCTCATCGTAAATTTCGTTACCTCCCCCTAATAAAGATTCAAAAAGAAAGAAACGGAGCCAGGTGTGGAAGATAGAAAAGCAGGATAAGAGATGTTTGTGGGTTGTAAATGGGCAAGGCTACCGGCTTCGGCCGCCTAATCATGATCGGGACAATGGACACGAGAACCAGTTCAGTTGGGCTGGCCTCGGGCAGAGGAGGCAGCCTTTGTCGAGTCATGTAGCTACGGCGTGATCTGGTTTAAGGTGCACGTGTCATGAGAGAGGTGAATCTCCGGCTAAGGCTACGTGTCCTTAATCGAAATGAAGTGATCAGAGGTTATTGCGTATGTGAGGGCAAGAAACACAAAATGGCTGCCATGATCTAAGATGGATGCCGTGGGTAGATCAGAAATGTGTTTGTAAAAGGAGTGCTCTTGCTCGTAGCGTAGTGAAAACACTAGGATATGCTAAATGGATCATTTGTGGTTCGCTGATACCAATATTATGCATTTCCGACAATATTGAAAACACGGGTTCAAATCGTCACGGAACCTCAACCCCTGACCTGCAAGAACAATTGGTTAGCGAACCGGAACACATTATTTTCAAGACAAAGTAAAATCATGGCCAAAAGCATTTTAGAGTGATCTGAATGACATGGCGGTCTACTAATCAGGAAGTGTTCCACAGCTCTTATGCCATCTCTGTGATTAATGCTGGTATAGAGTGATGACACGTCCATTGATACCAGCACGCATCCTGATTGCCACTTAAAATTGGCCATTTTCCTAAGAAGGTCGCCTGTATCCTGGATATAGGAAGGAAGAGATTTCACATGTTCTTGTAGAAAAAAGTCTATATATCTGCTTACATTCTCCAGTATACTGTTCCTGGCAGAGATAATTGGACGCCCAGGTGGTTTTAATGGGTCCTTGTGTATTTTGGGAATAAAATAGATGACCGGTGTAGTTGGACAATCTATTTTGACATATTTATATTCCTCCATTGTAAGCAGGCCAATGCTTCTCCAAGCGATCAGACTGGAGTAAATAGCTTTATGTGCCTGTTGTACTTCCAAGGCGCTAGTTCATTTATAGCAGTCCCAGTCTGTCAGTTGGCCTAATGCTGTTTCCATATATAGACTTCTTGCCCACAACACAACATTCCCGCCTTTATCGGATTGGCGAATAATAACATTCTTGTTTGTCTTGAGTTTTTTGATCAATTTGAAATATTGTGTATCCATGTAGTTCCTTTTCCTGGTTGTGTTGCATATTTTGATGTGCAAGTTTTTTAAATCTGCGCAGACCTTGTCGTGAAAGCTGTCCAAGTTATCTTTGAGAAGAAGTGGGCAATATTTAGATTTAGGTTTAAATGGGGTTGGTTGCAATTTTGGTCCTAACTCCCCACCGGGAATTGGTTGAGTAAGCAGCCCTTCGTCCCGTTGTAATTCCAAAAGTTCCTGTGTCAGAGCCATCCCGTTACAACCATGGATTCGGGGGTGCGTTGTGAATCTGATACAGTGGATTTGGTGGTAGCAAAATGATTTTTCAACTTTAATTTTCGAACGTATTTAAATACGTCAATTTTGGTACTTGCATAGTTGAAGTCACAACGTGCACTATATGACAGACCTAGGGATAAAATGGAAGTCTCCCCCTCAGTTAGTGCAACTTCAGACAAATTAACAACAGTACGTGAATCCTCTACTTTTGTACCTGATTGCGCTGCCACTTCGCCCTTTGTCTTCATATATATATATGAGATCCCGAAACGCGTAGGGTTTTCTTTTGGCTTAAATATGACAATAAACTACTCCTTATAAGCAGAATAGCTGGTCTATGGACGTGATAACTACGTGGAGTGCATGCACATTTTTTATGCACAGTGAGGAAATATATATAAATATATATATATATATATATATATAAATGAACGTAACTCGTCTTAACCACAAACGACGAAAGCAGACCCGAATTCTGTGCTAATTCAAGGTGTGTTTATTTCTCCAGCCAGCCAGCCAGCTGCCATTATATATATATATATATATATATATATATATATATATATATATATATATATATATATATATATATATATATATATATATATATAAATTTCCTACTGGCGGTCACCAGTAGGTAGTTATAGTTAGGACCAAGTCTCCATAGGAAAATCATTTTTTGATTTGCTTATAACTTTGGCGTTGTTTGACGAATATTTATATTTTCTCAATGCAATTTCCATAGGAAACTTTAGACAAGGCTACAGGTCAAACTGCTGAACAAAATTACGCCAAATTCGGCAGGGAGAAAGGTCTTGGTCCAGAAAGCACACTTTTGTTTAAATGGTGTGAATCCGTTCAGTAGTTTTTGAGCAATATCAAAATTTACAGATATTAATATTTGAGGATTGTGACATCTGATTGGCTTAGGCGTTAAGAGCACGAGCTTGCGGCTCATTGGCTGTGAACAGTTGAAAGCCAGAGATGTCCCCCTTTTGAAATCCTTGCATGGTTTGCGCAATGATGTTACATCCACCCCGTGTACTCAGGAAGTGGCCTGTGAGGACAACATTGAAATTGGCCAAAGTGAACCAAGTGGCTTCAAACCACCATCAACATTTATTCCATCTATGCCCAAGGATGCCATAGACACCTATGCAGAACTACTAACCAATGGCTTAAAGAAGTTACACACCCAGGTTAGTAGACAGAAAAACACCATCAACCCAAGAACTAAACCTTATAATGATCTAATCAAGAAATTACAATCAAATAACACCATCATTATAAACCAATCTGATAAAGGTGGCAACGTGGTACTTTGGAGCAGATCTGAATATATGGATGAAGCATATCCCCACCTTAATGACACAGCATGTTACCAACCATGTGATCTGAGAACAGTAAAGAACATCCAAGCAGCATACTGGAAAGAATTAAATGGGTGGAAAAGGGATGGCCTTTTAACCAAGGACGAAATGAAATATTTGTATAATAAACATCCTGTTATACCGAACATATATTTCATCCCAAAGGTCCACAAAGGGGTTAGACCGGTACCTGGAAGACCCATAGTATCAGCTATCCATAGCTTGTTCGAAAATACCTCGAAATACATTGATCATTACTTGCAAGGCTTTGTGACCACCCTACCAGCGTATATCAGGGACAGCACAGATTTTTTGAGAAATTTGGAACAGTGTAAGCGGTCCTCAGATTTCCTGTTGATCACCATGGACATTGCTAGCCTTTACACTAGCATATCACATCAGGATGGACTTAAGGCTTTGAAATACTTTCTAGGCAAGAGACCAGTTGAACTACATAAACACAATGCAATGCTTTTGTCTATGGTTGAACGATGCCTCAACAACAATGTTTTCTTATTTGATGACAAAATGTTCAAACAATTACGAGGTGTGGCTATGGGGGCATGTTTCTCTCCCACCTACGCGGGGCTCCACGTGGGGTGGTGGGAGGAGCATGTCCTCAGGACACAACACTCCACTATTTGGCAAGAAAATATTGTAAAATACATGAGGTACATTGATGATATTTTTATCATTTGGAGAGGGAGCAGAGAAGAGGCGGAGAGTTTTGTTAATGCTATTAATGTTAAGGATTCCAACCTTATCTTTAGTGCTGACATTAGTAACACCAACATCAGCTTTTTAGATGTGCAAGTAAGTATAGTTAATGGCATTATAACCACAAGCCTGTACAGAAAAAGCACAGCGGGCAACACTATACTGCACACTCATAGCTTTCACCCGGGTCATACTATCAGATCCATCCCCTATGGGGAGTTCCTTAGAATACATAGGACGTGTAGTTCATTAGAACAAAGGGATTTCCACCAAAAGGAAGCGATGAGAAGGTTGGAAGCTAGGGGTTACAAGTCCAGTGCCCTCATAATAGCGATGAATAATGCCAACAAACTAGACAGAACAAGTCTCCTGCAGGCCCCGTCCAATGTTATGCCAATAACGGAAAACTGTAAAGACAACAGCAATGCCTTAAGATTGATAACTGGTTTCAGTCGGCAGGCCAACCAAATTTCCAAATTGATTAGAGGTCAATGGTCAGTCATACTCACTGATCCTATACTGAAAGAGATTATGCCCAAGAAACCTGAAGTGACCTACAGGCGAGCATACAGCATGAGAAATGCTTTAGTCTCCTGTTCACCTGAAGCAACAAATAAAGATGATTGGTTGTCACCTCGGAAGGGTTTCTTCCGATGTATATCGTGTAGAGCGTGCAAATTTGGCACCAACACAAGATCATACACGACACCATTTGACAGCAAACCCATCAATATAAAAGCCCACTATAATTGCAAAACTGAGTTAGCAGTATATGTACTCACGTGCTCGTGCAATCTCAGATACGTTGGTAGCACGAAACTACCTGTGCACCAACGTATCCTACAGCACCTGAGGGCGATAGTGAACTGTGACAAGACCTATCCAGTAGCTCGCCATTTTGATCAATTGCACAATAGAAATCTATCCCATCTGAGCTATTTTGTAATAGATGCGGTTAGAACGAACAAGAAAGGTGGGGACTATGAGAAACAATTAAGACAGATGGAGTCCCTGTACATAGTTCGCCTCAATACTAAGATCCTGGGAGGTTTGAACATGGGAGAAGATTTGAGCACCTTCCTTTGAATTATGAAATTTGTTTCACACTGTAGGTCATTTGGGCTATTCAATATATACATTCTGGCTGCCCCTCATGTATAGCCGTGAACAATATTTGCTGAACGCTATATTGTATGTACCATCCCATTTTTCACATGTGGGTAATATTGGAACCTTATGCGGCAGCATATTTTAATGTAACTGAAATGGTTTAGTTAATTAGTTTTGTTTCCCATACCCCTAGATGTCTTCCAGTTTATCCAAGTAGGACATCTCAGCACTCCCTCACCTTTTACAATTTTCTTTGAACTTTCTAAAGCGGTATGGTAATACATTTTTCTTAAGATGTCCAATATTTATTAAGCCAAAGCATTGATCTCCAATCTCAATTCCACGGGTCAAGTGATAATATTGCAATAGTAGAAGTCTCAATATGTCAAGTATTGCTGAAGTGTGATTACCAATGGAATCTCCTTTTTTTTCTAAAATTATGATAACTATCAACAAGGGTACTAGCAGTATATTGGAAGGAATTGATTTCAAATTTGTGTACATAAATGAAATTATAATAATTGTTTGTAATCGTATTTGTACAGATAAAATGTTGCGTATTTGCACAGAAAAAAATCTTGCGTATTTGCACATGCTATGTTTGCACAGTTATAGTATTTATGCATTTGCACTTTAAATCAGATATTTCCTTTCAATTATACCCTTGTTCTTAATAGCATTTTTCGATTCTTACGAATTGTTATCACATTAAGCACGGAACAGCAATGATATGTTTTGATTATTCACATTGGGTTACCATTCCAAAATGGCCGAACTAACTGCAAAGTGCATCAGCACCTAATTTTCATTGTAGTCCTCTGTCTATGTCACTTGACCTCATGAGGAGGTTTTGGCGCAATGAAACAATTAAGGAATGTATTATTTAAATGGATTGTAAACCGCTTACCCGCTGACAGTGAGCAAGGGCGTTCGCGCCCGAAACGCATCTGTTTGGCAGTGTGTTGCACCTCTGCACTTTAAATGCAATAAAGGAAGAAGAATATCCTAAGTAAGTCTGGCTGTGGATTCATTCACCTGTGTCTGCGCACTGGGTTTTGTGTGAAGGCGTTGCACAAACTTTCCGGTTGGAATTCATATATATATATATATATATAAATTTCCTACTGGCGGTCACCAGTAGGTAGTTATAGTTAGGACCAAGTCTCCATAGGAAAATCATTTTTTGATTTGCTTATAACTTTGGCGTCGTTTGACGAATATTTATATTTTCTCAATGCAATTTCCATAGGAAACTTTAGACAAGGCTACAGGTCAAACTGCTGAACAAAATTACGCCAAATTCGGCAGGGAGAAAGGTCTTGGTCCAGAAAGCACACTTTTGTTTAAATGGTGTGAATCCGTTCAGTAGTTTTTGAGCAATATCAAAATTTACAGATATTAATATTTGAGGATTGTGACATCTGATTGGCTTAGGCGTTAAGAGCACGAGCTTGCGGCTCATTGGCTGTGAACAGTTGAAACTAGCAAGTGTTGGCAGCCATTTTGTGACTCAGTTGAAAGGAGTAGGGGAAAAAAGAGAAAAAGTGTATCAGAGGGTATAGTAGGAACACTGTGGATTTAGTTTAAGCAGTGTGTACTGTGCAGAGGCAGGAAGTTTGAATATTGCGTAGGCCGTGGAAATCACATCCGCAGAACAACGGTGTGTGGGATTGCAGCAAGGTTGGGTTGTCTCTGGAAATTCCGTTGGGAAAACAATACGCCATATTGAGGCAAGCAGTGTGTAGGGTGCACACTCAGGTAGGGTGAATATTGTGTAGACCGTGGAAATGACGTCCGCAAAACAACGATGTGCGTAATTGCGGCAATGTTCAGTAGAGTTGTGGAAATCATATTGTGAAAACAACAATGCGCCGTATTGCAGCCTTCCTTTAATATAATGCGCAGTAATGTTTACTTATAATGCGGTGTTCACTTTTATCACGGATAGTTTCACTTTGTTAGAAGAAATGTGATATTATGTGGGAGGGTGTGTTCCGTCCCTGTGCGAGGAACAAAATTAACGTTCAATTGGCTGAGGTGTTCCAACAACAAGCTTAATGTTCATTGGCCGCGAACCATTGAAAGTAGAAGTGTTGCTAGCCATTCCCTCCCCGTCTGTGGAGTAGCAAGGACATCTGATTGGCTCACATGTTCCAAGCTGGACCTTCCAGAGCTTAATGTTCATTGGCTGTGAACCATCGAAAGTAGAAGTGTTGCCAGCCATTCCCTTCCCCTCCGCGGAGTAGAAGGGACTTCTGATTGGCTGACGTGTTCCAAGCAGGACCTTCCCAAGTTTAATGTTCATTGGCTGTAAACCATTGCAAGTAGAAGTGCTGTCAACTATTCCCTCCCCCTCCACAGAGTATCAGGGACATCTGATTGGGTAATGTGTTCCAAGTAGGACCTTCCCAAGCTTAATGTTCATTGGCTGTGAAGCATTAAAAGTAGAAGTGTTGGCAGCCATTCCCTCCTCCTCTGCGGAACACCATAGACATTTTATTGGCTAAAGGGTTCCGAGTACAAGTTTGCTTTTTATTGGCTGGGAATGGTTCATTGTTGTCAGCCATTTTGTGATGCACTTCAAAGGTGCTGCAAACATTTCAGTCTGGGTTTGAAACAGTTTTTATTAAGCAATCACAAATATACTTTCTTAGGAAAGTGAAGCTGTATATATCAGAGGGGTGACAAATAAAAATGCAATTCATAAAATATCCCGTAAGCGTGGGCACACCCTGCCTTTTTTATGTCGCCTATAGTTTGTAAAAGTTTTGCCCCATATTCTTGTTAATATAAAACACCATTAGTTACTTTTAGATAAAGTAGAATAGAAGTGCTACAAAAAACACTCCCGCACTACATCATCTTAGGTCACAACAATAAGAAGTATAAACCAATTAAACACAAATGACGTCATATTACATAGAAATGTATGCTTTATCAAAATATTAAATGAAGCACTATGTATACAAATTCTTTTTATAGGGACTACTGTTTTTTAAAACATTAGCAGTGTTACAAATTGTGAGGTAGTAAGTTATCAACGGAAATAACTGTAGTATATGTTGTTAATTTCTCACACAAATATATCCCCAATCCCTTTGAACTACTATAGTTACACTATTAAATACAGGGTGAGTTTATAGTATTCCAGTGGAGAATAAGTACCACAACAAAAAAAATCTAACATTTTACAATTTCTCTTCTGTAGAACTCAGGAAAGTTCTGTCATAGTGCTTAGAGGTCGCTCACTGCTCCGCTAAGAGTTCACACACTCCTTTAAGAACATATAGCATAGTAGTATAATATAAACTACTATTGGTATATATTCTATAGGGAGAAGGAGAATAGGAATGACAACAGAGAAAAAGAGAAATACCAAAATATCATTCAGAAATGTTGGGTTTATCAAAGGCATTCAGTAAGAAAGTATCTATGCAAACAATCTTTATTTAAAGTGCAATTCCGAAAAATATTCTCACTGTAAAAATATCTGATCAAGTAATTTATAAAGATCAGTAAGTTGTATTTCAGATGGTTTGCTCCTGGCACCAACAAATCTCCAACTCCTGTTGTCTGAAAAAATAACACTGTTCTACAATATATGGAGTGTCACTGATGCCAGACAATAGGAAAAGGAAAATAAAGTTATGAACACAAAACAAGATGAATAACGAAATATTTTCCAGTGGTGAATATGTTCAAAGCTTCTTTTCTCCGGGGTTTCAAAGTCTTTCATCTTCGCGCCGACGGGTCATAAACCCCTCTGAGATCATAATGACTGTGAATATTACAATATACACTATATGATCCCAGGGGGGAAACAGAGTAAGAACCAGAAGATGCTGACGTTAAATATAAATATTTAGTCTTCGCGCCCACGGGTCACCAACACCTCTGCGGTCAAGTATAGTGTCAATATTATACAAAGTCACACTATATGAGCTCAAAGGTACGAGAAAAGGGACAGTGTTTTCTCTATTCTGTCTGTTTCTGAATACAAGCTGCTCATGTTACATATAAATGGCAAAAACAATCAATAACACTTATTTCTAAATACAAATCTTTAAATGAAACAAATAGCTATATATTATAAATATCTGCTATGCCATAATCAAACAGCTTACAACTCCGTAATATGTTTTGTTGTCGCAAAAGAAGAAACCGACGCTAGAAAACGGAACCAGCATCACAGAATGGACACGAGTAAATGACTCGCAAAAGCAAAACTAATCGATCAACGGGTGTGGTTTATATACTTTTAGGTTATTGAGTAGTCTATGGAGGGAACATGCAGCTCCGCCCATTTAGATGTCATGTTTTACAGTTGACACGTCCCCACGTTTTTACTGTTTAACTTGTGCAGGTGTTGGGAAAAGTTACAAAATGTGAAGCTGTAAAGGTTTCGATTTCGATCCTCACACGTATAAGCTCCTTAATATGTACATACATTGGAGAGCTTAAAAACTGTTACCCGGCCAACCCTGTCATTTCCTTTCTCATGACTAAAAATATCTATTAATTGCCATAATCGTAACTAGAAGATATAAAAAAAATATCATTCAGAATAGAAGAAAAAAAAATATGTGCTAATATTTCTCATCACAATGGTTTTAAATTAAAAAAATGGCAGTATTTGTAAAGCGTGCAGCTACCTCCAGAGAGGTGCCCCAGTGCTCAGGGGCTTTGGGAAGATTAAGCAAGGTATTGCTCACAGTGACATAGTGGTGGGCTAACATGCCTACGGAGCCGGGAATCGAACTCTGAACGCTGTTGTTTGAATTCAGGTATCATAGCTGCTGCGTCACACTTTTTCCACACTTAGATGTTAATTAGTGATAATTAAATTTTGAACATTGTTAAATAACCTATAACAGACTACTGTTACAGTTTTCCACTACAAAAAGTATGCACTTTTTTTTATTTACTTAAAAACAATACAGGTTTCAGGGACATTGTAGTTAGAAATTAGTATTTATAAAACCTTCAAAATGCACTGAAAAAAACATAGGTTTTAAAAATGGTAGTTAGAAATAAGCATTTAAAAAACCTTAGAAATTCACTGATAAAAACATAGGTTTTAAAAATGTTATAGTTAGAAATTATCGTTTAAAAAACCTTAGAAATTCACTGAAAAAAACATAGGTTTAAAAAACTTTATAGTTAGAAATTAACATTAAAAAAAACCTTAGAAATTAATTGAAAAAAACACAGGTTTCAGGCACGTTATAGTTAATTGGACATTTCACTCGTACAAAACCAGAGAAATTCCCCTGTTATAGTTAGTTCAGCTAACTATAACTCGCGCCCCTGCAATGCACTGCTGATGAGGTCACACATTACATCATTCATGACATGGTCAGTGACATCACTGATGACATCTCAAATGAAATCACTGATGAAATCATCCACGTGAAATCTGATGCATCTCCTCACACTCTCATATATCCTTTATTTATTTATTTATTTGTATTCTTATATCGCGCAAGACTCGACCTGGGGTATCTCCGCGCTTGGTTCGCCATAAGTGTCTAGAACAGAGCTTTAAGAGGTGTGAGAAAGGTTTATGCTGTCAGAAACAGATGTGTTTTTAATGTCTTCCTGAAGATTGAATGATTCGGGTTTTGTCTTAAATTGAGGGGAAGTTTGTTCCATAGGGTGGGGCCTATGTACGAAAGTGCTCGGCCACCTTGCCTTGCTCTTTTGATAGATGGAATTTTTAACAAAGATTGGTTGCTAGAGGGGCGTGGCTAGCAGGCCAACATGGCGGACGGAGTTTGCTAGTGCTCTGGTGCCGCTGGGGGAGGTCCGATCCTGTAGCCCACGCCGAGGGGCCGCTCACACCAAAAATCGGCTGCATACCGAAGCTCCTGACCCCCGCCTGCCTCGCTGAAACTCCTGAAGCCCTGGCGGCAGGGACCTCGGAGCTGCGCCGTGATTGACGGTGGGGCCTGGTGCCGCGCTGCAGACCGGGACCTCGGGTGATAGCAGCACCCGGTGGACGTGGGCCGAGAGGGGGCGGCGCGCCGGAGGCCCTGAGACCGGAAGTGGACCCCTGGGGGGCGGACCCCTGACCCCACGGCCACTGAGAGGAGCGGACGATGCCCTGGGACCCCGAGAGCTGAGTGGGGGTCGGGAGCTGCAGACGGGGGCGCCGGAGCGCGGACGCTGTGGCCCGGATATTCCCGCCGCCGGCGGCGCCATTGGACGCGGTGCCCCACCGCCTGATCTGCCCCCTGCCTGCGAGGGTTGCTGGTGAGAGGTCCATGGGAGAAGGGGGGGACCCCTGGAAGCCCTGAACGGAGCAGAGGTCCGAGGATTGGGACAGCGCTACGGCCCCATTGCCTGCAGGGAATTCTCTAACAACAACAGGGGGTACCCAATCAACCACTAGGCATCTGGGTGAATATACACTAGCAAAATACAGGTGATGCCAATGGTGTTTAGTTTAAACGTAATTATTTACGGACAAGGATACCATCAATTATCCCTCTCCACTATACACATTTACAGTGACTAAATCCAATTTACTACTTTTATGTTCATCTTATGGTTAATTTTCTCACAAAACACAAAACACATAAGTGATATCATTTATCTTTTTAGTAATTTTTTCAAAATTTTGTAGAGATCTTTAGTATTGTAATCATACACATCAAGAAATCACACAATATCTATTCTCTTGTGTCAAGCAATTCTCAACAGGACATACAAGCAAAAAACAAATAACAAATAAGATTATCCAATTGTTGACCCTTAATCCAGGGGTTATGTCTGAAGCCCAATAGCTTACAAATAAGGAAAATTGGTAATGTCTCTTGTAACCTTAATTCCTTTTTCGAACACCACAATTGTATTTAGGAGTCAATGAAGCACAACTCAATGTTTTTATGGCTTCTCAAGTCACTCCAACTCCTCGGGCATATATCCCATATTACTTCCAAGTCAAACAAAGTGTGTCGAGATCAATAATAAACTGTCGACGCGTTTCGGCCTGTCAAACAGTTTCAGGCCTCATCAGGACAATGGGCAAACAAAACAAGCAGTGCTTTACCACATTCAAAACCGGTAGCTAATCCCAGTCTATAGTCAAAAATCGTCTTCGCTATGGTATATCACACCAAGCATCTCATTTGACAGTTTTTCATATTTGCGAAACACCTTGCATTCAAATGCGTGATTTGTTCCGATGTTCGGGTCTGGGCGAAGATCAGGTCATAATAAACGTCCAGCACCGTCAGGCGTCTCCGAGTCACGCCAGCTATTATCTATAGACTCGTTCCTCCTTTCTTCCGATTTTTGACTATAGACTGGGATTAGCTACCGGTTTTGAATGTGGTAAAGCACTGCTTGTTTTGTTTGCCCATTGTCCTGATGAGGCCTGAAACTGTTTGACAGGCCGAAACGCGTCGACAGTTTATTATTGATCTCGACACACTTTGTTTGACTTGGAAGTAATATGGGATATATGCCCGAGGAGTTGGAGTGACTTGAGAAGCCATAAAAACATTGAGTTGTGCTTCATTGACTCCTAAATACAATTGTGGTGTTCGAAAAAGGAATTAAGGTTACAAGAGACATTACCAATTTTCCTTATTTGTAAGCTATTGGGCTTCAGACATAACCCCTGGATTAAGGGTCAACAATTGGATAATCTTATTTGTTATTTGTTTTTTGCTTGTATGTCCTGTTGAGAATTGCTTGACACAAGAGAATAGATATTGTGTGATTTCTTGATGTGTATGATTACAATACTAAAGATCTCTACAAAATTTTGAAAAAATTACTAAAAAGATAAATGATATCACTTATGTGTTTTGTGTTTTGTGAGAAAATTAACCATAAGATGAACATAAAAGTAGTAAATTGGATTTAGTCACTGTAAATGTGTATAGTGGAGAGGGATAATTGATGGTATCCTTGTCCGTAAATAATTACGTTTAAACTAAACACCATTGGCATCACCTGTATTTTGCTAGTCCATTGCCTGCAGGGGGCAGACTGAGGAGGACGGAGACCCCTGGGGTAGGAGCCGGGACCGGCTGGGACGTCCTGTCTGCCCGGCTGTGACACGGTGGGACTGAGGGGGTGTGAGCCTGCCCCACGAGACAAACTAGAGGTCGGAGCGCCGTAGGGGCCTGGACCGGGGCTGGTGGAACCCCCGGGGCACCTAACCTGCTCCATTATCGGCACGGCCCCGGCTACATTTCGCCCATACAGAGCTGGAGACTTAGGCAGGGAGGCACCCACTTGATCCTGTTACCGCTCTTGGCCCCTGCAGAACGCTGGGTAGGGGGTACAACATCGCGCCTCGAGGCGAGGTGATTGGCGCTGCGGAGGGCCCCAACGCCCTTATACGCTGAACGGAGCCACGGCATCCTGCAACAGATACCCCGGGATGTGAGTGCTGAGAGAGGCCAACGAGGGGGCTACTGGCACAACAGTCCCGCCCTGGACGGCTGGGGTTTGCGCCCCTGCCGCCGCCTGGACTCCTGGCGCTTACAATGGTGCGCAAAGGCGTGAGGAACACGGAGGGCAAGGAAGGACCGGTCATGGGCCCTACTCAAGATGCGGACCCCGGGGGCTCTGCGCCGCTGACGTTAGCTTCCACTCTCTCGGGGAGTCAGCAAGGTGATAAGCTGGACCTTATTCTTAAGGAGATCAGAGACTCCAGAGCTGTAATGGAGGCGCAGATGGGCACCCTCACCACTAACCTCTCCCTGCTTAAGGCGGATCACGAGAAGCTAGCGGACAAAGTTAAGGACCAAGGTCTCTCGCTGGCTGAAGTTGCCCCGGCAGTGGCGGAACACACGGACTCCATCCAGGTGATTCAGCGTCAAGTCAAAACCCTGATGGAACGCGTGGAGGATGCAGAAGGGCGCAATCGACGCAATAACATTCGCGTTATTGGCCTACCGGAAAGAAGCGAGGGATCACGTCCGGCAGAGTTCATGGAACAGTGGTTCCGAGATAATGTTGCCCCTGAAGGTCTATCGCCGTTCTTTTGTGTGGAGAGGGCCCATAGGATCCCAACTGGCCAGCCCAAGCCGGGACTGACGCCACCGCCCCTCATTGTCCGGATCCTAAATTACCGGGACAGAGACATGCTGTTAAATCAGGCCAGAATAAAATCGGTCATACCGTGGGAGAATAAAAGAATATCTCTGTATCCGGATTACACCACTCAAGTGCAAAAACAACGATCGTCGTATTATGAGTTGAAACAGAAACTCCAAAAGGCGAAATTACGCTATGCCTTACTGTTCCCTGCGCGCCTGAAGGTAATCCATGACAAGAAGACCCACTTTTTTGAAAGCCCCACAGATGTGGAAGAATGGATGGAGGTGATGAACATTGAGGAAAGACTGGACCCGACACAGACCTCCGAGGACAGCAGGTCCAAGGAAAGCCAGCCTCAGGAGGAGGACGGGAGCGACGCCCGACGCAATCACCCAAGACAGCGTAAACCAACTGCCCATCAGCAGAAGCAGGGTCAGGTGGAGGTAGTGGCAACAGTGGGCTCCTTCAGAGACGACCGAGAGACAATCAACACTGACACTGAGGAAAGCACCGTCCACTCGGACTCGGACAACAGTATAGTCCTGTTCCCGACGGTGACACCTAGAGCCGCGGACGAACTTCTAGACAATGCCCAAGAGTAAGACCTCCTATGGACCAGACCTGAAGATTGACTACACTACGATATCCTTTTGTTTTGTGTGTGGGGACTAGAGAGGGGGGGGGGCGTGGGGGGGCTTGCTCCGTAAATGTGTTTGGCCCTTTTTTGTTGGCGACCATTACGTGGCCTACCCATGGGTGGGGAAAGAAACTTAGATGCGGGGACTGTGAGACGAGATTCCTGCATCTCCTGAGGTCCTAAGGCACTTGGCCGCCGGTTGCTAACTGTAACAGTGTGAGACTGGCCTTGTTTCCTCTCCCCTCCCCTGCCCCTTCCTCTTCCCCCCCTCCCTCCCACAAGACGTGGGCACATATAATGAATAATCCCGAAAGAACTCTCCCGGCGGCGCCGTTGAGCCGGCGACTTGACCAGGCATGGCACTATGGACACGGCCAGCGCTTGGCCCACCCCCCACTAGCGTATGCAACGTTACCTGTTTAATTACGTTACAATGTTTATCGTTCGGCACAGCAGAGTTCAGAGGCTGCGCCTCCACAGTTGGGGTTTGGGATAGGGAGGGTACTGTCTCCTGGTTGACACGGGCGAATCACTCACTAAGACATATGGGAATACTCCTTGCGACACCTACATGGGGTTATGGCTGACACACAAGGCAAGTATAGGCTGGTCACCTGGAATGTGAGAGGGCTGGGGGCAGTGCAGAAGAGACACAGGGTGCATGCCTTCCTGCTACGACAAAAGGCACAGATAGTGTTCCTACAGGAGTCGCACATGACACACTCCGAAGCACTCCTGCTACGGAAATAATGGCGAGGTACTATCTTCTCTACCACATACTCTGCCTTCTCCAGAGGGGCCACGATATGCATATGCCACGGCACTCCATTTGTAGAACTGGAGAGACGAACAGACGAACAGGGGCGCTATGTGTTGGTGAGGGGCACCCTAGACGGGGAGGTGGTAGTGTTGGGCAGCATCTATGCCACAATTTCGACCAAGATCAGTTCCTAGCTGCAGTGGGACGGGCATTGACGGACTGGGTGGACGTTCCCTGGATCTTGGGAGGTGACTGGAACTTGATCTTAGATGTGGCCCTTGACAGATCGCACCCCCCCCTTCATGCGGCGGGAATACATAAACTGTCTGAACTGTTTGGGACGTGGCTTCGGGGCTGGGGGTTGGCTGACATATGGCGCACACTGCACCCAACACATAAGGAATACTAATACTACTCCCCTGTACACAACCTACATACCAGACTAGATAGATTTGTATGCTCCACCTCAGTCGCGACTAGATGCGACTCGTCAGATTACCTTGCTAAAACGTTCTCAGACCACCGGCCGCTAACGCTGGACCTACACTGGGGTAGAGTGCCCTCACCTGTCCCTACCTGGAGGCTTCACCCTAAGTTGCTCGAGGATGGCCCGTTTCGGGCACACATAGCTGAAGCTTTAACTGGCTACTTCGACACAAACTGGGACTCTGCGTCCTTGAACCTAGTGGTGTGGGACGCAATGAAAACTGTGATATGGCGGGCTGCTATAGGCCGCCTAGTGGGAGCCAGACAGGAGATCCACAATAGGCTGTGTGAGGTAGAGCAGCGCTTGCGTGACCTTGAACAGGCGGTAGGGCTGGACCCTGTCCGGCAGACTGATCTGCAGCAGTGCAATATCGAACATGCTGAACTGTTAGAGACCCTGAGAGTGATGGACTACGGGGCCTACTTGAAACGACAACAGTCGGAGGCGGACAGGTCCGGTGTTCTGCTTGCCCGGCTGGTCCGAGATGCCCCTGAGAGCCCTACAATAACGTCTATCCGGAACGCGACGGGTGACTTGATACACACTCAATTGGGGATCAACAATGTCTTTAAGACTCACCTGGAGACCCTCTATGCTCCCCCCTCTGTAGTGGATAGGGACGAACTGACGGACTTTCTGGACGAACTGACGCTCCCAGTGTTGGCCCCTGGAATCCAGGCGGCTCTAGCCGGGCCTATAACACAGCAGGAAATAAAGGTGGCAATCCACTCGCTTAACCGGGGCAAAACCCCGGGCATGGATGGCCTACCAGGGGAGTTTTATCAAACATATGCTGATGTGCTGGCCCCTGTCCTGGAGAAAATATATATCACGGCGTACGAGGCTGGCCATCTCCCGGCTACCACCATGCAGGCCCTGGTGATCTCGATCCCGAAATCCGGCAGGGACACCCAGGATGTAGGTAATTACAGGCCCCTCTCCATGCTCTCCACGGAGTATAAGATCCTTAGTAAAGCTATTGCCATGAGGATCCAGCACCACCTCCCTGGCCTGATCCATACTGACCAATGCGGCTTCCTCCCAGAGAGGAGTACCTCCCAGAACTCGAGGCGACTCCATGCCCTTATGACAACTACGCCCCACAACCTACCACACGCCGGCTGCATAGCACTAGACCTCCGTCAGGCATTTGATTCCCTGACGTGGAACTTCATGTTCGAAGTCCTGCATCGCTTTGGCTTCCCGGACGGCCTTATAAAATGGATCCGCCTATTATATACGGGCCGGATGGCTAGGGCACGCACGGGGCAACACACATCGGACAGCTATGAAGTCCATAGGGGCACCCGACAGGGTTGCCCACTGTCCCCACTACTGTTTGTGCTGACGCTGGAACCCCTGGCTATTGCGCTTCGCAATAGAGCTGCGGAGGACGGCATACCGGTGGAGGGCACAGACCACATGATCTCAATATATGCCGACGACATCTTGGTGTTCCTCCGGAACCTGCGGGGGGACCACTCAGTCCTGGCGACTATCTTTAGACGGTTTGAGTTCATATCTGGGCTGGCTATAAATCCAGGGAAGTCCCTGGGTTTCTTCTTTCGGGATGGCCGACAGCCCCCCCTCATACAGTTCGGGGCCTATGAAATCCAGGTGGCGCCGACCACGTTTAAATATCTCGGAATACAGGTCTACCGGGACCCGGAGGCCCAGATTGACGGTAATATCCGTAAGGCCATTACTGGCCTGCGAGGTAGCATAGGCTTCTGGACGTCCTTACCCCTATCGGTGATGGGACGAGTGGCGGTCTCGAAGATGGTCCTGCTTCCCCGCATACTGTATTATTTCGTGAACCTGCCGGTTATGCTCCCGCGCCAGATCTTTACCACGCTAAATACATTACTGGTTAGCCTCATATGGGGCTCGGGGAGAAGACGGATCAGCCTTAAAAAACTGCAACTGAACACCAGACAGGGCGGCCTGGGTGTGCCGGAACTGCGTAGCTACTACTATGCCAGCCAACTCCAATGGCTGACCCGGTGGGTGGCGGGCAGGGACCTGCATGAGATAGCTTACACGGCGGATAAATTAGCGCGTGGAGACCTGCACTCCCTCCTCTTGCCCAATGCTAGGATCCCTGGGGACTGTCACCCCCTCCTACACGTGGCCTTGACCTGTTGGAAGAAAGCACTATCATACTCGGCTGGGACCTCCCCATATGCGGACAATATACCACTACTGGGACTCCCGACACCACAAGGGGCCCTGACACTGCGCAGATTAAGACCCTGGACGGAGACTGGGGTGGACAGGGTGGGAGACCTGTTCGGCGATGACACCATGCTGGACCACGCCTCGTTTGTACACGCCACGGGAGCACCCGCACGCTTATACCTACTACACGCCTCGGTGACACACTACGTGCGACGGGCTTGGGCCCCACAACGTGCAAAACCGGAGCAACACGAATTAGTACATCTCCTATACTACATGGGCACGGGAGGACACTTAGTGAAATGGCTATATGTTGACATTAGGGAACATGTACCTTCGCCGATTGCTACACTCAGGGAGGCCTGGGCTACAGACTCGGGCGGAAACATAACGGACGGGGAGTGGAAGATTATCCTAGGCCATCATAGACGGGTATCCAGGAACGTTAAGTTTCAGTTCATACAGGCCATGGTTCTCCACAGGGCTTACCTTACACCCCAGAGGTTGCACCGGATGTTCCCTGCCACCGCACACTGCTGCCCGAGATGTTACCAAGACGAAGCACATATTCTCCACATGCTGTGGTCATGCCCAAAGTTGCACGCTTATTGGGGAACAGTCAAACATACGCTACACTCCATAACAACACTTCAGATCCCTGAGGGAGCGTCACCATGCCTACTGGGGAACAGGAAACGGCCCAAGACATGCAAGGCGCAGCTGAAACTTATGGACCTGGCACTAGTGCTGGCGATCAGGGTGCTCACCATGCGATGGAAGTCGCCCAGGGCCCCACAAATAGAAATATGGCGCAGCGACTTACTGAAATGGGGCAAAGCAGAATCCGCGGCGCTGCGAGAAGAGGAGAGCAAGGGCCTGCGCAAATATCCCATAGCTCAGGAATGGGACGTAATGCTGCTGGAGCTGGAAGAGGCAGAACCAGATAGTCCGGGAGGCCCGGCGGAGTGACCTCACATGGGCAATGGGAGGGGGAGGGGAACCACGAGCACCATTCCGACTCACAAGGGCTAGATCAGACCTAGAGCTTTTACCAACCACAAATGGACAGAGCCATTATGACCCTGGATAGGGGGTGCACGAGTGAGAACGACCAGGAGACAGCGGGTGGGTGGGCGGGTGGGAAGGGAGGGACAGTTGGGGTGTGACACTTATGCAAGACATGATTCTGGAGTTTACAGAGTATATATGGGATGTATCCGGGGAGTTCCCTGACAAGCAATTTATATATGTAATGTACTGCTCCCACAAATTAATGGTTATGAAAACGGAAAAGACTGATGTACGCTGAGATAAGAAAATGTACAGAAATGTATGGTATCCTGTGACAGTCACGAATAAAGAGTTTTTAAAAAAAAAAAAGATTGGTTGCTAGAGCGCAGAGAGCGCGCAGGTTTGTAAAACTTAAATTTTTCAGTCAGATATTGTGGTCCTGAGCCATAAAGGCATTTTGTGTATAGTACAACAAATCTTGAACCTCGTCCGCTGATGGATAGGCAGCCAGTGAAGTTTTTCCAGGAGCGGACGGGAGGGTGTTCTAGGCGGGACATTTAGAACCAGTCTTGCTGCGGTATTGTGAGCCACTTGTAATCTTCTAAGCACGTCTTCATTAGCAGATATCAGTAGGCCGTTACAATATTCCAACCTACTGACTATAAGGGCCTGGACAAGGGTTTTTCTATGGACGTCTGGCAGGAATGGAAACACACGCTTCAGAAGTCCGATTGTCCGATTGTCCGAAAGCAAGAACCAGTCACCTGGTTCGATACACCCACTGTAAAATACAGACTACCATTTTTCAAACCATCGACACACCAATACCAGTTACTACATACGCACTCACTGATTCCTAGGTCTACACACCCATCCACTCATTAACCCATACAATCACTCATGTATGCAGTCACTCATTAATACAACACATTCATATCCACTCATACACCTATACAGACACTAACACACCACCACTCATCCAGAGTTACTCACACACCTAGTCGGTCTAGTAAAGAATCGATCATAATTCCATTTACTGACCTATACAGTTATACACACACACCACATCACTTTTCAAACAAATACTTACTCATACTTACTCTATTATACAATCCCTGAATCAAGTACACACTCATCCATACAACAACTCTCACAATACTGACTCTCATGTATAGTCATTTATATACTCAAACTCTCACATACACTGCCTTTCACATAAGCAGTTACTCACACATGTACCACTGAGACATCCATTCACTCACCAACACACCTATACAAATACTCACCCACCGTACAGCTGTTTCCACATGCACTCTTGAACCCATATACCCTGTGAATCAATCACTCACACATCTATGCACAGAGTAACAGACCTTCCACCCACACACAGACTCAGTTCCCCATACAAATACTCAGGCAACCAATTAATAGCCCATATAGACACTCATGTAGCTACTGACCAACCCATGCAGCAGCTTACACAAGAACAAATTGATACAGACAGTCACACAGTTTAGTCTTTAACCCATGCATTCACTAAGACATAATTAATCACTCACTTATACAGTCAGTCATGCACCTACTAAATCCTCTATCCAGACATTTATACACCCACTCATTCTTCAATATACCTTGGCATATATATAAAACATATTTAAACTTTAAACAAACACAGTCACTGGATGATGTCATCAGTGCTGTCATCAGCGATGTCATTTGAGATGTCATCAGTGATGTCACTGACCATGTCATGAATGATGTAATATGTGCCGTCATCAGCAGTGCATTGCAGGGGCTCCGTTTATAGTTAGCTGAACAAACTATATTGGGGCAATTTCTCTGGTTTTGTACAAGTGAACTGTCCAACTAACTATAACGTGCCTGAAACCTGTGTTTTTTTTCAGTGAATTTCTAAGGTTTTTTAAATGCTAATTTCTAACTATAACGTTTTTAAAACCTATGTTTTTTTCAGTGAATATATATATACAAGCTGTTTCCTGCCTGGATTAACAGAAAACATCAGTACTCCAGTGGGGTTGCCAATTTTTTTATTTCCTTAATGCAGAGTCAATAAAAGGCAACGTGTTTCGGTGCTCCCTTGCACCTTTGTCACGACGTATATATGTATACACGCACATACACATATACACACACACACATGTATATATATATGTATGAAACAAAGCTGTCCTTGTAGAAGGGAGCCTTCGACCATGTGGGACAGATTCTACAGGCGGGAATGAAGCATCCCGTAAACCAATTTCATGAACACACAAAGCAGTGAACACCATTTCCAGGACTCTCAGGCGATTTATTTAGTAATGAAAAAGGCAGCACATGTCTTTTTTTCCTTTCCTGATACCTTTTGGCTCTCTGAATAGCCTTGATCACAGGTGCAAAACATGTAATTCACAATGCCCACGTGCTTTTAAAAGGTAAAGTAGCTAGGTGACCACTAGGGTCTCATCCTACATCTCCCAGAATGCACTTAAATAAGTGTCACACTTTAAATCATGCAACAGTGTAATGTCAAATAATGGCCACAGTTGATACAAATCACTACAGCGACAATTGGAATCACTTTATTTTCATTACACTCCCAATGGGGTTTTCACTTTAAACTGACCCAGTAATTGAAAAGTACATGAAAATTCGTACCTCGGCCCATAGAAGTGAGCTATACATTAGTTGATGACCTGCAGTGTCACAGTTAATGTTATGTCCTGCCAATGGGCTCTTTCACAATATGCACAGTGCTGTCAAATAAATGTAATTCTTTAAATCGCACGGGTCCCTGAAACAGACAGAGGAAATATAATATCCCTCTTGCAAACCCTTGCTCAAACCCCACACTTAGTCGTATCCATGTAAGTCCTTTTTAGGTCTCGCCTGTTGCCGATGCGCATGCGCATCGAGCAAAGCGAGACTATTGCGAGTTATCCACACTTTATCTGCACTGCAAGGAATCGTGGCGATTCCTTGCAGTGCCCGTGAGTTTTAAGGTCAATGCGCATGCGCATTAAGCTTATGCGCATGCGCATTGACCTTAAAAGTCACGGGCGCGTGCACGTCCGTCTTTGTTTACCCCTCCGCCCCCTCCCGCCGTGTCGCATTTCTCCTCCCCCTCCCCTCTCTTCCTTCCGTCGTGTCGCACCTCTCCCCTCTCCGCCCCCTCCCCTGCCCGCCCCCTCCCGCCGTGTCGCATTTCTCCTCCCCCTCCCCTCTCTTCCTTCCGTCCTGCCGTGTCGCACCTCGCCTGCACGTTTTCGGCAAGGAACTTTGCCAGCGCTTGTTGTCTGTGCAGTGCCTCAAGATGCAAATGTGTGACGCTGTCTCACCATATGAAGGGTGCTGCTGATGGGCACCTAGTCTGAAGCGTTAGGATTTTAACAATTCACCCTTGCCGCATTAAACTACCTGCTGCCACCCGCTTTTCAGCGCCGCCTGACGGAATCGGCTGCCTCAGGGCGCGCATACACGAGAGATGCCAGTACAGCTGCTGCCTAGCGTGACCTATGTATTTGCACAACTACATAACTCTACGCTGTCTCACCATATGAAGGGTGCTGCTGATGGGCACCTAGTCTGAAGCGTTAGGATTTTAACAATTCACCCTTGCCGCATTAAACTACCTGCTGCCACCCGCTTTTCAGCGCCGCCTGACGGAATCGGCTGCCTCAGGGCGCGCATACACGAGAGATGCCAGTACAGCTGCTGCCTAGCGTGACCTATGTATTTGCACAACTACATAACTCTAAAATGTAAGATGCCTATGGGGGTGGCGCTCTACTTCATCAATTCTGCTATCCGCATTGCAAAGCGTATGTGTGCACATCACCTGCCCGTCTTTAGGGTAAAAAGGGTCAAGAGTGTTCGTACCTCAGTCCCTGTCAGCCACTGCGTCCTCGCCGACACTGTCACCCTTTCTCTCCACGCCGGCACTGTCACCCTTCCCCGTCCACGCCTGTCCGGTCAGCCTCCCCCTTCACGCCTGGTCCCAAGTCTGCTCCTGAATGTGGCACAGTGCATGCGCTCGCGCCCGGCCGGGACCAGGGGGCTGCGGCCACCTACCTGCCTCTGCGAAGGTGATGATCTCCGAGGTCTGCTCCAGCAGCTCGCTCCTCTCCGCCCGGCGCCCGACGTCGTCCTCTATCTCCACATAGCCGTCCTGGCCCACCTTGCCCACGTGCAGCTTCTTGATGGCGTTGAGCAGGGCCGCCTTGGGCACGGGCTGGGTGATGTTGGGCCGGCTCCGCATGTGCAGCATGCTCAGGATGTGCTTCTTGACAGCCTCCACCATGTCCGCCTGTGAGGAGGGAGCCGCCTTCTCCAGCCTGCCCAGGGCGCAGGACGGGCAGTCGGTGACCGAGCCCTGCCCCTCAGTCCCCGGGGTGGGGGAAGCCCTCGTCGCAATCCAGCAGAGCCCCAGCAGCAATCCTCTCAGCAGAAGCACGCGCAGCATCCTGGCAGCAGCCTGTGGTGAACCTCTGGCTAAAAAGTGCCTCGCTTTTTGGTGTAACTCCTCGCCCCACAAACACGCACAGGTTTCTCGTTTTCCTTCCTCACTCTCACTCACTCACCCTCACTCACCCTCAACCCCTCCCCCTCCCCCTCAACCCCTCACCCTCACCCTCACTCACCCTCACTCACCCTCAACCCCTCACTCACCCTCAACGCCTCACTCACCCTCAACCCCTCACTCACCCTCAACCCCTCACTCACCCTCACTCTCACTCACCGTCAACCCCTCACCCTCACTCACCCTCACCCTCACTCACCCTCAACCCCTCACCCTCACTCACTCACCCTCAACCCCTCACCCTCAACCCCTCACTCACCCTCACTCTCACTCAGCCTCAACTACTCCCCCTCACCCTCACTCACCCAAAACCCCTCACTCACCCTCACCCCCACTCACCCTCAACACCTCACTCACCCTCACTCACCCTCAACACCTCACCCTCAACCCCTCACCCTCACTAACCCTCACTCACCCTCACTCACCCTCACCCTCACTCACCCTCACTCACACTCACCCTCACCCTCACACAGTGCTCACAGCCACCAGTCAGCCTCCGTCCTCGGTGCCTCCACACCATTGTTGCTGCGTAGCAGGATCGGTACAGCGCTGCCACCTCACCTCTCAATGCTGTAGGTCAGGGCGCAAGGTGCGTGTCCCAGCGGCCACTCCAGCATTCAGCACCTCCTCGCCTCACCGCCTCGGTCTGCCTCTCACCTTCGCCGGCATCAGGCCTCCGCCCGCATCCCATAACTGCCATCTTGGGAGCGTAGTGCACCACAGGAAGGTTAAGGCGATCTCGCCCTCCAGACTCCTCCCCCAGGACTGCCGCCTCCGCAGTTTTCCGCTGTGAGTCTGCACGCCGAATCGCCTCCCAGCCGCTCACAAACAGAGTGCACATCTCCCGTTGCCGCAGCCGGTGGAAGTCTCCCCCTCAGTGCGCTGCCGTCATTTTAGATGCGCAGCGCCCAGCGCTCAATCGGGTGATTTTGCTGCACTTACACCCTTGTAACAGCACCAATGCGCCCCAGCAGCAGTCCAGCTCATGCACCAGGATTTCCGCAACCAGTTTTGCAGTAAGGGGCCACCTTAGAATCGCCAACCCCTCACCCTCAACCCCTCACCCTCACTCACTCACCCTCAACCCCTCACCCTCAAACCCTCACTCACCCACCCTCAACCCCTCACCCTCACTCACTCACCCTCAACCCCTCACTCTCACTCACTCACCCTCACTCACCCTCAACCCCTCCCCCTCGACCCCTCCCCCTCAACCCCTCACCCTCACCCACCCTCACTCACCCTCAACCCCTCACTCACCCTCAACCCCTCACCCTCAACCCCTCACTCACCCTCACTCATCCTCACTCACCCTCAACCCCTCACCCTCACTCACCCTCACCCTCACTCACCCTCAACCCCTCACCCTCACTCACTCACCCTCAACCCCTCACTCACCCTCACTCTCACTCAGCCTCAACTACTCCCCCTCACCCTCACTCACCCAAAACCCCTCACTCACCCTCACCCTCACTCACCCTCAACACCTCACTCACCCTCACTCACCCTCACTCACCCTCAACACCTCACCCCCTCACCCTCACTCACCCTCACTCACCCTCACTCACCCTCACTCACCCTCACCCTCACTCACACTCACCCTCACTCACACTCACCCTCACTCACACTCACCCTCACCCTCACACAGTGCAATAGTTCTCAGACCATTTCAGTTAGAGCTTTTAGAAATGTTTATGGCTTTTTTTATTTGTAATACTTTAGCATTGGCTACAGGAAACAAAAATGCTAAACATTTACAAAAAAAACCCATAAACAATTCTAAAAGCACTAACTCTAATGGTGCGAGACCTATTGCATTTCCAATGCTTGTTTTGAGTGAAGGCAAGCGGGTCATGCTCCCAAAACAACATCAAACAAAGCTATCTCTGTAAACAACCATTGGCATAGTCAATAGGTCTCGCCTTTGGGAGATGTTATTAGTTTTGTTGAATAAGAGGGCTCCATAAGTAATACGTTGCAAAGTATCTTGTAAATGTTAATTAACTAACCAATTGTAGCAGTTTACTGTTTTCATGTAGTTGAAGGCCTATTCAAGGGAGTTTGTGTCGGCTAGGACTGAGCATATATTATTATGCATTAATAATCCTAAAAAAAAACTTAGTCAGTTAGTATTTTTTTATTTAAAAAGTAAATATACCTTTAGGCAGAAAAACACTAATCAGGTTATGGGCAGGCAATCCAGGACATCAATTTACTCAGCTAAGTAAAATGATGAACTGATTATAAATCAAAGGATGGGTTTTTCATCTGGCATCTACACACTGAAGAGTGAAAGAACAGAATAACAATAAAATAGATTATAAATATTGTATTATTGGCAAAGACTTAATAGTTAAAAGGAGTGTGGGCTTGAGAGGCCTTCCCTCAGTTGAATGACTACAAGGAGTTAGAGGGCAGTGTAAAGATATAGGGCAAATTGGCTTGTTCAGTTCTCTCTTTGCCAAACTCCCACTTAGGTGAAATGTGAGTTTTCCCTAGGTGCAATCAAGGGTGCACCGTTCAAAGTGCCGAAATGGTAACCATTTGGAGAAGAAACACATCTTTATTTCCTCTTTATACACTTTATTAACGATTCCAAATTTAAAAAACACTTTCTCTACTAAGGTAGAAGTGAGTTTATTTCAAAAGAGCAGACAGATTTAAAAACACTCAAATGTCGGAAAATATTTAGTTCGGTAGCCAAATATATTTATCATCCATTTGTGTTCACAAAAAATATTTATGTGCAGAGTTGCAAGGCGAAAGACAACATTTGCCTTTTGCTGGTTCCATAAATTTATCATTCCATCAAATTAACTTCAGTTCACAAATTTCACCGAAGAGCCTTTAACATAAATTAGTGTGGCGGGTGCAGGCAAGAGAAACACAGCAGAAAACCTATAGCCAAGTAGGCATTCCGTGCCACATTT
Organism: Lissotriton vulgaris; assembly: GCF_964263255.1. Lineage (NCBI taxonomy): Eukaryota > Metazoa > Chordata > Amphibia > Caudata > Salamandridae > Lissotriton > Lissotriton vulgaris. The sequence continues at coordinate 1,956,962,483 of NC_141689.1, read as the reverse complement.
GTCAATCCCTGTATTCACAGACTGAGCACTGGTATTAAAGCATACATTTAATCTGAAATATAATACGTTTTTACGACGGAAAAAAGGAAAAGTATTTTCAGAGAAAATGTAAGCAGCATAACAATAACATTACTATTGTGATAAAATGTCAATTTTGCACAAGTGTGCCTGCAATCAATAGCATACTAGTATCTCGTAGTCTGATTGGCTGCGCTTCGAAACGGTAGAGGTCCAGAATTCGCTGAAAAATAACAAACATATTTTATCCAGACCACCATTGGTATAAATGAAGCAGTGCTGAGGTGGTTTGAGACTGCCTCAGTGTGATTAGAGGCAGAAGGCAGCAGCGTGCTGGTTTGCAGAGGCAACTAGAGACAGATTTAGAGGGGGGGTGGGGGGGGGGCGGCGGGGGCTAATTCTTCAAGAAATTGGCAGAGTGGATATGCAAGGGGCCTCATTTATGAGGCTGTGCGTCACTTTTAACCTGCCGGTGCGTCACTTTTTGTGACGCACCAGTGGAGTAAAAAATGCGCCTTGTTGCGCCATATTTACAAAGTGACACATCTAGGTAGATGCATCACTTTGTAAACCCTTGTGCCACATTATACGTGCGCCAGGTATAATGTATGCAAGGGGGTCGTATTGACGCAAGAAAGGGTTGTAGAAGTGACGCAGTGAAATCTATGAGATTTCACTGCGTCACTTCTAGGACGCAAATGCGTCAATATCTTGCACCTGCCTCACAGCAGGCGCAAGACTGACGCAAGCCCTTTCGCATGTGGCTTGCCCCATGTGAAAGGACAGATTGCTGGAGTTGTATCACTTTTGTGACACACTACAGCAACGCATCACTTTTGCGCCATACAGATACGTCAGAAATAATGACGTATCTGAAACTCCTTGCGACATGATGCGTCATATTATAAATATGACGCATCAATCATGTCGCAAGTAGGGCGCACTGAGAAGTGACGCATCGCTGTGTCACTTCTCATAAATGAGGCCCAAGGGTTCTAAGAAGGGGTGAAAACACAACAAAGCCTCCTTAACAAGTAAATGTTAAGTACTCAAGTGCGACTGCAAGGAGAAGGTCACCAGCCCTGGAAGCTGTCTCTGCCCGGGCTGACACACACGAGTTTGGGCAGGGGGGCAGGGGGGGGGGGGGGGCTGAAGCCCTTTGAGCCCATTGCGCGCCTGCTGATATGTTGTGTGTCTGGTAAAGACTTTAAAGCACTTGAAGGTACAAGTGCTGAGACCTACCACATTACTCCAAGGGAAATTCCCAAGGCATCCGTGCAAGCAAAATATGCATAGTTGACACAAAATCACTTCAGCTTCTTTCCAAAATATTACCGGTTTACATGTAAGTCGTAAACAACACAGGAGCCCGCAAAGAGGTCCCTGCTGGTGCCACGGGAGAAGGATGCAGTGCTCGCTTGATCTTAGCGTGAAAGTGACAGTCACACCCGATCGGAGCTGCAACTGAGCTCTTCGGTAACAGCAGCATATGAACCCAGAGCAAAATAAACAAATTACGCAAGCGACCCAAGTGGAAAATGTACCTCGCCATTTCCAGCTTATCTTACCCCATTTAAAGATACCACCCTCACTGCTTGAATTAAGTCCCCTTAGCTCAATGCAGTTGGAACCCTCCTGTACATGTTCTCAGCTTAAAGTCGGAAAACAGCGGACTCCATCTATAGATAACGAGGAGGTTCGCGCCCGCGAGCTGACCGCCTGCCCAGCTCTACAAGACAGAATTGAATTGTCTCGTAGAAACGCCTGGCACACGCTCGCGAGGGAGCGTGCAGAGCTACAAATCAAAATCAATCTCAGCACTCTGCGCTCTGGGCACAGGCAACTCCCGAACAGGTGACTTATTTATATCAGGGCATCATGAGCGAAATATATGGTGTTGTAAATATGGTTCATCTTTGTACAATGAGCTTTCTTGCAAATGAGGGGGTTGAGTGCAATGGCAATGTGTTTAGAATGTTCATTGAGGCGGTGCAGCGCCTCCTTCTCTGCAGCCGCGAAAGGCGTCCGGGGCTAAGAGGCGTTCCTGTTGTGCTGCCTGTATAAGAGTATGAGCCCTGCACTGGCGTAGAGGTCGCCATTTTGCCGTCGGACGGCAAGAGGCTGCAGCATATCTGAGAGGGAGGGGCCGGGAGATAAACCACCCAGCAATCTGGTGCTCTAAATCTCCTCATGTGATACTCGCCTCGGGGAGGGAGCAAGAAGCGCCGAAGCAGCATTAATTAACAGGAGAAGGAAAGTAAAACAAAACAAGCCAGTGAGTGGTGTGAGCGCTGCAAGGAATTTAAGTTATGCAGCAGGCACGGTGTGGGGCCGCTGCTCGCTCCCAAGCTCCCTAGGCCAGGGAGAGAGAATTGCGTGCTGTCTTTCTTAGAAAGATGCACTGAAAGGCCAATAGCGGGTGTTGGAAAAAAAAAAGCACATGCACAAGTGTGTGGTCGGAGCTTAAAGTCCTAACTAGAAGCCTTGCAGAGAAGCGCATGCGCGCTGGCTCAGGCGAGACCTAACAAGGAGCCTCCAACCCAGCAGGGCGACTTCAACAGGCGATAACGAAGCATCCCATAAACCAATTTAATAAACACACAAGGCAGTGAAGGCCATTTCCAGGAGTACCAGGCAATTTATTTAGTAATGAAAAAGGCAGCACATTTCTTTTCTTCCTTTCTTGATGCTTTTTGGCTCTCTGAATAGCTTTGATCACAGATGCAAAACATTTAATTTAGGATGCCACATGCTTTTAATAGACAAAGTAGCCACTTGGGTCTCGTCCTCAATCTCCCAGACATCTCCAAGAATCCACTTAAAGAAGTATCACACATTAGATCACACTGCAGTGTAATGTCAAATAATGGCAACAGTTGCTTCATGTCACAGCAGTAAAAATTGGAATACCTTTATTTTCAGAGCACTCTCCATGGGGTTTTCACTGTGAACGTACCCAGTAAATTAAAAGTACATAAAACATTGGTTGTACCTTCGGCCCACAAAGTGAGTTCTACATTAGTTGATGACCTGCAGTGTGGCTGTTAATTTTGTGCCCTACCCAAATATATAGAACAAAGGTTAATGGGACTTTATAGTTAGGTGAAAATATCAGGTAAAACATACTGTTTCAAATGGACAAAACCACTGAAATTCACCAGTTATAGTTATCTCAAATAACTATAACTTGTTCCCTAGAGTACCTATAACGTGCATCCTGGCCATGCACTGCTAATTATCTCACATATTGAATCACCTTGGCATTCTATGACATCATTGACAACATCACTGCAACAACTGAATGACATCATAAAAGACAAGACTGTGTGTGGCCGGCGATCGAGTTATGGTTACATTAGGGTATGAGTGCCATCCTTCACCTGATACCTAACCTCAGATACCATGTTCATGCCAGTGGACTTTATCAACTGAGAAACAACGTTCTCTTCTGGCTAGGCCTAGTTACCCCTCAGTCCTTTCCCTCAGGGTTCTAATTCAGTCTTAGCACCCTCAAACACTTGGGCATTTTAAATTGAGCTAATCATCCTGCAGATAATCCATCTGTGGTTTCCACATGCCTTTGAATTTCACATGTTCATCTCTTAAATCTTATGATATCATTTGAGATGGTATTACATTTCACATCCTGTAAGCCTAGGCAACCACCTAAGGGCCCATGCGTTTTTTTTAATTCACCTCAATTTATTGTTTTGCTGCCTACAACATATTTGTGAATAATATCCATTCTTTTCTCCCAAGTTCCCCCATCCCCTGGGCTGATGGCCCCAGAGTGTTGGGCCTGGATCTGAAGGGATTGGCAGGCCTGTAGCCTTCCTTATGTACCTAGCATTTCTTTCCAATACACTGCCAGTGTTGGACAGGCCCACCACACTTGTAAGCCAGAGGACTCCATATTACACCCTCACCAACATTTATCGTCTATGTGTGCATGGAGGCATTTAAGTTTTTGTGGTGTCATTAACCAGTCATACATGATTTCATGTCTCTAGCCTGAGTACTACAGAACAGTTTCAATATGTTCATACAGAGCTTGGACCATTCCTCCTGTGTTACCCCAGTTTCTAATACTCTCTCTCATTTCTGCATGTAGGGCCATTTATAGGTTTCAATAATGGGAGGGCTTTCACTGTGGCGCATTTGATTGTTATAAGACATTTGGTAACTTTATTATTAGGGAACAGTTTTTCTAATGGTGTAAATTTTCATGTCCCTGCTTCTCTATTTGCTGGGTGTAGCATACAGTGTCTAATTTGGAACTCTATAATTTTCTGTGAACTGGAAGGCAGTCTTACACTGGATAAATGACCTAATCATTTGGTTCTGGAAGAGATCACTCAGCATTGTGCAATCTCCTGCCTTCCATGAGGCGAATGTTGTTATATCTAAGGCCAACATAAGTCTGTTCAGAATCGGGATAAATGCAGTGTGGAAAGTTGTTATTAATGTCTATTTAGAGAGTGAGTCCCTTATTTCCATGAGTGGCCCTATGATATCCGATATATAGGCCACTTAGGCCTAGCCTGTTTATGGAGTAAGATCAGATCCCAAGATGGCCTTCCAAATAAATGCATTTCTGTAACTGGCCAGTTTTTTTATGTTTCACTGAGAGACTATTCGAATGGACAATTATGCTGCTGCAAAGTAGGTCTTTATGTCTGGTAGGACCATACTGCCTGAACTTCTAATGACTTGCAAAACCTTTCTAGCTATTCTAGGCTCACTTTTCTGCCTAATGAATTTATCACCTACCAATTGTAACTGACACTAATCTTGCATGGGTATGCACACTTGTAGGGTCTGGAAGAAATACAGCAATCTAGGAAGAACATTCAAATCAGGGCCAATATTCTTCCCATCCACGAGATAAGTAAAGGCCCCCACCTCCATAAGTCATTCTTTAATTTCTTTTTGAAGGGTAGGTAGTCTACATTATATAATTCTGTTGGATCAACAAGCTGGGTCAACCGGCAGTTTGATCCAGCAGCTGGATCAACTTGCACCCGCAAATATTTGCTAATTGTCTTTACCCACTTGAATGGGGAATTGCGTATACCTCCACATTGACCTGTTACTCTATTTTAATCCCTAGGATTTCGGATTTTGTGAAATTAATTGTGAACCCCGAGATCCTCCAATAGTGGTGTCTGAGAGGTGTAATTACTTGTATGGAGCATACAAGGTCTAACAGTGTCAAACAATTGGGAAGGCAGCCCTGTCTCTTCCCGCTGGAGACAGCTAAGCAATCTCTCTATCTCCTTAAGTATTCTTGCACACAGCTCCATGTAGCTGGCCCACATATATTTTTACATATATGGTCCGATCCTCACCTTGTCCAGCACTTGTTGGAGGATGGATCACTCCATGCTTTCAAAGGTTTTTTCAGCATTAGTTGCTAATGTCCACATGGGTATGCAGCTTCTTTGAGTTTTATCAATCAAGTGTAGGACCGTACGTATATTGTTGATTGTCTCGTCGTCCATTAGGAACCCCAACTGGTCCAGATCGATTCGAAAGCGCATACATTTTTCCATTCTGGTCGACAAAATCTTCATGTAGATGTTTCAGTCTGAGTTAAGGAGTGACATCAGTCTGTAAGCAGTGCATTGTTCTTTAGCCTTACCTGGTTTGTGATAACAGTAATGCCAACCTCTCCCATAGAATTGATCATGCACAGAGTATTCCGAAAACTATTAAAGAGTTTAATCAGCTGACGGACCAGTAGTGAAAAGAATCATTTATATTATCATTTAGTTAGGTGATCAGAGCTCAGAGCTTTGTAAGGGGGTAGATTTTAACAGCTCATTCTACTTCCTCAAAAGGTATTTCCTTATTTAATTTTAGTTTGATACCCAGCACCATGTGACTCTGGACAATAGCTTGCTTAATCTTCCCGATGGCCCCCAGCGCCGGGATGCCTCTGGGTAACTGTTCATGCTTTACAAATACTGGATTTACATTTACATTTTTAGTGTGGGAAAATGCATGGGTGCGAGGAGGTTAGTTATTTGCCTGCTGTCGATAGGATTGATTATGATAGACCGTTTGATAGAATTCCAGAAATGTTTACTTTTACACTCTCGCTCCCTGTCCCTGTCAAGGACCCATTCTGGCACCTGATGCTGGGAATTCAGGTGGCAACCTAAGCTTTTCTCAGTCTTGCAGCTAGGAGTTTATCAGTTTTATTGGCCTTTTTATCAGTCGTGGCTGGGTAGGGAATGTCCGCGGGGGTTGCATGGGTTGGAGGGCGTGGGCGAGAGGTCGTGAGGGAAGGGGGGGTCGCACGGTGGTGTTTAAATAATTTCAAAAATAAAACTTTCCTCTCCCGGGTTCCGCGTCTTCGGTGCAGGGGCTGCTCCTGCTTTCCTGCCTCTGCAGGAAAAGGAAGCAGGCAGCCTCCCTCCCTTCCCCTAAGCCAAGCACAATGCTGCAATGGCAGCATTGTCATTGGTTGGTATGCCAACCACACAGGCCATTTTCTTAATGTAGGGTGCATGCAGCCTACATGGAGAAAAGGGAGAGAGCGCATGACTGGTTTGGTCGGCCTCAGTGGGCCGACCAAACAGTCATGGACCGCAGCATTGGGGTAGCCACTCCTCCCCTGCCCTTGAGCAGTACCGCCCAACCACCCGCCCCCAACTAAACCCTTCTGCTTTTTCGCAGTGCGAGAAGCAGAAACATAAAATGGTATTTATAATATCATTTTATGTTTTTGCTTCTCGCACTGTGAGAAAACAGTGGGGCGACGTTCCTCTGCCCACATGGAGGAGCTGCCCCTGCTTTTCATATAACCTTTGTTGGAGGCACCAGAGAGCTCTTTCAGACCTTTCTGTCAAGTGTAAATCGATTTATCTTCTTATTTTCATCATTACCGTTAGGAAAGAAAGAGTCTGCTTTTCCCTATTTCGCTGCTCTTTTATTCTTAAATCAGCATCCATGTGAGAGACTTCATGTATTTTAACAGGGCTTTAATCAAAATTGCTTTCCCCTTCATCACCCCCTTAAAGGTGTCCCAAATGGCAGCCAATTGCGTGCCAGGTGTTCCGTCATCTGGTTCTCTCATCTCTTTTTCATGGTGTCTGTCTTTGAATATGGCTGGAATGAATCTTCAATTTCCCACTTCCTGTGGTTCGGGTATTTATTCATGCCAAGATAAGCCATGGGGGCATGGTCCGAAACAGTTATCAGACAAATCTCACATTTAACTGTATAGTTCAATACCATGGTCATTCCCCACATCTGGTCGATTCCAGAGAATGTTACTTGGCTTTGTGAGAAAACATATATTCCTTTTTTAATGGGTGGTGTCTACCTTTACAGGTCATAGAATCCTGCATCGGATAATCTAGACCATGGGTACTCGTAAACATTTAGCAAGGGGCCACAAAGTATGGTCTGTGGTATGACCGAGGCCGCACTTTAGTGGGGACTGTAGTGGGTCCTGGGTGGATTAGTGATTGTGGAAGGAGGTCTAATTCTTTTTTAAATAAATGGGAAAGCATTTATTTGCAGTTTATCTAAAGTTAGGTGGTGCGGGACACCACAGTAGTTACTTCATTTAACCTGCACATAATTGCTTACCCTTTTATTTAAAAAAGAAATCTGAATATTAGTGCTCAGCAAGTAAACAGCAGTTTGTGCTCCTGTTCACCGGGGGGCACATGTAAAGGTCAAGAGGGCCGAAAGAGGCCCTCGGACTGTACTTAAAGTATCACTGATCTAGACGGTAGTAGGGCTTGGAACATTCCACCCTCATATGTGTTGGTCCATAAGTTATTTTTTTTCTCTCTCTATGATTTATGATCTATCTCTTGCCCAAAGGATTTCTCCTCTTGTTTGCTTCTGCACTAAATCCAGGATCTTAATAATATTCATCTCTTGATTTGTGTTGGGGCATATGAAGCTACCAGAATATTACATCACACTGAGTTTACCCACTAGAATTATGTAACTCCCTTCTTGTGTATCTGTAATTGCTTCTGTTATTTCTAGTGATAGGAGTTTACATAAAGCCAGTATCACTCCTTTAGTCTTTTTAACCTTAAGATGTTGCAAAGGATTGTGTAGGGAACAACCTGTGGCACATTAGTCTTGTGTCTTTGGACAGTAGGTGTGTCTCCTATAAACATATCACATTTGGTTGTTTACTACAGGTAGACCTCCACACCTTTTACCTTTAACTGACACATTGAGATTAGTCTCACCATTGGGATAGTATAGTGGTATTAGGTCTAAACGCCAGTGCTGCATCAAAGTGTACATAGAGTAAGGAATACCACCTACTATATCTGCAAAGTTAGTATGTGACACCATTCCTCTCTCCTAGTACCATTTTGAAATTCATAAACAACACAGGTGTCCAAACCACCTGAGGTGATGGAGAGATCACAACCATGAACGTGTGCATAAAATTAGAAAGACAGTAGGAGGGTAGTTGCAAAAAGAATTTCTAACAATTATATTAAAAATTATGTATCACTTTTAATTGGTATAACAAGTTAAAATAGACAAAAATATACACAAAATTAGATTCATATAACACTTAAACACATTTCTATCTCATAATAAAATTATTATATAAAAAGAGAAATTTTTGAACAACAATATATTATACAGTCACTTAAAAGTTCAAAGAAAAGGTGGCAATTGCTACCACTAAATTTGTTAGAAATTCTTTTTGCAACTACCCTCCTACTGTCTTTCTAATTTTATGCACACGTTTGTTTTTCCCTGAAGTACAAATTATCAAACCTAATCAGGGGGTCCTTGTTACTTACAATATAGAGATCACAACCATGGCCAGTGGTCACCAATCTCATGGACCAGATTTCTTCCAACCCCTAACAGGGCTCCCGTTTTTCTTCATGGCAATGTAAATCTTGAATTCTCATTCATACGGTTTCCCAAGCTACAATGTCATTTTGCAGTATGCCTTTCTCTTTCATTTCTATTAAGCTGCCTTGTCTTCTTTTCCCATCTATCAAGACCTGTTTGGGGTACTTTATGCTCCTGAGGACTATTAAAATCTGCAATCAACTGCCTGAGACCCAGAAGGTTCCATTGTTACCACCACCATAGCCTTTCAGTTTAGTAAATGTCACCTGTGAAACATCCTAGTACAGCTGTAGCACACATTTGTCAAATTCAATGGTATCTCTCTGGTGAGCAGCTCTAAAAATCATATCTTTGACTTTGGAAGAAGCAACCTTCTCTAATATGTCACAAGGGCACATGCCTGGATCCATGAGTTCTAGTTCAACTGTCTGAGCTCTCATGATTCATATGTCATTTTGTGCCTTGCTTCCTAAAATGGAAGTGAACAGCTTAGTAGAGCAAGTGTATGCATTTGTGCTCTCTAGGTTCTCTGGCCTACGGGCCCTAATGTTTGCCCAGCATGAATGGTTTTCGAGATCCTCACACTTCCTTTTAGGATCCTCCAGTTCTTCTGCCATCACCCATGTCGTTGCCTGAGTATTAAGAACATTGCTTTGTAATTGTGAGATTGAAAATTCATTGTGGCTCACTCTTTCGCCCGCTGATTGGATTACTTTTGTGACTTCTACCATGTACTCAACTTTCAAGGTTTGAATTTGCTCTGACAGTGTCACTGTAAGTTTTCCTGCTGGTTCACCAGGCATGCCATCAAGTCCTTGTTTTTCATGGTCTATTGGTTTTCCACCTTTGCAGCTACCGTGACAATGTTGTTTAGTTGAATGCCTTGATTGCAAGGAGGGAGCTGTGGTGCAACAAGTTGCCTACCGGACCAATAGGATCTGAGAAGTACCTGTCTGCTTCATAGGCTTCCTTCAAAGGTTACTCTATATAGGGCGTTGGAAGCATCTTAGCACCAAGGAAATCTATTCTCAGCTTCTTGAAGGAGGGGATCACCAATAGAGGTATTTTAGATAACGGAGAGTTTCCCTACTAAGCACTAGCGCATCAGTGTCCTCTGTGCTTTATATGAGAGAAAGTCACTTTAGGAGGTGCCTTGGACAAAAGGGCTTTCCCTTCTTCCGCAGTTACCCATCACTTGTGCATCAAGTCACAGTGGGTTGATTGTATATATTCGTCTCAGTTGATGTCACGTTACTGAATCCCACTGTGAATCTGCTCGATTACTTTTGTCTTCCCATTCTTCTTTAATTATAAAGGTTCATTATTTTGCTTTGCGCCGGGACAAGGATTTCTGTAAGGGTGGGTAGGAGGTTGCTTCTCATCTCAGGAGTTCCTGCCTCTCTATCATAGGCCCACAGTGGATGGATGCGTGAGCTACACAAAGCTGCTGCCCACTGGCCCAGTTCTCTTCTAGGCTTCGAAGAGTGTCACTTCTGATTGTCACCCATCCAAATGGTTCTGCTGCAGCTTGTTACTACTAAGTACCCGCATATCTTCCTTTCTGCCTGAGGGTTAGTCTAAATCTTTTGATAACAGCAATTCCTAGTGGGTCGAGCCAGAAGCTCTCAGTAATATGTGTTCATTGCATCAGCGCTGGCAACAACCCTGACCTAACACCTTTTAATTCACACCCCAAGTTTTCTGTGTGCCACTCCACAAGATATTTTAATCATAATAGTAAAACATAGATATAATACTGAGGAATGTTATTACTACATGCCAGTATGGTTTAGTGATATGTAGAATGAATACTAGATCCATCCTTAAATTGAAATCTTAATTTAGGCTTGTCTTTTTGTCTTGAAACATCATTTGAAGTTTTTTAATATATTGATAAAATCAAATTGATGAAATATTACACGAAACAACAACACAAAGGCAAAAGTGTAATAATTGATCAAGTTTCCATTCTATAAACATCAGGTATGAAAAACCTTAAGGCACTGGCAACAGTGGAATGTGATACTGAACAGGATGCTCACAATACTTATATTGATGATGTTCTCACTGAAGCTAGGAGTGGAAGCTCTTTTAGACCTGCTTCTACCTTTACTCCACAGATGCCTTTCAGCAATCAGCAGTATTAGAATTGAACAATTTGTGATTTTAGACTAGTAAATCAAAAAGGCACCAAGCGAAAATAATCAACATAAGTGGAAAACAAGCCATTGAGAGTTTTGGAAAGAATCAAGAAATTGTAATCAAACAGTCTGATAAGGGTGGAAACGTTGTTGCCTAGCCTAGAGCAAGGTATGCAGAAGCCAGAAGACAACCTACTAATTGTAACTGTTATCAATTTAATATAATGTGCTGTGGTAATGAAATCGAGACTAATTTTAACAATGACTTTGGAGACTGCCTTGTCAGAGGTTTAATGTGTAGGGATGAGTATCGCTTTCTAAAAAATAACCACCCACTGTTCCCTACATTATACTAAATGCCCAAGGTAAATAGAAAACTTTATAACCACAAGGCAGACCCTGTATTTCAGCCAAACGAATTGTTTTAGAAAATACATCTAGTTAGATTGATCATTTTTTATTACCCTGTGTAACACGTTACACTCTTATATGGAAGATAGCAAGGATTTGTTGTGCAAAATATTTGACATCTCCTGGGAATTTGACTTGTGGCTCATAACCTTAGACTTAACATCTCTATAGACCAGTATGAAACGTGAACACGGTCAAGGAACAAGCAACTGTTTCCTCAGAGCAAGACTCAAACATGTTTTGACTGTACACAATAATAGAAAGCATATATTATTTGGAAATCAACTGTATAGACAGCTGCTTCAGAGGAGACTGCTATGAGCTCACTCTTTACCACTAGCTATAAGTATTGTTTCTTGGGCTGCTGGGTGGAGCAGGTTGCAGAATACTCTGAGCATGTAATCCTGTGGATAAGTCTCATTGATTCGCGGTTTTTAACATGGAAGAGATTTGTAGGAAATGGGAGTACTAGTTGAGGGGGGGCGGGACACCATGTCAAATAATAATTACTATCCTTGTTAGGGTGAACCACAAAAGTCACTAAATAAACCTATGCTTAACTCTCTGATAGCTTGGTACAAAAGCAATCAGGCTTAACGTACAGGCAATCTGTAAAGTATGTATGCAGTACTCAGACTGTAATAAAGTGAAAACACAACACAAGAAAAATCCCAAACCAATTTAGAGAATATTTAAAAAATAAAATGACACAAAAATGACAAAAAGCCGGAGTTATCAATTTTAAAGTTTAAGTTTGAAAAAATTGCCAACTCTTGTTAAGCCCCAATCACGGTTTTCTGGTTGCACTTGAATGGGGACAGGGTATGGTTTAAGGCAAAATCACACAGAAAGAAATCAGCAGCTGACAACAACATCTTATATTCTTGTGGTTTTCATCCTACGTCCATTGAAACGCAGGTAAGAGGATCGAGTTCCCAATGTTTCTCTACACCAAACAGCAAACAATTCCTCCATTGAAAGGGAGCGATAGACCCTGCAGAGCAGCCTCACACACAGGAACGGAGCATCCGTAATCAATCCAACCAGAAAACAAAAATGTGGAAGCCAAGTTTCAAAGTTCCAAGTGTCTAATTCACAAATAAAGTTGGTAGCCTGCTTTTCCCATCTTAAATCCTGATCAGTTTCTGTTCCCATCACGAGCCTTGATCACAGGTGCAAACAGTTTACTGAGTAAATAACCGCACGCTTTAAAAGCTGACTGCGATGTGCCCCAGTAGTATTTAGACATTGCAATGACCAGCATACAGTGCAAATGTAATACTCCAGTTCTCAACGCATATGCAGTGCAAATATGTTCCGGTGAAATACCATCAGAACCACTGCAATAGTCTTATTGTTCCAAATCCAACAATCCTGGCAACATGAATGACTACGTGCATTTAAAATATGTAAAATTGATTTCCTTCTCACACTGTTGCCACTTAAAAAAGTGTATTTGAAACACAAGGAAATCCAGAACCAAGAAGAGGCAGTGACATACTCCTTCCTCTTGCTCACCTTGCATCTCATAATCCTGGGAAAATCCTCTATTGAAACGCAGGTAAGCGGATCATGTTCTCAATGTTTCTGTGCACCAAACCGCAAACAATTCATCCATTGAAAGGGAGCGATAGACCATGTAGGGCGGCTTCACACACAAAAACAATGCATCCGTAATCAATCCAACCAAGAAAGAAAAAGTGGAAGCCTAGTTTCACAGTTCTAACAGGCATATGCATCAACCATTTATTCAAGCGCAAACAGTGCGATTTGCAAAAATCGGCTATTTGCGCCCACAAAAGGGCATTTGCAATGCATCAAGGTTCAAGGCACTCGCAATTTGAGAATTCGCAATTATTTGCAATTTCTCAAATTGCAATTGCATTTAGGGAACCGCAATTTGCGATTCCTTAAATGCAATGCAAGAACTGACTTTTTCCTTTTCCTAATAATGGCCCTTATTTCGGGCCTTTCTTTTGGGGAGGATGTTGTGTCTGACATCTTGGCAGGGCCCTCCCTGTTGGGGGATGCTGCTGTCACAGAGGTCTTGGCACAAGGGGAAGGTTGGAAATAAAAAAGACACAGGTCAAGACTATACTACACGGGGCTATATTAACTGAATATCTCACGGTGAATGCAGCCCCACGTGGTTTATTGGTTACGAACGAACCCCTAATATTTCTGGAAGACGAGGCTTTTAGACGAGATTGGGCTCTAGTGGCCTGGAAATGTACCCCAGATTGACTAGTTTTGATTATTAGTACTGCTAAAAGACTAGCAGATGCCCTCCTTGTTCAAATTCAATCATCAGAATCGGGACTTAGGGCAGAAATAGTGATGGCCACGTTTGACCACAAATTAGATCTGGTCACTGTAGAAGTCGCCGAGTACAGAGACTATTTGATGAATTCTAAAATAACCAAATTACAAAAATACTTAAAGAACTTCTCCAGAGAGAAGGTTTATCCTTCCACAATGGAGGAATATGCCGACAGAAAATGCAGGAGAACAATAAGGGGAACCTACAGGGTAGACCTAGACATTATACCACAAGTAGCTCTAGTGATGGGAGTGAAAATGAGTATCCCAAAAAGGAGGGGTAGAGGACGGGGATACTGGCGGGGACCAAGACCACCAATGTTCCATCAGCCATTTCACCAATACCAAAATCTGGCCTATAATAAGCCACCGATGGGATACCCCCCTTAACCTCCCTTTCAAAATCCATCTTTTGAGGATCCTCGTTTTCAGACCCCCATTTTCAAACGACACAGTTTCAAAACTTCCAGGGGCCTTTTTAGGGAGGAGTGGGAACAAGGGCAGGGGCAAACAAAGAGGTCAACAGAGAGTCACATGGGACAACCAGGGCCAAGAAATCACACAACGAGTGACCAGGAGCATGGCCTCGAGCAGTGCACCCAGGTCCAGCGGCTAATATCTTTAGTTGTTAATTTGTCTTCCCTTGATTTATCCCCCAGCCAGGAACAGCTCCTTAACAAGGGACTGGGCTTTGTCCCTATTAACCAGTTACACCTTTTCAAGCTACTCCAAGATTTGGCAGTGTTTTTTCGTAATTTGAAATTACCTGTTTTCTTTCAAGAGAGAGATTTTGTTGATCCTTCAAAAGGAGATACCCCCTTTCGTCCTAAATCTACATTTACCCCTCAACTTGCAATGTTACCTCCGGAGGTGGCGACCTTCGAACAGGCGGTCGTGTGTGATTTGGAGACTTGAGCCAGTCACAGTCCAGCTCCTTTTCAAATCTATCTAACGTGGAGAAACTGGCCATTAAGGAATTAAAGGAGTGTGAGGAGATCATTCTGAAACCAGCCGATAAGGGCGGGGTTATAGTGGTTTTGGACAGAACCATGTATAATGATGAATGCACCCGTCTTTTATCTGACGAGAGGAACTATCTGAAACTATCTGTGGATTCTACCAAGGATATCACAGCGGAGATTGTGACAGCAGTGGAAGAAGCACGATCTAATGATTGGATTTCGGATCATGTGGTGAATTTTCTAGTGAATAAACAACCTAAAACACCTTACTTTTACATCTTTCCGAAAATTCATAAACCAGCGAGACCCCTTCCCGGGATACCTATTGGCTCCGGGATGGGGTCTCTGCTGGAACCACTGTCACAATTTTGTGATTTTTATCTCAAACCCTTGGTCCAGCCTATTTGAGAGATATTTTAGACATCTTGAACCATCTAAAAGACATGCCATTTGACCTAAATACGGAATTCCTCATAGGCCTCGATATCGAGGCCTTATATACTAATATTCCACAGAGAGAAACCCTGAGGGTCTAGAGGATATTCTGTTTTCTGAGGACTGGCCTTACCAAACACCTAGGGTATTTATTCTGCACTTGGCAGAAATTGCCCTAACCAAAAAACGTTTTCGAATTCGCTGGGACTCTGTATCTACAAACTCATGGTACCTCCATGGGCAGCGCCTTCGCGCCAAGTTTGGCGGGTTTTTAGGTGGGTGCTTTTGAGCACTCAGTCATCTATGATGACGCTTGCCCATGGAGGTCTCACATGAGACTTTGGCGTCGATACATCGATGACGTCTTAGTCATATGGAAGGGCAATGAACCATCGGTGGGCCTCTTTTTAGAATGGCTAAACCAGAGAAACCCACTACTGCATTTTACTTCTACAATCACGAAAACTAGCCTTCTCTTTTTGGACCTGCTAATTGAACCTAGAGGGGGGATATTGCATACTAAAGTCTATCATAAGCCAACAGATAAAAATGCACTGCTAGCTTTCAATAGCTTTCACCCGATGTCGATGCGGGCAAAAATCTACCGGTGGGACAATTCTTCCGTATACGACGGAATTGCTCGGAACGGAGTGACTTCACTGAAGAGGCGGACCTTTTATCTACAAAATTACAAGAAAGGGGATATCCAACCAGGATAAACAAATGAGCCAAGAAGAGAGCATCGAATGTTGATCGTGAATCTTTATTAACAAAAACAAATAGACCAACAGTTAATAAACCCGTTTTTGTATCAACATTTAATACTACTTCTCAAAAATTAGATGAACAGTACTTAAAAATTGGAAGATTTTGAACTCTGGAAGCCTGAATGTGGAAAAACCACTCTTCTCATTCAAACGGAATCAAAATCTGAAAGATAATAGCCCGTTCTGGTGGCTCAGTGGACTAAAGCAGCCACTGCAGGAGCCTGTGTTCTACCTCATGGTCACGGGTTCAAATCCCAGCGGGTCTACTCAGCCTTTCATCCATCTGAGGTAGAAAAAAATGAGTACCATTGAGTTGGGTAACAATAAATATCTGTTATTCAGCGCCAGGACACTTACGGGTAACAGTGCGCTTTACAAATACACCTAGTATGTTATGTTATGGTATTCACACAAGACCACTGGCACCTTCTACACAGGGTGGGATGGCTACTATCACTGGTCTGCCCCCAGTGAGTGGTCATTTTTGCTGTGGCTCATGCAGTGTTTGCCACCTCACTACTGACACCAAGTGTATTGACCTGGGCCTCTCTACTCCCTGGGAACAGGGAACACACACCAACTGTAATCCAAAAAGAGTGATCTATCACTTGTCCATGTGACCAGCAGGAAGGTTAAGACCCGCATCACGGAACATCGCAGCACTATTAAATGTGGCAGGTCTAATACAAAGCTGACAACACACTTTTCTGAGGCAGGTCATACCTCAGAGGACCTGAGATGGACGGTCATAGAGAAACCACATCTGGGATTTCAGGGGGCGGATAATAACAGAGCCCTGTTTTTGAGAGAACAGAAATGGGTTTTTCGCCTTAAAAGCCTTTTGTGGGGTTTAAATGATGATATACCATGGCATGCCTTAAGCAGGTGACCGTTCAATGATCTCTGTACCCTGTGAACTCACATCGCCTAGGCCATTACCAACTATGCAGGAACACCTACTGTTGATATTGTGTATTCGTGGTCTGAGTGTGTAATGTATATAATGTTCATTTATCTTTCTCCTATGTTGGATTAGTGGCAGACTCAACATGGAAGATGAATTCATCACACCTCACCTCGATCTGCTCTGAGAAGATGACTGCGCACACATATAGATAGGTGTTTTCAACTATTTTACTATGCAGTCTTCATGCCATCTATACTGAAATATTGGGTAGATGTAAGAGTGTATCCTCTTACCTTAGTAGGTACAACAGGACTTATTATAGTACACACTTTTCATACATTTGTGCATTATGGCTAATTTTATTGATCCGCCATACCTGGTATATGGATTGGTTTAGTAATAGTCCCCTTCTCTGAACACCCTGCAAATTGGAGGATTAATGTTCTGACCATACCTTTTTCGTCCATCGGGTCATTTGATACCACTGTCATATCTTTCCTTTATGATTACTCTGGGCCAGATAAAGAACTTATGAGATATGGGTTGGGATGTAATTACTTTGTTTTTTTAAACATCGTTGCATTCTTTACTTTAAGAATTGTGGGATTCTTTAAAGTAATATTTGTGGACCCGTTAACACATCGAGTCAAGCATTTAATAGACTTTTAGAAGGCATAAACATCATGGTCAGAATGCCGCATTGGAACAACTACAATTCCCAGGTGCCCCGGTCGTTGGTCGACGCCGTGACGTAGGCGCGACCACGACGGGAAGCCAGCGGATGGCAAAAGGAAACAGGAATATAATGGTGGGGCTGGCGTCTTGTAACCACCTTCGTGGCGCAGCAGGAGCGGGCACGAGAGGTGCTGGAGACTCCTTCGGAACAGTAAGATACATGCGGGAAACTAAAACGCGTATGCAGATGGCTGTGACGATGTAGCATTTGTTATTCTATGGAGGGAGGTAACCCTTAGGAGACTCGGGGTCATGGGACGAAGTCTCTTCTGCTTTACTGTTTATGGCGGGTACATATTGAGGGATATTCTGATATGCTTAAAATAGCACATTTATACATCATCTAATATGTGCACTCTATGTATCCCTCTTGAACACAGGTTGTGCTCTTTGGAGCTCCTCCCGCCTGTCGCTGTTTCGAGTTTAATCTACCAATAAACTCGGTGAGTTATGGATTTGGTGATCAGTTATAACAAATGCATGTCACAATATGGATGAATGCTAGATGCCTGACTTTGGGGTTTTTAATATGGAGTATTTAAATTATGGCAGCAGCAACTTATATTCCTCAAACACGTCTTTTTTATACAATAGTGAGAGTCATAATTTGGCGAGGTGGCATTTAGATTTAAACAAGATGCTAATGGGAAGACTTATAACATACATTTTTTGTTTCAACATTTAAGAATGGAGGAATTCAGGAATACAAACAGATTTTTGAATTTGGAAGTATATCAATAATGACAAGAGGAGTCAAAGTATACTGCTATACTTGTTTTATATTTCTCCACAGTATTTGTACTCCGTGATGGTGGAATTGACCTCCACATGGTTTTGATCTATTTGATGATTTTTACCTCTATATTGCCTGACTAAGGTAAGGGAGAGAGATAAGACTGGGACGGATAGATGTGCTGAAGAAGACCGACGTGACCTGTTGAATGTGGGCACTATAACACGGTCAAAACATGTTGGCTATCACAGTTTAAGGAGGGGTGTTTTAGGAACTTGATTTCCTTCATAAACACTCCCTATCCTTCATTCATTTTTAATCCTGACCTTGGAACCTACAAATAAAGGTCTGACAGGTATCCATGAGCCAGTTTTAATAGCACTATCTACTTACTGCACCTTTGTCTATCACTATACCCAGTCTTGGGGTAACACTTTATTTGTGATCACTGGTTGTCACATTTGTGTTTGTCTTCGTTATTGTGTTTTGTGTTTCCCCCTCCCTATGCTCCGCCCTGTGCGTGGCTACACCAGGGCGTTTTGTAAGCAGACACGATGATGAGGTATGTGACACCCATTTGTGTGAGGGAGGGCAGTTTTTCAAAACACATAATCATGCCATTGCTTATCTATTCACTCTGGGTCTGGTCCTCTCCACCCCTTTATGTGTTTACACCACTTACAGTAACCCAGTGACAACACTACAAATGGACACCACGCAGGTTTTATTTCAAAACTAAGTAGACTTTATATAGAGTTAAAAAAGGCCAGAAATGACAAATATAAACACTATGATTACTTTAAGATGGTAGTTTTAAGCTTAGTTCAGTTCAGTTCTTAGATGTGACATTCTGCGTCAATGTACCTTAAGTTGCGTTGCGCTTCCACGACAAGCAATGTCGCAGCGATGGGAAATGCGGCAAAATTCAGATACAAAGAAATAAAGACGTGAAGATCTTCCAGATGCGGCACGCTTCTTGGGGATGCAAGAAGTCCGCGGTTCGATGCATGCACTGGAGCGGCGACACTCTTGCGATGCGATGGCAACAGCTCCAGTGGCGACGCTCTTCTCCCCGATGCGTGAAGCTTCCGCTCAATACGACAACTACAGCGGCGACATCCAAGATGCGACGGCAGCAGCTCCGACGGTGGCGCGCTTCTTCGGGATGCGAGGTGCTCTTGATCGATGTGGTGCAGTGCGACAGTTCCAGCGGCGACACCCTCCTTCGGAGTTGCGACGGCAAGCACAGCGACGGCGACACGTTCCGATCTCGTTGCAAGATTCTTCTCCTGCTGCGGTGCAGTGCGACAACTACAGCGGTGACGCCCTCCTTCTTCGGAGTTGCAGCAGCAGCAGCGACGGCGACACGCTTCCTCTTTGTTGCGGCACGCTTCTCTCCGATTCGGTGCAGTGTGACAGTTCCAGTGGCGACACCCTCCTTCGGAGTTGCGACGGCAGGCACAGCGATGGCGACACGATTCTCCTCGTTGAGTTGCGCATCCAGCTCCTTGCGACACGCCGTTCCTCAGAAGGCCCCAAAACAGCAGCAGGCACTTCCACAAGAACTCTGGGGAGCTGGGCGGGTGAAGTCTGTTGTCCCTGAGACTTCAGCAGGAGGCAAGCTCTTTTGCAAGCCCTTGAAGATTCTTCACAAGTTGAAAGCAAAGTACACTAAGTTCCTTTCTCCTTCCTTTGGCAGTAAGGCAACCACTACAGGCCAATCCCCTAAGCAGCACTTCAGCTTGGGAATAGTCTCTCCTCAGTTTCTTCAGGTTCCTCTCCTCAGAAAAGGTTTCTTCTTGTAGTCCAAAGTGATCTAATTCCATGGGATCAGAGTCACAATATTTATACCCCAAAGTCCTTTGCTCTCTGAGGGGAGAGGGGCCTTTGCCCAGTCCAAAACTGTTCTGAAGCACTCTGTTTACCAGACTTCTCCTTTCCTTTCATTGTGCAGGGCAGAAACATCAGACGCGCCACAGGAGGTGGAGCCAGCATTGTGGAAGGCAAGTACAGTCCTGGAGCACTTTGTTTACAGTACTCCTTCTCTTCTTTCAGTGTGCAGGGCAGAGACATCAGCCGCTCCCCAGGGGGTGGAGCCAGCATTGTGGAAGGCAGGCACAGCCCTATCCAAGGTTCAGGTGCAACTCCTCCCTCCCATCTAGATGCAGATCTCTCTATTCACCACTGGGTGACTCAGCCTGCCTCCTGGAATTCCACATCCCTGTCACTCTCAAAACCAGACATAGGAATACACAGCCTAGCAGAGGAAGGTTTGAATGGTCAGACAAGCAAATAACTACTTTCTAAAAGTGGTATTTGCAAACACAGAATATTAAAATAAACTTTACTAAAAGATGTATTTTATTATTCTGATCCAGGCATACTAAACTCGAATTCCTACCATGGTCTCTGAGACAGTTAGGATTATAAAATGTAATAACTCTAGCAGCCCCTTCTGGCCTATGGAGAACAGGTAGCCTTGCAATAGTGAAAAACAAAAATGGCTGTAATTCACTATTAGGACATGCCACATACATCAGGGCTTGTCCTACCTTATACTTACAATGCACCCTGCCCTTGGGCCTACCATAGGGGTGACTGATATGAAGAAAAGGGAAGGTTTAGGGACTGGGAAGTGGGTGTACTTGCCCAGTCAGCATGACAGTCCCAGACTGCATGCAGGCTCTGAAATGGCAGACCTTAGACACATTTTACACGGCTGCTTCTGTGGGTGGCACAACCAGTGCTGCAGGCCCACCAGCAGCATTTGGATTTACACGCCCATGGCACACTCAGTGTACTAGACTAGGGTCTGACAAGTAAACCAAATAGCCAAACATGGAACCACTGATTCATACATCAATTTACTATAGGGAGCACTTGCACTGTGGCACTGAATAGCATTGGCACAGTGCCCAAAGCATCTAGCACCAGCAAAAATCCATGAGGCAAAAGCAACAAGCATTTACAATGCAATGGTCTCGGCATTATTAAAGGTAGAGCTATTGGCATTGCTCGTGAATTTTTTTTTTAAATCATAAATAAATAGCATTGTCATTTACATTGCCAATAGCTTAATCGTTAAATAAATGGCATTGCACTCACACTCTGCACTCTGAATCTGCACTCTCACTGAGCACTCTGCACTCTGAATCTGCACTCGCACTCTGCACTCTGAATCTGTACTCTGATTCTGCACTCTGCACTCACACTCTGAATCTGCACTCTGCACTCACACTCCGAATCTGCACTCTGCACTCACACTCTGAATCTGCACTCTGAATTTGCACTCTGAATCTGCACCCACACTCTGAATCTGCACTCTGAATCTGCACTCACACTCTGAATCTGCACTCACACTCTGAATCTGCACTCTGAATGTGCACTCACACTCTGAATCTGCACTCACACAGTGAATCTGCACTCTGCACTCACACTCTGAATCTGCACTCTGCACTCACACTCTGAATCTGCACTCTGTACTCACACTCTGAATCTGCACTCTGCACTCACACTCTGAATCTGCACTCTAACTGACTGACCTCGGCATTAACACCCCCTCGGCGAGGGTTGCCCTGGAAACAAAGCTTCCTGTGCGTAATCCAACATTATCGAGCTCTTTATCCCGCATGTGACCTCTTAATTACTTGCTAAATTAGAATGGTTTTCTGAAAATCACAGGCGTGGTTAATGTAAGCTTACAGAGCTGGTCAAGCTACGATGACACTAAATTCACAAGGAATTGACTCAACATGATCCCTGCAGGCGCCCCTTTCATAGGGAAGATGGCCTGTCCCTGTTTGCGCGGCGTGTCCTGATAATTGTAGAGAGGGCCATAGACTATGCAGCTGTGCCCAGTGATCCAGCCGATGTCTGCAACACAACCAAACACATCTCCATCGTGGTAATCGAAGACGTACTTATAGATCAGTGCCAGGCGGGCAACTAGAGCCAAATTTAGGGGGGGGGGGCTGAAAAATATTTCGGCGGGGGGGCTAATTCTTCCAACCACAGACAGAGTCACTGTAAGAATGGGTGAACAGAACAAAAGCCTCATTTACAATGAATGGTCTTTTAAAGACCTGTTAAGTACTAGGGTGCGGCTGCAATTAAATGCTCGCTGTAGGAGAGTAGGGTCTGCAATCCTATGGTCACCCCCGATTTTTGCTTTTTGCTTCACTGGTTTACGACTTTCCCTGGCTGTGGGCCTGCTAATCAGACCCACAGCCTAGCTGTGCTCTCTCTAAATTGACAACCATGTACCTTAGGTGCATATCTAATTGGATACTGAGTCACCTTATCAGTCCCTGTACAGTGTACCTTAGGTACCCAGGGCATAGGTGCACCCAGGGCCTACCAGGGGCTGCAGCATGTATTATGCCACCCCTGGCTGGCCATCCAAATCTGACACAACTGGATGATCAATCAGCTGGGGCAAGGTGGTATAATCACCCTTTTCTTTAGATACAGTATCCCTATATATAAACCTAAAATGGACACATATCCTCCTATCAGCCACTCCTATGGCAGGCCTTATCAATCCTGAAGGCAGAGTGCTTGGAATTATGTGAGATGGTGCTCTAGCATGAGCTGAGCCTGTCTGCAGCTTTCGGAACCAAGTCCTTTAGCTGTTTCCATGATAACGCTATACCATATACTCTTAAGTGCATAATAATCCTCGCGGTTATTGCCAACTTTGGTATAACATTATCAAAACATGTTGAGTAAGGTGTCAAATGAATTGGAATACTACCCCCTCGCCAATTCTGGCGACGGGGGTAGCATTCCATCCTTCTAGAGGGACACGACATGTATGTAACTGTGAACCCCGGTTAAAGTTAACTCGAGCCTCAGCATCACAAAATGGATGCTGCAACCACAGACACAAGTCTGACCTCCTGCTGCTGGGAGTCCTTCCAGCGAGGGAGGCTCGGACAAAGGGTTTCCTGCCTTGGGAGGTGCTAGCACCACCCCAGACAGGATTTTGCGTATTAGGTAGGACAGGGCTGAAAGGAATGAGACATGCCTGGGGCACACAAGGTGTCCCTGTGCATACTCCGGTCTAAACCAGTTCCTGGGGCACTCCAGCCCCAGAGCTGGCTGAAGACCGGACAAAGGATAGGGGGTGTAACCACCCCCCTTCCTGGTCCCACCCAGAGGAGGGACCTAGTCGTAGTACAGCCCCCTTTAGCCGGATAAAGGTAGGAGCTGTTCCCATTCCAAATGAGATTATCCTGAACAACTTTACAAGAAGAAACTCTGGACTTCGACGTTCTGCTCCACAGAAGACTGAAGAAATCTCCCTTGTGGGCAAGGAGTGTCCACCCCGCACAAGCAGGCACCATCAGCGTCCAGCGGCTTCCCTTTGTCGTCTTCCTGCAAGGATCCAGACTTCAGAGCCCGACGAGACCCGGATTCCCAGACCTCTCCGACCTCTACCTACATCTGCAGCTCAGCTGAGACCCGTGGGTGCGACGAGACACATGGGACCGACCATCTTGAAAGAAGCAGCACTTCGCTCCAGCACAATTTCAGAGGTATCCTCGTCCAAGTGCTTTGGGGACTGAGAAGCCCCGACCCCGAACAGCTCCTGCACCGAAGACCAGCCCTCCAGCATCCACGAGATCTGCGTGGGGCCCTTCTGCCTGTTTGCTGCTCGACGCATTGTCTGGTCACTTGCCGGCTGGCTTGTGACCTCCTAGACGACGAACTCCGAAATCTTCACTGCTGGTCTGGTT
The DNA here is from genome assembly GCF_964263255.1 of Lissotriton vulgaris. Lineage (NCBI taxonomy): Eukaryota > Metazoa > Chordata > Amphibia > Caudata > Salamandridae > Lissotriton > Lissotriton vulgaris. The sequence continues at coordinate 1,956,938,464 of NC_141689.1, read as the reverse complement.
GCTCCAGACTGGACCTCCTGGTCCACTCCTGACGCCGTTTCCACCCACTGCGTGGGTTGCCTTTGCCAAGGCCTGTTGACTCCGAATCCGAAGCCAACACCGCCGACAGCGAGAGCCTGCGTGGGACAGCTCGTGCCTCCATCCTGGTCGTCGAAGACACCACCTGGTCCACGTGGCTGCAGAGACAAGCGTCCACCTTCACCTGATCGCGACAAAGACATCTGGTTCCACTCCTGGTTCCACTCCAGTCACTGGCTAGTGACTTTGAACATTGTCCCCTCTGCTTTCAGGTTCTTCTCTTCACTGATCCACCTTTGGATCACACCGGACATCTTCCTCCTGACTGCCTGCAGCATCATATCCTCCAGGCTCCATAGACTTCAACGCCAGAACCCGACACAACTTGGCACCTATGCACCCGCAGCCTGTGGGTGAGGTAACACGAGCATTTCGGTGCTCAAGGGTAGCTTGACTCTCCTAGTGTCCAGTTCCACAGTCGTTTTAGTTCTACCTAGTCAGGATTGTCGGTACTCACCTTTTTCTTGAACTGCACTGTCCATAGACACTGTTACGCATCTCACGTGTGAGTTCACACTCTGCACACGCGTACCGTGGGCCTCCTATTACCTACCTAGAGTTAGTATAGCATGGTCCCAGTGATCCTACAGCCTCTGGACAGCTCCATTCCTTTCATCGACTTTCACATTGCACTTACTTAGTATATGGTTTGTCGTGCCCCTAGGGCACCATTTTAATTTGTGCAACTTAAACGTATTTTTCCTAAGAGATTGTCATGTGCTTAGCCCTCTGATCTCATAAAGAGTTCAGAGGTGCATGTTAGTTAAGAAATACTTGTTTATTTTCATAACAACCTGTGTGGTGTCCTTTCAGTTGGTATTCAAGGGGTTATATGTGGTAAAACAGCTGGCTTCACATGCCAAAAGAGTTTAGCCTGAGACTGCTTTGTCCATGCTACCATTAGGATAGCTGGTCTATAAGGTTGACTTACAACCAATCACCATAAGGGTTGTTTGGACTGATACAAGGTGATCACTAGAACTAGTGAGCATCATATATCAGGCCAACTTCTCACACTCGCCAGCCCGCGAAGACATGTCAGCCCGGACTGACAGACAGGACGGGGGGGGGGAGGGCTGATGCCCCGTGAGCTCAATCTCAATGGGTGTTGCGCGCCTGGAGCGCTGTGTGCAGCAGGTACCCAGCCTAAGTGTGCACCAGACCCTTGGGCTTCCCAGTGCTCCCCAATGTGTATAGCAGGACCTGCAGGTCCTCACTCTCCATGGCAACCGGAGCACATTTTATGTCCTCCTTCATCATTTCCTCTTCCAGGGAAACGACCAGCTTTGACATTGGCACCTTAAGATCCGTCCGCATGGCCACCAGCACCCGCTTCACCAACGGGCAGTGCTTCACTGCCTCATCCACAGTCTTCTTAAGTTCTGCGATCTTCCCACCTCGCAGGCCCCGATTCACAGTGACCACCTGCTGAGACTCAGCGTCCCGGATTCGGTCTGCCAAGGCCTCAGCGCTGAACCCTGCAAAAACCAAATAGTGGATGGCCCCAATGCTGGCACATGCCAGCATGGTGGCCACTGCCAGCAGGCATGAAGGCATGTAGATGGTGACTCTGTCCCCCTTCCTGATGCCGTGTCGCTTCAGAGTATTTCCCAGTCGACATGTCATTTCCAGCAGCTCTCTATATGAAATATGCTCCTCATTGCCGTGTTCATCCTTTTCCCAAATCAGGGCTACTTTATCTGGAGACGAGTGGACGTGTCGGTCTAGGCAGTTTACTGACACATTTAGCTGCCTCCCTGGGAACCATTTCACCTGGCCCCCACTAAGGTCCCCCTCCAGTACAGTCTGGAAAGGGTGTAGCCACATCAGCCGGCTCCTGGCTAGGGCCCCACAAAATGTCCCGGCCTTTTCCACCGACATCCTGTACAGACTTAGGGGGTCCACCACCACTTCCGGGAACGAGGCCGCCTCGGGCATGTGTGCAGTGATGGAACCCCCGCTCCAGGCTCGGATGGCCCCAGCATCTAAGGTCCCCCCAGAGCCTCAAGGAAGGGCTCGGAGGCAGCGAACCCCCAGCTTTATCAGAGCCATGACAGAGGGAGCACGAAAGGATTTCGGCAAAACAGGTGTTAACGGTCCCATGCAGTTGCTTAGTCACACCGTGAGTAACAGGAGCTGTCTCATATTGGGCGTGTCAGCTCAGGAGCTGTCTCATACCAGGAGCAGTGTGCCTTCTCGCCCACTGTCCGAATGAAGCAGGAAGTCTCAGCTTGTGCTCTCACACGTTGAGTGACAGGGGTTGTCTCACGCTCAAAAGTATCAGGAGCTATCTCTCACTGTGAGAGTCAGGGCACCCTCACACTGTGTGCCAGGAGCTCGCTCACACTCAGACTGTCGGGAGTCTCTCGGTGAGCATGAGGGTCTTCCTCTCACTGCTGGTGTCAGGTCAGCGCAGGAGGTTTGTACTCTTCTCTCGATCACAGTGCGTCTGTGGGGTCCCGCCCGCAGCGTCCTGTGACTGTCTCGTTGGATGCAGCAGGTGTCTCTTTTAAAATGTGAAAGTATTTGCTTGGTAAAGTTAGGCAGCCACGGTGAGAGGACGACTCTACAGCTGGTAGTTCATTAAGTGATGGGGCTTGAGTGAGGGCGCTACGCAGATTTACGCAATCCTCAGTAGTTAGGTTCTCTGACGGTGGAGGTCTCTTTCCAGTTGTAGGTTGTCCGTCTCTGGCAGTGGTCGTCTAGTCTCCGTACAGCTGCAAGTCGCCCGTCTCTGGCGGTGGTTGTCTCTGTACAGCTCTGTAGGTCGCCCGTCTCGTCTTCGTCATGCAGTGCCCGCCGCCGCCTCCTTGCTCTGCCTGGGGATGTCAGCTCCCCTGGGTCCCGCTCCGCTCACTAGTTGGCGCTTTGTCTCCCTCGCAGTTGAAAATGGCGACCCCCTCCCGACCACCAGCAGTTACTGCCTTACCCAAAGTATGTCAGCAGGAGCGGACAAATGGGGCTTTAGCTGTAGTTTAGTTGCAAGATAGGAGCGAGGCGGAGGGCTACCACTAAATATGTATTGCGATTTATTTAGCGCACGTATCACCCAAAGGCATCAAGGCGCTTGCCTTGGGAACCCGTTCTGGTATTCCCCTGTGAGATAACCCCAGCAGGGTATCCACAAGGTAAAAGCCAGGCATCCCGCCACGAGGGGCCGTAGTGGAGATTAAGCAAGCTATTGCCCAGAGTCGCAGAGTGTGAACCCGTGAGTCTAGTAGGCACCGGAACGAGAATTATCGAGTCCGTGGAATTTTTGAGCCCAAGACCCGCCAAGGCGGGGAATTGAACCCTGGTCCAGGACCGATCTCAGCTTCCAGGTCTGCCGCCTCTAACCCCTGAGCCACACTTCTCCTAATATCATTAGGAGAGAGATGAATAACGATTAGAAGGAGTCTTATGGAAGCAAGCAGATGGATGCAAGAGCCGGACGCGGTCGGGGAGAAATGGCTGCCTGCAAAGCTCCGAAATTTTCGGATTCGGGCGTGTTTAGGCTTCTGAGTGACGGATGACGTCACAGGGCGAAAGAACGCCAAAAACACGCCCCCGAATCCGAAAGAGACATGGCTTCATTGGAGTGACTCCCCTCTCCTCCAATGGCTGGCCTCCGTTTAGGAAGCCAGCCAATGGAGGAGAGACGAAAAGAGAGGCGGGATAAAGCAGCCACTCTAAGAAACAATAATTCCCTGGACTTCCGGCTTGGCCTGCGGCCAAGCCTACGGTCCCTCAACGTAAAAATTGAAGGGAGACCCACGCCAATGGTGCCAGGTCTAACAATGGTAATTTGCAAAAACTGAGAAATGCAGTTTTCAAAGTTTCATGTTGCGCACACACATGCCCTTGAGGCATGTGTGTGCGCAACATGGGTGCATGTCACTATTTCAGGTGTGCTACAGGGTGTCATTTTGACAACCTTGCACCCTTGCAATTGCATGCGCAATTTGAGAGTAGCTATTGGTACTCGCAAATTACACAGGCAATCTCCCATTCATTCCTATGGGCCTGTAGACACATAGGAATGAATGGGAAACAATTCCTTAATTGTGACTCGCAATTTGCGCGTCGCAATTAAGGAATTTGTAGGAATCGATATTTTCTCAGTGATTCCTACATGCATAGGCATTTGTGCTTCCTTATTAGCGAATCCTTATTTTTCGCTAATAAGGAATCGCAAATGGCATGTTTGATGCATGTGCCTGAAAGTGTCTAATCTATACTACTATTATAAAGTAAGAACTTTGAACCTTTGAGGCGGGTAAACTCGGGAACCACAGCGCCAATCCACACACCCGATACATCATTGTAATCGTCAGGGTGTGCAGATGGACATAGGCTATATAAACTATACAAATATGCGTTATTTAAAAAACTTTACATTAAAAAAAAAAGTAGTCCCGTCGAAGTAGCGCCGGCCGCGACCTGCGTGCTGACGTCAGGAGCACGGGGAGGAGCGGCGTCCAGGAGCGCGAGGAGGAGCGGTGGACATGGTGTGGGGGAGGAGCGGTGAGGAGCGGCGGACAGGCGGTGAGGAGCGGCGGACAGGCGGACAGGCGGGAGGAGCAGTGAGGAGTGGCAGAGCGGTGAACTGAGGAGCGCAGGGGAGGAGCGGCGGCTGAGGTAAGGCTCCGGGGGACCCACGGACAATGTCGGGGCAGGCGGGGGGCGGGCGGGGGCCCGCGCTGCTGGTAAATGTCTGAGCAGGCGGGGGCCCGGGCTTCTGGACAATGTCGGGGCGGGCGGGGGTCACGTCACGGATAGAGCCAAACAGCAGCAATGTCACATCGCTACAAAAGAAAAGAACACTGTGCTCAATACCAAGAACCCCAAATAACAAAGGGCACTAATGATCTCAGCGGGGGCCCGGGCTGCGGGACAATGTCGGGGCGTCAGGGAAGCCTGATTGCTCCCGGACAAGGTCGGGACAGGCTGCTAGTTCACATATAAAGTTGGTAGTGTGCTTGTCCATCTTAAATCCTGACGAGTTCAGGCTCCCATCATGATCCTTGAACACAGGTGCAAACAGGTTAAGGAGGAAAGTAGCCACAGGCATTAAATGCTGGCTGCGATATGCCCCAGTAGTCCTTAGATAATACAATGATCAGCGTGCAGTGCAAATGTAATACTCCAGTACCAAACGCACTTGCCGTGCAATTATGTCCTGGTTAAATATCATCAGAACCACTGCATTAACCTTATTGTTCGAAATGCATCAATGCTGGCAACATGAAAGTGACTACGTGCATTTAAAATATGTAAAATTGATTTCCTTCGCACACTGTAACCACTTAAAAAATTATCTTTTCAACACAAGGAAATCTGGAACCAAGAAGAGTCCGTGACATACTCCTCTTCTCTTCCTCCGGTCACCTTGCATGTTTCATAATTCTGGATAATCCTCTATTGAAACGCAGGTAAGCGGATCATGCACCCAATGTTTCTGTACACCAAACAGCAAACAATTCTGCCATTGAAAGGGAGCCCTAGACCCAGCAGAGGAGCTTCACACACGGGAATGGAGCATCAGTAATCAATCTAACCAGAAAAGAAAAATGTGGAAGCCAAGTTTCAAAGTTCCAACTGTTTAATTCATAAATAAAGTTGGCAGCGTGCTTGTCTGATCTTAAACCCTGACACGTTTCAGCTCCCATCACGAGCATTGATCACAGGTGCAAACAGGATAACGAGTAGGTAACCACATGCTTTAAATGGTCATCAATCATGCTGCAGAATCAAACTCTGTCAGCACATTTGATGAACGTGAACATTTATTATAATATGTGCAGCACAGGGACAGGCAACTAGCAGCCGAGTGTCCAACAAGAGGTAGTCTCACACGATCTTTTAATGTCTGAAATCACAAAAGAAGTTGTTGCTATACATGTCCAGTAAAATCACAAGAATAAGACAGGTTCTCAGAAATGATGGAGAGGGGCGCCACCTGCCCATCACCAGACTCTACAGGTTACACAATTATTAAACACCAGGCCAATCAGGATAGGCCAATACTGTGTGACACCTGCATGGTGTAAGGTAGTAGGTGTTACGGCGGGATTTTTGATCTCTTATCAGATCACTATAGATCTAGATCCCACTCAGGTCGACTGAACCTTTATTACCTGTCATAGAGTATGAAGTAATCCACTACTAGGTTAATCAGTTCAAGACTTTACACAACTCTGAAGAACCACTTACTACGAATAAGTTTTAAAGTTTTATTATAAAGCCAAAGATAACTGGAGATACAAACATCTCAATATAAGGTTCAAAAGATACACTGGCATCAATACAAACATGAATTCTCTAAATGCTCTTAGGCGACAGAAGAATATCACCAAGACTGATTCAAAGATCAGCAAGTTTGCAAGAATAGACACAAGTTGTAACTTGAGCGTCATTTACAAAAGGAGGAAAAATCCAGATTAGACTGTCCCTACACTAGACTAAGTGACATCCCTACTTAGCAGGATCTTAACCTAAAAAGGTGTCAGCCGTGGTGACTTCCAAAGAAGATCACTCACTTTCCCTTAGTCTTTGTTGTAAATCTGTGCATCGCAGTTATGCCCTCTCTGCCTACCCATCCGCTCTCTAAGGTTCCTCAGGCCATCTGCTCTAACTCCACCCAGGGGTGCTGTCCCTAATACAAAATCACAATTACAGTAGAAACTCCCCTCAGAGACGCCCCTCACGTACACCCCTCACGTGGTGTCGGTTCTGGCTTTTTCCATGCTGATACTCCTCTGGGCTCCTTGTTAGCGTTGACCTTGCTTCTCAGGCTTTTCTCCGGCAAGACGGTACCCCCCAGGAAATTCCTGAAGCCTCCTCCAGGCCTGTGCCTGTCTCCCAGAACAGAGCTCTATTCATCACTCTCTTGATTGGAACCCCCTCGCACCTGCAAACAGACACCCATGAAGTGGGCCCCAAATTCCGGCCTCCAGCTTATCTCACAAGTCGTAAACCTTCGAGCATGGTCCACAATTTATGCTTAACACGACCTGATTTTAACTAGCACATGCAGATCAAAAGAAACGACCTTATCTCTCCAGGCCTACTAGAATTACATGAAACAGGCCTGTGCACTCTATGAACCTTCTCAGCCTAAACAGTATTCTAACTTATTACACACACTGGTTATAGGAAACACTTCTATAAAACATATATTTTCAGTCTATGATCAATAATACTTTGAATTAAAACAGCAGTAATCCATATCATGTTAAATGGTAAAGGCACATTCTTTTTCAGTGAACTGCCATGAGGCCTACACATTTCTACGTTTGGCAGCATTACATTCTCCTCTGCAACGGCCACATAACATGGAATTTAATATCATTCTAACATCTCTAAACATTACTACATTAGCTTTTCACACTGATATATGCACTCTGTATTAATTAAACACTATTATATGTATGCACTCTATAAATTCGACACTCTTATATGTTCCTTTAACTAGACTGGTGCAACGTGCTTGTAAATATGGTGCACTTCTACGTTTTACTTGATTTGCGCTCTCTCATGGGGTCTTGTTACCTACATGTTCTTTGACTATGACAGCTGGGATTTTCCTATCTAATGCAATGTGCTAGTGACGTAACTATTATCTGAAAGATTTGCAATATTTGTCCAGTGCCAGTGCAGGCAGAAAGGATAAGAATGCTCTGTATTCGGTGCGTTACTTTTGCACAGCGCAACGTGGTACATGCGTGACGCAGAGCTCTCATAAAGATTTATGAAGCTATGCAAAGTTACCCTGCCTGGCTTTGAGTGGCCTCATAAATCAAGAGTGAGGGGATGCAGAGCAAATCGCTGCGTAGTCTTACTCTGCACAGGAGGCGTTCCATGGGCGTTGTAATGCGTTTTCATATGCCACACCCATTGAGTTTGATGCTACAAATTGATGTAAACATGGGAAGTGCCAGACCCGTACGCCTCCCGAGGTGAGGCATAACCAGGAGAAGTAATTGTATTTCTCCTTGTTTTTTTCCTCTTGCCATGTGCGCTGCTTTCTGCTGCACACACAGAAAGAGGAAAACCAGTGTTTAATTTGAGCTGATTGTTTCTTGTGCTCAGCACCAGCACTTAATCATCAACAGTGATGCTTTTCATGAGCACCAGTTAAGGACACATTCATTTATGGTTGGCATGGGAAGATTACGTGATTTGCCTAGAATCAAAGGATGTTGAGCTGACGCCGAAACTCGAACTTGGTGCCCTAGCTCGAATGTCAGAGGCTCTGACATTGTGCCACATCCAGTTCCCACTTTCATGAGTAGTAGTTGGTTCTTTTTTAGGTGGCGCTAACATGAGAAATGGGCTCGTGCAAACTGGTTTCCGATGAAAGCCCCAGCACTTATTATTTTTACAAATTAACCACTGAGGAAAAAAACTCTTTAGATTGTTTTTGTGCAGGAAGGTGACCCTTCCTGCACAAAAACAATCCTGGCTGCAACAGAGGCCTCCATTGCACCATGATTGCAGCTAGGCTGCCAATATGGCACCAGCGCAGGCAGAAACAACAGGAATACAGCGTATTGCACATGTAAACAACAATGGGAGAATTCTATATGTGTTAAATTTGAAATGTTTCAAACTATGTGTAGACAATCTATCAAGATTGCATGAAAGTCCAGCATACGTGCTCCATTTAAAGGTATGCAGTTCCTGGGAGGGAGGGTGTCAGGTCAGACATATAGGAAGCAAAGGTGGGGGATGGATCCTTTTGGAACTAGGGTCCCCACACACCCATGTGGGTGTCATGTTTCATTATAGGGCTTGTTCGTCATCTGGCTGGTGCTGCAATGCCCGACAGGCACCCTCAAGGGGTCTCTTTATCAGAGATCTTTTGGCCCAATGCTGTATGTGAAGTGCAAGTATGGGGCCCTGGGTGCAGTTTGGTGAAGGGATAGGTGTAAGTGTATTATGGGTAGTGAATTAAAATAGACTAAGAAAATCTCTGAAAAGAATTTTAATCTACGAGTAAGTGTGTCCAGTTACAAATGTGGTTGCCACCAAGAAAGAGTATGATCCCAGGTGGCCAAAAGAAAGGAGTTAAAAGGTCAAAATCTGTCTTGCCATGATGGAGTCAATAATGATCAGGGGGCAATTCGTCAGGACCAGTTGAATCTAATCTTTACAGCGTGTGGAACCAATGGTGAAATATATACGGAATCCCAACACGCAGTACCCTACATCGGTGTACCTTAAAAATAGGTGTCTAAAGGCTGACCTGAAATAGTAAACGCGGAAATAACACAATTGAATGATTTAATCAAATAAAACATCTTACACTAATGGTAGAGCATGTAACATGTGAAATGCGACCAACTGTGATCATGTCACACAGGGATGATAAAAACAAGCTAAGGAAAAACATATGGCAAACAGGTGACAAACATACGTGGAGGCATAATTTTAATACAATGTAAACATGAAGGATGAATCACTTACCCAATTTGGGTAGTATGACTGCCTCCTCATGAAAGCGCTGAGGTCATGCTAAACTTTAGCATGCTGTGGGAAAAAAATATAAACAATGAAAAGGCCAGAGGGATCACCCTGGTATTTAAAAATGTGACAAGTACTGATGTAGTACTTACATAGTCCTGGTGACAATACACAAATGACCTACCCTGTCTCAAGCACCTTGGAAGTGAGGGCAAAGGTGAGTTCAGCTGTTTTTTTCCTGTGTATTGTCCGTTAATCACTCTTAGGTTGTAGTTAGTGCGTTAAGAGATCAGCACTATTGGGGATGCGTGGGCGCCATATTGGACAAGTAGGTTCATAGTAAAGTGTTCCCAAATGGGGCATTAGCGTGTTCAAGTATGCGGGCCTATGGATTGCCATCCATTATGTAGGGAGCTGAGTTGCATAAAGGCCCATAGAGGTCGGCCCGGGAAGACCAGGCCCGGGCTACTATAGAGTGACACTCACGGTGTCACTGTGGGCGGGTAGGTAAAGTGGGGCTGCCTAATGTCACAGAACGACTCATTGATAGGAGTGGCGCAGTTGGTCATGAACCCGGCAGAGAGTGTTCCGAGGCCCACATCGCATGTGGCTGGGGTGCGAGGGAAAGCCTCCTACGAAGCGGTGCCAATGCTAGCAAAAGTCAGAAGTCCGCAGCTCTGTCTATTACGCCACGTCCTCTCCCCAGTTTCATGGTTAGTAGTTCGCTCTGCTTTAGGCAGCGTTAACTGGAGAAATGGGCTGGTGCAAGCTGTCTTCTGATGAGAGTCCTGACACTTTTTTTATTTTTATAAATTAACCACTGAGGAAAACACATCTTTGGGTTTGAAATTGAAAAACGATCCTGCCTGAAAGGGAGGCCCCCTTGCAACATGGTGCAAAGGTTCCTGCATATTGGCGCTAAGCTGCCAAAATGCCGCCAGCGCAGGCAGAAAGGACTGTTGTGTTCATTATACGTGTGTCCCTCTTGGGACACCTTACCCTGCGTGGGAGTTAGTGTCCCTGTGTGGACACCGTACCAGCAGTGAGGTCACCAGCTGATAACTGTCAGAACTGACAGTTACCAGCTGATCGCCGAGCTGACTGCAGCTGCGCTCCACGTTAAGGAGCATGCGTGTTGGCCTATTAATAAAGGAGTTAAGAACTTTCATCTTGTCCTGGTATTCTTAACAAAACTGGCGACGAGGGGCCAACACGCAAGAACCCACAGAGAAAAGAAAAAAAAAAGAAACAGTCACCCGGAAAAAAAACTTCACTGGCAAAGAGGATAAAATGAAAAATAATAATAACTGATGAAAGGAAGGCGTCTATATAGAAGAGCGACGAGCTGGTAATCGGGAAAAACTGAGGAGTAAGGAGCCAATGAACTGTGAGTGAACTGACGCGTCGGCTGGTGTGTGAAGCGAAGGCACAGTGAATGAATTTTAAGCAGTTTTCAGCGGCGAAAATGAAAGGAAGACAGAATTAAGCCTGATATCATGGAAAAAAAGAAGTGAACGTTGAAAACTAATTTGAGAGAAGTAGCGTTCAACTGCCAAGCAAACGGACAAGAGAAACGGCCGTTTGCAGTGAACTGACAAGGAGGAGCTGAAGTAATCGGAGCCGGCAACTACGTCATTGTGTCAACACGAAGTGTGTGGAAATAAGGTGCTGAGGAACAGATTCATTGGCAGCAATTAGCGTATAAAACGGATGAAAAGCTGTAAAATCAGGCACTTTGGGAATAATAATACTTGAGCGCCGGAGGTGTAGAAGTACAGCAGCCGAGCTAACTGACAAAACCAACAGCCGCAGCTGTGAACTGTCATTAACAGCTGAGGAGAATCGGAGCCGATGGCAATGTCATCGCGCCGTAAGAAATTGACGTGGCGGCCATTTTAGGTGTCAAACAAACACGCATTGAACCCAGCGTTCTAGTGCAGCAAAACTTAAACCAGGAAGTAATGCAGAGTGCGAACACGACGCGATCGAGCAGATCTCTTCAGTGATCTAAGAAGTAGATGTGCACCGAAGCACCAACAAGAACCGGGAGAAAAACGGTAAATTCGAAATAATCTATTTACTTTGAACTTTTCAGCAACGTACAGTGACTTGAATTAGCAATTAGTAATGCTTATTAGATTTCTGTACAACCAAACTAACTACAGAATAAGGAAGGTGACATTGGTGCAGCAGCGCATTAAATAGAAAAGCAGTATTTACTCAAAACATTACAAATATAAGCGTACTACGCTCATCTCTGAAGAAAAAAAAGGTGTACCTGCGCTTCTGCGCAACACTATAATCAGTGGAAAAAACGGTAAAATCTAATAAAAGAAAAATAGAAGAATAATAAATATATATATACTTGCAGCAAATTTCAGTGACTAAAACCTTAGCAATTGGAAAACGCACATGGGACTTTAGCAGATAAACCTTTCAACAGCAATAGAAAGGTCTTACAGGTTAAATAGTGGCAATACATTGGAAAGTCACAACTTATAGAAGCCATTAGACCAAACCCCCAGAATGAGTGACTTGGCTACAGGATGCATATGGAACCTCTGACCCCCTGAGGCATTTCTGCGTGCAGGTTGTGTACCAGTTTTAAAATGGGAAGAGTGGAAGGACTATTTCCTCAACTACATTTCCACAATTGAAGAAGATGCAGAGTTGAAGCCCGAAAAAAAGTACAAGATGTTAATGCATAACTTAGGTGCAGGAGGAATAAAAGTGTATAATTCCATAAACAAAAAAACTAGGGGCGGAAAGGATGGTGACGTGTTCTCCAGCGCAATTGAAGACCTGAACGCATACTATAAGCCTACAGTTTGTGTTGGTGTAGACAGATACAAATTTTTCCATAGGAAACAAGGGAAGGAGGAGACAATAGATGACTACGTATCTGCCCTTAAGGATCTAGCGATTAACTGTCGTTTTGGAGGACTACACGATGAACTAATAAGGGATCAAATAGTGATGCAAGGCTCAAACGAGAACATTCAAGACAATCTTTGGGCTAAGGGGGAGTACCCACTGCAGAACATAATTGATATAGCGAGGAAAGCGGAACTTACGGGACGCTGTGCCAAAGCTGTGTTAAAAGACAAAGAAATAAAGAAAGAATCTGGCCAGGTCAGCAAGGTTTCTGATCAAAAAAGTTGGAAAGTCAGCAAGCAAACGGTAAGAAAGGAAGACAATATACAACCAGAAAGAAGACAAGAGAAACGGGGTAAGGGATATTGTTACCGATGCCTGAGCACTGCACACATGGCTTATGATTTTAGATGTCCCGCCCGTGAAGCAAGGTGCACATTCTGTGGCCTAATTGGTCACTTCAACAAGGCATGTAATAGGAAGAAACCACAACATGAAAAAGCTGTGGTCGACGAAGAAGATGAGTTGGATGATGACACGGATGAAGACATCAATATGTACATCCTCATCATAGACGATGAACAAGAAGAAGAAATGGAAACAAGAAAAGGAGCAAAAACAAGAAAACCGATGTGTACCATGACGATTGGTGGGGTGGAAATAAACATAGCTGCGGATTCAGGCTCACCTTACACCATTGTGAATGAAAAGGTGTGGAAAGCAAAGTTCAAGGACGTGATCGGTGAGAGACTAAATAAACCGGACATAATTATCAAATCATTTGAGGAAAAACCAATTGAAATAATAGGGTACAGGACTCTCAGGTTCATATTCAAGAGTAGAGAGGCCCAATGTAAACTCTATGTATCGAAGATAGGACCATATGTACTTGGATGGATGGACCAAGGAAGTCTAGGAATCAAGCTGGATCCCAACAGCCGTGAACCAGTTTAAGAGAGTCTTCCAGCAAGACAGCAAGGGATGAATGGATGGAGGAACAAATGAAGAACAAAGACATAGGAATACCATCCATGCCTTGGGAGATGATTGGCATCGACGTGATTGGACCGGTGTCTGATGGAAATGAATTACAGTATATAATGGTTATAATTGACCACTACACGAACTGGCCAGAAGTAAGGGTCAATAAAAAAGCTGATTCTCTGCACGTGGTCCAAATCTTGGAAGATACATTTACGCGTGAGGGATTACCAAAAAAGTTAGTAAGTGGTAACAGGGTACAATTCAACTCAGACATTTTCAAAGGATACATGAAGAAGCGCCACATCGAACACATAACAACGTCAATATACAACCCAACGGCCAACGGAGCCGTAAAGGAATTTAACAGGGTACTTGAAGGTAACATTCTGATGTCCACGACAGACCAACAGGACTGGAAGAGAGAAATATTTAAAACAGCGTGGGCTTACAGGATAACGCCGTGCAAGTCCACTGGCACCAGCCCATTTGAACTCATGCGCGGATGGACTCCGCTTGCAAAGGACTATGTGGGTTGGGTTGAGGCTGCCCGCAGGGTACACTGGTCTTCAGCGGTGGTGAAAGAAAGACTAGATCAAGCACAATCTAGGGGCAAGAGTCATGACGACAAGGAACCCAGGTGCAGGGTAGTGGAAACCAAGGCAGGAGATGTGGCGAGGGCAAGAAGAAGCAGACATGTCGGCATGGGTCAAGAGAGATACACCAAACCTCTTCCCGTTCGCAAGGAGTACTGCAATTCTGCACGCCGGAGTGATGGTAAAGCCTGGCGTTTCTCAGCATGGACAACTCGCAAACATCCCGCAAACGATACAGTGGGCAACACACTGTTTAAAACTACTCCAGAGAAATCCGGAACGCGGAAGGGTAGTACGGCAAGACAATACGTTTCTGACACTGAATCTGACATTGAATTTCCTGCAACCCTGGGGCGGAGAAGTGATGATGGTGAGCACAAAGGTATCCGTCCAGAGGACTGTTTGGCCTCTTCATCCAGACCTGTAGGCGCGAGGTGCAAGCTACCTGCCATCCCGGTCTGCGACCTGGCGCAACCTATGGACAGAAGCAGGGCTGGTAGACTGTTGGGACCACCAGCTAAACTTAAGGACTTTACATGTGGGTAGCGGAGCCCTATGCTTCCTTCCTGTTCTTGTGGTTCCGGTTCTCCCCAAGGAAGGGGGATGTGTTGTGTTCATTATACGTGTGTCCCTCTTGGGACACCTTACCCTGCTTGCGCGTTAGTGTCCCTGTGAGGACAACGTACCAGCAGTGAGGTCACCAGCTGATAACTGTCAGAACTGACAGTTACCAGCTGATCGCCGAGCTGACTGCAGCTGCGCTCCACGTTAAGGAGCATGCGTGTTGGCCTATTAATAAAGAAGTTAAGAACTTTCATCTTGTCCTGGTATTCTTAACAAGGACAAGAATGCACTTTATTGCATAAAGACAGTGCATTCCTGTTGGCTTATGGCAGCGCAGCACGGTGCCTAGCTGAGCAGGCATATTCCAAAATGCCATAACTGAGGCCCTTAATTCTTTTGCTGTTGACGCCAGCCTTTACTCAGGTAGGCCAACACGCGCACACAACAATAGGAGCATTCTTTATGTGTTAAATTTGAAATATTTCAAACTGTGTAGCGGCATCGAGAGCCTGAAGTCGTAGTACTGAGGCAGAGAATGCCGTACATCCGTCTGCCACATCGCCTAGGTCAGCACGGCTTAGTCCTTTGTAGATTTTTCTGCGCAGCGTCAAATACAACAATAGTTCACACGTTGCAACGGGTGAAGCAGCCCCACCTGTGTTTATAGAAGGATTAGGACCTGTGCTTTCCTTCCCGAGTTTTGGACTGTGACCAAGCTCCCAAGGCCCTTCCTTCTTCTCGAGGAGCATGCTTGGATTATTCCCACACAAAGCCATTTTTTAAAAGGCATTGAATAAAAGGCGTGTAAATCACCAGTGTTGCTTTTCATTTACACTCTTCCACTTGTACGTCACTTCTACTTTTCAGGTACACTTCACACCACGTCCGCTATTCCCATCTGCTCGCCTCTTTACTCCATCATTACCTCGTGTCACCATAATTTCTGTTTTCTTTTGCGAACCTATGGATCTGATTTTTAAGATTTTGTCTGTTTCAGTGAAAGTGTGGCCGATCATATTGTTGTTCTTTCTACTGCGGGGTGATACTTTCAAGTATAATGGGTTATATACAAATACAAACTTAAATACATGGTACTCATTTTTGGACCTTGGAAGAATGAACTAATTTTCCGGAATTCGAACTTTTAATTTGGCACATACTAGCAGCAAGCATGAGACTCGATGAAAATCTTGCCGACTCTTGCCATAATTATAAGTTGGAAGGTACCGGGCTAACGATAAATATGCATGCAAATGTACCATTGCCCTGGGACCACTGCCTGCCCCTAAACAATATTTTCCCATTCATTTGCAAAGGGGAAGGGCAAGACACTACGGGGCATATTTACAAGCCCCTATAGCCACAGGAACGTCACTTTTAACGGCGTTCCTGTGGCGAGAGGGTCTTTGCCTTATTTACAAGGAGGCGTTAAGCCACTTAACCTGGCTTAACACCGACCTGTAAATAAGGCCCCCTTTCATGCTATACTTAGTATGAAAGGGGTGTGCAATGTGTGTTGCGGGGGGTGTTCCACTGCAACACCCATTTCTTTTTTGCGCTGCCCCCTATTTACAACAAACAGCAAAACGCCATGAATAATTGTTATGTGCAGGAAGGTGTTCCTTCCTGCACATGAACAATCATAAAACAAATGATGATTTGCAACTTCTGTGTGTGCTGCACAATGCAAGGGTGCCTGCGTTGGCGCTAGGCAGCTTAATTTAGTGCCTCAGCTATGGAAAACACAGGGATGTGCCACATCCTTGCAAATACAGCTCATGCCAGTGTTTTTGCACTGGTGGAACCTGGCGTTAGCCGTTTGTGCTTAACGCCACTCTCCGCCATTCCCTTGTAAATATGCCCTTACATTCCGTCCTCTATTTAATAAAAAGTTACACTTTTTACAAATCAACAAATAAATATATAATATATATACATATGCATATAAAGTGGAGAAGTGAGGCTCAATGGTTAGAGCGACAGACCCTGATGCAGAGGTCTGGCCCGAGACCAGGGTTCAATACCCTCCTCGGTGGGTCTTGGGCTCAATTCCCTCGGACCTGATAATTCTCCCCTTGGTGCCTATTCTAATCATGGGTCCCACTCTGCAACTCTGGGCAATAGGTTGCTTAATCTCCACAACTTCCCCACCAGCGCTGGGATGCCTGGCTTCACCTTGGGGGTGCCCAGGAGTGGACATTTCACAGGGAAAAGCCAGGAAGGGTTCCTAAGTGGTATACAGACAGCACCGGGACACTTCCGTTGGAGATAGCTGTGCGCTTTACAAATGCTGGCATTTATACATACATACATACACACATATATATATATATATATATATATATATATATATATATATATATATATATATATTCACTGAAAAAACCATAGGTTTAAGACACGTTATAGTTAGTTGGACATTTCACTCGTACAAAACCATAGAAATTCCCCTGTTATAGTTAATTCAGCTAACTATAACTCACGCACCCTCAATGCACTGCTGATAACGTCACATATTACATCATTCATGACATAGTCAGTGACATCACTGATGACATCTCAAATGACATCACTGATGACTTCATCCAGTGACTGTGTGTTTCTGTAAAGTTTAAATTTGTTAGGGCACTGATGAAATCTAATTAAGGCTGAAACACGTCTGCCTAGCATTTCAGGGACCCTTGGATTGCCAGGGCTTTAACACCAATAAAGCCTTCTGTTTGATTCCCAGGAGCTGTTGCCACACTCTTCTCCTCTAGGAGAGAGACTGGTAGCGATGTTATGCCAGCTTGCAGGTGCTGGCTTGTGACCGCCTTCTCGGTTTGGAGCAACGCGATTTTCCTGCTATCTCTGCCGCTGGCCGCGCGACACGAAGGGGAGATAACGCGAGACAGCGTCTTAGTGCCACATGCCGCGCGAACACTACCAGCATGCCGGCCCGGGAGCCGCCCCCTTTTGGAACGGCCAATCGGTGGCGAGATTGTGCAAGCTGGGGGCGGACTCACGGGATTTATAATGGGGAGAGCAAGCTTGCTCGGTCTTTTTCTGCCGCGTTATGCCGCTTTCAGTAAATTCATATATTATCCTGCCACTCAGGACCAATAGAAACTTTAATTAGATGCACTGGGAGGTTTCATGATGGGCTTTTCTGGTGCAACCCAGATCCGAGCACTTGTTTAATACACTTGCGGGCTCAAAAGGTTACAGCTCGGAATTAGCAAGGAAGCTTTGCCTCTTTCTGACAATCTATTTTATTCCCTAGTACCCACATGACAATCAGCATTCGAAACCCTTCTTTTCATTGTTAAACGTGCTGGTGCCTAATATATCCTAGCAGCTTGTTCCTCGCAGTGGTATTGGTACCCTGAGTCTCCCACATCTGGTTAACCAACCTTAGCCCTTCACGCTTATGTTCAGCACTCTATCGAACAATACTACACATATATTTAGTTATGTTATTCTTTTAAGCGAAAAGTGGTGTAGACGTATAGCCATTTCCAGTTCTAGGGATGACAGGCAATTATCCATGTAGTCCATCCCTTGAGAGAGAGTATTTAATTTGAAATGCAATAATGACATGATTGCGTGGAACCCTGTTGGAAATTGCCATATTACTACAGTGACCTGCTGTTGCCGTAATACAGCTGTTCAACTTTAAAAGTTGTGCACAGTTTTGTGGACACGAATATGCGCAAGTGGGGGAATTCAAATTCTACTATTAAACAAACGAGTGGCCATCCATATGAGGGAAGGTCACCGCTACAGGCCGACAGACTCTAATTAAATTAGAGACCACAACTTATTTTGAACTCACTCAGTTAGCAGTGTTGAGCCATTCTAGCCAAGGCTACTCATGCCTTGCTGTGTCATGCATTACCACTGAATATCTTGGTTTCATGCTGTGCTTCTTTTGGGTTGTCTGCCATTGTGTTTGATGAATGACATGAATGCAGCTCACCACAGAGATCATGTTAAATGAGAATGTACTATAGCAGGTGCATCATTATTCAGACTAGCGCGGAGGCACAGGACAGCCCCTTACAGAGAAGGAAGTTGTTTTAGCACACAATATGTCAAATATGAGTTGGGATTCTGAACACCAAGTTCGGGTGCAAGGGGAGCACTGCAATAATGGCAAACACTTTAAACGGAGAACTGGAATGACATTTGACGGTTACGGGCATCTGCTAGTGTGTGCTCTAACCACTCTCAAGTATGACCTTTTGCAATGATTTGCCAGGACAGTCACTGTCATGATTGTTACAGCTACTTTGCCCATACAGTACGATGTCACTGATTTCACTGACAGTAGAACGGACTCAGATGCCAAGCTATAAATAAATACATGATTGCCCTTAGAGAAAACGCAGGGAATCACGTGACTGCGCCGGGCGTAAACATGAGGCGAAGGGGCGAACTGAGATCAGGGGGCTAAGATTAGGGGGGAAACGGGTGAAAGGGCGAACCAAGTTCGGGGGAGGGGGTAAAACATGAAGTGAACGGGCGCTATACAAGGTGTATGCGCTGATAACAATTCCTAGGTGACCCACGGTTGCTCAGTACGAGATGCTTACCGACACAGTGGTGCCGCTAACTTATGCCGGGTGCACGCGTTATTGCACGTATACTCTGCAGAACACTTGCAGAGGTAAGTAATTATTCATTACAATGAGGTCACTGCTATGGCATAGTGATAGCAAAGGTTGCGATCTGTTTGGTGAATGAATATTTTACCCAATATGTACATGCCATGTTACGGTGCGATACACTCCAAGCACATGCCAGGACACCTCTGTCAATGGAAGGCACTTCAGATCAGGGGGGATAAACATGGTAAGTTAGGGGCTATGGTAACCTTCTTACCAGATTTAATTTGTCTAACAACCCCTTCCAGGACACCTCTTTCAATGGAAGGCACTTCAGATCAGGTGGGATAAACATTGTAAGTTATGGGCTATGGTAACCTTCTTACCAGATTTAATTTGTCTAACTACCCCTTCCCTGTCAAATTAAAATGTAGTAGCCGCTCCTGCGTAAGTATGCACAAAATGTGTGTCCAGAGAGGAAATTCACCGGCAATTGCAGTCTCTAATTTAGAAAACCATTGGACCGCACAGCTTGGGGGACCAGACCTGATTATCCATGAAGGGGTGGTTTCAATTTAATTATTACCTTAACTAACCACCACAGCTCGAGAATTGTACTGTCTTGGTGGTCTCAGAGATTGCCGTAGATAATGTGTGAGGAAACACATCAGGACCAGCTTTAGGAGTGGTGGTGCCCAGTGTGACAATCTTCGTTGGGACCTTCCAGACGCGAACCCGCAATTAACCTGTGCTCACCCATTGGTAGCTTGGCAAACTTAAAGGTAATGTGGAAAGTTAACTTACCCATTGGAGAAATTTTTCGGCGTTCCTTCAGTCCTATACAAATGCACTCAATAGAATCATGTTTATGGTCAATTGTTGCCTTGCCGTCTCCTAGGAATCTTCAGGCAGTCTGCAAAGCGCCACAGTTTGAGAGTTTTCTCTTGCAACTGACAAACGCAGGTATCCTGAAAGGAAACTCCAGTATCGTTTTGTATTAATCAGTATTCAAAAGTACCTACGTATAACTTGGTTTAAATTACCACAATTGGGGGTCATTGATCCTACTAGATAGGCACAACAGTGATCTCTATTCAGTCTAGAGCGAGGGCAGCAGGGACGAAGGAGTGGGTAATGGGCAGATGTCTGGAGCCAATTAATTAAATAAAAGCACTTATCTTGCAATCACCACAAGGCTTGGGCACGAGGTTAAATGCAAGCATAAATCCAAATGTGTCTAAACTAACACATGTAATCCTAAAAGGCACTGCAGTATTGGGCAGTAACCCACAACACTTCAGGTGTACACTCCGGACGTTTTGACATATTAATGCAATGTCATTCAACCAAACGGGCAACAGTCCGAGATAGCACTCCTCTTTAAGGTATATTTTGCCCTGATTTAGTCCGGGTCCAATGCCACTGAAAGCATTACTGCATCCACCAGGTAACCATTATGATCCAGAGGTGTCTTCGGTTTTAAATCGCAATGTATACGATATTTCAGGCTAGCTTGTGTGTCTTCCTTACTGACTACGTCACACACCTGCTGTAGTTTAAATTTAAACAGTTCCATCGTTAGGTCAGAGCGAGTTTATGTATACATTGAGAATGCATCCATTGTAGGAGCGAGCTGGTGGTACATACATGGCAGAGTGTGCGGTAGGTGACATCGAGGCACAGTGATTGATACGTTATGTAACAGTTTATTAGCTACTATATGAGCTTGTTTCATCAAGGAAGCAATAAATTTCCGACAAGGCTGATGAACAACTGCAATGGCTCACTATCGCCACCTTCTGGCTAACAGCCCCTTACGGAGAAGGAATTGGTTTCATGCACATATATTCAAAGATGATAGTAAAGATTCTGAACACCAAGTGCTCTAGCAGGCGGCACAGCCCCCTTTCCTGGCTCCCACGATAAAAATCATCATGCAATGCATGGTTAACAAGCACGTCATCCTGAATGGGGCAGTCCTTCATTGCTCGAGGTCAACTTTTGCTAATTAAGCCAATTATGCGTTCTATGTAGCACGGACGTTACCCGAAGGCAGAGCTCTTCGCAAACAAAATATATGAGGTAGAAACAGTGCATTGCAGAGGAACAAGTGATAAGTGTGAGGGTTGCAAGAGAGACTAAGTATACTTACAGGGAATTAAGAGAGGCTTTCCCGTTTTGTAAGAATGCTCTTAGGTTGGGTACACTTGTCGGGATTGGGGTGAACATGTCCCTCCCGGAAGTACAAGTGGAGCGAAAGAGAGCGAAATGAAGTAGCTAAGTGGGTGGGGGGCTCTGTCATCGACGGGGGCCTCCTCCAGAGCTGTGGCGGAGTACAGGGCGATCTGGAAGCAGATGAACAGTAAGGGTACCTCTGCGGCAGAAGGATACAGTCAATACCTCTGCCTGGCACAGTAGGGGTGCCCGAGCCAACAACCTGGAGCCGAGGGGGCCCAGGAAACAGCGTCGGCGCCCCGTTAGTCCTTCGGGCGGTCGGGGGGCCTGAACCGACCGGGGTGTGCCTCATCGCTCCGCCCTGACAGGGGGGGCGGGAGTAAACAGTAGTAAAGTACTAACGTATTGCACCGTCAAGAGCATCGACTTACCGTGCAAGATGGCTAATTAGGCATGCGGGTCAGCGAGGGGCTGCCGCATTGGATCGCCTGTAAGATGACCCACCTTATTTGCTACTTGTTATGCAAAATAAACCTGCACTACCGTTTCCCACAATTATGTCTCATGAGTCTCCTTGGTATGGATGTGGTATGGGGCGCAAGGTAGAGGGAGCGCTGGCGGTGTGGGCACTATGCCGCTGGCCGCGCGACACGAAGGGGAGATAACGCGAGACAGCGTCTTAGTGCCACATGCCGCGCGAACACTACCAGCATGCCCGCCCGGGAGCCGCCCCCTTTTGGAACGGCTAATCGGTGGCGAGATTGTGCAAGCTGGGGGCGGACTCACGGGATTTATAATGGGGAGAGCAAGCTTGCTCGGTCTTTTTCTGCCGCGTTTCCTGGGCTGCTCTGCGCTGTTCCCACCCTGGCCCTGACCCAGCAGCAGAGCGGCAGGCGAATTGTGAACAAATTAATGGTCTGTTTTGTGTTGCAGGCGGAGTCACAGGGCGATCTGGAAGCAGATGGACAGTAAGGGTACCTCTGCGGCAGAAGGATACAGTCAATACCTCTGCCTGGCACAGTAGGGGTGCCCGAGCCAACAACCTGGAGCCGAGGGGGCCCAGGAAACAGCGTCGGCGCCCCGTTAGTCCTTCGGGCGGTCGGGGGGCCTGAACCGACCGGGGGTGTGCCTCATCGCTCCGCCCTGACAGGGGGGGCGGGAGTAAACCGTAGTAAAGTACTAACGTATTGCACCGTCAAGAGCATCGACTTACCATGCAAGATGGCTAATTAGGCATGCGGGTCAGCGAGGGGCTGCCGCATTGGATCGCCTGTAAGATGACCCACCTTATTTGCTACTTGTTATGCAAAATAAACCTGCACTACCGTTTCCCACAATTATGTCTCATGAGTCTCCTTGGTATGGATGTGGTATGGGGCGCAAGGTAGAGGGAGCGCTGGCGGTGTGGGCACTATGATGTGTGCATAAAATTGCTACAAGTTGCCCCCCAGTGCCCTACATGGAGGAAATTGTTACATTGGGGAAAGAGGAGGCAGAATTCATTCTGCCTGATTAATGGGGACAAATGAAGGACTTTACCTGCTGTATACCTGCGGCGGTGAGGGAGCACCGTCCAACACTGTTTGGTGGCATCACGTGATGTTTTGGAAGTCTCGTCACTGAATTGGGCTCCACAGGTGAACTCCAACGCCCAGAATGCAGTGCTGCAGCAGGAGTAGCGTGAGGTGCCTTGCAGCTGTGAGGCATAGGAGGAGCCAGTGATCACGTGATTGGGTATGATCACTTTTAAACAACAGAGAAGCAGATCCCTGGAAACAATGAGGACACTGAAATGGGGCACTGATGAAAGCTAATTAAGGCTGAAACAAGTCTGCCTAGTGTTCACGGACCCTTGGATTGCCAGCGCTTTAACACCAATAAAGCCTTCTGTTTGATTCCCCAGAGCTGTTGTCACACTCTTTTCATCTAGGAGAGAGACTGGTAGCGATAATTCCTTTACTGCTCTCTTCATGAACGTGGCGCTGCTTGCAGCTGTGCGTATATATATATATATATATATATATATATATATATATATATATATATATATATATATATATATATATATATATATATAATCCGCAAAGTTACCCACAACAGAAGAGTCCTCAACAGGTTTCTTTAGCTCAAAATTTTAATGAAGGCTGCATCACAGACAGTTCAACACTCCACAGCATATTCATGAAGCCTGACGCGTTTCGTGACTCTTCACTTCCTCAGAGGTTTAACACCTGTTTTAGCGCAGCCAAAGGCACACCTACTTTTAAGTCCAATTCCAGCCCCCAGTGGGCATGCCACTCGCGTGGCTTGCTGGAATCTGTAGTTGCCCCAATATCGCTACCGTGAGCTGGCCGGCAGTCCTGGAATTTGTTTTAAAATGAAACGACAGTGGGTTGCTGAGCCGAGTTGGACTATTTGTTGCACTTCGCTGTCCTTCATTTTCAGCACCTGTCCCCTTGTTTGCATGCGCCGCTTGTGGCATCGCAGGGGTCCGTTTTGACACAGCGGGGCTCTTCACCGGCTAGGTCAGCCATTAAATAAAATCAGCAAAGTTACCCACCACAGAAGATTCCTCAACAGGTTTCTTTAGTTCGAAATTTTAATGAAGGCTGCATCACAGACAGTTCAACACTCCACAGCATATTCATGAAGCCTGACGCGTTTCGTGACCCTTCACTTCCTCAGAGGCTTAACACCTGTTTTAGCGGAGCCAAAGGCACACCTACTTTTAAGTCCAATTCCAGCCCCCAGTGGGCCTGCCACTCGCATGGCCTGCTGGAATCTGTAGTTGCCACAATATTGCTACCGTGAGCTGGCCCGCAGTCCTGGAATTTGTTTTAAAATAAAACCACAGTGGGTTGCTGAGCCGAGTTGGACTATTTGCTGCACTTCGCTGTCCACACCACCGAACCCCACTGGACCGACCACCGCTGCATTCACTTCACCTTCAAAAAACCAACCACGCACCACCGCACCCAACAGCTGCCTCGCCGCGGCTGGAGCAAAGTCACTGAAGACCAACTGCTCACCACCCTCTCCCAGAACCCACCCACCAACCTAGACGTGGCAGCCCGCAACCTCAGACAGTGGATCGACGCCTGTGCCAACACCCTCGCCCCACTGAAGAAATCCTCCAACAGCCACACCGATGAGCTCCTGGCCTCCAAGCTCGCATGCCGGAAACTGGGGAAGAAATGGCTCCACGAATGTACACCGGACAACCACGCAGCCCACAAGGACACTTCCCGCAGACACCACCACCTCATCAGATCAGCCAAGAGGTCCTCCTTCAAAGACCGCCTGGATAACAACGCACACAACAGCAAAGAGCTCTTCCGCATCGTTAAAGAACTATCCAACCCCAGCACCAACACCAACAACATCCTGCCCTCACAGGAACTGTGTGACTTACTAGCCATCTTCTTCCACCGCAAGATTGCTGATATCCACGACAGTTTCAACACCACGACTGACCCGACCACGCCAGACTCCACCCCTCCTCCGAACACCAACAACGCCAACCGCCTTACCTCCTGGTCCAACGTCAGCGACGACGAGACACGCAAGGTCATGAACTCCATTCACTCAGGATCTTCAACAGACCCGTGCCCACACCACATATTTAACAAGGCAGACGCAGCCATCGCCCCCAACTATGGAAGGTCATCAACATCTCTTTCGAAACAGAGACATTCCCAGAAAGCTGGAAGCACGCCCAAATCAACGCCCTCCTTAAGAAGCCCAAGGCGGACCCCAAGGACCTCAAGAACTTCCGGCCCAGCTCCCTGCTCCCGTTCCTGGCGAAGGTCATCGAGAAAATCGTCAACATGCAACTGACCCGCCACCTCGAAACCAACAACATCCTGGACCTGTCCCAATCCGGATTCAGACAAAATCACAGCACTGAGACTGCCCTCATCGCTACCACAGACGACATCAGGCGCCAATTAGACAATGGCGAAACATCAGCCCTTATCCTCCTTGACCTCTCGGATGCCTTCGACACGATCTTCCATCGCACTCTAAAAACACGCCTCAAAGAAGCCGAAATCCAAGAGAAGGCCCTCGACTGGACCACATCCTTCCTCTCCGGCAGATCACAGAGTGTCCGCCTCCCACCCTTCCGAACCGAGGCCACCGACATCATCTGTGGCGTCACTCAGGGCTCCTACCTCAGCCCAACGCTGTTCAACATCTACATGGCCCCCCTCGCACAAGTGGCCGGCCACCACAACCTCAACATCATCTCCTATGCCGACGACACTCAGCTCGTCCTCTCCCTCACCAAGGACCCACGCACCGGCAAAACGAACATCCACGACGGAATGAAGACCATTGCCGACTGGATGAGGAGCAGCCGGCTGAAACTGAACTCGGACAAGACGGAGGTCCTCCTCCTCGGACCCAACCCCTCGGCCTGGGACGACTCCTGGTGGCCGACCACTCTCGGGACAGCACCAACACCCACTGACCACGCACGCAATCTAGGATTCATCCTTGACTCCTCCCTCTCCATGTCCAAACAGGTCAACGCCGTCTCCTCCTCCTGCTACAACACCATCCGCATGCTCTGCAGTATCTACAAGTGGATCCCGACTGAAACAAGAAGACACTGGTCCTCGTCAGCAGCAGGCTGGACTACGGCAACTTACTCTATGCCGGAATCCCAGCCAAACACCTACAACGACTACAGCGCATCCAAAATGCCTCCGCCCGACTGATGGTCAACGTCCCCCGCCGCAGCCACATCACCCGCCAACTGACAAACCTACACTGGCTCCCTGTCGACAAGAGGATCACCTTCAAACTCCTCACCCACGCACACAAAGCACTCCACAACACCGGACCAGCCTACCTGAACAGCAGACTCAGCTTCCACACCCTCACCAGCCAGCTCCGCTCCGCCAGACTCGCCATCGCCGCCGTCCCCCGGCATCCAACGAACAACCTCCGGCTGAAGAACCTTCTCCTACCTCGCCGCCAAGACCTGAAACACCCTGCCTACCCACCTACAGTAGACCGAAGACCTACTCACCTTCAGAAGACTCCTCAAGACCTGGCTCTACGAGCAGTAGCGAACCCCCCTCCCCCCCTCTCCCTCTCAGCGCCTTCAGACCCTCACGGGTGAGTAGCGTGCTTTACAAATACCATGATTGATTGATTGATTGATTCATTATCAGCACCTGTCCCCTTGATTGCGTGCGCTGCTTGTGGCATCGCAGGGGCCTGTTTTGACACGTCGGGGCTCTTCACCGGCTAGGTCAGCCGTTAAATACAATCTGCAAAGTTACCCACAAAAGAAGAGTCCTGAACAGGTTTCTTTAGCTCAAAAGTTTAATTAAGGCTGCATCAAAGACAGTTCAACACTCCACAGCATATTCATGAAGCCTGGCGCGTTTCGTGACTCTTCACTTCCTCAGAGGCTTAACACCTGTTTTAGCGTAGCCAAAGGCACACCTACTTTTAAGTCCAATTCCAGCCCCCAGTGGGCGTGCCACTCGCATGGCTTGCTGGAATCTGTAGTTGCCACAATATTGCTACTGTGAGCTGGCCCGCAGTCCTGCAATTTGTTTTAAAATGAAACCACAGTGGGTTGCTGAGCCGAGTTGGACTATATGCTGCACTTCGCTGTCCTTCATTATTGTCACATGTCCCCTTGTTCGCGTGCGCCGCTTGTGGCGTCGCAGGGGTCCGTCCGTTCTGCACCTGCAATGCACTGCTGATGATGTCACATATTACATAATTCATGACATGGTCAGTGATATCACTGATTACATCACTGATGACATCTCAAATGACTTTACTGATGACATCATCCAGTGACTGTGTGTTTCTGTAAAGTTTAAATTTGTTTTATATATATGCCAAGCTGTATTGAAGAATGAGTGGGTGTATAAGTGTCTGTATAAAGGATTTAGTAGGTATGTGTCTGACTGCATAAATGAGTGATTACATGTGTCTTACTGAATGCATGGGTTAGTGACTAAACTGTGTGAATGGCTGTTTCAGCCTGTCTGTTGTTGTCTAACCTGCTGCATGGGTTGCTCAGTAGCTACATAAGTGTCTCTATGGGTTATTGATTGTTTGCCTGAGTATTTGTATGGGAGAGTGAGTGAGTGTGTGGGTGGGTAAGAGGTGTCTGACTCAGTGCATAGATATGTGAGTGGTTCATTCATTGGGTTTATGGGTTCAAAAGTGCATGTGGAAACAGCTGTATGGGTGGGTGAGTGTGTGTATTAGTCTGGTGGTAACTGAATGGATGTCTCAGTGGTACATGAGCAAGTAACTACATATGTAACATAAAGTGTATGTGAGAGTTGAAGAATATAAATAACTATACATGAGACTGGAGTCAGTGATTGTGAGAGTGGCTGCATAGATGAGTGTGTACTTGTATCAGTGATTACATAAGAGACTAAGTATGCGTTAGTATCTGTATAAATACATAAGGTGGTGTGTGTATACCTGTATAGGTGAGTAAATGGAAGTGTGATTGATTCTTTGCATGACTGACTAGGTGTGTGAATAACTCCATGGGTGAGTGGCAGCGTGTGAGTGTCTGTATAGATGTATGAGTGCATATGATAGTGTTGTATTCATGAGTGACTGCATGTATGAGGGACTGTATGGGGGAATGAGTGGATGTGTGTCTAGACCTAGGAATCAGTGAGTACGTATGTATTAACTGGTATTGGTGTGTCCATTGTT
Organism: Lissotriton vulgaris; assembly: GCF_964263255.1. NCBI lineage: Eukaryota > Metazoa > Chordata > Amphibia > Caudata > Salamandridae > Lissotriton > Lissotriton vulgaris. The sequence goes on along the minus strand of NC_141689.1, from coordinate 1,956,910,458 downwards.
TTGAAAATGATACTCTATATTTTAGAGTGAATGTAACAAAGGTTATATTAGAGTGTGAGGAGGTGCCTCAGATTTTCTAGTGGATGATGTCATCAGTGATGTCATCAGTGATGTAATTTGAGATGTCATCAGTGATGTAATCAGTGATGTCAGTGGCCATGTCATGAATGCTGTAATATGTGATGTCATCAGCAGTGCATTGCGGGTGCGTGAGTTATGGTTAGCTGAACTAACTATAACGGGAATTTCTATAATTACATACGAGTGAAATGTCCAACTAACTATAACATGTATGATTTTTTCTATGAATTTCTAACGTTTTTTTAAATGCTAATGTCTAACTATAACGTGCCTGAAACCTATGTTTTTTTCTGTGAATTTTTAAGGTTTTAAATGCTAATTTCTAACTATAACGTGTCTGAAACCTATGTTTTTTTCTGTGAATTTCAAAGTTTTTTTAAATGCTGTGGCCTTCCACAAATGCAGAGGCTCATGGAGGACATGCTGTGGATGGGGGAGTGAAGGATGACACCCTCGCTTGAACATGAAATGTAGCTGGGATCTACCATGCCCTTCAGATCCTCATCATGGCATTGCTTCCACAAGGCATGGTGCAGATTGTCAGGAATACAATTGCTTGCCTCCTAAACTGCTCCCCTAGAAGGAAAAAGACCTTCTTTGCACTTTACCCCCATTGGTACTTGCAACATTTCCATTCTAAGGTGTTCTTGCCCCGTTTGCAGTTCCGAATCGCCAGCACTAGTTTTCCCGGAATTCCAAGATGGCGAGCGCAATCGAAACCAACGGTAGCAGTCTAGTCTTTCTGCTCTCGCGCTGTAGTGTTTCAACGAGCGGGCGAGCCCTTCAAGCTGTGCACTTCATTTGTGGCTTTTGGCTGAGGAGTAGCGTTTCCTCAGCGCGCCGGTTCCTGAGGAGAATTCTGCTGTTTTCCTTTGTCGCTTTGAACTTCTGTTACTAGTTTGTAAACCCGCCCACTATAGTGGTGTGCACACCAGAGACAATTCATTTTTTTGGAGACTAGTGTCTCAATTCTTCAGTAATGTTAAGCAGCTGCTTGGACTTTCTGCTTCATTTAGGAAGAGTCGACCTCAACTGTGCAGCATAGTTTTCAGAGGTCTATCTGAATTCAGCTCATAGGAAAAAACTGTAAGACTGTTCCATTATTTTCTTGTTATCAAAAGGACTTGTTGCAATTTATGTTTAGAGCTATATTTAAGCTGTATAAGAAAAGTATTGTTTTAAAAAACTGTTTAAAAACCTGGGAACAATAATTTATGAGCTACAGTATGAGCACAAGCTCTCTCAATCTACATCAAAAGTTCCAGAGGGTTTACCGACAAGGAGTTGTAGTTTCTTCAGTCTCAGAGAGGGGCAAGCCTCTTCTAGTTTTCAGGTGTGTAATCAATTAATGTGGTATTGAACAATTCTCACTAATGCAATTTCTCTGTGGTTAAAGATACAATTAGAAGCACAGAACTAATCAGTGTGCCTTAACTTTTGTATAGGTTCTGCTCTCTCATATGTGGTGCAAGCTCAAAATATTCGAGTAAAGAGAAGAGCAGAGGATAACTGGATCTGGAGGCGGTCTCTCTTGTCTTCCCATTCCCCCCCCCCCCCTTGGGTGATTCAGTGCAGATTATTATCTAAGTTAGCCTGTTCACCTGTAGAGGGGTGTTGGGATCAGCATCTGCTCCTGTGGAAATTATTTAATTGGTGCATCCTGACAGATTGAAGTGCCTTCTTACTAATCCCACCGAGCAGTATGGCTGAGGGAATAGACCTAAATGCCATAGCGGCCCTTATGGATAGCATAAAGAAACAATTAACCCTAGACTTAGAAGAAAATAAGAGTCTCAGGGAAGAAATCAAAAGGTCACACGTTGAGACACAACAGTTAATGCAAAAGGTTAATGACCTAACTTCCCAGTCCATGAGCTTTTCAACAAAACCTTCCTCAGCTTCGGCCCCAGAAATCTCTACTCAGGTCATTCTTCTATTTCCCCAATAATTCCCCTAGCACCTCCTGAACGTTTTCATGGAGACCCTCATAAGGCACACATTTTTATTACCCAATGCTCTTTACACTTCCTTTGCAGACCAGTCATTTTTGCAGATGATCAATCCAAAACAGCCTTCATATTGTCTTATTTGAGTGGGGACGCTGCATCCTGATCCATGCCGTTAGTCTCTCAAGATAATCCCTTGCTTTATGATTTTGTAAAATTCAAGGCGGAATTTCTTTGAATTTTTGATTAACGAGCAATATCCCAGGCTACGGATAACAAGTTACTTGACCTTAAGGAAGGAAACTGAGATTTGGTCGCATACCTTGCACAGTTCAATTAAATGATTGTGGAGGCGGAATGGCCCGAAAGTAAAAGATCTGCAATTTTTTACAGAGAACTGCGTGATGAGTTAAAGGATGCCCTAGCCCAAATTCCAGACCGTCCAACAGAGGTTTCAAAATTAATTGAGCTGGTGTTGCAGATTAAACAGAGATTATTCGAAATTCCAGCTACTGTCTTCTCCACTGTTACAAACCTTCAGAAGAAGACTACGTTTCTTCTCCAACGAAGATTTTGACCACTAGATCAAATCAAATCTGTGCTTTAGAAACTGAGATCATACCACCACAGTACCAGGACCTAGCAGTAAGCATGGGCGGAAAATCCGTTACGCTCGCGGATTTTCGGGAAATTCGCAATCCGCGAGATTTGCGAATTTCCCGCAAAATCCGCAAATTCGCACGCAGCGGATTTTTTTTGCGGCGCGCGGCGTTGGTGATACAATTTTTGCGGCGCGCGGCGTTTATCATCGTTTGCCGAGTTGTTTTTCTCGATATTTTGCGAGTGCTGCGCCATTTTGGATCTTGCTGTGTGATCCCGCGGGAATTTGGCGAGCGCGATTACGTCATCGCGGTTTGCCAACTTGCACAGCGAGAGTTTGTCAACGCGAGTACGGCGAGATCACGTCTCGCGGTACTTCGCAATTGCGAGATTTGAGATGCGGCGAGCAGCAACAATCTCGCACAAGCTAAAATATAAAATTTGCACTTCTGCACAAGAAATCCACCAGCAAGCAGCATACACCTTCTTGAAATGATGATTTTTATCTTAATAACTCCTTAGGTTGACATTTGCCTGCACTTTTTTAGCGAGGAGTCCATTTTGGGGAGGGGGGGAGGGGGGTGGGAGGAAGGAAGTGCCCCACAGTCTTCAACTTCCTGTTCCTGTCCAGCAGGCTCCTCCCAGTGCTTTGTCCATCTCCTGGTCACTTTTCATTTGGATCTGGAGCTGGAAGGATTACTTTTTGTGGATGCTGATGGATATTTGGATTTGAGGCCTTTTTGACTTTCTTTGGATCACTGTTGGATTAGAAATTTTACAAGTAAGTTTGTTTGGGGCATTACAGTTGCTGCAACTAACATTTTGGAATTTTCGATTTTTGGGCTGTTTTGGGGCCTTTTGCCCAGGGGTACTCAGTGGTGGGTGGACTGAGTCTTTCTGTGGGTTGTCTTGAACTTAAACATCATGGAGGGCATGGATGGATTGGGATTGTGCTGATTTTTCAGTGATTTTCGTTTTTTGGGGCTGTACTTGTGGCCTTTTCACCAGGGGTATTTGAGTCTAGCATGGGCCTAGTCTTTCTGTGGGTTGTCTTGAATTTAAACATCATGGAGGGCATGGATGGATTGGGATTGTGCTGATTTTTCAGTGATTTTCGTTTTTTGGGGCTGTACTTGTGGCCTTTTCACCAGGGGTATTTGAGTCTAGCATGGGCCTAGTCTTTCTGTGGGGTGTCTTGAACTTAAACATCATGGAGGGCATGGATGGAATGGGATTGTGCTGATTTTGCAATGTTTTTCGATTTTTGGGGGTGTTCATGGGGAGGGACAGGCCATGTGGCTGGGGGCCATTTTGAGTGCTGCTACAGGCACTGGCCATGTGCTGGGAGGCAAGTGGCCATTTTGAATGCAGGCATTGTTGTTAGGCCTGCAACCATTTTGCCTACTTTTCAACCTTTATGCCCAGGGGTAGTGAGTCTTGCATGGGCCTAATCTTTCTGTGGGTTGTCTTGAATTTAAACATCATGGAGGGCATGGATGGATTGGGATTGTGCTGATTTTTCAGTGATTTTCGTTTTTTGGGGCTGTACTTGTGGCCTTTTCACCAGGGGTATTTGAGTCTAGCATGGGCCTAGTCTTTCTGTGGGTTGTCTTGAATTTAAACATCATGGAGGGCATGGATGGATTGGGATTGTGCTGATTTTTCAGTGATTTTCGTTTTTTGGGGCTGTACTTGTGGCCTTTTCACCAGGGGTATTTGAGTCTAGCATGGGCCTAGTCTTTCTGTGGGTTGTCTTGAATTTAAACATCATGGAGGGCATGGATGGATTGGGATTGTGCTGATTTTTCAGTGATTTTCGTTTTTTTGGGCTGTACTTGTGGCCTTCTCACCAGGGGTATTTGAGTCTAGCATGAGCCTAGTCTTTCTGTGGGCTGTCTTGAAGTTAAACATCATGGAGGGCATGGATGGAATGGGATTGTGCTGATTTTGCAGTGTTTTTCGATTTTTGGGGGTGTTCATGGGGAGGGACAGGCCATGTGGCTGGGGACCATTTTGAGTGCTGCTACAGGCACTGGCCATGTGCTGGGAGGCAAGTGGCCATTTTGAATGCAGGCATTGTTGTTAGGCCTGCAACCATTTTGCCTACTTTTCAACCTTTATACCCAGGGGTAGTGAGTCTTGCATGGCCTAGTCTTTCTGTGGGTTGTCTTGAATTTAAACATCATGGAGGGCATGGATGGATTGGGATTGTGCTGATTTTTCAGTGATTTTCGTTTTTTGGGGCTGTACTTGTGGCCTTTTCACCAGGGGTATTTGAGTCTAGCATGGGCCTAGTCTTTCTGTGGGTTGTCTTGAATTTAAACATCATGGAGGGCATGGATGGATTGGGATTGTGCTGATTTTTCAGTGATTTTCGTTTTTTGGGGCTGTATTTGTGGCCTTTTCACCAGGGGTATTTGAGTCTAGCATGGGCCTAGTCTTTCTGTGGGTTGTCTTGAATTTAAACATCATGGAGGGCATGGATGGATTGGGATTGTGCTGATTTTTCAGTGATTTTCGTTTTTTGGGGCTGTACTTGTGGCCTTTTCACCAGGGGTATTTGAGTCTAGCATGGGGCTAGTCTTTCTGTGGGGTGTCTTGAACTTAAACATCATGGAGGGCATGGATGGAATGGGATTGTGCTGATTTTTCTGTTTTTTTTTCTCGATTTTTTTGTGGTGTATAACTGAACTGATGTTCCTCTGTCTTCCATTGTTTTTAGGTGCACAAGACTCAAGAGAACCACCAGTGCCAGGAAGAAGTCCTGCAGCGGTGTGTGTGTGCAGCATAACGTCACGCGACGTCACGTCTGGCCTCAGACAACTCTACAATTCATGCAACTGCGGCCTGCTGTCTGACCTGCTCTGAAGAAGATGGCCCCAAAAAAAGTTCTCCGTAGCTCCTCTAGCAAGAAAGTTGCTAGTAAGGAGCAGAAGAAGCCAGTTACCAAGGAGGCTGGTGTGCCAACCGCCACGTTTTTTGGGAGCAAAAAAAAAAGTACGCCTGCAGCAGCAGCAGGATCTGCTGGGGACCAAGCTGGGAGCAGCACCCCTGCTCCATTGGGTTCAGTGCCTCCACCACCACGCCAACTTAAGTCAAAGCCCTTGAGTGCTTCAGAGGCAGTCAGTGTACTTCTCCAATCACCATCGACCAGTGATGTTGGCTCATCGCAAGAAAGTAGCAGCAATGTCCCTGAATCAACACAGGTTGTTGTAACTCATCTGACAAGTGTTGAACAACCACAGCCGCAACAACAACACCATGTGCAAGTACAAGCCCAAGTACATGTGGAAGGAGAGGCAGCAAAAGGAGATGCGCAAGCAGAGGTGCATGGAGGGTCACAAGTGCCTACAATAGTTGTTCCTCCCGAAGTAGGGGCACATCAGGAAATCGACAATGAAGCCGAGGTATCATTGGAAGCCACTCCTCCTGATGATCATTCATTGTCTTCCACATCCCTAGCAAGGAAAAGATCAAGGGGGGTGTCTACATCTTCTTCAAGCCCACCTCCTTCTGATGATACGGATCCAGCTTGGGAACCACCACTGCGGTCTGAGAGTGAGGCACACCATGATCTGACAAAGGTACCTAAGCGTAAAAGGAAGGTCGTCGAAAAACTCATAGCTATGGAGTGTGATGAGGCTCAACAAGAAGTGACAGATACTGCTGGTGATGAAGCCTCTCACGATGACAACGAGCCAGTCATCACAAAGGTCACTGCAGCCCCAGCGGGCATGCAGCAAAGAGACATTTTGACCCTATCCCGAGAAGCTGCTGAGTGTGATGATGATGTCGACGAGGAGGCAATGGAAATGGAAACACAACAATCATTAGATTTGGAGTTAACTAGTACACCAACACCTACCGCTTCCATATTTCTTCCTCGCAAGAAGGGACCTACATGCACCTCGACCTCAATTTGTGGTGGTGAAAGTGCAAAACGTACTGAAGTTCGGCAATCCACATACTCCACTTCATCTGGCATTAGCAGCAGGACCACCACCACCAGTATCGCCGCCTCCTCCGGCCCCCAAAGACATTTCAAGTCTACAGTTTGGGACTTCTTTAGTGTTTGCCCAAAAAATGAAACCGTAGCCATTTGTAGCATGTGTAAGGTTCGAGTTAGTCGTGGTAAGTTGGGTTCCAACTATGGTACCGGAGGCCAGAGAGGTCATCTTGAAAGAAAGCACGCTGTCAAATGGTTTGCGCACCTACAGGCGATCAAGGAACCCCGAATTGCACGTAATGCTGTTTCATCTGATGATGACGAGGAGGAAGAAGACGTGTCAAACCCTTCACTTACACCCAGTACCCCTGTCAGCAGCACACCCCATGTGAGCCACACTAAGAGTGTGGGAGAGAGTGATACACCATTGCGAAAAAGTTCATCAGCGAGCGTAACTGGGTCGAAGATATCATCATCATCCCGTAAATCTTTGGTCCAGGGCAACATTAAAAAGATGTTGTTTACAGAAGCGCAATATGAACGCAACCACCCACTGACGCGTCTGTATAACACTAAGCTGGCTAAAATGCTAGCTCTGGACCTTCTCCCTTTTTCTTTTGTAGAAGGGGTTGGTTTTCTAGAATTAGTGGCAGCGCTCTGCCCTAAATGGAAGGTTCCTAGCCGGTTCTATTTTGCCCGAGTTGCGGTTCCAGCACTACACGAAGATGTTCTGAAGGTGATTGGGGCAGCTTTGCATAAGAGTGCTGTTCACACTATACATATGACAACAGACATGTGGACCAGTGGCGCAGGCGCTGATTACATGTGCATCACTGCACACTGGGTCTCTTTTTCAGGGGCTAAAGCAAAGCTAAACACAGGTGTTGACACGGACATTGTTTTTAAAGCTGCTCGGAAACATGCAACACTAGCCATGTTTGGTTTGGAGAAACGCCACACAGCAGAAAACATTTTGGATGTCTTTAACACAAAGGTCCTTAACTGGCTGTCCCCACTAAAACGCCAGGTTGGTTATGTTTCCACGGACAATGGCGCCAATATAGTTAAGGCCATGAAGCTGGGTCACTATTTCAGAGTGCCGTGTTTGGCGCACTGTATAAACCTGGTTGTCCAAAAATCCTTGGCTAATAAAGGCAGTGCAGCGTACAGAGTATTGGACACCTGCCGAAAAATGTGCAACCATTTCAGCCATTCTTTTAAGGCCCGGAAGCATCTGAGGAGCTGTCTATATCAACGTAAAATGCCAGTGAAAGCACTCATCCAGGAGGTGGTAACACGTTGGAACTCAACCTTCTACATGCTTGAGCGTCTGTATGAGCAGTATACGGTACTCGATCAATATTTCCTTACAGAGGGTACAGAGGACCTGAGGATGGGTGCGGCGCAATGGAACATAGTTCAAAGCCTGACACGCATGCTTCGTCCTTTTGAGTTCTTCACGCGTGCAGTCAGCAAGGAGGACTGTAATTTGGGAAAAGCTATCCCATTGTTGTACATGCTGGAGGACCAACTGAAGGAGGTGTGTTCTGTGTTTGAAAAAGATGTAAAAAACCAAGACTCTTTTCTTCTGGCTGAGAATTTATTAGAGCTCCTACAAGGTGATGAACGTCTTAAAAAGATCCACTCAGAAGAGCATTACATTTGTGCTACTATTCTGGATCCACGCTACAAAAAGGCGCTGTCAGGCCAAGCATTCTTTCCTTTTGATGATGAACATGTTCCAAAGTACAAACATTGGCTAGCCTTGCCAGCCAAGAGGTTTGAAAGAGAATGGCTGAAAATTGAAGGAAATGGCAGTACATCGGCAAGCCATCCCCAGTCAAAACAATCCACTTCTGCACTTGTGGCTGTGGCACAAGTGACCTCTCAGCCGTTAAAGACACCGGCAACCGGATCATCTGCACCAGACACAACAGAAACATTGGAGGCTGAAGAGGATTGGCTAGCTCTGCGTGGGTTTGGTTCTCAAAAGTTCAGAGGCACAGCAAGAGCTAATCAAAGTGGAGGAACCTTGGATGGGGACCTTGAGTCGATGGTGAAGGACTATCTGAATGACTCAACAGAGGTCTATGTTAATTCTGACCCATTGGCGTATTGGCATGGGAAAAATGAATTGTGGCCACAGCTCACCAACCTGGCTTTAAACTACTTGTCTTGCCCACTCGCAAGCGTGTCTTCTGAACGGGTTTTCAGTGCTGCTGGTGGCATTGTAACTCCCAAACGGAGCCGCCTCTCGCCCAAAAATGTGGAGAGGTTAACAATGATCAAGATGAATCAGCACCTTATACCACCAGATTTCTGAGTACGAGAAAGCGCGCCGAATGAAGACGAGGTAGCCAGCAACATAGATGAGGGAATTTCTACTCTGTCAGGTGACACTGAGCTCACCCTGCCTGAATTCGCAGAGTATGATGACGAAGCCTTATTCTCATTCCTGGACCGTGATACCGAGCCCTGACAATGAGACAACGAATCAATAACTTTCTTTTTCGTCCTTATTCACTTTTATTCCTGTGTGTCTGTCTTTCTTTGTTGTGCACAGTTAATATATTTCAAACTTTAATCAGATAATCACAAAAACAAGCCCATCAGCAGAACTGTCTTCACTGGTTTACTAATTGATTTAAAGTTGCCGCAGTCTGCATTCCTCAGGTTCACAAGTTCAGAAGAACATGCTCCTCTATCCTCCTCCTTCAGACTCCTATTTCCATCAAACCAGAGGGCTGGTTTACGCCCAATGAAGAAAGACTCAGCACTTGTGGGGGTGTTGTTCTACCTCTTTGCAGGTGAGTTGACGGCTCTGGGACCATTGTTGGGAAGCTCTAATACCAGATAAAAGTGGTTTGGACCAAATCCGAGGCGCACATTTTTTAGTGTTTTTGCTGACTTGCTTGCCTTTGAGGTGCTCTTGGGGGGGGCTCCGTCTGTTTGTGGGTGAGTTTCGGGGTTTGGGAGCACTGCTGGGACACTCTAATCTTCTTGATTGCATTTGCTTTTCAGGAAATCCGTGGTGGCAACCCCGACTTATGGCCTAGCTACGCAGCGCGTTTGGACCAAAGGCCGAGAAATATTGCAAGTATGAGATTTTGCTTTTGGCCTGTTTGGGGGTGTTATGCTTCTTGGCGGGTGGGTTGGCGGGTCTTGGGGCATTCATGGGAAGGTCTAATACCGGGTAGAAGTGGTTGGGACAAAATCCAGGCCGATTCTTTTTTTGCTATTTCTGACATTTTGCTCAATGTAGCGTTTTCGGGGGCCTATTTGTGGGGCTTCCTGGTGTTTGTGGGTGAGTTTCGGGGTCTGGGAGCACTGCTGGGACACTCTAATCTTGATTGCATTTGCTTTTCAGGAAATCCGTGGTTGCAACCCCGACTTATGGCCTAGCTACGCAGCGCGTTTGGACCGAAGGCCGAGAAATATTGCAAGTATGAGATTTTGCTTTTGGCCTGTTTGGGGGTGTTATGCTTCTTGGCGGGTGGGTTGGCGGGTCTTGGGGCATTCATGGGAAGTTCTAATACTGGGTAGAAGTGGTTGGGACAAAATCCAGGCCGATTTTTTTGGGGCTATTTCTGACATTTTGCTCAATGTAGCGTTTTCGGGGGCCTGTTTGGGGGGCTTCCTGGTGTTTGTGGGTGGGTTTCGGGGTCTGGGCGCACTGCTGGCTATATATACTTTACTTTGCAAGAGGTTTGAAGCAAATCCATGGTGGCAGAGGGGAGTTAGGGCCTAGCTGCAGAGCGCGCGCGGAGTGATTTGGGAAATTTGGGAAAAACTGACAAAGTCCCCATTTTTGTACTTTTGCTCTTTGGCTGTTTGGGGGTCTTCTACTCGTTTTCTCCTGGGTTGACGGCTCTGGGACCATTGCTGGGAAGCTCTAATACCGGATAAAAGTGGTTTGGACCAAATCCCAGGCGGAATTTTTTTTTTGTTTTTGATGACTTGCTTGCCTTTGAGGTGCTTTTAGGGGGGGTTCCGTCTGTTTGTGGGTGAGTTTCGTGGTCTGGGAGCACTGCTGGGACACTCTAATCTTGATTGCATTTGCTGTTCAGGAAATCCGTGGTGGCAACCCCGACTTATGGCCTAGCTACGCAGCGCGTTTGGATCGAAGGCCAAGAAATATTGCAAGTATGAGATTTTGCTTTTGGCCTGTTTGGGGATGTTATGCTTCTTGGCGGGTGTGTTGGCGGGTCTTGGGGTATTCATGGGAAGGTCTAATACCGGGTAGAAGTGGTTGGGACAAAATCCAGGCCGATTTTTTTTTGGCTATTTCTGACATTTTGCTCAATGTAGTGTTTTCGGGGGCCTGTTTGGGGGGCTTCCTGGTGTTTGTGGGTGGGTTTCGGGGTCTGGGCGCACTGCTGGCTATATATACTTTACTTTGCAAGAGGTTTGAAGCAAATCCATGGTGGCAGAGGGAAGTTAGGGCCTAGCTGCAGAGCGCTCGTGGAGTGATTTGGGAAATTTGTGAAAAACTGACAAAGTCCCCATTTTTGTACTTTTGCTCTTTGGCTGTTTGGGGGTCTTCTACTCGTTTTCTCCTGGGTTGACGGCGCTGGGGCCATTGCTGGGAAGCTCTCATACCGGATAAAAGTGGTTTGGACCAAATCCCAGGCGGAACTTTTTATGTGTTTTTGATGACTTGCTTGCCTTTGAGGTGCTCTTTGGGGGGGTTCCGGCTGTTTGTGGGTGAGTTTCGGGGCCTGGGAGCACTTCTGGGACACTCTAATCTTGATTGCATTTGCTTTTCAGGAAATCCGTGGTGGCAACCCCGACTTATGGCCAAGCTACGCAGCGCGTTTGGACCGAAGGCCGAGAAATATTGCAAGTATGAGATTTAGCTTTTGGCCTGTTTGGGGGTGTTATGCTTCTTGGCGGGTGGGTTGGCGGGTCTTGGGGCATTCCTGGGTAGAAGTGGTTGGGACAAAATCCTCGCAGAAAAGCCTTTTGGCACTTTTTGTAACTTAGGGTTCGTTAGGGTTTGCCCTAGCAGCAGGATTGCATGTGTTTCGGGGTGTTCTAGATTTTTGCAACTTAGTTCTGGGGTCTTAGAGCACTCGTGAGAATGTGTAATTTTGGTTGCAAGTCATTTGAAGAAAATCCATGGTGGGAAAGGGGGGATTTGGCACAGTTAAAGAAAGCCTTTGCCACTATTCTTAACTTATTGTTCGTTAGGGTTAGCAGTATTTCTATTGCATGTGTTTGGGTGGGGGGTTTTCGAGTCTTGGAGCGATGCTGGCTATGGATACTTTTGCTTGGTTGCTTGCAAGTGGTTTGAATGCAATCCACGGTGGGTAAGGGGTAATTAGTAAGGGGGTACTTCGGCCTACTTTTACTTTCAAAGTAAGTTTTGTCACCAGTTTTCTGCTAGGCCTCGTTTTTTGAGATTTGATTGGGGGTCTTCTACATTTTTGCGACTGGCTTTAGTAAGGGTCTGGGTGGGAGCACTGCTGGGAAGATCTAATTTTGTTCTAAAACACAGTTTACAGTACACCTAGCTTGAGGGGAAAGATCCGCTACATTAATTTGCCCCTACTTATTTATCCTTCAAAAGGTGACTCAGACAGAGTACGCACTTTCAAAAATATTGTACTGTCTACTAGGAAAATCAAAGTGTGACTTTTTGCACTCCACAGCCCACATACCTTATATTTATTTATCAGTGGTGTTGTAATATTATATCACTTCCTGTTTTTCGTTGAATAATTACAGGCCGGGTTTCAGTCTCTGCAATGGGGAAAAAAGGATGGAGTCAGGCTTCACATTAGCGAGCCACAATTCAGCATCAGGCAGGCAGTGGACAGGGTGTCTTCTGGTGACCAACATCGATGGACGAAGCGTCGGCTGCAATGGAGGAGTGCCGCTAATAAGAGGAATTTTTTTCTGCAGGCAACTTACTTACCACTTTCAACAGGACAACTACAACAACATAGATACAGTATCCCTTGCCTTTTTCTCTGACTGTGACTGCATTTCTTGGATCTCTCTCTGCTTCTAAATTGATCCCTTAACACATCACTTAGTCCACTCCACTATCACATCTGCACCACACATAGTCATTTGTAAGTGCTCCTACGTAATTCGCAAGTCGCAGCACGCCCCAGCCCGTAGAGGACTGGGATGGCCCCAATGATGAAGCATGTCACCAAGGGTCAACCCTGGTGAGTGAGGGGACACCTAGAAAAAAATCAATTTCTCCTTTTCTATCTACTATACCTTCCATACCAACCCCATTGAGTGTTGTGAATGGATTTATAGTGACCAGCAAGGCTCTCAGGTATCTGGCTACAGAGACCTTATGTTGAATATAGTTATCAATAATTCCACACACGCCCTGTACTGTCGCATTCTTTCTTCCACAGTTGTCGAAAGTACTACTTACTTTTCACTGACATGCATGCAGTAGTGCATGCACTTTCAAAGATTGATGGATAGGTTTGTACCCAAAGAATTGTTTATGTTCAATTGTTTGTCTATGCTGTGCTTTTTTTACAGGGTGTCTTCTGGTGACCAACATCGATGGACGAAGCGTCGGCTGCAATGGAGCAGTGCCGCTAATAAGAGGATTTTTTTTCTGCAGGCAACTTACTTACCACTTTCAACAGGACAACTACAACAACATAGATACAGTATCCCTTGCCTTTTTCTCTGACTGTGACTGCATTTCTTGGATCTCTCTCTGCTTCTAAATTGATCCCTTAACACATCACTTAGTCCACTCCACTATCACATCTGCACCACACATAGTCATTTGTAAGTGCTCCTACGTAATTCGCAAGTCGCAGCACGCCCCAGCCCGTAGAGGACTGGGATGGCCCCAATGATGAAGCATGTCACCAAGGGGCAACCCTGGTGAGTGAGGGGACACCTAGAAAAAAAGCAATTTCTCCTTTTCTATCTACTATACCTTCCAGACCAACCCCATTGAGTGTTGTGAATGGATTTATAGTGACCAGCAAGGCTCTCAGGTATCTGGCTACAGAGACCTTATGTTGAATATAGTTATCAATAATTCCACACACGCCCTGTACTGTCGCATTCTTTCTTCCACAGTTCTCGAAAGTACTACTTACTTTTCACTGACATGCATGCAGTAGTGCATGCACTTTCAAAGATTGATGGATAGGTTTGTACCCAAAGATTTGTTTATGTTCACAATTGTTTGTCCATGCTGTGCTATTTTTTCTTGTCTCCCAAAACCTTTCCCAAAAACCCCCGTACCCATCCATTTTTCAAACCCTAACCCTCTTCCCCCGGGCTGTGTGGTTTTCATTGATGTGTGACTAAATTACAGCAATAAATCCACACACTTGCTGGGGAGGATAAGGTGATAGCAACAGGCTGGTGAAGAAATACGAGGATATATTCTTACTCTGATTGACAAAGACCCATGGCTAATGTCAAAGAACTTCAACCGAATTAGTTATACTTCAACATTTGTTAGGCTACAATGTGGCACTGTTCTAGTGTACTTCTGTCACCTGCTATATTCTCTATTGTACCGTTGTATTGCTCAGGAGGACAAACCAGATTTCATTTTTTTTTCCCATAGGCATGCCACTGTGTCACACCACTAGTACCACCGCTATGAGGAAATTTTATCCGCCCAGGATTGCCAACCTTATTCGCTGTTTCCCGTGGAGCCAGCCCTGGGCCTAGCCCTACTTGCAAACAGAAATTACAGGTAAGATAGGCGTTTAGTTGGAGGTAGTATAATGGAGTATTAGGAGAGACGAGAGATTGGATTGACGGTAGTACTACTAAAGTCCTAGGACTATTCAGGAAAACAAACTTACTGTTAAACCCCCACCCACCAGACTCAAAAGCAGTAAAAAACAGGTATGGTCAGATAAAGTTTCAAAAAGTATATTTTTATAGCCCTAAGAAAATAATCTCCCGCAAGACCCTCCCTAACCCCAACGATTGTCCTTCAAAAGTCCCCAAAAATCCCAACTCCCAATTCCCACCCCCCAAAAGTCTCTAAAAAAGGGGCAAGGGACACTATGGCAGGGTGCTGTTGGAATTAGCAGCCAGGGCATCATGCTCCTTGCGGAGGGTGGCAAGTTCGAAGCAGAGGCCCTCCACCACGTTCTTATAGTTATGGACCTCCTGCTCCAGGTAGGACAGTCTGAGGGATAAGCGGCGCCGGTGTGCCTTGCAAATCCTGTGAGGGGCAGCTGCTTTCTTTGCTGCTGGGCGGTGACGTTTGGCTTTGGTAGCAAGGCTCCATACCGCTGGAGCACTGCGCTGGCTGGCAGCCCGCACGGAGGAGGATGCAGCTGTCCCAGTGGACGTTGTTGTTGTACCAGACTGCGTCTCCTCCTCCTCCAGGGCCACCAGCCGCCGATATTCAGCAACAGTGGCATCCAGCCTCCGTTGCCGGGCCATTCGAGCCAGCTCCTTCCTCCTTGATGGTGTCTTGGATTTGGAAGGAGCAACTACATGAAAAAAGAAAGACATAGTCTGTAACCAATGCTCCTTAAGATTAACACAAAATGATTGAGCAGAAAGTTGTCACAGTACAAGTAGCTAATTGAAAGCACAGTACATAACTATTGAGGACAGTATCTATGTAACCTCCGACTTCTTCATCCTTGCTCTAACATTAGTGGGAGTTTCAGGAACTAATTCTACGAGCACTATGGACTTCCATTACAGTCGACTATGACAGTACACCACTCTTATTCTTCTTCTTCTCTCTTGTTTAGGAAAATTGGTACGTTATCTTATGCACGCCGGCATAATGCCAGCGCAGTGAACTTGCACCCGAGAAAAACAGACGCACACCATGGTGAGTGAGACAGACTTGCGTTACTGTACCGGTCCAGTATATGCAGGTGGTGAAGCTCTTACTTTTCTATTACGGGTGGCACTGAGAATACTCTGTTAAAAGGGCTACTGCTTAATTAATTTAGCTTTCACCCTATAGTGCAAATGAGTATTAGAAAAGGAAAATGAAGAAGCTAAATTATCTGATTATCTATCACTTCACATGGGATGTATTTGATGACATATGGGATGACTTTAGGTGCTTTGCTTATTATTGAGTGAACAGTGATACCCCCACACATGAATGACGTACTACTACTAAACTAAAGTTATTAAGAGAGGTAGGGAGTGTCCACCGTAATAACCGGATATATGCTGTGCTTGCAGTTGCAATACAAACTACTGCTACTATTCATGGTAGTTTTGGACAACGTTACAACTTCTTTTCCTTGCCTTTCCTACACTGGAACGGACGTGCGGGTGCGGTGTTACATGCTCTTCAAAGTAACACTTAGTTCATCCAGTGACCGTCTACTCTCTCTAGATACATATATGCTATCTAAGAGTCAGATAGTACCATGAATGATCCAGGCATCCATCCATTCAAAGTATATTGCACACATACAGTTTCTGTCTCACCCACCCAGGCTGTTCTCCTTCCACCCATCCTTGCTTCATCATTCACCCAGCCATGCACCATACCATTTTCTTACCTTCCCAGCCACCTCGGGGACCAAGCAAACACATATGATTCTTCTTTGCCAGTCATCATTACATTTCTCGTGCTTCCACACTTACTTACACCCTTCTTTCGCTTTTCGTTCATCCCATCCATCAAGTTCACCTCAGATCTGATTGGGATTCTTCTCGCCAAAAACTTCACAGGTAAGTCGAAGTACATTTAGAGGAGGCTACTACCTGCTTTTTTTATAATACACCCGTGCAGAAAGCACACTCTGCAGTCTTCAATCTCAATGACTAAGGAATGTATAGCTTACCTCTGCCCGCCACCACTGTGTGAACCCTCACAGGCATGTCCTTGTCCGGCACTTGCACCGCCTCCTCCCCAGAGTTGTCCTCCTCGTCCAATGCCACCACCACCTCCGCGCTGGCCCCGTCTCCAGATGTTCCACCTACAAAGTACATTTAATAATGTTAGAATACACCACTCACTACTATATAATATTTGGTCTAGGAGGAAGAAAGAATTGTGAAAAAAACTGTATACAATTTAATAATTTATGACTGTGTACTCTAGAGTAAAAATGTCCCTTTTTCCAGGGAAGGCTGTTGTCTTGCTGCACTTGTTAGCACAACTGATGAATGTTTGCTTTTTACTTTTTAACACGCACCACTTTTTCTCCTAACAGACAGAACCTTGACTTCTAAGAACACGAGCAGGATCAAGTTCAAACCAGGTGAGAGTTCGGCTCGACCACAAGAAATGTGTCCAATTAATCGTCAGCACTAAGCACTTTTCCATTTTCAGTTACACGGTCACTTTTATGACAAACTTGAATTTAATAAATGTGTTTACTTTTAATAAAGCTTTTAAACTTAACTAGACTCTGTGGGTTTTGGTCCTCCAGACTAGAGTGGATGAGCTAAAGGTTTTCGAATTTTTGCAAGCATGAGTCCGTGCCTCTGCCATCGGTGACTTTGGGAGCTAAATGACTCTGCCACACTATCTAGTCAGTAAGGAGATTGGGGGTTCAACTACAAAGTCTGTTTTCACTGAGGTATGTGGAAGGTCTAACAGTTACAGCACCTATTATAATTGATAAGCTAAGCGATGCATTATTTAGTGTCCATAGTTCTGTTTGTGCAGATTTGTCCCTGCAACAGTAGTAGAATGGGTTGTCCTCCTATCCAAACCAAAAGTAAAGTAGTATCTTATTCTTTATTGGTGGTCATTCACCTTTTTATTGTTGGCAATGGTCAAAGCATAAACATTTAGAATACTTGAAAAGACATTATGGACAATCCCAGAGGACTGCACTCAGTGCATAGAGCTATTGCTGACTAGAATGGGAGTCCAATGGAAATGCCAAATGTGCAATCTTAGTTAGCTACACAGACAGACTAATGAGAATAATCTAGTAATACCACACGGAGTCATAGTCGAGGCAGGATAAGAATTTAGATCCTGTCTACAAGAGATCAAAGACGATTTAGAAAAAATCGAATGAGGAACGCGAGGAAAAAATAAGTACTCTATATTAAAATTAAAACTTACTGGGGCCAGCAAAGGAGCCCTCGCCTGCCCGGTCCTGGCCTGCATCGTCAACAGCACCCTCCTCCTCCTCCTGTGTCCTCCTCTTGCCCCTGGGGGAAGCTGATGTACAACATGAAAGAAAGAAAAACAGAAAACATGGATGATATTTCTCAACCAAATCAAACATTTCAAAAGAACTAACAAAGTAACAAAATATTTTTGCGAAATAGCAAATAGGGAACGACTCCACGGGATATATTATTGACCAATCTCATGTGGTCGACTACGTCATTACTTTAGTATTGCTTGATTTGCGGACCGTCGAATTGGAAGCTACCCTATGTAACTCACTAAACAAAGTACTAAAAAGGTTTGCCTAGGATTGGCAGGCAGCAGTCCGCAGCACGCAAAGTGACAGCCAAAGTCCATCGTGATTGAAGATCAGCGACAACACTAAAGTTTCCTACTACATTAACCAGTCATTAAAATACTCAAACTATTAATCCACCACCACTATTTCTTCTTATCGCCATGTGTACAAAGGAAGGACTGGACTTGAGTCTGTAGGGGCTGATTTAGAAGGCCCTTGCGGCTCTTTTGCTCCATTGTTGCGTGACTTTTGTGACGCAGCGACAGCACAAAAGAGGCGCAATGGTGCGGCGTATATTAACAACGTGACGCATATGGGAGATGCATCACGTTGTAAAGCCCTGCGCCAATAGGGGGCGTTCCGGCGCAAGGCAGGGCGTTCCTGCGCAGGAACGAATCCTGAAAGTGGCTGAGGGAAATCTACAAGATTTCAATCAGTCACTTTGAGGACAATGATGCGTGACTCAAACCCTGCGCCTGCTTGAAGCACACGTACGGCTTGACGCAGCATTGGGGAGATAGGGCACCCCAGAGCATTGATGGAGCTGCACGTACCATCGTTGAGACGCAACTCCAGCAATGCGCCGCCTTTACGGCACAGATGCGTAACGCTTTGGTGACGTTTTGGGCCCATGGTGCGCCGCATTGTAAATACGGCGCACCATGGGTGATGGTGGCGTGACGCACAATTACTGGCGCATCCCTGCTACTTTGCAGGGATGCGCCGGTAATTAAAAATCTGAACCTTAGTGTGTAGCATTACGCAGTTCTTTCAACTACACTCATACATAATTTCACAGGCCAATGAAATGAACACAAAATCTAAAACAAATAAGCATAGTAGCAACACTACTGAGAAGAAGGAGAGCAGTGTACCTGAAATGCACAGAAGATTTTGAAATATAATTTACCTACAATGTAATGAGCAGCATTATTGCTCTTGGTAAAAAACAAAAATTTGCAATATAATAACACAGCAGGAGAAAACATAGTAGTAAAGACATAGCTACTACTACTCACCAAGCCCGGGGATCTCAAGGCCAAGGAGGTCGAGCAGATCTCGCTCACGGGTCAGGACATCCGTCCAGCGGTGGGTGGCCTGGTTGTAGGTGCGCCAGACCCGAGAGTGGTAGTAAATGGCCTGGCACACCTTCTCCCACCGCTTCCGGCGCTCCCGTGCCCCGTACCCGGCACTGATCTTGCCGCCTCCCATGATGGTCCTGGGGAGGCGGCGCTGAACCTAAAAAATGAGTTGGCCCACCTCCTCCGAGGTAAAGATCCCCCTGGGTACGACCTCCTCCCCCCTCAAACGCCCGCACGGGAGCCGGACACGGGGTGCGGGACCCTTCCCCTTCTCGGGATGCTTCCCGGCTCCCTTCACCATGGTCTGGGCGGAAAGGAATAAAGAAAATAGAATAGGGAAGAGAAGAAAAGAGTTTACAAAAGTAGTTTAAAATTAACCAAAAGTAGCAGTAAACACAAAAATATAGGGCTAGAAAAATAGAGGGATAGATAATAAGTAAAATAGATCAAAAAAAACTTCAAACAAGCAAAGGATGGCAGAGATTGACAGAGGATACAAAGGCCATGCCCAGAACCATAGCAATGAATGAGAAACAAGATGGCCGCGCCCGTTCACGACCGCGCGGGTAAGTTCGCGTGAGATTTTCCTTGCGAACACGCGCGAAACTGTACTGGCAAGCCGCAGACTTTGCGAGATTACACTTCGCGCCCGGAAACGGAAATACGTCAGGCAAACAAGATGGCTGCGCCCTTGAACGACCGCGAGGGTAACTTTGCGCCTTGCACTACGAGCGGCTCGCAAAAACGCACAAAACCTTGCCAACTAACACGCCGCAAAAAAAAAAATTTGCATATTCGCACGAATTTGCGGCTTTCGAATCCGATCTTGCACGTGTTTGCGCCCCGCGAACCCCGCGAAATTGCAGAAAAACGAGTTTTTCAAAACTGAAAGCACTCGGCAGGGGCAAGAGTTCAAACTCATCATTAGTAACAATTCCCGGTAGTGCTTCCTGACTGGGGCCCCTCCAGAATTCAGTTGCTAGTTGCAACAATTGTATGACCCTGCTCTGACCCTCACAGCAGGCTCATAGAATAGCTACAAGTAGGCCACAAAGGTCCTGGGGAAAAAAAATGCACTGCAACAGAAAGCAAAATTACAGATAAGGAAGCAGGTGCCAGACTGGAATTTTAAAACATTGACACATTAATAAACTAACCCCAAATTAATTCATCTCAGTTGAAGCAGGGCTGGTGTGCTTGCTTTTCCCCCCCATAATCTACAGTGATGATGAACCAGAGGGTGGCATTGATGTAACAGAGGGTTGCAGTGGTGAAACAGATGGTGCTGGGAACCTGTGATGATGAACCAGACGTAGAAACAACATAATTCGCGACCGTTGCGTGCCGAAATGTAAGTTCGCAATTGCGAACTGGTACGAAACCCTCGCGAACTGGCAGAAATCCTTGCGAACACAAAAAAAAAATCCACAAATTCGCAAGAATTCGCGGATTTTGCGGATTGCGAGTTCGCAAATCCGCAAAATTCGCGAACGCGAGATTCGCAAAATTCGCCCATACTTACCTAGCAGCAGTATTTGATAAGACGGAAGCAGAGAGGCTACCCCCCACAGACCATAGGACTGCACGATTGATATGGAACCTGGGACTAATTTACAGTGTAGCAGGATCTACATCCTTACTGAAAAAGAGAATTCGTTCTTAAAAGAACACCAAGACTAATATTTGGCCAATGGTTTTATCCGTCCTTCCCAATCCCCAGTTTCTTCTCCTCTTTTTTTTTTGGTCCTACGAAGAATGGAGAATTAAAAACTTGTATGGACTTTTGTGCCATCAATCAAGAATCAATACTCATTACCTGTGATTTCAGTTCTGCTGGATCAGATAAAAGAAGCGAAAGTATTCACCAAACTGGACCTACGTGGTGCTTATCATCTGATCCGATTAGCTGAAGGTCATGAATGGAAGACAGTATTTCGCACCAGATTCGGATTGTACGAATATCAAGTTATGCCCTATGGGCTGTGTAATGCCCCAGCAGCCTTCCAACACTTTGTGAATGATGTGTAGAGAGAATCTTTAGATCATACTGCGGTGGTCTACATTGATGACATCCTATTTTTTCCCCAAAATCAACTGGAACATACAACTCATGTCAGAGCAGTTTTGAAGAAGCTTTTGGAAAACAATCTCTACGTGAAGTTGGAAAAATGCTCCTTTCATGTTTCAAAGGTTGAATTCTTGGGATTCATCTTATCCGAGAATGGAGTTTCTATGGACCCTGCCAAGATTGAAACCATATTGACCTCGCCCTCTCCTAAGAATGTGAAGGGCTTAGGTTTTGAAAACTTCTATTGTCGTTTCATCAAGGAGTTCTCCCCATCACCAGATTGTTAAAAAAAGGAATTCCATTTCTTTGGTCTAATGAAGCTGAAGAAGCCTTTCATTACCTGAAGGGATTCTTTACTTCTGCACCGATCTTGCTTCACCCAGATCCTGAGGAGCCCTTTTACGTAGAAACGGATGCCTCAGATTTTGCCATCGGAGGGGTCTTGTCTCAACGGCAATGGGAAACTGGACAACTGCATCCTGTTGCCTTTCGCTCACGGAAGTTGACTCCCCCGGAGATAATCTATTCCATTGCTGACAAGGAATTATTGGCAGTAAAGGACGCCTTCCGGGAGTGGCGGCATTACTTATTAGGTGCCCTCCATGTCGTGACAGTATTCACTGACCACAAGAATCTCAAGTTTTTAAAATCAGCCAAAACCTTAACTCCTAGACAGTTGAGGTGGTCCTTGTTATTCGCAGATTTCACAATTACCTATCGGCCAGGCTCTGATAATGGTAAAGCTGATGCTCTTTTAAGGATCGGAACGGCTTAGAGGGAGCAAGAAACTGAGGAGACTCCAATTATCTCTGTAGACAAATTTGTCTATGTTTTACAGTGTTCTAAAATTTGAGAAAAAATTCATGAACACATGTCTGATGAAGAAATGATAAAATGGGCTATGGAAGGAGAAAACAGAAAGATAAAAGAAAAACTTCTTTATGTTAATGATACCTTGTACCTACCCACCCATGAACTCCAAGAAACCATCCTTCAAGCTTGTCATGATGACCATTTGGCGGGTCATAAAGGTGTTTCAAAGACCACTGAGTTTGTGAAAAGATTTTTTGGGTGGCCGGGCATGATCCCTAAAATAAGATAATATGTGCTGACCTGTGATAAATGCATCAGAGGGAAAACCAATCGACAAGCTCCAGAAGGAAAATTAATGCCTCTTCAAATGCTACCTCACCCTTGGCACACCGTGACCATGGATATTATTTTTGATCTACCTCAGAGTCAGGGATTTAATACCATTCTAGTGTTTGTTGACACCTTCTCTAAGATTAGTCATTTTATTCCACTAAAAAGAATCCCTGGGGCTACACAACTTGCTTTGCTATTCTCACAACACATAGTGAAAGCACATGGAATTCCGGTAGTTGTGATTACTGACCGTGGGGCCCAATTTGTTAAAAAAATTTGGAGAGCCTTCATGCTTCAGTGAGGCATTGACTCTAGGTATTCCACCAGTTATCACCCTGAGACAGATGGTCGGACCGAGAGAGTTAACCAAGAGATTGAACAGTATTTACGTTGATATCTTTTGGAACAAGAAGGAGAGTGGTCTGAAATGATTTGGATGGCAGAATTTGCCTACAATAATGCTGTTCATTCTTCCATTGGTAACTCCCCCTTCTTTCTCAACTCTGGTCGTCATCCAAATGTTGTGTTTGGAAAATCTGATGGCTCTGTCCCTGCAGTTGAGGAATTTAGTAAAAAGGTTCAAGAAAATTATCGCTTGGCAACTGAACACTTAAACAGGGCCAAGATCTCTTATAAGAAACAGTCATACAGGAGAAGAAGAAATAATCCAGATTATTCTATGGGATATTTGGTCTGGTTGTCAACTCGAGACCTTCATCTAAAAGGAAATAAAAAATTCCAACCATGGTTTTTGGGTTCTTTTAGAGTCCTAAAGATCGTGAATCTGGTGACAATCAAGCTAGCTTTGCCTCCTCAAATGAAAATCCAACCAGTTTTCCATGTATCTCTTTTTAAAAAAAGTCTTCCTAACGTCAGGGTTTCCACCCCTCCGCATCCTGTTGTCTTCGATTCGCATCTTGAGTATGAAGTAAGCAGAATCTTAGATTCAAGGTTTAAGAATGGGAAACTATTCTACCTTATAGAATGGAAGGGGTTCAGCCCTGAGGAGAGATCTTGGGAAAAATCTCACAATGTTCATGCTCCTAGATTGGTTAAACAATTTCACACTTCTTACCTCAACAAACCTTCTTTGGGAGGGACTTCTTTGAGAGGGGGTACTGTCAGGAATACTATTGCTTACCTCTTAAACTGCTCCCCTAGAAGGAAAAATACCTTCTTTGCACTTTACCCCAGTTGGTACCTGCAACATTTCCATTTTAAGGTGTTCTTGCTCCGTTTGCTGTTCCGAATCGCCAACACAGTTTTTCCCGGAATTCCAAGATGGCGGCCGCAATAGAAACCAACGGTAGCTGTCTAGTTTTTCTGCTCTCGCGCTGCAGTGTTTCAACCAGTAGCGTTTCCTCAGCACGCCGGTTCCTGAGGAGAATTTGTCTGTTTTCCTTGGTCGCTTTGAACTTCTGTTACTAGTTTGTAAACCCGCCCACTATAGTGGTGTGCACACCAGAGACAATTCATTTTTTTGGAGACTAGTGTCTCAATTCTTCAGTAATGTTAAGCAGCTGCTCTTGACTTTCTGCTTCATTTAGTAAGAGTCGACCTCAACTGCGCAGCATAGTTTTCAGAGGTCTATCTGAATTCAGCTCATAGGAAAAAACTGTAAGATTGTTCCATTATTTTCTTGTTATCAAAAGGCCTTGTTGCAATTTATGTTTAGAGCTATATTTAAGCTTTATAAGAAAAGTATTGTTTTAAAAACTTGTTTAAAAACCTGGGAACAATAATTTATGAGCTACAGTATGAGCACACACTCTCTCAATCTACATCAAAAGTTCCAGAGGGCTTACCGACAAGGAGTTGTAGTTTCTTCAGTCTCAGAGAGGGGCAAGCCGCTTCTAGTTTTCAGGTGTGTAATCAATTAATGTGGTATTGAACAATTCTCACTAATGCAATTCATCTGTTGTTGAAGATACAATTAGAAGCACAGAACTAATCAGTGTGCATTAACTTTTGTATAGGTTCTGCTCTCTCAGATGTGGTGCAAGCTCAAAATATTTGAGTAAAGAGAAGAGCAGAGGATAACTGCATCTGGAGGTGGTCTCTCTTGTCTTCCCATTCCCTTTCCTCCCCTTGGGTGATTCAGTGCAGATTATTATCTAAGTTAGCCTGTTCACCTGTGGAGGGGAGTTGGGATCAGCAGCTGCTCCTGTGGAAATTAATTATTTGGTGCATCTTGACACAGAGGAATGCGGCTGCCCCCACACCCTTCACATCTCTGCCCCCTGGTATGTAAGTGCCTCACAGTGCAGCAGGTGTATCTACTGCGCCCCCTGAAGTGTCAGTGGCACACAGTGCGGAAGACAGTCCATCACCGTCCACTGATGTGTCAGTGACACAGTGCGGGAAACAGTCCACCTTTGTCCACTCATGTGTCAGTGGCACACAGTCCCACAGCTGGTACAGAAAAACCCACAGGTGGAGCAGTGCACACATACGAGGCTGAGGACGTGGATGGGGTTGAGATCAGAATAAGGCACTACCATTCATTTCCGCCACCTGGCCTGTTTATCCCTGGTGCCACATCTGGCCCCACGACCTTCCATTGTCCCACGTTACACTCTAATGCACTCACCTTGGCCGGCGACATGACCTGCCATATCCTCTTCAATGACCAATGACACTGCAACCTCACTAGGGACTGTTCCCTTCCAGTTCCGGGGTACCAGTCATCCCCGGATGGACTCTGGTTCGCACTCTACGAGCCCATATTGTCAAGTGTGCTTGTTCTGTCCCTCTACCACTCCAGCTGCTAAACTCCACTGGATGTGCAATAAACATCCAGTGACGCACTGCTGTGTTATGTCTTACCTAATTTACGTATGAATATGTGGAAGAATGTAGAGGCAGTGATTCACCTTACGTCACTGATGCTCATCTAATAGGATGCCAGTCACAGTATGCTACAAACCTGTTGTGTTTCTGGTGCCGTAAACACTATAATGGGGACACACGCATTAGTCACTTCCTTGTTTAGACAAGTACTGAACCACGCCCAGAGCCCCAGAGTCATTGTGGCTATCCCTGCCCTGTTCCGTCATATGCCACGCCATGCCACGCCGCTCCAATTACGTTCTGACGTTGGCCCCACATGGATAACTGTCGCAGGCGTACTCGCTGTTGGTGTGTAGGTCACTGGTCTAGTTGTCAACATGTCACGGCCACTTCCTGAGGGCAGGTTTGCACACACCACACCCATCCGGCACATGCATCACAGGCCATGTGACCACGCAAATATATGGATGAACAACGTCACATCCTTTATTGCCGGTGGTGACTGGATGGCGGACGCTCCATGGGTCTGAATCATAAAGAAACCATAAAAAGGTGCGCGGAGGGCTAGTCGCACCCTGAGCTGTGTGGCCGTCATGGGCCTACCACCAGGTCGCACGGACTTGAGATGCACAGGGTTAGTGCCACCCAAAGCTGATGTGGCCGTCAGGGGCCTACCACCACATAGCGCGGACTTGAGTTGCACAGGGTTAGTCGCACCCTAAGTTGTATTGCCATCAGCGGCCTACCACCACGTGGCGCTGACAGGGTTAGCGGCACCAGAAGCTGATGTGGTCTCCGCCATTGATGACTCAGGTCTCAGCGACATGTGTGGGATCTGCTGGGCCGTGGAGCGGGTCCACATAATTTGCACCAAGCCATAGTGGCGGGACCGGGCCCTGGAGCTTTCACAGGCACGTGGAGTGCCCACTGGTAGACACTCTGGTGCAGCAGGTAATTATTTGGTCATGGATGCGCAGGGGCGGCGGTGTCTCTCTCTCTCTCTCTCTCTCTCTCTTACTCTCTCTCCCTTCTCCCTTTCTTACTCCCTTCCTTTCCTTCCCTCTCTTTTTCTCTGTGGCTTTTTTTTCCTTCTCTCTTTCTCTGTGTCTCACTCCCTTTATATACGCATTACACACATCCTTATTTTGTGCTTTATTTTCCAGGCTGTGTCGTCGACATTAATGGACCCAACAGGAGTCTTCCACCTTGTTGTTTTGTGTTGAATTTGTTAAATTTCAATAAAGTTTTTGGTTGTTACTTAAGTGCTGTGTGACTCTTTCTCATTTTTAATACTGATATTTGGTGGTGTCCACCATGGTTTTAAATTTTGGGGCAGTTATCACAGGAATACAGGTGATGTCTGCAGTTTGCACCAGCATCTGAATAGTGTGTTAGATTTATCTCAACTTTAGTTGCATTAAAGTGCTGATAATGAGATGCAGAGTAGGCGTTCCCGTGCAAAAACACACAAGGTGCACCTTTGCAATTTATTCTAAATACTAAAATTCTGTATTGAATTGCACTGTGGTGGTGGGTGCATTTACAGTGTACACACAAAATCAATGAAGAAATCTCATTGTATTTATATTGATTGGGAATAGTGGGTCAGGTGTTGGATCTTGACGGGATACACTGCCCAGTTCGTTTATTTTTCTGTACACGAAAAAAACACATCACAACTTTTACAACAAAAGGCAAAAACTGCAATGCAAAACATATTCCGGCGATAAGTCGCGTTAGCACCAGGGATTTTACACTAGCTTTCTGCTGGTGTTAAGCAGGACGACTACCTGCAGCATGAAAGGGAACACAGCCAAGAGCCACACCTGAACACTCACAGGTGTCATAGAGTCAATGAGCTTGATACACAGATACCAATGAGGGCCACAACACTCATCGCAGCAACCCCAGGACCGCCAACGCCCCCCGAACCTGCATCTGAGCAACTGTGTCCGTGTGGTCATTGTGTTAGCACGATGGGCACAGGCCCTGCAACATCACAGTGTGCTGCCTTCAGCGGACGTTACCATGTTGCCTCAGTGTTGGCAGTGAGCCTGTACATGTAGCTACGCACGCATCCTCCTGCATGCACAAGCGGCGTGTGTTGGTTCGGCGTACACGGGTCAGCGCAGGGGTGTGCCTATCCGGCAAAGGGAACGGGGTGTCTCGGACATGTCAGTTTGCAGGAAGTACGGGAAGTGTGTCTCTGTGTTCTGGTGTGGCTGCCACAAGGGCCACATCAGTCGATGTTGTAAAGTGGCATGCACCACCTCCAAAGGGCAGTGTCACTGTGTGGTTGGAATGCCGCAGGATATGCGCGAATAGGCATTACAAACCACCAATATAGTGGCACATGTAATGTATATATGCCAACAGAGGATCCAATGCCCCTCCTGATGAATGCCATGGACTCTGTTGAGCCACAAGGCAGAAAAATGTTGATGGTTTAGTGGGGCTGGGGTACTAACTCCCTTACTCCCCATGTCTGGTTTTTAATACCAAGTAGCACTTCACAAAGTATAAAGGTTAGATTGGAGCACCACATTGGTTTTCAGATTGAGTTTTTTTGCACCGATTCGTATTTAGCTAGAAGTGCCTCCCTGATTCCAGTGGTAGGCCCACTCTTCATCAAACCGGATTTTAGAAGAGCGTGGGGATTCCAATGATGAAGCATGACTCTTGGTGGTGTGTGAGGCCATCCCATCACATTTTTATGCATGTTTAGGAGCAGGCTGGTATGACATAAACATGTTACGTAATGTGATAGATTAGAATATTTTAAAATCATTTGGGTGGCTTTTGTGTATAGAAAAAACGTACACACAAACTTATTATATAAAAAAAAAAATTCTGGGGAGGAAACAAGTGTAATTTCATCCATGTGGAGGCACTTCCAGTTGGACCTTTTGTACATTATGCATGTAGAAAGCACTTCACATGCACATAAGTGGTAATTCTCAAAAACAACACCTTCACAAGAATGAGTCCTTTTGGAAAACTGTGAACTTCACAGGTTTCCAGGATTTCACTTGAACATCTTTGTGAATTTCATAAAACACTGAAGCAAGGTAGGAAACCTGGGTATAAACATTTACACGTTTTTTTAAAGAATCAAGCTTTTGGTGGAAACTACAAAAAAAGTTACCTCCTGTCTGTTTCTTCCCCCCTTTCTTCGAAGTTACAGGGACCACCCATCTACATCAAACATGAGCACTCAAGAGTTGCCTACAAACCAGGGCACTAGATACTCGAGCCCATATTTATAGGTTTTCACACAGCGCAATGCAGATAGCCACCTAGCTCCGCTGTGTGAAAATAAAAGGACAGGAATGTGCTGTATTTAACATTTTACGGTGCATTCCTGTGCTATCTTGCGCTGGTGCAGTTTTGGCTGACTACCACCAACGCAGGCACCATTGGTTCCTGCGTTGTAAGTAGGAATGTTTTTGTGCAGGAAGGGACACCTTCCTGCACAAAACAATCATGAGAGGCATTTTCTTCTTTCTATGTCTGCTGCAGAATGCAGCAGACATAGAAAGAGGAAAAAACAAGGAGAAATAAAGATATTTCTCCTTGGTACGCCTCACCTGGGGAAGTGTAGCATTTTGACTCTTTCCCAGGTCTACCACTAATGTTAAATCTGGAAATGTGCCAAAATCCATGGGTGGAGCATGGATGGACGTTTGGGAACACCCACGCTCCCCCTATGGACTGCCTTCCTGAGGCAGAGTAACACAAAGCAGCGATTTTGCATTACTCTGGATTTATCAAAGCAAGCAGGGTCATGCAACGTGGCCTTGAGTGGTTTGATAAATCTCACTTAGGTTTTGCATCGCCCTTGCACCTCCTTGTGTGGTGCAAGGGTGACACAAAACCATGATAAATCTGGCCCTAAGTCTTTAATTGAAGATTTGCATCCTAAGTCTCCTTAACTCTATGGAGTAGCTTGGTCAAGCAGCATAAGGGCTAACTCTAATGCCTAGATGCATCAAGGGTTTTTGCATTCGCAAACGGTGGGGATGCATCAGGCATTCTGGTATTTTCGCAATTTTAGAAATCGCAATTTTGTTGCGATTTCTTAAATTGCGATTGCATTTAAGAAATCCCAATTTTGCGATTTCTTAAATGCAATGCATGATTACTTTAGAATTGCGAATTCGCAATTTGGAAGGGGTAAATTAGCATGAAGTTGAACTTCATGCTGATTTATAGAACACTTTCAAACATGCACTAGTTGCATATTTGAAAGTTTTAATTTACACACACACACATGTCCTTGGGTCATGTGTGTGTGTAAATTGCACTTACAGTTCAATTTTAGGGGTGCAGGGAGGGGTTCTTTAAACCCCCCCTGCATCCTTGAAATTGCATTCACATTTTGCGAATCACAATTTGAAATTCGCAAAATGTAAATTCCTTCCCATTGATTCCTATGGGCCTTTTGGACCATAGGAATCAATGGGAAGGGTTTTCCTTAATTCGCAAATTGTGAATTGCAATTAAGGAAAATTACCGAATCGCAAAATAATTTGCGCTTTTTTGATGCTTTTTTGATGCATAGCATTTTGCGATTTCTTAATTGCGATTCCTTAATTTTCGCAATTAAGAAATCGCAAAATGTTACAATGATGCATCTAGGGGTAAAAGGAACACAAGACCTAGGGCTAGATGTAGGTAATGAAAATTTACTGATTCTAAAATACCAAATTTTACCGATTCGGTATTTTAGAATCTGTAAATGGGATGTATGTATTTATTCGGTAAGTATTACCAAATTGGTACGATTGGGTATTTACTGAATCATTATTTACCGAATTGGTAATTGCAATTCATTCCTATGGGCCTGGAGGCCCATAGGAATGAATGTGAAGTACATTCACATTTCACATTCACATAAAATAGGGAAACATTCAAGGGTGGCAGGGTGTCACATTGACACCATGTTGCACCCCTGAATAGTGCTTGTGTGCACATGTGGCACACACACATGCCATAAGGGCATGTATATCTGCCACATGGCACTGTTGAAAATACACAGATTTGCATTTTCAGAAGTATTTGGTATTTACCACCAACTAATAGTTGGTGGTAAATAACAAAACCTTAGAGCACATAAGCACTCTTAAAAGTGCTTCCTACATGCCATTTACCGATTCGGTAAATACTGAATCGGTAAATAATGATTCGGTAAATACCGAATCGGTAAATACCGATTTGGTATTTACCGAATCATCACCTACATAGCAAATGGCTCAATACCGGTAGGTAAGCCTGAAATTTACCGAATTTCAGGTTTACCGACTGGTAATGAGCCACCTACATTAGGCCCCTAGCTCTAATGAGGTGCTGAGAAGGTTGAGACAGGGTTTTAACCAGGGCTTTAAGTTGGATGAAACAACTGGGGGGTCTCTAAAAGGGACAAAGGGACAAGGCAGATGTAATTAAGGGCGTGGCTTAAAAACACATGAGCTAAAAATCCGGGCTTAGCATAGTGTGCTGCCCGACAGGTATTTTGCTGCTGGCCGGTAATCAGGATCTTCACAAAACCAGGTTCCTGTAAGAAAAACTATGCACAGCCAACTTCCCAATATGGAGTCCTTCAATCCCTAGGGGCCCGATGTAGGTGGCTCATTACTGATCGGTAAACCCGAAATTTGGTAAATTTCAGGCTTGATGATTCGGTAAATACCCAATTGGTATTTACCGATTCGGTATTTACCGAATCCTTATTTACTGAATCGGTAAATGGCATGTAGGAAGCACTTTTAAGAGTGCTTATATGCTCTAAGGATTCGTTATTTACCACCAACTATTAGTTGGTGGTAAATACTGAATACCTTTGAAAATGCAAATCTGTGCATTTTCTACAGTGCCATGTGGCAGACATATATGCCACTATTCATGGGTGCAACAGGGTGTCAATGTGACACCCTGTAACCCTTGAATGTTTCCCTATTTTACCAAATCGGTATTTACCGATTCAGTAATTCACATTCATTCCTATGGGCCTGCAGGTATTTACCAATTCGGTAAATACCGAATCGTACTGATTCGGTAATACTTATCGAATAAATACCTTAATCCCATTTACCGATTCTAAAATGCCGAATCGGTAAAATTCGGTATTTTAGAATCTGTAAATTTTCATTACCTACATCTAGCCCTTACTGACAGAAAAGCACAACAATGCATCTTGAAAGGGGAGAGATTGAAGCACTGCTTGCACTTTGAACTTCGAATAGGACAAATTAGAATGAGCCACTCAAGCTTACTACAAGACTAGGACATCCTCGCTTGAACTCCGAAAGTTGTCAAGGATCCGATGTTCACCATTGTTGCCTAGGTAACGGCTGTGCTTCTGCGCAGCATATACCTTCTGAGTATAATGAATGTAATAAGGGCACACCCATATTTTCCTAGAATACATTCATAACAATGGATTTTGAAGGACTCGAACACTCCCTGAGCTGTCTAGTTTTCAAGTACCAAGTCTAATTATGAAAATCCTGACTGAGTCCCATTTGTGCATAACGAATAAATAATTTTCTTGTGCAAGTCACCTAAATGATTGCCTGGTCATGGAAGGCGCCTTGTTAGGGGTGCGGTCCTTGCGACAATGAGGATTGTATTAAAATAAGATAGAGACCACATGAAGTAAAAGGAACGTCGGGATAATTACAACAGAATGACATTCTAATTGGCACAGCAGGTAATCCTAATACCTTCAGACGTTAAAGCCTGCCAAAGTAATACAAGTTTCCCCCGAGCTGTGTACTAACCAAAGTCTCCTCAGTATCACTGGAACATGTGAAAAATGTGTTACTCAGGGAGAATAACAGCACAGCTTCGTGGCAACACTAATCATCTGTCATTTCAGCTCAATAATGTATTGAATATTTGGGGTCCCATCAACAATCTTATATGTATAATTTGGAAAGTAGCAAGTTAATTGTGACATCAACGTGTGGAAAATATATAAAATTGACAGAATGTCACAGCAGCAATGAACCAAATGGAGGAATGTCAGTCGCCACGTTATCAGTGAGCAGAAATAGCTCTTACATTGGCGATAACAAATAGAAAAGGCTATTATTTTACACAGCTAATGCACAGTTGTGAACAAAGTAGTGTAGTACAGGGTATTCTGGGTGCTAATTTATGAAAAAGAAAATTGGTCACCCTGGACCTTCCTTGAGAATTAATCGACGGCCATAATTGGGAAGCAGTGCTCCACTCATACCTCGAGGTCGGTTTCGCTGTCCCACACAAGGACATTTCAAGCATTAACAGAAACCGACATCAAAGCGGTTCCTGCCAATGTGTTGTAACTTTGCCGCACCACTCCGTCCATCATGACCGAGCCTTATGGCAAAATTGCAATTTTAAAAAACAACACCCCGAAGAAGGATTTTATATTTGGTGGGAAAAAACCAATGGCAGGTCACCATGGGAGCTATATCCCATGGAGAGGGGGGCATTTTGCAATTTTTACTGCCCAGATTTTACTGGCGGTGACAGACAATGAAAACTGACCTGTATGTCAGTCCATCTAAATTAGATAGGGGGACATAAAGGTCAACATCCGACAGCCCTTACTCGTCTGCCTGCCTGGCCTTGGAGTGGTGGAACCACGGCAATTACAGATTAGTCTCCACTGTCATTACACCAGAGGTCCACCTGTTTATAAATCGGGCATGCAGACCATTTTATTGGGGGAAAGGGTATTCCATCACCATTTTCTTTTTTTTGTTTTATATAGCGCAAACTCGACTCAAAGGTGTCAGAGCTCTTTACATATGGCCAGGGACTACCGACCATCCCCCTCCCCTGCCTTGTGTTTCACCAACAATTATTAAAATTGGACAGGAGAGAGGATTTTCTTTGGAAGGCGGGGGGTCTTACAAACCCCGGCCATATTTATTTCAAACATAAAAATAAATAAAAATTGAAATAAACAATATTTACACAATTATTTATGCAGAAAACGTACTTGACATTAGATTACAATTCATGTAGACAGGTATCAAATGGCTAACCTTAACATACTACTAATACAGAGTATTTCCTATCCGAGACTAATATTTCAACCATAATCACACATTAATAACTTTTCTGCATATCCTATTTGGGCCTACGGCAAGGTCGCTAACCGGTGTCAGATCCTTATCAATCAGCCACGCCCTCACGTATGAGTGCGCATGGGCAGAGGGCCCGTTTACCGAGGGGGTACTTCCCCCCCGGTTACCCCCGTACGCTCCATGAACCCCATTAACAAGGGGGGCGCTTGCACTCTGCCCCATTTAGTGACGTCATAGTGCCCGTGCGGGGTGGCCAACCAGCCGAAAGAAAGCGTGACTCCCCCGCACCCATCCAGCCAACCCGATGTACCGCCCCTGGAGTTCTAGGAGAGACCACTTGTCCATCCCCCTGGGTGACCCCATTCAAGAATGGCACCACCCCTAAGGACCTTAAATTGACTGCTCAACAATCATGACCTTACCGCTTGACCAAGGAATATCAATAAATACGACGATTGCTGACCAATAAATGGGAAAAATGCCTAAGGACAACATTTTAACACAACAATCCAGGTACTTTGGAAAAAACAAACCTTAAAACACATTATCATGCAAGAGCAATACCTGCTTCTGGGGATGGTGGGTGGGGAAAAAGATCACAGCCTCCTGGAAGGCTGGGGTAGGGGCAAGCCGGGGAGCGTGAGAACAAGAGAACGCCTCCCGTACTCCCCGGCCTTTTAAACCCCTACCAGTCAGACCAGTTCTAACTGGCCTTGAACCGAGCACCCACCTTGACCCGGAAGCGATCCTATCGCCTCCGGGTCAACTGGGAGCTTCCAGCACCAATCAATAGTGAGGCGCACTCACAGCGTCATGATGACGTGGCGGGGCGTGCCCCACCAAGGACTGCCGGTAAGGGGAGGGGGGCCGGTGCCCCGTCATACCTGCGGGGGGCTGATGACGGTCCCTGCCTTTCCTTATGGCCACGGACTACCGACCATCCCCCTCCCCTGCCTTGTGTTTCACCAACAATTATTAAAATTGAACATGAGAGAGGATTTTCTTTAGAAGGCGGGGGGTCTTACAACCCCCCCGGCCGTATTTATTAAAACATAAAAACAAATGAAAATTGAAATAAACAATATATACCCAATTATTTATGCAGAAAACATACTTGACATTAGATCACAATTCATGTAGACAGGTATCAAATGGCTAACCTTAACATACTTCTAATACAGAGTATTTCCTATCCGAAACTAATATTTGAATCATAATCACACATAAATAACTTTTCTGCATATCCTATTTGGGCCTACGGCAAGGTCGCTAACCGGTGTTAGATCCTATTCAACCAGCCACGCCCTCACGTATGAGTGCGCATGCACAGAGGGCCCGTTTATCGAGGGGGTACTTCCCTCCCCGGTTACCCCTTTACGCTCCATGAACTCCATTAACAAGCGGGCCCATGCACTCTGCGCCGTTTAGTGACGGCATAGTGCCCGTGCGGGGTGGCCAACCAGCCTAAAGAAAGCATGACTCCCCCCTCCCCCGCACCCATCCAGCCAAAATGGATGTACCGCCCCTGGAGTTCTAGGAGAGACCACTTGTCCCTCCCTCTGGGAGACCCCATTCACGAATGGCACCGCCCCTAAGGACCTTACATTGACTGCTCACCAATTATGGCATAGTTGCCCGACTATTTGGCCCCCCCCTAACCTCCTACACTGAAAGGTCATGCTCTGCCCTAACACCCTTTACCCAAGCCATAATGTTTTCAAAGAATATTTTGTTGCCCATGCTAGTCAGGTAAACCCTGTCGTTTAAGAAGCACGGTTCCCCCCTGACACACCCATACGCTATGTGTTACATATGAGGTGACCTAATCAATTTCGCTATTTTATTGTTGATCCTCTTTACAGAGTAATTCAACGCTTTGACAGAATCCCCTCCCCTCCTTTTGAATCTGGGTATCATCTGGGACCAAACTATGGTGCAGCCTCGGCATCTCTTAGCTAATCAGCCTACCTCCGAGATTATCTCCTCCATCAGGACTCTTCTCCCCAAATTTACCTGATTGTTTCTGCCCAAGTACAAGATAATGACTGTGGGCGGCCGAGTGTGTCTGTTCAACAGATCTGTAACAAACCCCCTAAACTGACTGAGCCAGAGACCCCCCTTACCATGGAAGGAAACCTTGAATCCTCCCTGTTCAGCTCTCTGGCTGTAGTTACCTGCAAGAAAAAACGATTTGACACGGCTTACATAAGAATGACCAATAACCCATGCAACATGTGGATACTTGTCCTGTGCATGTGGCTGCCGTGGTAAAGAAACTTGCTGGTGATGTGCTGGCGGCAGTTTCTCCCCTGCGTGACAGGTTCCAGAAACTGAAATATAAGCAAACAAACAGGACAGGCATCAGTCTATTTGTTCTGCCACTCTCACAACATGTGCAGCCGCACATAACGCTTGTAACAATTAGAAGACCATCTCCCAATTCTTTTCACACTGTTGTTGTGCAACGCTCTAGCAGTTGCCTCTGTGGCAGCGCCTATTCGGAACAAATGTGTCCCAAAGTCCTTTGGATCTAAACCGGTCCTGTCAATCGCCATTGCCAACACCCTTTTGAATTGTAACCTGGTCAGCCGGGTACTGTCAGCATGCATTAATAGTGTCCCCCTACTGCATCTACCCTCTGGTGGAGAAAGGCCTACAGGTGCATCACTGGGCAGCATGCGTTAGTTCATGCCCGGTGAAGCACCAGCCCCTCACCACGGGCTTCTTGATCAGTTTTGATGTCTTAATGGTAATTAACAGCGCATCACCCTGGATCTTTGCTTGCTCAAGCTGGAGTCAACATCCTGCTTATTGCGTGCCACCAGTTCCCCTACCTTGAATGCGCCATGAAAGACTAGTGAAAAGGCAGCTCTAAACAGTAGCACCTCCCCTGTCGAACTGCAAACAATACTCATGGCTGTTAATAGAGATGCCAGCTGCTCTAAACCTATCGGTTGTCTCGTGTCCGTGGCCGGCCCCTGGAGGCGCCGCCACCCCTTCCGAGCTTTCCTCACAAGAAAACTATTTGTGGGGTCCTTGGTACCCCTGATCTGTTCAAAGAAAGAAACAGCTGCCACGTGCCGGCTGGCTGTCGCCGCAGAGCGCCCCTCGCTGCTCAACATGTCTAAGTACTGGAGGAAGTTCCCTGACTTATACCAGCTCACCGCCCAACCCTGCTCCAAAAAAGCACAGTAAGACCAAAGCGCCCCTTCGTATGCTCTTCTGGTCCAGGGCGCTAGGCTAGCTACCACGAGGTACTGTAGCTGGGGGCACCAATCTGCCAGAGTGCTTCCGGGAAGTGTGTCAGCGTCGCATTTGCAGACGGTAGATTTTCCCTAAAAACCTGCATCTTGAAGCGAGAGAGTGTGTCAGCTGCATTATTTAGCACCCCGAACATGTTTGGCCTTAAACTGTATGTTCAGTTTCATACACACCAGCACTATCTCTTTCCACAGGCGGAGTATCATTTTACACCGGGCCGCCTGTTGGTTGATACATTACACAACTATCATGTTATCTGACCAGAAAATTACAGATTGATTACACAACTGTTGACACCAAATGGTCAGTGCAACCCAAATTGGAAATAGCTCCAGTAAACCTATATTGGTTGTCAGACCACTCTCACCCCACCAAGCCGGCCACCGCTGCGCCACCCACTCGTTTCCAAGTATGGCACCAAATCCCACACTGCCAGCAGCGTCAGTCCATAAACCTAACTCCGCAGACGTAGTGGGGGGACCCAGCCACACTACCCTGCCGTTGAAACCCTCCAGAAATGCGATCCAAATCTGCATGTCCTGACGGACCTCAGACAACAGTCTTGTGTGATGGTGCTTCTCCCACAGACCAGTCATGGCCTGTGAGATCGAGCAGGAGAATGGCCGTGCAATGAGTATCACTCTCAATGCAAAGTTCAACTGGCCAACAGTTTGCTGTAGCTGATGCAGTGGAGTGATGTGGCTCACTGGTTAGAGGCGGCAGACCCAGTAGCAGCGAATGGCCCGGGACCAAGGTTCAATTCCTGACGCGGCAGGGTCGTGGACCAGGGTCAGCGGACTCGATAATTCTCGCCTCGGTGCCTACTCTAACCAGGAATCACACTCGGCAACTCTGGGCATTAGCTTGCCTCATCTCTACAACAGCCCCTCACATTCGCCGGGGATGCCTGGTTTCACCTTGGAGATACCCAGTTGGGACCATCTCACAGGGATAGCCAGGACGGGTTCCCCAGCGGTCTACAGCGCCACAACGCCTCAGGGCAGCAGTGCGCTTTACAAGACACATTACATTGCATTACATTACATGCCGTGTCACCTTGTCTTTTGCCAAACATTGCTGTAGTGCTGCTCTAAATTTCATGATTTTTTCATTAGGTAACCTAAAACAGCCTACTACCAAGTCCAATTCAATAGCCAAGAATTCGATTGTTGTTGATGGACCCACCGTTTTTAACGGCGCCAGCGGGACCCCAAAAGCCCGCCTGAGCATGCAAAATTCCTGCAATGCCCATGCGCACTCCCGAGAACCCGCCGACCCGAGGAATAGAAAGTCATCCAGATAATGCATGACATTTTGGTGCCCTGTCGTCTGTCTGAAAACCCACTCCAAAATTAACTGAATTTCTCAAAGTAGGTGCAGGAAACAACCCATGGGCATACACATATCCATATATAATTTAACCTGGAATGAAAAACCCAGCAGATGATGATCTAGAGAATGTACCAACAGTAGCTGGAAGGCGGATTCAATATCTGATTTGGCCAACAAGGCCCCTGGTCCCAAAACCCTCAGCATATCCACTGCCTGGTCAAAAGAGGCATATTTTACACTACAGATTTCTTCATTGATGGCGTCATTTAGTGATGTGCCTCTAGGTGCTGACAAATTATGAATAAGTCTGAACTCGCCTTCCTCTTTCTTCGGGACCACGCCCAGGGGTGAGCAAACAAAATTGTGCACAGGGATGTGATCAAAAGGACCTGCTATTCTGCCCAGGGCGCAGTTCTTTTGCAAGTTTGGCTGCTGCCACCTCCAGGTTGGTCCTAACAGACAGCTGATTTCTACACTCTGGTGTCCCTGTGTAATCCACCGCTGGGATCCCAAAACCATACAAAAAAACCTTATTTTAACATCCTTTGCAGAGGCATGGTCAGGGTACTTATTCAGCCAAGGAGTCATAGCCAGAACGTCAATAGGTGACTGTGACACCAGTCGTACCTTTTCCTTATTCCTGTTTCTTTCTCCCCATATTTCCAGAGGAGGTGTTACCTTTTTTGCGGCATGTTGTTTCTGGGAGGGAAGGTTGATTACATATGAAGCATGCGTGTCTAAACTTACACGTGCCTTGTGCCCTGGTGCATGATCGTTTATTAAAATCCCAGCAGACCCCTTTTTGCCCCCGCTGCTCCCTGCACCAGGGGCCGTTCTCCCGGCCTGCGCCGGCCGAAAGGGCTGAGATGATTTGGGGGTGTAGCCTCTGTTCCAGCTTTGGCCTAGATTACTAGGCTAACCTGCTGTAAATTGATTAAAATATGATATCGAGTCAACCCGGTCCCAGGTAAGTGATGAGTCAAATTCCTTAGCTTTCCTGAAACTCATATCATAATCTTTCCATCCTACCCCCACCCCCGCCCATATTTATCATGCAACATTGTGACCCTGCCCTGGTAACATGCCATTTCTGCTTGCAAGTTATGTGAACGCTCAGCTATAATAGCCATAAACACAGAGAAGGCCCTAATCCAATTGTTCAAAGTTTCTTCAACTGAATCTTGCCATTTTCACCCGCCATTCACTAGGCAACATCCAATCTTTCTGCTTCCTAACATACTCCATTTCCCTGTTATCCACCAGCAAAGAAAACATATTGACATAAGCACCAGCCCAAATTAATTCCTTCCTTTCTCGGGTTACATGCCTTGCCAAATCTTCCCTCCTAGAGGGTAGTGTACCCGTGCCTAGCAATGGTAATGCCACCTTCTTACCTATTTCCCCAGCACCCGCTGGTTCAACCATCTTCTCTTTTCCAGTGTTGCTCTCTTGTTGCGCCACTTGGGGTGGACTAGGAGTACTCGGCCCCACGCCGCTTGGGGCAGCCATAATCTTTGCCACCATCTTATGTGCCTCTGCTAAAGGATCCTCCTCTACTTCTTTGGTGCCTACTGAGGACGATAACATCCACCCATTCCTAGCCACGGGAGAACTGCCGCTATCTGAGCCGCTAGCTCTGGTGGGACCTGACTAACCACTGCTGGCACCAAGACAGAGGTGGGGGCCGCTGCGTTCGGGACAGGGATCCCCGGGAATGGCGTAGGGCTAGATGTGGGTACCACCGGGATTACCACTGGGACCAGTGGAGGCACTGGACTAGGTGTTGGCACCGGTGTGACTGGTGCCGGGATTAGAGGTATGTTTGCTGGAGTCTGGGAATAGGTGTAGGGATCACTGGTGGCACTCGGCTCCCTGAGGAACCCTCCCCTGAAGGACCCTCTCCAAAAGTTTGCTTTGGATCTAGAACTTCCCCTTCCTGGCTCTAGCCCGCTTAGAGAGTGGGTCCAATTCCCCCCTGGGTTGCGGGGGCACTATCGTTCGCTTGGGCCTGCCTCTTGGCCCGGTCTGCTCATCCAACTTCTGTCTGAGCTCCGCAATGCTTTTCCCTATCTGCTCCACCTTTCCCCATCTCCTATTCATTGTCTCCATATTACGCATCATCCCTTCCAGCATGCGTTTTGCGCTACGTTTACTGGCCAGCCTCTTTCAACCAACAATTGCCAGTTAACCTACACCCTGACCTGTAATAACACTGCAAGCACAATGTTCTTTGCTACCTCACCGACCTAGCTCTGCTTTTACCTGCAGATGCTGGAGGTAAACAGATTGTCCGTAATCATCACGCAACTGGGACCGCACCACAACAGCTAACCTGGGTGTTGGGCAAGCACACTCTAGCCCAGCGGCCCTCAGAAGCAGTGAAGTGCAGGCCAGCCTGTGTCCCCTTTTAGCGATGTCCACAGCCTCGCTCCTTGTTGTCCCAGCAAGCAGAGCACCCCTTGTGTGTTCCTACAATGCAAAAACAAGATTAGCATATATTTGTGGACACACAAACAATATACTTATTCAACCCTGCAGTTGTGGCATTCACGGAATCAATTCAGTTTTTTTTTTAAAGAAAGAGAGTATGCTGATTTATATCAGGCCAAAAAACCTCAAATGTAGGTATCAGAGCACTTTACTTGAGCATCAGTAATAGTACACAGGCATTGAAGGCACAAGGATATTAAGAATCA
This sequence comes from Lissotriton vulgaris, assembly GCF_964263255.1. Lineage (NCBI taxonomy): Eukaryota > Metazoa > Chordata > Amphibia > Caudata > Salamandridae > Lissotriton > Lissotriton vulgaris. The sequence goes on along the minus strand of NC_141689.1, from coordinate 1,956,870,063 downwards.
CATTATTTGGGGGTAACCCTCAACTGCCCTCTGGCCCTGAGCAATTAAATCATAAAATCCCCACTTTGTTTTGCAAAGAAACCCAAAGCTTTCTCCACCTTTCTCAATACGTTGTTGTATTACTGGGCTCAGTTCTACCACTAAAACACCAAGCTTCTTATTGCCTTTGATACCATCAAGGTGAGCCACAGCGCCCTTTTGATTTTAAATGTAATTCATTCTCCCAGTTAATTCTCCACTGTGCTCAATATGTATCGCTGGGTTTTAATTGCCTTTCCACAATCCCGGTGTGCCCAAACGCTCCCTCCTTAAATCAAAACAAGGATTCGACGAACTTCCCCACAGCCCAGACAAACCTTGTCCTCCCCCCCTACGAGCACTCCTGAATGCCGCTCACTACAACACACGCAGCATGAATGCTTTAAATGCCCAGCTCTAGGTGTGGCATGAACTCACAACCTCCGCATTTGCTGATGGCCCTACTGCTGTACAATTACGGAGCTCTAACCAATTTCGCCACCAGAGCACTCGGACACCCGGCTCCGACTCGCTCCCCGTTCCTTTAAAGCGCATGCGTGCGTCTTACTTGAATCGGAGCGGCCTGCCTGTAAGGATGGGGCCCTAGGCCCGCATGATGTAAATAACTGCGACATGGGACACCAGTTGGGGATGGTAATTCTGGCCTCGAGCACGTGCACTCGGCCTCTTTTATTAACAGTCACCTGACCCAGTGACGTCTGCGGTGGGTGGGTGTTCAGTGTAGGATTACACTTAGGAACAGCTAGACTGTGTCCTGGCAGGACACTACATCCCTCCCAAAATTTAATGAAAGGAAAAGCGAATGTCCAACCTGTAAGAAAACAGAATACCAGAAATGTACAGCCCCCAAAGGATTCTCTTCATGCGGCCTGCTGGGAGATGTCAAAAGTTCCGGACTGCAAAGTCAATCAGATGAGCTTCACCTCAGCGGTGTACTTCAGATCATCCTTGTCTTGCTGTGTTGACGCTTATATACAGTGTTAATCACTTGGAGCATCAGGAGCAGAATGGGTGTGACCCTTGAGGGGTCTCGCAGGTGTTCCTAGTCCAGTGGATGACAACGCTTGTTGGTTGTTGAAGACGACTGCGGCACAAGAGGTCTTTCTTTGGATTTGCTGATCTTGATGCCTTCACACCTCCGTCCGGTCGAGTGCCTTCCAACTTGCCTTTCTTGCCTGACTCCTCTCTCACTGGAGCCTCGAAGATTGGCCTCTCCGGCGTGGACTCTTCTCTCCCTAGAGTCGCTGGGAGGACCCACTTGCTGGACGCGATGGGACCGGGTGGACCGTGCGGGGCTTCGCATGAGCCGCGCAAAGGCGTCGCTGAGGAACTGCCAATGGACTCACCGCCAAGTCGCTCATGTTGCCCCTGGGGTGTTGATGTCATCGCCAGGATGGTCTTGCCATTAGGACATGGGTTTAGTGCCTTCTTCAGACCGTTTGTCGGTGCCAGGTGTTTACCTGGGGCCTTCGTGCTTCCTGTAGCCTGTCATGGAGCTGCCGCTGCTACACCTCTCCCATACGGATTCCTCTGTCACAGGAATACCGTTGAGGCCCTTGTCCCCTGGACTGTCACTTGACCTTGTGGGCTGTGCGGGTCGCTGCGGAACTTTGGACATGGCCACAGTGGAGTCTTGTGTAGTCCACAAGGATGGATTGTCTAGTGTTCGGGTATGCTCTGCTTCAGCAAGCTTCAGGTTCACGGGGCACCCATACGGCTCTTCGGTGGTTGGTCTCCTCAGGTGCAGGTTGTCAGGATTACTGGGATCCACACGGATGGTATGATGCTCCTTTGACATCATGGATGTTTCTGTGTGCTGAATGATGTCTCTTTCTTCCTCGGAGGAGTGATGTTGTGATACTCCATTCTTCCTCTTCGTTCTCTTCCTCGACGCGGTCCGGTCTTCTTTCTTGCTTACTCATGCTAACCTGGCTTCTCCATGTAGCGGGCCCTCTACATGTTTTCCCCTTGGTCTTGTCCATGTGGTAGGACACTGTCTTCCCCTGGCTTGATGACTAGACCTGTCGTCGTATCTTCCTGTTACTTGCTCACTTCTGTTGCCTTCCTTCAGGATACCGTTCCTTGGTCAATTCCATCATGACTCTCCAGTCTCGTCAGGTTCCTTTGGCTCTACTGTTCCTCCTTCCTTTTCTTTATGGCGTCGTGCCCTTCCATTTCATGTTCTTTCTTGCGACGTGGTCTGGTCCTCTTGCTGTTGTTGGCCTTCCAAACCAGTCTTCCCCAGGCAGCGTGCACTCCACCTGTTTCTCTCTGGTCTGGGCATAGCTCTCCGGCATGGTGTTCTTCTCTTCTTTGACTGGACCGTTTGTCGCGATCTTCTCTGTTGCTTCTTTTCTTTCCTTGGCGACCAGACTAGGTGGTCGGCTTTCATCTTCGGCATGAGTCGTCATGCTGTGCTATCTTCTTCGTGGTCGCTATTCACCATCACGGAGTTTTGGCATTGGCACGCTTTGTCTGCGCGGAGGAGGGTTGCGTCACCGCTCCTGGTGCATCTCTGGTGCATGCCGCCATGCGTGCTGACGATGGCACTCTGGTTGCTGCGAGAAGTCGCTGTCTCTCTTGGGGACCTTTGTGCGCTGTGCAGCGTCACTCTGGCGCTCTTGAATCCTGGTGTTCCTGGCATGTTCCGGCGCAGTCCTGTCGTGCGGGTGTGGAGTTCTTGCACTCCTGTCGCGTTCTTGCGCTTTGTGGTACGGTTCCGTGCTTCTGGCGCATTCCTGCGTTGCTGGTGCGTTCCTGCGCTGTCTCCTGGCGTGTTCCTGTAGGTTCTGGTGCATTCCTGCGCTGTCTCCTGGCGTGTTCTTTAAGGCTCTAGCGTGGTCCTGTATGGTGCTGTACTAGTATGAGCGTTGAAAACAGGCTGGCACTGTTCTGGTCACCTTCGCTGGGGACACGGTAGCTCACAGTGCCTTAGTTGCACACCTTGCTGCCTCCTTGCTATATGAGAAGCTCTTTGTGTCCTGACTCCTGTCTGTAGATTGCAGCAGCCTAGAACTGTTCCTGGGCATCCTCAGTGCTCTTCCTTCACCCTGCTTCGATCTGCTGCCCTGTACTTGGTTGGTAGGTGCAGTGCCACGAGACGGTCACTAGGTGGCAGCACTGTCTGTTTCTGGCTCGTATTCACTGCTCTCGCCAGTGTCTACCCAGTTGCCGGTTCATTGCCCATGTGTGTCTATGAGGTGAGGGGAGTGGGGAAACCACTGTCGCTGGCTGGCTGCTGCTGCCCCCTTTCCTGCTGTCCCGTCTTCAGGCTGTTTTTGTGGGGTCTCCCTCTTATGTGGTGAGTCTGGTATTAGTTCTTTTGTCCGGGCTGTGCGGGGGCCAAGATGCACTTCATACTGGGCGCTCCTTAAGCTCCTTCACGCTCTCGGTGCTCACCCCGCCCGCCGCAGCCTCTCAGTACTATAGCAGTCCAGCCGCTACTAAATAATTACTCTGGAGCCAGTTAGGATCTTAAGAATAAGCTTTATTCCGGAACGCTGGAGAAACGCTCAGCCGCCCTGAACTCCGGCCTCACACTGTCATGGCCGCCGTTCTGGTTCCGGTCTTCCTGTACCCCACAACCACTAAACCGTCACCACATATCTCCCCCCTTTAACACAATGAAACCACAACAACAGAACAGTCTTACTTGGTGCTCATGATAAAGTCTTCAAACTTCTTGGGGACTCTCACAACTCTGCCTGCTCTCGTTCTCTCCATCCCCTTCTCGTTCTGTCCATCTCCCATCCGGTGGGAGGTTTCCTGCCGACTCTCCTCGGTGCTCCGCCTTCATTCTTGTTCCGTGCACCTCCTGTCCACGTCCTTTCTAACGCCTCCTCGGGGTGTCTCTGCTCCTCTTCCTTTGTCTTTCTCTTCTCTGTGTTGAGGTTCGGGCTCTCCTTCACTTCTTCCTCTCCTCTGCCTTCTCCTCCTTGTTCTTCCGTACCTCCTTCCTAGTGCGGTTCATCATCCATTGTCTCTTCCCAGTTAAGAATTTTATTGCATCTTGCCATCCTGTCTTGCGACCACACTTTGCCATCGCTAAGAAGTGCTGATCGGGTGTATGGCTCAATGACCTTGAGGGGGGTTGTGAACTTGCTTTCTCCCTTCCTTTTCATGATCGCCAGTTTCACCCTCACATATTCTCCCTTTTCCAATGTCCTTCCTTGCGCACTGCGCCGTTTGTTGTAATGTTCTGCATATGTTGCCTGTGCTTCCTCTATGTTCCTCTTTACCACTGCCGGAGACCACTTACTCTGCACCACCATGTGCCTCCATGCTAGATTGTCCTTTGTGAACGGTTCCCTTCCTTTCAACACCTTGAACGGACTGTACCCGGTGCTTCCTGGGGTAATGCGGTACGCCCACAGCATTTTGGGCAGCTCCTACTCCCAGTCCTGTCCGGCACTGATCGCAGCTTGGATCGTCCCAATGATCACTCTGTTAAACCGTTCTGCCAGCCGGGTGGTATATGGGCGTGTGTTTTACCTCAATCCCATTCCTGCCCATAAATGCTCCCCATTTGGCTGACACAAATTGTGGTCCATTATCGCAGGTTATCACCTTGGGGATCCCTTCCTTTATGAATATTGCGTTCAGAAAGGATAGCACTGCTTCAGTGTCCACTGTTTCTTTTACTTCCACCTCCGGCCATTTAGAATATCTGTCTATCATTACTATGGCATACTTCTGCACTCCTTCCCTGTTGAGGATGGGACCGATGATGTCGATGGACACCATTTCCCACGGACCGCTGGGCGTTGGAAATTTCCCCAACGGGGGTCTCATCAAAGTCTATGACTTGTCCACTCGGGAGCACGACTCGCAACTCCTCACGTGCTTCTCGACTTGGGCATCTATCGCGGGCCACCAGTGCATTTGTTTCGCCAATGCCTTTGTCTTTGTTATCCCCTGATGGCCTTCATGTAGGATTGCTAACAGGTGTTCAACTAAAGCCTGGGGCGAAATTACTTTGTCCCCCCTCAGGAGGAACGTAGGATTCTCCCCCAAGGTCAGTTCTTCTCTGACCTCCCAGTATTTCCTCATCTGGCTGTCCAAGTGTCTTTTGTCCGGCCACCCATGCATTACATACCCTTTGACCGCTTCCAGGGTCTCATCCTGCTCGTACGCCTCAGCCCACTCCTGCGGGCTGATGCTCTGTTCCATGTCCTCCATGGTGGCCACCATGTATCCCTCCCATCCGGGGAGTTCTTGTTCATCCACTCCTTCCTTCGCTGCCGCTCTGCTTAAGAAGTCTACAACTCTGTTCTTTCGGCCAGGTATGTACTCCACCTCGTACACATAATCCAACAATATTAGTGTCATTTTCGCTATTCTAGGTGTCAAGTCAAGTCAAGTCAGAAAATTTATATAGCGCGCTACATCTCCAGAGGGTCTCAAGGCGCTTGAAGAAGGGTGGGGAATTATTGGTCGAAAATCCAAGTTTTAAGTTGCTTTCTGAATGCTGGGTGGTTTTGAGTGAGGCGAAGGTGAGTGGGAAGTGAGTTCCAGGTTTTAGCTGCTAGGTAGGAGAAGGATCTTCCTCCCATGGTGGTTTTGTTGATGCGAGGTACAACAGCAAGGGCTTGGTTGGAGGAGCGTAGCTGGCGGGAGGGGGTGTAGAAGGAAAGTTGTGTGTTGAGGCATTCGGGTCCAAGTTCGTAAAGTGCTTTGTGAGCGTGGGTTAGGAGGCGGAATGTTATCCTCTTATTAACGGGGAGCCAGTGGAGGTTTTTCAGGTGACTAGAGATGTGGTCTTTACGCGGGATGTCTAGTATGAGTCTGGCTGATGCGTTCTGGATGCGTTGGAGTTTTTTCTGATTTTTTGCGGTGGTACCGGCGTAAAGGGTGTTTCCGTAGTCCAGGCGGCTCGTGACCAGTGCGTGGGTGACCGTTTTTCTAGTTTCGGTGGGAATCCAGCGAAATGTTTTTTTGAGCATGCGAAGAATGTTGAAGCAAGATGATGAAACGGCGTTGACTTGTCTGTTCATCGAGAGTGAGGAGTCCAGGATGACGCCCAAGTTCCGTGCGTGGTCCGTCGGGATGGGTGTTTTTCCAAGGGCCTCTGGCCACCAAGAGTCATCCCAGGCGGAGGGGGAGGTACCTAAGATAAGGACTTCTGTTTTGTCTGAGTTCAGTTTCAGACGGCTGTGCTTCATCCACTCGGCTACTTCTTTCATTCCTTCATGTAGGTTGGTTTTGGCGGTGTTCGGGTCTTTGGTGAGTGAGAGGATCAGTTGAGTGTCATCAGCGTAGGAGATGATGTTGAGGTTGTGTTGGCGTGCGATGGTCGCGAGGGGGCTCATGTATACGTTGAAGAGGGTGGGGCTGAGTGAAGATCCTTGTGGCATGCCGCAAATGACTTCAGTGGCCTCTGATTTGAATGGTGGAAGGCGGACTCTCTGAGTTCTTCCGGTAAGGAATGAGGTGATCCATTCCAGTGCTTTTCCTTGGATTCCGATGTTTCTGAGGCGTTGTAGCAGGGTGCTATGACAGACTGTGTCGAAGGCTGCGGAGAGGTCAAGGAGGATGAGGGCGACTGTGTCTCCATTGTCCAGTAGAGTACGAATGTCGTCTGTAGCTGCGATGAGTGCGGTCTCAGTGCTGTGTTTTGCTCGGAATCCGGACTGTGAGGAGTCGAGGGATTTGTTGGTTTCAAGGAAGGCGGCGAGCTGATTGTTGACAGCTTTCTCGATGACTTTTGCCGGGAAAGGAAGGAGCGAGATGGGGCGGTAGTTTTTGAGTTCGGTGGGGTCAGCTGTGGGTTTTTTCAGAAGGGCGCTGAGTTCGGCGTGTTTCCGGCTTTCCGGGAAGGTGGCGGAGTTGAGGGAGCAGTTGATGAGTCTCGGAGGTGCGGTGCTATGGTGGAGTCTGCTTTGTTGAAGATGTGGTGAGGGCATGGGTCTGTGGGGAATCCTGAGTGGATAGAGTTCATCAGACGGATGGTGTCCTCAGTGGAGATTGGGTTCCAGTCATTGAGGATGTTCAAGGGGGGTGGAGGTTCTGTCGAGGGTTGGGTGGGTTTGTCTTCGGGTCGGTTGTCAAAGCTGTTGTGGATGTCTGCGATCTTGTTGTGGAAGAATGAAGCTAGGGAGTTGCAGAGGGCTTGAGAGGGGGTGATGTCGTTAGAGTTGGCTGAAGGGTTGGAAAATTCCTTGACGATGTTGAATAATTCCTTGCTGTTGTGGGCGTTGTTATCTAGTCGGTCCTTGAAAGCGTCTTTCTTGGCAGTCCGGATCAGTTGGTGGTGTATACGGGTGGCGTTTTTGAAGGCGTCCTTGGTGCTGGTGTTAGGGTCTTTTTCCAGGCCTTCTCAAGGGAGCGACAGAGTTTCTTAGATTTCTTAAGATCATCGTTGAACCAGGAGGCTTTTTTGCTGCCTAATTTGATTTGACGTTTTTTCAACGGTGCTAGGATGTCGGCACTGTTGGATAGCCATTGGGTGAGGTTAATGGCTGCTTGGTCGGGGTTTGAGGAGTGGGCAGGGGGGTTTTGAAGAAGCGATGAGGTGATCTGGTCGATGGTGATTTTGTTCCAGTTCCTTCGCAGAGTGGGTTGAGGATGGTTGTGGGTTGTGGTCTTATTGTAGGTAAAGTGAACGCAGCTGTGGTCCGTCCAAAGGAGAGCTGTGGTGTGGCTAAAGGAGACATGTTTGCTGGAGGTGTTGCGTGGGCGTGTCCGTTGGAGGTAAGCACCTTAATCAAAGGCTTGTGGTCTGTGCGTACCAGGAACTTGGCTCCCCATAGGAATTGTCTAAAAGATTCCATGCCCATACTACCGCCAACATTTCCTTTTCTATCACACTAAATTTCTCCTCAATCGGGGCCAGGGATCTCGATGCGAAGCAGACTGTGGATATCTCTCCCGTTCTCATCCTCTGCATCAGCACTGCGCCAAGGCCCTTGTCGTTGGCGTCTGTGGTTAGTATTGACGCTGTTGTTTGATCGAATCCATTGAGCGGTATCGCCTCACTCATTTCTTTCTTCAACGCCTCAAACTCCTCTTGTTCGTCTTTGTCCCACTTGAACCCGTTTTTCTCTTTCAGGAGTTGTCTGATGTGGTAGGTCTTTGTGGCAAAGTGGGGGATGAATTTACTATAAAATTCGCCCATCCCCAAGAATGACCTGACATCTTCCTTCTTTGCGGGGGCTGGAGCATCTCTTATTGCTGCCATGTTGGCTCTCTTTGGTTCAATCCCTTTCTCACTAATCTCATGTCCTAGGTAGGTCACTGATTGCTCTCCAAATTTGCACTTCCCCCACTCAGCCGTGAGTCCGTTGTTCTTCAGTATTTCCAGGACTTTGTGCAATTTCTCGTTGCGCTCCATTTTTGACTTTCCCATCACCAGTATATCATCCTGGAAGCACTGTACGCCTTCCACCTTCTGGAACATCTTGTGAATTAACTTTTGGAAGACTGCAGCGGCTGATGCCAGTCCGAACGGCATTCTCACAAATTTGTAACACCCAAACGGTGTAATGAAAGACGTGAGGTGGCTACACGTGGGGTGCAACGCTACCTGATGGCATGCTGATGATAGGTCTGCCGTGGAAAACCACTTTATGCCTTTGGTTTTCCTGAGCATTTCGTTGATGCGTGGGAGGGGAAACTTGTCCACCAGAATGTTTTTGTTAAGTTCCCGAAGGTCGATACACAACCTCACCTTCCCGTTGGGTTTTTGCGCCATGACCAAGGGGGTTAACCATTCCGCGCTTTCAATAGCCTTTATGATTCCGTTCCTCTCCAACCTTTCTAGTTCTTCTTGTACAGCTTTGCGGCACCGGAACGGTATGTTTCTGGCCTTGTGGCTCACCGGAATCGCTCCTTCCTTCAGGTGTATCATGTGCGTGTACTTGGTCAATCGTCCTATCTCCCCGCTAAACACCTCCGGGTACTCCCTTTTCCACGCCTCTCCTTCGTAGCCTTCTTCCTTGTCTGTTGACATTACTTTTTCCACTCCTCCTGGATTCAGTTTGATGCCTAAATCGCCTTGGTCCCTCCATCCTAGCACTGAAGGCCCTTTTTCTGCCACGTATAGCTTACATTCTGCTTGGCAACCTCTGAATGTTCCGATGCCGACCAGCCAAACACCGCAGGAGTGAAGAACGTCCCAATCCTCTACCCTCGCCGTGACCCCCAACACCCACGAATAAACCGGGTGGTGGAGAATACGATACCGGGAGAAGGTGGGTAAACAAAACAAGGGAACCCAGGGTCTTGGGGAACACAGCTCGTCTCCTCCAGCTTGTCGGCAGCTAACTGCTTGACCCAGACGAGACCGCTATACAAGAAAAAGGGGGATAAGGTTAGACACACCCCACTAATAATACCAGTGCCAAGAACACACACGAACCACCGACCTCCCTGCTTACCCCAGTTAACAAACGGGAGTGGCTTGATACGAAACAGTAATAACTCCACTGCAATCGTATTGGTCATTTCTTGTGTAACCCCAGACCAACCACGCCCCCTCAGGAAACACAGAGAATGTCAAAGGGGGTGGAATTCACAATGAAAAGACAAAAAAGGGACAGGGGAAAAAAGGCGTCAAGGGAATTTGAAAGACACCCAAAAAAACCCTGGACTTTAAAAGAACACGAAGGTAGCGCAAAAAACGGCAGTTGTTCAGCTCCTTCGTGAAACCACCCAAAAGACACACAACAAGATGATTTGAGTACAAAAAAGGGTAAAAACGGGACGCCAGAACTCATAGGAAACGCAGCCGCGAATCCCAAAACGTCACCGAAATACCAAAACAGGTCCCCAGTAAGGGTTCAGTAATGGCCAAAGGTATAAGAAACAAGGTAAAAGGGGAAAAAAGGGGAATCAAAATCCAGCCCTTGGAAAGACCGCTGGAATAGAGCTCAATGGAAAGGGAACAAGGTGGAACAACAGGAACAGGAAACACACGGCAAGGGACCATTAAAGATACCAAGCACCTGTTTCCTGTAGGCAGGCCCTTTTAAAGCGAGCCAGAGGGAGCGTCCATAAAGTCGCATATGCACTTGGCACCTCAAGCTAAAACCAATGACCGGGGAACTAGACAGAAGGCACCGGCCCCCTCTGAACCCCAACAGTACCCCCCCCCCCAAAGCCTTCCTACCGGCCTAGGTTTCCCAGGGTGCAGGTGATGAAACAGACGAACCAACCGGGCAGCATGCACCCGACTCGCCAGAACCCAAGAACGGTCCTCTGGGGGATAACCCTTCCAGTCAATAAGGTAATACAGCCGTCCCTTCATCCGCTTGGAATCCAATACAGTATTAACCTCATACTCCAGTTATCATCAATCAAAACAGGAGGAGGAGGTGGCAACTCTTGAGTGGTGGTGACATATGGCTTCAACAAAGAGGTATGAAATACAGGATGAATACTATACTCAACCGGTAAAGTCAACCTAATCGCAACTGGATTCACCACCTTCTGGACTGGAAAGGGACCCACAAACCGAGGCTGTAATTTCCTTGGTCCCGGCAACCTCAGATTTTTTGTTGCTAGCCAAACCCTATCCCCAACTGCATACAGGGGAGCTGGCCGTCTATGCCTGTCTGCCTGTACCTTCATGACCTTCTTGGACTCAAATAGCTGCTGTTGGGCTTTCTTCCAGATTTCAATCAAACCCCTACTAAGGGAATCCACTGCTGGCACCCTCTCAGGTGGCTGAATGGGAATGGTCTTGAACCTGTTTTTCTCTTTCAGGAGTTGTCTGATGTGGTGGGTCTTTGTGGCAAAGTGGGGGATGAATTTACTATAAAATTCGCCCATCCCCAAGAATGACCTGACATCTTCCTTCTTTGCGGGGGCTGGAGCATCTCTTATTGCTGCCATGTTGGCTCTCTTTGGTTCAATCCCTTTCTCACTAATCTCATGTCCTAGGTATTTCACTGATTGCTCTCCAAATTTGCACTTCCCCCACTCAGCCGTGAGTCCGTTGTTCTTCAGTATTTCCAGGACTTTGTGCAATTTCTCGTTGCGCTCCATTTTTGACATTCCCATCACCAGTATATGGAAGTACTGTACGCCTTCCACCTTCTGAAACATCTTGTGCATTAACTTTTGGAAGACTGCAGCGGCTGATGCCAGTCCGAACGGCATTCTCACAAATTTGTAACACCCAAACGGTGTAATGAAAGATGTGAGGTGGCTACACGTGGGGTGCAACGCTACCTGATGGCATGCTGATGATAGGTCCGCCGTGGAAAACCACTTTATGCCTTTGGTTTTCCTGAGCATTTCGTTGATGCGTTGGAGGGGAAACTTGTCCACCAGAATGTTTTTGTTAAGTTCCCGAAGGTCGATACACAACCTCACCTTCCCGTTGGGTTTTTGCGCCATGACCAAGGGGGATAACCATTCCGCGCTTTCAATAGCCTTTATGATTCCGTTCCTCTCCAACCTTTCTAGTTCTTCTTGTACAGCTTCGCGGCACCGGAACTGTATGTTTCTGGCCTTGCGGCTCACTGGAATCGCTCCTTCCTTCAGGTGTATCATGTGCGTGTACTTGGTCAATCGTCCTATCTCCCCGCTAAACACCTCCGGGTACTCCCTTTTCCACGCCTCTCCTTCGTAGCCTTCTTCCGTGTCTGTTGACATCACTTTTTCCACTCCTCCTGGATTCAGTTTGATGCCTAAATAAATCGCCTTGGTCCCTCCATCCTAGCACTGAAGGCCCTTTTTCTGCCACATATAGCTTACATTCTGCTTGGCAACCTCTGAATGTTCCGATGCCGACCAGCCAAACACCGCAGGAGTGAAGAACGTCCCAATCCCCTACCCTCGCTGTGACCCCCAACACCCACGAATAAACCGGATGGTGGAGAATACGACACCGGGAGAAGATGGGTACACAAAACAAGGGAACCCAAGGTCTTGGGGAACACAGCTCGTCTCCTCCAGCTTCTCGGCAGCTAACTGCTTGACCCATACGAGACTGCTATAAAAGAAAAAGGGGGATAAGGTTAGACACACCCCACTAATAATACCAGTGCCAAGAACACACACGAACCACCGACCTCCCTGCTTACCCCAGTTAACAAACGGGAGTGGCTTGATACGAAACAGGAATAACTCCACTGCAATCGTATTGGTCCTTTCTTGTGTAACCCCAGACCAACCATGCCCCCTCAGGAAACACCGAGAATGTCAAAGGGGGTGGAATTCACAATAAAAAGACAAAAAAGGGACAGGGGAAAAAAGGCGTCAAGGGAATTTGAAAGACACCCAAAAAAAACCTGGACTTTAAAAGAACACGAAGGTAGCGCAAAAAACGGCCGTTGTTCAGCTCCTTCGTGAAACCACCCAAAAGACACACAACAAGATGGTTTGAGTACAAAAAAGGGTAAAAACGGGACACCAGAACTCATAGGAAACGCAACCGCGAATCCCAAAACGTCACCGAAATACCAAAACAGGTCCCCAGTAAGGGTTCAGTAATGCCCAAAGGTATAAGAAACAAGGTGAAAAGGGAAAAAAGGGGAATCAAAATCCAGCCCTTGGAAAGACCGCTGGAATAGAGCTCAATGGAAAGGGAACAAGGTGGAACAACAGGAACAGGAAGCACACGGCAAGGGACCAATAAAGATACCAAGCACCTGTTTCCTGTAGGCAGGCCCTTTTAAAGCGAGCCCGAGGGAGCGTCCATAAAGAAGCATATGCACTTGGCATCTCAAGCTAAAACCAATGACCGGGGAACTAGACAGAAGGCACCGGCCCCCCCTGAACCCCAACAGTACCCCCCCCCCCAAAGCCTTCCTACCGGCCTAGGTTTCCCAGGGTGCAGGCGATGAAACAGACGAACCAACCGGGCAGCATGCACCCGACTCGCCAGAACCCAAGAACGGTCCTCTGGGGGATAACCCTTCCAGTCAATAAGGTAATACAGCCGTCCCTTTAACCGCTTGGAATCCAATACAGTATTAACCTCATACTCCACGTTATCATAAATCAAAACAGGAGGAGGAGGTGGCAACTCTTGAGTGGTGGTGACATATGGCTTCAACAAAGAGGTATGAAATACAGGATGAATACTATACTCAACCGGTAAAGTCAACCTAATCGCAACTGTATTCACCACCTTCTGGACAGGAAAGGGACCCACAAACCGAGGCTGTAATTTCCTTGGTCCCGGCAACCTCAGATTTTTTGTTGCTAGCCAAACCCTATCCCCAACTGCATACAGGGGAGCTGGCCGTCTATGCCTGTCTGCCTGTACCTTCATGACCTTCTTGGACTCAAATAGCTGCTGTTGGGCTTTCTTCCAGATTTCAATCAAACCCCTACTAAGGGAATCCACTGCTGGCACCCTCTCAGATGGCTGAATGGGAATGGTCTTGGGATGGAACCCCATCGAACAGTAAAACGGCAACATACCTAGAGCTGAGTGCATACTGTTATTATCAAACTCAGCCACAGGAAGGGCTTGTACCCAACTGCCCGTCAGTGACGTTAGCAAACAACGCAAATACTGCTCCATGGTTTTGTTGGTGCGTTCTGTTTGCCCGTTGCTTTGTGGATGGTGAGCTGTTGACAAACGTACATCCAACTTTAATGACCGGCATAGGGCAGTCCAGAAATGTGATACAAACTGTGCCCCTCTATCCGAAACGATGGCTGTAGGCACCCCATGCAATCGGATCACTTGGGCCATAAATACATCAGCCAATTCTCTAGACATAGGTAACCCTGGCAAGGGAACGAAGTGTGCCGCTTTAGTCAATAAATCCACTACAACCAAAATGGTCGTAAACCCTGAATCAGGGGCAAATCGGTCACAAAATCCATACTGATCATATGCCAGGGGGAGGGAGGCACTGGCAAAGGGTGCAACAACCCAGATGGTGAAATGTGCGAGGACTTACTGACAGCACACACCGGGCATGAGGCCACAAATACCTGCACATCATGGGCCAGAGACTTCCACCAGAACCAACGCATACACAGCTCTTTGGTCTTATTGACCCCAGGATGCCCAACCAAGGACGATGAATGACAATAAGTAAGAACCAGTGTACGCAACTCAGGGTGCACAAACAACTTCTTTGCCTGATACAATAACCCATCCTTTAACGTAAACCCAGGTTCCGACAGCCACAGAGCCAGATCCAACTGTTTCATTTCATCCTGCACTTTAATCATAAAGTCATCTATGGAGGCACAACCAACGATCTTATCACTTGGAATCATAAATCGGGTCTCCTCTACCCGCCCTCCTTGTGACGGATCCGCATAAATCCGAGATAATGCATCAGACTTCCCCTGTTGAGCTGCTGGCCTATACGTGATGGTAAAATCGTATTCATTAAAAAACAGCACCCATCTCCCTGGGAGTCAAAGCCCTGGCAGACCGGAAAAACTCCAAGTTCTTATGATCTGTATAGATCGTAATGGGGTGACGAGCCCCCCAAAGTGGCGCCATTCCTCAAAAGACAGCTTTATGGCCAATAGCTCCCTCTCGGCCACAGTGTAATTCTGCTCAGCAGGTAGTAGTTTTAAAAAAAAAAATGCGATTGGATGCATAAACCCAGTTTCACTATCACACTGAGCCAACACGCCCCCAACTGCTAGCTGGGACGCATCCTCCTGTACATAAAACGGAAGGGCAGCATCAGGATGCATCAACACAGGAGCAGATGTAAAATGCCCGATTAAATTTTCCAAAGCCAACTGTGCTGCAGGCGTCCAATCAAACACCACTCCCTTCTTCAACAATGAAGTCATAGGCGAAACAATATCTGAGAAATGGCTGATAAAACGCCTGTAGAAGTTGGTGAATCCAAGTAGCACCTGTATATCCTTGACACATGTGGGTATGGGCCAGTTGATAATAGCTTCAATCTTCCGGGGATCCATCTTAATACCATCCACCGAAATCAAGAAACCCAAAAACTCAACATGTGTTGCACCAAACGTGAACTTATCCAGCTTGAGAAATAAACGGTGTTCCAACAACTTAGACAAAACCTGCAAAACATGAGCATCATGTTCCTCAAAGTTCTGGGAAAAAAACAAAATGTCATCAATGTAAACAATCACACTGATATCCAAAAACTCACGCAAAACCTCATTAATAAAAAACTGAAAAGCGGCAGGGGCGTTACACACACCAAAAGGCATAACACAATACTCAAACAAACCAAACTTGGTGTGGAACGCCGTTTTCCATTCGTCGCCCTCTCGGACGCGAACAAGATGGTAAGCACCTCTTAAATCAAGCTTTGTAAACACCTTGGCATGTCGCAGCTGATCTAACAACACCGGTATGAGAGGTAATGGGTACTTGTTCTTTATTGTAACCTTATTCAACGCTCTGTAGTCCACGCAAGCGCGGGGATCACCCTCCCTCTTCGGTATAAAAAAGATGGAGGATGATACAGGCGAAGAAGAAGGTCGGATAAATTCATTCTTCAACATCTCATCCAAATACTGCCGTAGATGTTTCTCCTCCGGCTCTGACAACGCATAAACCCTACTACAGGGCAATATGGCGCCCGGAACCAAATCAATACGGCAATCAAAAGCCCTGCGTGGTGGCAAAACACACGCCTGTTCCTTATCAAATACCTCCTTGTATGCCACAAACAAATAAGGCAAACTGTTCTCAACGCAACCACTCGCTGCACAAGACAACGGAGACACCCAATCAGTTGCCTCGCAATAACAGTGAAGAAGGCAATACTCCGAATCGAGCGTGACCAACCTCCGCGCCCAATCGATCCTGGGATTATGGGCCTGTAACCAGGGCAGCCCTAGTACCACCCCAAATGCTGGTGCGGCTATCAGATCGAAACAGACTGTCTCAGAATGCCCATTATCAAATGTCATCAGCAGAAGTTCCCGGTCTGTCGAACAATTGACCCAGAGGATAGCTCCGTGCCGTCAATGGCCCTCATGGGTTCAGGTTGTTTCTTCAACACACACGGAACCATCAACTTCTCGGCCAAACCGATGTCTATTTTACCTGACACTAGTCATATAAATAACATATATTGATAAACATTAAATATCAAACAAAAATAATTATCTCTATTATGTAAAGATAAACATCATGATCATGAATAGTCAAACCACCGAACAATATATTACAAATGACCCTATATGAATGTGTAACTACAATTGTTGCACTCTAGTGAATTCAGCATGCAACAGGAAAAAAGAGAGAAAGACAAAGATAATGCTTGTTAGCCCATTCTCTAGACATTGGTTTAATTGCTGGCTACCAACGCGTTTCGGCTGTGCCTTCGTCAGGGTTTGTTCTTTTACCAGTGGTTACTTTCTTTGGCCTCAGCAAATAAGGAAGAAAGCTTTTGATGGCTACTGGTTCAGCAAACACTAGCTGGTTAAGTAATAGCAGTACGAGTCGAGAGACAATTAACTCTTCTGGCAACCCAGAGACACGGTCTAGAAGAAATTTGAAAAAAACATTTTTTTCATCTTCGGTCTTCACAGTTAAATCCTTTAAAAAATAGATAACTTCAAGGAAATCGCTCCTGAAAAATTCATTGGACAGTAAATTCGACAAAGGTGGCCGACATGCTGGATCTGGATTTAGGAGAGTGCTGTTCAATGTGCACCGAAACCTTGACACGAGATCTGTTGTGGCTTTGTGAGTCACGTGCGACAGCAAACCTTCGACCATTTTCCCGAAGGAGTAAGCATCTCGAGCGTGGCCATGTGCCTCTATGAGAATGCCAAACTCTGCAAACTCTGGTGCCGCTTCATTGAGCTTAGAGACCATTTCCTTCCCTCCAAGCTTCCAATGACCATCCTCGATGACAAAGATGGATGATAAACAGACGTTGTTGTGTGCTGAGTTTCCCGTTTCATGGAGGAACACAAGGGCCTGCAGGATGTTATAGATCCCTGCACAGAACTCATCAGACGAGAGGCTGTCCAATACCATTGCTAAGGGTTGAACTCGCTCTGTGACTAAGTGAATCCCATCCTCCTCAACTGTGCAGGACAGGAAGCGCAGCAGACAAGGGTGCTGCAGGGTTTTTAGGTGCTGTGCTGCCTTGTGAACCTTGTTCTGATTGTCGGGCTGGTAGATGAATAAGCAAAGCAAGCTGTCACCGTGAAATGGTGCGGGACTCTTTGAACCGCCCCTTGTACATCATATGGATTACAACAATTGCTCTCAAGGACAGAAGGCCTCTCACACCCCCTTCCCACGAAAGCCACAGCCTTATTCACTGGTAACCGGGACGGTTTCACTGGACACTCTCGAGCGAAGTGTCCACCCCTCCCACAATACAAACACAACTGCAACAATCGCCTCCGCTCCTTTTCCTCCTTGGATAAGTGACCCCGCACCCCACCCAGTGGCATAGGTTCAGGTTCTGTCTTCACACCCCCCCTTTCCGGTGTTTCTCTCTTGGTTACAGTTGTCCTCGGGGGTTGAAACCTGGTCTTTTCCCCCTTCCTCTCACTCATTCGATGGTTGAGTTTTACAACCAAATCGATAAACTCAACACAATCTTCGGAGGGTCTACAGCCTGTGAGCCTATGTCTTTTAAGTCCTCACACAAGCCCAGATAAAATGAAGATGTTCTTTTTGCCATGGGGCATTGTGTCTCTGCTACTAAGTGGTTAAAGGTAGCCACATAAGCCAGAAGGTCCTGCTTACCCTGCCGTAGCTTTAGAAATTCAGCATCGCTTGCATGCATAAACGTGTGCTTAGCAAACAGACTATGCATCTGGAGCTTGTAGGCCGGAAAACTACTTAACACAGCGTCATTATTTTCGACTAAGGGGACCGCCCAACCAGCAGCAGTACCCGAAAGATATGAAATCACAAACGCTACCTCAGTAGTGTTGTCGGGAAAAGTAGCTGGTCGACACATAAAGTGCAAATGGCACTGGTTCATAAAGATGGCATATCTGCTTCTTCCCCGGAAAATCTCTCGGGAGCTGCTAGAGGCACCGGCACAGGAGTGTTTACAGTAACAGACAAAGGAGAAGGAGACCCACTCTGCCCCCCACTCCTCTCATATTTAAATGTAGCTGGCTGAATCACGGGGGTCTTAGCCTTTACCGACGGATCCCTCCCTCTTCTCTTGGTGTTTTCCTTCACCTCACTCAGTGTCACCCATAACTCATGATTCTCCTGACAAAGGGATTGGACTTCACCCTGCATAAGTGCTAAGGCCTGCGTGAGTTCCTGCATCGTAGATGCCCCTTCCGCTGCCTCCTCAACCATTCTTCACTCGGGCGGTGTATCAATTCATGGGCTTGGTTTTCTGTTCCGATGCCGACCAGCCAAACACCGTAGGAGTGAAGAACGTCCCAATCCCCTACCCTGGCCATGACCCCCAACACCCACTAATAAACCGGGTGGTGGAGAACACGACACCGGGAGAAGGTGGGTAAACAAAACAAGGGAACCCAAGGTCTTGGGGAACACAGCTCGTCTCCTCCAGCTTCTCGGCAGCTAACTGCTTGACCCAGACGAGACCGCTATAAAAGAAAAAGGGGGATAAGGTTAGACAAACCCCACTAATAATACCAGTGCCAGGTACACACACGAACCACCGACCTCCCTGCTTACCCGAGTTAACAAACGGGAGTGGCTTGATACGAAACAGGAATAACTCCACTGCAATCGTATTGGTTCTTTCTTGTGTAACCCCAGACCAACCACGCCCCCTCGGGAAACACCGAGAATGTCAAAGAGGGTGGAATTCACAATGAAAAGACAAAAAGGGACAGGGGAAAACAGGCGTCATGGGAATTTGAAAGACACCCAAAAAACCCCTGGACTTTAAAAGAACACGAAGGTAGCGCAAAAAAAAAACGTTGCTCAGCTCCTTCGTGAAACCACCCAAAAGACACACAACAAGATGGTTTGTGGGGGTAAATAACGGGACGCCAGAACTCATATGAAACGCAGCCGCGAATCCCAAAACGTCACCAAAATACCAAAACAGGTCCCCAGTAAGGGTTCAGTAATGCCCAAAGGTATAAGAAACAAGGTGAAAAGGGAAAACAGGGGAATCAAAATCCAGCCCTTGGAAGGACCGCTGGAATAGAGCTCAATGAAAAGGGAACAAGGTGGAACCACAGGAACAGGAAACACACGGCAAGGGACCATTAAAGAAACCAAGCACCTGTTTCCTGTAGGCAGGCCCTTTTAAAGCGAGCCCGAGGGAGCGTCCATAAAGTCGCATATGCACTTGGCACCTCAAGCTAAAGCCAATGACCGGGAAACTAGACAGAAGGCACCGCCCCCCCTGAACCCCAACACTGAACTCGAACAGCAAAGGACAATATCCGACCATTGGAATCCTTTGTCCTGTGTAGGTGACTGGCCTCACTTCTACGGGCTGCAGCTTCTTCTGTATTGCTTCCAGGAATTCTTCTTCCCATACCTTTCTCTGGACTATCGTGATGGGAGATCCTAAGTCCACCACTATGTCAATCATTACCCCCTCCGATGTTCATCTTCAACACGGGTTTGCTGGAGGCTTTGCAGTCTACGTCCAGTACTTGCGCGTCTATGTAGAGCATTTCTTCGCCTTCCTCTTCTTCTCCTTGCTCTTCCTCTTCCTCCACACCGCCCTGGTCAATGTACTTTACTGCTGCCCCTCTGGGCTTCCGCCTGCAGACTCTTTCGTAGTATCCAAATGTCCCGCAGTATGCGCATTTAGCCTTGAACGCTGGGCATATTTTGTCGTTTCCTTCATGCGAGGAGCTGCCACACCGATAGAGCTTGTTTTCTTTTCCTAGTTCGCTTTCTGTGCAGCTCCTGTACTTTGCTGCTTATTCCTCGTAAACTGACTTCTGGGCGGGCCCATTTATTTTGGTTTTTCTCCTTTATTGCTCACCATCACTCTGCATACTGTTTGTTTGCTGCTCTTGTCCTTTCTGGCCACTTCCGCGCATCTCTTGGACAATTCTGCCTTCTTCACCAATGCCCATACTTCCTTGATTCAGAAAAGGGGGTGGTGATGGACAGAGTATCTGAATTAAACAGAACACTCATACCCAGTCAATAGATCAGGGCTTGATCCATCACCGTTTTTTAGCTCACTGCACCATCATAGCTCAGAACCTGGCTACATGCAAATTAGTCTGTCCCTGGCCCAGTGCATCATGGGAACAGGGCAGACCAAACTACCAAGCCAATTCTTATACTGGGAAGGAAACAAGCTTCCGGGGACCGGTTTCTGGCATTACAGCCGTCTTCGGCCCAGCTTGCTTGAATCCTGATGGTGCAATGAGCAAGGGACTCACATCTGAGTATACCCTTCCACGCTTATGGTGGACAAAACGATTCAGAAAAGGGGGTGGTGATGGACAGAGTATCTGAATTAAACAGAACACTCATACCCAGTCAACAGATCAGGGCTTGATCCATCACCGTTTTTTAGCTCACTGCACCATCCCAGCTCAGAACCTGGCTACATGCAAATTAGTCTGTCCCTGGCCCAGTGCATCATGGGAACAGGGCAGACCAAACTACCAAGCCAATTCTTATACTGGGAAGGAAACAAGCTTCCGGGGACCGGTTTCTGGCATTATAGCCGTCTTCGGCCCGGCTTGCTTGAATCCTGATGGTGCAATGAGCAAGGGACTCACATCTGAGTATACCCTTCCACGCTTATGGTGGACAAAACGATTCAGAAAAGGGGGTGGTGATGGACAGAGTATCTGAATTAAACAGAACACTCATACCCAGTCAACAGATCAGGGCTTGATCCATCACCGTTTTTTAGCTCACTGCACCATCCCAGCTCAGAACCTGGCCACATGCAAATTAGTCTGTCCCTGGCCCAGTGCATCATGGGAACAGGGCAGACCAAACTAGGAAGCCAATTCTTATACTGGGAAGGAAACAAGCTTCCGGGAACCGGTTTCTGGCATTACAGCCGTCTTCGGCCCAGCTTGCTTGAATCCTGATGGTGCAATGAGCAAGGGACTCACATCTGAGTATACCCTTCCACGCTTATGGTGGACAAAACGATTCAGAAAAGGGGGTGGTGATGGACTGAGTATCTGAATTAAACAGAACACTCATACCCAGTCAATGTATCAGGGCTTGATCCATCACCGTTTTTTAGCTCACTGCACCATCCCAGCTCAGAACCTGGCTACATGCAAATTAGTCTGTCCCTGGCGCAGTGCATCATGGGAACAGGGCAGGCCAAACTACCAAGCCAATTCTTATACTGGGAAGGAAACAAGCTTCCGGGGACCGGTTTCTGGCATTACAGCCGTCTTCGGCCCGGCTTGCTTGAATCCTGATGGTGCAATGAGCAAGGGACTCACATCTGAGTATACCCTTCCACGCTTATGGTGGACAAAACGATTCAGAAAAGGGGGTGGTGATGGACAGAGTATCTGAATTAAACAGAACACTCATACCCAGTCAACAGATCAGGGCCTACGTCGGCTGAAATGCCAGAAACCGGTCCCCAGAAGCTTGTCTCCTTTCTGCTGAAGAATTGGCTTGGTAGTTTAGTCTGCTCTGTTTCCATGATGCACTGGGCCAGGGATAGACTGATTTGCATATAGCCAGGTTCTGAGCTGGGATGGTGCAGTGAGCTAAATAACGGTGATAGATCAAGCCCTGATCTTTGGACTGGATAAGAGTGGTCTGCTTAATTCAGACACTCTGTTCATCACCACCCCCTTTTCTGAATCGTTTTTGGCCACTATAGGTGTGGCAGGGTATACTTAGACATGAGTCCCTTGCTCAATGCACCACCAGGATTCAAGCAAGCCGGGCCGACGACGGCTGAAATGCCAGAAACCGGTCCCCGGAAGCTTGTCTCCTTTCTGGTGAAGAATTGGCTTGGTAGTTTAGTCTGCCCTGTTCCCATGATGCACTGGGCCAGGGACAGGCTGATTTACATAGAGCCAGGTTCTGAGCTGGGATGGTGCAGTGAGCTAAATAACGGTGATGGATCAATCCCTGATCTTTGGACTGGGTAAGAGTGGTCTGCTTAATTCAGACACTCTGTTCATCACCACCCCCTTTTCTGAATCGTTTTTGGCCATTATAGGTGTGGCAGGTTATACTCAGACATGAGTCCCTTGCTCACTGCACCATCAGGATTCAAGCAAGCCGGGCCGACGTCTGCTGAAATGCCAGAAACCGGTCCCCGGAAGCTTGTCTCCTTTCTGGTGAAGAATTGGCTTGGTAGTTTAGTCTGCCCTGTTCCCATGATGCACTGGGCCAGGGACAGACTGATTTGCATATAGCCAGGTTCTGAGCTGGGATGGTGCAGTGAGCTAAATAACGGTGATGGATCAAGCCCTGATCTTTGGACTGGGTAAGAGTGGTCTGCTTAATTCAGACACTCTGTTCATCACCACCCCCTTTTCTGAATCGTTTTTGGCCACTATAGGTGTGGCAGGGTATACTCAGACATGAGTCCCTTGCTCACTGCACCATCAGGATTCAAGCAAGCCGGGCTGACGACGGCTGAAATGCCAGAAACCGGTCCCCGGAAGCTTGTCTCCTTTCTGGTGAAGAATTGGCTTGGTAATTTAGTCTGCCCTGTTCCCATGATGCACTGGGCCAGGGACAGACTGATTTGCATATAGCCAGGTTCTGAGCTGGGATGGTGTAGTGAGCTAAATAACGGTGATGGATCAAGCCCTGATCTTTGGACTGGGTAAGAGTGGTCTGCTTAATTCAGACATTCTGTTCATCACCACCCCCTTTTCTGAATCGTTTTTGGCCACTATAGGTGTGGCAGGGTATACTCAGACATGAGTCCCTTGCTCACTGCACCATCAGGATTCAAGCAAGCTGGGCCGACCACGGCTGAAATGCCAGAAACCGGTCCCCGGAAGCTTGTCTTCTTTCTGGTGAAGAATTGGCTTGGTAGTTTAGTCTGCCCTGTTCCCATGATGCACTGGGCCAGGGACAGACTGATTTGCATATAGCCAGGTTCTGAGCTGGGATGGTGCAGTGAGCTAAATAACGGTGATGGATCAAGCCCTGATCTTTGGACTGGGTAAGAGTGGTCTGCTTAATTCAGACACTCTGTTCATCACCACCCCCTTTTCTGAATCTTCCTTGAGCGGCGCGTCTCCATTAACCCACAGCTTCTCCTGCACTGCGGTGTTTGAGGTATGCATTATGATTTGATCCCTGACCAAATTGTCGTGTAGGGTTCCGACCCTGCATGTCAACGCTAGTTTCTGGAGTGCCGCTACATATTCATCTATGGTCTCGCCACTCTCTTGCTTTCTTTGGAAGAAATTGCATCGGTCTATGGCCACGCACACCACTGGCCGATAGTGAGCATCTATGTCCTCGATGGCGTGCTGAAAGACATCGGTGTCCATCGCCTGTCTGGTCGCCTTTACCATGTTGTCCTACACTCTAATGCCTTCCGGCCCTAAATTATGCAGCAGAATCTTTTTCTTTCTTTCACTGGAGTATGTCGCTTCACTTTCCTCCTCTAATGCCGACAGATCATTTTGGAAGTACCTCTTCCAATCCTCCCAGGGCATTGTGGGTTCACCTCTCTTTGGTAAGAATGGCACCAACGCGCTCCGTGAGGTGGAGGGTGTCGCCATTCTTCCGCTGTCCCTCTGGGGCTCGTGGGCTAGTCCGCTGTTGCCAGGTGGGCTACCTGGGGCGGGTCTCTCCTCACCGGCTCTGCTAGGGCTCGAGCTGTCTCCCTCACTTCCTGACACCCCTCGGGAGTCCAGGATTGCCTCCTGTTCCTCTCTCTGCCTTCCCCTGAGCTTTTTGCTCTCTCCGTGGGGCCTTGATCTTCGCCACTTTGTTCCCTTCCTTCGTCGGCTCCTTGTGGCGGCTCACTCACCCTGTGCGTGGTCCAGGGCTAAGAACTGCTCATAGGTTACGTATGGCGTCTTGTAAGCACCTTATATGCGTGTGCCTGGAGCTTTGCGTCTCCCTCGCTGTCTGGGGCCACCTGGGTCTTTGCCTCTTTGTGCTTGCTGCCTTCCCCATGACAATTTAGGCTTTGCGCCGTTGCGATATGACGCCCTTCTTGCCTGCTGGGTTCGCCTCTGCACTTGCCCCCTTCGTACCTCGCCTCCTGTCTGTTGCCGTTTTTTTTTTCTCTCGGCTCTTGTCCGCTCTTCCTTGTAGCGCACAGCCTGCTCTGCCCCTCTCCCAGGCTGCAGGTAACAGTGCACTCACCTGCGGTGTCTCTGCGTGTCCTCGCTGCCGCGCTCTGGTAACTGGCTTGCACCTTCACTCCTCCAAGTGCGCGTGTGGTTCGTCGTTTTTTTTTTGTTTTTTTTTGGATCAGCTAGGTTTTGTTAGGAATCCCGCCTCGTTGCCATTATAGCAGCCAGCCGCTACTAAATAATTACTCTGGAGCCAGTTAGGATCTTAAGAATAAGCTTTATTCTGGAGCGCCGGAGAAATGCTCAGCCGCCCTGAACTCCGGCCTCACACTGTCATGGTCGCCCTTCCGGTTCCAGTCTTTCTGTACCGCACAACCACTAGACCGTCACCACAAGTACACACCCTGCGCGGGGCGGGGGAGGGTCGATGCCAGATTCTGGTCGTTTTTTTTTTTTTCCTATAGGGCACCCGTGCACCCGCAGCCGGCCTTCACTATTTCCAGGCCCCCCCAGGGGATCACCGGTGCCGCTCCGCTCTTGGCTCGCGCCCACACCAGCCGCCTTCCGCACTTCTCACCCTGCCGCCACAGCTAGCCTGCATTCACACGCTGCGCAGCAGCGGGGGTGTTGCTGCTGTTGGAGTCTTTCCACTCCGTTCGGGGCCAAGCATGTTTTCCCTCACGGGGCCGGGAGTGTGTACCGGCTCTCTCTCGTCCCTTATGTGCCGCAGGCTTCCCTTACAGTCGGCTGGGCACTTTCCGACGCAGGCAGGCTCCGCTTCCAGCAGGGGCTCGTATTGTGGTCGCGGGTGGGCTCCGCTTTACTGTACACATGTGAAGGGCCTTTGATAGACTTTCCCTTTTCCTCTCCCCGCCCGCGGCGCTTCTCTGCATACGCGGGGCGGGTGACAGGGGATGCTTCAGGCAGGCCACAGGTGGGCTCCGCATGTTGTGCAGTATTGTGGATTTACTTTCGGCCACCGCGGGTGAGCTCCGCTTTCATTGTTCTCCCGCCGCCGCAGCTTCACACTATACACGCTGCGCGGCGGGGGCTGGGGACGCTCTTAGCAGGCCGCGGGTGGGCTCCGCTGGACTTGAAATTGCCTCTGGGGCACTTTGCGCATTCATGGGCTCACCTCATGCCCGGCGAGACTCCTCATCCACGAGGGTGGGCTCCGCGTTGGTTGTATCGTTTGTGGGGCATCCGGTCCTGGCTCGGTGGCGGCCTATGCGGGTAGGCTCTGCACGGCTCTCACTTCAGCCCCAGGCAGGGGGCAGCTCACGATGGGCTCACGAGGTGCAGGGTCGGCTCCCGGTCACCTCCTCTGTCGTGTCGGCCCGGGGCTTAGCTCACGCCCCGCGGGCCGCTCGGCGCATTGCGCCGTGTTGCAGGGGGTGCCCTCTAGGCAGGCAGCTCTCTCCCCCTTTTTTCCAGATGCTTGGCAGTGGCACGCACGGGCGTCACTACTGACCTCGTCGCCATTGTAAGGATGGGGCCCTAGGCCCGCATGATGTAAATAACTGCGACACAGGACACCAGTTGGGGATGGTAATTCTGGCCTCGAGCACGTGCGCTCGGCCTCTTTTATTAACAGAGTCACCTGACCCAGTGACGTCTGTGGTGGGTGGGTGTTCAGTGTAGGGTTACACTTAGGAACAACTAGACTGTGTCCTGGCAGGACACTACACCGCCTACGATCGCCGCTCCACAGCTCTCACTGGCTGCTCGTCCCCACCAAGTACTACCTGCAAGGGGAGGTAGGCCCCTGCCTTTCCTTGATCACCAGTAGTGCTACAGACAGACACATTCATTTTTGTTAGGAATAGGGAGATCAGTGATTTGCCCAGAATCACAGGATGTTGAGCGCCCCTGCCGAGACTGGAACCCAGTTTCCCATTTACATTCATCTGCTTCTTTATTTTTGCTCAAAGCACTACATTAATCAGACTTTGGGTGCACATGAATTTACCACGTTTTTGGGGAAGTCAGATTGCTTGGACGAGGATGGGTGTTAGGAGATTGTTTAGAATATAAACTTATATGGCCTGATGTTTTATTTTTGTATTAGATGCTATATTTCGCAACTTCTTCTGACAAATAAATAGTTTTACAGATTGTTAAAAGTGCTACTTACTGCTGCATTTTTTCGCCAGGCTCGAAATTAATCACATTTTGCTCGCATCTGACTTCAACAATACGTTGTGAGAAAAGAACATTTTGTACAGAGTTGTTGGTGTTTTAGGTCATTAAATGTGCGCTTCTTGATTGTGTTTTAAGCACTAAGTTCATTTTATTACATTTAATTTTAACACTGCTTTGGGGAATCTCCATATTTTTCAGAGGGGGTGGGTGGGTGCTGAATGGTATTCAGTGTGCGACACATAACATCACCTGCTTCTGGATTCTGACTAAGGTGCTACACTTGTGACTCCTTTTCTCTCACTTTTTTTTAACATGGCTCTAAGGGAACAAGGGGGGGGGGGGTGCAAGAAATAGAGCGGAAATAAAACAGGAAGGGGAGATACAAAATGAGATAGGTGAATAAGGAAAAGGCATTTAGTCAATTGGGAAAAGGCACTCAAACCCAAACCAGATTTCGATAGGAAAAGATACTTTTCCAATGTTTTGGAAATGGAATTTCATGAGAAAAAAAAGTCGCAGTTTCGTACATTCCTTGGTTAGAGGCCTTGTTCTAGAAGTGAATGGGTATTGTTAAAAAATAAAGTTTAAAAAATTTAAAAAAAAACGCTCTGTACCAGATCGTTGTAAAGAAAAAGTAGGAACTCCATCCTGCACCCTTAAAAGTAGGGATTATATGTTTGAGTTATATGCATATGCATTTTCACAGCAATAAAACTCCAGTTGCTCAGCCATGCTTGTGGCGCTGTGATTTGCAAATCTTAACTCTTAGCAGTAAAAAGAGCAGTGGCAAAGGGAACAAAGGAGGAGAAAACAGGATCTCGCACTTGCTAAAATACCATACTTGTCTAAGTAATAGATATGGCTAGTAATTGTAGAATTTTGTCATGTAACGTGAATGGCATGCTTAACAAACAGAAATATGGTGTGCTTATTAGATGGTTCGCCTCCTTCACGCCCTAAGTTATTTTTCTTCAAGAAACACACCTTAAGTCTAACTCACCCAAGCTCTATCTACCAAGAACTTTCTCTGATGCTTTTTTTGTGTCCGCTGGGTTAGCAATGAGAAGTGTAGCTATTTACTTTTCTAGAAATGTATCCTGGGAATTTGAACAGGTTCGCAGGGATCCCCAGGGAAGATGGGTATGGGTAGTGGCGAAAGTAAATGGGAGGATTTTGAATTTTGTGAAATATTACGGGCCGATTATGGAAGATGCTTCTGGGCTGGCTAAAATCAACGAGCTGCTAAGGGGAGTCCCTGGACAGATCATTATTGGAGCGGACTTCAATTATATCCAGGATCTAAAAAAAAGATACCTTCAATAAAAATAAAAAACAATTGAAACCGAATAACAAAAAAATCTTAGAAGTTATAATACACGAATATCAGCTGATAGACCCATGGTGAAATGCCAACCCGGTCACAAATAGTTATACATGCCACTCTCGCCAGCACCAGACGGCATCTCTTATTGTTTTTTTTTTTAATTCCAGATCATTGGATATCTTAAAGGCAGACATCGGGCTAATTCTTTCTCTGACCACTCATATATCAAGCTCAACCTAAAAATTGGCGAGGAGAAAATGGAGTGATCCAGGTGGCAGATGGATCGTCTCCTCCTTCAGGATCAACAATGGGTCGAGAGCCTAAGGGAATGGATTCTTGAATATTTCAGGCTAAATGAGGGGGCGGCTGAACCCTTCGCAGTATGGGGGGGTTCAAGGCTGCTGTTCAAGGACAAATTATCTCCTTTTCGGACGCTCAGTAGAAAGTACAACTGGCTAAAATAGCTGAACTCCAGCAGGCCGTGGAAAGGGCTCAAGATCTGCGCAACATATCTCAACGACATCTCCTTGAAGATGCCAAAAAGGTATTGAGGTAATTCTTCTTATTAGAAGTAATTAGTAGCTCTCGAACTTACTAACAATGGGTAAACAAGGAAAGCCAAATGGTGGGTAAATTGTTAGCTGGCTCCACAAAAACTAGACAAGAAGCGACCCTATTTTCAAAGGTGGTGGATCCCAAGACTGGATTTGTAGTGCCAAAAAGTGATGAGATCGCTCAGGCCTTTATGGAACATTAACAACAGCTGTATGGAACAGAATACCCAGTTGGGCAAGATACTATACAGAATTATTTTGACAGTGTAGATCTCCTGAAACTGTCTGATCCCCTCGTAGAACAGCTAAAAATCGACATTTCTAATACAGAAATTCTGGAAGCCTTGAAATCAATTGCTGGAGCCATAGCTTGTGGCGAAGATGGGCTCCCTATTGAATTTTATGAGGTATTTGCCATGAATGGACTCCACCCCTGACTAAGCTCCTTAATTATATCAAATATGGATGTGTGGTGCCCTCGCCGTTTAAAGAAGCAATCGATCAAAAAGATGTTAATTCCTATAGACCCATCAGTCTCCCTAATGCTGATTATAAGATCCTAATGAAGATCTGGGAGCAGAGTTTTATACCAGTTGCACAGGAAATAATCCATAAGGGTCAGTCCGGGTTCACAGCAGGGATCTATGCCATCTAATACTGAACTTTTAATACAGGCTCTTGACTATTGTACACTTACTTAACCCCAGCCTGTATCATGATGGTCGACGCAGAAAAGGCATTCGACCTGGTAAATTGGAATACCCTCTTTTTTTCCTTGGCAGGTTTGGCATCACTCCCCAGGTTATTTTAATTCTCTGAAACATCCATCTGGGGACTCAGGCTCAGGTGGTAATTAATGCAATTCATGTGGGTACAGTAAAAATAAACCGGGTGACAAGACAAGGGTGTCCGCTTTCCCCTTGACTGTTCACGTTTTTTTATTGAACCTTTATCCATCCGACTGCAAGAAAATGTTGCAATCAATGTTCCAATTCTCGGTATGTCCAAATTAAAGTTATTTGTGGACAATATGATTTTATATCTAAAACCCAATAGTCAGAACCTGGAACAGGTCTTAACAGAATTCTGTAAATTTGAATTAACTGGGGGATATAAACTAATTAAAACAAAACAGAAATTCTTGTACTGAATTCTGATACAAATTTTCTCCCAATCTTAAGTATCAAGCTGCTAAGCCTGACCCTATACGTTACTTGGGGAGCTATGTCTCTGATCAATATCAACAGCTATGTAAGTTGAATTATGTAGCAATGCAGGGTAAAATTAAGAAACTGCTGGACAACTGGTTGCTAGTACCCTTAACTTTGATAGGTCAAGTATCCCTGATCAAAATGTCCATACTTTCGTTACTTGTATTTCTCTTTATAAATACACCTATCAAAATTAACATTAAGCACTTTAAGGAGCTAGAAACTATGTTTAGAGAGTTTGTTTTGGGGGGGGGGGGGAGATATCAAGGGTTAAGCTTTCTTTACTACAATTAGATATTAACCAGGGTGGATTGGCCTTACCTCATGTTCGCTCATATTATGAAGCGGCCTTTTTAGATGTAACATCTCGTCTATTGGTTTCTAATGGTTTAAATGACAATTATTTTGTGGATAAAATGGTGCAGGAAGCGGGTTCCCAGATTCCAACATTTTTAAAAACCTCTAAACTCCCTAAAAGGACAAGATATAAGACGTTGAAGGATTACTTCATCAGACTTTCATCCTTTTTAAGAGGGCTGATTCGTCCGGGCTCCACTATTTGAAATTAGGAGAATGCAAGCCACTTGACCTCCAAATCCCATCTAGATATCTGAGAAATTGGAAGGACTGTGTGTTTGAAGAGTTAAGACATTTCCAATTAGTCCAATTAGTTTCCCGCCTACGCCACAGTAAACAAAGGGCCTAAGGCAACTTCCCATGGATATGGTTTTGAATTTTCTCAACACTGTTTACTGGTGACGCAGGACGCAAACAACAGTACCTCTTTCTGTGGTGATTGCCGTCAGACACCAGGACCCTGTTCAATTGCTCTGGCTGCCCGTCCGTGAGAAGCAGCCCATCCCCCTTCCCCTCGTAAGGCCCGCCCGCAAGCCCTGTAAGACGGTGAGCCGGTGGTAGGAGCCGGGGGGAGAGCTTAGGCCGGAGCCAGAGCCGGAACCGGAGCAAAACTGCGGGACTGAATCCCAGTGAGATGGTGAGCCGGGGGCAGAGCTCAGGCCAGAGCGTATCAGCGTATCAGCGGGACCAGCGGGACCTGTGGGGGAGGACGTGGCGTGATATTCAGCCACCCGTAGAAGAGGAATTTTAACCTCCCCGGGCTAAGAGCGCAATGGTTTTGTAGCCGAGGCTGAGACTGAGCACCTTCAGCATTTGTCCTACACGGCAACATTGCGAGCGCTTCACCGCAGCTCCACACAGCTCCCCACTGTGCCACAATTTGTTTTGTACGGCGAAGATTGAGAGCCGTGTTTGATTTGTTTGTTTGTTTGTTTCAGCAGAGGGGTAGCGGTGTCTCAGAGAGCCGCGAGTGCCCCCTAGAGTGGCTGGAGCCGTGACCTTACACCCATAGCGTTCATCTACGGTGGAGAGCCAGGGGAGAGACAAGAGTGACTCACAGCCTCCTCCCGAGTCTCCCACAGTACAGGAGGCACAGTACAGGAGGTGCCGCAAAATCATTTCACGGCAGTAAGGGGAAGCAGCGGCGTCAGCTGAGGGAAGAGCCGCAGTGGAGATAAGAACATCACAGGGGACATAGAAGTCCCGAGGAGCAACGGCAGCACAGTCACAGACAAGGCAAGGCAAGGCAGTGAGTGTGGGCTGCGACAAGGAGAGCTTTGCCACCTTGATCCCCCTGTGGTGTTCTGAGGGTGCCAAACACGCGAGGGGTACGAAGTACTTACACTTTTATGAGAAGAGGTAGTGGCTTGGTATAGTCCCTTCATCATTGTGAGCGGTGTGTACAGTGCGAACTGGTGGCATTATCACAGCAAGCACTCAACCTTAGTGCCGCTGTGTAGACAAGGGAGCAGCACCTGGTCTAGCTGCCATTCAATTGAATTCTATTTTGCCTTAAATTTTGCCCTAAACTTCGCCCAAATTTTGTCATCAATCTGCAAAGTCTACTGCGGTTACCATAGCCCACTGTCCCAGTTGCCAGGCGGGGGTCGACGTGTGGCTCAGATTGGGTCACTGTTGAATCGCCCAGGCCTCGGGCAGAGTGGTATGTGAATTCCCGCGGGATATCTGTGGAGTACCGAGGAGTATTTGTGGTGGAGTTATCTTGCCTAAACTCACCTAAGACTGATTTTTACACTCACTCATACGTATTGTCATCCCCTTCCAACTTTGTTTTACCTACAGCTGGGGGGACTATAAGTTTAAGTTGTGTCAAATTGCATACGCAATGGTAATGTCTGTTAGGCGATTGCACTCACAGTCAAAAGTAAAATCTGCAGAATCTCTAGTATCCACCAATCAGAGTGACAAGAGCAGCTTGAGTCCCCTAAAACCTCTGAAAACTATCCGTCATCGTAGAGTCGGTGCACATTTGACATTATTGAAGTCTTACCCATCCGTAAAGTCAATGTTTACTAAAAAGGGAAGGAGCTTCAAGTGTGGAACAGGACTAAAAAATGGAGATGAAGGAAATGAAGGGACTGAGGGGAATTTAATGGAGGATTCAATGAACTCTGAAATATTAGTTGAGAATAGAGTGGAAGGACATGCATTAAGACCAGAGGCGCTTTTCCCCGTTGTGACTATGTTAAAGATAAATGGGAATGATTGACTTGTAGTACCCCTTTCAATAGAAAGAAGTACAGATGTGCAGCAAGTAGAAGGCGAGGATAATAATTCGGAAATGGAGATGGAAATGGCCCAGTCCAGGCCTGAGGTACTGGGTTCTCCTGAGAGTAAGGGCAGCGAAAAAAAAGAAGTCATGCCAAACTCTCCACTCGCAGACTTGATTACCCTTATTGAAAATGTAAAAGACAATGTAAACGTGTCTCAGAGGTACATGCTGGACTGCTCATTAATAAAAGTAAATGACCTCACACCCAAAATAGAACGGCAGAAAGAACGGAGCCCACTAAATGGGCTGGCGAAAACAGAGGACTTTACTCTCCCGGACATAGCCATCCCATCAGAAAAGAATGCTGAATGAGTGAAGCAGCTAGAAAAAAGAAAAAGGGGTTTGCAGGGTTTGGACTCAGAGTCTCATCCGAACAAAGAAGTATCGTCATCTCAAACAGGAATTCAATCACATATGCCTACCATGTATAGTAGTACCCCAACTAAATTATCTTTGACTTCGGACTTACATGCTTTATCGGCCATAGAATTATCAATGACATGTGATAACAGGGTAGGGAATCCCGTGTATTCACTGTCTGCAAATGAAACTGCAGGGACAGAGGGGTTAATTACCACGTTTTTTAAATTGGAAAAAATCCTATCCGCAATTTTGTCTCTGATGGAGAAAAGCACTTCTAACTCTGATCATATTCTTAAAGTCCTCACACCCATTCTAGGAGGGGTCTTAGATCTTAAACATCATAGACAAGTATGTGCGAAATGTGCTACCTCTACATTTAGTAAAGCATGTGAAACGCCTAACATAATACATAACGCTGATAAAGTCTCTGGGGCAGGGGGGCCAAAAGAACTGCTAGTAGACTTTGAAAGTTCACCACCTGTAAGAAATTCAATTTCAAGCCCGTCTAAAGTTAACTTTAATGAGTCCGTAAAGGTCCACACTTTGGGGGAAAAGGTAATTGTAAAGGTTTCCCCAGAATTAGACACAGTGCGAGTTTTCCCAATCTTTAACATGAGTAAGTCAAAAAAATCTACACTTCAACAACCAGATGAAATAATTAATATCTTAGAGAGTTCAGCTGCAGGGGAAGACTCACCAGTAAGAAAGGGGACCGCTAAAAATGGTAGTAGGAGGAAAAAGACGAGGAAAAATAGCCGGTTCCCAAAACGCAAGCATAGAAAGCTGCGGTTCCAACCCGTAAATGAAAAGGAAAATACTTATATAGCTCCTGTTGATAAAAAGAACACAACACCTGTGGTGCAACTGAAACTGAACAAGAGTCTTAATCATGAGCAGGCTCTTGTTCTTCAGATGAATACTTCGATTGTTAGGCTGAACTCCACTCTGGATAATGATGGGGTGGCTGAAGGCAGGATAGGAAGGGGTCCTAACATGCATAGTAGCACAGGAATTAAAGAGGCCAATTTAAAAAGCTCTGAAACATTCCTGAGAGTTGAATTAAGTGGAGCCGCACATGATTCTGCTGGTCCTGCCTTGTCATCAATGAATCCCGAGCTAAGTAATAGTGGGGGTGTTAGTCGGAAAATGATTATAACTGTTAATAATAACAAAGAGGGGATTTTAAATGATGATCTCCCCAGAAGTGTGCACGATGTTAATTTAACTAAGCTTCCCGAGACAAGTATTGGGCAAGAGAATAAAGCTTTAGTTTTCATCCCTCTCTTCGATGCTGAGTTATTTACCTTGAATAGAAGCACCCTCCTATGAATTATCTCTGAAATAGATGATCTAAAGCTAATTACTAGTAAAGATATCAAACTAGTCCATTTAGATGGGAGGTATAAACCTTATGTAACTAAAGCCATTTTTTCATCAGGGGTAGTATCTTCACTTGTTTTAGCAAATGTGGACGGCTTTAGGAAAAGAGGAATAGATGTCCTTATTAGTTCATTACCGCTTGGTTCCCCGCTCAAAAACCTCGAAGTACCTCGCCACCGGCAAGGGAGAGGATTCGTTGAGCATGAGGGAGAGAGTATACCCAAAAAATTTGAGGGCTTGGAAATAACAGTAGGAAGGGTACCAGGTGTAAGAGAAATTACGTTTTCAGCACCTGAGGTCCAAGAGGTCCTTAACATAGACAGAGTAGAGGAGGTGTCAAAATGGAGTTGGATTGCAAGTACGTTGAATGGGGCAAAAACAACTTTTACAAAACCAATAGTGCGGGGGTAGCCTACTGGGGACAATTGTCTCATGGAATATGGCAGGGCTAGGAAAAGAAAATCAGAAGCTTAAATCCTTAGCATACCTAGACCCCAAGATAATTTGCCTCCAGGAGACGTGGGCTAGGGAAGAGTTCCAGTTAGAGAACTATTATGTGTACTGTAGTGCGGCAAACAAATCCATAAAGGGGCGTTAAAGTGGGGGTTTAGCCATTCTGCTAAGTTGCGAGTTAGCATGGGACCCTGTGTTATATATACACTCATCAAATTGTTGTATATGCGCCAAGTTAAAAATGGAAATAGATTACAGGGGTCACACTACGTTTCTGTTTTTGGTAAACGTGTACATTCCTCCTGGGTAGACGTATACCCCATTGATTGATTCCATTTGCTCTTTTGTGCATAACTTATGTAGTAATGAAGAAAGAGTATGTATAATGATGGTAGGGGACTTTAATGCTAAAATAAGTAACAGCTCCATCTCGTCTTTTTCCAATGAGGATTTGGAGGAGGTTTGGTGTATACCAGAGCCAGTAGTCCCGACCAATTTGAAAGCTGAAAAACGTGGACTTTCACTCTTGCAAAATCTTAGGGATCTTGACCTTGTATTATTAAATGGCAGATTCCCAGAGGATTCCCCCGCAGCCGTTACCTTTCATGGGACATATGGCCATTCCCTACTTGATTATATGGCAGTGTTTTTTCAACTGTTTGGGGCATGTTCACAGTTCAAGGTGGTTCCCACTAAGTTGAGGGACTATAACATCTTGGCGGTAAACTTACATATCGAGAAGCTTGAACTCTGGAACCAGAGGAATGACAACGTAACTTATTCTCGAAATAATGGTCGCACTTCTTGGTCCTATAAGAACCTCCCAAACTTTCATTGGGTATTTAAAAATATTGCATTTAGTTTAATCCGGGAGAGCCCGATTGTGAGATATGAAAGAGTCATGACTGCGATAAAAGATTTGGGAAGAAAGAAGCAAGGTGAAAGAGCCGCCCCCATAGTAATACTGCCCAGTGATATTAAAAAACCTAATAAGAAGATAAATGGGCTGATTAGATCCCAATTTAAAGACCCTATGGCCTTAAGACAAAAAGAGATATATAGATTAAAACAGGTCCGGAAAAGAAAAATAGCAGCTGACCGTAGGGCTGCCGAAGATGAAAAATAGGTTAACCTTCGGAAAGTGTCACTTTCGGGGGATACTAGAAAGTACTGGAAAGTACTGGGCGTTAATAGGCAGATTTTGCGATAGTAGAGAAAAGTCCCAACCCATGTTGATCCCTGAAGCAGAATGGTGTATTTATATATCCTTATTGTATGCCTCCAATCCACTAGTTCATGAGGTTGAGGGGTTTAGTAAAATCACAGCATTGGCCGGTGATGTTGAAGCACCATCAGTAAGGGAAATTGAAGGATACATTAAGAGGGCGAGATACTCCGGGGCAATGGGGCCGGATGATGTCCCCGTAGCCATAAAAAAAAATTACTATGGCGATTGGGCAAAAGTATTACAAAGTCTGTTTGTCCATTGTTACAATCTCGGGGACATCCCTTATTCCTGGAAGGGAAGCATAATAGTCCCACTATATAAAAAGGGCCCTAAAAACTCTCCGGCAAGTTTTAGGCAAATTTCCCTTTTAGACGCAACTGGAAAACTGTTCGCAAAAAGTATCCTTGTTCACTTGCAAGAATGGGTATTTGGAAATAATTTAATTCCCCTTATCTTATCTTATCTTATCTTATCTTAAGTGTCATTTGTAAAGCGTACTGTCGCCGAAGCTTCCTGGCGCTAGAGACAGAGTGAGTGAGGAGGAAGGGCAGGAGACGGGAGGCCTAACTGAGAGAGGGGAAAAGGTGTGTCTTTAGCAGTTTTCTGAATTTAAGA
Organism: Lissotriton vulgaris; assembly: GCF_964263255.1. Lineage (NCBI taxonomy): Eukaryota > Metazoa > Chordata > Amphibia > Caudata > Salamandridae > Lissotriton > Lissotriton vulgaris. Next base: position 1,956,834,053 of record NC_141689.1, on the reverse strand, counting down.
AGGGAAGAAGAGGATTTGATAGAGAGGGGGAGGCGGTTCCACAGTGCGGGGGCCAGGTGAGCAAAGCGGCGGCCGCCGAATTTTTTGGTTTTGCTTTTGGGGGAGACCAACAGATCGCGATGGGCCGATCGGAGGTTGCGTGTCGGACAGTGGGGATGAATAAGGGATTTGAGGAAACCGGGGCTGGGGCAATGAAGAGCTTTGAAGGTGAGACAGGCCACCTTGAAAGTGGACCTCTGGTCAATCGGGAGCCAATGGAGACTACAGAGCAGAGGTTTAGCTGATTGCCATCTAGGGGATCCATGGATGAGGCGAGCCGCCTGATTCTGGACGACCTGGAGGCGGTGGGTCAGGAACTGAGGGAGGCCGTGATAGATTGCGTTGGAAAAGTCCAGCCGGGAAAGCACAAGTGAAATAACAGTTTGGGTGAGTGCTTCGGAAGGGAGAAGATGACGAACTTTGCGAATCCTCCGGAGTTGGTACATGCAAGAGGATACTACAGCACCAACTTGTGTTTTGAGAGACAATTCGGCGTCAATGATGATGCCCAGGCTTTTTACAGCTTTAGCTGAGGTGGGAGGCGATCTAAGCTCTGGAGGCCAATACTGTGGGCCCCAGAGGGAATGACTGAGTCCGGGGAGAAGAAGCTCAGTCTTGCCGGGGTTTAGTTTTAGTTGATTCCAGAGCTGGATGTGAATCATAGCCTCATGAAATGTTTTGGTGGCATGGGGAGAATTTAGGGGAAAAATGAGTTGCAAGTCGTCTGCATAATTAAATCTATGATGTCCCATTTCTGAAGGGATTGAATCAAAGGCCGGAGGTATAAGTTGAAAAGGAGCGGGGAAAGGGAAGAGCCCTGGGGAACACCGCAGGAAGTGGGGGTCTTGTTGGCAGTGTAAGGACCCATACGAACTGCCTGTGTTCTTCCCGTAAGGAAGGACTTGATCCACTCATAATCTGTGCCTTGGATGCCCGCCTGCTCGACACGGTGGAGGAGGATGTTATGATCCACCGTGTCGAACGCGGCCGACAGGTCCAACAGGACAAGGGCCTGGTGATGTCCGCCGTCCGCGTTGCTTCTGAGTGCGTCAAGGACTGCCAAAATGACAGCCTCTGTGGAGTGGGCAGGTCGAAAGCCCGCCTGATTAGGCTCCAGATGGCAGGAGGTTTCGATGAAATTAGATAGGCACCTGGTAGCATGGGCCTCCAGGATTTTGGAGAGGTAGGGGAGGAGGGAAATAGGACGGTAGTTCGACAGCTCGGTGGGGTTAGCGCCAGGTTTTTTTAGGAGGGGTAGTAAGATGGCCTCCTTGAAGGAGGTGGGGAAAATGCCACAGCGAAGAGATCTGTTGAGTAGATTTAGAATGTCGTTGGGTAGGTTGAGACATACATCCCGCATGACGGATGGTGGGCAGCAGTCATTGGGGGAACCTGATTTCACACGGGTGGCAAGTTCCGCTAGGGAGGTGGAATCCAGAGCGGGAAAGGAGGAGAAGGTCATATGATTGGTGGTAGGAATATCCGGTGGGGATGACTGGGGAGGGGGAGGAATGGACGTTTTGATTTTAATGATTTTTTCCAGAAAAAACAAATTTAGAGTATCACAGGCCTTTTGAGTGGGGGTCTGAGTCGGGAGAGTTCTATCGTCAGTGGTTAGCTCGTTCAGCACTCTGAATACCTCCTTGGATTTGTTTTCGGCCGATGAGATCCTTTTAGAGAAATGGTCTATTTTTGCCGTTCTAATGGCTGCCTTGTATTCTTTACGCGCCGACAGGTAGGATTGTCTGGCTGCGTCGGAATAGTTGTGTCTCCAGGTGCGTTCTGATTGGCGGGTTTTCAGTTTGTGGGCTTTGAGTTCGTCTGAGAACCACCTGTGAGAATTGCGGTGCCTGGTACAGGGGAATTTGACTAATGGGCCGACTAAGTCGCTGGCTGATTCTAACCAGGAGCCTAAATTTTGTTCTAATTTGTCGATATCGTCAAAGGGGTCTAATCGAGAGTTGGCAAGGGCAGTAAGAAAGCCCTGAGCATCATAGGTACTCCATTTCCGTGACGAGCCGCCGGCCATCAAGGGGGCAGGAATCTGACCAGCCATTGTTAAGATGGTGTCCACCAGGTGGTGGTCTGACCAGACACAGGGGGATATGTCTGGTGGGGACATGGCTAGGTTGAAGGACCAAATCTGGTCCAAGATATGGCCCTTGATGTGGGTGGGTTGGGAGACGTGTTGAGTAAGATTTAAGTTGGTGAGGGTATCGAAGAGCTCGGTGACCTGCGTGCCAGCGTTGGTGTCATTAAACCAATAATTCAGGTCGCCAAACATAGCAAAGCAAGAGTGCATTGTTAGCACAGAGGACAGTTGTTCGTGTAGAGTTGAATAAAACGAAGGCATTGAGTGAGGGGGTCGGTATAGGAGGAGAAGAGTGAGAGGGCCAAGGTCCGTTTGCACACTAAAGAGTAGATTTTCCACCTCAGAGAGGGGGAGGGAGTGTGAAGAGGTAGCTGTCAAACGTTTGGAAATGATGGCTGCCACCCCACCACCAGGCCGATCGTCAGGGCGGTCGGTGTGAAGGAAGTAATATTCGGGGGGAAGGGCAGTCAGTATATCGGGGAGGGATTCTGATGTTAGCCAGGTTTCTGTAAGCAGAAGTAGATCAGGGTTAGAGTTGGATAGTAATACGAAGATGTCCTCGGCGTGTTTCACTACTGAGCGAGTGTTCAGGTATAAGATCCTGATGGGCGTAGATTTCCTGGTTGGCGAGGTTGAGGGGGCGCAACCGCCAGGGATGATTATGTCGGGGCGCAAAAGGCCAGCGGCCGATATGCAACTGAGGGTTGTTGACGGAGGGGTGGAGCCGGAATTTTGTAAGTCTCTGAGAGTGTTGGCAGAGTACGTGATGATTTGGCCAGCCTGGTGTGCCCTAGGTCCCGTCCTGGCGCGGACGGGCGCATACGGGCTTGCCTTAGGCGCGCCTTCGGCGCGCAGATGGCGCTCCCGCTGCGCTCGTCCGCTGCGCTTCCGGTGGATGCACATAATATGTGCTGGAGAGGGGGAGGGAGGAAGGGCGTGACCTAAAAAGGGGCGTGGCCTCTCTCGGGCCGGGAATGGCGTGTCTGTTTGGCGGCGCGGCAGCGCTAGGATCCGCTGTGCGTGCCAGGGACAGAGGAAGTGCTCACACTAGCTGGTGAGTGGTTTTAAAATCAAGTTTTATTCAGTGACACAAATAATTTTAAAAAATAGATCGAGCGCAAGTGCGCCTCCCGGCTTCCGCCTCAGGAGGGTGTAGCAATCTGTCCTTGAACATTAAGGGTTCCGGAAGAATAGTGGCACTTTAGACAACATCTCAGTTCTGCAAACCCTAACTGATAAATATGCCGTGGGTCGGAGGACTCCATTGTATACAGCTTTTATTGATTTCTCCACAGCGTTCGATAGGGTGGATCGAGGGACGCTGTGGAGGAAATTGATTGCTATGGGGATCCCAGGGAACCTGTTAAGAGTAATAATTGCCCTTCACTCTTCAACATGGACTCAAGTCTTGTTAGGAGGGACTCAAGGCCTCTCAAAGAAAATTCCCACTAACAATGGGTTGAAACAAAGGTGCTTATTAGCCCCTTTACTCTTCTCAATCTACATAAACGATCTACCGAGTCGGTTAGGGGAGAGTAAAGGAGATCCTCCACAAGTGGGTGATCTAAAAATAAGTTGTCTGCTGTATGCGGATGACGCAATAATAATGGATCTAACCCCAATTGGGTTACAGAGACGACTGACGGAATTGATTAGGTACACTGAGGAATACTTTTTAAAAATAAACATTTCAAAGAGTAAAGTGATGATTTTTAGTCATAGCGGCTGTAAGGTTAGATCAAATTTGAAATGGTTTTAGGAGGTGAAAAATGGAAATAGTAACATTTTACCCATACTTAGGAATTTTTTTTACAAATAGGTGCTCTGCCAAGAGACATATGGACCATTGTAAAAGTAAAGCTATCTCACAAGCCTCTGCAATTAATCGCTTGTACTTGCAATGCGGGAAAATACATTTTTCGCACACTATTGCAGTGTATAAAATAAAGATCCCCCAACCTTGAATTATGCAAGTGAAACAATAGATGAATGTGAGTGGGGAAAGTTTGAGAAAGTGGAAGAAAAAATCAGGCGCCAAATATGCAATCTAAGTTATGCTGCGTCTATCACAGCTCTTAGGCTTGAATTTGGCCTCCTTTCAACATATGTGCTATCAATGGCAGCTTGTTTACGGTGGTGTAACGCTTTGATAAATGGTCAAGAGAATCTGTTAAGGTTAGCATTGCATAAGGAAATTTTTGTTAATATGTTGCGGAAAAGTGTAATTTTTAGAAATGTTTTAATGGCTTGAAACATTTTTGGTTTAGATTTTGAAGAAGTAGCAGGTTTAGATAAAATAGCTTTTAAGCATATAATTAAAAAAACTATATATGTGATTTCACGTGAAAGAGATTTGAAAATATGCCATGCACATGGAAGGTTGGACTGTATCGCGGAGAGCTCTACTGTTAAAAATCCTCAGCCGTATGTACTTTGGAACCTGAACCATGGAGTTCACAGAGTGATCTTATTATTGAGAATGAATTTGCTGCCTTTGAGGATTGTAACAGGTGCCTGGAAGGGTATCCCTAAAAATGAAAGACGCTGTGATTTATGCAATGGCGGTATAAAAGATCTTAATCATGTCCTGATTGTGTGTCCTGCACTTCACTTAATACGTCGCAAATACCTAAGGCATGGATTTTTACAGTATAAAATCACAACAGCAGAACAGGCCCGCAACTTTCTTTTGCTCCCCCCATCAGAACTGATGTGTTTTAAAGTTTTCCGCTTTTTAAAAGAATTTTTAAATGTTTATTAAAAAACTAATGGGTTTGGGAGAAGCGTAGGTCTTCTAAAGTATTGTGTGAAATTATCCCATGTATTAGCATTTTCTTAAACACTTTAGGCATATTAATCTCACTGGTTAGAGGCGGCAGACCCGAGAGCAGAGGACGGCCCGGGACCAGGGTTCGATTCCCGGCGTGGCAGGTTTCTGGATCAGGGTCAGCGGACTCGATAATTCTCTCGCCTCGGTGCCCACTCTGATCAGCGATCACACTCGGCAACTCTGGGCATTAGCTTGCCTCATCTTCACTAACGGCTCCACCAGACCGCCGGGGATGCCTGGTCTCACCCTGGAGATACCCATTAAGGGACCATCTCTCAGGGAAGCCAGGAAGGGTTTCGCAGCGGTTGAAGTGCCTTGGGACCCTACGGGTAAGTAGTGCGCTATATAAATGCCAATACATTTACATTTACACATTTACATTTACATCTGTTGCTAAAGATGATAATCACCATTTAACTCTTATTGCGTTGTAGCACATTTGCAGGATAGTCAATTTACCACGTACATCTCTTTATAAACAAGCTGCTATTTAGTCACTTGTAAGAAAGGTCCTGAAATAGGGTATCTAACACACTTGCACTTTATTTAATGCATTAGCACTTTAGTTAGTATTTTGTAAAATATCTGCTGATATTACTATTCCATGTTCATCTCCTTAAAAAAAAAAGTTTTTAACTGTATTTATAAATCGATATGTGTACATTGGATGATATCTGTACATTTTTTAACTATTAGCCGCCCAAATGTAGAGTAATTTACTAAACAAGGGTGATAGCCAAAAGTGTTTGGATAATAAGTGTTATTGCCCGCAAGTGTACTCTAAGAGGATTCTGTTGTCTACCGAAGTGACGTATTTATTAAGGAAAATAGATTACTTACCTCTGGAAGACGTAATTTAGGAAAATTGAAGTTTTAACTTTCATGTTTTAGAAACTGATTTTTTCCGTCCACCGTAGTGAAGAGCTTAATGAAGAAAAAGTGATTATGTACCATTGGGTGTAATTTAGGAAAATTGAAGTTGTGACTTGTGTTTTTATTCTTTGACTTGTATGAAATGCTGTTTTATTTTGTATTTTATGTGGGATTCCATGGAATTCCAAATCATAATAAAATAAATTGAATTGAAGTGACATTTCTTAATTCAGAACACGATAATCACCTGGCAAGAGGTGCGATGAGAAGTGGGGACCGGAGCAAGCCAGTTTTTTTTTAATGTCTACAGATTTTATATTTCCTAAACAGACAAAATGTTACTTCTAGTATGCCAGCTGAATAGATGACAGCCCTTTTTGGAGCATAGCTAAGCGGGGTGGGTAACTGGTATTGTCTCTTGCACAATCATCCACAACCCTTAATTATTATATTTCTTATATAGCGCCAGAATCGACCCCCGAAGGGGTATCTCCGCGCTTGCCTTGGGAACCCGTCCTGGTTTTTCCCTGTGAGATAGCCCCTACAGGGCATCCCCAAGGTGAAAGCCAGGCATCCCGCCGCAAGGGGGCCGTTGTGGAGATTAAGCAAGCTTAATGCCCAGAGTTGCAGAGTGTGAACCCATGATTAGGTCAGGCACCGAAGCGAGAATTATCGAGTCCGTGGACATTTGAGCTCAACACCCTGCCGCGTCGGGAATCGAACCCTGGTCCCGGGTCTGACCACTGCTTCAGGGTCTGCCTGCTCTAACCAGTGAGCCACACTTCTCCACTGAGAAGCATCTAGAAAGGGTAACTCGGGAAACGAAATGTACCCTCTCTAGTCAAGAATCAAAAGTCTTATGCCAGTTTGGTAGTAAGGCCCTGAGAGCCGCTAATTTTAAATGAATGGCCTTTCTATCCCTGTGGCTGGCATACTTTACACCCAAAGCACTTAATAAGATATACCCAGAAGGTGAAAATAGATGCTTTTGTTGCTAGGCAGAAGGTGAAGAGGCCCGGCTACATATTTTCTTTATGTGTCCTAGATTAGGGCCGTTTTGGAGTAAGATCTTCTCGGCCTTAGATAGGGCAATTAAGAAGAGGGTCCAGCCAGAGGCTGAGGTTGCCCTTTTTGGAATTAGTAAAAATGGGGCAACACTGACAAAAGCAGAGGAGTCTTTTCTTTCTATCTCTTCCCTGGTTGCCCATTCTTTAATTCTTCAGAACTGGAGGTCGTCAAAAGTACCTACTTAGGAAAAGTGGTTAAATAAAATGAAGCGGACTAGGGCCTTTGAGGAAGCATATGCGAGGCGAGTGTGTCCTTTCAAAAGGTTTAATGAAATCTGGAAGTATTTTAGGAGTTTGGATAATCCCATAGGCTAGTGGTCTTGCTACGATAAGGTAGGTAGGTACTCTTGAATTTTAGAGGTTGGTGGAATATGGCACATATGTTTAAGATATTCGGAGATTGATTCCCGAGATTTTCTTGCACTTTAGCATCTTTGCACTTTAGCACTTTAACGCTTTCATATACTAGCACTTTAAATATTTCTGCAAGAATGAATGACAGACATTTTTTATTCTGTTTGTCTATTACTATTAATGTAAATAGCACTGTTCTCTAACCTCTGATGAAAAAATATTTTTTGCACATATTTTATGCTTTTATGTATCGTTTCTATCCATATATTCATCTATTGATATTATCCTGTTCTATGTTTTTTTTGTAAGGAGTTATGTTCTCAATGCCCTGCTTAATAATAAAAAAATTATCTTAACTCTTAGGGCATTAGGCAAACTGGTGGATCTTTATTTTGCCCGTAGATTGAAATTTTGACTGCATTTTTGAGTCTGAGGAATTTTACAAATACCACATAGTTTGGGCAACAGAGGACCTTAGCTTGTTTCCTTAAGCCCACTATGTTGGGACAATCCTTCGTTTGAAGGTTGGTATTTTCTTTGAGGGCCACTAAATTGGGCATTGAGTTAATAGTAAGTCTTTAATTCTTCACTGAAAATTACTAGTTTGAGTCAGCTGTAGATTTTGGTTGGATTCTTCTTTTGGAAGCTAGTATATTTTGACTTATGTCAATACTGGATCTTGGATTCCTTTTTGGGTGCCGATATGTCTGGTTTTTGGTCAACAGTGGATCTTGCTTTTTTTGCCGGGGGTCCTTATGTTTGGTTTTAAGTCAACATTGAATCTTGGATTCTTCAAGATACCATTAGCTTCAGTTTCATTTGAACAGTGGGTCATGAGTTCGTTGGAGAAGCTGGCCATAGGTTGGGTGTAGGAACAAATAGGGTTTTGGTTGTTTCCTCTATGCCTAGTTATTGAGGTACATTTTGAGCACCTGCTCACATGACCTAGAATTGAAGACAATGCAATTCTGTAGTTAATTAAACCTTTCCCAACAAGGCTAAGTAGCTTACGAACTCTGATAATGGAAGACATTTAGGGCCAGATGTATCAAGATACACTTTTGCGATTCTCAAATAGCGATTTTTAAGGAATCGCTATTTGAGAATTGCAAAATGGTACGTATGTAGAAATTCGCTATTTTTTAGCGATTTCTTAAAATTCCTTTATTGCGATTAGCAAATTGCTAATCGCAATTAAGGAATATGTTCCCATTCATTTCTAAGGGCCAGGAGGCCCATAAGAATGAATGTGAAATTTTTCTCAATTTGCGATTAGCAATTTGCTAATAAAAAATTGATAATAATTTCAAGGGTGCAAGGGTGTCCAAAGGACACCCTGTTGCACCCCTGAAATAAGCATGGGTGCACATGTGGTGCACATACAAGCCCTAAGTTGAACTTGAAGTTGGTGGTAATTTGCGATTCCTTAGGGACAATTAGCAATTTTGTTTGCATCATACATTGCATTTAAGGAATAGCAAATTTTGCAATTCCTTACATGCAATCGCAAAATAAGGAATCGCAAATTTGCGATTCCTTATTTTGCACTGAAATTTGCTATATACATACCATTTTGCTCAAATGAGTTCGCAAACGCCGAAATTTTGGCGTTTGCGAACCCATTTGAGCTTCATACATCTGCCCCTTAATTCCCAAGCTTCGGAGCACCACCATCTCCTCAAGCAATTGCTGAATTGTTACAACAAGTCATTGAGGAGATTGGCTCTGACCTGATAAGAGATGTAAATTGAACTGTAAACCGTAAATCATTTCTTTGGAGACGATAACCTAGCCATGATTGCAATATAAATATGGATTTCTATCTAGAAGAAGAAGAAGGAGGGCTAGGGAGGTATTCCAAACTGTAAATACTGTGAACAGAGACTATTGAAAAGACCTTTCCCAGATTTCAAAAAGAAAGTTGCTTGAGAACATTGACATACGTGAATGGAGGTGGAGAAAAGAGACTCTGTGTGTGTTGAACCACTTTTAAACTGTGATAGGAGATATTCTAAAAGGGGAATCTGGAAATTTTAATCATAGGCACAAATGTATTGTAGGTGCACTCATTTTAGGGCTAATTGTAATAATAGCGGTAGTCATTACAGAGTCAATTTTAAGCACACACACAACCAAGGGACATGGGGTGGGGGTACAAGGGACATCCAAACATACCACTGCTGTCTCAAAGGAGGGTACACTAGAATCTGAGAAAGGCTTAATAGAGCAAACTAGTCACTTTCTTTATGTAGACCTGTCTGAGGGAGATTATACATTGAATGATTATGTCAAGCTGCTGTATGAACAGTTGAGGAGGGAAAACAATATCATAACTTACCCTTGACTTATGGTATTAGTTGTAATTTACTCCTTAGTATGTTTTATGGAAAAAAGCCATTACGAGTACTACTTTTCAAATTATGACATGGTATTTCCAGAAATACCTGTATATAAACACCTGAATAAATGCAATTATTATAAGAGAATAGAAAGAATTAAAAATGACTTCTTACCGACAGTGACACAAGACACTGCTTACGTAGATAGGAATAACAACCTACAAACTAACAGACATAGAAAATAAATGTATAGATGACGTAGAAGATTGACATAGGGGATTAGTTAGGAAAGTTGACAATAAGGACAAGGATTCAGATTGGACCAACAAGGAGTTAGCTTACAAGGCTAAGGGAAGTCTGGGTCCTATAGCTTTAGATTGGCAACAATGAGGCAAGCTTTGCATTCGCCAGGCTGAGACTTGATACTATACACTATTTAGGGACAGAGTGCGTGTGATCATGTGTTCTTAGTTAATGGTCCTTCAAAGATGTTTTTGCAAGAGCCAGTTCGAATGGTACCAGGAGTGTATTTTGTGTGTGGAAAAAATGCATATGTTTGAGCAAGTGGTATGGCACTTGTTATTTAGTGGTCATTTTTCTGAAAATCTATAATGTGGATGAGTTGGAGAGATCTGAAGGGAAGTTGAACAGCAGGGAAAAATTTGGACTGACTACTGGAGAGGTTGTGGGAGATATATTTGGAGCATTGATACCTAGTTTAGGAGTGGTGTTGAATGACATCAAGATTAGAAGGCTGTCTACTAGAGTGTATATGTTTTCTATTAACACAGCTCAGTTTTTGCTATTCATAGATGGGGAGATAGTCGCGATACGAGTGATGGTAATGCAGAATTCACTTGCTTTAGATGTGTTACTGGCAAAAGAAGGTGGAGTCTGTCAGATGCTGAAGGTTGAACAATGTTGTAGTTATATCTCTGATAGAAGTAAAGATTTGAGGGGATATATTATTAACATCACCAATACACATCGTGAAATACAGGATTTGGCAGCTGAGCTGAAGGAGTTTGGGATAAGATTGGAAAAGGATTTGGTGCAGTTGGAAGTTGGTTTGCAAATCTAGGAAGTGGAATATTTGGATACATCTTGAAACCGATAATGATTGTTAAAATAAATATCATTGTCTAGGTAGGATTGATAAGGGCATATAAGTGGCACAAAGTGAGGCAAGGGGAGAACTCCTTGAGGGAAAGAAGAGAAAAAGATGGCAAGACTGCAGGACAGTCCCTATGAGAACTTAAAGAGAATGGATGAGTGCAGACTGAGGAGACCTCTGTTTAGATTGGTCTACTCTGCAGGGATGTTTTGGTAGGGGTGCATCAAAATCAAATGGATAACGCACCCGCATATAACCTTGAAACTGTATTAACATGAAGTGTTAGAATTGTGAAACGGCTTAATGTAACTACATGACGTATTTTAGGTTATTGACAAGTACTATGGAGAATTAACATAGAAAATTAATGTAACTAGCAGAAAACGTTACTATGAAGAGCTTGTGTTGTGAAACTGACAAATATAAATGTAGGTAAATGCATTAGTTGAAAATGTATTGATGTTTACATGAATTTGCAAAAGCTTACAAAATGTATTCTTATGTTAGTTGACTTTTTAGACCTGACATGCAAATCCCTGACAACTTTCGCTTTAGAATTAACAGTTTGAATTCCATGTGTGCCTTCGAATCTGTTCATTCTCACGATTTGTATTGCAGGTGAATAAGCACACTTTTAATGTCTTTGTTTTACTAGCTAGGCAAGGAGAGAAGCTACAATCATGTGACTTGGGTCGATAAAGGAAGGATATTACAATTCACACAGGAGTAAGCCTGGGAACCAAGGACAAATTGTTGCAAGAAAGGTACATGGACAACACTGTGGAAAACTACATTCAGGACTGTACCCAGAATGATTGGCATGAGCAAGGTGTTTTATGGGATTTCTACCTGTGGACAACGGATTGTTGGAACTAGGGAAGGAGTCCCACTTCTTCCTTACCTTCAGAGAGAGAGCATCCCAGAAAGAGCGCTTTCATTGTGATGGTGGCTTTATGCTATTTGACCCTTTGATAGTGGAGAGGTTTCTTAGGAAGACTCCACACACTGACACCTTTTATCCTTTCTATTGTCATCTTAACATTAGAGTAGGCATAGATTTAATGCTTTTCACTCATCAACCCTCGATTCAAGGAGATTTGGACTCATGCTTCCTGATTTTCTGCATCTTACTTCTTAAATTAATAGTTTTGTTCATGCTTCACCGTTTAAATTGGATGTGTAGACTTGGCTTCATGCTAACTCCATTGTATTTCTATACCCTCTTGTTGAGGTGTCTTTATGTCCAGTTACAGCTGTGTAATAAACTAACTACCTTACATATTAGTCCGTGGGATATTATGTATTAAGAAAAATTATTGGCTAACTGACTGTCTCTTAACAACTTTTCTCCTCTTTCCACTTTCATGTTGCGAAAAAGAACCATTGGAGTGTTTCTCTAGAAAAGGTCTAGATCTAATGGTCCTGCCCTTTTACAAACAGAGAGATAGAAAATCAGATAGTTGCGCTTGTCTATAGTAAAGGTGAAAAGAGGGAATAGAGAAAGTGGAAAGAGGCATTAGTGCCTGATAAAGTAGAGAAGGCCTGAACATGTATGTCTGTGAGAGTGAGAGGTTAAGGAGATAAATTCAAACACGGCAGTTGGACTTATTTCCGGCAGCCTTTACAGATTTAAATCATTTGAAAGGGATGATGAGTGTGTTAGACGTTACATCTTGGTGTCCTTAGGCTCAATCCTTTTTTGTATGAATAGAATCAAAGGAGTCCGTGCTTTATAGAAAAATTGCTCTTTATTTATGTGGATAAAAACGTAGACAGCCGACACGTGTTTCGCCCCTGTGGCGAATTGCGCCAGGGCTTTTTCAAGGCTATTTACAATTTTATGTGGTCTGTAAGCTTCCTCATTGTATACACAGTAAATTTCAACATTAGGTCCGGTTTGTAAATTTATTAGGGGTTGAATCCCTGGCGTATTCCTCAGCGTCTCTCGTTTCTTCTACAGTTTGAGCCTAAGGACACCAAGATGTAACGTCTAACACACTCATCATCCCTTTCAAATACCTTATTGTCTGAAAACTCAAGAGGTCCAGAGTTTTCTTGAGTGTGTTATCATTATCAAAAACCTGTGAAAACTAATGTGGACTTGGATTCCCTTCTGTAGAAAACAGATTTAAATCATGCCTGCCCATGATAAAAATTCATCAAGAACCAAGCTGTACAAGACTCCCAAAGACAGTACCTGCAGAGAGTGACAACCCAAAGTAGGTGTCTCAAACAACTCTGATGTATACTACCGTGGATGTTTGCTGCATCCTACCAGGGAGATTGATTTTCACCTAAAGGTGACGAGCAGCTTTACATGACCCAAAGGTGACGAAGAAAGCCAGTGATACAATTGTGAGCAGGAACCTCAGTGACTTGAATATGAAGTGAGGAGTGTCAGTAACCGTAAAATTGTATTAGAGTCTCAGTGACCTAAGGTGAGCATAAGTTTCAGTAATCTGTATCCAAGAGCAGGAGCCTCCAGGAGACCTGAGGGTAAAGAAGAGCCTCAAGGAAATAATGATAAGGTGGAATCTTGGGTATCTGAGTGTGAGCAGAAGCATCAAAGATCTGAAGGTCAGCAGAGTCCTTGGGGAAACAGGAATCTCAGAGACCTGACATTGAGCATGTACCTCACGGAAATAAAGGTGAACTGGAGACTCAGGGATTTAAATTGACCCTCGGAGCTCCTGCTCACCCCATTGCCCTCTGTAGACATTGGGAGTGAATGGGGTCTCAGGTCCTTAGAGTGAGCAGAGATCCCTTGATAACTGAGGGTAAATGTAACAATCAGAGCATTTCTGGTGAACATGGTTCTTAGTAACCTGAGAGTGAACTTGAGCTTCTGGGTAAAAGTGAGCATGACTTACAAGTCCTACGGGTGTACTGAGAAGTTGGGTGAGCTGGATTCCATAGGTATCTGAGAGTGAGCTGGATTGTAAGGTGCCTGAGAGTAAGCAGGAGCCTTGGGGGACCTCAGTGTGAGCAGGAGTCTCAGCAATATGAGCCACAACAGGAGCCTCTATAGGGACCTTAGAGCGTAAGTGAGCTTAAGGTTCCTGTTGGTGTGTGAGTACCTTGAAGACTACAAAATGGTAAGCAACAGCTTCAAAGTTTTAGGCTGAGCAGTACTCATGAGTCCTCCAGGATGAACAGAGGCCTCCAGACCTAAAGTTGAGCATGACTCTCCGAGGTTCTGTCAGTCTGTGGAAAGTGAGGAACTCTAAGGATGAACATGAGCTTCATGGCCTGGTGGCAGACTGGGGATTCAAGGATCTGAGGGTGATTGCAGGCTAAGAGGCCTAAGGGTGATCAATGAATTCAAGGACCAGAGAATGAAGAAATATGCAGACTATTAGCTGAGGAGGTCTGAGGATAAGGGGCAGTGGAATTATGGTGTTTCTAATCTTGGCCAATACTACTGGCCATACAGCCTTAACAAGGTTAATTCATCACAAATTTCTCCAATAATTACCCTGATGCTAACTAAGCAATGCTTCATAAAGAGCAATTATCTGTAAAAGTAGGCCACTTTTCTAAGGGAGCGCGCGACTAATGATTACCCCAGTTTCACCCTGCGTATTACTTTGATCATTCTGTCTCCCTTCCTATGCTTCATTGCGCTCAGTGGGTGCATCACGTTGTTTGTACACATAGTGGACACATAGTAGCCAATTCAGAAAGGCATTTATGAGTAAACGAAGTATTACTCCATTAATAGTACTTCACATACTTTCAAATGCCTTTACGAATTGGCTCCAAAACATCTCAAATGGAAATATTCGGAGAGTAATAATATACAGTTAGTAGGAAGGTGGTATTTCTGGGGCCAATTCACAAAGGCATTTATGAGAACATGAAGAAGCATTCATGCAGTGATATTGCACATACTGATAAATGCCTGTGTGGATTGGCTTCGCAATGATGCTTGCTTCTGGGTTGTTTGACCCCACAGTCGTCACGTTTTTTCGGTCTTGATTTTACCAGCATTTTGTTTGAGCAGAACATCGATTGCGGATGTTGGCAGGTCATTAAGTGTTTGATATATAGCACCATTGTCTGCATTGCATTCTAGAAGGAACAGTTATTGCACTTGCTCATGCTTGATTTCAAGAGCTTTTTGTGATATTGTTAGGAAGAGGGCGGGTAATGGAAGCTTCTGAAATACACCAGAGCCTTCTTCTGGGCTGTGCCCCATGGACTTCCCTGCTCATACTTATCTTGAACAGCATAGGTGCATCGCATTGCTCGGAGTTGTGTGTGTGATGACAGGTTGCTAAACGTGTGACACACAAGCATCTGCCCCTGGAATGTCTGCCCAGATGCTACGTCTGTCACTTTTGCTCAGACATGATTTCACCCGCACTGTGAGGGAGCATTGTATTGTTTGGAGTCATGTGGTTGCTGGCATATTAGTGTGACACACCATCTGCATATGGATTGTGTTCCAGATTCTACATTGATCACAATTTACTTGCACTTCATTTTAGCAGCACTGGTCAGAGCAGCACTGTTACTGTATGATGACGGGTGTTGGTATATAGCACACTGCCTGCTACTGTATTGTGTGTCGGGTGCTAAATTCATCCCTCTTCAGATTGCACTTGGTTTCAAGAGGACTTTGTGTGAACATTGTGTGGTTGAGGGCGGGGCTGAGTGCCCTATCGTGTATTAAAGGTTACGATGCTTCTCTCTGTGTGCGCCGAATGTTACATTGATTACTTTTACCGGGGCTCAATTTTAACAGATCTTTCCTGAAGCATTTCAATGTTTATAGCCATGTGATGGCAGACCGTTTTAGACTGTGACACGAAGCCACCTTCTAGTTTGTTCGCCAGATGTTACATTCAACCGTTGCCACAGAGTACCAGCATCATCAACACAGATCACTATATTTATTAATCCCACTCGAAGGGGGCTGTCTTTATATGTTTTATGCAGTAGCAGCTAGTGGCATGTGTACGCGGTGGGGTGAAGAGCAGCAGGTCTCGGGGCTTAGGGCAAGTTCGGCAACAACTTAATAGCCCCCTGCACCCACCCGGTCAAATTAGTCAAACTGCACTGTTGAAAGAAATAAATAAAAACATATGTACTTACATTTCAGGTGCAGGGAAGGCCCCGGAAATGCGGGACCACCATCCGCTAGATGTCTTCACGGAAGACACTCCACTGCTGAAACCACGAAGCCTGACTCGGAAGTAAACGGCCTTTACACTCTAACCAATCCTGGAGCTACTCTCATGCCATTTTTAGGGTGAGAGTAGCGTCATGTTTAGTAGGAGCAGGCTGACACAGCGCTCCTTTACCGATTAGGAGCCTGTGTGTGGAATCCACATGCATGTTATACAGGTGGAACTTCACTGGCCTGAAGTGCGCATGCCAGGCTGACTGTCCTCAATCCAACATGCACACTTTAGGTTGTAAGCAAGTAATTCCTGCTACCAATCAGCAGCAGGAATGGCCACACCCCAAGCAATGGCCACACACTTCACGAAAATGGTTATGTCCATTTTGACCATTTTATTTAAATGATGTTATGCTACAGCTGCTATGCTAGCAGCAGACACTCCTCTGTCCTCAAGGAGGAACCGCTGCTGGTTTTATGCGAGGCAAAAAGGTACAAATAATATGTTCAGCATGGGAGCATGGGTCTATGTGGGTAATGCAGGGTGAACGTGTGAAAACAAGGGATGGCGACCATGAATACAGTAACAATGAATACTCAAGCACTGATCCAGGCAGCTACTACCATCACTGGTGCTTCACTGCAGTCAACTAGTAGCACATCACCTACACTTAGATAAGACCCTGGCACAAATAGAAAGACTCATTATTAACAGGCCACGGAACCAGCTCAAGTATTGTTAGGGTCAGATTATGTTCCATGGTTAGACGCCTCTGAGTTACAATTACAGTTCTCAGGAACAGGCCAGTCCGAGATTAATTCATAATCTGTGATGGCACATCCATTGGGACCGTCTTGTTCCAATCTGTGGAATTAGAAATTGACAATATCTAGAGCTCTGAGAGGTCTTCAATGCCACCATTGATTTTGAGTCTAAGACCTGTCAGCCTTAGGGCAGACTTCCCCAAACATTTTGCCTACTTGCTATGGAAATATTTATTTTTGCTGGGTTTAGGACACTGTGTACTCTATCACTGCCAACCAGTGCTAAAGTGCTTGTCCTCTCTTCTTTAAACATGCTAAAATTGGCCTACACCTGATTGATCCATTTAATGTACTTATAAGTCCCTAATAAAATGGTACAACATGTACCCAGGGCCTGTAAAATAAATGCTACTAGTGGGCCAGCAGCACTTCTTGTGCCACTTACTCATGTAGCCTTTTAAGCCAGGTGTGTGATTGCTGCCTGTGTGTAGTTTTAAACTGCCAATTCAAGCTGACAAAATAACCTATCTGCCAGGTCTAAAACTCCCTGTTTAATACAGACAAGTTAACTCTAAGATAAGTCACAAACAGCCCATAGTGTAGGGTGCAGTGTATTAAAAAAGTTGGACATGTATTTGTAAGGTTACATGTCCTGGTAGTGAAAAAACATAAATTTAATTTGTTTTTTCACCACTGTGAGGCCTACCTATTTTATTAGTTAACATTGAACTACCATAATATATCTAATAAGTGATAACGTATGTTTGGGAACAGGTAGAAATTTCATGTTTTGTCTGTAAAGAATTGTAATTTAAAATCCTCCTTAATGAAAAGTTGGATTTTAAGTCACAGTTCTGAAAATACTGCTTTTAGAAAGTTGGCATTTCTTGTCCTAAACCATTTGGTGTCTGCAGTCTGTGTTCTGGCTGTGATTAGAGTGGCAGTTGGTCTTTATGTATTCCTCCCAGACAGTTTGACAATGGTGGACGAGATGTCTGTAGGATGGGCCATCCTGCCAGGATAAGAGGGGTGGAGCTGTTCCCTGCCACACTTACATTTTCAAAGGTGTTGCCTCAGCACACTCACATAGAACTTCTCACCAGATTTGAGAAAGGAAATTCCAGGGCTCTAAAAGTTTACTCCACTTCATAGCTGACACCAGGTCTAAAAATAGGACCCTCAGACCCACTCTTTTGTTCACTCTTGGACCTACAGAGAACACTCAGAAGGCCTGCCCTGTATTCCAGAGGACTGCCCTGCTGCTTGAGGCCTGCTTTGCATTTCAGAGGACTGCCCTGATGCGCCCAGAAAACTGCCCTGCTCCTTGAAGCCTGCCTTGAACCCTCAGCAGATTGCCTTGCTTCTTGAATCCAGGACTACCAGAGTGGCTTCAAGGGATAGATGTTTTCTGAGGTACAGGGTCACAAAAAGTTTCAGCAACTTGAGCCTTGCAGCTGGATCCTTCCTGAAAGGAATCCTACCCTCCAAGTGGTGCCCACCACCAGTCCTGGACTCTTTGAAATGGTGCTAAAGGTTCCCAAACAGCTACAACTGCAAGATTTGCAGCCAAAAAGTACTTGAGAACCCACAGGAGACCATGACTTACCTGAGCATCGATCCACCCAAGGTGCATCGGTGGTTAGTCTGACTTTGCTACTTTCTTCCCTGCAGCACCAAATCCTGTTCAGCGGCTCCTTGCAGAAGGGGTATCTGGCTTTAGAGAGCCCTCACTGACTACAGCCTGCAACTTCATTCAGCTGGAGATTTTCAAATTCCCAAAAAGTGACAGAGTCCAAATGTAGAAATCTTCACCTTGAATTTGTCTCTGACAATGACGCCTCCTCCTCGGCCTCTGCCAGTTGAACTCTACCTTCTCAGACATTTCTCTTCAAAATGTCTTCTGTGTCTGAAGGTAATCCATGACCTGGTTCAATCCACCTTATCTATTTGGACCGTGCTCCATTGTGGTCAGCAATAAGTTTTGAATTTGCTCCTCTCTCATGCAACTAGATGTTCGTTGTTGGGACTGTGATCTTTTAGCTGCTAGTTTTTACAAAAAACTTTGAAAATTCATAACTAAAGTACTACCAACTGAATTTATGTCATTTTGGTGTCAAATAATGTATTCCATTTTTCTCTGTTCATCAAAATTGGTGTGGGATTTGTGTTGTGTTGTGTTTTTCACTTTATTGCTGTTTGAGTACTGCATACATACTTAACCCAGTGGCTTAAGTTAATCCTGAAGGAGCCAATGAAGGAACATCTCTTCACCAGGTGGAGCCTTACAACCGCAAAGCATCAAGAGACCGAGGCACTCCTGGTAACGTGAGAGACCAAGTGTCCAGAGACTATCTGACAGCCCACCCACACTTGAGTCCTGTTGGCAACCAACCATTGTGTCACCTACGATGCTGGTTACATGAAGACTCAGCTGTGAGTCTGTCAATGATCCTGCAGCGGCACCCAGGTGGCCCACAAGCAGCCCTGCACAATCCATACAGTCCTGTCGCAACCCACTGAAAAATGCCTCAAGGACATTCCTGAACGAAGATATCCTGGTACGAGAGATGGTCTGGATGCTGCTTCACCAACAAGGTACTGAGAGGCACCGGGGCTTCAAAGGAAAATGTCCCAAGCATTGTTGATGCAATCCTGGTCATGGCAAGGCTTGTCATTACGGTGACAATACACCCCAAGAATATCTTCCACAGCGGGACTCCAAAGATGCTCCTGATGCACCAAAATTTGAACTATGACACTAACTGCATCACAGCGAGAGCACACATGACTGACCATCAGTGCGAGAGTGGACACTGACCCAAATGAGATGTTGTCAAGGGATCCGGACTAACTCCACACAGTGTTCGTGCCCAGTTGTAGATGGTTAAATTATAGAACCATACAAAGATGCACAGGTGCTTCCAGCTGCACCTGTCGACTGCTGTCCTGCACGCTGTCTCTCGAGGCTGTGAGACTAAGTGTTGTTTAAGTTGTTTTCATTCATTCCTATAGGTTGAACTTTGTTTTATTTTTTAATAAAGTTTGGGAGTAATGTAGTGTTCTTGTCCTATTGGACATGTTCTAGTGTCTCAACAGGCACTAGGTTACCAGCCACTCCCTCGAGGGCTGGCCATACACCCACCCCAATCACATCCAACACAGGCGTAAGATGACCCTGTCAATAAAAGATTCTGAGTGCACGTGCTTATGAATAGTTTAGGGCCCTCTCTAATATGTGTCTGTGTCTTCCTTTACTAAGTATGTGGGCCTAGAGCCCACGACTTTACAGCCACCAGCGCCCTTAGTTTTTTAGTTTCGCCTGGCGAACAGCTGCGCAGCGTTTGCAAGTATGGGGCTTTGTCCCGGCTCTGTGTTCCATTGGCTAGCTCCATAAATGGAGGCTAGCCATTGGAACGGAGATGCGTCACTCATTCCCTGAGCAGATTCGTGGGCTTTCCGGCGATTTTTACTCATCCCGCTCCTTTTAGAACGTCATGCGGCGGTGGGCGGATGTTTTTTTTTTTGGGTCGCCATGTTTTGTTCATTTCATAGTGGCTTTTGCAGAAGTGGGCTGCGCGATTTAAGTTGCCAGGATGCGATCAGGTAAGCAGCATTTTGATAAAATTTTCTTTTCACTTTATACGTCTACCCCGTCTCATGTCGTCTCCCTGTTTGTTTTACGTCTTGTGTGCCCGTTCCCGCCCCCGCTCCCGCTGTCCTTGTGCCCGTTCCCCCCCCCCCACTGTCCATGTGCCCGTTCCCGCGGCAGAGCAGACTAGACTGACCAATGTGTGTCGTCTCCCTGTTTGTTATACGTCTTGTGTGCCCGTTCCCGGCACCCCTCCCGCAGTCTGTGTGCCCGTTCCCGCCCCCCCCTCCCACTGTCCGCGTGCCCGTTCCCGCCGCAGAGCAGACTAGACTGACCAATGTGGTTGTCTTGTATGAAACTAAAGTCGGGGATGCCTCGGAAGGAAGATCTTGTGTCTCAGCAGCTGGACACCAGTGGATGTCGCTTCTGAGTTCATCGACCGAGCCTTAATACCCATGCAGTTGAGACCTTTAGCAATGCAAATCCCAGGGCCTCGGTGAGAATGAAGCTGCACCTGGTGTAAGCATAGGACGGTAGCGTGTAGTCAGCACGAGGCCAGAGGTGATTCAGTTCACGAGTTTCTCTATGCAAGTCCCAGCGCCCCCTCAGCCCCCTACACGATTCTACTTGGATCATTTTTACAGCGCTGGCTGATCCGAAGTCAGTCACTCTGTCTCCAGCTCTGAGATCGTTTCCAGTCTCCTCTCTTCCATCTCCCATCTCAGTCCTCCTTACCCCCGCCCCCTTCCACCCTCCTTTTCTCCCATGGAATCTCGAGTCTTCATCTTGGCAGGCTGCCCCACCTTCACCTCTGATTCAAGGCGCTCCTCCCCCTCGTTTGTTTTGTCTACACTTTCAGCTTTTAAGTGTTGTGTGAGACACGGCTGCTTACACAGAGCTGGGTGAGGGATGGGCCTACAGCACAGGGTGAGGAGCTGTGTATGGAGACGTTGTACTACGGCCTCTTCTACTGCAAGTTCCACAACTTTTTCCCCATTTCGTCTGTCTTTGCCAGCATCTATTCCATGACCGCCATAGCCTTGGACAGGTGAGTGAGCAGCTGTTTTTTTGCACTTCACATTGCAGACTGAACTTCAGGTCTTGGTTCTTTTTATTGTGGTCAGATGCAGGAATTTTGGTCCTGAGATATTGTGTGGCTTGCCTCAGATCACACATTTGGTAAAGCGTGGATGCCGAGATTTTAAGCTTGTGTCTCCTGGTTCTATAGTCTACACATTAACCCCTACATTTTGAGCAGGACCAATGGAATTGTTTAACGGGGAAAGAACAGTGTGCGTTGGGCTGCCCGAATTAAGTGGCACGAAATGAACAGTATTACTTTGCCATTTTGTCATGTTAGTACTCGTCCATACTGTCTGGACAAAAGTTTTACCTCATTCAGCGACTGAATTGTGAACAGTGCCCGTCCCCCCTCCCACTGTCCGTGTGCCCGTCCCCCCTCCCGCTGTCCGTGAGCCCATCCCCCACCCTCTGGCCGTGAGCCCATCCCCCCTCCCGCAGTCCATGAGCCCGTCCCCCCTTCCAGTTTCGAAATATATATGTTTGTGTCTTTCCTCTAACGACATCTCACAAATTCCACCCCATGTGCCAGTGCGCCTTATTTAAGTGATGGGATGTAAATGGCTCGGATACAGAGGCGGGCCTGGTTCTTGTGATATAAAACCAAATATAAATCAATAAAGAGCCCCTTTGGTCACTCTCGTGAGCTGCACTTGCTTTCCTTTGCTGCTCAGAGTGCACTCGGTCGGTCCCTCCACCAGCAGGGAGTGCACTGGAGTCACTGCACGTGCAGCTCTACCTCGTGTTTGAGGATGCAGAGTCAATGTAAAGTCATCAATTACGTTGCCAGGGATTAAATGCAAGATATTGAAACAAAATTAAGCAGCCGGTAAGTGTGAGTCACGAGGCCTCAGTTTGCTGCATAAGTTTTCACCAAAATGTGTCAATAGTCGTCTCATTAGAAGCACTGGTGTTAATGTGTCTCTATAACGGCTCCGGGTGCAGGGGGTGCTGTGCCCATGTGTGGGTGAACTGGAAATTCAAAGGTAGCATCATGGCATCACGAGTGAAGGTGAAGTACCTGACCTGATAAGTGATGCTCAGTCCTGTGCCGGAGGTCACTCACCTCTAACACTATACTGTTTGACGTTTACCAGCTGTTGCGGTGTGCATAGGGATCTGTAGCCGCATACTGCAGTCACAAGTCAACGACTCACAATTCCCAGAGTCAAAAGTGCGATTGTATTAAAGGTCCGAATTGGCTCAAGGTGTCACACCACTAGTGAGACCACTTGGTCACTGTTACTTTATCAAGTCAGTTAGGCTAGTGCAGGTTCCTGGGTACCAATGCTCATAGAAGGCATTCTGGGAGTTGTTTTCGTTTCAGTGGCAGGCCGGATACCAATGGTTTGTTCAGAATAGCCAAGCACCAGAAACATGGCTGTGCTTGCTTCCCTGCCCCCTGGCTGTGCTTGCTTCCCTGCCCCCTGGCTGTGCTTGCTTCCTTGCCCCCTGGCTGGGCTTGCTTCCCCGCCCGTACTTCCTTCCCTGCCCCCTGGCTGTGCTTGCTCCCCCGCCCCCTGGTTCCCCTTCCCCTGGCTGTGCTTGCTTCCCTGCCACCTGGCTGTGCTTGCTTCCCTGCCCCCTCGCTGTGCTTGCTTCCCTGCCCCCTCGCTGTGCTTGCTTCCCTGCCCCCTCTCTGTGCTTGCTTCCCTGCCCCCTCTCTGTGCTTGCTCTCCTGAGTGTGCGTGTGGCTTTGGGTGGGTGTGTGTTGTTCTGGGTGGGTGTGTGTGGCTCTAGGTGGGTGTGTGTGGCTCTGGGTGGGTGGGTGTGGCTCTGGGTGTGTGTGTGTGGCTCTGGGTGTGTGTGTGTGTGTGTGTGTGGCTCTGGGTGTGTGTGTGTGGCTCTGGGTGGGTGTGTGGCTCTGTGTGTGGCTCTGCGTGTGGCTCTCTCTCTGTGTGTGGCTCTCTGTGTGTGTGTGGGTCTGTGTGTGTGTGGGTCTGTGTCTGTGTGGCTCTGTGTGTGTGTGTTTGGCTCTGTGTGTGTGGGGGGGGGGGGCTCTGTGTGTGTGGGTCTGTGTGTGTGTGTGGGTCTGTGTGTTTTTGTGTGGCATTTGCCAGAGATTAAACTATTGGCATTGTAAATGACAATGCCATTTATTTATCTGTTTTCAAAACCAACACATAAATACAAATTTTGTCATTTACAATGCCAATAGCTCAAACTTTTAAAAAAGGCGAAACCATTGCATTGTAAATGCTTGTTCACTGGATTCTAGTCATGACCGCCATATTGTCATGTCGTCTTAGCCCGCAGCCCCTTAAAATACTGTTATCAGCTCGCTTCAGAGCTGTATTCTTCGGCTTGTGACACTGAATGCCTTGTCATCACTTCTCGGGAACCCGATTATTTTGGTTTTTTAATCCTGAAGAAAAGCTAAGTTGTGGCAGGAGGGGACAGAGGAGCCAAAAGGTGCATCCAACATCATTGATATCTTGGTCATGCCTTTTGGTATTTTGAACTTTTTAAGGGAATAATCCTGTGAGCTTTCTCAATACATTTATTTTTTAGTGCAATACAATACTAATTTCCGACTATTTCTGTCCGTCTTTTGATCCCTATGTTAGGCATTTTTGTATTGATTACTTTGTTATTTCCTCTTCACATCATCTCTTTAAAACAAGTGTCCAGAATTATTTTACATCAGTCCTCATCGATGGGCTTTAATGTGCGGGGAATGAGATTTTGATACCTTTTCTGATCACCTAGATACCTATCCCATTCTTCCAATTTTGGATCGATTATTATCTGTCATTGAGTAAAAGGCAAACCCTGCATGAGTTAAATCAACCCCATAGACTGATGCAACTCTGAAGAACTACTTACGACTGATAAAGTTTAAAAAGTTTAATATAAAATCAGAATCAATTGCATATACAATCCTCTCAGGATAAGATTCAACAAGTATACAGGAACTAAAAGGAACATAAATTCCCTAAAGAATCTAAGGCCCACATGCATCAATCTAGGATTTGGCATTTCTTAAATAGCGAAAATTAAGGAATCGCTATTTAGGAAATGCAAAATCCTATGCATCAAGAAATCCTAAAAGTTTTTAGGATTTCTTAATTTTCGGAAATTGCAATTCCTTAATTGCGAATTGCAATTAAGGAATGGCATTACATTGATTCCTATGGGCCTAGAGGCCCATAGGAATCAATGCCGTTTTGCATTTCTTTTGTTTTGCACTCGCAATTTGTTGATGCATTTCAAGGGTGCAGAGGGGGGTCCAAAGGACCCCCCCCTGCACCCCTGAAATGTATTTTCAAGTGCATGTTTCACACACACATGTCCTAAGGACATGTGTGTCTGTAACATGCATGTTTAAAAAATGCATTTTTTTGCTTTTTTTTCAATTTTCGCAAATTAACACGAGGTTCAACCTCGTGTTAATTTGCACCTCCTATTTTAGAATTCGCATTTTTAAAAAAAATCATGCATTGCATTTAAGGAATCGCACACATGCGATTCCTTAAATGCAAACGCTTTTTTTAGAAGTGCAAAATATTCCTAACAGTTTCATGCATGGCAAAAAGTGATTTTGGAATCGCAAACGGCCGATTTTTCTGAATCGCACCGTTTGCGAGTCCAAAATCCTTTGATGCATGTGGGGGTAAGTCTACAAAAGAAAACGATTAAAATCAATTCCAGAATCAGCAAATTGAAAAGCATAGACACAAAGTGGCTCTGTTGCGTCATCTACAAAAAGAGAATAAACAAGTTAAATCTGTCCCTACTCTATGCTAGATGACATCCCTACTAGCAAGTCCTTTTACCTAAAAAGGTGTCAGCAGTTTGACTTCCAAAAGAAGTTCAAACTCTCTTAGCCTCTAATGGTAACCTATGTCGAGAAGCAGTACCCTCTCTGCCTACCCATCCGCTCTCTAAGGGTCCTCAGCCTACTGCTCTCTTCTGCTGCTCTCTATGTCTTCAGGCCATCTGCTCTGAGCTAACCTCTCCCCTGGGTGCTGTCCCTAAATACACAATCACAGTATAGGTGGAACGCCCCTTTGACGCCCACCACGTACATATTTCACATGATCTCATTCTAGTTCTTACCATAGCTTCGTCTCTTCGCGTCGTCCGTTAAGTTGACCTTGCTTCTTAGGCGCCATCTTCATCTTCGTGCTGGTAACCTCATGACATTCCAGTTGACACTTTCAGAGCAAAGTCTATCACCTCAAAAGAACTCCGTTCATTACAGTTGTGATTATAACCTCGTTTGGTCCTGTGAACAGTCACTTCTAAACAAGACCCCAAATTCCAAGCGTCTCTTATCTCATTGGGCCATAAACTTCGTCCAACATTGTCACTCTAAATTTAACAAGACCCTTGACTCTTGGCTCGCACATTCAGATCAAAGCTATCCCCTATTCCTGTGAGCCCACTAAATTACATGCAGTGAACTACACTCCTGCGAACCCTTGGTCAGTCAGGTTAAAATCACACATGACCACACTATTCTAACATTCCTACAAACTCTTCTACACAGTATGACTTTTAACACACATATATAATCAAACTAGCAAATCATTGATTATACTTGAATCCATGTTACATAAAATACAACGTTATACTCTTATCCTTATGCAGTGCTATATAGTCTGTACATTTCTTCACTTTGCATTTCGTAACGTTTCTCCGTTTTATAATTACATACATCTATTCAGCACGTTCTACTGTTCTTAGCATTTTCTACACATTTCTATATTAGCCCATCCTATATATGTACGGGCCTTTCTAAGTCTAAAGCATTCTAGCGTAAATACAAGTACATTTCTTATTACATTGGTTACATCGGCTAACTTTACACTACAAGTGCTAACTTCACGTTACAACTTCTACGTTTATGCGATATGCTTGTAAATATGGTACAGATATACTTTTCATTCAAATTGCGCTCTCTCAGTTGCCATATCTAAGTTGTTTATCAAATGGCAGGGTGCACACAGAAAAGCCTGACTCGGGCATATTGCATGGATTTACCCCACATGGCATAATGGCAAGACACATGTTATATTGAGCCGCATCCTAAGCAATACTGCCCAGATGCACAGGACTGTCAAAGGGCTTGATATAGGAGGCGGACGTATACTTGTTGTTAGTGCTAAAAAATAAAGAAGCAACTGCATAGTAAGTCTCTGCAGCACGCTTCCCACACAGATTCACCCACTCACATGTTAAATTCACTTTGATTGAATGTCCAAACTTGACAGTGTTTATGGAGCACAGCCGTGCAAAAAGGAAGCTGAAGTTTTATGTGTGAGGACATAAAGGCCATGGCATCATGGGGATACTGACATGATTTGTAGGAGCAAATCTTGGCATGGACTCTGTCATCAGAATGTACAAAGATAGACCAAAGACATATGTAGATGTGGGGGCTGGCATCCCAATATATTTAAAACCGCTTAATTTCTAAGCTTTCTGAAATGTGGACAATAAACACAGAGAGAGAAATTTGATGTAGATCGATTCATTATATTAGGTAGCAAATTGTAAAACTAAAGTCGTTATTTTCACTTTTGTTTCTGCTAATTTCTTAGGCCTAGCATGCAGATTTCTCGTTTTATTCAAGACAGAAATGTAAACAATTACTTACAATTGTTTTGTTTAATAAATAGTTTTTAGCATTTTCTGCACTCCCACCCTCATATCGACCCTGGAGTCTAGAACTAGTTTTGGCTGCAATGTCCTTCACTTGTTCTTCTCCTTTCTTTGCAACTGACACCAGGTTATTCACATGAGCACCTTCTGGTCACAAAAGATCCCTGTCTCCTTTCGGGTAGCCCGGGGTTCCATACTGTTTCTTGTAATCTTATACGTTAACCCCTTCGATGTTCATGACGGAACGGTTCCGTCATGAGCGTCGGTTGACCTGTACTCATGACGGAACCGTTCCGTTATGGTTCCATAAGCCCAATGGAATGTTCAGCACAGCGCGCAAATTTGCGCCGCACTGATGAGGTTAACAGTGAGTCGTTTGGTGCTCTACTCGTACATCAAGATTTACTAACATTCCTCTGATTCACACCTCTACCTGAATGTCTCTCTGCCTTCAGTCACTCAAAGCCTAAAACGCTGCTTGCACATTGTAAGACCTGGATGTCCAGTGCATACCCGAAGCTCACCGCAACTAAGATTGCATTACTGTTATTCTGTCAAGAGTAACAAATAAGAGAAAGTACAAACCTGGCCCATCAACATGAACCTTTATGGCTTCCAGCCCCAATGTTCACAGAATGCCTAGTCATTTGGATTTACCCTGGACACCAACCTCACCCCCAAGGAACACACTGCAAAACCCCCCAAAAACACAAAGACAGCCTACCAGCTCTATCTTCT
Organism: Lissotriton vulgaris; assembly: GCF_964263255.1. Taxonomy (NCBI): domain Eukaryota; kingdom Metazoa; phylum Chordata; class Amphibia; order Caudata; family Salamandridae; genus Lissotriton; species Lissotriton vulgaris. Next base: position 1,956,806,441 of record NC_141689.1, on the reverse strand, counting down.
AAATAAAGTCAAACCATCTCTGCCAAAATGAGGTTGCAGAACTGCTGTTCAACTCCTTGGTCTATCGCATCTGGTTGGTGGTAAAGAACTACACCATGGCCTTCCAGACTCCACACTGGCATGCCTTGTGGGAATCCTACATACAATAGCACATCTCATCAAGGCCTGAAGAGACCATATCACATTGTCTCATCCTGAATCAATTGGATTGACTCCCATTGTTGACCTGCACCTCCTCCTTGAAAACCACCTACAAGCCATCACAACCAGCACCTCTGTTTATCTTGCAGTGGTAGTTCTCAGCACAGTCGCATCCAGCACTCCATCATAAAACAGACTAAGAAGTGTAAAAAAGGAAAAAAACAGGACAGCAGGTCTTTTCCATCTATGCAGCCCAGGATCTGGAACAACATCTCCAAATCCATCACGTCCACCCTAGCTCTCTGCTCTAATTTAGGAAAGAGCAGAAATCACCTCTTTAAAGAACACTACATAACACTACATAACAATTAATTAATTATCTACAGCCAAGCATTCTGTCCTAAGGCTCGTTGCCTTTATGCTTATCTTTGAGTATGTACCTCTCTCTGCTCCCTTTTGTCTAAGTTTGCTCTGTAGAAATTAATATATATACATGAATATATAAAAATACACATTGAAAATAAATGACATCACAACATATTGTGAAGCATACATATCATAAAATAGCAATAGTACTTCCTTTCTCAATAGCAATTGCATATGAGCCTGTAATCCTATAGTGCTAATATTATTGAAGGTGAAGGTGAATTATCAAAATTCACAAAGTTATCAAAATGAAACAAGTGCCTAGTATTGGCATCTGTTTTGCACCTCCATGATTTGCATTGCTTCAGCCCAGTTACCCTTCTTCCTAAACTTGGAAAAGTTCAAGTCACCGTTCACATATTTTTTTACTTATGGATGGATGGCCAGGCCCTGTTCAAGTATCTCTTTTATTCAAATGCCATGTGTAGGAAAGTGTCTTCTTTTTGCATGGTTGCCTCCAAGTATGCCAAACAGTTGATGTGCTTTGACTGAGTGTGACCTAGGTCCCTGCCTCCTAGGTACCCAGGGCCACGCTTCTTTCCTTAAACTGCATTGATACAAAACCCAATTGCCATTGTTTGGCCACATGTAAGTCCCTTGTAAATGGTCCCATAGGTACCAAGGGCACTGAGGCCAAGCAAGGCCTCTGAGGGCTGCAGCACATATTGTGCCATCCTTAGAGGCCCTGTACCTTTACAAACACAAACTGCCCTTGCAGCCTGCATGTTTTGGTACAGAACAAAGTGAAGAGTCGGCATGGCACACACCCCTGTGTGCCATGCCCACCAGCCACTGCCCTGGCATAGGTAAGCTACCCCTCTAGCTGGGTGGAATATACCAGTGGGGAGTGTACAGGTGCATGAGCCCTGTACCCCTACAGTGTCTAAGCCAATTCGTAGACATTGTAAGTGCAGTAATGCTATTAAGAGTATATGGTGCTGGGAGTTTGTCATTATGAACTCCACAGCATCATAATGACTTTTCTGAAAACTAGGAACAGTACTAATTTCTCTTAGGGCAAAGGTTTAGGGCTGTAAATAATGTATGGGGCCAATTTAAGTTAATCAAATACTGATGGCCTGTCTTGCAGGGATTTTCCTCTTTCCAAGGCAAGCACATAAAACTGAGGCTACCGAGAAGCATACAAATGGGTCTAAGAGGGCCTTTAAGAAGTAAATAGCCACCCAACACTGTTTGAATTTATTGTACCTCAGATTTGGGAGGATAAATGATTTTCTTTCATCAGAGTAGCTGACAAATCTCTTAACTGATATCTCTTTCCTGGATACCCTAAGAGTAACGGGATCATGTTCATACGTAGGCGCAGTAGAATAAATCTATGCTGCGCGCTGTTAAAACAAGAGCGATAGTGGATGTCTTCCCCATGTCCGGCTGGAACCAAGTCATATGCAATAGAGGAATTTTGTAGGCGATTTCTTTCCCTTCGAATATAATTTACTCTCTTAATAAATAATCCCATTATTTTCCCCTTTGAAACCCTTCTGCAGGAGAGAGGGTTTCGAAATATTTCACCCAGCCCAAAAGCATTCAATTGGTCCTCTACATAATTTTACCACCCAATCCTCTTGTAATGATCCAATTTGCAGCAGACCCTGATGATACGTTGGGTCAAATCTACTGTGGTTCTCTGCCATATTGACAACCACAGCAGAACTGGTGCCAATCTTATGCTGTCAGTCAGGTAAGGGAGTCCCAATTCAAGGTGTAATATATCAAGTCAAACCATTTTATTCGATTAATTAAAATCATAAAAGTATACTATACACTATACAAATCATTATAAAATGTATAATACAGTATAAAATACAATTAAAAAACATCTAAAAAGTCAAATTCATTTGTTAAAGACCAATATTCAATGTACATGAACTTATATTATATGATTAGACATTTCCAGTAGAGCTGCCTGTCTAACCCTCCTACTTCTGACAGACGCAACTAGAAAGCTGGCAACTCTAAACATGATTTCAGGGGATTCCATCAATTGTAGGAACAATAATGCAGGTTTACATTGTATAAAGTCCATCTTTTTCATTAGAGGAAAAATAAACCTTTTTCTGGCTTCTTGAAAAAAAGGGCAAAAGAACATAAAATGCATGGTGTCATCGTATTTACACGGGGTTGCGTCTTCTAGCCTGATCCAACCCTGCAGATCCCATAATACCAGGTGAATTTGGTTGAAACGAAATTTAGTCAAAAGCCATCTGTGAAAAGGGTTAGAAACGATAGACAGATATGATGGCATTGCTAATTATGGAATTACCAAGAAGTGGGTCCTGACGGATGGTTTGCATAGCGCCACTGCTTCTCGGTCTGCTTCGCTTCGCCTAAGAAAATTTTTCTTAACCCACTCCAAATCAGCTTTACATAAGGATTCAGGATGAAGGTAAATCTCAGGGCGCCCCAGTTTCTCTGATGACAATTTTACATACGACAGCCACTGGATATCCTTCATTCTATCTATTTTAATACAATCCTTTAGAATCCTATGATTTAGAGTAAGATTCGGATTCAACCAAATTCTAATCCATAACAAGATTGGGGCTATTTTAATTATATCGGTGATGTATCCTAAGCCCAACTCGAGATGAACAGAATGGGTCGCAGTGGATTGTGGGACACTAAGGAGGGCACGTAAGAATTTATTCCCTTCTGTCTGTATATAGTCAGGTTTACTGTACCCCCATATAGCTGCCCCGTACTTTGCAATTGCGATAGTTTTGGCTTTTTTATATAGCCAAAATAGCCTCAAAGGGTTTCCCCCCCAGTCGTTTGGCAAATCCTGATATTGCGGCTGAAGAATTTCTCACAGCATTCACCTTTATAGAGAGCTGAGGTGACCACGTTCCCCTGTCGTCAAAGACAACTCCCAAATAGGTGAACACATTCACCCTGGAGGTTTCTTCTTCCCCGTAATAGAAAGATCTAGCGGTACCTTTACCAGCCCCTAAAGACATAATATGTGATTTTCCATTGTTGACCACTACGTCCAGAGAATTCATAAAGTTCCCAAATGACTCCAGCAGTCTTTGTAAACCCCAAGGAGTCCTTGCCAATAAAAAGGCATCATCCGCATAGAGAAGCATCGGAACCGGTGATCCTCCCATACGCGGAATGTCGAGTGTAGCTGTTAACAAATTGGCTTCCAGCGAATTTATATACAAGGTGAACAACATGGGAGCCAGGATACAAACCTGACGCACCCCCCTTCCGGACTTAAAACTAGCCGTACATTTCCCCTCTTGCGTCATCCTTATTGAGGCTTTCAGATCTTTATGTAGCTCACCAGAAAATACACGAGGGGCCGGTCAAGGCCCATTTCCAACAGCATAGTCCACAGCCTAGACCCATTAACTAGGTCAAAGGCCGTGGACAAATCCATAAAACCCAGGAAAATAGAGCCCCTTGCTGCCTTCATATATTTGGATATTATTAGGTGTAAATTGAGGCATTGGTCCTCCGTGCCCCTCCCAGCTTTAAAACCATATTGGACGTCGGACAGTATGTCTTTTTCCAGAGCCCAATCTGTTATCTTTGCTAATATATCCTTTCCCAGTATTTTAAAGGAGGAGTCAAGTAATGATATAGGCCTATAGCATCTAGGGTCTCCCCTTTGGCCCTTCTTAAAAACTGGGATTATAGTTGATCAAGACCATGATTTAGGAAATCCCGAAATGGCCGAGGTATTGAAGACAATAGTCAAAATCTTTCCCCAATAGGTGGAGTTAGCCTTATACATATCTGAGGGAACCCCATCGGGGCCTGGTGCCTTACGCCCCGTGGTGCCCTCTATTGCTTTAACAACTTCTGCTAAATTAAAATGTACAGGTATAATTGGGGGATTAATGATGGGAACCTCAGAAATTTCCAGCTCTAAATCACTCCCATAATTTTTTTTAAAATGGCTTAACCAATCCTCCTCTGCAATATTTAATTCCAATGCAGAGTTCGGATTGCCAGAGAACAGGGGAGTATTAATTATAGACCAAAATTTGGCCCTATCTTTCAATGTCGCTTTATCCGTTAGATCACCTCACACTTCTTGTTTTATTTCATTTTTCCGTGCCAGGACGACTCTTGAGTACTCCTTCCTAAGCTGAGCGACTAAACCTTTATTCCTAGGCCGTTCGTTTAGAGCCTTTTTTAATAGAGTATGTGCTTTGGTACATTTATGATTAAACCAGCCCTGTACTGGTTTATTTTTCCCTTCTTTGCTATTTATTGTAAGTTCTTTAGCCACCTGAGAACAAATGGCTTCAAACAAGGTAATTACATCCCCCCCACAAGATTGTGGGTCCGCACATATGTTTAGTTTCTGCGCAGCCTTAGTCGTAATATTATAGAAGAAGTCTTCTGGGGTAACCTTACTCCAGTTTAATCTTCTGCCCTGATCTTTTGTTTTTACCTCAGCTACGACCTTCGGCAAATCAGTTTTATTTAATAAGGAAAATCCATTTATCAATTCAATCACCACCGGGTTGTGGTCACTGAAAGTGGAGTGTTTAGCATTATAAAAAATTACATATTTTAGAAGTCCCGAGGAAAGAAATATGTAGTCTATTATTGACTCACAGTCCCTAGCAACATACGTCGGGGTACGAGCACTCTTATCAAAGAACCCTGCCTCAAACAAATCATTGTTGGACAGGAGTATCTCCAGAGCTTCCCCCTTAGAATTATGCTCAAAATGCTGAGGGCATGTAAGATCTGGTCCATCAATATCAATAATTTGACAATTAAGACTACAAGAATGTACATTAAAATCGCCCAACAAAATATAATGGCAAAAAGTGGTTTGCTTCTCCTTATAATTTTTTTTAAAATCAGACAACAAATTAAGATGCTCATTAGGAGAATCCCCTTGCTGCGAGTTATAACAGTTCACCAGGATTCGTTTTGTGTTATTCTCCAAACTTATATCGAAAATAAGAAAGTTATGAGATGCACAATCAACCCTTTTTACTTTTCCCCGTATGTTCACAGAAACCAAGAACATAAGGCCCCCTCTATCTCTCCCAGCTAGGGATCTCAATGCGGGAACGAAATAGGATGTAAAACCATTGATCCAAAAGTCACAGTCATTGTCCCATGTCTCTTGGAGAGCCACAATGTCATATTCTTTCACAAGGTTTAGCCAGTTGCTATCATCCCTTTTGGAACGTAGACCAGCAACATTCCAACTTAACATCTTTACCTTGTCCCCCACAGTTTTACTTATACTTTCAGGTTTACAACAAGTATTTTTAGGCCTTATTATGTTTTCTTCAGGCTCCGTGTGTTCTCTTACTGCCGATGTCTCCCCCGCCAAGACCTCACAACCCTCACGTCAATCACACAACTCTAATCCAGATAGTGCATCACATATATTATGAGTGACAAGGTTAGATCCAAATTTAAAGTAATTATCTCCCCCACAGTCCTGCGCAGATCCTAAGGGCCGGGTCTCGATAGGTGTGGGTAGTATAAACGGTCTCATTCTCGCACTTTGTGGGGGGGCTCTGCTTAGATGTGAGTAAAAGTACCCTAAGGGGAGCACACAAATACAATTTGCGTCAAACGACTTAGAGGCTGCCCTTAACAAAACTGTAGCGACATGTTGTGGGTGTCTAAAATTTACAATTATGCATTCCCCACTACACATCTTCCTAGAAGGCCCAATCCAATTTGCCCTTCTGGTTGATATAATTTCTGTAGCAAATTTTGTTGGAAAGCCACAGGTCCTATTCAGCCATGACACGGTTTTATTCTTAAGAGATTTGTGTGTTTCCTCAGCTAGCTGGGCAGAACAGGGGTCAAAGACTGGTACATTGGCTAAAACCACTACATAAGGAACGCAGTCAGGCGGAAGATCTATAAATCTACTTCTCCTCCTCTGATTGCTTCCTAATCTACCCTTTGGGCCTGGTTGAGTTTGTGAGTCTGCGCTAGTTGAAGAAGAAGGAACGGGTATGCCTGCATTAGTTCTAGCTATGGGCTGGGAAGGTTTCTGCTGGTTAACAACCAAAACTTCCTTCTCCACTCCAACTGCACCCTTCCCGGTAGGTTTCACTCTGTCGGTCAGAGCCAGTTGTTTTTCTAAAATCACTCCCAACCTCTTTACTTCTGCCGCAAGAGTATCCAATTTAGGTGCTAAGGGTTGGACATACTCTTCTAGCTTAGCTTCAAATTTAGCTTCCAGAGAGTGGACCAGTAGCTCAAACTGCTCTGGGTTTAAGTTAAAACTCGCTGCATTGCTTCCATCCTGCGGGATGATAGCCACAGCGGGGATATGTTTAGCGGGTTTAGGGATATCAGCCCTTTTTTTACTATTCTTTCCCCCACGTTTGCTTTGTTGTTTCCTGCAGGATCTTATTGGTCTGGAGGTTGGTAGAACTTCCTCTGTTTCAGTAGAAGATGTGTTTAGATCTTCGGCCTGCAACTCTGAATTAACCTGGGCATCCTCTATCAAAACAGCTTGTGAGCCCATCCCAGTAAGGTCATATTCCGGAGGATCCACCATGATAGTAGTAACTTCTAAGGCTACATCAAGTGGCCCCTCTCTACCTAAGGAGGCTCTCCTGTCATTATTAATTTTATGTACCATTTTGACCATATAATTATCAATGGCACCTGCCCCCACTATAACCTTCTCACTTTTGGATTTAGACATATTTTAACCTGGCTATACAATTCTTTGCAACTTCCAAACTTGTTATATAATTAAAGCAGTAAATGTCTGATCACACAGTTATATACAGGAATGATTAGTAATATAAAAAATGAGTAACAATCTCACAGTACGGGGGCGCCGAGGGCAGCGGCACGCAAAAATCAAAATCTGTGGCCCAGCCCAGTCTCCTCCTGTCCCGGACTGTCACAGACTGTCTGCCCTTAGTCTGGCTTTGTCCGGCGCATCCCGCGCGCGTCCCGCGGTTGCGTGAGGCGTTCCTTCCTTTTCAAGCGCCTCCGGGTGCGGTGTTGCTGGCGTCAGGTGAGCGCCGCCAGGGCACCTGGGTAGTGTAGTCCAGCCGTTCCCCTCACGGTGTTGGCTGGACTCCCCCGGTGCGGCCGTTCCCCTCACAGCAATGGCGAAATGCAGGACGCCTGGTAAGTTCCACAAAAAAGCTTTTCCGGTGAGCGCTCGGCGCTCCTTCCTTTTCAAGCGCCTCCGGGCGCGTTGTTGCTGGTGTCAGGTGAGCGCCGCCGGGGCACCTGGGTAGTGTAGTCCGGCCGTTCCCCTCACGGCGTTGGCTGGACTCCCCCGGTGCGGCCGTTCCCCTCACGGCAATGGCAAAATGCAGGAAGCCTGGTAAGTTCCACAAAAAAGCTTTCCCGGTGAGCGCTCGGCGCTCCTTCCTTTTCAAGCGCCTCCGGGCGCGGTGTTGCTGGCGTCAGGTGAGCGCCCCCGGGGCACCTGGGTAGTGTATTCCAGCCGTTCCCTTCACGGCATTGGCTGGACTCCCCCGGTGCGGCCGTACCCCTCACGGCAATGGCAAAATGCAGGACGCCTGGTAAGTTCCACAAAAAAGCTTTCCCGGTGAGCGCTCGGCGCTCCTTCCTTTTCAAGCGTCTCCGGGCGCGGTGTTGCTGGCGTCAGGTGAGCGCAGCCGGGGCACCTGGGTAGTGTAGTCCAGCCGTTCCCCTCACGGCGTTGGCTGGACTCCCCCGGTGCGGCCGTACCCCTCACGGCAATGGCGAAATGCAGGACACCTGGTAAGTAATATATAGTTTGGAGCTGATTAGGGTAAGGACACACGATTTAAAAAAAGCTGTCTTCTACTTGCTGTAATGGTTTGGGATAAGCCATCCCCCACACTCCTGCCGCATATATTGCTGCAGACTTATATTTGCAATGTAAATGTTTTTAATTGTGTCCAGGGGAGTACCTCCTAACTTTTTTGCAAATCTTTTAATAGTGTTAATACTCCTTTCCATGCCTTGAGCTCTAGCAGTCACCAGATTAGACCATGAGTAGTTCTTGTCGAAGAGGACTCCTAGATATGAAAAGGAGTCTACCACCTCGATTTTCTTTCCTGCCAGCTGGAAATGAGGGTGTTTCTCTCCTCCTCTAGGTGCTCCTGCTACAATTATGAAGGATTTAGATTTGTTTACTTTTAGGTCAAGGGAGGTCATAAAGGTGGAATAGGCCGAAATTAGATGTTGAAGGGCTATCCCTGTTCTAGCCATCAGTACCGCGTCGTCAGCATACGCCAGGACAGGAAGGGGGGTGCGATTAAATTTGGGCACGTCTACAGGCAAGGCGGTCAGGGAGGACTCTACCCCATGTGTATAGATTGAAAAAAGAAACGGGGTGAGAACACATCCCTGCCTTACTCCTTTTTCGATTTTAAAAAGACGTGTACACTCCCCATTCCTACTATACCGGACGCAGGCAGTGGCGTTGGCGTACAACTGATGGATAAAACGAATTATCGGCGGGTCTATACCCATCTCCTTCATCATAGACCTCAGCCTCTGATGTGAAACACAGCCAAAGGCTGCGGTCAAAGCCATAAAGGCATCTGGATGTCATCATGTAAGGTATCTCCTACATAGTTTCTGTCTTTTGCTTATTGAGTCCTTACAGTTGATGTGCTCATACAATCTGGCAATGCAGTATATTTAGTTCCGCCTATTAAAGAGCATTGGACTCCTCTGAGTATCCAAAATACAGCAGCCAGGACCTTGCTCGATTTGAAAAACTATGCCCATGTGTCCTTTTACAACAGCATAATTTGCTTCCCTTTCACATAAGAATCCTGTTTAAAGCCTCGTGCCTTATGCACAGGATTTGATTGGTCTTGTTCCTAAATTTTAGTTTGAAATACTCGCCAAGCATGCACCTTGGCATCTGCTAAGGTTGTTATCCTGTCTTTTGTTCGATGTCCCATGATCCAAATGCAAAGGATGAGGCTATTGGGCTACGGTGCCTTCTGTCACTGTGCCCATGGTGTCATGACTTGGCACAGTCCGTCCTCAGTCTTGTGGTCCCAAGAAGGCCGCTTAAAATGCAGAAAAAAGTTAAATAGATGGTTGTTTACCTCCTAATCTCCAGCACCCACCATGGTTTTCTGCATTAGGTTCAATAGCGCCAAGAGAGTATTCAGAATGCTAAGGCAACGGCCTTCATCAAAACTAAAATAATAAAAATAAGAAAATCAACAATACATCAGTAGTAATAATAATAATAATAATAATAATGATAATATTAATAATAATAATATTATTTAATAATACAAATAATAATAATAGTGATAATAACAACACCCATGGTGAATTTGACTATGGACCAGTGGAAGGGATCTGAACTCTAGTCGCCAACCAGGCCTGGAGTAGATGGGTATCATCAGTGAGGCGTCACTCTCACTGCCCCATTAAGGAATTAGGATGTTCTTCTTTATAAATAAGCTCCAATTTCTCATTGATGGTCACTAATGACTCTGAGCTTCCTAGTTTAAGCCAGAGGACTCCATCATGAAAATAGTGTATAACCCTACAGCCCAAAATACATCCTGTGAAAACCCGTTTTTGGAGGACCCCGCTCAAGTAAGAGGTGATAGGATTCAGACATTTCTCTGAAAGACAGCAGTTTTACTTTTGACACTGACCCCAATGACCTCCCCTAAATGGTGAAGATGACTTTTGGCGAGTTTTAGCACCTGAATGGAATAAGGTGGATATCTCAAACAAAGGCATTGCACATGGCTTCTCTGTAATTGTACAATCAAAACGTTTATTTGGCAAGAGTTCGCTCTAGAGCAGCAACACAAAACTAAGTATTGCCACACAGCTTTCCTTCCAGCCACCAGGTATCTGTCGAAGATCACTGTGTGAGTCACCCTGAGCCTGAAAAGCTCCTGATGAGCACACTGCTGATCTTTTAAGAACGGCGGTGAGTGAGGCTGTGCTTCACACCGCTTGTCAGTGCTTGTCGCTAAGGCATGATCAGACAGGACTGCAAAGGTATGTACACACAGGATTTCACTGCATTGTGCTGGTTCAAAGAGAGGGTAATATTCAATATTTATGATGGTTGGTGTATGATTTGATTTAATATTAACTGTTGTACTTTAAAAGGCTATGTCGCTTTAACATTCAGTTTTATCTGTTTCGCTGCCGTGTTATATTATGCTCAAGTGTTAACTTTCTCTTTCGGCTCTGCCTGAGTCGCCTGCTTGTGCTAAGCCTTTTTTTTTAGCTATTTGGGGTAGTTCGCTCTTAGGACCCTGTAACCTTTTGACCACATAAGGTATTCACGCCAAATTTGCTTCCTTTTCTTCCAACATCATGGGGATTTTAAAGGTTCCCAGGGTTTGTTGATGTCCCTGGAGGGGACCCAGAAATTAGCCAAACTACAGCTAAATTGTTTTTTTTGTTTTTTGATTTTTGTTTTTTGTTGTTGCAAAATGGGAAAAAAGGGCTACAGATGAAAGCGTCTAGTTTTTTCCCTGCAAATGGCATCAACATGAAATCACCATCTTCCCAGCTTTTAGGGACAAGAAGACATTTGTCAGAAAACCAACATTTTATACACAGTTTTGGCATTGTTCTTGGACATAGCCTATTTTTGCAATGGTATGTGCTTTCAACCTCCTTCCAGTTAATGGAAAAATGGGTATGAAAGCAATGATGGATCCTGGAAAGCTATACATTTCTGAAAAATAGACAACATTTTGAATTCAGCAAGGGGTCATTTGTGTAGATCCTTCAAGATTTTTGTATAGAAACTAACAGTTGAAAATAGAAAAAAATGAAAATAGTTTTAAAAAAACCAGCCATTTTCGCCTGTAACTTCAACTAAGTATGACAGATGTTTGAAAGCAATATACTGTTACAACCGCGGGACACTTCTGGTTGTGGGGATATGTAGGACTTGTCGGTTCATCAAGAATCCGAGGAACCCAGCTCTACAATATTGTTTTCCCATAAGTCTCTCGATGAAAATGGTACCTCATTTGTGTGGGTAGGTGCAGTGCCCGGGACAGGAAATGGCCCAAAACGCAAAGTGGACACACCACATTTTCACAGTGAAAACCAACCCTTTTTTTGCAAAGTGCCTTGCTGTAGATTTTGAACCCTAGGTTTGCCGGCACCAATTGAAACCTAGCAAACCTATACATTTTTGAAAACTAGACATCCAGGTAAATCCAGGATGGGGTGACCTGTCTGGCTCTCACCAGGTTCTGTTACCCAGAAATCCTTGCAAACCTCCAAATTTGTCAAAAAAACACATTATCCTCACATATATGTGGTGGAAGGTTCTGGAATCTGCCTGGATACCCAAAATTCCACACACCCCGCATTCCCCAATGTCTTCTGAGAAAAACGGTTCCTCACCTGTGTGGGCGGGTAAGTACCCGCAACAGGGGAGGGCCCAAAACGTATTGAGGAGACATCAAAATTACCTATCACAGAACAACCTGGCTTTGCAAGGGGGGTCCCATGAGTTTTTGGCCCCCAGGCTCGTTGGACATCTTGGGAAACCTACCATACCCATATATTTCTTAACACTAGGTACCCAGGGGAGTCCAGGGAGATAGAGCTTGCGTGGGTCCCCCAATGTTTCCCTACCCAGAATCCCCTGCAAAATGTCCAATATTGCTGAAAAAATCAGATTTTTCACAAACGTCTGTGTGGGAAAGTTGTAGGATCACCGCACTAACACAAATTTCCTTCCATCCAGCATTTCCCCAGGTGTCCTGCAAAAAATGGTACCTCACTCGCGTGGGTAGGTCAAGTACCCGCGACAGGCAAGGGCCCAAAACATATTGAGGAGACATCAAAATGACCTATCACAAAACAACCTGGTTTTACAAGGGGGGTACCTAGGTTTTTGGCCTCTGGCTCGGCGGCCATCTTGGAAAACGACCAAACCCAAACATTTCTGAAAACTAGACACAACTGGAGGAGTCCAGCGAGGTATGTCTTTCATTGATCCCCAACGTTTTCCTACCCAGAATCCCCTGCAAACCTAAAACTTAGCGGAAAAAACACCCTTTCCACATATTTTTGTGTGGAATCACCGTGCTGGCCCAAATATCCTACCCCACAGCCTTTCCCCTAGTCTTCTTTGTAAAATGATACCTCACTTGTGTGGGTGTCAAATGCAGAACTGGATAAAATCTTATACAAGTATACAATTTCACATGTGTCACGATTAAAAGTCAAATGGAAGACGATTTCTTTTGTTCAGTGCATAACTGGCACCATTCTGGTCTTGATCAGCGTTTACTCTGTGACACAAGTGAAATTGTATACTTGATCACAGGAGCATTGCCCAAATCTTCTTGGAGCCCACGCTGGCCCACGCAGTGACGGTTCAGACGTCGACCGTTCACATCAATGTGCTCACATTTTGCATCTATCCTGACGAAGACCCCAGCATGAGGCAACAATAACCCTTACACACATACAGGGGTCGAAATGTAGACTACACCAACCCAATACGCCATAGGACTCAACGCAATGGATTTGTCTAGCCTATGTGTGATGTGATTAGGGAATATGTGTACTAACTTTAGTGTAAAGGCCTACTGATTTTAATGTGATGCTATCAATGTCACACTACCTTTACCCAGTACCTCACAAAACCCAATCATATCCCCTCCTTTCTTCACTGAGAGCACCATCGCTGTAATGATTTGAAAATTACGCTTATAAACTTTGAAGAGTAAAAGTTACTTTTGTGATGTAGTAATTATATCCTACACGATTGTAAGAATAAATACAATCAGATTTTGAATATTGCAAGCTTTATTGTTCACATTGTTTATCAATAAATAATGATACATGTATGTGGTGAACGTTTTTATGAAGTAATACAGAATACCTATGAATAATTGCGCAAACTCTGACCATTTTCCTTGTACTTACTTACCCACACAAGTGAGATACCATTTTTATCAGGACACTTGGGGGAATTCTGGGTGGGAGGAAATTTGCGGCAGACCGGTGATCCTTCATCTTTCCCACACAGAAATTTAAGAAAAATGTGATTTTCTCTGCATAATTTGAGGTTTGCAGTGGATTCTGGGTAGGGAAACGTTGCAGAATCCATGCAAGCTGTACCTGCCTGGACTCTCCTAGGTGTCTAGTTTTCAGAAATATGTGGGTTTGGTAGGTTTCCCTAGATGGCTGCTGACCCCGGAACGAAAAACAGATTTTTTTTGGTCGGGGGGGGGGGGGAGGACTTTGAAAAAAAATCCCTGGTGCCTAATGGGCTTTCTGCCTCCCCAGGGGGGCAGATAAGGGGTTATTGCCCCATTTGCCTCCAAGTGGAGGCAGAAAGACTATAGCATGTTTTTAGGTCTCGCCTGTCGATGCGCATGCGCATCGAGCTTGCGAGACTATGGGGGCTTAAACAGTCTTTAACCAACTTGCAAGGAATCGTGGCGATTCCTTGCAGTGCCCGTGAAATTCAAGCTCAATGCGCATGCACATTGAGCTTAAAAGCGCGTGCACATGCCCCCAGCCGCCTGCCTTGCATGTATTTTCCCTCAGGCGCACTCCTCCCACACCCCTGCTCCGCCCCCTCCCCTGGCTGCCGTGTCGCATTTCTCCTCCCCTCTCCCCTTCTGTGCCTTCCCTCCGTCTTGTCTCTTTTGGCCCCCCTCCTCCTCCTACTCTCCTCCCCCCTCCTCCTCCTACTCTCCTTACCACTCTCTCTCTCACAGCCTCCCCCAGCTCCGCCCCCTCACTTCTTGGTTGCACGGCCGCTAGGCCGTGCCTCCCCTACTCTCCTCCCCCCTCCTCCTCCTACTCTCCTCCCCCCTCCTCCTCCTACTCTCCTCCCCACTCTCTCTCTCCCAGCACAACCTTGTTCTATCTCACTTTTTCTCACCCAAGATGGCGCCCCTTGACGCCTAGTTTGCGGTATAGTGCACAATCACGATCGTGTATAGGCACGGACGGCACACACACACCCCGTCAGTCGGGTTGATCGCTTGAGGCATACTGCGGCTTATCTGGTAAGCGTTCGTTGTTGTTGGCCCCCGAGAATTCCGTGAGGTTTTAACCAGTAATTGACCCTTCCTTATATGCCTTGCTTGTTTTTGCAGTGTATCAGCACACTGCGTGTGACCGTCTAGCAACATGAAGCATACAGTTCAGAATGGCATTGTTACACCGCTCCATTGAGAACAGTAACTCCTTATCTTGAAGCTTTAAATTGAGCGCACACTCGCAATTCTTCTGCGTTCATTTTATTCACTTAACTTCCACAAGGTAAATGCCTAACCTTGAATTTTTACCCCCTTCTTAGTGCCTGCACTAGTCCTCACTTTGAATGTGGCGCAGCACTGATTGACGAGTGCTGTTTGTAATTACACCACTTTCGCCTGATACCTCCAAGTAATTGCGTACCAGTCTTCAGGTCTCTGTGAAGACCGGTTCAGTGACACGTTTCCATTGTTTTGCGGTCCGCCCACTGCCCGAGGTTTGTGCTCCATCCAGAATCCTTTACGCATGGTTGTCTACCACAGCACTGCCCGAACTCTCCTTGACACCAGCTCTTGCACATTTGTAACAATTTCTCGGCGTTATAAAGCGAACATTAGATCACTATCCTTTCACCACTCGCAGCGGCAAGTTACCTTCACTCCTCATTCTACAGTTGTAAACAGTTTTTAAACCAACATCATCTCTTCACCACTCGCATCGGCTGGTTAACTACTGGCCTTGCAATCCGCGTATCACAGACTTGCCCAATTGAGCACTCAGTCTAACACTCTTCCCTAGACATTGTTGAGTCCTCACGCATGACACTAAGTGTGGCATGGCATAGATGTTTTCGTCGCCACAATGCCAATCGAATGTTGTCTTCCTTAACCTCTCCCTTCCCCCACCCACATCCACCATGACATCCACCACCACATCCACCACATGCTCCACCGCATCCACCACCACCACATCCACCGCATCCACCACCACCACCGCATCCACCACCACCGCATCCACCACCACATCCACCACATCCACCATCACCTCCACATCCACCATGACATCCACATCCACCACCACCACATGCACCACCACCGCATCCACCACCACATCCACCACCACATCCACCACACTTACCACCACCACATCCACCACCAGGTGCAAATGCAATGTTCTTGGATTTTCGTCACAATAAAATACACTGAACATAATCTTCACAAAATTAATTTACAAACGTTTAAGCTATTGCCATTATAAATTACAATAAATTTTATTTAAGTATTAATTATTTACAAAATTAAAAGCCATTGTTATTTGCAATATCAATACATCTAAGTCACGTAAAGACAACACACATTGCATTACAAATGCTATAGGTGTCACATTTGCGAAAGTTAAAACTATTGACATTGTGACTGACAAAGCTATTACTGTTGCTATTTTCAAAACCAACACATAAATAAAAAAAGTGTCCTTTACAATACAATTGCTCAAACTTTCCTAATGCGAGACCTATTGCATTTCCAATGCTTGTTTGGGGTGGGGGCATTGACATGCCCATTCTGGACAACCCCCACCCCTATGTATATATATAAATTTAAAAATAATCCCTGGGGCCTAGTGGCCTTTCTGCCCCACGGGGGGCAGGGGCAGGGCTATTGCCCCCATCTGCCTCATGGGGGGGGGGTCAGAAAGTTGTATGCCTTCTTTGGGGGGGGATACAGTGGGGTCATTGGCATGTCCATTCTGGGCAGCCCCCAACCCTGGCCAATAAAAAAAAAACTCTGGCATCTAGGATGCTTTCCGCCACCCAGGGGGGGGGGGGCAAATTGGGGGCTACCGCCCTGATCTGCCTCCCAGTGGAGATAGGAAGGCTGTCTGGCATAATTTAATGGGGGGGAGCAAAGGCTCTTGTCCAATGGGCTGCTCCCCCCCTCCCTTGTGGCTAGTGAGTGGATCTCCGCTGGGGGATCGCCCTCCTGGGATGATCCCCAAGCAGGGATCCACTAGGGAAGGGTACCATTGAAAAGGGGAGATTCTCCCCTTTTCAACAATACCTCTCCCAAGTGTTTCGGTGCTTGGAGGCTGAGCTAGCCCCACGAGCACTGAAACATTGAAACTGAAACTAAGTTTCAGTTTCATTTTGAGTGTAATGACAATGATCGTCATTACATTGAAAATCACCAGAGAGCATCAGGTTGCTGGGGAAGCTCTTCCCCACATCCCGAGGCTCCAAAGAAAATAAAGCAAATCCCGCTGCTGTTTTCAGCAGAGGTATTTAGTGCCCCTGTCCTCATGACAGAATGGTTCCGTCATGAGCACAGGAGCACTGGTACTCATGACGGAACCATTCCATCATGAGCACCAAAGGGGTTAAGGAAAGGCTCTGTTTATTTCACATTATTATCAGGCTGTAGATAGCAGGGCCTGATAATGAGCAGTGCTCCACTCAGATTTATGACCCAGGTGTGTCACAGAAGTTCAGAACTGGAGCACTGAGGTATTGAACTCTTAAATAAAACTTATTCTCAACATAATATTGGAGCATGAGAACAAAATGATATTTTTGAATACTTTTAAATGGGAGAATATTTAAATGAACCACTTAATGATTAAGTTAACTCTTCATTTTAATTTTCTCCCTTTTCAAAGTGTTGCATTTACACACAGCAGGCATCATGCTCACAGTGGGTGCCATATTTATAACTGAAAAATAAAGTCATTTTCTTTTAAATGGGAGAAATTTAAAGCGCTAAAATGTTTCTAGAAACATTGTCATAATGTTTTTCACTACTTTAAATTAAGCCAATTAAGTCCTAATGTTTTATGAACCATGTTTCTGCACTTTAAATTTCTCACATTTAAACAAATAACAATTTTCCTGTTATGAATAGGGACCATGTCCACCGGCCACGCAAAGTAAAATGCCTGCTGTTTGTAAAGAAACTTTGACATGGGAGTAAATTAAAATCATGATTTTCATATAATACATATAAACATAAATTTAACTCAGTGAATTTTCTCCCATTGCAAGTGTGCTCTACCTCTTGCCACTGTAATCTGATGAGACCAGCCAGATCTTATGTTCAGTTGAACCTGGTGTCGGGGTAAAGTGGCGGGGGGAGGGGAGAACAAAATAAAAAGCAAATACAAACAAAACAAACTTACCTGAATTCTCCTGCATCACCACTCTTCTGGCTGCACTTCAGGCACAGGCTCCCAGACTGCCCTGCTGCCAATTCTGATGCTGAGAGCAGCTTCAGAATTGGCCTGAGCACCCTTGATTTGCTTCCCCAGGGAGACTGGGTGCCTGTGCCAGCTGTCTCCAACCCGCTAAAAAAGCTCTGGATTGAGATAGGTTCAGTACGCATGACGGTTTGACCAGTCTGAGACAGCCAACCAAACCGCCATGCTTACTAAGAACAGGGCCTACCACTCCGCCTGGCCACTCCCCACTCCGCACGGCTCCTCCTGATTGCCCAGGTCTCTGCCCCACTGCTCCGCCGCTGCTGAGGGTTCACCCCTGGTAACAGGTAACTGTGTTTTTTACCCTCTGTACTGCCAACCTTTTCCTTTGCTGTGTACTGTATTTTGTATTTTTTGTATTTGTATTTGTATTTTTCGGCGCTCCTTTTACGCCCCTGCCCTCTGTGCCCCCCCGCTCCCCGCTTCCCGCCACTGCTCCCCCGTGGCCCCTCCCCCTTTTTCCTCCTGTATCCCCTGCCCTCGCCCATTGGTCCCCGGCTCCCACCTCCCAGCTGCTCCTCCCTCCCACTTGGCCTCTTATGGAGGCCGCGCGGCGAAGGTGAGTGTGACCTGACCTCAGGTCACTCCCCACGCCGCACGGCTCCTCCTGATTGCCCGAGTCTCTGCCCCACTGCTCCACCGCTGCCGAGGGTTCTCCCCTGGTAACTGGTAACTGTGTTTTTTACCCTCTATACTACCAACCTTCTCCTTTGCTGTGTACTGTATTTTGTATTTTTTTATTTGTATTTGTATTTTTAGGTGCTCCTTTTACGCCCCTGCCCTCTGTGCCCCTCCTCTCCCCACTTCCCGCCGCTGCTCCCCCGTGGCCCCTCCCCCTTTTTCCTCCTGTATCCCCTGCCCTCGCCCATTGGCCCCCCGCTCCCACCTCCCAGCTGCTCCTCCCTCCCACTTGGCCTCTTATGGAGGCCGCGCGGCGAAGGTGAGTGTGAACTGACCCCAGGTCACTCCCCACGCCGCACGGCTCCTCCTGTTTGCCCGAGTCTCTGCCCCACTGCTCCTCTGCTGCTGAGGGTTCGCCCCTAATAACTGGTAACTGTGTTTTTTACCCTCTGTAACCTTCTCCTTTGCTGTGTACTGTTTTTTGTATTTGTATTTGTATGTTTAGGCGCTCCTTTTATGTCCCTGCCCTCTGTGCCCCCCGCTTCCCGCCGCTACTCCCCGCGGCCTGCCCCTTTTTTCCTTCTGTATCCCCTGCCCTCCACCATTGTCCCTCCCGCTCCCACCTCCCAGCTGCTCCTCCCTCCCACTTCGCCTCTTATGGAGGCTGCGCAGCGGGCGCGCCGCTGGTGTGCCAAAGGCGCGCCAAAGGCAAGCCTGTCTGTGCCCGGACCGCACCCAGTGCCAGAACCTTGGTGCCCGCGCCCTCACAATGCCAGACTGCACTACGACTCCAGCACCCTCCACGCACTCAACACCGGACGAGACCACCCCTGCTACTGGGCCACCCTGAAGCGCACCCAAGGGCCCTTCGCCTGCCGGAACTGCAGATTCACCAGCATCAAGCCCACCAAACCTCCAACCAGAGAACCGAACCAACTCCGCTGCATCCTCCTCAACACTCGCTCCCCTCGCAAACACGCCATCAAACTCTGGGACCTCCTAGACTCTACCGCCCGACGTCGCCTTCCTGGCGGAGACCTGGCTGAACGCCACCTCAGCACCAGACATCTCCATAGCCATTCCACAGGGCTACAAGATCTCCCGCAGAGACTGCACCAACGGAGTGGGAGGGGGAATCACCATCATCCACAAAGACACCACAGAATCTCGACCAACAACGACAACACCCTCACCACCGCCGAGCACATGCACTTCCAGATCCATACCGATCCCAACACTACCCTCAGAGGAGCACTCATCTACAGACCTCCCGGACCACGACCACAGTTCAGCGACACCATTGCAGACCTCGTCAGCACCCACACCCTCGCCTCCACAGACTACATCCTCCTCAGGGACCTGAACTTCCACCTCGAGAACAGCAACGAGGCCAACTCCACCACCCTGATCGACAACCTCGCCAACCTCGGACTCCAGCAGCTCGTGACAACACCCACCCACGCCGCTGGACACATACTGGACCCCATCTTCTCCACAAGCCCCCACGTCTCCTTCAACCACACCACCGAACCCCACTGGACCGACCACAGTTGCGTCCACTTCACCTTCAGGAAACCCACCACCGCACCCAACAGCTGCCACGCCGTTGCTGGGGCAAGGCCACCAAGGACCAACTGACTACCACCCTCGCCCTGAGACCACCCGCCGACCCCACCGACCCAGACACCGCCGCGACCAACATCAAACAGTGGATCAACGACTGCGCCAACACCCTCGCCCCTCTTAAGACCACCACAACCAACCACACCAACAAGAAAGCTGCCTGGTTCACCGAAGACCTCTGGATCTCCAAGCACACCTGTCGGAAGCTGGAGAAGAAATGGCTCCACGACCGATCACCTGACAGCCACACAGCCCACAAGAGCGCCACCCGCAGGCACCGCCAACTCATCAGGGCCGCCAAGAGGACTGCCTTCAAGGACCGCTTAGACAACAACGCACACAACACCAAAGAGCTCTTCAGCATCGTGAAAGAACTCTCCAACCCCAGCTCCAACACCAACCACATCCCACCATCACAGGACCTGTGCGACTCCCATGCCACCTTCTTTTAACACAAGATCACCGACATCCATGACAGCTTCAACTCCGACACCCCCGCACCCACCACCGAGTCCACCACCCCTGTAACCACCACCCGCACCAGCTGCCTGACCGCCTGGTCCAACGTCAGCGACGAAGACACCATCAAAACCATGAACTCCATTCACTCCGGATCGCCATCTGACCCCTGCCCTCACCACGTCTTCAACAAAGCCAGCAGAACCATTGTGCCCCACCTCCGAAAAACAATCAACAGTTCCTTCGAGACAGCAACCTTCCCGGAAAGCTGGAAGCACGCCGAGATCAACACAATATCTACATGGCACTGCTCGCCCACGTCGCACGATAACATAACCTCAACGTCATCTCCTACGCCGATGACACCCAGCTGATCATATCCCTCATCGAAGACCCCCACACCACCAAAGCCAACCTCCACAGAGGAATGAAGGCCGTAACCGACTAGATGAAGGACAGCAGACTGAAGCTGAACTCCGACAAGACGGAGGTCCTCATTTCGGACCCACCCCATCAGCCTGGGATGACTCTTGGTGGCCCACATTGCTAGGCACAGCCCCGGAACCCACAGACCACGCACGCAATTTGGGGGTCATCCTCGACTCCACCCTCTCCATGACCTGGCAAGTCAACGCCGTCTCCGCGTCCTGCTTCAACACCCTCTGCCTGCTCCGCAGGATCTTCAAATGGATCCCTTCCGACACGAGGAAAACCGTCACCCAGGCCCTCATCACCAGCAGACTTGACTACAGGAACGCCCTCTACTCAGGAACAATACCCAAGCTCCGGAGACGACACAACAAATACAGAACGCCTCGGCACGACTGATCCTCAACGTCCCCCGACGCAGCCACATCACACCCCACCTGAGAGGCCTGCATTGGCTCCCTATCAACAAGAGGATCACCTTCAAACTCCTCATCCACGCACACAAAGCCCTACACAACACCGGACCTACATACCTCAACAACCGACTCAGCCTCCACACCCCCACCCGAAGTCTCCGCTCAGCCAAACTCGTCCTCGCCACAGTTCCTCGTATCCGGAAAACCCCCGACGGCGGCAGCTCCTTCTCCTACCTCGCCGCCAAGACCTGGAACGCTCTCCCCACCAGCCGACGACAGACTCAGGACCTGCTGGCCTTCAGGGGACTCCTCAAGACCTGGCTCTTCGATCAGTAGCGGGCCCCTCTCCCCCCCAGCGCCTTGAGACCCTCACCGGTATGTAGCGCGCTTTATAAATGCAGTGATTAATTGATTAAAGTGCCTACCGTCCCCTAGCCCCACCCCCATGACTCCACAGTGAGAAAAAAAATATGCTTTATTATCAATAAATTTTTCAAGTTTTGCAGCTGCTGGCAGGGGTGCATCACTCCTCTGCCTTAGCGGAGGAGCCGCCCTTGCTTACGTCAACCATGATGAAGTTTGTGAACTCATTTGACATTGGAGCAACTTTGTAGGACAGTTTTAATGCTACGCATCTGCTGTGTGTTTCAGGAAACATAGTAGATGTGCTTAATACACAATGGTGAAATTATTTGTTTTCTTTGTTGAGATAATGTAGCACCAATAAAAAAGAAGAAAGGCCTGAAAAAGAGAGAGAGTGAGCTAGAGAAGGAGACAGACTGGATTCAGTGTATTTATGGCAGCTGATATTTTCTATTCTTATGTAGAAGTCTTCTTTTATGCTGAAAAGATGGATGGTGGACCGAGCACTTTACACAAACTTCATACATTAACACAATGTGGGTGCAAGAAAGCTAAACAAAATGAATGAAGAAATCCCGCTAGACAGTTCAGAAAGAAAAAGTTCGCTATGTGAGGTAAAAAACCTAAAAGCTATTATATGGAACCCCAGAGTGGGGAGAGCATAATGAGCTTGAGAGTTCAAGTCCTTAGTTAAATGGAATACCGACTGTAGTTCATGGCAGTGTTGAATGGATGTATTAGTATCATAATATCCCTTTCTCTGAGGGGCTATTATGATCTCACTTTGATCTATCAAGGGGAAGGTGGCATTAGAAAATTGGCTTTTCATTTTCATTTTGAAGAATTGAGGATGTTATCCTTTGCACCACGTTGATGGGGTGCTGTAATCTGGGAGCTTGACTAGAGAAGAACTGCTTGGTTGTGTATGATTTGGAATCATGATGAGTGTTTTTTATGCTCCCTATCTGCAGGGGTGGCTTCTCCGCTATGGCGGAGGAGAGTGGCCGCCCGACCCCTTGCAGGCAGCAGCAGCTGCAAAACTTGAAAAATTAAACAATAATAAGGCAAGTTTATTATCGTTTTATTTTTATCCTACTGTGGAGTCTCAGAGGAGGGGCCTGGGGATGAAAGGCACTGTGGGGGAGTGGTGGGCACTGTTATCAGTGCGCATGACGGTTTGGCCGGCCATCTCAGGCAGGCCAAACTGTCATGCTGACTGAAGCTGTCTCCGACCCAAGCTGCGTTGCCTGATTGGAGACAGCAGGCACAAGCTCCCAGTCTTCCTGGGAGCGCAAATCGAGGGAGCTCAGGCCAATCCTGAAGCAGCTCTTGCACTGTGAGAACAGCATCAGGATTGGCCACAGGTCAGTCTGGGAGCCCGTGTAGGCAGTGGAGCTAGAAGAGCGATGGTGTGGCAGAATTTAGGTACATTTTCTTTTTTTAATTTTGCCCCCTCCTTCCTCCACCCTTCCACCTTGCCCTAACTCCAGCCGTGACTGCTTAGTTGGTGTTGACCTGTTGTTTCTTTGCACTACAGATTGGTGTACCTTTGTATAATGCCCTGTGAGTAAAGATAGCTAGCTTGAAGCTGTTTCCTGCTTCGTATGGGATCCAGTTGAGTGAGTTCAGGATGGGAAAAATATGGGGGCATATTATCAAGGGATTTATCTCCGCATTTTTGGCTTTAAAAGTCAAGAAAGCGGAGATAAAATTATCTCCCTATCAGCAACAGGGTGCTAACACGCAAATTCGCATGTTAGAACCCCTTTTCTCTACGCTTCCCCTTGTATCTCTAATGAGATGCAAAGGGGGCGATCCAGAGAAAAATAATAGGAGAAATGTTGTTAAGCGACATTTCTCCTTTTATCAAGGATTTCGCTAACCCTGTTAGTGATAAAAAAAAAGCCGCGCTAACCTTAGCACTGCTTTTTTTACACCTGGTATTTTCCTGACTTAGCCATTGTAGGAGAGTAGGGTCTGCTATCCTATGGTCACCCCAATTTTTGCTTTTTGCTTCACTGGTTTTCGACTTACTGAGGCTGTGGGCCTGCTAATCAGACCCCCAGCCTGCTGTTCTCTCTCTAAATTTATAATACATGTGCTATAGGTACATACCACAATTGGAAATGGACTCCTTGTCAGCCCCTGTACCATGCACTATAGGTGCTCAGGGCATAGGTGCCACCAAGGCCTACCATGGGCTGAAGCATAGCTTTTGCCAGCCCTGGCTGGTTCTTAAATTGACACAACTGGCTGATCACTCAGCTGGGGCAAGTGGGTGTAATCACCCCTTGCTTAGATATAGTATACCTATATCTAAACCTATATCTGGACACATATATAAGCTGTGAGCCACTCCTATGGAAGGCCTCATCAATCCTAGAGGCAGAGTGCGTGGTTTTATGTGAGATGGAGCTCTGGCATGAGCTGAGCCTGTCTGCAGCTGTCGGGAACAACTCCCTAAGCTGATCCGGGATAATGCCATACCATATACTCTTAAGCGCCTTATAATCCTCGCGGTTATATAGCAACTTTGGTTTGGCTTTATCAAAACATGTCGTGTAAGGTGTCATACGAATTGGAATACTACCCCCTCGCCAGTTCTGGCGACGGGGGTAGCATTCCACCCTTCTAGAGGGATAAGACATGTTACTTTACTGAAACGCGGTTGATTTAAAATGAGCCTCAGATCCACAAAATGGATGCCCCTGCCACAGACACGGGTCTGGCCTCCTGCTGCTGACCGAAACTCAGCATATGGTGGCCTGGACAAAGGGTTTCCTGTCGCAGGGCGGTGTCAAACCACCCCAGACAGGAGATAGTGGATTGGAGTAGGGAGGTTTCAAAGAAACCAGACACTGCCTGGGGAGCACACGGCTGCCCCTTGCATAATCCGGCCAAACCGGTTCTGGGGCCTTCCAGCCCCCGTCCCAGCGCGGCCTGGATCAAAGGAAAGGGGTGTAACCACCCCCTTCCTGGGTCCCACCCATAGGAGGGGACCTAGCAGGATGTCCAGCCCACCAGATTCGAATAAGAGTGGGAGCAGTGCCAATGCAACTCAGATCATCCTGAAGAAACATAAGAAACGAATTCTGGACCCTTCGACTTTCTACTCGACGTTAGAAGACTGAAGAATCTCCCTTGTGGTCAAGGAGTGACCACCCTGTGCAAACAGGCAACATCCAGCCCTCGACCCTTGCTTTGTTGCAGTTCCCGCCGGAACTCGAGCGACAGAGATCGACGAGATCAAGCTTGCCTGCCTTCTCCCTGCCCGATCCACAGTCCCTGCAGAGCTGAGACCAGTGGAGGCGACCGGAAGCGTGGGGCACGCCATCTTGAAAAGGCCACAAAACGCTGACTGTGCAGCCCACAAGTGATCCTCGAAGCTGTACACCGGGGTTTGAGAAGCCCCAGCCCCGAGCTCCGCTTGCACCAAAGCTCACCCCTCCACACTCGACGAGTGCTGCGTGGGGCCCTTCTGCTTGTGTTGGCTTGACGCGTTGGCCCGGTCACTTGCCAGCTGGCTTGTGGCCCCTGTGCCGACGAAACTTCAAATACGACTTGCTTTTCTGGTTGCTCCAGATCTGCACCAGCTCCTGTGAAAAGGAGCCCCCACTCTGACCCTCCTGGTTCGAGTGATAAGCAATCTCCCGGTTACGCGTGGATTGCTTTTGCCAAGTGCTGTTTGCTGCAATCTTGAAGCCGACGGTGCTGACGGCGAGAGCCTACGTGGGACAGATCGTGACCTGCTCTTGGACGTCGCAGATGCCCCAGAGCCCACGTGACAGCGGAGAGAAGCCTATCGACAACCACCTGATTGCGCCCGACATTGCCTGGTTCCGTCCTGGTTCCACCCTGGTCACTGCTGAGTGACCCAGACTCTGTCCCCTCTGCTTTCAGGTACTT
The DNA here is from genome assembly GCF_964263255.1 of Lissotriton vulgaris. Lineage (NCBI taxonomy): Eukaryota > Metazoa > Chordata > Amphibia > Caudata > Salamandridae > Lissotriton > Lissotriton vulgaris. Next base: position 1,956,780,873 of record NC_141689.1, on the reverse strand, counting down.
TTCTACTTCGATCCACCCTTGGATCGCACCGGACACTTCTGCTTCACATCGCCTGCAGCTGCAACAGCTTCAAGCACCAAGAGCCTGCGTGTCAAAACCCGACGCCACTTCGACCCTGTGCACCCACGGCCTGTGGGTGAGGTAACATTGCAACACCGGTGTTCCCACACTGGTACACACCTCTAGGGTCTGTGTCTAAAGTTTTGTTCCTCTAGGTTCAGCGGAAGTATCTTTTAATTCACTTTATCTAACTTTTACGCACCATTGACATTGCATTGGTGCGAGCCGCACTTTCCGTGCTGCACCCGTCTCCTGTGGGCTACTCCCGACTTCAGCATTGCTAGTCCTGACTGCTCCCAGCGAATCTCTAGGCCCTAGGCCTAACCACTGTTCGATTGGTATCTCTTATACCACTTTCTTAGTATATGGTTTGAGTGGCCACCGGCCCTTATCCAAAATTGTGCAACTTTGTATGTTATACTGTGCTTTTGATTTAACGCTTGTGCCCCTTTCCTCATAAAGAGTACTGGGGAGTAATTTAGAAATAAATACATATATTTTTATAACATATACTTGTGTGGTGTCCTTTCATTTGATTACAGGATTGTATGTGGTAAAACAGCTCGCTTAACACGACCTCTTAAGTTAAGCCTTTAAGGCTGCTTAGTCCATGCTACCACTAGGATAGCTTGTCTAACAAGGTTGACTTACAACCTGACATCTTTGGGGTTTGTTTGGACTGATACCCAGTGGTTCCAGAATTGGAAACACTACATATCAGGCCAACTTCTCACATTGGTGTGCAGCGGTGCGGATTTGAGCTTGCAGTTTGTTTTACCATTGCAATCTTTACATCAAATTGAAAGATCACATCGAGTACCTTAGGTACATATAAATCAAAAGCTTAGCATATTAAGTTCTACTGAACTTAGTAGTTGTAGATTAAAGGGATTAGCACACCCTGACTACAACTCACTAGCAAGGTACAGTAGGAAAACACTTAGTGTAGGTAAGTGCATCACTTACACCTCACTAGCAGTCATGTCTGATACAGGTAGAGCCTCAGGCTCTGCTCCTGTAATAGTTGATCGTATAGGGACAACATCCAGATATGACAACCTTAGCCACAAAGACCTGAGTGCCTTGTGCACAGCCAGGGGGCTAAAAATGGCAGAGGCCCTACCATTCCTTCCCTAATAGCTATACTAGAAAAGGATGACTTAGATAAGGTGAGTCAGGCTCCCTTAGAATCAGGTGAAGGGATACACTCCCCTGAGAATGAGAATCTTCCAGAAGATGAAGAAGAGGAGGAGGAAGAGGAAGAGGAAGGCTCAGATGTAGAAGAGCCTGAAGATCAGGATCAGAGGGTGACCCAGGTACAGGTTGCCAGGCTTAACCAGGCCAACCTAGACCTACATGAGAATGGAGGGGGCCAGCACCTCCCCAGATCTCATAACTTAATTCTCCCAGGCAACAGGAGGGTGAGATCTCCATCAGGGGACTCTCATGTTTCTAGTGCCTCAAGAGAATCTCAAAGAGGGATGACTCCCTCCCAGAGGAAAGAGCATAGGGCCAGAATGAGGGCTGTCCAACTCCAGATAGAGAGGGAGGAGGTAGCCTTGGCTCAAGCTAAGCTTACCTTGGCTCAAGCTAAACTTACCTTGGCAAGGGAGCAGAAATTGAGTGGCTTAGATGCCACTGGTGGCAGCAAAGTTCCTAAAGAAAAAGACAGGGCCTATGACAATAGAAACCTGACAAAAATTGTGCCCCCATACAAGGAAGGGGATGATATCCACAAATGGATGACTGCTCTTGAGAGGGCCTGCATGGTACAGCAGGTCCCTGGGGACCAGTGGGCAGCAATTTTATGGTACTCCTTTTCTGAGAAAGGGAGGGACAGGCTCCTCACTGTTAGACCTGAGGATGCCAAAAACTACTCTGTTCTGAAGAGTGCTCTTATTGAAGGGTTTGGCCTAACCACTGAGCAATACAGGTTGTTGTTCAGAGATACCCAAAAAGCACAGACTCCGGACTGGACTGATTTTGTAGATTGTGCCACTAAGCCTCTGGAGGGTTGGCTGCAGGGAAGTAAAGTTTCAGACTATACAGGATTGTACAATCTTATGATGAGAGAGCAGATCCTTAATAACTGTCAGAACCAGCTGTTGCATCAATACCTTGTTGACTCTGATTTGACCTCTCCCCAAGAATTGGGAAAGAAGGCAGACAAATGGGTCAGAACAAGGATTAAGCAGAAAAACCAGAACCAAGGTGACCAGAAGAAAACAGACCAGAAGGGTGGGAATCAGAAAGATAAAGAAAAGGACCAGAAGTCTTCAGGCCCCCAAACTAGCAATAAGGAGGGGGGTTCCCAAAATGGAAACAAGAAAAAGAAGAATGATGGCCCAAAGAAACCTTGGTGTAATACCTGCAAATCAGTTTCACACTGGGGCAGTGAATGCACTAAGAAAAATCCAGTCCCCACCACTGCAGCTCCTAAAGCACCTGCACCCCCTAGTACAGTTAGCAGTGGTGGTACACAGCCAAAGGGTTTAGTAGGGTTGACCCTGGGTACTGAGGTGGAATCTGGCCTAGTCAGAATCCCCACACAGGCAGTTCTCCTATATGATGTGGACTTATCTTTGACCACTGCAGTAAGCCCCAGTAACCTGGGCAAATATAGGCAGACTCCCTTAATCAATGAGAAACTGGCTCAGGCCTACAGGGACACTTGTGCCAGTGTTACTATGGTGACACCTGACTTTGTGGACCCTGGTCAGATTGTACTAGGTGAAAGTTACCTAGTGACCAATGCAAGCAACTCCACTACTTCACATAGTGTGGCTGTTGTGAACTTCTCCTGGGGAGGGGTAGATGGCCTAAAGAAAGTTGTTGTGAGTGCAGACCTCCCAGTAGACTGTCTGTTAGGCAATGATCTTGAAAGCTCAGTTTGGTCAGAAGTGGAGTACAGGACTCATGCAGAAATGCTAGGGATTTCAGCTCATGTCCTTGCAGTGACAAGGTCTCAGGCTAAGAAGTGCCTTCCTGAACCAGTGGTGGATCTTGAAACAATAGACCAACCACAACCCAAGAGAAGGAGCAAGAGGGTTAAGGCTGTGCCTTCCCACTTGCCCCAGGTTGAGGATCAAGTTTCACAGGAAACTGATTCTGCAGTCCAAGAGGAGACTGTCTCAGATGAGCTTGAACCTGAACAGGTTGAGTTTCTGGGGACAGGGGGACCCTCAAGGGCAGACCTGGGGCAGGCCCAATTAGATTGCCCTTCACTTGAACCCCTCAGACAGCAAGCTGCTGCTGAGGCTGCAGGGAATGCTCAAGGTACCCATAGAGTGTATTGGGATGAAGGACTCCTTTATTCAGAGGCTAGAGACCCCAAGCCTGGCACAACCAGGAGGTTGGTTATACCTTTGAAGTTTAGGGGCTTCCTTCTTACCTTGGCCCATGATATTCCCCATGCAGGACACTTAGGCCAGAATAAGACTTGGGACAGGCTTGTTCCACACTTTCACTGGCCTCACATGTCAGAAAATGTCAAGGAGTTTTGTCGCTCCTGTGTCACTTGCCAAGCCAGTGGTAAGTCAGGTGGCACAACAAAGGCCCCCCTGATACCACTACCTGTGGTGGGGGTACCCTTTGAAAGAGTTGGAATAGACATTGTGGGTCCCATGGATCCTCCAACAGCATCTGGGCACAGATTTATACTGGTGGTAGTGGATCATGCCACCAGGTACCCAGAGGCAATTCCCCTGAGGACCACCACAGCTCCTGTGGTGGCAAAAGCCCTCATTGCAGTTTTCTCAAGAGTGGGCTTTCCAAAGGAGGTTCTTTCAGACAGAGGTACCAACTTTATGTCTGGATACTTGAAAGCAATGTGGAAAGAGTGTGGAGTAAACTATAAGTTTACCACACCCTACCATCCACAGTGCAATGGGCTTGTTGAAAGGTTCAACAAGACCCTAAAGGGAATGATAAAAGGGTTACCAGAGAAGCTTAGGCGGAAATGGGACATCCTTTTACCCTGCTTGCTCTTTGCTTACAGAGAGGTCCCACAGAAGGGGGTTGGCTACAGCCCTTTTGAACTTTTGTTTGGCCACCCTGTAAGAGGTCCATTGAGTTTGGTGAAGGAAGGATGGGAGTTACCTCTCAAAAACCCTAAGCTAGACATTGTGGACTATGTACTTGGTCTCCGCTCCAGGATGGCTGAATACATGGAGAGAGCATCCAAAAACCTTGAGGCCAGTCAAGAATTACAGAAAGCTTGGCATGACCAAAAGGCTGTCCTGGTTGAGTACCAGCCAGGGCAGAAGGTGTGGGTGTTGACCCAGTGGGGCCAGCAGCTCTCCAGGACCAATGGACTGGACCCTACCCTATCATTGAAAAGAAGGGAGAAGTCACCTACTTGGTTGACTTTGGCACCCCTAGGAGCCCCCACAGGGTGCTCCATGTAAACAGATTGAAAGCATTTGTTGACAGGGAGGACATGAGTCTCCTCATGGCCACAGATGGGGAACAGGAGGAAGAGAGTGACCCTCTCCCAGACCTGCTTTCCCAGAACCCTGATGATGGTTCAGTTGATGGAGTAGCCTTGGCAGGCAGCCTCACTGAGCAGCAACAGGTGGACTGCAGACAGGTGTTGCAGGCCCACAGACATATGTTTTCTCTCACACCCAGCCAGACTAATTGGTGCACCCATGAGGTGGACACTGGTGACAGTCTGCCTGTGAAGAATAAGATCTACAGGCAACCTGACCATGTCAGGGATTGTATAAAGGCTGAGGTGCAAAAGATGTTGGAGCTTGGAGTGATTGAGCCATCAGAGAGCCCATGGGCTAGCCCAGTGGTCCTTGTGCTAAAACCTCATACCAAAGATGGGAAGAGAGAAATGAGGTTTTGTGTGGACTACAGAGGTCTCAATGCTGTCACTAGGACAGATGCTCATCCCATTCCAAGAGCAGATGAGCTCATTGATAAATTGGCTTCTGCCAAGTTTCTGAGCACATTTGATTTCACAGCTGGCTACTGGCAAATCAGACTAGCTGAAGAGTCAAAGGCCAAAACAGCATTCTCTACCCCTAGTGGACATTATCAATTTGTGGTAATGCCCTTTGGTTTGAAGAATGCACCTGCCACCTTCCAAAGGTTGGTGAATCAAGTCCTTGCTGGGTTGGATGACTTTTGCGCAGCATATCTAGATGATATTGCTGTCTTTAGCTCCACCTGGGAGGATCACCTGATCCACCTGAAGAAGGTTCTGGAGGCCCTGCAAAAGGCAGGCCTGACTATCAAGGCTACTAAGTGCCAGATAGGGCAGAGCAAGGTTGTGTACTTGGGCCACCTAGTAGGTGGGGGTCAAGTTCAACCACTGGAGAGCAAGATCCAGACCATACAGGACTGGGCTCCTCCAACTACCCAGACACAAGTCAGAGCCTTATTGGGCCTGACTGGGTATTACAGAAAATTTGTAAAGAACTATGGGTCCATTGTGACACCATTGAATGACTTGACATCCAAGAAGATGCCCAAAAAGGTTCAGTGGACAGTTAGCTGTCAAAAGGCATTTGATGACCTGAAGAAGGCCATGTGCTCTGCACCTATCCTGAAGAGTCCTGACTACTCCAAACAGTTCATTGTACAGACAGATGCTTCTGAGTTGGGGGTGGGAGCTGTGCTTTCACAACTTAATCAAGATGGTCAAGACCAGCCCATTGCTTTTATTAGCAGAAGGCTGACCCCCAGGGAGAAACGTTGGTCAGCTATTGAGAGGGAGGCCTTTGCTGTGGTTTGGGCCCTGAAGAAGTTGAGGCCATACTTGTTTGGTACTCACTTACTAATTCAGACAGACCATAAGCCCCTCTTGTGGCTAAATCAGATGAAGGGTAAAATCCCAAACTGCTCAGGTGGTCCATTTCCCTACAGGGGATGGACTTTACAGTGGAGCACCACCCAGGGACTGACCATGGTAATGCAGATGGTCTCTCCAGGTACTTCCACTTAGAACATGAAGACTTATCTGGTCAAGGTTAAGTTTAATGTCCCTGCGTTTGGGGGGGGGTTATGTAGGAGAGTAGGGTCTGCTATCCTATGGTCACCCCAATTTTTGCTTTTTGCTTCACTGGTTTTCGACTTACTGAGGCTGTGGGCCTGCTAATCAGACCCCCAGCCTGCTGTTCTCTCTCTAAATTTATAATACATGTGCTATAGGTGGAGAAGTGTGGCTCAGGGGTTAGAGGCGGCAGACCTGGAGCTTGAGTTTCGGCCCTGGACCAGGGTTCAATTCCCCGCCTCGGCGGGACTTGGGCTCAATAATCCCACGGACTCGATAATTCTCGCTCCGGTGCCTTCTCGACTCACGGGTTCACACTCTGCGACTCTGGGCAATAGCTTGCTTAATCTCCACATCGGCCCTTCGCGGCGGGATGCCTGGCTTTCACCTTGTGGATACCCTTCCAGGGCTATCTCACAGGGGAATACCAGGACGGGTTCCCTAAGCAAGCGCGGAGATGCCCCAGGGTAAGTCCTGCGCTATATAAGTTTCATACATTTACATTTACATTTACATATAGGTACATACCACAATTGGAAATGGACTCCTTGTCAGCCCCTGTACCATGCACTATAGGTGCTCAGGGCATAGGTGCCACCAAGGCCTACCAGGGGCTGAAGCATAGCTTTTGCCAGCCCTGGCTGGTTCTTAAATTGACACAACTGGCTGATCACTCAGCTGGGGCAAGTGGGTGTAATCACCCCTTGCTTAGATATAGTATACCTATATCTAAACCTATATCTGGACACATATATAAGCTGTGAGCCACTCCTATGGAAGGCCTCATCAATCCTAGAGGCAGAGTGCGTGGTTTTATGTGAGATGGAGCTCTGGCATGAGCTGAGCCTGTCTGCAGCTGTCGGGAACAACTCCCTAAGCTGATCCGGGATAATGCCATACCATATACTCTTAAGCGCCTTATAATCCTCGCGGTTATATAGCAACTTTGGTTTGGCTTTATCAAAACATGTCGTGTAAGGTGTCATACGAATTGGAATACTACCCCCTCGCCAGTTCTGGCGACGGGGGTAGCATTCCACCCTTCTAGAGGGATAAGACATGTTACTTTACTGAAACGCGGTTGATTTAAAATGAGCCTCAGATCCACAAAATGGATGCCCCTGCCACAGACACGGGTCTGGCCTCCTGCTGCTGACCGAAACTCAGCATATGGTGGCCTGGACAAAGGGTTTCCTGTCGCAGGGCGGTGTCAAACCACCCCAGACAGGAGATAGTGGATTGGAGTAGGGAGGTTTCAAAGAAACCAGACACTGCCTGGGGAGCACAAGGCTGCCCCTTGCATAATCCGGCCAAACCGGTTCTGGGGCCTTCCAGCCCCCGTCCCAGCGCGGCCTGGATCAAAGGAAAGGGGTGTAACCACCCCCTTCCTGGGTCCCACCCATAGGAGGGGACCTAGCAGGATGTCCAGCCCACCAGATTCGAATAAGAGTGGGAGCAGTGCCAATGCAACTCAGATCATCCTGAAGAAACATAAGAAACGAATTCTGGACCCTTCGACTTTTTACTCGACGTTAGAAGACTGAAGAATCTCCCTTGTGGTCAAGGAGTGACCACCCTGTGCAAACAGGCAACATCCAGCCCTCGACCCTTGATTTGTTGCAGTTCCCGCCGGAACTCGAGAGACAGAGATCGACGAGATCAAGCTTGCCTGCCTTCTCCCTGCCCGATCCACAGTCCCTGCAGAGCTGAGACCAGTGGAGGCGACCGGAAGCGTGGGGCACGCCATCTTGAAAAGGCCACGAGACACTGACCGTGCAGCCCACGAGTGATCCTCGAAGCTGTACACCGGGGTTTGAGAAGCCCCAGCCCGGAGCTCCACTTGCACCAAAGCTCACCCCTCCACACTCGACGAGTGCTGCGTGGGGCCCTTCTGCTTGTGTTGGCTTGACGCGTTGGCCCAGTCACTTGCCAGCTGGCTTGTGGCCCCTGTGCCGACGAAACTTCAAATACGACTTGCTTTTCTGGTTGCTCCAGATCTGCACCAGCTCCTGTGAAAAGGAGCCCCCACTCTGACCCTCCTGGTTCGAGTGATAAGCAATCTCCCGGTTCCGCATGGATTGCTTTTGCCAAGTGCTGTTTGCTGCAATCTTGAAGCCGACAGTACTGACGGCGAGAGCCTACGTGGGACAGATCGTGACCTGCTCCTGGACGTCACAGATGCCCCAGAGCCCACGTGACAGCGGAGAGAAGCCTATCAACAACCACCTGATTGCGCCCAACATTGCCTGGTTCCGTCCTGGTTCCACCCTGGTCACTGCTGAGTGACCCAGACTCTGTCCCCTCTGCTTTCAGGTACTTTTCTACTTCGATCCACCCTTGGATCGCACCGGACACTTCTGCTTCACATCGCCTGCAGCTGCAACAGCTTCAAGCACCAAGAGCCTGCGTGTCAAAACCCGACGCCACTTCGACCCTGTGCACCCACGACCTGTGGGTGAGGTAACATTGCAACGCCGGTGTTACCACACTGGTACACACCTCTAGGGTCTGTGTCTAACGTTTTGTTCCTCTAGGTTCAGCGGAAGTATCTTTTAATTCACTTTATCTAACTTTTACGCACCATTGACATTGCATTGGTGCGAGCCGCACTTTCCGTGCTGCACCCGTCTCCTGTGGGCTACTCCCGACTTCAGCATTGCTAGTCCTGACTGCTCCCAGCGAATCTCTAGGCCCTAGGCCTAACCACTGTTCGATTGGTATCTCTTATACCACTTTCTTAGTATATGGTTTGAGTGGCCACCGGCCCTTATCCAAAATTGTGCAACTTTGTATGTTATACTGTGCTTTTGATTTAACGCTTGTGCCCCTTTCCTCATAAAGAGTACTGGGGAGTAATTTAGAAATAAATACATATATTTTTATAATATATACTTGTGTGGTGTCCTTTCATTTGATTACAGGATTGTATGTGGTAAAACAGCTCGCTTAACACGACCTCTTAAGTTAAGCCTTTAAGGCTGCTTAGTCCATGCTACCACTAGGATAGCTTGTCTAACAAGGTTGACTTACAACCTGACATCTTTGGGGTTTGTTTGGACTGATACCCAGTGGTTCCAGAATTGGAAACACTACATATCAGGCCAACTTCTCACAGCCATGATATCCTATGGAAGGTGGATATCATGGCTAAGTTTGTGAGCCCATATCATCAAGCTAACGCCAAACTTTGAGAGTTTATCGTTAGTTTTCCAACGATAATCTCTCAATTGGCAGTTAGCGTGAGGATTTTTATCACTTCTGAGATAAACCTTGCTAATAGCAAGTTATCTCTGCGATAATTTTCGGTGATGCTTAGCGTTAAAAAATTTGTTGCTAAGCATCGTTAGCGATAAATATCGCTTAACGTTGGTAATATGCCCCTAAGTTACTTTTTTTGCTTCCACAATAAAATTGACTTCTGCATGTATGGATGCTTTGAGGGAAACCAGGTATACTGTATGGATATTCCAACTAGAATTGATTTTCCATAATCCATTCTTAAAAGAACTAGGGATAATATGACATGTGAAGTCCTGTTCAGTTTTTAATTTGCCATCTATTTCATTAGTCTAGGTTGGAGTTAAGCTCTATATGTGATGTTATTGATACCATCATGCAGGTTTTTGTGTTTCTCCAGGATGAAACTAAGAAATGTCATAGTGTTCAAAATGGCTCAAGATAGTCACCCACGCACTCATCTGCAGCAGACTCGACTATGGAAACACCCTCCACGCCGGTGCCTCCCAGAAACTCCTCAGGAAACTACAGAACATTCAAAATGCCGCAGCCAGACTGCTCCTCAACATCCCCCGCCGCAGCCACATTACTAAATGCCTTTGAGAACTCCACTGGCTCCCAGTCAACAAAATAATCACTTTTAAGCTCCTAACACATGCCTACAAAGCCCTCAATGACACAGAAGCAGCATATCTGTAATAACCCCTCTCATTCCAAGCACCCACCAGACACCCCCACTCCACCCAACTGGCCCTGGTCACCGTCCCATGGATTCACAAGACAAGAACCGTAGGAAGATCCTTCTCCTACCTCGCCGCCAAGACCTGGAACACCTTGCCACTCCACCTCAGGCAATCCCCGCCTCTTACTCAATTCAGTAAGGAACTCAAGACCTGGCTCTTCTACTGAACCCAACGCCCAGACGGATCAGCTGCTCCCCACCTCAGTGCCTTGAGACCCTCACGGGTGAATAGGCATGCTACAAAAATCCCAGATTGATTGATGGTTGGGTTAGTGCAGAGAATATGTTTTCCCTTTGAGCCATTCGTTATTAATGTGATACATTTGTGTTGAGTGATGATGAGAAATTCTGTTTTATTGTGTTTAGTTTTAAGTAGTGTGTGGTTGTCCAGAATTGGATCTCATCGAGTACATAGTTAATTATGCTTGTTAGACCTGACAGCCTTAGGGTGGTCTTCCCCCTAACTTTTTGCCTTCCTCCTCCACTTTTTCTCACTTCATTTTTCCTGGACTTAGGACTCTGAGCACTTTACCACTGTTGACCAGTGCTAAAGTAGATGCACTCTCTTCCTAAAACATGGTAATATTTGCACATCCCCACATACTTAATCCCTAGTAAAGTTTACTACATGTGCCCAGGGTCTGTATATTAAATGCCACTAGTGGGCCTGTAGCACCTATTGTGTCACCAACTTAAGTAGCCCCCTAACCATGTCTCAGACCTGCCATTGCAGAGCCTGTGTGTGCACTTCCTCCTGGCAAAATAAACTTTTTGCCAGTCCCAAACCTTCCTTTTTTATGCATATGTCACATTTAAAGCAAGCCCTGGACAACCCATAGGGCAGGATGCAATGTATTTAAAAGGCAGGGCATGTACTTTTTAGTTTTAAATGTCCGGGCAGTGAAGTACCCTCAAATTAATTTTTTATTGCTGCAAGGCCTATCTCTCCCATAGGATAAAATTGGGATTACCTTATTACATATTTTAAGTGTAATTCCCAATTGTGAAGAGATGGACTTTTCAAGTTTGGTGTCTCTGGAATCAAAATTTAAAATCGCAACTCATGGTGAAGTGGGGTTTTAAATTGCAATTCTGAAAATGCCACTTTTAGAAAGTTGGTATTTTCTCACTTTACAAAGACAATGTTTTTATTTTTAACTTTCCTGCAATATTGATTAATGTTGAGATTTGTGTGAGACGTCAATTTGTGTAATAAGTACACATGTTGTTCAATTTAAATGGCAATTTTTGTTTACAGGTTGTTTCACTAAGCCAATATCCTTTTAACATTGAGAATACATCACAGTTATACACTCACACACCATGCCAATATGGCGCGCATTAGGATGAACTTAGTCCATCATCGATGCTTACACGATCACACGTGACCCGTACGCCCATTCATTCACCATCCGAGAAACGCCACTCCGAGAACCCGAGAACTCCACACACCGATAGACCGCCACTCGTAGAGCGCATCCACGCCACATCAAATGTAAGTACCTCATATGAGGACATTATTTCACACGCCTGTGTGATTGTAGTCAGGTTTACTTTTTCCGTGTGACCTTATGTTTATATTGCTAACCAAGGGCTTTACACACTTTGCTTCACAGGCGCTTCATGCCGAGAGCAAGTACATGTGAGTTTACGGAGTGATTCCGTAGCATGCCTTTAATATTTTCATGTTCAACGTACACTTTAAAAGCAGAGAGCATCACGGGATCGAGATACGGGCTTATGCGCACTAGCAACTTACGAATGGGGAACCATTCCTGATATACACTTCACCCTTTATTTTTGTAACATCCCAACCCACTATTTTTGTAATACCGCATGTCACACAGTTTCATCATTAAATGACCCGGTTCATTATTCTGTGACCCTGAGCACAACAACATGACATTGAGCTGTTCACATTGGGCACATGCATGCGTTACAGACATCCACATTTTTTTAGTACATTAGTTATCACAGCATTCACAATATCTCACACGTAGCTTACAGCATCCTCCTTTTTCTCTTTGTAGAGTATCCCCTGATGAAGGGCCTTCAAAGAGCCCGAAATGCATTGGGACAGATGATTACTATGATTTGCATATACCGGAAGTGGAACAGAAAAAGTATTATTGTGAAATCTAAAACATAAGCCATGAATATCAATGGAATGTTAAATCAATAATGAACTTTTGAATCATTTTGATGCTGATTAAAATTGTGAAATGAAGTAGACTATTGCAGTCATTTACGCAGTGCTGGGAGGAGTTCTACCCCAACACAGGGTAGCTACGTAATAGATTATTTTCTCACTTTAGCCATTTGGTGCCAGCTGCCTGTCTCTGATACATGTTTGGGAAGGGTGACAGTTGGGCTTTGTGTATTCCCCCTAGACGGCCACACACAATGGGAGCTTAGTTGTGAAATGATTAGCCATTCTAGCAAGGTGGAAGGGAGGAGCAGGACTCAGCCTCACTTACACCTGAATAGGCTTTGTCCTGTCCCTACACAACAGGCTAATGTCCCCCTGTATGGAATCTGGAGCCAGGGCAGGGGATGAGGAACTTTGTGCACTTCAAAGACTGGTGCTTTAAGTATTCCCACTTCAAAGGCACAACTGAATATCAGTCCTGGCCCTCTGACACTACCCCTTCAGTACAATTATGGACCTGTGAAGGCTCTGCCAGGAAGAAGTGCTACTGGCTGTTGAAGGGCTGTCTCTCTGCTGGATTGCTACTTTGCTTGACCCATGACTTGCTGTGCTGCCCTGCTGCCTGCTGTTCACCTGCCTAGGTGAGAAGGACTGGACCTGCATCTCTTGAATTTAGAGTGACTCCAAGGGCTAGCTAGTTGGCCTCCTGTTCTTAAGTCTCAGTAACATAAAATACTTCACATGTACCTGATCTGCACCTGGACACTCCCATCTTTGAATCTGCCCTGTCAAGCGGTGCCACCTCAGTCCTGGACCCTTGGAAGTGGGTCTGTGGTGCTTACTGCAGCAAAACCAATGCATCCTCTGTTGAATTGAATGGATCAGAACCAGCGCTCCCCTCCTATTGCATATATAAGAACTGGCACATCACTCCTGTTGCCTGGATCAGAACCAGTGCAACACCCCTGTTGTGTGGATTGGAGCCAGCATATCGACTCTATTGCTTGGACTGGCCTCAATGCATCGCCTTTAGGAACCACCACTGCGCAGGGCCTCTGCATCTCCGTCGAAAGCTTCATCGATGAGGATGATGGATCTCCGCATCACAGCTCTACGCTAATTGGAGTTGATGAAGTGTCGCTGCTGTGCAGATCAGGACTGGCGCTTTGCCATGACTACGTGGATCAACACCGGCGCATCACCTCAACTTTTCCCGGCATCTTCAGCATCGAAGCACCCAGGATCAAAATAATTTTGTTAAGTTGGTCTCTCTGGGTCCCTGTATCCAGAGCGCACCCCCTCGTGATCGGCCTGAACTTTTGGCTTTATACTGGTCCAGTGTGACAAGGTATTACAAATAAGTGCGTATTGCTTCCAAGAGCTATTTTAGAGATTATTTTAAAAAAATCATATCTTATGTTCTACTTTTGTATTTTAGTAATTTTGTTTTTGTTTTATTTATTAAATTAAGTTCTATATTTCTAAAATGGTATGGAATGTTTTTATGTGGTGTTTTGACTGTTTTACTGTTTGATCCGTTGCACAGATACTTTAAATATTGCCTCTAAGTTAAGCCTAACTGCTCTGTTCCAAATTATCAGAGGGAGAGCACAGAGCTACCTGTTTCTTACCCTGACTAGGATTGTGGTTGCTGCTTGACTAGGGCTTATACCCCAGTCAGCATGTTAGAAATGTGGTCTCTAGTTGGCAGAGGTTCGCACCTTATCCAAGTAGAGACCACAATCCTAGTCAGGGTAAGTCGGAGACATTAACCTAAATTAACCTGTGCTTACCCTCTGGTAGCTTGGGAAAAAGCAGTCAGGGTTAACTTAAAAGGCAATGTGTAAAGTATTTGTTCAACACTTAAATTACAGTAACACAGTGAAAACACCACAAAAAGACTCCACTCCAGTTCAGAAAAATAGAGAACATGTATCTGAGTAAAACAAGATCAAAATGACAAAAATGCAATAAGTAGAATTTGAGATACACATTTTAAAAGAATAAACTGCATGGTAGGGCTTAAATGTCAACAACGCCTAGGGGTTACTTGAGGTCACACTAGACCAGGGTACATCCCAAGATTCAGGCCGACCGGGATGGAGGACAGGCTGGCTACAGGACACATGCAAGGCCCGCTGAAAAAGTACCTAGGTGGAGCATGCGTCTTTGGTGAGGACTCGATGCCCTGGTTCCGATTCACACAGTCCCTCACTGCGCAGTAGGGTCCCACGTCATCGTCAAACCCCTTACAGGCTCTGTGTCGTCATCGAGCCTTGCAAAGGTGTCTTCGATTTGGTACTGTGTCATCATCGCGTCTTGCAGTTAGGACCCATGTCATCATCAAATTGGCACTGCGCCAGTATTAAAAGGCATTGCATCGGCTCTGATCACCGTAAAGTCGTCAATACAACACTTTTTGCAGGAACACGGCTGGGGACACCCATATGAGGCCCAGTACTGGATTGGCACCTGTTGGCACAACATGACTCACAGTTGGAAAATTACAGCAGCTGAAGAAGAGTTGAAGGAAGTCTTTAAGGACCCTGAGATTTCAAGAACAGGGGGCAAACCAGCTAGCACTTGGGAGCAAGGATGCAGAAAGCAGGTCCATTCCTTCTCACTCCCAGGCAAGAGGCACTAGCAGCAATCAGCAGGCTGTAGGCCAATACTGTAAAGCAGTTAGCAGCGTGGCAGTCCCGCCTACAGTGCAGCAACTCTTCTTCATGGCAGGATGTCCTTGGTTCCAGCAAAGTTATGATTTGATGGTGCCAGGGGTCCAGCACGTTTACCTAATTTTGCCTTTGAAGTGGGGCAGACTTCAAATAGGCTTTTGAAGATCGCAGGGCCCCTGCCTTTCCTGCCCTGGCTCCAGACACACTACAAGGGGATATGTAGCTCTTTGTATTGGGAAAGGCACAGGCCTATTCAAGTGCTAGTGTCAGCTTCTCCCTCCCAATCTACCTCACGATGAGCCATCACCATTGGAATGCCACACTCTACTTACCTTTGTGTGTGACTGTCTGGAGTGAATGAACATATTCTAGCTGCCACCCAACCAAGACATGTTTTCAGAGACAGGCAGAGGTACAGAATGGTTAAAGTAAGAAAATGCCATCTTTCTAAAAGTGCCATTTTCAGGCTTACAATTTATAATCCTACTTCACGATAACTTGTGATTTTAAATTGTGAGTCCAGAAATGCCACTCTCCAAATCTTTTCCCTATTGGAAATTACAGTTAAAAGATGTTTTAAGGCAATCCCAATGATAACTTAAGGGAGAGATAGGCAGTAGTGGAAACCTATTTAGCAGTTTTTCAATACCAGGACTTGTAACACTCAAAAGGACAAGCCCTACATTTTAGGTACACTGCACCCTGCCCTAAGGCTGCCTAAGGCCTACCTTAGGGGTGACTTATATGTAAAAAAAGAGAAGGTTTGGGCCTGACAAATAGGTTAACTTGCCAGATTGAAATGACAATTTCAAACTGCACACACAGTCTGAGCAGTGGCAGGACTGAGTCATATTTAAAGGGCTACCAAAGTGGGTGGCACATCCAGTAATGCAGGCCCACAAGCGGAATTTAATTTACAGGCCCTGGGGACATATAGTGCACTTTACTAGGGATTTATAAGTAAATTAATTATGTCAATTGTGGATAAGCCAATATTATCATGTTTTAAGAACAAAGCATATGCACATTAGCACTTGTTATCAGTGGCAAAGTGCCTATAATCCTAAAGACAGCAAAAATGAAGTCAGCATAACAAGAGGCAAAAAGTCAGGGGAAACCTGCACCTTGCAGACCTCTTCCCTGGAAGTACCTCCTTCCTGCTGCCAGTTGGTCAGTGCAGGGTTGTTCCCCAGTTCAGCTACACCTTCCCATGTAGGGACCAGGGTGTTTCCTCGGGATCAGCCTCTTCTCGGAACATGGGAATCTCAGGAGCCTATTTCACCTTGACCTGCCTCATTTCCGCAGGTACCTTAACCATCCTTCCATGTTCCAGGTCCTCTTGACCACCCTGTTGGGCTGCCCTGGACCGTATGGTCAGGCACACTCACTCAGGCAACCCCATCATCTCCAAGTATGACCTGAGTTCCACATCATTCCAGATGGTAGGCTCCAGGTCATTGCCCAGCTGACAATCCACAGGCATTGATGGATTCACAGCTACCTTAAGCATACCTCTGATTTCCCCCCCCCTCCCACTTAAATGGAACCAAAACCACTGGGCAGTGGCTCTCATGGTTGTCAGTTGCAACAATTTGGTGGAATGTATTTGGGACTACCTGCTCGGACAACACAAGATGACACCTGACGGTGGTCATGCCGGCTCCTGTTACCTTCAGAGCCTCCATCCTCTGCCCATTGATGGACACCCACTGACTGTACTTCTTAGTATTGTGAGGCATGTAGATTCTTTGTACCATCACTCCATCTCCCAGGTAAGCATGAGCGGATTTTGCGGATTGGCAATCCGCGAATTTTGCGGATTTGCGGATTCGCAATCCGCAAAATCCGCGAATTCCCGCGAATTTGCGGATTTTTTTTTTTTTTGTGTTCGCCCGTGTTTCTGCCAGTTCGCGAGGGTTTTTACAATTTCGCAATTTGCGAACTTACCTGTCGGGTCGCAAGTTTTGCGAACTTGTTGTTTCTACGTGTCCAGCCTGTTTGGGACACTCTTCTTCATCACTGCCACTCTCTGTCACCACTGCCACTCTCTGACTACTCATGCCACCCTCTGGCCCACCCATGCCACCCTCTGTTTCATCACTACACCCTCTGGTTGTCCAGTGTACATTATTTTCGGCAAAGCAAAGCACACCTTCCCTGCCTCAAGTGACCTGAATTAATTTGGGGCTGATTAATGTGTCACAGAATATTTTTTTAGCTGGCACCTGCTTCCTTAGTGCGCCCTGATTAGTGATCTTTTGCACTTGCTAAGTGCTTTCATTGTTGCAAAATTAGTTACAACACCTGCCCTGCCCCAACTGACAATAATGAATTAGGGGCTGATTAATGGATTTTAACTTCCAGCCTGGCTCCTGCTTGTCTCCCTTAGCTGTAATTCAGGACCTTTGTGGCATATGTGTAACTATTCTGAGGTTCAGAGCAGGGTCACATAATAGTTTCAACTGGCAACTGAACTCTGGAGGGGCCCCTCAGGAAGCCCTACAGGAAATGGCTACTAATGATGTGCCTGAACTTTTGAACCTGGTAAGTAGTTACTTTCAGTTTTGCCAAGATCGTATTTCTGCAATTTCGCACTTATTCGCGGGGCGCGAACTCACGCTAACAGTGCGAGCAGCGCGAGCAAAATCCGCTGCTCGCGGATTTGCGGATTTTGCGGGAAATTCGCAAATCTCGCGGATTGCGGATTTCCCGAAAATCCGCAAAATCCGCGAGCGGAACGGATTTTCCGCCCACACCTACTCCCAGGGAGACTATGGTTAATTCAATGTCCCCCCAAAACTATCTGGGGCAATCTCCTTCCCAAGCACTACACTAGCCAACACCAGTGACTGCCCACCAGTGGGAGGTTGTGCCCGTTTGGGACACTTGGCATCCCCTTTGTAATATCTTTCTTGCTGCCAATCATAACACTTCACAGGAGCCTTTCCTGCAGACTTACTGTCAGGGAACCACTTCTTTTTCTTTTCAACCGGGGAAAGTGAACCCTGATCCACAGAACTAGTTCGGTGCCATTTTGAAAACTCCTTGCTCTTTTTGTCCCTCCACTCCTTCTTCTGTTGTGGACCCTGCCCACCCTTGTCGTGACCCCTCCAATACCCACTCACCAAGCATAGCCACCCCCGCAACCCCCTCATCACACACTCTCTTACCAGCAGCATCCTTCCCCTTGACACACATACACACAACCACTCACACATTAGACCAGATCCCACCTGTAGCCACCCATACAGTCACCCCTTCAACCCACCTTACACACACATTCCCATCCTCAGCACTCCTCTCACCCGCACTCGTACACTCAACAATCTCTACACCAGGCCAGACCCCAATGCAGGCATCCAAACTCGTATCCAAACCCACACACATAACACAACCGCATACCACATGCCCACCGGCATATAACCCCAGACTCGACGAGATCATATCTTCATTGAACCAAATCAAAGAAGAACTCTGAGTGCTCAATGTTCGTTTAGTGAAACAATCATGGGGTGACAGAACAACTAGACATCCCAAAAACTGCCAACCTGGAAGCCAAACCACCACTAACACGAATCCCCATTATCCCACCTGGTCATCAGTCCCCTCCTCCAACAATTCATTCCGACCAAGTAGAAGCACCAACTTGCTCTCAGAGAGTGATTTACTATCCTTGGTGAGTTCATATGATCCCGCTTCTATGAAGCCTATCACACCTCCAGCATCACCAACTCCCGTTCCACTAAAGCATGACACACCTGCAACATCATTAATTCCTACTATCCCCTTAAATCCACGTAGGACCACTAAATCAAACAACAGAGACATAACAAACAACAACCTTAGAAGAATCCATATCACTCAGGAACCCTCTTCATCCACAAGCACGCCCACAATCAAATGTATTCTCCTAATTTGCAGATCGGCCGTTCGACATGCAGCAGACATAGCTGATCTTATCCTAACACATGAGCCAGATTTGATAATACTAACTGAAACTTGGTTAAAAGAATCCTCCACACCAATCATTGACATTCTAGTTCTACCCTATTACAACATCATCAGACTAGACAGAGCTAGTGCCGACAAGCCCGGGGGTGGCATAGCCTGCATACATCGCAGCAATATCTCGGTAAGCAGAGCCATCTCCCCTTCTTTCCAGTCTTGTGAATACCTGTGCCTTAATATCTCTAGCAAGGGTACACCGGTCTGTTCTCTGCATATCATCTATCACCCACCAGGCGAGAACCTCACCTTCACCGAACACTTCATGGATATGGTGTCCTCATTCATGGGTCGACAAAATACCCAAATATTCCTCAGAGATTTCAATCTCCATTGGAATAATCCTAATGATTCAGCAGTGAACAGTCTTAAGAATTTCCTGGCTGACCTAGACCTAACACAGTTCTGCAACATCCCAACACACGACAAAGGATCGATCTTGGACTTGCTAATCTCTAAAACAGGCCACATTCAGCTAGAGTCGATCCTACCCTGCGACTGGTCAGATCACCACATCATCACGTTCATCATTAAGGAAAAGGTGAAAATGAGCTCAGCCCAACCCACAAGACCAAAAGTGTGGAAAAGAGACCGAAAAAACTGAAACCCAACACCTTACCGTCCTCCTGTACTAACCTATTGGTGCCACCTGCAGGATTTACTACAGTACACGAGCTCACCAACCCTTACCTCTCGACCATGACATCAATAATAGACGAGGTAGCACCTCTGCAACTAAAAAGAGCCTAGCTGAAAGACACTAAACCTTGGTATAACGGTATACTCAATGATGATAGGCGCTCCCTCAGAACTTATACGCGAGCCCGAATACACTAACCTCTCCTATTCCAAGCTCCACGCCATGCCAATCCTCATCAAAGTCTATGCCTAAAAATATTGCAAGCTGGTCATCATTTTCCTCCTATTCCGAAGTCGCCCTAGGCAAAATTCTCAGTGCATTGAACCCAGCCAACCACTCCGCTGACCCACTTCCGGCAAACGCAGTCAAAGACCTTACTCCACTGCTTCAACCTCTCTGGTCCAAGATCATAAACAGTTCCATCCAACAAGGATGCATTCCAGACACCCTCAGAGTAGGCCAGGTTTCACCCATTTTAAAGAAGCCCACGGCAGACCCCACGGACCTAAACAACTATCGCCCAATCTCCAACACCCCCACCCTAGCCAAGTTCCTGGAAAAATGTGTACATCTACAGCTAACGAAACATATTGATAATTTTGACCTACTCAACCAACACCAATCAGGTTTCCGTGCTGGCCACGGCACAGAATCAGCCATGACACACATCATTGATGACGCACTGCAAATACTTGACCATAATGGATCCTGTTTACTCATCCTACTTATCTTCAACCTTTGATACTGTTAAACATGAGAACCTGTTAGACATCCGGAAAGATAGAATGGGCTTATCTGGGGCAGTCCTAAGCTGGTTCACCTAATTTCTCCAAAATCGGACACACAATTCAAAATCAAGAACACCCTGTCCAAGCCCGTCCCAGTGACCCTGGGGGTACCGCAAGGATCAGCACGATCTCCAACACTGTTTAATCTCTTCCTGGGACCTCTAACGGAAATTCTACAAACCTCTAACGTACAATACCACATGTATGCAGATGATACACAGCTATACCTCAAGATACAGTCCTTAGATGATATCAAATTACTCAACACAGCTCTTAGGAACACTCAAACTTGGCTAGCTGAAAATCATCTTAAATTGAACGCCCTAAAGACTGAATTCCTTCTAATAGCCCCACCGGCTCAAATTCCGAAATTGCAAGATTGGATCAAACATATTACGGCGTTCAACGTGCTACCGACCATTGTGATTTCAGCGAAGTCACTTAGAATAACTTTAGACAGTAACCTCAACATGCAAAAACATATCAGCAATGCTACAAAGGGAGCCAACCTTCAGATAAACACATTGAGGAAACTAAAACCCTTCCTACCACACAATGACTTTAAGCAGGCAGTACAAGCTCTGGTTATACCCAGAGTGGAATACGGTTGCGCCACCCTTAGTGCCCTGCCCAAAGCATCAACTGCACCCCTTAGAGCTTCAATCTACGCTGCAGCAAGACTCATAACCGGATCTAAACGTAGCTCCCACATCTCCATGGATCCTCAATCCCTGAACTGGCTACCCCTAGATGCGGGAATTCAACTGAAAACTGTGTGCATGACGCACAGAGCCTTACATCAAAAGATCCCCAGTTATTCGGCACAGAAACTGATGATCTCTGGTGGTACTAGATCCTCAAGAAATGCAGAAAAATTTCTACTGAAACCACAAAAATTCCATAGGAAAAAAACTTAGAACAGATCCTTCTCTGGGATGGCACCTAGAATTTGGAATGCCTTACCCCCTGATATCAGACTTAACCCTTCCACTACTGCTTTTAAAAAGGAAGTTAAAGCCATCCTCATGGCTAAACACACATGAGTAAAGTCTGCTGAATCAATGTGGCGAAAGGCAGCTATATTCTCAACCACAAGACAATTAAAAATGTCAAATATAACTATATTGTTTTTGGTTTTTTCCCTTTATTATTTTATCTGTACTTCTGTGTTGAATTTAATCCTATTATTTGTTTATGTAACTTTTCTTTTTACTGTTTGTATAGCGCTCTGATATCCGCTAGGATCTTGTTTGCGCTCTATAAAACTTTTCAAATAAATAAAAAATAAATAAAGTATACAGCGCCTGTTATTCTTTTTCTTTACTGCCCTTCACACAAACATTTAGTGCCTTGCTAAAGGAATCTACACAAGCAACCCAGGTCTGCTGGGATAGCTTCTGACTGTCCCTGAACTTCTGTCTGTACTTCTATGGGGTCCGACCAAACCTTCTGATAAGGGCCTCCTTCATGGGGGGATACCGAATCTTGTCACTCCCTTGTAGGGCCAGTAGAGTGTCCTTTCTCTCACTAGGGATATGCCTCACAGACTAGCTCCTCAATCTCCCTCAGGGGCCTTGTGCATCTGTAGGGCAATTCCGTAGTTCTCAAATCATCTGTCTTTGTCTTCTCCAACTATAAAATCAGATCAGGCATTTAGGTGTGTGAACCTTCCTGTCAGAGCAACCTGCAGAATTGTTGCTACCATCTTGACTGGATTCCGCTCTCCTGGCTTTGATGTCCATCACCCTCAGGCTCAGCTTCTGAGACAACATAATTTTTCTTTCTTCTATAGCCAACTTGTTTTCGTCCTTCTCCATGGCTAGCCTTTTCTCCTCTAAGGCCTGTTTCTTTTGCTCTGCCCCAATCTTTAGTTTGGCAAGATGTAATTTAAATTTCCTCTCTTCCCTCCTCTGGTCTGGGGACATACAGCTTCCTGATGTGGGGGGTGGTGGGGGGGGGGGGGGTCTGTCCTTGCATGCTGGTTTCCCACTGTCCCAAAGCAGTCCCAGATTCTCCACTAAATCTTGGTCTAGCTCTTCATCATCCTCTATTTCCTCATCATCATCCTCTGGAGACTTGCACTGCATCCCTAAATTGCAACCTGGCCCTCACCACCTTTAGGAGCTCCACCTTCTTGGTGAAGCCCTTGGTAAAAACCTTAAACCCCTTGCAAAAAACCTTGAGTTGTTCCACTGATCTTTTCTCCAACTTGGACAACTCAAAATCCATGCATGCAGGTGCAGTTATTGAATTCCAATCAGAGACATCATTTAGAGAAAAAACAAAGTGTCAATCAGGGGGAATTGAAACATTTTAAATGACAATTTAAAGAGAGCAGGAAAAATATACCAAAGGGGGATCAGAGACAATTGATTTGAATTGGTCTTAGATACGGATAATAGTGCACACCAAATGACTGTAAAGTACTGCACAAACACAAGGTCTATTCTCATGGCTGATCACTAATGTTAGAAATAGGGTGTCTAGTTGAGGTTTGCACCCTGTCCAAGTAGGGACCATAATACTAGTCAGGGTAAGTCAAATGTACAACCTAAAATAACCTGTGCTTCAGTGGTGTCTCGTACAGGTAATAGTGGTGAGGCGGTTGGGCAGGGTGGGTAGTGGTGGAAATCGACAGATGAAGGGATAAGTAATATTAAATAAATAAACCATTTACTTTGCGCTTGCAGCATCGCCGACGCTGCAATGCACCGAGTGCAAAGTAAGTGGTTCTATTTATTTATTTAATATTCCTTATCCTGTCGTCTGTTGACTTCCACCACCACCCACCCCGCTGTTACCTGTGTGAGCCACTACTGCTGAGCTCACCCTCTGGTAGCTTGACACAGAGCATCAGGCTCAATTTAAGAGGCAATGTGTAAAGTATTTTTGCAACACTTAAATTACAGTAACAGACTGAAAACACCACAAAAAGACTCCACACCAGTTCAGAAAATAGAGAATATTTATCTGAGTGAAACAAGGCCAATATGACAAACAATTAAATAATTAGAACTTGACATGCAAAACCAAAAAGCACATGTCCTACCTTTTAAAACCACTGCACCATGCCCATAGAGCTGCCTAGGGCCTACCATAGGGGTGATTGATATGTAATGAAAGGGCAGGTTTGGGTCAAAAAAGTAGGTTAACATGTCAGGTTAAAAAGGCAGTTTAAAACTGCACAGGCAGGCTCCACAGTGGCAGGCCTTAGTCATGTTTAAAGGGCTACTGAAGTTGGTGGCACGATCAGTGCTGCAGGTCAACCAGTAGCATTTAATTTACAGGCCCTGGGCACATTTAGTTCTCTTTCCTGTGGATTTATATGTAAATTAAATATGCTAATTGTGGATCAGCCAGCATTATCATATTTTGAGTACAGAGCATATGCACTTTAGCACTGGTTAGCACTGATAAAGTGCCCAGAATCCTAAAACCAGCAAAAATGAAGTTGGTTAAACAGGTCAGAATGCAAAAAGTCAGGGGAAACCACGCTAAGGATGCCAGGTCTGGTACAACCTTCAACCTAATTTCTAGTAATTACCTAAGCGCTACCTTTAGCTTTTGAAAAACAAAGCAGTTAAACAATATAATCTGCAGTCAATCTTTTTTCAAAGAGTTAAGGGAAACAGGAGAAATTTTCCCTCAGGAAGAAGAGGATTAGAATTTCATTATAATGCCCTGGGTATGCGAAGGTATAGATCTGATTAAAAAATATATAAATATTTGAAGAGAACTCCATTTAAGTAGTAATAATTGTGATATTCTTTTTTAAAGTAATTTAAATAAAAGCGTGATGTGGTAGCACATTAATGCACGTGCATCGAAGTTTGTTAGATGCACTTGGAGTTTAGGTAGGAGAGTCTCGGGTTAGATTGCATTTACTATATTCTAGTTCCCTCTGCTTTTCACTTGAGTGAATGCGTTGTCCGGTGTGGGGTCCTCTATGCTGGGTGTTTTTGAGGGGACCATGTGGTTCTGCCTCCTTTCTTAATGCCACTTGACAAGTCCGCCATGAACTCACACGTTTACTGTAAATACACGCACTTGTTAGCTCAGCACATAATTTACAGCGCTCGCACTGTGACTGTTTACCTGGCCAACCCTTTGTACACAGCTCTGAGCAGATAATGTGCATTGCTATCACAGCTGTTTCTCTCAACAGCTGCTGCAGCACACCCTGTAACAGGTAACGTGTCATTGTCCAAATGTGCCTTTTATGGGATGAACCTGATAACAAGAGTTGGGAATTGACACGCTGAAATGCCATGTAAATCTTGATACGTAGCCCAGTTTGCAGTCAGGTAAATGTTTGCTCAGAGCAATATATAACGTTCACCTTTTTTAAGATCTTAACATGCAGAGCTGCATTTGTAGGTAAAGTAAATGCTCTGATACATAAGTGTTACTTTCAGAGTGATAGCAATGCCCAACCATATCAACAAATACTTTCCCCATGAGCTCAGCAGTGGATGTTTCCTTATTATCGTTTGAACTATGACTTCAGACACCTTATAGATGGTTGTAAGAGAGCTCAGCGGCTGCTGTTTCCACTGAACAGGCCTTTGTGTCACTTAACGCTCAAACATTGGAAATGCAACTGTGCACTCTGACCGAGGTCTACACAGTCAGTGCCAAAGAGTTTTGTAATAAACACCTGTTGTGAAGCACCAACAGACACGTTATTCTGCTAGTTTGCAAGGTCTGCTTATGTTATTTTATTTTATTTATTTGCAGAGTTTTATATAGCGCTGTCTAGACCCGGAGGTTTCAGAGCGCTTTACATGAGGATCAGCGAGTTACAAGTTACAACAGTTACAGGAGCAAAGTATAACATAGGGAAAACAAACAGTGTTACACAACAACATGAGTTACTAGCGCATAGCATAACCAAGACAATGTCCAGAGGGGCAAAGAAAGGAGAGGGGTGGAAGGTACAAAGGGGTAGGGAATGTGGATAAGTGTGGCTCAATGATTAGAGCCACAATGCAGAGGTCTAGCCCGTGGACCAGGGTTCAATTCCCCGCCTCGTCGGGTCTTGGGCTCAAAATTCCACGGACCTGATAATTCTCACCTCGGTGCCTAATCCAATCATGGAGTCCCACTCTGCAACTCTGGGCAATAGCTTGCTTAATCTCCACAACGGCCCCCACAACGCTAAGGATGCCTGGCCTCCACCTTGGGGGTGCCCAGGAGTGGACCCCTCGCAGGAAAAGCCAGGATGGGTTCCACAGCAGTATTCGTACAAGCGCCTTGAGTCCCCTGCGGGTGATTAGTGCACTATACAAGTATAAATTTACATTTACAATGCAGGTCAGGTTGGGCAGACAGGCAAGAGGGAAAGTACTTCAGGGGATGGTTTCTTCGGAGGGCAGGGGAGGAATGAAGACACAGGGGAGAGATGAGGGAAACCATGTCCAATGGGTAGGTGATGGCCAAGGGGGTGAACCAGAGCCTAATGTCCTCTATAGCTAATAAAACAGCTCCACCGGGCAGCGGCAATGATTGTTCGGGCTCCGAGGTCAGCGAAATTCGTGGTCTATCATCAGATCACAAACCAAATTCGCAGTAAGGCCGGGTCTTTTCCCAGGCCTTGTTTCCAGAACAAGGACAGGCAAGCACATGGCAGCCGAGTTGCTTGCACTACAACTTCCACATACACCGCAGGGGAATGCTCTCTGTTAAGGAGAATTCGTTTCAAGATTTCAGTCTGTGCACTGGCTGAAATCAGCAATGCATGCACCTACATATTGAGTTTAGTATTTATCCACATTCTTTCCTGCGATCCAAGTAAGCTGGATTTGACAATACTAACAAATAAGCCTGTGTGTGTGCATTGGCATATCATTGTTTTTCGATATTAGTCAATCTATTCCCATACAGTTTTTCTCTGAAATCTGATGGTGACACAGTCCTGCAATAAAATTGGTATTTCATTAGAGTGTAATATCTGAAAAGGCTTTCAAGTTGAATGAAAGGATGTAGTAACTATGACACACATGCAAAGCATACTATAGTTTTAAGCGGGCCCTTACATTTCATGAACACTATTGAAACTGTGAGACACACTAGTCTACATTTTGTGTGCCTCAACACAATTTTATTTTACAAATTTTTCCATATCTGCATTGTTCTAATCCTTGGTTCCATGATGCACTCTGTTATCCCTTCTCACCATTTATAGAGTGCCCTGGTGTCCCACTAATTGGTTAGAGCCAATTGTTTGATTCATTTGAAACCTTTCTTGGGGCTACTGAGATGCACAGATTTAGACCTCAGAAGATATTTGTTTTGTTATTTAACTCTTTCGGATTTAAAGGAAGGGCAATATATATAACATCTACCCAAGTTAGTACTGAATGTTAGCAACGACGAACTGGATGAATAAGAAGTTTGAAAAAAAAGATGCTTCCCCATTACCTTTGTGACCAAATTCAGAGTGACTCAAAATATGGTTGTATAGGATGATAATGTAATTGGCAGTGTGTATTGATCTGTTTGTGGACATTAAAGTGAGAGATAAAATACTTCACTTAATCTTGGATCTAGGTACAAGGATTACAAGGAAAAGCAATAACCTTTGCATAGGGTAACTGCAATTCAATTTACGGACAGAGAACCTGTTTCTTATAAGGGGAGGAGAATTTACTTGTTTGGTTTCCTTCAGGATATCTTGGAGTTCAGGGGAAGATGCATCCAAGGGAAGATTTAAGTTGCCACCAAGGTTTTAAACATTCTTGGATAGTTTTACGAATTTCTCTTTGACATGGCGATTGAGACTGGGGACATAAAAAAAATTGGCATTACCTATCCTATTGAATCATTACTTTGGCTTTTTCCTTTAGTCATGGCTCGTAAACGAAGTGGAGAACTCAGTTTCTCTATTGAACTCCGAAGTATGAATAGAGAAATATAGATTGATTCTGTGCCCTTGTCCTAGATCAGCAAGATTCTTGCCACACGGGGAGGGCTGAGTGGTTCACCAAGTTAAATCTTGCCTTAGTCTACCACCAGGTGGATTTAGAACCAGAGCTCCATCATTATTGTGTGCCCTTTGAAACCACTTTAAGCATGAATACACTGTTGGGTGCCATTTGGGTTGGATTCTGTAACAGCAATATTTAGGAGAATCAATCATTCAAATGCTCAAGGATCTCAAAGGAGTCACGGTATTCCAAGATTATATCATTTTTGCACCCAATCTATATAAATAACATTTTAGAACTAGCTGGTTATACTTCAGTCCAGTGGGTGGTCGTAAAAATAAAAAAGTGACTTCTTTAGGAGGGAAGTAGAGTATTCTTGGGCAGACTACTGCAAAGGAAGCACTTTCATACATCCTTGGATAGTACAGACCATAGTAGAAGCATCACCCTTGTTGATAAGCCCACTTTGAAGTACCTTTAGGGCTATGTGAATTAAATTCACATTTCTTCCTGGATAAGTCACATGTGGTTTACACAATATGTAATGGATTGATATCCCGTTATATGGAATCTGGAACCGAGAGCACCTGTGAGCAAGAGAAGCCAGAATTGGTGGGCGCCAGAGCCCTCAAACCAAGTGACAATGATAGTCTTGTTTTGCCATAGTGGATGCTACCAAAGTTTGGTTAGGAACAGTTTTTGAAGCAAAAGAAAATGAATGAAGGATTCACTGTAGGCTATGCTTGCCATGGTATAAGGAAAACGGAAGTGATCTGTTCAGTAATCGAAAATTTATTACTGGGAAGCTTTTGAGCGCCTTGAGACCCTACGGGTATGTAGTGCGCTCTATAAATGTCATTGATTGATTGATTGATTGATTGAATTATGCCACAGTTCAAGGCTAATTTGAGGTGCAGGAAATGTACTATTTTAATTTATCACAAGCCACAAGTCTTCATTCTTAGTGGTGATGTCAAGCTCTGCCATCAAAGAAAGCCTCTGCAAAGGAGGTACATTAAATGGATGCCATTCCTCATGAAGGAAATCAGAAGGTAGTAGGTAACTCTTCAAAACAACGATGATAACAAAATAATAAAAATGATAATTGTTAGACCTGTCAGCCTTAGGATGGTCTTCCCCCACAACCTTTTACCTTCCTCCTCCATGTTTCTGACCTCCTTTTTGCTGACCTTAGAACTCTGAGACTTTACTATTGCTAAAGTGCATGTGCTCTCTCCTTTAAACATAGTAAAATTGGGTCATATCAATTTGGCATATTTCATTAATTTATAAGCCCCTAGTACAGTACACTACATGTGCCAAGTGCCTGTAAATTAAATGGTACTAGTGGGGCTGCAGCACTGATTGTGACACCACTTAAGTAGCTCTTTAAACATGGCTCAGGCCTGCCATTTGCAGAGCCTGTGTGTACAGTTTTATACTGCCATTTTGACCTAGAAAAACTAACCTTTTGCCAGGCTCAAGCCGTCCTTTTAAATACATGTAAGTTACCCGTAAGGTAGGCCCTTGTTGGGAAATGGCCCTCTCTGAAGGGTCAGCCCAAACTTTTTGCGTTCCTCCGCCTAATTTCCTGACATTTCTTGTTGTCTTTATGACTTTGGGCACATTACCACTACTGACCAGTGCTTAAGTGCATGCACTCTAGCCTCTAAACATGGTATAATTGGTTTACATCTGTTTGGCATATTTGATTTACCCTTGTAAATTGGTATAACCTACACCCAGGGCCTGTAAGTCAAATGCAACTAATGGGCCTGCGATACCAAAGGGGATGATGGACGGAGTGTTTGAGCAAATCAAACGCTCACCCCCAGTCAACTGATCTGGCTATCTTGAATCTAGTGGCAAAGTGAGCAAGGGACCCACGTCTGGGCATATCCTGCCAACTTAGGGCAAACAAAGCGATCACAAACCCAGATCAGTTGACTGGGGGTGAGTGTTTGATTTGCTCAAACGCTCCGTCCATCATCCCCTTTGGTATCACTAATGGGCCTGCAGCTCTGATTGTGCCACCCACATAAGTAGCCTTTCAAATCTGTCTCAGGCCTACCATTGAGGTGCTTGTGTGTCCAGTTTACTGTCACTTTGACTTGGCTCTTAAAAATACTTGTCAAGCCTCAAACTATCCTTTTATTATATATACGTCACCCCTAAGGTAGGCCCTAAGTAACCCTAAGGGCAAGGTGCCATGTAAGTAAAAGGTAGGACATGTGTGTTTAATCTTTACATATGCTGGTAGTGACAAACACCCAAATTATTTTTCAGCTACTGTGAGGCCTATACCTCTGATAGATTAGAATTGGGAATCTATTAATACACTTTAAGATGTGAGTAACCTTTTCATGTTTCATATGTTTAGAATGGTAATGACAAATCCTCCTTACTGGTGAAGTTGGATTTAACATTACTATTTTAGAAATGCTACTTCTAGAAAGTGGAAATTTCTTGCTGATTATAACTCTATGGGCCAGATGTAGGTAAGTTAATTTTACCGATTCATAAATACCGAATTTTACTGATTCAGTATTTATGAATCGGTAAAATTGAAGGGGGGAGATGTAGAAAGAATCAGTAATTGAATTACCGATTCTGTAAGAATCGGTATTTACCGAATCGGTAAATACCGATTCAGTAATGCCCATTGATTCCTATGGGCATTGAAGCCCATAGGAATCAAAGGGCATTACCGAATCGGTATTTACCGATTCGGTAAATACTGAATTTTGCAAGGGTGCAGGGGGTGTCACTTTGACACCCTCTAGCACCCCGATTTAAGGCATGTGTGACATGTGGCACATTAGAGAATGTCCGTCTGTCACATGCCATAGGTGTGCATGCACACATGTGCATGCACACCTGGAATCGGTATTTTACCACCCAATTGGATTGGGTGGTAAAATACCGATTCGGTAAGGCCTGTGGGACTCAGAAGATTCCCCCCTACATTTCAAAATTACCGAATCGGTAAAAATACCGATTCGGTATTTTACTGATTCGGTAAATTTACCGATTCAGTAAATTTACCGAATCGATAAAATAGGCCACCTACATATGGAATGACCATTTACCGGTCGGTAACGGCCGAAATCAGCCGTTACCGGTCGGTAAATGGCCACCTACATCTGGCCCTAGGTGCCTTGCAGTTTGTCTCCAATACATGTCTGAGCTGGGTGACAGCTACACTTTTTGTATTCCCTCTAGGCAGCTACAACACAGGAAGGATAGGTGTGTCTGAGTACCCGTCTATGTACATCTGCATTCTGATGGCCTTGCCTGGGCAGAATGGAAGAGAAGGGCTAACACGTCACCTGAATAGGCTGTGTGCTGTCCCCACACAAAGGACTTATTACCCCCCACAGATACTGGCAGACAATACTGGGTTGAAAGGGATAGTTGTGCACTTCAGAGAGCTGCTTTGAAGTCACCCCCACATCAAAGGCAATTTTGTGTATAAGTATTGGGTCTCTGCACCTCTAAAATCAGACACTACTGGACTTGTAACTGAAGCTCTGCCAGAGGAACTGATGTGCTGTTTAAATAATTCAACTAGACTGCTGACATGAAAGGCCTGCTTTTCTGTTTGTTGCCCTGCTACCTAGAGCTCTTTGACTCTCCTAAAGGAAAGGTGGACTTTGGGATATCAAAGTCTGTACCCCTGCTCCTGTGCCTGGCTCACTGGAAGTAGCCCAGATACTTGCAACATGGACTTAAATGCATCTCCTGTTGCATGAAGCAGAACCTGTGCATCACACCAGTTACAGGAGTAAAATTGGCCCATTGTATTCGAACCAGTGGTTTGTCTCCACAGATCAATGCATTGGGCAGTGTATCGCTGCAGCTTGGTTGGATCTACGCATTTCTTCGGCTGTATGGCAGAATCTGATTCATCGCTCAATGCCTCTTGACTTCAGCACTCGTCTTTGGAACTGACTCATTGCCTTCACTGCATAGAGAAAGTTGAAGCATCCTGCAGGACTCAAAATTGACGCATCTTGCTCATTGCAACCAGGTAATTTAATTTGTTCAGATATCACGCAAAAAGGAGGTAGGAATGTGGTTGTCGGTGGTGTCAAGTGCTCTGTGAGTAAAAACTGCCTTCACTCACAAAATTGTGACATGCTTCATCATCGGGCTCGCTAACTGACACCCCTGCACAGACACACGCCTGGGGTAGAGCAAAGGGGAGGGGAAGACAATACAAACTAGTAGTGGGATCACCAAAGAAAAGTGCAGCATGTGGAAATAAAAACTAGCTTGGATGTGTTCCTGATAATATTCTTATTCCTGCACCACCCGGCCAGGGTTAAAAACATGAGGGGTGGTGGTGAAAGGAAAAAGTCAGGATCACTTCACCCCTCCTTACTCCAAACATGTTTCTGCTGATTTGACTGCACCCACAGCGTTGGGTTACTCCGGCATTCATCAGGACCTTCAGGATTCCAAATACAACACCCTCTAATCCTAATTTTGGATTCAATGGGTTATTCCCTCCAAGATAGGGTTTCAGTAACTCACACTCTCAAGAACTGAGTTCCATTAATCGGTTGGCTTGAACAGGGAAGGGCGTAGGAGAGTCTTCCTGTAGTCACACATTCGTCACAGTGAGACCGCTGCCTGGCAACTGCCTTCCTCCCGCCGTGAAGGTACCATAATTAGGATTAGAGGGTGTCTTCTCTGCTGAGAAGTGCATCCCAGAGCAGATCAATGCATCTTCTCGGCTGAGCGGTGCTTGCTGCAGCTGCATAGATTAGACCCATCATAGAAGAACCTCATTACCCTCGCAGTCCTTGGAACTGATGCACCGCCAACGGCAGGGTGCATCTCCAGCACAGGTCTCTATATCTCTCATCGAAGGCAGTCTCTATGACGCTGGACTCTGCTTTGCACCCTCACAGCTCCTCAGGACAGACGCATTGCCAGCTGTGTGCTGCATCTCAATGTCTGAACTTCTCATCGCAAGCCCCGTCGATGGAATCCTAGACTACGACGCAACATGACCTCACACCACAGCCTTGCCACCACCCCAGAAACTAACGCATCGCTTAGACTGTACAGTTCTTCTTCAACCTTCATCCACTGAATGCTCTGCAACCAGGATTTCAGGTACTTTGTTCAGCAGGCCTAAATGGGTCCCAGTAGCCTGCCCATGCTCCATTGAGGTCATCCTGAACTTGTGACTTTGTTCCAGTCTGGCATGACCAGATATCCGCAATAGCGTTTTGTGCTTTTTGACGGCATTTTTCACTATACACTTTAAAATTCAATAACTCTAGTTCTACTCTTCAGATTTTTGTCATTTTGGACTTGTGTTATTTGTTAAAACGTACTTTATTTATCTAACCCTGTTGTGGGCTCCTTTTGTGGTGTGTTTTCACTGTTTTACTGTTTAAAGTGTTGCACAGATACTTTACACATTGCCTCTAAGTTAAGCCTGACTGCTGTGTGCCAGGCTACCAAGGGGGTGAGCACAGGTTAATTTAGGGTTTGTTTGTGCCTTATCCTGACAAGGATTGTGGTTGCTGCTTGACCAGGGCTTACACCCCAGTCAGCCAAAAGCCCACTTTCTTACAATAATACCGACCATTTTTACAATGCCAAACAAAGACCTGGGCGTAATTCTTGTACAAAGTCACAGAACTCAAAATGACTTGCAATGTACTTATCAAGTATGATACAGCTTATTTTGTTTAATTTTTTATGATTCATGATAACACTATTAACCTTCCACCAAAGCTATTTTAAAGTATGGTTCTCTTGCTTATCAAAGAAATGCTATGCTTGACTGTACAAAGAATAAACACAAAGTCTGTATTGTGAAATTCATCATGCCAATATGCAGCACAAAATGGGTTGTAAAATACTGTATATTTTAAGTAGTTTAATCTGTCATTTTAATGGTGCTTGTAGGTCAAAATGTGTGGTAATGTGCAAATAGATTCCAGCGTGCTTGAAATGATCTCCAATTGTGCAATACAATGTATACTGAGATAATTGTGACCTTATTGGCTAATGAGAGATACTTTTCAAGGAATAAAGCTAAAAAACAACCTGATCATTTCATTGTTTAAACAGCAGTTGTAATTCTGACCAGACCAACCTTTTGTGCACTAGCCTATTGTGTAGTAGACGTTGGCTGCCAATAGAGGACTGGACTCATGGCCTGGATGTAAGTCAGGTCTTTTAACCAGCCTCATTGCACACAGGTAAAAGAAAAGCACAGAAGGAGATTGTCACATGTGGAGAGTTGGCCAGTGGCCAGGTCCTGCAGCCAACAGTGCAGTGCTTAGCCAAAGCCTTGCGGAAATTGGGTCACTTATAGAGTGCTGGTCACAGGGCCTAGCTCCTGCTATGGATGGCCAAAGGGAGAGTATTGGTACCTCTGGATAATGTTATCAGGAAGGTCATCAGTGATATACTCTTTTATTTTATTTGAGATGCCGCCACTGATGTCATTTAACATGTCATGAGGGATCTTGTGTGTGAGGTCAAAAGCAGAGTATGTCAGGAGGGAAAGTTATGATTAGTGTATCTAAGCATAACTGGATAATTTCAGTGTCTTTTATGTTTCATCTATCAGACAGCTTTTAGCTGTCTCCAGCTGAAAGTCTTTTGTGGATCACACCAAAATGTACAATAGGCTTAGAGTCTGCTCAATGCTTTGGTGCTTTTTAATTCATATGGGTATGGGGGAGCTACGTATCTTTCTGGTTTTGACAGGTGGTTGTTGGTGGGGGGAGTGTGAGATTGCCAGTGACCTCTGACATAGTCGCAGACTGCAGAGAAACAGGGGATACAGAAGAATTGGACTCTTATTGGACTGACTCGTTGGCGGGGTGATGTATTGTGTGGGCACCGGGTAGGCAGAAGGGGGGATTGACCTGATGGTGGTCATGTACCCTTCAGCCCTACCCCAGCCCTACCTAATGTATGGAGTGGTACTTTGGGGGATTCGCCTGTGGACAGGTACCCGGCGAGGATGGTGTGTGATGCAGTGCCCTGATGTATGTGTTTCAATGCTATCCCTCTGGGATGGAGGGGATGTGGGGATCTTGCTACTGAAGTCTGACAGCTGTAAGTTTACTTTGCCAAATAGTTCGCGGATACCCAAGGTAGAGGACCTGGGAGATGTATTGGTTTGGGCCTTCTGGCACAATGTAATCTGCATACTTTGCGGGCCAATGCAATATGAGCTGACCCTAAATGAAATGTGTATTTGTTTGTGATATTTCTTTCTGATTGTTCTTCTTTGTTGCAACTGCATTTCTATGATTTTTGATTGCTGAACAAGATCTACATTTTCACTTTGATGTTACATAATAAAAGGCTACACATTGTGCGCGCACTATGTACACATGCCCCCATACCATTAGATCGCAAAAAGCACACAGTGCCCACACCATAATTACTAAATCAATGCTTAGAAAGGGTAAGAAACCAATTTATTGTAACTTCCCTAAGACAACCTTATTATGTGTCCATTATTTTATACTATTTATCTTTTTCAAAAATCGTAACAGAACAAAGGACAATACATACACAATATTTGCAAGACTAAATGCACTTTGTATAAGATTTAAACACAGACATTATTTACAAAGTCTAAAACATTTTTGCATCAAACATTAATACACAGACAAGAAAATATTACATTCAAAACATGAGAAAAACAAATTTTGAGGGGGAATATAAACAACTTAATGGCTTGTAAGTGTTTAAAAACTGGACCAGCCGGTCCTAGTGTGTTTCAAAATTTGTTTTTCTCATGTTTTTAATGTAATATTCAAAATGGCTTTTTTATTATCGCCGTATTTAGAAGTTGCTGTTAACCACAGTGAGTGGCAGTTTTCCCGCTTAAATGTGCGATTTCCCGATCAGCAGTTCTGTTAGCAGGACTTAACAAACATGAGATGTAAGTTAGGCGTTTCTGTGCAAAAACAGCCACTAACCCCACTTCGCTAGATTTACAAGGAATTTCTTGTATGATGCAAAACCCAAAAATCTGCCTCGAACTCGAATAACTGGTCTTAAAAATGGTGCAACCACTTGTGGCCGCCTTTCTGAAGGATTAGGTGCTAGACAGCGCTGCAAGGAATATTTCTGCACTGCCCTGCGACAAAACTACAGGGCAGGAATGCGCCTCATTCATGAAAAGTGTTGCAACACTGTGACAAAACAGCATTGCAACACTTTTCACTACACCTTGCTTGCGACACCATGGATGCACTGTATTCACTGTACAGCACTCCATATCGCAATTAATGACTGGAATACTGACTTATCTGTCAGCACAAAAGTCACGCATTGCTGCACCTAAGTCACAGCATGATGCAACTCCAGCAATGCATGGGGCCAGCCTATATCTGTGGCCCTGCGTCCCCCTTACGCTTGCCATGAGGCAGGCATAAGGTATTGACGCAATGGCATTCTACTATTGATGGATCTAACTGTACCGCCCCTAAGAGGATTTTTTGCGTGAGAACACCCACCCTGCATACATCTCACCTGATGCAGATATAATGAGGCATAGGGCTTCACAGGGTCATGCATGTGCTCAATGTGTCACTTTGCAAATACGGCACAACGTGGTGCAAGAATCATGCTGCATGTATTTCAAGAAAATGACTCACTGAAGAAGCTCATGAATAAGCGCTCCAGTTTTTTTCTCTAAGTTGGCGCACAATGGCTGCCATGTGCCAATGCAGGCACCCTTGCGCCATGGTGCAAGGGTGACTGTGTTGCTGAGTTGATTGATCCATATCTTCTGGAGACATCTGCAGGTGGTTCTAGACTAGTGGAGGGCGGGAGTGAACTAGTTGGCCTCCTTGGAGTGTTGTGTGCCTGGTCATTTTTTGAGGGGTGCAAGGGTGTAGGCGTAGTTAGAGATCCATCGGTGGAGGTTGGCCGCGCTGCAGTGCTGGCGTCTGTAAGCATTGGGGGAGTGGTGGTGCTGCAAGAGTTGATGGGAAGTTCTTCGGTGGATTTGATCCAACTGCGACGGGGGCAATGATGGCGAGGGTGTATGGTGGGCGTACTAAAGGCGTGATGTAAAAAATGATGATCGGTACAGGAGAGTCCTGTGGTGTGGCTGTAGTTGAAGATCCAGCTGGTGGTGAAGACAGGCTCAAGCATGTGTCAGGTTATGTGGGTTGGTGCGATAACTAGCTCCTTGAATCCAATGTTAGCTCACTAGGATGGGGTGGTGTTCTGGTTACGGGGGTTGTCTGGTGGAACTCGAGGCCTCGGAGTAGGTTGTAGTTGGTGTTTGGGAGAGCCTGGGTTGCTATGAGGTCTACAATGGCATCTATGAATGTGGGTTCGTGCGCAGGGGCCCTGTAGATGAGGGTGCCGCGGAGAGTGGTGTTGGGGTTGCTCCGGATCTGGAAGTGGAGGTGTTCCATGGTCACCGTCCGGTCATTAGAGTGAGTGCTTAGTCAGAGTGTGCTTTTTCAGACAATGGAAATGTCTCCTCCTGGCTACTCAGGGTTGTCTGTGCAGCTACATTTGTTGCCTTGGCGGATGCTGATGGCGATGTCCAGTCCCGAGTGGAGGTTAGTCCAGCTTTCCGTGAAGAATGCAATGTCTGAAGAGGTGGCGTCGAGGAGGTCCCAGATTTCTGTTGCGTGTTTGTGGAGGGTCTGCATGTTGAGGAGGATACAGTTGAGCCAGTCGACTGCGTTGTTGGTCAGCTAGGCGGCAGGAGGCGCTGGTGTGCTGATGTGACAGAAGGTGCATTTGCAGTTTTGACAGGCGCAGGGTGCAAGAGCATTCTACAGTGTTGATAGATGGCAGGAGGTGTGGTGTGCCCAGGGTTGATGGTGAGGCGCTTGCTGGCATTGTGGCGGTTGAGTGTCCGAGAGGAAGGATCCTTGGTTCTTTCCAGGAGAGGACTAACCTTTGGCGCACCAGTGGTACGCACGCTTTACATGGCCACATAGCGGCTGCCATTATGTAGTGCTGCCTGGGGGACTGGACAGCTTGGAGGTAGGAAACTTGGGAAAGGACCTTGGATGGG
This sequence comes from Lissotriton vulgaris, assembly GCF_964263255.1. NCBI lineage: Eukaryota > Metazoa > Chordata > Amphibia > Caudata > Salamandridae > Lissotriton > Lissotriton vulgaris. The sequence goes on along the minus strand of NC_141689.1, from coordinate 1,956,743,617 downwards.
GCAGGGTCGAGGGGAGAGCGGGGATTGTAAATATATATTTTTTTCATTCTTGCCTCGAGGTCTGGTCCAGCGTCTTCTGTGCTCCTGCTCTCCCAAGTCTGCTTCTATGAACAGGAATCAGGCAGCCAGTCTCCCTCCCATAAGCCTATCAAAACGCTGCAATACAGCATTGTGATTGTTCTTGAGCGCCATGCAGGCTGTAATGCAGCCATCATTGTGAACAGGGATGTGCGCATAACTGCTTTGGGCAGCCTGAGAGGGCCGACCAGTCATTGTACACTTGAGTGGGCATAGCACTATGCCATGCCCTACTCCGAGGGTAGTGCAGCCCCACCCACCCTCCCGCCCGCAAAGAAATCATAGCATGAGTACATCAGTAAATTATCATCATGTTTTGTTTCCCTCTTCTTGCTCTGCTTGAAAGCAGTGGGGCAACGCTCTTCCGCCACAGCGGATGAGCCACCACTGGGGGTGCGACACCCACAGAGGCTAGGCCTGGGCCCGACTCGACCCCTGGGCCTCCGCGGCTACGCGTCCCACCTTTCCTCACCTGGGCATTGACACCGTGGCACAATCCACTGCACTCTTATCAAATCTGTTACTCAGACAGTAGGAGCCTCAGCCAGGCGGGTATTTCACAAACCAGGGTAGAACAGTCGATGCCAAGTCAGCTGAGGAACCTCCGGATGAAGATGATGCAACAGGGCCCCCTTAGGAGTAAATTTGCATGCTTCTGCGACACAAGTTCGGCGTAGCTCAAGGGCCTCACACTTCACAGCGTCCAGCCAGCGCAACATCCTCCGGCCTGTGATGCAGAGAGGCATGGCCTACCATTGGTAATCTCCTCCATGCACCCCGGTGTAGTGGTGGCATGTGGTATGCGATGCAGACTCCCAACATTGATACGCAGGAGCACCTCTATCTTTCACAGCTCCAAGAGGCACCAGACGGTCTTATTACATAGGTCAGCAACGTGTATCCATGCGTCCTGGCAGACTTCACCACCAGGTAAAGGTGATCGTCAATGCCTCATTGTCTACCACCACATGCCTGCAACTCCACAGTACCCCAACACCCCACTCTGGAGCCATACGCAGGCCCAGTGAGGCCTTTTGGCCCCGGGAACTGTCTGCACTTTTAAGCTTTTGGATGCCATGGTGTTGCAAGGAGTGCACAATGATAAGTGATGCATCACTGGTTTTGCCCAGCGATGTGCTTCTTTCCATGATTGTAGCCCTGGATTTCCTCTTCCCTTGGGACTCTGGCTTGTCATCCTGGCTGTTGGGGGGCTTGTGGGGGTTATTGATCTGTGCTGTATTTGGCCATGTCTGCTCTAATCTGCATTCCATTGGTTTTGTTTCCTATTTTTATATCGGGGTGGAATAATAGGCTATTTTTGCCCCACGTTGGGCTCACTAACAATAGGTATTTGCCCATGCAAATTGGGTTTTTGTCAGTTTTTGCCTGCTAAAGCCAGAATTTGTATCGCCTTCACGCTAGCGTTAACAGCAGTTTTCACAGCAGCTAACTGGAACTATCGACATCTAGTGACGAATTGTACATCGTTAACAGGCAACTAAGCATGGGCGAATTTTGCGAATCTCGCGTTCGCGAATTTTGCGGATTTGCGAACTCGCAATCCGCAAAATCCGCGAATTCTCGCGAATTTGCGGATTTTTTTTTTGTGTTCACGCTGGTTTCTGCCAGTTCGCGAGGGTTTTTGTACAATTTCGCAAACGCGAACTTACCTGTCGGGTCGCAAGTTTTGCGAACTTGTTGTTTCTACGTGTCCAGCCTGTTTGGGACACTCTTATTCATCACTGCCACCCTCTGTCACCACTGCCACTCTCTGGTTCACCCATGCCAGCCTCTGGCTCACCCATGCCACCCTCTGTTTCATCACAGCACCCTCTGGTTGTCCAGTGTACATTATTGTGGCAAAGCAAAGCACACCTTCCCTGCCTCAAGTGACCTGAATTATTTTGGGGCTGATTAATGTGTCACAGAATATTTTTTTAGCTGGCACCTGCTTCCTTAGTGCTTCCTGATTAGTGATCTTTTGCACTTGGTAAGTGCTTTCATTGTTGCAAAATTAGTTACAACACCTGCCCTGCCCCAACTGACAATAATGAATTAGGGGCTGATTAATGTGTCACTGGATTTGAACTTCCAGCCTGGCTCCTGCTTGTCTCCCTTAGCTGTAATTCAGGACCTTTGTGGCATATGTGTAACTATTCTGAGGGTCAGAGCAGGGTCAAATAATAGTTGCAAGTAGGCAACTGAACTCTGGAGGGGCCCCTCAGGAAGCACTACAGGAAATGGCTACTAATGATGAGCTTGAACTTTTGAACCTGGTAAGTAGTTTCAGTTTTGCTAAGATCGTATTTCTGCAATTTAGCGCTTATTCGCGGAGCGCGAAGTTGAACTGGGAAGCCGCGAACTCACGCGAACAGTGCGAGCAAGCCATAAAATCCGCTGCTCGCGGATTTGCGTATTTTGCGGGAAATTCGTGAATCTCGCGGATTGCGAATTTACCGAAAATCCGCAAAATCCGCGAGCGGAACGGATTTTCCGCCCATACTTACAGGCAACAGTTTTTGATGATAGGCTGCATTAGGAAAATGGCAGCTAACTAGCTTTAGCGTTAGTTAGTGGCAGTTCTTGCACATATTCCCCTTCGTGTTTTGTGTGAACCAATCACAAATTAAAATGTAAACAAGCATTCCACCATGTGCATACTTTTTACCAAGTTATAGTTTTATCACATATAACTTCAGAATAAATTAACATCAGTCCCAACTGTACATAATGACTGTGTGCCACATTCATCTCTCTTATGTAGGTACCAGCTATTCATCCAGGAGGCTACATGTGCAGCCTATAATATGGTGATAATTAAGAAAAATCTAGTTGCAGTGGGCGGGCTTTAAGCTGATGAACTGCACAAGTGCAAATCCCAGTTGCGATGTTCCTGCACATAGAAGTACGTAGCCGTACTCTTCAGGATGTTCCCAGTGCAGAACTTAAATACAGTTAGTGCCGAGCCGGTCAGTGCGCCGAGTGTCATGTGATGTGCATTCACTTACACTTTGCGTTTTAAGTGAACCAATGACAAAATAAGATTTAAACACACATTCCATCTTGTGCATGGTTGTACCAAGTTGTAATTTGATCACACATGACTTCTGAATAAATGAGCGTCAGTCCTACCCCTGCATAAACATTGTGGACCACATTCATCCCTATATATATATATTCACTGAAAAAACTATAGGTTTCACATCAGTTATAGTTAGCTGGTCATTTTTAAGGGTGGGCGTAAAATCTGTTTCGCGGGCGAATTTGCGGATTTTACGCGATTTCGCGATCCGCGAATCTCGCGAAATCGCGGTAAAAACCGCGAATCAGCGGGGATGAATATTCAGCCAAGCAAGGGTTACAGCAGCAGGTGCAAAAGTTGAACCTAATTTCTTTGTAACCTTTTACATTAGGGTTACAAACAAATTAACTTCAACTTGGACACCTGCTGCTAATTGCTTCCTGGCGCCTCGTTGCCTACTTGCAACTATTCTCTGACCCTGCTCTGACCCTGGAAGCAGGGTCAGAGAATAGTTACAAGTAGGCAACGAGGCACCTGTCCAAGGAATTAAACCTCATCAGGAAGCACTTACAGATATAAAAAACAGGAAGAAGGGAGAGGATGGCAAATACACCCATTTTGAGTTGTCAGGAGGGGTTAAACTAAAAGAGACCTTTACAGCACAATTTTCACATGCATTTTGCTAAAAATAAAAAGCTGTATGTTCTGTAGGGGCAACTCAGGAATCTGGCCCTTCAGAGATCCGGCCTCTCTTTCTTTCTCTCGTTCTCTCTCTCCCTCTCTCTTTCCCTCTCTTTCTCTCTCTTTCTATCTATCTATCTATCTATCTATCTATCTATCTATCTATCTATCTATCTATCTATCTATCTATCTATCTATCTATCTATCTATCTATCTATCTATCTATCTATCTATCTATCTATCTCTCTCCCTCTCCCATAAATGACTGCATGGGTAACTTCGCTATGCAAGCGGCTCGCGAAGACGCAAAAAGCCCAGCGAACACCCAAAAAACCCCGCGAACACGCAAAAAACCCAGCGAACATGCAAAAAAACAAAAATCCGCAAATTTGCACAAATTCGCGAAATTTGCGAATCGCGAATTCGCAAATCCGCAAAATCGCCCATTCTTAGTCATTTTACTCATACAAAACCTTTGAAATTCTCACGTTATAGTTAGTTCAGCTAACTATAACTAACGCGCCCGCAATGCACTGCTCATGACATCACTGATGACATCTCAAATGACATCACTGATGACATCATCCAGTGAACAGGTGTTTTTCTGAAAATTAAGTATTGTTTATATATGTATATCTAAAGGTCGATGGTAGAATAAATGGGTAAGTAAGTGTCTAAATGGATGACTTTTAAAAAAATTGATTGTATAACTGACTGATTAATTGTATCTTAGTAAATACATAGGTTAGTGAGTAATGTTTAAATATGTAAATATCTGCATCAGTCTCACACATTGAATAAGTGGCTGCATGGGTTGGTGAGTAGCTACATGAGTGTCTATATAGGTTATTAGTTGGTTTTTTGAGTATCAGTATGGGTGTCTGAGTGTTTATATGGTTTGGTGGGGGATATTACTTAGCACATAGATGCATTAATGAGTGACTCACTGTTTATATGTGTTTTGAAGACAGCATGTGTGCAGGACTGTATGGGTGGATGAGTGTGTGTATAGGTGTGTTAGTGAGTGAATGACTGTCTCAATACTGTCTTTATGACTAAGTACATATATGTTAAACTACTATATGTGAGTATTGGTGTATATAAGTGAGTATATATGTGAGTTAGAGATTTGAAGAGTTCCTGTATAACTAAGTATGTGTTTCTATAAGTGATCGTTTAAGAGAGTCAGTATGTGTATGGTTGTGTGTATAGCTGTATATACAAGTAAATGGATGTTTGATAGTTTATTTGCATGTGTGAGTATATGTGTAAGTAACTCTATGGATGAGTATCGGTGTGTTACAGGATGTAAAGGTGTATAGAACTGTTGGTGAATACATGGATGTGGAAGAAGATGTTGGAATAGGTTGTTGTAACTAGTATTGGTATCTCCATTTTCTTGTAAATGTTTGTTTCTATTTTTGAATGTGTGTATCAAATGTTATATTAGAGTGAGAGGAGGTCTGCCACTCTTTCACAAGGATGATGTCATCAGTGATGTCATTTGAGATGTCACTGACCATGTCATGAGTGATGTAATATGTGACGTCATCAGCAGTGCATTGCGGGCGCGCGAGTTATAGTTAGCTGAACTAACTATAACGGGGGAATTTCAAAGGTTTTGTATGAGTAAAATGACCAGCTAACTATAACTGGTGTGAAACCTATGGTTTTTTCAGTGAATTTCAAAGGCTTTTAAAATGCTTATTCCTAACTATAATGTGTGTGAAACCTATGTTTTTTTCAGTGAATTTGCAAGGTTTTTGAAATGCTAATTCCTAACTATAACGTGGCTGAAACCTATGGTTTTTTCAGTGAATTTCAAAGGTTTTTTAAATGGTAATTCCTAACTATATCGTGGCTGAAACCTATAGTTTTTTCAGTGAATTTCAATGGTTTTGTCAATAATAATTTTTGAATGTAATAATTGTTATATTTTTTATACTGATTACTACATTATTATAAATTATTTATTTTTAGATATATTATTTTTTAAATTACATTACATATTTTTAAAATAAATTGAACAAATTGAAAAAAAAGTGTTTTTACACCTCTCCGCAATATATTATTTTTTTAATTACATTACATATTTCTAATATAAATTGAAAAAAAATGTTTTTACACCTTTCTGCAACGCAGCCCCCTGGCGTGTTTGCAGAGGGGGAACTAATTCCCCTTGCATACTGGGGGTCCCTGGGGGCCAACTAGCCCACCTGGAACCTCCAGTATGTGCCAGGGGGCTGCATTGCAAAGAGGTGTAATGAGGCCACACCCTTTTTTACACCTCTCTGCAACGCAGCCCCCAGGCGCGTTTGCAGAGGGGGAACTAATTCCCCTTGCATACTAGGGGTCCCTGGGGGCCAACTAGCCCACCTTGAACCTCCAGTATGCACCAGGGGGCTGCACTGCAGAGAGGTGTAATGAGGCCACACCCTTTTTTACACCTCTCTGCAACGCAGCCCCCGGGCGCGTTTGCAGAGGGGGAACTAATTCCCCTTGCATACTAGGAGTCCCTGGGGGCCAACTAGGCCACCTGGAACCTCCAGTATGCGCCAGGGGGCTGATTTGCAGAGAGTTGTAATGAGGCTATGCCCCTTTTTACACCTCTCTGCAACGCAGCCCCCTGGCACGTTTGTAGAGGGGTAACTAATTCCCCTTGCATATTGGGGGTCCCTGGGGGCCAACTAGCCCACCAGGAGCCTCCAGTATACTCCAGGGGGCTGCATTGCTATGCCCTGGGGGGTGGCGGTGCCCGGGGCAAAGCATATGGTACGCGTACCATACGCGTACGTACACGGACCCGTGCGCACATGGTACGCACACCCCGCGATTTAAAATAAAAATTGGGGGGGTCCTTGGGGGTCCTTGGGGGACCCCCTGAGCAGGCCTAGAAGGTCAGGGTGCTTCTACCCTGCCCCCTTTTGGAGTGATACACGTTTATTTTCCTGCTTTCTTGCGTCTCAATCTACCGAGGCACAAGATGGCTGCCAACAATTTCTGTTTTGGAGTGTTGACAGACAGTGGCAGCCAATCAGCATGCTGCTCGTGCACGCGAAGGTCCACGCACGTACGTGCACATACGCGTACCGTACGCGTACGGTACGCGGACCCGTGCGCGTATGGTGCGCGCTTATAGATATATATATATTTTTCTTTTGATTTTCTCAGGAACTAATGGAGGGATTTACACCATTTAAGCAAAAGCGTGATCTGCGGATCAGACTCTTCCATTTTGCTAAATTTCTTGTAATTCCGTTCAGCCGTTCGGGCTGTAGCCGTGTCTAATCGTCCAATGGAAAATATCATGGGGAAAACACGTTTTGGGACCCCCCTTTTTTCTCAGCCCCCACTTGATGAATCCCCCAAAACTTTCAGGGAAGTAGCGGAGCGAAGCGGGCCATCTTCTTTGAGAAATTCGCGTAGATTCGTCTACCGGTGCCAAAGTTATTCCAAATAGAATGTTGTGGATTTCCTAAGGAAACTAGGTCCTAACTATAACTACCTACTGGCGACCGCCAGTAGGTAATATATATATATATATATATATATTTATATATATATATATATATATATATATATATATATATATTTTACCTACTGGCGGTCGCCAGTAGGTAGTTATAGTTAGGATTTTTTTCAATGCAAAATCTCAAACTTCTATTGTGAATAACTTTGGCGCCGGTTGACGAATCTGCCTGAAAATTTCTTCAGATTTGCCTCGCGGAGCTCTGGTCCTTCCCTGCGAGTTTGGGGGGGATTCATCAAGCATGTTTTCCCCATGTTAATTTCCATAGGGCGGTCGAACTCACTTTTAGCCCGAACGGCTGAATGGATTTCCACCAAACTTGGCAAAGTTGTAGGGACTGGTAGCCCGATGTGCCTTTGCTATGTCTCAAGAAATGTGCTCCAGTGGATTTTGAGTAATTTAGGTTAAAAAAAATATATATTGGGCTACATTGGGTTATATATATGTTAGAGCTCAAATGTAGCTCAATGTAGCCCAAAGATGGCCACCAGAGGCAAAAAAAACAAATGTAGCCCAAATATCAGCCAGATGTAGCCCAACTATAGCCCAATGACAGAATGTCCCAGAGTGTTCTAAAGAACAACCAGAGCGCTAACAGTCTTACTTATGACAAAAGTATGGCACACCTGAAGTCATCTTGATTGGAATAAAGTGGTAACACTTAATACATTTAATTTGAAAAGGAACAAAATGAGGGGTTTCATTTTGCCATAGAAATTTTATATATATATATATATATATATATATATATATATATATATATATATATATATATATATATATATATATATATATTCACAAAAGCATGGTTCCATTTCCCCCGTAATGGCGCTGCTTAGCGGTGCGTCGCTCACCGCGGCTGAACCAACTCGCCAATTATTCTAACAGCGTCGATCCCTTCAATCAACAAAGTGAGCCGCCACTATCAGCCAGTAATCTTGCCAAAAAGTTTTAATGTGCACAGAAATCCAACGCGTTTTGGTAGTTACATCTACCTCATATATATATATTCACTGAAAAAACCATAGGTTTCACACCAGTTATAGTGAGGGATTAGCATTTAAAAAACCTATTAAATTCACTGAAAAAAACATAGGTTTCACACCTGTTATAGTTAGGTGGAAATTTTACTCGCATAAAACCATTGAAATTCCCACGTTATAGTTATTTGGACTCACTATAACATGCGAGTGCAATGCACTGCTGATGACGTCACATATTACATCACTCATGACGTGGTCAGTGACATCACTCATGACATCACTGATGACATCTCAAATGACATCACTGATGACATCATCCAGTGAATGTGTATCTTTCTGAAAAATAAATATTTTTTATATATGTATATCTAAAGGTTGATGGAAGAATAAATGGGTAAATAAATGTCTAAATGGATGTTTTTTTTGTGTAAAATTGATTGGTTAACTGACTTATTAAATGTATCTTAGGGAATACATATATTAGCGAGTAATGTTTAAATATTTAAATATCTGTATCTGTGTCTCACTTTGTGTATAAGTGGCTGCATGGGTTGGTGAGTAGCTACATGAGTGTGTATATGGGTTATTAGTTGTTTTTTTGAGTATCAGTATCAGTGTCTGTATGGTTCGGTGGGGGATATTACTTAGAGCACAGATGCATGAATGAGTGACTCACTATTTGTATGTATTTTGAAGACAGCATGTGTGCAAGACTGTATGGGTGGATGATTGTGTGTATGGGTGGGTTAGTGAGTATGCGTTTTTATAATTGATTGTTTAAGAGAGTAAATATGTTTCCGTTTCTGTAGAAGTATGTGTAGTGGTGTGTATATAGCAGTATAATCAAGTAAATGGTTTTTTGATAGTTTATTTGCATGTGTGAATTTGTGTGTGAGTAACTATATGGATGAGTATTAGTGTGTAACAGGATGTATAGGTGCATGAGTACATATGATGAGTAAGTACATGCATGAGTGACTATATAGAACTGTTGGTGAATGAGTGGATGTGTATGTAGATGTTGGAATTACCTAATAAGTTGTTGTAATTGGTATTGGTTTCTCCTTTTTTAAGAAAATGTTAGTTTCTATTTTTGAATGTGTGTGTCAAAGGTTATTTTATGCTGATAGGAGGTCTGCCACTTTGTCACAAGGATGTTGTCATCAGTGATGTCATTTGAGATGTCATCAGTGATGTCACTGGCCATGTCATGAGTGATGTAATATGTAACGTCATCAGCAGTGCATTGCAAGCGCAAGTTATAGTGAATCCAACTAACTATAACGTGGGAATTTCAATGGTTTTATGCAAGTAAAATTTCCACCTAACTATAACAGGTGTGAAACCTATGTTTTTTTCAGTGAATATATATATATACCAACTATGCACTCAGGAGGCTACCTGTTCAGCCTATAATACAGCTCTAATTAACAAAAATCTATCTCACCAATGTTAGCTATCAATCATGCAGCAAAGGTATTTTCTGTCATTTCTGTGTTTAAAAAACACTATCATTTACAACACCAATAGCTCTAACTTTCCCAAATGCAGACTGATTGTATTGCAAATGTTTGTTACAAAAACTTGTCATTTGGCAGTCAGAGAAAAAAAGTAAACACCAGTTTCCAAATGAGCAGCAATTTATAAGAAGAAATGGCCAGACATTCGACATCTGTTTTTGAATGTGCAGCAAATGTGACAAGATAAAAATTAATCAAAACCATATTGATTGCTTATTCACCTTCTGTACTCCAGCATGGTTATTTAGGGGGTACTGCAGCGGCTGTGGGTGCAGAAGGCAGAGGACTTCAAAATCATTCTCCACTGCTGTCAGTCCTCCAAGGAAATGCCTGATGGGAAAAGTTTGCCCTTCTTGCATTACTTGATCTTCGCTTTTTTTGCCTACTTGGTGTCACTGAGAACTCCTTGGTGGAAAGTAGCTCCATTATTGATCTACCATCTATATAATTCTAGGGGGCAGATTTACAAGAAACTGATGCATCTCTGCATTATAGCAGAGATGCGCCAGTTGACTTGCGTCACTCAAAAAAACCCTTGTGCCACCATGGATGTGTCGCCTTTACAATGCGGTGCACCGTGGCACAAGGATTGACAGATGCATCACGCATCTGTTGGCGTAAAGGTAGCACATTGCTGGAGTTGTGTCTCAATCACAACGCAATTCCAGCAATGCTCAGGAATGCCTATTCCTATTATGCTGTGTCACTCCTTACACCTGCTTCATGCAGGCGTAAGGTTTTGACGCAGCGGCGTCATAGAAGTGGCGCAGTGAAATCTTGTAAATTTCAATGCATCACTTTTACAAGGCTTTCTTGCATCGGAACGCTCACCCTGCATACATTCTACCAGGTATAATGTGGCGCAGGGCTTTACAACGTGAGACATCTCTCTACATGCGTCACGTTGTAAATGTGTCGCAACGTGGCGCATTGTTTACGCCGCATCACAAAAGTGACGCAACAGCGGCGTAAAAATGTTGAAAGGGGCTTGAAAATCTGCCCCTAAATGTTTAAAGAAGTATTTGAGTATCCTTGTTTCTAGCCTGTCTCTAGTGTAGATATGGGGCCACGACAAGGAAAGTCTAGAATATGTCTCCAAAACCTCCCTTCAGTTTTATTTATTTTCACCTTCTCGTGATCTTTGCCGGGCTGCTGTCTGATTTCGAATCTGCACATAGCTGTCGAAATTAATTTGACTTGTACGCCCAGTGGAAGATGCTTCGAAGTTACCCCTACCTATTAAGCGGCAGAAATAATTCAGTGGTAGTGGTAGTGTTACATTTTATGCCAATGCTCACTGATCTCCCACTCGTAGATTATTAATTTGAGAGTGGGCATCTTGTTACACTTGTTTACTCAGTTCTCATTGTCAGATGACATTGGCGTTCACAGCCAACAAGACAACGGGACTCCGTGTCGCCCCTTTTAAATAAGCAATGGGCTCATAAGGTTTATTGTTTAAATTCTGTGCTCGCTGCAGTTAAATGGTCTTCATTTAAATTAATCCAGAATTCTAGAAGATGCGACTATTGTGGGCTGCCAAATCTTTGGAAATGCAAAGGGGAAATGAGTTTCATGAAAGATTCATACAGACAAGCATTCAAATACGCCCTCAAGTGACCATGTCAAGAATCGCTCTCCTTTAACTAACTCGTGTGTGTGAAGTTTATATATTTTCATGAAATATTCTATGGTTGCTTCTAACCCTATTAATCAGTGGCAGCTGGTGACATTTGAAAGTAGTGTGCGTAATAGCCGTGAATGAGTGCTACGTCGCAATACATTATTGAAAAAAAGATTGGGCAAATTGAGCATTTTAAGGCAAAATTGAGAGAGCAAGAAGGTTTATAAAGCAACTAGCTTACCCGTCGCGCGTTGCTGCAATCTCAGAAGAAAGGAAATTTAAGGAAACTTGTTATGATAACATTCAATTTACATTGTGTCATTTTTATTGAAACATATTCATTTTAATATGGAAAACATTTTAAAGTGTTGTTTTAATTCTGTTTATTTATTCGAGTGCTTGTGGATACACAGTATTTTTAGTTTTTCTGTCTGGTGCGTACACAAATAAATCATATGGTTTTCCGACGCGTGAGCTGGCCACATACAGTTGTCTATGTGAGAAGCACAGATTCTCCAAATCTAGTCCACACACTTGCAGCGATTGTCCTTGTGCTTTGTGGATGGTCATTGCAAAAGCGAGTTGCACCGGAAACTGTAAACGTTCAGTATTGGAAAGATTATGAGGGCTCTGGGGGGCCGGGGGGGCCGATAGTTAACAATTTTTTTTTTTTTTGCCAGAAACCTTCGCTGGAGTGTACTCAACAACTTCCCAAAGTTTCATGGCGATCGGATGAATGGTGTAGTAATGCATAAAGGACAGACAGACATACTTTCATTTTTATCTATAGAATGTGAATCTGTAGACTTGAAGGGGCAGATATATCAAGGGAATTTTTAGTCGCAAACGCTGCGATTCGCAAAAAAGCAGCGTTTACGACTAAAAATTCGCTAAATGGAATGTATGAAGAAAAATGTATAGCAAAATTAAGGAATAGCAAAATTTGCGATTCCTTAATTTTGCGTAAGCATTTAAGGAATCGCAAATTGCGATTCCTTAAATGCTATGCATCAAGCATTTCAATTTAGCGATTTTTCCTTAAGAAATCACAAACTACCACTAACTTGAAGTTGGTGGTAATTTGCGAATCCTTACACATATGCACTTTTTTGCATTTGTGAAGGTGCCATTTGGCGCACATGCATGTCCTTAGGACACTTTTGCACCCTTGAAAATATTCTCAATTTGCGATTCTCAAATTACGAATTGCAAATTGAGAATAACTTCCCATTCATTCCTATGGGCCTCCTGGCCCATAGAAATGAATGGGAAATTATTCTTAATTGCAAATTCGCAATTTGCTATTCGCAATTAAGGAATAATAAGAAATTGCTAAAAAATTGCGATTTTTAAGATACATTCCATTTTGCAATTCTCAAATAGCGATTCTCAAAAAATGGCTATTTGAGAATCGCAAATAGGTATTTTGATACATCTGCCCCGAAGTGCTTGTAATGACCTCAACACCTGCCAGTAGTGCTGAGGTGACCTGGAAGCTGCACCCTCTAACACCCGCTGGCCAGGCGTGGCCAGAGGTTATAAAATAAAGAGGCCATGACTGCTCAGGGTCTTTTGCCCGGAGCAGTAACTCGGAGTGCATATATTTATTGTGTGCGGTGGCAGCCCTTCTCCAACCTGTCTTGCGGCCATCTGCAAGCTGGCCCAAGATTTCCACAATGGTGAAGAGGGTGGTGACTCCACACACGCGCCGACTACAACCAGACACCGAAGCTAAACGTTCGCTGTGAGCGCTGGTATGCGACTACCTTTGGCGCAGGTGGCGCTGCGCAGTAAGTCTGCCAAAATCTGCCCTGTACTTGACGCAGTCTTCATTTTACGGCATCATCCCCCACCCTTCGAAGCTCCGTGGCTCTACGCTATGCACCTCGGGTCTGACACAGGCACAAGACCGTCCTGCAGCGGGAACTGTGGCTGACCGAGGCCCCCGCAGGGGGTCACTAGAGAGGTCAGCATTCTAGTGTCACCTGGGCAACCCCTCTTTCCCCATCAGGGGCAGGGACTCTGGGAGGAGTCCCCTCAGCCTGGTCGCGGCACGCTAGGGAGCATCACTTCCTGGGCGCCAGGACTTGGGGAGGGTATATAAGCCTCCCCCAGCATTTTAGCGCCCTCTTTGCGCACCTGACACACCGTCTGACTGGTCATGCAGTTAGACCACCGCTGTGGCTACCCGTGTCGGGTCGTGAGCCCAGACGACGCTTGGACATGTCACGGGATCACTAGATTATTGCATGCTGTTAATGCGCTACCCCCCCCCCCCCCCATCATTGGGGCAGTCTCGGGGCGGGCAGCTTCGCCCGACCGTTGCCGAGGGGGTGGCTGCGCTGTGGGGGGCAGAACAGATCCCGGGGACATGGGCCATCCTTCCCTGGCCGTGTCATGGCCTGCTCATGAACACTCCCGTCCCTTGTGGGCCCTTACATGTGCCAGGGGGTGGGGGTAGGCAAGCGGTGAAGCTCCCTACACATTTAGGTGGGGTGGCGGCACGAGCGTGACCGTACATACTTTAGGGACAGTGTGCCTTGCCCGATCTGGCTGCTCGACGACCTTTGCCAGCGCTGTCCCATTTGTCTTTTCCCTGCCCTGGGGTTGCAGGAGATCCTCTGCAGCGGTGCCGGTTCGCATTAAGGGCGGAGGATTGGGACAGGGGGCAGGGGCCAGAGTTTCACACTTTAACACTCTCTGGAAGTTGTTTGTTTTAGGTGTGTAAAATCGGAGCTTATCATTGTCCTTCCCTCCTCCTTTTGAAATAAGGATATTGGAGGGGCAATGTGCCGATGCAGGCCAACCGTCGAGTGCGGACACGGGTCACTGCACTGCGCGACCAGGGGCATACGAGCCCAGCACGGGCGGCTTGCGGCATAGGTTAAGGGCCCACTTCCTGGTCTTGTACGCAGTGCTTTAAATGGGCCGGTACTCACCGGTACTGAGTACCGGCACTTATTATGTTTATCCCTTCAAGTACAGGCACTTCTCTCCACGCCACGGAGAGTACCGGTACTATTGTCATATATATATATATATATATATATATATATATATATATATATTTATATATATATATTGTTCATTGTTAATTATGCGAAGGCAGGGTGGCTCCTGCCTCTATGATGATACTTCGAAGGCCAAAGTGCCCCTGTAGCCTTGTGCTGAGCCCCTGAGGAATCGGAACCTTTAAAATGCAGCTCAGTTGCATTATGTCTTTCATTTGCAGGTGTCGAGAATTTCGCCTTCACGCTGAGCTTGACAGAGCAGTGTCCATATCATTCAGACACTGCTCTGGCAATCACATTTACACTATGGTGTGAATTGTGAACACCCTGGAATCCAGGCGACCCACTGAGAGCGGCAATTGAGGAACCACTGGAGGTAAAGAGGTCAAAATGTCCTTTACCCTGCGTGAGCCTGTTGTGTGAGTGTGTGACTGCTTGTGGGTGTTTAACGGCTTGTGTGTGCGTTTATGTGTAAGGGAAAGAGGAAGATTAAGAATCTGGATAGACTGAGAAGGTGTTTTAAAGAAAGTGTGCATACTGCTTTGTATGTGTGCTCGGGCCTGTGTGAGTGTGTGCGCACACGTGAATTTGAGTATTTAAGCCCAATGCAAATAAAACATAATAATCAGAGCCACTGTAATTATGCATTAGGGTTGACTAAATTAAGCAGCAAGAAAAGGCAACTTATGCTGCATAATGCAGAATAGTTAGTGATTGTATTACTTAATTATTTTGAAATTTGTATACTTGTTCCACTTCCCTGACAATAACAGTGTGGTATCAAGAAGCTGCACTAGATAAACAAGTACTGGCAAAGCCATTAGGTGTGGTCTTGGTAACGCTAGTTCAAAAAAGATTATTGCACTAATATGCCACAAAAAAAACACATGCCTCCTATATGTGGTGAGCTGAAGCATCCAAAAATTAATTTAAATAAAAAAGGATTTACCATTGCATATAAATTAACAATATCAGTGCGCCCTACCAGGCATGTGAATTCGAATTGTTCAGTTGCGTTACAGATGGGAATTTTGTTGCAAGGCACAGGGAGAGTCGGTGATGTTGAGCATCCCTGTTGAGACTCAAACCCTGTTCTCCAGCTTCAAGTTCAACTGCTCTAGTTGTTGGGCAACATCCTCTCCTCAACTGGTTTAGGACCCCTTTTTACATGGAAGTATGATTCTTATGGTGCAAGGAAAAGCTACATTGGCCAGTAATTACTGTAACATGGAGACCTATTTTAAACAAACACAAAGACTAAAAAAATGATAAAAACTGGTAAGGAAAAAAGAATTGCCAAAGTAAAGTACTAGCCCACCAGCCTGGCAGTGAAGTGCACTTTTTAAGGCAAATTTGCCACTGTGATTAGGAAAAATTTTGTCACTCACAGTGCAAGGTGGTTAGTTGCCTTCATGGGCTGCCGCTTTACCCCTTTGCTATTTGTTGTGGTGAGTGGAAGCAGACTGTGAATGATAGCTGAGAGATCCATGGATGAAGACGGTTTAGTATAATTCCCCTCTACATGTGTACTTTTTATTTCTGGAAATTAATTTCATAAGGCTGATGAGCCGTCCAAACCTTAAAATGAAAAGGGGGTAAGCTGGGCTTCATTTTTCTGCAGGATCTGAAGGCGGACAGATACGTGATGTTCTTTTGCTGCATTTATTGTTTATATTGTCCCGAGTTAAAATGAGAAAGGACTAGGGGCGTGTGTGTGTGTGTGTCTGTGCGGGATCGTGGGGAGGGGACTGCAATTAATAGAGTCTGGCATGGCTGCATAAAATGCATTAAAAGGGTTCAGTAGATTGTGGACAGAGTGTCCAACCCCCAATAATGGGGAGTGGACACAACGCTTAGGTCCCAGGCCCCGTGAGCCGAGACTTGCACGATCCGGCGGGATGCCGGCCTTGGGCAGCCATAACCAGTTCTGACCTCCGCGCCTTCCGGCCTCACGATTGGTGGGTGACCAGAAGTGCGTCATCGTTGGGCGCCGCCATCGGGATGGCCAGGGTGGGGTATAAAGACTCCGTTCCCCTTGGCCTTTTCTCACATGGCTATCCCAGCTTCATTGTGTACTGGCCCCTGCATCCAAGACATGTCCAGCAAGCAGAGAGACTTGCAGAATCCGTCCGTTGTACTTAATGAGTTCTTTTAAGTTGTCCTTTCACTGTAGGCAGCACACCCCTGTTAAATCACCAAACTGAAAAGGAAATGTGGGATGTGAGCTGAGATTCCTTCTGTGCCAGAAGACACCCCAAGTCAGTCAGTCTTGAATATTTGATGCCTTAAACATATTTCCATGTATTACGTAGGATAGGTAGAACCAGGACCCTACAAGTTCATAGATGGTCGGTGGCTTCAAGCCGAGGGTGGCAGATGCTAAGTATTCTAAAGTGTGTTGGCAGTAATGCATGAATGGTAATAGTGTTCAAAGAATGTAATGTCATTGTGACAAGCCGTCTGGACTGATCGGCATTAAAGGCGCACCTGAGTGCCCTGGGGGCACTTCCCAACCCCACCCTGTGAGCACCATACTCACAAGTCCAGGGAAGGGTGTGTGCAGCTTTAAATCATTGGAATCAGCTGTGCCTGGTGTGGGAGCAGAGAAGGCAGCGGAGCAAACCCCCGAGAGAGGTGGAGAAGATGGAGACAACGCAGGAGGCAGGAGAAGACCGCGACGGAGCCGAGGAGCAGGAGAAAGCAGACCAGGAGACCGGGACGGCGCAAGAGAAGACTAAACAAGCCCCTGGAGGAGCCGGGATGTGGTCCGAGGAAGGCACTACGGACGGTGCCGCCGGGATCCCAAAAGCGGGTCCCAGCCTCAGGCAAGTGTTCAAAAGGGCTGGGAACACGGTGGTGGGTTGGTGGGGTGTCCAGGCCGGTTATTCCGGGTTGTAAGAGGGGGCAGGTGTTAAATCCTGTTTTCCAGAAAGGGGAGGAAGTGGGAAAGAGAGACGGGCTAAACTATCTTCAGATCCCGCCCTGTTAGAGGAGAGCCTGATAATTAGTGAAGAGGGCTGGTTCCTCTCGCAAAAACGCCCCTTCTAAAACCGAACCCCAAAGACTGAGGGTTATACATTTGGACTAACAAAACAATTAATTTTGTTGTGTAGGGAGAATAAGGCAGTGTAGTAACCGTCTTCTTTTTGTTTACCGAGGGCCCGTCCGGTGGAGTATTGTAGAAGCAGAGGGAGATAGCAGCGACAGGAAAAACGCCTGAATCCAAAACAGACAGGAACCCCGGAACCCTTGAGGGACACGGATAATTTGTGTATCAAACAATAATAAACGGTATTTAACCGAATCAAGCCTCTCCCCTTCTTGTGCAACGCGACAGTGGTGTCAGAAGTGGGATCTAGAAGACCATAACGCTGGTCACGGGAAAAGAGAAAGGACGGCACCAGGCACACCAGTCACACCTATCCAGTTCTAAGTTCACGGAACAATGACCCAGCCAATACGGATGGACGAGATGCTAACCCAACTGGCTGAGGGCCAGCATCATTTACAGCTTGTGATGGAGACACAATCGGCGGAAGCAAAGGGAACACTTGCAAGAAGCACTACTAGCACAAGTCGGACTTATGGCCCAAACCCAGACCCTCCAGGACTCTGCCATACAACGGCTCACCGACACGATAGCCAGTACAAAGGTGCACCCAAATGTGCCAAGTTCGGTGCTTCAAAAATACAGAGCCGGTGTAAACCCGGATTTTCTCTTTACACATTTCGAGCGTGTAGCTAGTATGCACAGTGGCCAGAAGAAAGATGGGGTCAGTATATCGCCCCCTTACTGTCGGGGGAACTCCAAATAGCCTATCAGGCTGCAAAGCCCGCTGGTACCACTCCCTATGCTACCATAAAGAAAACAATATTAGAGAGACTTGGGTGCGACCAGGAGCAGTTCCTGCAAACGCTTCCGCGAAGAAAGATGGCAAACACAGGACAACCCCAGAGCCTATTTCTACCGCATACAGAATCTAGGTACAAGGTGGCTACAACCCCACACCTCAAGCAAAGAGGAAGTAGTTGAAAGAGTCCTGTTAGAACAGTTCATTGACGGACTCCCTGCCACCACCCGGGCGTGGGTAAGACAGCATCCCAATTTGACTGTCAACAATGCTATCGATTTGGCTTGTGCCCACTAGAGGACCCCAGAAGCACAACCCTTTACACCCCGTATACCCAATGCAGTCGTACACTGGTGGAGAGCTATAAACACAGCTTCCCTACCACCCACACCAAGACCTCTCATAAACCACAGATTCCTACCCCGGCCCCCTGGAAAGGAAGGGAGTCAAACGCCTCAATGCTTTATTACGCGGAAGGGGTCACATCGCTCGTAACTGTCCGCATAAAACAAACAATGCAGAACCCATGGAAGTAGGCTACATGAAGAGTAGGGTCTTGTGGGCAGGAGAAGGCAAGGAAGCCTATCATCTCTCCCTCAAAATCAACGGCATCATGACTCTAGTCGTGATCGACTCTGGTTGCCGGCATTCTGTTATCGCAGAGGATCGGGTTCAACAGACCCAGTGGCAAGAGGGAGAACAGGTGGCAATCACATGCATCCATGGGGACCAGAAAGAATACCCGGTGGCCATTGTCACCCTAGAAAACAAGGGCCAACAGGATCGTTTAAGGGTCGGAGCCATCCCTCGATTAGTAGAAAAAATTATCATAGAAACTGATTATACCGGATTTCCTGCTCTGCTCACACAGGCCATTGAAGAAAGAGACACTCAACGCTGGCTACAGGACGCCTCGCTGTTCTCCTCTGAAATGGTTTCGGGTGTGTATAAAGAAAAGAAGTCTCGCAGAGAAAAAAGGGAAGGGAAAAGAATGGCGGTATTGAACGGTCGGGTTAAACCGTCCTCCGCTTCCACCTCTGTAGGTACCGACCCAGAAACCAAAGCACCAGCCAGTTTTAGAGCTGAGCAGAGGGAAGACCCAACCTTAGGCCATGCCTGGGCAAGGAATATAAATGACGAGGAAGACCAGGTAGGACCTTGTTTTATTGTGAATAAAGGACTATTGTATAGGAAAGTCACCAAGAATACTGAATCAATATAACAACTTCTAGTACCCCTTGCTTACCGCACCCAGGTTTTGTATCTGGCCCACAAGCAAGCAGGGGGGATGACTATGGGAGAGAAAAGACAGAGGAGTATCTGCTCAGGCGGTTTTACTGGCCAGGGTTTTTTTTCCGATCTCCGCAAATATTGTACTGCCTGTACCAAATGTCAACTCTTGAATCCTCCCCACATTCCCAAAGCCCCTTTGTGTCCCCTTCCTATCATAGACATCCCTTTCATCAGGGTAGGGACGGACTTGGTTGGGCCCCTAGTTACCTCAACCCGAGGTTACCAATACATCTTGGTCCCAGTTGATTGTGCAACACAGTATCCTGAGGCCATTCTCCTGTCTAGTATGACCACCTCCAGTGTAGCCCAGGCCATGAATTACCTTCTTTAGCAGAGTAGGGTTCCCAAAAGAACTTCTCACCGACCAAGGGACACCTTTTATGTCCAAACTCATGGCACAAATATGCACCCTACTGGGAGTGAAACAGATCTGTACATCAGTCTATCATCCCCAGACAGATGGCCTGGTAGAACGCTATAACCAAACTATAAAAACAATCCTGAAAAAGACTGTATCAGAAACAGGCAGGGACTGGGATAGGCAGCTGCCCCTCACTTTATTTGCTAAAAGAACCCACAATCCTCCACTGGCCATAGCCCTTTTGAGCTGGTCTTCGGGAGGAAACCCCGGACTTTAGTTGATATGGCAGCTGAAAGGTGGGAGGAGGAGGAAGACTTTATTAGAGTATGCAGCCAAGCTCAAGGACAGGCTGACGACCCTATGGGATAAGGTCTGTATACACCTAGAAGCAGACCAAGGAAAACAAAAAGCCGACTATGATAAACAGGCCACTCTTAGACATTTTCTCGTTGGAGACAAAGTCTTATTCCTACTTCCTTCTTCTGATAACAAGTTGTTAGCTCACTGGCAGGGCCCTTATAGCATTCTCGCCCAGGTGACCCCTGTTACCTATAGAGCAGCCGTCCCCCAAACAGGTAGGGCAGGCCAAATATACCATGTAAACCTGTTGAAAAAGTGGACAGACGAACCAGACATAGCTGCAGAGGTGCCCCCTAATCTATATGTTACAAACAGTAAGCCCCTGGACATCCGGTTTCCCTCGAGGACTAAAGACCCCGGTATCATGAAGATACCTCGTGGTACCCAATTAACCATAGAACAAAATACGACCCTTAGTAGGCTCCTACATATCCACCGAGACACCTTCTCGGTAATCTCACGAAAAACACAGATAGTACAGCACGATATAGACACTAAGGGAGCTCGCCCTATTAGAAAGAGACCGTACAGGATCCCCGAGGCCAAGCGGATACTCGTGGAGAGGGAGGTTGAGGACATGCTCAGTATGGGGATAATCGAATTCTCCAGCAGCCCCTGGTGTTCCCCTATTGTTTCATTTCCAAAGCCCAATGGGACCATTCGTTTTTTTGTAGACTATAGAAAGGGGAACGAGGTATCCCGTTTCGACTCATACCCTATGCCCCGGGTAGAGGAATTACCAGACAGGCTAGGGACTGCCAAATACATGAAAACATTGGATCTGACAAAGAGTTATTGGCAAATCTCACTCACCCCTAGAGCCCAGGAAAAGACAGCATTCGCTACCCCATCCGGGCTGTACCAATTCAGGGTCTTCCCCTTTGGGTTACTTGGAGCTCCTGCCACCTTTCAGAGACTGATGGGCGTGATTCTAAGGCCCCACCATAAATATGCAGCTGCCTACCTGGATGACATAATCATCTATAGTAACACCTGGAAGGAACATCTTGAACACCTCAGGGATATATTCACCTGTCTACGTACTTCTGGTCTGACGGCTAACCCAGAGAAATGTATGCTAGCCACGGACAATGTCCGCTACCTGGGGTATCACATCCAGGGTGGGCAGATCCGTCCCCAGGTGGATAAAGTGAAAGCCATCTCTTAGCTCAAGAAACCCACTACAAAAGAGGGTATCCGTGATTTCCTGGGTTTAGTGGGATACTATAAACGATTTGTCCCCGATTCTCAGAGAAGCGGCACCCCTCACTGACATGCTAAAAAAGACACATCCTAACGCTATCCCAGTGTGGTCGCTGGAACAAACCCGAAGTTTTGAACGCCTCAAAGCCCATCTATGTCATCACCCTGTGTTGAAATGTCCCGACTTTTCGTCCCCATTCACATTGCAAACGGGCGCCTCTGACCTTGGCCTGGGGGCCGTTTTATCCCAAGACTCCTCTACAGGCACTTTGCAAGCCATGGTCTTCCTAAGCAGGAAACTGTTACCCAGGGAACCGAATTATTCCACAATTGAAAAGGAATGCCTGGCCATACGCTGAGCATTCCAGGCCCTGCAATACTATCTCTTGGGTCGCCCTTTTTCCCTGCTTACGGACCATGCACCCCTGGTTTGGTTGGCTAGACATTAGGACACTAATGCCAGAATACTACGTTTGTTTCTAGCTTTGCAACCCTTTTCGTTCCAGGTCACTCACCGCCCTGGGGCACTTCAGTCTAACGTGGACTATCCTTCCCGTGCCCCCGTGTCTACATGGCCCGATCGGCCATGCCTGGAGGGGAGGCTCTGTGACGAGGCGTCTGGACTGATCGGCATTAAAGGTGCACCTGAGTGCCCCGGGGGCACTTCCCAACCCCACCCTGTGAGCACCATACTCACAAGTCCAGGGAGGGGCGTGTGCAGCTTTAAATCATTGGAATCAGCTGTGCCGGGTGTGGGACCAGAGAGCAGAGAAGGCAGCGGAGCAGAACCACTGAGAGAGACGTAGAAGTTGGAGACGACGCAGGAGGTAGGAGAAGACCGCGACGGAGCCAAGGAGCAGGAGAAAGCAGACCAGGAGACCGGGACGGCGCGAGAGAAGTGTAAGAAGCCCCTGGAGGAGCCGAGACGTGGTCCGAGGTAGGCGCTATGGACGGTGCCGCCGGGATCCCAAAAGAGGGTCCCGGCCTCAGGCAAGTGCTCAAAAGGGCTGGGAACATGGTGGTGGGTTGGTGGGGTGTCCAGGCCGGTTATTCCGGGTTGTAAGAGGGGGCAGGTGTCACATCCCGTTTTCCCGAAAGGGGAGGAAGTGGGAACAAGAAATGGGCTAAACCATCTTCAGGGACCGCCCTGTTACAGGAGACCCTAATAGTTAGTGAAGAGGGACGGTTCCTCTCGCAAAAACACCCCTTCTAAAACCGAACCCCAAGGACTGAGGGTTATACGTTTGGACTAACAAAACAAATTAATTTGTTGTGTAGGGAGAATAAGGCAGTGTAGTAACCGTCTTCTATTTGTTTACCGAGGGCCCATCCGGTGGAGTATCGTAGAAGCAGAGGGAGACAGCAGCGACAAGGAAAACGCCCGAATCCAAAACGGACAGGAACCCCTGAACCCTTGAGGGACATGGATAATTTGTGTATTAAACAATAATAAACCCTCTTTAACCAAATCAAGCCTCTCCCCTTCTTGTGCAACGCGACAGTCATCTTTAGGGATAACTGAGCTAAAATAATGAGATGCACATAGTGTTACTAATAATCTACTCTAGAATATTTAGCTATTCACCTTCTGACACCAACTAAGGACGATGTAAGAAGAGCAGGTGTGAGGGAGACACAATTACACATCTGCCTTCGTGCTTGGCTGTACCACGCCTGGGCTGGGGGATTCATGACTCACAAAGAGAGATAGTTGAGATGTTTGACATCCCCCTTCCAGACGCTAAAAATGTTTGTCATTGATTTGTTTCTATGGAGCTTAAAAACCATGAACTAACACAGGTCCCACCCATCCCTGCCTCTACCCTTCTCTGCACGCCCACTGCAGACCCAGTATGACAGTGCCCAAATCAACGTACTAAACTACCAACACCCAGTCCTCCACAGTGCTGAAATCAGATTGCATATAAGAGGAGATGAGGATGAGCCCTTTAAATGAGGATCTCTTGAAAACTATGGTGTTAATGGAGGGAAAATGCCCAGAACTGTACAAATACTGTTTGGTGTTACCTGGTTTAAAAGAAAAAAATGATAAAGCAGTAGTCTAGGAATGTGCATGTTGAAGATGCTGTGCCAGGGTTTTCCACTGCAATCTCCTTTCATGTAGTAAAGATAGGTGGAAGGACCATGGCTAAGAGTTATTAGAGAGATACTTTTCAATTGTATTTCCTGTTAGCTTTCCTGAGAATGAAGAAAAAAGGATGAGAAACTCCACATATAAGTTAAAGCTAAAAGTCTCCTTTCTGTTTCACAAGTTTTTGCATGCATGCCATTATGAACTAAGTGCTATTCTTCGTGAGCTCATCCTGGTCTTTTCATGGTCAGTGTTCTCTGTGAGAAACAAGGTACCGAGCAAAGATCTGAAATTCCAGAGGCAAGGTCTGATAGGGCTGAACAAGGACCCCACATCACTGGCACAAGATACTACGTAGGTTGCCCAACATCACTCAGTGCTGGCTAAATACAGCAACGGCTCATGATCAGACAAGGAAGGTTTAAAAATCACAGTGTTGAGCAGTGTGAAAACATTTCTGGCCAAAGACCACACAGAATATGTCAAGATCACTTTAAGTGCAATGGGCTGCATACATATTTTAGTAGTTAAATAACAGCAAATTGCCTATTAATTACTAAGCATGTATTATGTGACATGTGCAGAGGGACATATGGGGAATTTGAGATTACCAACAAATCAGTCTGACCCTGTGCCTCATGGTAACAGTTCAGCCCGAACTGCCAAGCCATGCCTTCCCTGGACCGGAAACAAGCTTCCTAGGACCGGTTTCTGGCATTACAGCCGTCTTCAGCCAGGCTTGCTTGAATCGAGTAGCAAAGTGAGCAAGGGACTCACGTCTGAGCATACCCTGCCAACTTATAGCGAACAAAGCGGTACAAAAGGGGGTGGTGATGTATGGAGCATCTGAACCAATCAAACACTCACAGCCTCTCACCAGTCCCAGGATGCTTGTTTCCGGTCCTGGGAAGACATGGCTTGGCAGTTCGGGCTGGACTGTTCGCATGAGGCACAGGGTGAGACTGATTTGCATATGGCCGTGTCTGAACTGGGGTGGCAGAGTGAGCTAAATAATGGTGATGGATTAAACCCAAATCAGTTGACTGGGGTTGAGTGTTTGATTTGCTCAAACGCTCCATCCATCATCCCCTTTTGTATCGCTTTGTATGCCCTAAGTTGGCAGGGTATGCTCAGACGTGAGTCCCTTGCTCACTTTGCCACTGGATTCAAGATAGCCTGGCTGATGAGGATTATGAATCGGAAACTGGTCCCAGGATGCTTGTTTCCGGTCCAGGGAAGACATGGCTTGGCAGTTCGGGCTGGACTGTTCCCATGAGGCACAGGGTCAGACTGATTTGCATATGGCCATGTCTGAACTGGGGTGGCAGAGTGAGCTAAAGAATGGTGATGGATTAAACCCAGATCAGTTGACTGGGGGTGAGTGTTTGATTTGCTCAAACGCTCCGTCCATCATCCTCTTTTGTATCGCTTTGTATGCCCTAAATTGGCAGGGTATGCTCAGACGTGAGTCTCTTGCTCACTTTGCCACTGGATTCAAGATAGCCTGGCTGATGAGGATTATGAATCCGAAACCGGTCCATGGATGCTTGTTTCCGATCCAAGGAAGACATGGCTTGGCAGTTCGGGCTGGTCTGTTCCCATGAGGCACACGGTCAGACTGATTTGCTTATGGCCATGTCTGAAATGGGGTGGTGGAGTGAGCTAAAGAATGGTGATGGATTAAATCCAGATCAGTTGACTGGGGGTGAGTGTTTGATTTTCTCAAACGCTCCGTCCATCATCCCCTTTTGTATTGCTTTGTACGCCCTAAGTTGGCAGGGTATGCTCGGACGTGAGTCCCTTACTCACTTTGCCACTGGATTCAAGATAGCCTGGCTGATGAGGGTTATGAATCCGAAACCGGTCCCAGGATGCTTGTTTCCGGTCCAGGTAAGACATGGCTTGGCAGTTCGGGCTGGACTGTTCCCATGATGCACAGGGTCAGACTGATTTGGATATGGCCATGTCTGAACTCATATGGCCCTCTGAAGGAGAGGCAAGCCCATTGTCTGAGGGCTGCTGGAAAGTATGCGCTGCACATTTTATGTCTGAAACTGTTTTTAAATACCTGAATTACTGCTATCATTATTTTTTTATTGTATATAAATCTATCTGCCTGGTGTTGCTGTTGTCACTCTTGCCACCTCTGCCCCACAGTACCTGATAGTTGCTGCTTCCGCCCTCCGCATTAGCGCAGTCGGCGGTCTAGTTTGTTGCGGCCGCTGCACAGCAGGGCCGTGTGGTGGGTGGGGAGGAGTCACAGGATATTTAATCCCCGGATGGATCTAGTGCGCAGCGCATGCGCACAGCGGGTGCGCTGCTGGCGCGCCAGATGCAAGCCCGTCTGCGCCAAGCCGCGCCAGGCCGGGACCAGGACCCTTGGACCCGTCCTCTGCTATTCGAGGCAAGAGCTGTACTCCGTGAACAAAGATAGCCACGTATTGCAGCCTCCTACCCTTTTGAAACTTTAACAACACGGGCTTCTGAGACCACACCTCAGCTGCAACCCGCTGGCTGAACCTGTGAAGCCCCCTAGTGGGAAGCAGGAAAAGATAGCCGGTTATATGAACTGTAGGTTTGCGCTGTTAAATACTCGTTTATTGAACAAACATAGTTTAGAGGTCATTTCACTCCTGCAAAAGGCCAGTCTGGATTTTCAATGTGTCACAGAAACCTGGCTGGATGAGAACTCTACGCCGGACCTGGTTGCTGCGCTGCCGCCGGATTTCATTGCTATCTACTGCAACAGAACAAGTAACACTAGGGGTGGGGGGGTCGCTTTTCTGTCTATTCAAGCACTGAAAACGGAAACTCTATGCCTAGAACACATTGCGAGGGCTGAGGTTTTAGGTGTTAAGCTCTGTTCCTCACGGGACTGCCTAGTTGAACTGATAGTGTACCGCCCTCCACACACGCCAGTTGCCTTAATGGAACCTTTCCTGGAGTTGGTCCAGGACCTGCGTGCCCGGTACAAGGAAATGTTAGTACTCGGAGACTTTAACTTCCACTGGGAAATTATCCCAAAGAAAGGCCAGGTGCAACAATTAGAGGATGCCCTAACTGCTTTAGGTCTGAATCAACTGGCGGCCGGTCCCACTCATGAAAAGGGGAACACCTTGGACCTGATAATAATAATAATAATAATAATAAATCATTTATAAAGCGCCTGGCTACATAGAGAACAGTGTGTCCCCGTGCTAACTGCTGATAGATTACCAATGGCCGATATGCCAGGCCGAAGGACTTACAGAGTGGGAAACAAGTGTGCTTTTAATTTCCTCCGGAAACTAATTTCAGACGGCTCCATCCTAAGATGCAGAGGGAGTGCGTTCCAGTGTTTGGAGGCCAAATACCTAAATGAGCGTCCGTCCATTCTGGCCCTAAGGATGCGAGGAGTTTTAAACAACATCACGCCAGAAGATCTTAGATTCCGAGTGGGGCGATGAATGATAAGGAGATCTTTTAAATAGTCCGGGCCTTTGTCCTGAGCAATGCGATGCGCATAGCTGAGGACTTTAAATTTTATTCGCTCCCTAATAGGAAGCCAATGGAGCTTGGCCAGGGCTGACTTCCCCGAGGCTCTGCGCGGGAGCCCAAGCACTAGGCGAGCGGCGGCATTCTGCACGCACTGCAGTTGATGAAGGGCTTTTTGATTTAGTCCTATCAACATGGCATTTCCATAATCAAGGTGAGGAGTCACCATAGCATGGACAATAGTTTTTCTGGCTACGGGGGGGAAGATCTAGGACCTTACGGAGAACCTTCAGTAAGCCAAAGCACCTCCCTGTGACCTTGTTGACATGGGTCTTATACGAGAGGTTGGAGTCCAGCATTACGCCAAGGTTTCTTACCGACTCCATCGGGATGGGGGGACTCCCTAATTCATTAGGCCACCAGAGCCGTGACCAAGCTGATGTCGCTCTCCCGACCACGAGCAACTCAGTTTTTTCGCCATTAAGGCGCAGGCAGTTATTGTTCATCCAAACCGCCACTGCTGACATGCAGTTCGAGAAGTTGCTTGCATCTTCCCTGCGGTCGGGTGTGAGCTTAAACACCAGCTTTGTGTCGTCAGCATAGCTAACAATATCCACCCCAAATGCCTCCACCACACGAGCCAGGGGTTCCATATAGATATTAAACAAGGTAGGGCTCAAACTAGAGCCCTGAGGAACCCCGTGGCTTACCTTACGTAGGAAGGATCTGAAGGGTGGACAGTGTAGCTGAAAGCTTCTGTCGGCTAAGAAGGATTGTAGCCAGGCATACACTGACCCTGTCACCCCCATCTGTGTCAGGCGGGACAACAGCGTTGAGTGCAGCACGGTGTCAAATGCTGCACTCAGGGGCATTGCCTACGCTGTCTATCCCCCTCACCATCTCCCCTTGCTCGTGGTCAGATCATTTCTTGTTGCAAGGCCATTTTTCTTTTATTACACAGACTACACAGGGCCCTTTGAAATGGAATACGCGGCGCAGTTGGAACAAAGTCAATGGCAGTGATTTGATGGCTTTTTTTTCCAACCTTGCCCCATCAAAGAGTAGTACTCTAGATATGGAAAGTGCCGGCATAAGGATATAGGATGAAGATAGTTGTTTATTTCAGGAATTCTTTTTAGACTGTGGCGTGTAGGATGTGTTAAAATTTTGTTTTGTGTTGTCCATTTGTACTTTGGTGCATTGTTTTAATATCTTTGACTTTGTGTACTAAAGTGCATTTTATTGACAACCATTTTATTGCTCAATGTAATTGTACCCATAACGAAGGGAGATATGTTGTATCTTGAATCTTCCTGCTGCTCAGCTAGAGTGCTTGTGAAATAGAATGTTTGATGATTGGAATGTTGCTGTGCTGTGAATGTCAGTTGAGTGAGGGCTGAGCAGCAGGACAGCTGCTCCTGATGGGGTTAACATTATAACTTAACATCTTAATTAATAAAGTAACTTAAGAACCTACAGTTCCAGCTTCTTTCTGATTATTATTATGAATATTTTGGCAACATTTGGTGATCACTGTCAAGAAGAATCTACGCGTGCAAATTAAAAAAGAAAAGAAAAGAGTGAAACAGTCAAGAGAAATAAAAGGTGAAGAGAGTGTAACTGGACTGTAAAAGAACATCGTTGGAAAAGACCAATTTTGAGGTAAATGACTTTTATCTGATGAAGTATGCTTGTTTCTAATATTGTCTGGCACAAAAAGGAAGAACCCCATCAGTGACCTTACCATCGGTCGCCCTGATACACAGGTGTGTCAGATGAATGTGATTCAAGAGATTAAATTCAGCTGTGGTCTTTGGTTGTTAAAGTTGGCTGGTTCTTCGGGGGCATAAAATCGAGCCTCGGAGAAAAGTGAAAGGCATTTGTCAGATGGTGTATGATTCCCGAGTATTTGAGGAATTAAAAAAAAAACGAGTTCAGGGGCAGGAAATCGAGCCTCTGTGGGACAGTGAAATCGAGTCACGGTGTTGAAAGGATGAAAATTTGGGTTTGCTAAAAAAAATTTAAACATAAAATTATTCTCAAACACAATGCTGTTCCCAAAGTACATAAAGTACGCAATATTCCTTTGGCTTTAAGGGAATCTGTTAAAAAAGAACTTCAGAGATTATGTGACCTGGATGTAATTGAGAAAATTGAATCCTCAGAGTGGCTTTCTCCTGTAGTGGTGGCCCACAAGCCTAATGGTAAAATTCGACTTTGTGTTGATATGCGCGATTTAAATTCCAATGTGTGGGTTGATAGGCATCCTCTACCCAATATTGGAGAAATGTTCTCTAAACTTAAGGATGCATCTATCTTCACCACATTGGATTTATCTAACGCATATCATCAGATTGCCCTTCACGAAGATAGTAAACATCTTACATCTTTTATAACCACTGAGGGTGCCTACAGGTATAAGAGAATGCCTTTTGGCTTAGTGTCCGCGTCCTCAGTGTTTCAGCGGGTCATGCACAACATGTTCAAAAATGTTCCTAATGTATTATATTTTCAGGACGACATATTAGTTTTCGGCAAAGATGAATGTGAACATTCTGAAATTTTATTTAAGGTCCTGTCCATCTTACAAGACAATGGTCTTACCCTTACCAAGGAAAAGTGTAAATTCAACAAAGATTCCGTAGATTATCTTAGCCATTCCATCAGCAAAGAGGGCATTTCTCCCAAATTGAGTTTAGTTAAGGCTATTGAGAATGCTCCTGAACTGGTTAACAAGGATCAGCTCAGATCCTTTCTTGGTTTAGCCGAGTATTATGCAAAATTCATTCCTTCCTTTTCTGATAAAACTTCTCACTTACGGAAGTTGATGAAAAACCAACAACAATTCATTTGGGATGACGATTGCAAAGATCAATTCAATTTTGTAAAAAAATGCATTGTTTCTGCTCCTGCCTTATCTCCGTTTGATACCAATTGTAAATCATTTATTGTCACTGATGCAAGCAATGTTGGCGTTGGTGCGGTGCTGATGCAGAAGCAAAAAAGTGGTTTTGTCACTATTGCTTTTGCATCGAGACCGTTACGTGGCGCGGAAACAAAATATTCTACTTTGGAAAAAGAAACCTTGGCTTGTTGGTGGGGAATTGAATATTTCCGCAGATATGTTTATGGTACAGATTTTGTTGTAGGCTCTGATCATCGTCCCCTAGTGGATCTTTTTACGACTAAAGGATGTGGTAAAGCCACTTCCAGAATTGCAAGATGGCAGTATAAGTTACAAGATTTTCATTTCTCAGTTGAATACATTCCTGGAGCGAAAAATGTCCTTGCTGACTTCCTTTCTAGGTTACCTGTAGAAGATGATAATCATGTTGCTCCTGATGATGATCCTGATAAAGTTGTGTCAATCTGTGAGGTGTCCAATTGTTGCATCCGTGAAGATGATTGGGTACTGGCTTGTGGTGATGATCGTGATTACTTGGATGTCTTGTCTTATGTCAAAAATGGTTGGCCTTCCAAGAACAGTTTATCTCCCAGCATTTTGCCTTACTTCCAAGTAGCACAAGAGCTTTCCATCCAGGGTGAAACTTTATTGAGAGGTTTGCTTTTGGTTGTACCACACGGTTTAAGAGACACCGTTTTAGACATGGCTCATGAGGGTCACCCGGGCATGTCCAGTATGAAAAGGAGAATAAGGAGTGAATTTTGGTGGCCTGGTGTCGACAAGTTGATTGAGAAAAAGGTAAGATCTTGTGTTGAATGTTGTGTGAGTGATAAATCGCAAAAACCTATAAAATATCAACATGATTCTATCTCGAGACCTTCTAAACCCTGGGAATGCGTTTCTATAGACATTGCTGGTCCGATGTCTTTAGGTCGTAGTCCAGTCTATGCCATTGTCTTGATAGACCAATTCTCCAGTTGGCCTGAGGTGAAATTTGTTCCCCATGTATCTTCTAGGGTAGTTATCGACTTCCTAAATTCAATTTTTGAAAAAGAAGGTTTCCCTACTTCCATCCTTTCTGATAATGGCACACAGTTCACCTCTGCGGAGATGAAGTCCTTTTGTTGCAACCATGGTATTTTGCACAACCGCTCTTCTGTATATTATCCTCAAGGTAACGGCATGGTAGAGAGGTGGATCAGGGTGCTCAAGGAAGGTTTACAACTTGCTGTGTGCAATGGTGAGAATTGCTACGATGCTGTTAGGAAACTCTTGTGGAGTTATAGGAATACTCCAAAGTCCGATGGTGATTTGTCTCCTTTTGAAAAAATGCGGGGGAGAAAGGGTGTGTGTAACATGAGTCAGCCCTGGATGAGGGATCTTGTCGATGGTAAATTCAGGAAACGTAATGTTCCTGTGGATTGTGCTAATACCAACAATCCATGCAAGGTTGGAGATTGGGTACGTGTGAGAAAGTCTGGTTTTATTAGATGTGGTGTGTCGCACTTCTCCGACCCTTTGCTAGTTGTTAGAGTGGGTAGGCAAGTTGTGGAATTAACAGACGGTAATGTTTGGAGCCTCTCCAAGGTTGTTAAAGTTCCGTCTCTATGTATGAGGCCATCACCTCCTAGTGGTTCTTCTTCTCCCAACCAGTCAGGAACCTCTCATTCTTCCAATTCATGTCACCTTCCTACAACCTCTCATCCTCACCTGCTTGTTCCCATTTCCTCCCGCAAAATGTGTACTCCCCGTCTAAGGAAACCTCCCACTTGGCTCAAAGACTACAACGTCGGAAAATAATTTTCTTCATATCAAACTGTTATGTTACCTTTATTCATTGTATAACATGTATGCATTTTATGTTATTATATTTTCTTTTTTCTTTTCTAGAAAGGAGGATGTGTTGTATCCTCGTGTATCTTCTCGTGCTCGCCTCGCCGCATGCACTGGAACTTGGAATCCTTTGTGTCGGTATTCCATGTGTGCCTATGCAGCGGTTGGCGTGGGCTCTTGTTCTTCCTCTCTCGGCATATGAAATAAATCATCATAAATCACCTAACGACCTGCTGCCTCCGTTTTCATTACCCGATTACTTCACCGCCGTCATGTAAATTCTTAAGGAGGCGGTGGAGACGGTAGCGCCAGCGCGCAAGGTTAGAGTGGCCGATAAGAACAAGGCGGCCCCCTGGTTTAACGAAGCGCTGCGGCAGCATAAACAATTCCTCCGCTAATATGAAAGAGCATGGCGAAAAACCTATGACTCTATCACACAGGCAGCCTATACCACAAAATTTGCCGCCTGTAAAAAAGCTATTCTAATTCAGAAAGCTGCTTTTTATGAGACTAGGATTACTGAAGCAGCCAATCCACAGAAAGAGATTTTTAAGGTTCTAAACGAACTGAGGAAAGAGAGAAAAAAAACCCGGTTTTCACACAAATTGACTGTCAAAAATTCCAGACTTATTTTATGGTAAAGATCAGCGATCTGCTGGTGACTATCCAGAACACCCCAACTTTCCCATGCACTCTTGTGCCAAAAATGTATTTTCCTGGGGTGGATGTTACTCTGTCCTCTTTCCCTCCTCTTACAGATGAAAACTGACTGTGCTAGCGGGGAGGGTGAAATCAGGCTTCCCCTCTGACCCCTGCCCCCCTAAGATTTTTAGATTGGCTTTACCCAGTATAAAGGACAGGGTGCTCCAGCTCCTTAATCATTCTTTGGCTACCGGACCGGTCCCAAGCAATTTCAAGGAGGCGCGGGTGATCCCGCTGCTAAAAAAACCAGGAGCAGATGAGAAGGATCTGAAGAATTTCAGACCTATCTCACAGTTGCCATTTCTAGCAAAAATATTAGAACAACATGTGCTGCAGTCCCTTGCTTGTTACTTGGTGACCAACCATCTTCTTGAACCCAACCCGGCGTGCTTCAGGCCACACTATAATACGGAACTATTTATGCTTTCCATATTGGATGAGATGAGAACGAGAGCGGATAGGAAGGCGCTGTGTGCTCTGATCCTGCTGGATCTATCCGCAGCTTTTGATATGGTGAATCACAGTCAACTTATGTCGCGTATTGCTGACCTAGGGATCCAGAGCACTGCCAGCGCTTGGTTAGCTTCCTTCTTTAGAGATCGCTCCCAAAGAGTCTAACTAACAGACCTGGTATCACACCGTGGGACCTTGGCATGAGGAGTGCCTCAAGGATCAGCCCTGTCCCCTTTGCTTTTTAATGTCTATTTGCAGCCTTTAATCGCAGCACTAACTCAGCTGGATTGTAGGGTATATAATTATGCAGTCGACACCCAAATTCTGAATCAAATAGATCAGTCGCATACATCGCAGGCGAATATGCAAGACATTCTGAAATTCACAGTGAATTGGATGTTGGCAAACTCTTTAAAACTAAACCCGGATAAAATGAAGGTGTTGGCGGTTACAACAGTAGCAAACCCCTGGAATGAGCTGTTCTGGCCTAATGAATTGGGACAGCCTCCAGAACCAGCGTCCGTAGTAAAAAGTCTTGGGATAAAAATTGACATTACACTATCAATGTCCCAACAAGTTGCAGCAGTGGTAGGAACTTGTGTAGGACTGCTGCGACAACTCCGGAAACTGTCATCGCTGCTATCCTTCTCAACTATCCGGACGGCGGTCTCAGCTCTGATCCTGGCCCGTCTAGATTATGTTAACTCCCTCTTCGTTGGGCTACCAAAAAAATCTTTGGCGAGGCTTCAAGGCATTATGAATGACGCAGCTAGGCTGATCTTCAAAAAACCCAGGAGGACACATGTCACTTCGTTGCTGCAGGACTTACACTGATTACCAATATCCCAGCGAGTGAAGTTCAAAAGTCTCTATTTCACTCACAAAGCCATTTATGGCTCGGCCCGAACTTTATCAAGGATAAATTGATCCTTTACGCTCCCAACAGGAGGCTGCGGTCTTCAGAAGCTTGTCTCCTGGTATGTCCACGTTTCAAGCGCTCAACGCTGGGGAGGAGAGCCTTTTCAACCACAATACCACCATTATGGAACAGACTTCCGGAAAGCTTGTGCAAAGAGACCACCCTGCTCACTTTCAGGAAGAGATTAAAAACTGTTTTCTTCCTGGAAGCTTGGGGCTCTATGTGAAGCACTCCTTACCTTCTGCCTTTCTTTATTTGGCCCCTCTTGGACCTTTTGGTGATAATGCACTATACAAATGCCCCTTAACAATAACAATAACAATAACTGGGGTGGCGGAGTGAGCTAAAAAATGGTGATGATTAAACCCAGATCAGTTGACTGGGGGTGAGTGTTTGATTTGCTCAAACGCTCTGTTAGACCTGACCTCATTGGCTTGAGTCTCTCCTCCATTTTTTTTTCTGACCTCCTCTGTTTACGATGTTTTTGCTGGTATATCGCTTTGGGCACTGTGCCACTGCTGATCAGTGCCACAGTGCAAGTGCTCCCTATGTAAAATTGCTGTACTGATTGAATTCCATGTTTGGCTTATTTGGTTTAATATCAGTCCCTAGTCTAGTGCACCAGGAGTGCCAGGGCTTGTAAATACAAATGCTGCTCGTGGGCTTGCAGCACATGTTGTGCCACCCACAAGAGCGGCCTAGTAAAACTATGTCTAAAGGTCTGCCATTGCTAGACCTACGTGCAGTCTGGTACTGTCACGCTGACTGCGCAAGTACATCTACTTGCCAGTCCCTAAACCTTCCCTTAACTTCATGTTAGTCACCCCTATGGTAGGCCCACGAGCAGGGTGCATTGTAAGCATAAGGTAGGACAGGCCTGACCAAGTTGGCATGTCCTAATAGTGAATTATAGCCATATTCGTTTTTTACTATTGCGAGGTAACCTGCTCTCCATTAGTTAGAATGGGCTGCCAGGATTATTAATGCTATAATCCTAGCTGGCTCGGGGGGGAACATGGCGGCCGCAGGTTAGAGCGGCGCGCACGCTCCTGTGAGCAGCCGATCCGGAGCCTAAACTGCTACCGCTATGACCGTGATGTGAGCGGGGAAAGTGGGAGAAAGTGAGGAATCGGCTTCCCTTCAAGCATGTACTGACCGGCTTCTTCTCCGCAGCTTTCGGCAGCTTTTGTGCTTTCTGTGCCATTCTCGACGTTGTGGTCAGGCTCGGGGGTCGGAGTACGGTGGGGGCGGAGCCCTTCGTGTTTGCAGGTTTTCAGCCGCGGATGTGTCTGCAGGTAGGGGCTTGCATCGAAAAGCCTTGAAGCTTTGAAGCAGTGTGTTGACCCGGCATTTTATTCCGGCTGCCGCTTAGGATTAGTGCGTGTGGATGTGCCCACCGGCAGTGTTCGCTCTGCCGGTCTCCGCCTCTCATTTGTGTTGGTGGCGGGCGGCAGTAGAGATTAGACGCGGCCGGGAGGCCGCGGCACGAAGACTGCATACGGTGGCGGAGAGTGGCGGGGGGGAGCAGGAAGAAGCACAACAAGGCAGTAGACGCTGAAAGAGCTGAGAGAACGGTGGGAGCTGAGAGAGAGCCGGCCGAGCTGGAGGATCAAGGTGACATCAACGCTTGTTCAAGTAAGGTGGGATTAACTGATGCAAGGGGGCCTGCAAATAGTGACTGCAACGAGGACTTAACCAGGGAGTCACAAGTGAGAATAACAAGGAGCAAGGCTAGAACCTTAGAAACTTTAGAGAACGAACTACAGGGCCCAGGGTACACTTGGGGGGAGGTTCACAGGAAAGCACAGGAGCTTAAAAAAAAACCTGAATTAGCGATAGATACTAAAAAACAACAAAGAAACAAAAACAAATCCAAGAGTAAGAGCTCAAAAGCCCCAGGTGACATAACTCCATCACTGCGCTCCTATTTTAGAGTTTTACCCCAAGTTTTGCAGATTACGCAGATTACGCAGGATATGGCAGCAGTAGCTATGGAAAGCAACAAGCAAATGCAGAGCAAACCTGACTCACTATCAACTGGGGTTGTAGTCGCTGTGTTACCACATGAGGGGCAAGAGGCCGAAGCTCCGACCATTTCTCTAACACCCCTGGCCTCTAAAACCCCTACAGAGAAGGGTACCCACAGCGCTGTCTCTCAAGTGGAAGCGTCCCTGTATGCATCAGTTGGAAGGGAGGCCGAACAAAACACAGCTCTAGATTTTGGCAAATCGCTCGAAGCTATAGTCTCCTCCATCGCAACAATGCGAGAAGAGATCAGACAGGAATTTGCAGTCTCTAAAGTAAATCAAGATGAAATAAGAGTAACTTGTGAAGAACTAGGACATAAGGTCGATGGCCTTTTTGTAAGGACCGAGACTCTAAAAAGCTCTGTAGGTCTTCTAACCAATAACTTGGAGTGCGCCAGATCAAAAATATATAACCTCCAAAAAGAGGGAGAAAATATGAAAGAGCGAATAGAGGTGTTGGAAAACTTTTCTAGACACAATAACATCCGTCTTTTAAAGATTCTGGAAGGGAAAGAAAATGGAGATCTCAAGGGATATATAATAAAATGAATAAAAGAGGCACTCAATTTGGAAGAAACGGCTGAAGAACTTAACAAGGACATCCAGCGGATACATAGAGATCCGTTTCGCATGAACCCAGCAAGGACCAAACCTAGGAAAGTTCTAATTAACTTCCTGACGTATGCTCTTAAAGAGAAAATACTAAATTTAGCTCTGAAAGCTGGTACAATAAAAGGTCCTGACTTTTCTTTTGAGATTCGCTCTGACCTCTCAAAAACTACATTGGACAGACAGTGGGAATTGGGTCAGCGCATGGATAAATTTAGATCGTACGGGGCTACGGTGCAGATGAGATTCCCTGCATTCCTTCGCATCATGTATAACAATAAGATGCATAATGTCCGTACTATACAGGATGCAGATGAGCTGTTAGAATCCATCCGAGACCATGCTCAAGCTCAAGCCCACGACCAGGCTCACTCTCACAAGATTTAGAAATCAAACTAAGTTAGATGAGTGCAGACATAGATCCGCAGGTCTTCCAGAACTAGATGGCAGAACCTAAAAACAAGGTATATATATATATAAATAAAAGAAAAAGGAAGTGATCACATATGGGGGACTGGTAATACAAAAGGGGGAAAAAAACACGCATAATAAATAAAGATATTCACTGGGAGACCATGCACAGGGAAGGGGGGGGGGATCGAATAAAGAAGAAACAAGCTCCTAAAAAAAATATATATATATTTAATAAAATGAAAATAGCACATAACTCCCGCCTACGATTATCTAAACATAGCTCAACAAGTTAGCTACTTGTGGTCTTATCTCGTCTTTACTCGCTCATTTACCAATATATTCTTTGTGCAAGACTAGGTAGCAGTAATGGCTCATGGATGGGCTGTAGATGGGCGTTAACCTGGCTAAAGATCGAGCCAGAGTAAATAAGGGGGGGTTTCCCGGGGTAAGGGTAGGGGGGTGGGGATAGATTAGAAGAAAAAAAATCCTCATCTGTGCCTCTATACTGCTGTTTTAAATAGCCAATTATTACAATCTTTACAAAAACAGGTTTTTTCCATGCCAGGTCTAAGAAACTTCCACATAAATAGCAAAAGACGAAGGGTGATAGGGATAGAAGCAAAATATGACATGTACTAAATTTTTGTCCTGGAACGTGAATGGTCTGCGCGTGAGAGGAAGACGTGAGCGCATACTACAATACCTGAGAGACTCACGGGCGCAGGTCATAGCGTTGCAGGAAACACACCTTCTCAGAACAGAGGCAAACACTATACTAAAAAAAATAGGTGGATTGACAAATTTTGTTCCACAGACCATAATGCTAATATAAGAGGGGTAGTGTTCATTTTTAAAAAATCTGCAAAAGCAGAAATACTAGATTGCAGGGAAGACCAAACAGGGAGATGGCTAATAGTAAGAGTTTCGCTTGATGGCCAGATTAGAATTTTGGTGGGCTACTATGGCCCAAACTCGGACGACCCATCACACCTAGACGCAATAAGGACCCAATTAATAACAGTGCAGGAGCCAATAATCTGGATGGGAGATTTTAATATTGTTCTTGATCCCAAACTAGATAAATCAATAAGGTCTAAAACTATTGGCTCTATTAAATCTAGAGAAACACTTAAAGCAATAATGACATACGTGGGTCTGGCAGATCTTTGGAGAGAAAGAGTAGGTAATAAGATGGGGATGTCTTATAGGAACAGCCGGTTTAAACACAAATCCAGAATAGACTATGCCTTCTTTAGTTACTGTCTAAAAGACACTCTCGAGTCAATAGATTATTTACCATCACATCTATCAGACCACTCGGCGTTAGAGTTCACTCTTAAGTCTGACATCACTGTCAAACACCCTTCATGGTCTTTTGACAGGACACTCCTGCTTGAGGAAGACGAAGTCAACTTCCTAGTAAAGGAATCTATAACCTTCTTTGAATTAAATAGGAACTCAGCAACCCCAACAGTCGTTTGGGAGACATTCAAAGCGTTTTTAAGAGGGCAAATCACTAATAGAGCCTCCTATAGGCGGAAGGTATATTTTGACAAGATAAACAGATTAGAACAAGATATGAAAACTTTAGAGTCAAAAATGGTCTTGCATTCAATAACAGCTGAAGAGCAAGAAAGACTGGCTGAATTGAAAGCTGAATTAGAGAATACTCTGCAGGAGAGAATCAATAAGAGGTGGGAAGCGAGTAAATCCTCTCAATTTGAATTTGGAGAAAGTGCAGGGAAAATTCTGGCTTGGAAAATTAAATCTGATAAAGCCCTAAATTACATCAGGGAAATTAAGATAGAAGGTGAGCCAGAGATAAGAACCACCAGCCCTGAGATAGGGAGAGCGTTTCTTGAGTTTTTTCAAGATATCTACAAAGAGGATCTCCCCAACGACCAAAACGCAAGAGATAGATGGTTAGATGCCATTACACTACCTACTTTCTAAACAAACCAGAGCAAATCGTTAGAGTCAGACATTACAGAAGAGGAGGTGAAAAAAGCTATTAGTCAAACTAAGAAAGGGAAAGCAGCAGGCCCGGATGGTTTGCCGGGA
The DNA here is from genome assembly GCF_964263255.1 of Lissotriton vulgaris. Lineage (NCBI taxonomy): Eukaryota > Metazoa > Chordata > Amphibia > Caudata > Salamandridae > Lissotriton > Lissotriton vulgaris. Next base: position 1,956,704,612 of record NC_141689.1, on the reverse strand, counting down.
GAAATCTATAGATCTCTTGAGAACACTATTACACCTGTGCTAACTGAACTCTTTAATGGCATCTTAATGGAAGAACAACCAATGCCCAAGTCTTGGGGTGAGGCCACAATTGTTCTCATCCGAAAACCAGGGAAATCCCCATTAGAATGCGGGTCATACAGACCAATATCGTTACTTAACAACGATTATAAAATTTTTACAACTATCATCGCTACAAGACTGGCTAGCGTTATTGGTACTGTAGTCCATCATGATCAGAAAGGGTTTATAAAGGGGCGACAACTAGCTGAGTTAACGCGGGAATTAATTGGGGCTATAGATATTGCTACTGCTTTCTCTCTGCCCTTGGCCACCTTGACTCTAGACGCAACTAAAGCGTTTGACAGAGTCAATTGGCTCTACCTAAATGACGTCCTAAAAAAATTTAATTGTGGGGAAGTGTTTTGCAGAACTATTAAGCAGTTATATAGTGCACCATCAGCTAGGCTGTTGGTTAACGGGTCACTGACTGAAGCATTTAGCATTACTCAAGGAACAAGGCAGGGCTGCCCGCTTTCCCCTCTCTTATTCGATTTGTACATCGAGCCTTTTGCCCAGGTGTTAAGGGAAGAGGCTAATATTCCATCTTTTTGTTTCGGAGAGTGGGAAAGACGGGTAGCATTATACGCAGATGACATCTTAGTGTTTACATCTGATCCAGTCAGGGCATTCCCAGTGGTCATACAAAGGGCTGAATAATTCGGCCATGTCTCAGGCTATGACATAAACTCGAGTAAGAGCGAAATTATGGCATGGAATCTACCCAACCTAGATATTGGGATAAACATCTCATCCTCAATGCGGTATCTGGGAATCAAAATAACCCAAGATGTGGGCAGCCTTGCACAAACTAATTTGGAAAGAATACACAGTGAAAGCAAAAGACTTATGAAATCTTGGAGACATTTGCCTCTTTCCATAACAGGAAGGGTAAATCTAGTCAAAATGTGTATTCTCCCAAAATTCACCTTTGTTTTCAATACTATCCCAATCGCTATGGATACAAAAATGATGGAAAAATGTCAAAGAGAAATGAACTCTTTTATATGGAATTACAAGACCACAAGAATAGCATGGAAGAAGCTCAGAAGAAGAAGAGAAAAAGGGGGACTTGCATTGCCGGACCTAATGTACTATTCATGGGCCTTTCAGATGTCTTATTCTAGAATGCTTCTCAGAATGACATCTAACTTACCTAATACATCCATGTACAGGGCCATGCTAAGGGGGACAAATCTAGCAGCAGATGGCTTTATGTTTAAATTTGGAAGTCAGACATTTTTCAAAAACATCAAATTGAAAATATTACACTCATGGGCCAAAAATTGGTTTAATATCAGGAGAAAACTGGGCTTATCTTATTACTCAAATCATTCCCCAATTTGGGACTCTCCCGGTCTACCCCCATGCCTGAAAGACAATTTGTCCACTATATTAGAACAAGCAGGCATTATTAAATGGGGCCAATTATTTAAAGAAAAAAAACTGATAACTTGGGATGAGCTGTATGATCTAGTTGGCCCGGGGCTTTCCAGATTTAAATATATCCAACTGGATAGCTGGGCAAGATCTGAAACTCGCATAGATGGTAATATTGGAAAGATAAGTGAAACAGAACAACAAATGGTGGAACGACCAACTGGAGGAAGAGAAGTAGCCATATGGTATTGGCTTCTGCTGGAGGAAAGTGAAGGGGAGTTTAAACTCCCGGATGAGTTATGGGGGGCAGAGATTGGGCTTCCATGTGAGGAGAGGTGGATAAACTCATTTGGTTTATTGCTTAAAATCGTAAAGCCCTCTTGGCTAGTACGAAATCATATTTTCTCGGTACAACGGGCATACTTAACACCACGAAAACTCTCTAAATATCAACCGGATAAGAAATGTAACAAATGTAACTTAGCAGATGCATGTGATGTACACATGTTCCTAGAATGCCCAAATATAGCAAAATTCTGGGAAGACGTGAAAAACACTTTAAACTCTATACTAAATACATCCCTGTCAATAACCCTCCCACTTGTCATCTTTGAGCAAGGAGAAGTCATTTCTTTTTTACGCAATTCTATTAGCGAGAAGACAGATCTGCATTCAATGGGTAGAGAAGACACCTCCTACATTGCTCATGGCTCACATCTTTATACGAGACATCCAAAAGAGATCTAAAAAGATCTGTTAGTAATAGAAACTTGGCTTTCTGGGACCTCCTGACCAACTGGAGGTGATCCGGGTTTTTTTTTTTTTCCCGGGTCCGATGATTATGCCATCTATACTCTTTTGGACCAAGGGCCTGGATAGTTTCGAGTAAGGTCCGGCAGGTTGAAAAATACCTAGATGGAGCCAAAAGAACGCACCCCTAACTTTTTTTGTCGGTATATATCTCCCACCAACACAAAACATCACGTCAGCAATGCCGTGCAAGGTGGGTGGCATTATCCGCCTAAAGGGGAAGGCAGATGAGGACAAAGAAAAAAAAATATATATATATATATATAAATAAAAAAAAATAATCCTAGCTGGCTCGGGGAGCATGGTGCAATGTCGAGTTTGGTATCCCTGAACTCGGGGTTTAATAACGCATCCGTTTGTGTGGATGGTTTTTGGACTCTGGGTTTGAAAATAGCACTTTTAGAAAGTGGCTATTTTCTTGTCTAACTATTTCTGGTTTCTGCTGGTTTGGTGTGTGTGTGACAGGAGCTGGGTGGCTCCAGAGGTCTGAGTGAGTCAGTGTGGGATGAGTGGGACATTTGCATCGAGAGTAGGGGGAGAGTAGTTCCTGATAGCCTGCCCTGCCTGATACAATGCTGGCTCCACCTCCTGCCAGGCGACTGATTGCTTGGTGCCTGCCATGGACGATCCTGGCCCCACCTCCTACCAGGAGGCCGATAGCTCTGCTCCTGCCAGTGACAATGCTGGCTCCACCTCCTGCTGGGCGTCTGAGGACCCAGCCCTGCACAGTGAATAGGCCAGGTGCCTCTGCCTGGCTACACCCGCAACAGACCAAGGATGTTGGGAAATTCCCCTGCATGGACAAAGGGATCAAAGCCAAAAAGGGGTATAAGAGAAGGACCCCTAAACCAAGATTTTAGATCACTTCTGACAAGGAAACCTGAACCAAGGACAAGAAGCCTGCTGATCCAAGGACTTGCCTACCCCTTCTGCCAGTGTGCTGTTTGCTGGGGGGAATCCTGGAGTGCTTCTTTAGTTTTGCCAAGGAACCAGGAAAGAGGAACTGTTTGTGTACTCTCAAGCTTTGCTAAAGAAAATCTCCAAGGGCTGGAAGAGTGCCAGCCTCCTGCTGAAGTCACAGGGCTAAAGGACTTCATCTGCTAAAAGTGCTTGTTGCTGGAACCTGAAAGTCCAGCACCTCTGAAAGAAACCAGCAATCTCGACGCCGCCGGACGCCGCCGAATCCAGCTTGACATCGTGAGTAACGGCTCCAGTGTCCCGACTCCTCGATGCCGGCCACCGGGCCCGATCGACGCCAGCAGCAACGCCAGTGAGTAGCGAGTTCGGCTCCAGCTCCAAGCGACTTCGTGTCTGCACCGCTGCGGATCACATCGACTTCGTGCCCTCTCGACGCCGTGAGCGCTGCTCACTCTTGCAACATCATCATCGACATCGACGACGACGCCGTATCCTGCTTCGCCTCGTGAGCGCTGCTCCTGCCTGACATCTGTCGACGCCGCTGCAGGTCGCCCAGACTCCGAGGCCGGATCGACGCCGAAGACGCGACGCCGGACATCTTGACGCTGCTGATCATCGTGTGCTTCGCTTTTACAAGGTACTGTGTTGTGGGGGTCTGTGCGACTCCGGGCTCGACGTAGCGCTCCTCGCGGTCGACGCCGAACCCTTTGGATTAACTTTGCCTCGACGTCGTGTGACTCCCGTGTGGGTTACATTGTTGCCAAGAACTGTGTTTTAAAGAAGAAGAGTTGCTTTTGATACTAAAGACTTTGTGCTAAGAAGAAACTACACTTGAACTATTATTTTTCCTTTCAAGAGTATTTATTAAGATTGTGGTATATTTTTGTCGTTATTTGGTCTTGTGCGAAGCCTTTTATATTATAATCCTTATTTTTATAATAATACTGTGTCGTGTCCATTTGTAGTGTATTCACTTTATTACTGTATGTGGTCATAAATACTTAACACACAGCCTCTGAGATAAGCCTGTCTGCTCTGCCAAGCTACCAAGGGGGTGAGCAGGGGTTATCAAAGGGTGTGATCCCCTTGCCCTGACTTGAAAAGATGTGTCCCTATTTGTCAGAAGTGTATACCTCTGCCAACTAGAGACAGCCGGTTCTAACACGCTCCGTCCATCATCCCCTTTTGTATCAGCAAGACAACCATGGCTTATTTTGATGCAAAGAGAAGCACAGAACTGCTAGTTAATGCCAGTCCTGTAGGCCTGGGAGCAGTGATCACCCAAGAAGTGGAACCAGGGAAATGGACACCCCTCTCATTTCCTAGCAAACACCATTCTCCAACGGAAGCACAGTATGCTCAAATAGATACAGAGCCACTTGAAATCAAGTAGGCATGCAACCATTTGCACCTCTACATCAGCGGACAGCTATTCCGCATAATCACTGATCAACAGATGCTTGTTCCCTTGTTTCAGGGCACAGCACCACACGCTCCGCCATGAATTGAATGCTGGGCGTTCCAGTTGCAACACTTCCAGATCGAACTAAACTACAGACCAGGTTCGAAGAACCCTGCTGATTTTCTCTTTCGGCACCTGCCAATTCCAGTGGAAGGTGACACTGACAACACCACGGAAGACTATGTAAACATTGGGCCCAATTCACAGAACTAACTTAAGACAAAATCCTAAACTTACTACTTTTAGTATTCACAGAAGTTAGGATTTTGTCTTAAGTTTGTCTTAAGACAGACTTAAGACAAAATCCTAACTTAAGTCTGCCTTAAGTCTGTCTTAAGACAAACTTAAGACAAAATCCTAACTTCTGTGAATACCAAAAGTAGTAAGTTTAGGATTTTGTCTTAAGTTAGTTCTGTGAATCGGGCCCAAGGTGTCTCAAAAAGCATGTCTTCATTTGCTTACAATTAAGGAAATCAATGAGGCAACTGGGAGTGATCCTGTCATGATGAAAGTCAGGGGTTCATGGCACAACTTCCTTTGAGACTCCAACAACTGGTGTGCCCCGGATAAGGAGCGCCTCAGAAAGACGTGGAGGGTGTGGGACGACCTGAGTGCCACAGCAGATGGGCTGATACTATGGGGGTCTTGCATTGTAATTCCTGAACGTCTACAGGCCCGGGTGAAGATCATCACCCACGGTGCCATCAAGGGACTGTTTAGATGAAATCTCGGATGAGAGATGATGGTTGCAGGGACTGGAAGCCCTTGTGGATGAACCCTTGCGACAATGTCCGTACTGCCAGATGAAGAGTACGCAGAAGCTGACTGGAACGGCCTGAGCTGGCCGCCTGAGTTAGAATGGATTCCCGCTGCTAGTCTCTTGTTGAGTTACTGGAGGTCAGAGACGGCATGGACACAAACCTCTAGCATGAGTCGAATAATGGGCTTAGTAGCAGTCGCTCCCATCCTCAGCATTACAACCTGAGGCTGAATCCACCGCTGAGCCAGAGTCTGAGAGATATTGCATGCCAAGCACTCAGATGCAGGTCAATGGCATGTTGGGGAGGGATGTAATGACCTCAGCACCATGAGAATGGTGCTGAGCTAACCCGGAAACTGCACCCTGTAACACCATCTGGCCTGATGTGGCCAGAGGTTATAAAATAAAGGGACAAGGACTGCTCAAGGTCTTCTGCCCGGAGCAGTAACATTGAGTGTGTACTTATTGCATGCGGTGGCAGCGCTTGTCCTACCTGTCCTGCGGCAATATGCAAGCTGGCCCAAGATCTCCACAAAACGCATAACAAAATACTCCATCTCCTTCTCATTAACTATGTTTAACAAATTAATATCATCTAAATAGGTGAATGTGTCCTTGTGTGATGTAAATGGTGCTCATGTGAAGTGCTCCAATACTTTTGGGTCGAGTATACGCTATATAAAACTGCAATATTAATAATATATATGTATTTGTAAATAGTTTCCCATGCATGCCTAGTTGACATGTGGTGCCCGTTTGCATTGGCATCTGTAGCAGAGCGACTGCAATGAAAAGAATAGTCCAACGGCTGCTACGATCAGAACTATTCTAGAAAAGCAACAATTTTGCAATGCAGAGAGTGCATTTTGAGAAAAACACATGCACAACCTCGCACAAATATGACATCTCTTAGTCTTTCGAAAGCTCACTAAATCAGCTTTTTAAACAGTAATTGAGCATGAGGGCACTGCCAAAGGCTTTCTCTCCACATAATGTAAGCGCCACAGCCCACAGTACTACCAACTAATGAATGTGGGGAACAAAGTTCACATCGCGGCCTTGGCTCATAATCCTGTGATCGCTTTCCCTCTGTGCTTAAAAAGGAAAACATGCGATGTAGCCTTCTTTGCGCAGCGATTAAGCAATAGAGGGTTTCAAGAGCCACATTTCTACTTTGATATACGGGATGACAACCAGTATCATAGTTTACAATGTACACCATACACCCAGAGTCTTACAAAACACCTGGGGGCTCACACGCGGGGCTCACCTGATTTCTCGAATGTACCTGCCAGTTGTCACACCACAAAGACAAATTAAGCACCATGTCAGCACTGGTAGAGGTGGGAAAATAATTGAAGGTGGGGCAATGAGCCTGTACTTGACCAAATTGGATGCACCTGTGCACTCCACTCAAGAAGATGTCAAAAGTGGTGACGGGTTTAAACTAATTCAACAAGTTTCAATGTATTAAAATCTAAAAAAAGACGTAATCGCCTCACCACCTTTTATGTCATTACTTTAAAATAGAACACATTCTAGACTGATTATTTATGTTACACATAAATCAACATAGGCCAAGGCACACCCTTTCTTTGATGAGGATAGTACAGATGTGTTCAGTTTTATAATAAAACAGAAGTGTTCACACCCCAGCCTGGCAACAATCCGCAATGCTATGCTGTGACTGCAGTACATAATTTGAGCCAGTGTCCCTCATGAATAATAAACAGCCAACACAAACACATAGAATATAGGACACCTGCTGCATGCTGATTATCCCCGAAATTAAATAGGAGCTGTGTAGACAAACTCCTCCACAACCCACTGCCCCAGCTTCCATTGACAAATCAGGAGGCTTAAACAGTAGTGCAAACAGGAAGGAAGTGCCTCAGGTGCTGCCACCCACTTCACTTTGTTGATGTATGCCAGCCCTGCCCCTTACCATTTATTTCAAAGGCGCTCTGCTGAAAACTCCTGCGCCACACCATAAGTGCCCCATTTAAAAGTTAACCATTGTTTCTTTCTCCGGCCACTCCCATCATGCTGACATCACTCTCCTTGTGTGTGCCTCGAGGGGGAGCAGTAGTCCTCGCCTGGCCCGCACATGTGCAGGAGGACCCATCTCGACCTCAACCCTTCCTTATAAAAAAAACCAACAGATTTGCACCAATTTGCACTTCATTTTAAGCTGTTCCATGGTGCACATTCTCTCTCCTCCCGATCCTGGTAGGGCGACACCCTTTTCACCCATTAAAATCAGCCGCTGCTGCTACTAACTCTCCTCCAGTACTGTGATGCCCCAGAGAACTGGCAGTAAATGTTAACCACATGCCCTGCTTGATTTCTGAGATAGCCTCCCATGAGTGCTGTAGCGTCCTCCCCAGCTCGGTAGCATGCAAATTACCATGCCACACACGGAGCTCTGTCGTGCATGTATTTATTCTTCAGAGTGCAATCGTTAACTGAGATTTATGAGGCGTAGGAGAGAGGCCTACCTCGGGTACAGGTGATGCAGAGGCAGGTTTAAGAGTTTGGCTTTCCAGACTCTCAGTTGGACATGTCTCACTTTGAACATCTGGAGCCAACGAAAATCGAGGCAGGTGCTTGATATGTTACAAGTATCTTATGATGGACTTTCTGGGACATTAAGAAGTCACTTTATGTCCTTTGCTTGTCACAACCCTCAGTGGGTCAGCATCAAACAGAGTGTCCGACTTGTGTGTCTGATTTTGTTTGACCAGGACCTGTTCTCCATCCTTGAAAACCGTGTTCCAAGCACATCGCTGTTTGTCAGCATATGTCTTAATTTTGGACTTAAAAAAGGAATCAGTTGTACGAATCTTGTCAGCATCTGTTGACCTATTAGTGGTCCACTGTGGCAATTTCATTCCCATGGCTCTCCCAGACATCAAGTTGGTGAGGCTGTCACCTGTCGTGGAATGGGAAGTTGACCTGTAAGCACGAAGGGCTAAACATAAAGCTGACTTGAGGGCACTTCCTTCTAGAGCAGCACGCTGAACTACTCCCTTTAGGGTTAAATTGTTCGACAACACCATTTACCTGTGGCCAGAGAGGTGTACTTTTCTGATGTTTAACATTCATATTAATGATATAAGGCCAGATGTAGGTAAATCGCATTTACCGATTTTGAAATACCGAATTTTACTGATTAGGTATTTCAAAATCGGTAAATGGGATGTAGGTACCAACATCTGGATTTTTTACCGATACCTTAAAATTCGGTATTTACCGATTCAGTAATAATAACGATTCTGTAAAATTACCGAATATGTGCCCCTACATCTCCATAGCCCTTTACCGATCGGAAACGGCCGAAAATCAGTATTTTCGGCCGATTCCGATCGGTAAAGGGCTACCTACATCTGGCCCATAGTCCTTAAACTCTCAGCTATTGAAAAGTGGCCATTGTCTGACTTAAGAATGGATTCAACACTCCATGTTGCAAAGATGTCATTTAATGTCCCAATTACTTTGTAATGTGTAGTTAATGATAGATCTTCCACAAGGGGAAGTCATGAGTACTCATCAATGACTTCCATGAGATGATGTCCATTGCTGAGAGGTTAAAAAACATCAACTGCAATGTAAATGTAAATGTAAATGTAAATGTCAAGGTATTTGTAGAGCGCACTGTCACCAAGCGGTTTCCTGGCGCTATTACTCATACCGCTGAGGAACCCATCCTGGCTTTCCCTGTGAAGTGTCCACTCCTGGGCACCCCCAGGGTGAAGCCAGGCATCCCAGCGCTGTTGGGGCCGGTGTGGAGGTTAAGCAAGCTATTGCCCAGAGTTGCAGCGTGGGGCCCATGATCTGAATAGGCACCGAGGCGAGAATTGTCAGGTCCGAGGAAATTGAGCCCAAGACCCGCCAAGGCGGGAATTGAACCCTGGTCTCAGGCCAGAGCTCTGCATCAGGGTCTGCCGCTCTAACCATTGAGCCACACTCCTCCACTCCCACAAGTGTGGGAGAGTAATCCTCTCCCACACTTGTTTTGTCAGAGCAGACATAGCTAATTGATGCTGTGTTGTTTTGGGAGATAAACTTGAATTCTCTTTCGACTCTTTCATCAAGGCGAGGAATCTACACTCGGTCTCAGACAGCTCTGTTACTGGTGACAATGGCACAATGACCCTCGTGTGTTAGTTCAATGACTTATCATCAGACTTTCTCAAATGACAATTCTCGATCCACTTTCAAATTTTTTAACTTTTCATATTCAAAGCATCCAAGTGGTTGAGCATGTTTCCTTCAGGATTGCTATGCAATAAAGTCCTTGAGTGCATGCATCTCGCGATCGGTTTTTGCAGCACCAAGAATTCGTTCCACAGATGTCGCTGCAGGCGTGCTGAACTTGACTATGACGTTAATATATGCCTCAGCCGCTCTAGACATTTTACTGTGACTCTGCAATGGTACTCGTGAAAAAATAGTTAGCAAGATTTTGATCTTTGCCTGGCCTATGCACAATAGTATAACCATACTCTTGCTGTTGCGAGGGAACATCTTGGCTTTCAGATTTTCGAAAATGGTGAGCAATGCCTGGTCATCAGTGACAAGGGTGAAGTGCTTTCAGTATAGAAACACATGGAAGTGTTCAAAAGCCCATAATACAAGAGGCTTGTATTCTCAGGTTGGAAATAAGCATGTTTGGTCTGCAACAGACTCCTGCTCGCCTAAGCCATAAAGTGACTCTAAGTATTGTCGTGCCCATTGTACTGAGCAAGGATCCCACCCAGCACCCCTGTGTTTACTTCTAGCACAATCTCAGTATGTAGCTTTGGATCAAAATAGGAAATTTCAGTCACGTTCTCAATTGCATGTTTGATTTTCTTAAAGCTCTGATCACATTTATGTGAACAGAGCCTTCCTTTTTGTTAAATCTTTCAATAGGACAATGACTGTGGCAAAGTGATGAATGTACCTTGTAAAATAACTGGCCATGCCGGGCAAAGGTCACAGCATGGCCACATCCTGTGGGGGCAAGTGGATGATAAGGCTTGCACTTCAGCCAGATCAGGTCTCATCCCCTTTTCAGAGAAAATATGCCTGAGGATTTTGAGTTTTGTCTTGTGAAACTCACACTTTTCTGCATTCAAAGTGAGAACTGCTCTGCAAGTAAATGGCATACTTGTATAAGGGCTTTTGTCATGTTCCTTTTGAGTGGTCCTAAATACCAGTATATCATCACTGTAATTAAAAGCATGTGTGACAGGCAGTATTATGTGGTGAAGAACATCCTGAAAAAGTTTTGCAGCTGACGGCACCCTGAAACAAACCAACATGGCTTGAAATGGTAGTGACGGAACTACAGTTTTCTTCTAGTTCGAGTTGATGATACCCCTTGTGCAGACGAGGCGGAAAACCTTTTTGGCATCATTCAGCTGTGTAATCATGTCTGCAATGTGGGAACCTTGATGTCGTTCTCGCTCGATTGCCTTGTTAGCTTGATACCTAAGAACACAAATGAGCACTGTCCTTTTTTGGCACTAACACTATGGGAGAAACCCATGGCATCTGACCAGTAGAGTGTTCAATTATATCATTCTTCAACAGCGTTTCAAGTTCTTTCTCAACATCCTTGTGTAGATGGAAAGCAATTTAATTATGTTGTTGAGCAACAGGACAAATGTCCTCATTAATGTGAAATTGCACTTTGTAGGAAAGTACCTCTTTTTTGCATGGTTACCCCCACTATTTGCCTGACACCTGATGCAACCTGATGTGATGTGCCCTGGGCCCCTGCCTATCAGGCTCCCAGGGTCTGTGTTCTTTCCCAAGACTGTACCTTTGTACCTACAATTGGCACATATGTGGCCACAGGTAAGCCCCTTGTAAAAGGTATCATGAATACCAAGGGCACTGTGACCAGGTTACACCGTTAAGGGCTACAGAACCCATAGTGACACCCTTAAGGCCCTGTACCCTAACATCCACATACTGCAATTGCAGGCTGCGTGTTTTGGTGCACAGAAAACTGAAGAGTTGACATGGCACACATACCTGTGTGCCATGCCTGCAGCCCACTGCCTGAGGCCTAGGTAAGTCACCCCTCTAGCAGGGTGCACTAGCCCTAAGGTGAGGGTACAGTGGCATGACCTCTATACATCTACAGTGTCTAAGCCCATTCTTAGACATTGTAAGCTTAGTAAAGCCTTAAAGAGTATATTGTCCGAGAGTTGGTCATTATGAACTCCACAGCTTCATAATGGCTTTAATAAAAACTGGGAGGTTTGGTAGCAAGAGCAAACTTCCCAGCATATTAAACCCACACTGATTCCCAGTGTTGGTTTTAATGTAACATGCACTCAGAGGGCATCTTAAAGATGCCCCCTGCAAATTGACCAGCTCTGCTGTGGGTCCTGAATGGCTGCCTGCCATTTGCCACCACCAGACAGGTTTCTCGACCCCTGGGTAGCGAGCCTCCGCTATTTGGATCCAGAAACAAAGCCCATCCTGTTGCAGAGGTGTCATACCTCCTCCCTCAGGATGGGCTGGGTCCACGAAAGAGGAAGCTTCAAGGGCCTATCACCTTTGGAAGCTGACCCTGTCTTTTGCTGTCCCCCCAACTGACTCCCACTGGTTCTGGCCCCTACTTTGGATTGGAGAGTTGGTGGGAAAACCAAGCTAGGAAGAGACGTGTGCCCACGTTTGAAAACCCCACCCCTCAGGTGTGGGAGGCAAGGTGAAGCACAAATCTCAGCCCCCTATATTTTGAAGATAAGGGGACCCAACTAATTAGGGAGAGGCTCATTCCCTCTTCCACTAAATAGTGGCATAATAGGGGGTGTATCCACCCAAAGGACGGGGCCCATTGGCCCCGACCTGCACATCCCTTAAAAGCCCTCAAGTTTAGTATTTAGGGGCAACCCTGAACTTTGCTTCCTCAGATTCGAAAAAGAAAGAAGGACCATAGATCAGTGCTGACCCAGAAAGAAGAGGAGGACCCCAACTGCTTTGGCCCCAGCTCTACTGGCCTGTCCCATCTCCAACCTGGCTACAGCAAAAACCCCAACAAGTCCAGCACCGAGTAACCCCCAGAGCCTGGGGGACCTGCCCTGCAACCATCTTACAGACTGTCTCCTGTGAGCACCGAATTTGCTCAAGCAAATACCCCCCACAAAATTCCGGATTCCAGTGACTCCGCAATTCTGCATCACTCTGAACTAGCCACCCTTGGCCCAAGTTCGAGTGCCCCAACATCACAAGGAGGTCTCCCCAGAGATCCTGACCTGGGATCTGCTGATCCTAGACCTCCCTCAAGCCTCAAACTGACACCTGCAGCTTCAACCTGAAGGGTCCCCCCGACCGCGACCAGAGCCAGTAAGAAAACCCAATGCTAGAAGACACCCTGCACCCGATGCCCCACGGCCTCGGTGGCCTGACCAACGGTGTCCAGGTATACCCCAAGATTCCAACATACCTCTCCAGCCAGTGGTCACCTTCAGGAAGTCTCTCAGCCTGAGGCTGCAGAAACTTTGCAAAACTGAAGGTCTGCATTGAAAAGCACAGGGTCCCGACATCCTTTTTTGCACTGTGCACCTGACCGCTCCATTGCCGCTGGCAGTACAGCTCCAGTGCTAGTTGTTGGCCCCTGCAGTGCTGACCTTACCCCCTTGAGCTCTGCTTCCACTCCCAAGTGGCCTACTCATCAGTAGTCCCTAACCGAGGGCCCCTATAGCCTAGTTGGCTAACATTGGGCCCCTGCACTCTGCACCCGGCCCCCCCAGTGCCGCTGGTAGGGCAACTTGAGTGCCGATCTAGACCTTTGGGATCCTTGTCCTTAACCCTCAAAACTTCCACTTGTAAGTTGTGTACTTACCTGAGAAACCGCTAACACTTTTCTCCCTTAGGAACCCATGTTAAGAGATTTTGGGCCTAAAGTGTTGAACTGATGTTTGTATGGAGAAAAGAGAACTAATTACAAATTAATAAAAAGTCTTACTTACCTTGTATTATGAGATCCAAAGGTGTGGTATTCGGGCATACCACCCCCAGTACTCAAAGTAATCCAAAAGTAACTAAAAAGCCATCTAAAAGTAACTGCTGCATACTTTGAACTGTTTCCAAACCACATACAAACCTGTAACAATTGCAAATTCAATTACAACTGCAATTCCTTGAACAGTCTTGCATTTGAGAAGTATATTTTACTTACCTGTACCAAGTCCTGCTTGGTTATGAAATAAAACATAAGTATTCCAGTTTTATATTTACTTAATTGGCCTGGATTGTGTCTTTGAGTGTGTGTAATCAGTCCTTGATTGAGTCAACACAACAAATGCTTAACACACCCTCTGGATAAGCCTTGCCTCTTGCCCACACTCCCACAAAGAGAGCTGTTAGTACTTACCTAATTTAGCCTCTGCTATACCTCTGGGGACTCCTTGGACTCTGTGCACACTATACCTTACTTTAGTGTAGTATATGCAGATACAGCTTCCTACACACTTTCATTGTCTTAAGCTTTCCTAGTCCATGAAACAACAATGGGAACTGACTTACTATTTCAGCATGTGCATGCATGACAGCAGCAATATTGAAACTGAGTAAATAAATACTTCTTGTGCCGCGTGATTTTTGCAAATGATCCTTGACTTTGTAATGGTTCGGAGGCAGCTCATGTGTACATACCTTTGTCTTTGACAGGGCACCAGAGACAGTTTGTTGTATTTTTCTGCTGGAATGATGTTTATCAATGCACCACTGTTGAAGATAAATTGTGTGGAGCAACCATTCATCCTTAGTGTGATCTTAGGGTACTTTCCAAATGAATTTAGTTGTTTCACATGGTAATCTCTCTTGGTCTTGGGCACTTCTCTGCATGCAGCTAACCCTACAAGTGCATGTCATTTAGTGGTTGACATCATCATTGCACAGCTGTCTTCTTCACTGTCCACAATGACGTTGAAGAGCACTTGGAAGATGACTTTAGTGACGAGCGACTTCTTTTAGTTTCCATTTACCTCAATTGATGTCGCCAATTTGCCTTGTGGGCATGGCAAGAGTGCTTCTGGAGTTTTTTAGCATCCATTTTCTCTTCTCAACATGATACAGTTGATATCTCTTTCGTTTTGCAAACTGTTATGAAATGTTTTTCTTTCCTGCAGCCATTGCATACTTATCCATTGATGGGATTTTTACTTTCGTGTGGGAAGGAGAATCCACTTCAGAAAAACAACTTCTTTTTCCTCAGAAACATCACTTTAAACCCCCGACCTTGTGCCTCTGCTTACTTTTTATGTTCAATACTGATTCGCTCTTGGCTATTACAGCTTCCATATTAGCAGCTTATTGATCTGCATGGTCCTCTGCTCTCACAGCCATGAGTACCTTCTCTAGACTGAATGTTTCTCTCAGCATATGTCATTTAAATGAGTTGGCCAGTCAACCATTGATGACTCTGAGATGCATGGCTTTATCATTGAATTTGTTGAACTTGCAGTGCTTGATGAGGGTATCAAGTCTTTCAGCAAACTCATCCATCGTTTCTGCAGCTTGCTGTCTTGCTTGGTTGAAAATTTACCTTTCATAGTCGACACTTGGCACTAGATTGAACTTTGTTTCTAATGCCTCCTTAATTTGTTGGTAAGATATTTCATCATTTTGTGGTATTTTTTTTTTTAAGTTTCAAAAACCTTTATTGACATATTGTGCAGTACATCAAGCATTAAAGGCCACAGTTCAAACATCACAGTAGTTAATACATACATTGCGTGTTCTCACACCAACCGGTGTGTAAATCAAACGTTCCCCCCCTAACAAGCTTGCTACCCAGGTCAAAAGGTATTATAATGTAAATCAGTCCACAACATTACAGTCTAGCCGCACACGTAGGCAAGCAGCAGCACAATGCAATACGCATGAGGTCATAACAACATTTCATCCCAAGACATAAATAGTAGAAAGGTTTTAAAACAATAGCTTCATTTACCACTTTTTTTACTAAAGCAAGAGAGGCTCTGTCACTTGGAGCCCTGAGCCAGAACACCACGGTAAGCACTCCCTGACTCCTCACTCCCCATGTGATTCCTCCTGTGAGGTTTGAGGGCCGATTGCAGGCTCGTTGTCTCTTCCTCCTCCTCCCGGTCTGCCTCCAGTGCTAGAAGATATGTTGTGAGTGGGCCCTAGAAATCTTTTGGGTGTGACTTCGTGGGCAGCATTTCAGCATAGTGGTGCATGTGGTCGTGCCATGTCGACATTGTGTGGATCCAGTCCTTGAACTTGGGTGCACGACCCCTCCCCTACCTACACCCCACCTGTCTCTTAGCCAACAAGAGCCCCATTGCTAGGAACTTCCTGTGTACTGTCTTGATCTCCTGGGACACGCCCAGAAGGGCAACGAGCGGGCATGGAGCAACCTGAGTACCTATCATGGTTGATAACCCTTAGAACGTCTGGGTCCAATAAGTTGCCACCGGTGGGCAAGCCCATGCTAGATGTAAAAAATCTGCATTCCCCTGACCACACCTCATGCATTTGTCACTGTCCTGGAGACAAAACTTATAGAGTTTGGCCAGAGTGTGATATAAGGGGTGCAGAAATTTGTAATGAATGAGACGCAGTCTACTGTTGCCAAGCTCCCATTGGTCATCCGTCAATGTAATATTCAGATCGTTATCCCATTCTTGCCTGCCGCAGAAAGAACAAGTGGATGTTGCGTTCTGTGTATGTTGATACAGGAGGGATATGATGTGTTGAGGGTTGTCTGTTTGAAGCAAGGCAAGCAAAGGGGCTAGTGTATCAGGCTCCTCTGGAAAAGCAGGGGTGACAGCATTCACGCTTTGCCGGAGACGAGTATGCATAAATGTGTCCATTGCTGTCATCTCACAGGTCCCAAAGAATTGCTCCTTGAGCCGCAATCGCCCGTTTACATAGAGATCTCCCCAGGTACAGTACTTAAGCTTTTCGAGCATCCTGCGACATATCCCCTCAGAGGTGACTCGCAGTAAGGGGTTTTGGAAGGGAGGCATTTTAGGGGAGTACAGCATGGGGGCTTCCAGTCTGCGAGCTATCCGCTGCCATGCCATTATAGTGCAATCTACGGTAGATGGGTCGCATTCACGCTTCTTCACTGTTATGAAGAGGTAACACGCCATAGGTATCGGGCCATGTAGCCATCCTCCACCTCCAGATGAGGCATAAAAGGTGGCGGGTGAAACCAATACTCAGCGAAGTGGGCCTGTGCACAGTAGTAATAAAGCTCAAAATCAGGGACATCGTACCATCCCTGGCGGTATGGCATCATCAAAGTGTGCAGGTTGAGTCGCGCCTGCTTCCTGCCCCATATGAGCCTTGTAAGTTGAGATTTGAGTGTGCTAAAAAAGAAGTTCCCAGGATAGTAGGGTATATTAATGAATAGATACAAAAGTTTTGGCAGCAAAACCATTTTGATTAAGGAGATTCTCCCTGCCATGGAGAGTGGAAGTTTTAGCCATTTGGTGATAGTGTCTATGGCTGTACCATAATTAATCCTCATGAGAGCGTCCCTGTCTCTAGTCACCCGTATACCCAGGTATTTTACCTCATCCAGTTCCCAAACCAAGCGGTAGTCCAATTGCTGTGCCGGGGTGTTATCTGTAAGGGGAAAGACCGCAGACTTAGACTAATTTATATGTACCCCAGAGATGGTGCCAAATTTAGTGATCTCCCATAATATTGGATTAAGGTTCTCCTGTGGTTTATGAACGTAAAGCCTCATATCATCTGCGTATAGGGAGATGAGCAGCTGCCTAGCTGGGTATATCAGAGCTTTGTCGTTATGGTGCTGTCTGAGTTTGGCGGCCAGGGGTTCAATAGCTAGGGCAAACAGGATAGGAGATAATGGACAGCCTTGTCGGGTGCCTCGAGATACGACAAAGAGGGGGGACCGGGCCCCATTCAGAAGCACTGAGGCCACCGGGCGGCTATAAACTTATGGGTTATCTTCAATTTTGCCAGGTAGAACATGGCGTACGGGATATGCTGCTATTGAAGTTTTTTCTTGTCTGTACCAATCTTCTGCCTGGCATCCTGCACTGACTGTGTGAAGTCCGGAAAAATGATCAGTGTTGTGTTCTCATATTGTACCTGTTTTTTTTCTCGAGCCAGGTGAAGAATAGTGTCCTTATCTCGGTAGTATAATAAGCTAGCTATTACGGGCCGCGGCCCCGCCCCCGGGGGCGGGCGAGCCGCCAGAGATCAATGTGCTCTCTCCACCGTGAGGTGCGCCGAGAAGGAGTCTCTACCAAAGAGTTTCACAATCAATTTCTCAATGAAGTCTTCCATACGACCTGTGTTGGTGGATTCCGCCAGGCCGAGAATGCAAATGTTATTTCTTCGAGAAAACGCTTCTAAATCTTAATTTTTATCGGCGATTACTTTAAGTAGTTTATCCATTTGCAGCATCTGACCGCTGCTTGTGGTGGCCCTATCCTCCAGATCTGACGCGTTGGTCTCAGCTACCTTTAGGCGTTGCTCATGCCGATCCAGCTTGGTGACCGCAGAGTCCATTTGCATGCTCATGTTATCTATTTTAGCATCTATGGACGTGAGACTGTGCTTCATACCTAGTAGAATTGTCTTCCAGTCTTCTTCAGGCGTGTCCTCGGCACTGGACTCCACGTGGTCCTCTGACTGTGATCTTGGAGTCTTGCGCACCTCACATGCGATTTTGGATTTTTTTGGCGTCGGTGCAACCCATGGTGCAGGCAGGTGTGTATAGCAAGTGATAAAGAACAGGCCTTCGGCAGTATGCGCCAATCACAGCCATGTAGAACTAAACCAGAGCAGCAGCTGTATGGGGAAGTTAAAAAAAAAAAAAAAAAATAGAAACAAAAAAGGGAAGGGGTTTGCCCCCTTGTAGTGACTGATGCAACAATCGGTAGAAGTGTAGTGAAAGCAAGGTACAGTGCCCACAGTCCCTGTAAGGCCTTCGCCCAGATCCTCAGAGAATGCCCGTCCCGAGGCTCTTCGCATAAGTCGTACAGCGCCAATTGCCCCGGCCGGCGTCCCCACAGCAGAAGTATCAGGCACCGAAGGGAGCAGGGGAGGACAAGAATATATTCAAACAGGTAGCACAACGTTCAACTGTGCATTAAAGGGTTCACCTCAATGAGATAAAGGGCACAAGTCCCATTTTCGGCCAGCAGTAATCCCCCAAGCAGGCGCGCGCCCTTCAGGCCTCCTAAAATGGCCACTCGAGCAGTAATCAAGATGACAGGGAAAGGGCGCACACAGTAGGGTGCCCACTGTGCAATATGGTACAGGCAGTTCACAAATAAGCACCAAGTCCTGAATGTGGAATGGGGGCACAGCTAGCGGCGTCACACAGCTCCGATCACCGCGTTTGGAAGTATTGCATCAATCCAAAATGTTGGCTGTGCGGCACAGTGGCTAATGGGGGATGAAAGGAGGCAGCCCACAGTCCCATGCAGCGTGGCACCTGCAACGGGTGGCGGGTTATAGAGCGCTCCGAGGCGCAAGGGAAACACAGATGCCAAGGTAATGACTCACGGCCATCAGACACGGCCGGGTGAGTCTACAGGGTGGGCGCAACGGGGCGCGACTCACATCCATGGCGCTGTAGCTTCAGCGGTGCTAGTTAGGGCAGGGCAGGCGTCTACAGCAGTAGCGCACTCACAGTTTTTAGCGCTGGCACCCTTCTCACACAGCCAGTATACAGGAGAGGCAGCGTTCCCCTGGCAGCAGCCTCTCATATCCCCGATCAGCAGGCCCACGCAGCACTGATGTCTCCCGGCTCAGGCGTCCGCCACACAGCTCCGAGGGTTGTCAGACATAGCCAAGTGAGTGAACAGGGTGCATGCAATGGGGTGCAATTCACATCCACGGCACTGTGGCTTCAGCTGTGCTAGTCAGGGTAGGGCAGGCGTCTGCAGCAGTAGTGCACTTACAGTTTTTAGTGCTGGCACCCTTCTCACACAGCCATGATACAGGAGAGGCAGCGTTCTCTTGGCAGCAGCCTCTCACCTCCCCGATCAGCAGGCCCAGGCAGGACCGATGTCTCCTGGCTCAGTCATCCGCCGCGCAGCTCCAGGCTCGGCTCGCCTCAGGCCGTCTCCAGTCACAGCGGTCCCCGCCTCAGGCACGCTCCGGGCTACATAGATAAAAATGATATCTCTTGCATCAGTGCCGCAGCTGGTATCTCGCGGTGGTGTTTAAGGACTAAAAATTCAAGGTAGGTTGGGCATGATGTATGTTTTCCTGCTCTGCATTTCGGTCGTGCGCCACCTAGCGCCCCAGCTTGTGGTATTTTCTTTATCACTTTTTTCACTCCATCACCGGCTAGGTTCTTTAAGTATTTGATGATCTTTTTGTCATCTGCTTCTTCTACCCTATCGATGAAATCTTCAAATGCTTTGATCCATGCAGTTCATTTGGCACCAATATTCTGCTTTTCCAATAGAAGTAGTGGTTTCAGGAAGGTGGCTGCGCTATATTTGATACATGTGTCAGCGGCCATTGGGACACTTCAAAATCTTGAAGACTTTTCGAGCTGTGCTAAGTGCAACTGGCAACCTTGGTTGTTGCTGCTTCAAGTACCACTTACTCCATATGCACAACTCCCAGGTGTTTACTTGGATCATTGTGGATGCTACTCAACAATTTGCATGCACTAGTTTTCGACCAGGGTTCTACTCCATTTACGATGACTCTTTCTTCATTCTCACTGGTGAGCACAGTTGTGTTCTTCACACCTGTTTGTCATTTACTTTAGTGTTTTTTGCACCTGGGTGCTTCTATTTTTGAAGTGCATTCGCACCTAGCTGTTGCTGCCATCACTGCTTCTCTGTACCTGGTTGTCGCTGCTTTTAGCACTATCATCGTGTATATAGCTACATCCGTGGTATGTTGTGGCGCAGTACCTCTTCTTTCGGCTTCACCTGCAGGGTATTTGCTGACTGTGAATAGGCTTCTTCGTAGGGCCTTCACCTTCTTAAAAACCTTGCACTGACTGGAGTGACGCTTTGACTCCTCATACGTCAACTATAGACTGCTTCACTTCTCATGAGGTACATTTCTCATGCACAAGCAGATTGGTGGACCTGGACAAAACCTCAGGGAGAGCCGTCAATCAATCAATCAATCAATCAATCAAAGAACTTTTAAAGCGCACTACTCAAGGTGCCTAGGGGGGAGGGTCCTGCTACTGCTCGAAGAGCCAGGACTTGAGGTTCTTTCTGAAGGTGAGCAGGTCTTGGGTCTGCTGCAGATGGGTGGGGAGGGTGTTCCAGGTCTTGGCGGCGAGGAAGGAGAAGGATCTGCCACCGGAGGTTGTTCATTGGATGCGCGGGACGGCGGCAAGGGAGAGGCTGGCGGAGCGGAGCTGGCGGTGGGGTGTAGAAGTTGAGTCTGTTGTTCAGGTAGGCTGGTCCGGCGTCGTGGAGTGCTTTGTGTGCGTGGGTGAGGAGCTTGAAGGTGATCCTCTTGTTGATGGGCTGCGGCGGGGGATGTTGAGGATCAGCAGGGCGGAAGCGTTTTGGATGCATTGTAGTCGTCGCAGGTTCTTGGCCAGGATTCCTGCGTAGAGTGTGTTGCCGTGGTCCAGCCTGCTGCTGACGAGGGCTTGGGTCACCGTTCTTCTGGTTTCGGTTGGGATCCACTTGTAGATCATGCGAAGCATGCAGAGGGTGTTGTAGCAGGAGGAGGAGATGGTGTTGACCTGTTTTGACAGTGAGAGGGAGGAGTCGAGGATGAATTCTAGGTTGCGTGCGTGGTCCGTCGGTGTTAGAGCTGTTCCCAGTGTGGACGACCACCAGGAGTCGTCCCACACAGAGGGGGTGGTGCCGAGGATGAGGACTTCCATCTTGTCTGAGTTCAGCTTCAGGCAGCTGTTTCTCATCCACTCGGCGACGGCCTTCATTCCCTCGTGGAGGTTAATTTTGGCGGTGTTTGGGTCCTTGGTGAGGGGGGATGAGCTGGGTGTCGTCAGCGTATGAGATGATGTTCAGGTTGTGCTGGCGGGCCACTTATGCGAGGGGGGCCATGTAGATGTCGAACAGGGTCAGACTGAGGGATGAGCCCTGGGGTGCGCCGCAGATGATGTCAGTGGCTTCGGAGCGGAAGGGTCGGAGTCGGACTCGCTGGGTTCTGCTGGAGAAGAAGGACGTGGTCCAGTCCAGGGCTTTCTTCTGGACTCCGGCTTCTTGGAGGCGTGTTCTTAGTGTGCGGTGGCAGACTGTGTCGAAGGCGGCTGACAGGTCCAGGAGAATGAGGGAAGAGGTATCGCCGTTGTCTATTTGGCGCTTGATGTCATCTGTGGCGGCGATGAGGGCTGTCTCGGTGCTGTGGTTTCGTCTGAATCCGGACTGGGATGGGTCTAGGATGTTGTTGTCCTCGAAGTGGCGGGTCTGCTGTATGTTGGCGATTTTCTCAATGACCTTCGCCGGGAAGGGCGGCAGGGAGATGTGCCGGAAGTTCTTGAGGTCTTTGGGGTCCGCCTTGGGCTTCTTGAGGAGGACGTTGATTTCGGCGTGCTTCCATCTATCTGGGAATGTCGCTGTGTCAAAGGAAATGTTGATGACCTTCCGTAGTTGGGGTGCGATGGTTGCGTCTGCTTTGTTGAATACGTGGTGTGGGCAGGGGTCTGACGGTGATCCTGAGTGGATGGAGTTCATGATCTTGCGTGTCTCGTCGTCGTTGACGCAGGACTAGGAGGTCAGCTGGTTGGTGCAGGTGGTGTTCGGGGTGGGGTCTGCCGTAGTTGTGGTGGTCGAGGTGTTGAAGCTGTTGTGGATGTCAGTGATCTTGCCATGGAAGAAGGTGGCCAGTGAGTTGCACAGGCCCTGCAAGGGCGGGATGTCGTTGGTGTTGGCGCTGGGGTTAGAGAGTTCCTTCACAATGTTGAAAAGCTCTTTACTGTTGTTTCTTCAGGCAAGTAGCCCACCCTCGTTGCCGGTTCTGTCAAGCCAGACATAAAATTAGTCAATAAAATATATTTCCACTAAGGGGTCCAACACAACACTCAGGGTTACTACTGCATTAATTAAGAATGCAGAAAAACACACTGAAAAATGGGATGTAAGAGAGGGTGAGGGTAAAACGTAAGGCGGGAATGGAAACAATAATATAATGTAATGTATTGTGGTACTGTTCAGCTATGTTTTAAATTGAACTGTCTTTCCTCTATTGCTCTGTCCATATGGAAAATTCTGTGTTTTTAATCCAGCCTAGACGATATTAAACTTTAGTTAGCACGACAATTAATTCTCTTGTTCATGTTTAATGGCCATTGGTCTTTCACTATGTTTTCATTGTACTCTTGACCTTCTGTATTTCTAATGTACCAGAAAGCCCTCTGACGCACCACTTCTCTGTACGGTACATGCAATACTTCAGTAAATTGTGGCATAGTGATGGTGCGCATGCGCCTCTGAAGCTTGGTGTACTTTCAGGCTGTGCTCATGCTGATAACACTCTGGTTCTTTCAAGTCAAGATAAGCTTTATTCAATATCACAATATTGAATCATGAAAGCATACATAGTAAAATACAACATACAGTTACAAAGTTACAAATAGTTTAAAACACTAGAACAATTTAAGAAAAGGCAACAGTAACCTGCTCGCCCGATAGGGACTTCTTTCCGAAAATAACAGTACGTAAGAATTTTGATAAAACCATACATGTGTACAAATTTGGAAGGAGTTGTCAATATATAAACGCCGGTCTACATTGTTTAAAATTTTACAATTTCATTACTGGCTTGATTAAGGAATGTCTCAAATCAGAGTAAACTTTACAAAAAAACAGTATATGCATGGTAGACTGCTCAGATATATTGTTACAAGGACAGTACATGAAATAGCATGACCAGTTGTTATTGGGAAAGCATGTCAAGCGGGGGAAAATGTCAAGCATACAGCACGTCAGAACAAATCTGTGCTGGGCATGTAGTACATTAACTAAGTAGGGTTGCAAGTCAAAAGTGGTCTAAATCATTAGGTTTTTGTGAACAGTAGGTTTAGACAGTTCAACAGACAACCTCAGTTCCTCAAGCAAAGTTAAACATTTCAGCTTTAAGGCTTTCCTCGAGATATTAATCAGGATTTCTGGTTCTTTCATTGAGCCAGCCACTGAAGGCAAAGAAAATGCCTCATGGCAGGATTACCCTCGTGTAGAGTCGCTACTCTTTAACCATCTAATGAACTTCATACTGTGTGTGGCAGGCAGGTCAGTTGTGAGAAATTGCAGTGAAGCAGAATTTGCTGGTCTGAAGTGGTTTCCGGGGGGCTTGTGTCTCCCTCTGGACAAAGCTAAAGAGCCAGGCAAGCTGAACCCCAGAAAACAGTTCAAGTTCAAGATGGACTCTAAATAGGTCTCCTCAACTTGTATACATAGAAAGATTGATTACATGGTCTTCTCGTAGTGTAAGATACACCGTCTACTGTGATACATATAGAAAATGGCCCCCCTTTTTTTTTTAAAGTGACAGCAAGTAACCAGCTACAGTAAGCAGTTTCCAATATGTCACTGTTCACCATATACATTTATTTAGTTAGCATTGACGGTCAGCTTGCCATCATATTAAAATGCACATGAAAATCAAAAGGCTTGACTTAAGTATCAGTTTGTTTCTCTTGGGGGTGGGCCACTGGACTTTGCTTTGAGGGTGGGAAACAGTAGCACTTTACCTTGGATATGCTTTTGGGCAACTGGGCTTTGATTTATATTTGGAGGACACCAGCTGCAGCAATGCTTTACCCTACAGTGCCTGAGCTGCAGTGGGAACAGATTCCTGCTGCCACCAGGAGCCGATGAAGCTGCTTTTTTAAATCTCAACTATGTTAAGATATCAAGCTTTAAAATGCAGTTTTACAAACTAATTAGCATCCCTGCTCCTAACTATTTGCGCATTCCAGTACCTCAGAACTTTAGGGGGCATGTGTAGAAGCCCCTATTATCACGGGAACGTCATTTTTAGCGACGTTCCTGTGGCGATAGGGTCTTCGCCTTATTTACAAGACAGCGTTAAGCCACTTAATGTGGCTTAACGCTGCCTTGTAAATAATGACCCCTTTGGGTTCCACTGCAACACCCATTGATTCTGATGCTGCCTCCTATTTACAAGGGAGGCGTAAATAGGAGGTAGCACCAGAATTAAAACCAGGTATAACCTGGTCTTACCCTGGCACACATGAAAACAGCAAAAGGCCAATGATTGTTTATGTACAGGAAGGTCCCCCTTCCAGCACATAAACAAGATTTTTTTAAATGCTGTTTTGCGACTTCTGAGTGTGCTGTATTAAACAGCACACACAGAAGTAACAAAATGGCATTTAAAGATCGTTTAAACACGCAGACACTCTTGTGCAAGTGTGCCTGCGTTGGCGCTAGGCTGCTAAGTGTAGTGCCAGCGCAGGGGGAAATGCAAGGCTGCACAATATTATATATGGTGCAGCCCTGCGTTTCTGTAGTGGCAGAGAGAGGCGTTAAGCCAGGAAGGCTAATGCCTCTCTCAGCTACTTCCCTTGTACATATGCCCCTAGGCGCGTTTGCACCCTGCGAGTCAGATTTCCTACCAACTTCTGTTCTGTAATGCTTGCTATCAGTGGATTGTTACCAAACCCTCCCTCAACAACTTCATAAAACGATTTGAAACATCTAAAAAGTTGGTATTAGCGATTAATAAAAGTTGATAATATACAAAAATTAAATAGCCAAAAAGTCTGTGCTCTTTCTGGGAATAGTCATAAATCAGCATCTGACCACATTCCTCCGTGTATTTGTGAGATACAGATGAACCCTGTCATGCACGTAGCCATTATTTTAGGTATTTGACATAGCATGGACTTATCATCACAGGGCAGTGGAGGCATGAATATATATAATTTGTATTGTAGCACAAGCATGCCGCGTGATGTTGTACCTCAAAAGAATATGGTGTGTAGGGTCCAATGGGGGCCCAGTTGACTCCTCATTAAATACGTCTGAGCATGCTAGGGAGAGGAATTGCCACAAATCACCAAAATGCCATATGTGCATATATGTAGCAAAAGATTGTGAAGTTGTAGCACACTACACTTTTGACATTTTAGTGATGAGGAGATAAAGAAATTTGCGCTGTGCCATATCATTTGCATTCAAGTACAAAGCCAGGACTGAAAACCAGACCTCTGTGTTCAAAACTCAGCACCCAACCCACCAGAACACATCTTGTTGTTTTTCTGGTAATCTGGTGTTAAGTTCAGGTGGATTTTGTCTTGTTGTCTCGTTAGACCTAGAGAACCCTCTGCTGTGCATGGTACCCTTAAGGTACAGAGAATACTAGATTCCCTTGAAGCCCCTTGGGTTGGTCTCAAGCCTAAAAGTTATTACACAGGGTGAGATCCACAAGGCAGCAGATCATCCCCATTATTGTCAACCCAGTTTTGGTGCCTCCTCCTGGCTCATTTGGTTGGGGGTGTGGCACAAATCTGTGGAACTTGTAGGGATTGGTCAAACTCAATCCCTCACCCCTCAATGTTGGTTTCCTTAGCTATTGACTCTAAGTAGTAGATCATTGAATGCTTCTCAACCACCTCAAACTCAAATCATCTAAAACAGAGATTATCACCTGGACACAAACATTCTCACTGGTGGAAACTGAACACAACACCACCACATTACTATCTGGGCTCAGCAATATGAACAGCCATCAATGTAATTGATGGGAGTGAAGTGAGCCCGTTTTATCAAGAGGTAGTATCATCTCTGGACTTCCAATACATGCCATAATTGTTCTCAGTTGGCCAAGTCATAGCTGACTTTACATTGATAATTGTTAAATATTGGTGCTCCTCTATGTCTCACATATTTAAATACAAATTAGGTATAGGGGCACGACATGATCAATTGTTCCAAAACCCCCCTGAAAGGCTGCTTGATTATCAGCAAGAACATTGTCTGACTTGACCCAATCTTGAATATGATTGACAGAACTAAGTCATAATGAGGTACGATGAGGACTGTACACCATGATGGTGAAACTGGTGTCAGAAAGATATAGTTATATAAAAGAAGAAGGTTATATTGTATGTAGAAGGGAGGATTTTCAAGTCTAACAGGAAGGTTAGAGGTGGTCTGTAGAAAGTAGGTTGACCTGCATGAGTAGTTAGCAGCATGAGCAGTTGTAGTGGTGTGCTGATCGAGCAAGGTTCCATAGTACTAGAGTTTGCTCAATGTCTGCAGGTTCGCTTTCTTTATTGAGCCGATTCCATACCGTGTCCATTCCTAAGATCGATCCATTCTCCTTTTTCTTAAATTTAAGCTCATGGTCTCCTCCACCGGGTGTTAGTGGCATTTGTTCAACACCAAAAATGTTAGGTTTTTGTTGTGTTCATGGAATTCGCCAAAGTGTTTCCAAGGATAGATCCCCCCTCCCCCCTACTCAGCGCCTTGAGACCCTCATGCGTGAGTAGCTCACGTACAATGCCCTGATTGATTGATTGAGTATACTTTTGGTTCAGTTTTATGGCTATTTCTGTAATCCTCCTGGAATTTTATTTTTGTTTTAATGCTTTTTATTTAACATAGCTCATAGTACCATAACAAAATAGACAGTGTTCAAGAAGCAGATTAGAAAATAGCGTTGTGGTGAACAAAAATTAGCACATCTGTACACAAGTGGGATATACAGTTTAACTACATGATTAGTCCCCGGACTCCCTCCCCGATCCTGGAATCTTATTTTTAATGTCCTGATGGTACTTCTTATGTATATTTGTTCTAAGGAACACTGGACAGTGTAAATTACAAATGTTGTATTAAAGTGAATCCGTTATTTGATGTTTAGGGTAAATCCATTATGGAATGTGAATTCCTTGAGTTTATTTAGATCCAATTTGCAAATGGAACAGTCATGACTTATAGAGAGTCCTTTCGGTTTTTCTAAAAATGTTAATTGTGTTGATCTGAGATTACGAGCATGGCAGAAGCCTATTAGGGGTGCAGTTGAGATCTAGGCCTAGATGTAGGTAATTTAATTTTACCACTTCTTAAATACCGATTTTTACCAATTCGGTATTTAAGAAGTGGTAAAATAGAGGGGGGGATGTAGGTATTACAGAATCAGTAAATACCGAATCGTTAAGATTCGGTATTTACCGATTCTGTAAATACCGATTCGGTAATGCCCATTGATTCCTATGGGCATTGAAGCCCATAGGAATCAATGGGCATTACCGAATCGGTATTTACAGATTCGGTAAATACCGATTCCAGCAAGGGTGCAGGGGGTGTCACTTTGACACCCTCTAGCACCCCAAATACAGGCATGTGTGCCATGTGGCACACAGACATGCCCTAAGGGCATGTCTGTCTGTTACATGGCATGGTGTGCATGCACACATGTGCATGCACACCTGGATTCGGTATTTTACCACCCAATTGGATTGGGTGGTAAAATACCGAATCTGTAAGGCCTTTGGGACTCAGAAGAGTCGCACCTACATCTGGGAGTTACCGAATCGGTAAAAATACCGATTCGGTATTTTACCGATTCGGTAAATTTACCGAATTGGTAAAATTGGCATCCTACATCAAAAAAACCCATTTACCGGTCGGTAACGGCCGAAATCAGCCGTTACCGACCGGTAAATGGCCACTTACATCGGGCCTTGGTTGCTTATGCAAGTAGCATTGCACGATAGGTGGCAAAGTTTGCTGAGTGTTTGTCTCATATAGATATGCATTGTGGAAGTTTGTTATAAATCAGATAGTGCCTTAAAGGCGATTCCTATTTTTTTCTTGAGCCCTTGACAAAATGAGAACGTATGGTGTTACTTGCTCTGTAGATTCTTTTATTCAGAATGGAACGGTCGTATCCTGCAGGTGCTGGTGAATCTGCATGTTCTTGGGTTTGAAGACTGATCCCTCACTAAAGTTCGTCCTTGTTTTCAGAATTCCAACTTTTTGGGTTGTTTGTATTATGATCAGTGGTTGAGAGCTATTTGCTTGGAGTATTGAGTTTGCTACCATCTTTTTCCTTTACAACGAGGTTTGTACTTTGTTGTTTCTAGTGTAGATTTCAGGTCCAAGAAGCCCACTTACTTGTTCCTTTGGAATTGGTAGAAGTAGCCTGGATAAATTCCAATGATTATCAATTAGTGAAGAGATATAGCTGTGTAGTGGTCCTGGGACTCTTGCCAGATGAGCACCAACATATGACATTGGGGGTGTACTCCTGGAATCTTTAATCCCATAGCCAATATTTTGCAACTTCCCCCATGAATATGCAGGCATACGGTGGTGCAAATTTTGTCCCCATTCTAAGCTTCCAGGCATTGGAGTGGAAGCTTCTGCATTAAGATTAGTGGTTAATTGTTTTAGAAGAGGTCAGACATCATCGGCTAGTCAATCAGACCACATGTGCACAAAATAGAAAAACCAGAACAGCTTCAAACTCTACATGATTCAGTTCGCAGCATTTGGAGCAATCTCAGGCAACTCCAACATGGCACAATCTTTCTGCCCTAAGAGGGTGCCTGGATGCCAGCCCAGGTTGTGTTTATAGAAATGAGCAGTCCCCTCTTCAACTACGCCCGAACTGGCTTTGGGACCAGTTCCCCATCCCATTGAGCTGGAACCATCTGGCTACAGGTGGGCTCTTCCCAAGGTCTCCCTTTACACTGAACTATGAATGGGCAGGTCTTACCCTGTTCCATTAAATGAAGTTCCTGAACACTCCCCAGCTGCTCTTCCTGAGCTGATATGAGTTACAACCTGCACACCTTAGTCTTAAAGCTAAAAGGCCTAAGCCATTGTTTTTGTTCTTTGAGCAGTGTTTATATCTTATTAAGGGAAATCACTGACAAGGGCCAGCTACTGGCAGTCTAATGCTAATTAGCCTAATGTAAGTTGAGGCAGACACAGTCTAACTTTTAAAAAGTCACTTTTCCTAAATATGTATTAAATATCTGACTTCCCCAGTAAATTGGATTTTTAATAAACATTTTATTATTGATTGAATCATTCAGGTAGTTTGTCTCAAACCAAAGGTAGCAGAGTTATGGTTTCATTTTGAACTGTAGTTTTTCTCACAGGACAGCTACTGCCCTTTTACAGGGAAAATAGCATTTGGAGGCTAGTTGCTGTAGTTACTTGCCAAAATTACATTTGTGATTGTAGCCATAGGCCCCCTACCTTGTGGGCTACATGGCCTACTTAGGGGTGACTAATTGAATACTTGAAAGTAGGGTTCTTTCCCATCAAAAGAGCTATTTTGACCAGTATACCAGCTGGTGTAAAAGTTGCAGCAGTCAGGCTGCACAGGTAGGTTTTGGGGTGGTGGGGGTTCATGTTTTCTTTGTCAGTTTAGAGGATGGCACAGCATGCGCTGCTGTCTATAGGTGACATTTAAGTTTTCATTGCCAGTGGTGTATTTTCCTACACCAAATACTATGGTCTTACTGGAAAATTAAATATGCCAAATAAGAGTTACGCAATTCTTTCATGCTTTAGGAGACAAAGTACATACACTGTGACCCGATAGCAATGTGTTGGACTTGGCCCTTTTTTGCAGGGTTATCCCCACATTTACTGCTTCTTCCTCTTATTTTTTCCTGACCTGTTGTTGGTTTTAGGACTCGGGGCACTTTACCACTGCTAATCACTGCTAAAGTGCATATGCTCTCAGTGTAAGTTGTGAACATGATTGGCTATCCATGATTGTCATATTTGACTTACTGGTCATTCCCTAGTAAAGTTCACAAAGTGTCCCAGGGCCAGAAAGTGGCTATTTTCTTGTTCAACCATCCTGTGTGCCTCTGCCTGTTTGTGGATTGACTGCCTGACTTTGGAGTGACACGGGCTGGGGAGGTGCCATGGCTCCAAGAGTCTGGATGAGTCAGCACTAGGTTGCATAGTCCTGATCTGCGTTTGGGGTGGTGGGAGGAGTAGCACCTGTACCTGACTAGGGCTGTGCCTGCCTTCTACAATACTGGCGCCGCCTCCCTGTGGTGTGTCTGGAGCCAAGGCTCACACTGACAAAGGATGTTGTTGTGCACTTGCAGAGTGCCCCCCAGAACTGGTTTGAACTGGGCCCCCCTGAACCCCAACACTAGTGTGGACCAGGGTGTCCTTGAGGCTTATCCCTCTCCTGTGAGCAAATAAAGGTTTTTCAAAGTTTAGATTGCCACTGGTTAGGATTCTCCAGTGCTTGTTCACCAATTTAGAAACTTGGTTAGAGTGTGTACTATACTTTGTCACACAAACTGGCCTTTCCTGTGTCTCGTCCTTGGTGACTTTGTCCTCCAATAGGGCCTCTCGGTTATTATTCCGTGCCCTTTTCATAGCCGTGTCTATGACTTTACTAGGATAATGTCTCTGCTGCCGTTTCTTTTTCAGATCTTGAGCCTGAGCCTTATACCAGATGATGTCACTGCAGTTACGTCGCAGGTGGAGAAATTGCCCATAGGGTAGATTTTCACGCAAGTGGCGGGGGTGGAAACTGTCAAAGCGCAATAAGCAGTTCCTAGCAGTTGGCTTGAAGTGGGTCTCTGTTTTTAGGATCCC
Source organism: Lissotriton vulgaris (assembly GCF_964263255.1). Taxonomy (NCBI): domain Eukaryota; kingdom Metazoa; phylum Chordata; class Amphibia; order Caudata; family Salamandridae; genus Lissotriton; species Lissotriton vulgaris. The sequence continues at coordinate 1,956,673,693 of NC_141689.1, read as the reverse complement.
CGACTCATGATAAATGTTTAGATCCAAAAAGACCATGCTCTGTTTTGACATGGTGTGTGTGAACTTTAAGAAAGCATTCTGCTGATTTAGCCAAGCCAGGAAGTCTCCTACTGTGTCACTCCCACCTTCCCAGATAACCAGGACATCGCCATGTACCTCTTCCATATCTGTATGTTGTTCCTGAAGGGGTTCACTGGGTTCAGGATTTTAGTTGTTTCCAGATGGTGCACGTATAGGCCAGCCAGGCTGGGAGCGAAGGTGCTGCCCATGCTGGTCCCATGGCATTGTAAATATATGGTTCCCTCTTACTCGAAGAAGTTTTTGGTTAGAGCTGTGGGGATGCACTCCATGACAACATTCCGTGGGGTTTGATACTGCCAGGTGGTTGAGTGTAATACTTCCTCCATGATGAGCAGAGTCTCATCATGTGGCAGACTAGTATAAAGACTCTCCACGTCCAACAACATCAGGATCTAGTTGTCTGGGTTGAACGGGAGGTCCTGCAACAGTTGGAGTACAGCTTTTGTATCCTTCAGGTAGGGGTCAGTGTTCTGGACCAATGGTCTTAGGAAGGTATCCGCGAACTTAGACAGTGGTTCCAGGATGGATGAGATACCCGAGATTATGGTTCTGCCCGGTGGTTGTGTCAGAATTTTATGTATTTTGAGTATACTGTAGAAGTACGGGGTGCGAGGGTTCTTTTGTGTAAGGAATTCTCCTTCTTTTTTTGTTAGCCAATCGTGGGCCAGGGCTTCTTCGACCATGGCTCCTATGCTTATCCTGAGTTGTTCTGTTGGGTCATTGGGTAGTATACGGTAGTTCCTTTTGTCAGCCAAAAGTCGTCTGCATTCTTGATCATAAGCTGTGGTCGTCTGCAAAACCACAGCTCCCCCTTTATCAGCGGGTTTTACGGTTATATCCCTGGTCTGGGATAGTTCTCTTATCGCCTTGGTCTCTTGTTTGCTCATGTTGTGAAAGGCCTGATGAGCATTAGCATCCAGTTTGCTCAGTTCCACCATTAGGGCCTTTTCAAATGCCAGCACCTCCACCGGTAGTGTGTGGTCAGGAGGGATGAATGTGGACTTCGGTCTTAGGCCTATATCTGATTTCACTCTCACCACTCCACCACTCACAACCACATTAACCTAACATAGCGCCGACTGCTTAAAAAAAGAGACTGGATGAACTAAATAAAGAGATGACAGACTTTGAGATAACATTAAAGCAAAGTAAATTTAATAAACTAAAGAAAGATGAGGATAGATTCACTCATGAGAGGACCTATCCGTACACAAAAGCTGAATATGTCTCACAAGACGTAAGCGACACAGACAGTACGGGCTCTGGCAGCAGCACTTCTAGTTCACACTCGAATAAATACCAGCAAAAAAGATATCAGAGAGGAGGGTACAGGCAGCAGAGAGCTCAGTACCCACGCCAGAGAGGGTGGGGAGGCTATCAAGCCCCCCCCCCCCCAATACATCCCTTTCCAAAATCAACCACAGTATCCGCAGCACCACTACGGGCCCCCACCAATGGGACCAATGGGACCTATGTACCCACAGTGGGCACCTGACCCATCAACAATGGTCCCGAACCAGCAGCATTTTTTAGAGTGGGGCCAAGGACCCCACAGGGGCAGGAACAGGAAGGGCACCAACGTATCATGGCAACCCGAGGAGGAAACGGACCCCAGGTCCACACGAGGAGCATGACAGGGGCTCTGAGCAACCAGGCATCGACAAGCCTAGGGGGAACCTAGTGATTAACATCACACCCTTGTCCTTGACGGATCTACAAAATGAAGTACTCAACAAAGGGCTGGGCTAGGTCCCGACTTATAAACTTGACCTCTTCCGCCTTCACACGGAGGTACAACAGTTTATCAGGAGCATTAAACTCAAGGCCTTTTTTCACAACCGAAAAGAGACCCCAGAGAAATCAGACACAGGCCTAAGACCGAAGTCCACATTCAGCCCTCCTGACCACACACTACCGGTGGAGGTGCTGGCTTTTGAAAAGGTCCTAATGGTGGAACTGAGCAAACTGGATGCTAATGCTCATCAGGCCTTTCACAACATGAGCAAACAAGAGACCGAGGCGATAAGAGAACTATCCCAGAACAGGGATATAACCATAAAACCCGCTGATAAAGGGGGAGCTGTGGTTTTGCAGACCACCACAGCTTATGATCAAGAATGCAGACGACTTTTGTCTGACAAAAGGAACTACCGTAACTACCCAATGACCGAACAGAACAACTCAGGATAAGCATAGGAGCCATGGTCGAAAAAGCCCTGGCCCACGATTGGCTAACAAAAAAGAGAAGGAGAATGCCTTACACAAAAGAACCCTCGCACCCCGTACTTCTGCAGTATACCCAAAATACATAAAAGTCTGACACAACCACCTGGCAGACCCATAGTCTTGGGTATCTCATCCATCCTAGAACCACTGTCTAAGTTCGCGGATGCCTTCCTAAGACCATTGGTCCAGAACACTGACACCTACCTGAAGGATACAAAAGCTGTACTCCAACTGTTACAGGACCTCCCGTTCAACCCAGACAACCAGATCCTGCTGTTGTTGGACGTGGAGAGTCTTTATACTAGTCTGCCACATGATGGAGGAAGTATTACACTCAACCACCTGGCAGTATCAAACCCCACGGAATGATGTCATGGAGTGCATCTCCACAGCTCTAACCAAAAACTTCTTCGAGTAGGAGGGAACCATATACTTACAATGCCATGGGACCAGCATGGGCAGCACCTTCGCGCCCAGCCTGGCTGGCCTATACGTGCACCATCTGGAAAAAACCAAAATCCTGAACCCAGTGAACCCCTTCAGGAACAACATACAGATATGGAAGAGGTACATAGATGATGTCCTGGTTATCTGGGAAGGTGGGAGTGACACAGTAGGAGACTTCCTGGCTTGGCTAAATCAGCAGAATGCTTTCTTAAAGTTCACACACACCATGTCAAAACAGAGCATGGTCTTTCTGGATCTAAACATTTATCATGAGTCGGGGATCCTAAAACAGAGACCCACTTCAAGCCAACTGCTAGGAACTGCTTATTGCGCTTTGACAGTTTCCACCCCCGCCACTTGCGTGAAAATCTACCCTATGGCAATTTCTCCGCCTGCTACGTAACTGCAGTGACATCAGCAGGTATAAGGCTCAGGCTCAAGGTCTGAAAAAGAAACTGCAGCTGAGACATTATTCTAGTAAAGTCATAGACACGGCTATGAAAAGGGCACAGAATAATAACCGAGAGGCCCTATTGGAGGACAAAGTCACCAAGGACGAGACACAGGAAAGGCCAGTTTGTGTGACAACGTATAGTACACACTCTAAATAAGTTTCTAAATTGGTGAACAAGCACTGGAGAATACTAACCAGTGGCAATCTAAACTGTGAAAAAACATTATTTGCTCACAGGAGAGGAAAAAGCCTCAAGGACACCCTGGTCCATACTAGACCCCGCCCGCAAACAGACCATCAGCCGAGGCTACAAGGGGTGCATGGATACTACCCCTGCAGGAACTGCAGCAGCTGACACCTAACCAAAAAGAGTCTATCACTCACTTTTAGGAATGGGAGCAGATGGGAACAAAGAAATGTCACTAACTGCAATAGCAGAAATGGGATATACTTGATCACTTGCCCCTGTGGTCTGGAATACGTGGGCATGACGACAAGACCGGTCAAAGTAAGGATAAATTAGCATAAAAGCAACGTAAGATGTAAGAAGTCCACAACAAAAATGGCAGCTCATTATCTTGAAAGACAACACTGTGTCAATGAACTATCATGGACAGTCATTAAACAATTATCGTCAGATACTGGCCTTTTCGAGAAAGAACAGAGATGGGTGTTCCGGCTGGAGACCCACGTAGAAGGACTGAATGACGCCATACCATGGTCCCAACTGATGTAACCACCCATGGACTGATGTGCCTAAGTTCCACACATGATCACCAGAACCTTGTACAAACATTTCTGTACTTGTATTTGAGTTAGTTTGGTAGCCTGGGCTTAATACAGAATGTAATAATTAGGTTCCACATATGGTTGTTAGAACTATTCACAGGTAGTTCAGCACTTAGATCTGACTTAGTTCGATGGCCCTGGCTCATCACAGCATTGTTTCTACTTGTACAGAGGCATGTATTTGGTAACCCAAGAACCACACTTGCATTTGACCTCTCCTCTGTTTCTCCCTGCAACTGGCTGAATATTGTGTTCTCTCTCCTAACTACGAGACACGTTAACAACTTATTTTCTCACACCTTTGCTAATACATAGTGATGTGGTCTTTATAGTTTATTCAACGTGAAAACCCCGATTCAACAACTACGGGATCACGCACCATCTGCGCATGCGTCTAAAACACTTGTCCCGATCCTCCGTGCATCCGCGAAAACCGGCTACTAACACCCGCATATGCGCGCTAGAGCTACAGCCGCTCTGAGCATGCGCTCGTGGGGGAGACTTACCAAATGATGCAGGCAGCTTCACTCGTGGGCGAGATGCCCATGTTTGGCCACATATCCGCCGGTAATTGAATAACTAATTGGCAGTCATTCGACGCTTGGGAGGTATATAAGCCCCTTCTCCCACCCACCTGCACTATCATCGGAGCAGTGCTGAGGGGCAGTCAGAGGAGCATTGTCCTGGGAACCGTGAATGAAAAAACTTAGAGGCAGCATTGGTAAACGAAGGTGAAACTTTTAATAGGACCCTAAAGCCTCGTTTACTCTCATACCAACAGAGAGCTGAATCTAGCCTGATGGGACTCCCCAATATTTGGCGCAGAAGCTCATGAGTCACTGTAACTTATGACATAAGAAAGGTTTATTCCTACAATAGCACCTTTTCCTTTATCCTCAACACCTAGGATAAGGCTGGAACCATCAAAGATATGTGTCACACTAGTGTTTTATGTGTGTGTCTGTGTTCTTTTCTTTCCTTTTTTCCACAGGGTGCATGATTATCTGGAGGCAATCAGCAACCCTACATGTGAAACAACATGTGCATACTCCTAGTCCTTTAGGTCAATGATACCTGCTTGAATAAGTTATGCTTTGAACATGAGATAGGTATTGATTGTATACTTTTCTCCCTCCAGGTCCAATTCAACCGCCAACTGGGCGCTAGGACTTCGTGCTGAACAACACGATAGGTACGCATACACCTATAGTTTAATTTTTAATTAATTTTTGTATAATACACTTTAAAACATATACACATGTGAGTAAGGTGGGGAATGTTGTGCTTTCCCATCCTGAAGAAGGAGTTGGATACTCCGAAACATGTCCATGTTGACGCACTAAAGAGGTAGCTGTACATAATTTTACAGTAGTAACCTCGCAGAGCACCCCTTTTTAGCAATGCCAGCCAGGGGCGTAATAAAAGTCTTTTTTTCCCCACGTGCTAGGTATTTTTTAATTATCACTCTCACCACTCCACCACTCACGTTCTATACCCCACACACTACCACACATAGTCCACACTTGAAGTGCTCCCGCGTATCCGTAGGTCGCAGCATGCCGCACTCCGTAGAGGGGTGCGAAGACCCCAATGATGGTAGAATGACACTAAGGGTCCTTTTTGTGTGTGAGGGGTACAAAAACAACACTGTGTGCTCCCCACCACAGCGGGGACCACATTAACCCATCAGTGGATTCCACTTTGTTTACTAAAGCAAGGGTACGTCCTTGCTCCAATGTTGTTTAATTTATATACAGCGGATATGTCCTGGGCACTTACCAATGCTAATCTAATCTCCCAAAAAGTCAGCAACACAAAGATTACAATATTGCAATACGCGGATAACATAGTCCTCCTCGACAACTCAAAAATAGAACTCCAGAGAGCATTACATTCCCTTCACCTATACAATAGCATAAACAAGATGAAAGTAAACAAAGCAAAAACAAAGGTTCTATACTTTGGAAGGACGCTACAAAAAATAAATATTAATTGGTCCCTTAAAAAGCTCTGGAGCCAAATTCTATGCTATCTGGGCACATGGTTTTCTGCAAACGGTGCATCAACAATACATAAGCGTCACCTAAAGAACAAGGCAGCATTAATAACTACAGGACTGTGTCAACTACATGCAGCCCTTGAGAGCCCATCCTCTGCTCCAATTAGAAAGGTGCTGAGGGCAGTGGTACAATCCGCAATTATCTATGGCAGTGAGGCCTTTCCAGGTCAACTCACCAACACCATCGAAAAATTACAGCTACCAATATATAAAAGAGTATTTAAATTGCCCCATTATACCAGTGGACCCTTGGTGATACTTGAATTTGACCTGGAGGGCATCAAATGGTCTAGTATGGGGTCTTTTATAGAGTCCTACCACAGATGCATGATGGCAATGCCGGGTACCCTGAAATTCATTTTGCAAGATATTTTTAAACATAAAATCAATCCATGGTCTACTTACTTAGGGACAGCAGTATAAACTCTAGAAATCGATCTGAGCACTCTAAATAATTCTTCACTTACCTCCACTGCAATAAAAAGTATAATGAAAAAACAGATTAAACTACTTTCTAAGACCAGAGACCTGCAAAAAATTAATACTACATTGCCATTTAGGGCCCTGGCAGCGTCATTCAACAATGAAAGTCAAGTCGAACTTAGGGCACAACCTTACCTTAACTGCACAATAAGGAAAGCTTGCCTGACTAAAATCTTGGCAGTAAGGATGCTGGCATTACAAGTTAAAAACTTTAATTCCAACTGGCCGCTGTTCTCTAAAGTAGTCAAGTGTAGACTCTGAGGCTACAAATCAGAAACTCTTTTACATCTACTGTGTAGCTGCCCGACGTTGCTCGACTGCCGCTGAACCTTATTAAAGCCACTCTTCATAATTCAAGGTATAAGAACATGCAACCAAGCAATGAACTGAATTTTTAGCACAATGTTCCCCCTTGAATTTGCAAGAATAGGTACATTTTTTAAAGCAGTGCTGGACTTCCTTAAAAACTCTAAACAAAGGACTGAGATGATCATGAACTGGTAACTCTTAGCTCCTGGATCACGGACACTGATGCACAGTAGAGTTTGACCACGCCGTAATTGAGTTCTCTTTTAGTTGAAGCTTCTTATGGAGGATTTTTTTACTTGCCTTTATTCATTATTTACATAATGGACAAGGGAAAGGGAAGAAGGTAGAAAGAAAGCCTGTACACCAAGAGTTTCCTCCCTTTGGGCATAACAAGCCATCCGTTCTATATGGTCTTCTCAGAAAGCAGTATTCTCTTCTGTTTTTGTATAATTATGTTTCTTATTCTTAAATGTTTTCTATTGTCATGGTTTTAAATAATCTACGCAATAAACTTTGTATTGACTACTCCACTACTGCATGCCTCGCAGTAGCACATGCGCTGCCCAGGCGCAACCTAAAAATGAAGGTGATCATGCACAAGATGGATTTTCTCACAAATGTTATTATAGACCACTTCTGTGTACAGCTCAGCAGATAGAAGCTTATAAACTACGAGAAAGTTAAAAGATAATCATTGACAACTAGAAAAGAAGCATAGTATAGCAATGCCGAAAGAGAAATAATGATAATCAAGGGAAGAAGAAATGATTGTGACGTAGGCAGGAAAGAAAGACAACGTAAGGAGGTAAGAAAAAAGTGGAGAACAAAGACAGAAAGAGTGAAAGAAATAGGGAAAAGGAAAAAGGAAACCCCATAACCCTGGAGAGGTACAGCCTCAGACATTGGCAATTTCATGAGTAGTGGTTAAAACCTGTCTGAAAAACATTTCACTCAAAATTCGCAAAAATGTGCTATAAACTACAATATTTGGCCCTATAAACAAAGTTCTCAGGTGTAGAACACTTCCTCTGCTCCAACATCCTCCTTATGGGCACTAGGTGGTTGGAAGCATTATTTTGTTTGCCAGTGACGTGTATTTTCATTTTCTGCCTTCTCCCTTTCTGCTCTATCTGACCTTTCCCAAATTTAAGGTAAATCTATTTCCTTCTCATCCTTTGACTAAAACTGCAGATGATTTAGAAGTAGCATTACCTTATACTTTTTGCTGTCAGAGACACTGTCGGAGGAGAGAATGATGGAGGGAAGAAGTGGATATATAGGAAGTAGCTACTTTGCTGCCCGCAGCCCTGACCTAAAAATACAATTTACTATAATTACCCAGGCTTGTTCTAGCTTTTTTCTCCTTATGTGGGCTTCGCCACATACCTTTTCTTCCAGTGCTATAATCTTGCCCAGGTAGGCTGCACAGTAGATTAATTAGAAATTAAAGGTTACATTCTTTCATAATTTTCGATGCAAACCCCAGGTTTAGATCTCATCTTGCTTTAAGCAGAACATTCATGAATGCTTACCATAGGGTCACCAAAAGCAGCAGGACTGAGGAGTTGCAATAAAAACCAGCATGAAGGCATCTGGGACTTTTATCTCAGAAGAGATGCAGTCAATATCCTCCAACAGAATCTACCCTGTAGGCAGCAGGTGATGATATTGTCAGTGACCACTCCCCAGGCACATGTTGTAGACCATACACCCTGTCCATAAGCAGTGTATGCTAACTGATGAAACCTCAAAGCGCATGAAGAAGAAGGGTCACAATAGAGGATTTACATACCTGCCACTCAAGGCCAGACTTTTGGGGCCCTGTGATGAGACTCTTCTAATTGGTCCACAACCTCACATGACAGGAAGTGCGATTAAAGGATTTGACTTCACCTAACCTTTCATTATCTTTGATGATAATTAACCAACTCTTCAGGATGTAACGTCACAGGGCATCAGTAAAATGGATAACAACTTAAATGAATATAATCATTATTAAAATAAATTCCTACATTTTTAAAATTCTATTCAGTTGATATGCACTTCATTATTTCTACTATACAGAAAAGCTAACTGCGTCTCTTATTCCAAAAGGCCACTACAGCCAGGCCAAAGTTAGACACATGCAAGCCAAATTTCTAAAGGGAAATTGAACTGATTAAGGGTAATAATGATTTAATATATTTTTATATAGTACTACATGTTACAATTTTGCTGTTTCTAAACACTGCAATGCCACATGTTACTGTTACCCAATATATAATACTCAATTTACCAACTTTAGAAGGGTGAAAGGTTGAGTCGATCTTGCAGGATTCAAATGCATGGCTTTCAGGACACTGCATGTTGCTAGCAGGAAGATTTCATCTCATGGAGTCTTCCTGCCAGTGGTTGGCGTGTGCCAGGCACAGCCTAAAATGTAACTGATTCTTCCCTAAACTCCCTCCCTCGCTCTTTTAAAGAAGCGACCATAGAATGCAACCAGTGCACCGTTATGCCTTAGCTTCTCTCACTGCCTCTCCACCTGAACCTATCTTCCTATTTCTCTTCTCATAATTTTATAATCTTATATCTCTTCTTTATCCTCCTCTCATTCTGTCTTGCCCCTTAAGCACTCCTTTGTCTTTCAGGAATTTGTTTTTCCTTCCCTCCTTGCTCGTTTACCTTTCTTCTAATTTCTTTCCACTTCTTTCCTCTTCTTTTTCTTCGCTCATCGCTCTCTTCTTTCTCATTCTACTTTGCATCTCTCTCTACTCTGTCCCCCTTCTTTTTATGCTTTTTCTGTTCTTTGCCATTTTTCTTCTCCGTTCTCTGATCTTTACTGCCCCTGCTCTCTCCTTTTGCCCATCCTGCCTTTTTCTTGCTGTCTATTAAGCATAGTCCCACCTCACCTGCTTCTCTACCACCTTTCCTCATTCTCTCATAATTCATTTTTTCCACTTCCCCTCCTCAGATTTCTTCATTTTGATTTCCCTCTGCCCTTTTTTTTAAATATTGCCAACGTTGCTCATTCATTCTTTTCTTTCGACTTCTTCTTCTTTGTCTTCATCTTCTCACTTCATAGTACACTCCTATCGCCCTAAGTTTACTCTCCTTTATGGGGAATATTCATCAAGCTGGTTGAGGAAAGTAGGATGAAGATGGGGAAGGGTCAATAACATGTTAATCAGATCCTTGCACAGGGCTTGACGTGAATGACTCTGACCCAGCACAGCCAAACATTGAGTGGCAGGTTGAACTTGCAGTGAGTGAGAGACGAGATGGCATGTGTGTGGCATGCACGTTAACCCTGGGCTACAACTCCACACTATTTTAATCTGTGGCACAGGCAGGGGTCATGGCACACATAAACCATTAGCTTTCCTTTGCCTTCTTTTCATTCAAAAGATCTTTATTTCGGCAGTGTGCCATAAAAGAAGACCGTGATTAATAAAACATTATGATATTGATAACGGTATAAATTAATTGTGTGAGAAGCAATTACAACAGAATTTAACTGCACAAAAAGGTTATACAGATTACATAGGTATCAGCCACAGTTATAAATATTAAAACAATAAATAATATCATCTAGCATATAAAAAATTCAATACAATATGCCATGGGCTAGAAGTAAAGGATTAAGTGCGTTCAATCAATGATCTGCGCTTAAACCACATAGCAGCCAAGAATTTTGAAACGGCAAATACAGTCGACCCTGTTGTGTCAGTTTTTAGTATTCTGAATGCCTGCATGCATCTTCGAAGGCCCAGGTTTTTACATAGGGGAACCAGCCAATAGTTCCTAGCCTTAGAATAGCCTGGGCAAAAAAACAACACATGCAACTCATTTTCAATGGCAGATTCACAAGCTGGACAGCTGGACAGGGCGGAGGGTGACAACTTGCAGGTAAAAGCTCGGAGCGGTAAAACACCGTGCCTCCACTGCACGTTTAGTTGTTTGCCAAGAGAGGGTAGATATTATCTAAAAATTCCTCATAAAGATAAGAATCTTTAACCAAGAGAAAAGAGGCTGTTATGGAACCAGTGTGTGGTTTGCAATGAGAAGTGGTGAGACTATCTGTACGAAAAACATTCGTGAGCTGAATGCCTGAAAGTTTGTTATACTCCTGTTCAGGATTAAACCAAAGCTCTGGAAGTTTTAACCTTATAAATTCTTTCTTTATGTAAGCAAGCCAAGGGAATTTCCCGAGCCGGGAAAATACAGAATCTCCTTGAGTTCATCTCTATAGTGTAGCAGCTCCGGGGTAACCCAGAGTCTGCGCCAAAATCTCAATGATTTGAGTGCTAACTCTTCGTGTATTGGTCTTATACCTAGGTCGAGCCTTAGGGGAAAGAGTGGTGTACTCGATGGTAGAGCTAATAGCCCTCTTAGGAATTTGTTTTCGGCCGTGGTGATTTCGGACCTCAGAGTGTAGCCCCACAGTTCACCCCCATACATAATAGCACCCCTAGCTTTTGCCTTATAGATCTCAATGGGTGGTCTCAGAGGTTTGATTGTAGATTTATTAGATACTTTGAGGATACCGCCCAAAGGTTGGGCCAGTTTTAGCTGGGATTTTGTCTGCTGGGGGCCCCAAGTAAAGTTTTCATTAAGTGTGACTCCAAGATAATCAAAGATACTGACCCTTTCCAAGGGTCTCAGCCCTAAGCTGGGGTTCGCCCTGGTCATTCGTGGAGGACTGAAGATCATGTATTTAGTTTTCAAAGAGTTGATCTCCAGGTCTCGAATGGTGCAAAAATCTTGGAAACCATCCAGTATTCTTTGAATCCCCATAGGGGTTTTAGACAGCAAAAGGGTGTCATCGGCAAACATAATTGCCGGTACTCTGTTGCCTGCCAACTTTGGAGCATGGTTGTGGGGGACTCCATTGAGATGCTTGATTACTCCGTTGACATAGAGGCAAAACAGGGTCGGTGCAAGGACACAGCCCTGTCTTACCCCCCTGCCAACGGGAAATCTAGATGAAAGTGAGCCATTTTTCCCACACCTGACCTGCCCAAAGTTCACCTCGTGGAGCCTCATCAAGACCATCAGAAGTTGTGAGGGTATGCCAAGATCAAGAAGGACGGCCCAAAGTTTAGCCATGGGGACAAGATCGAAGCCGGAGCGGAGGTCTACAAATACCGTATAGAGGCTGCCACCCTCTATTCTCACTGTTTTCCAATATAGAAGTTGGAGCCAGAAGATTTGGTCCACAGTGGAGGTATTCTTTCTACACCCCGCCTGGTAGGGACTAAGAATTGCCGACTCATCCATCCAATCCTGGATCTGGCCCAGTATGAGTCTGGCAAAAATCTTCTGGGGGACGTCAATGAGGCTGATCGGCCTGTAGTTGGATGGGAGCAGAGGTGAGCCTTTTTTAAATATGGGCACTATCTCTGCGCTCAGCCAAGTACAGGGAACCGACATGCCTCTCAGAATCGCATTAAACATAATCTGGAAGTAAGGACCCCTGATTCCCGGCTCCTGCCTGAAGAGATCTCTTGGAAGTTTGTCCAGGTCCGGGGCTTTCCCAGAGGCAAGTTTGGAGATGGCATTACAAACTTCCTGCACCGTAAACTTGGTCGCCTCAGGGTGCAATGATACAGCAGCCTGGACCGCTGAATCTACTGTGTGATTATTGAGACCCTCTGGAGAGTATAAAACCTGATAATGCCCTTCCCAGACTTCAGGGGCTGTGTTCAGTTGGATTGCTGCTTTCAGCTCACCACTACCATTATTGACTATGTTCCAGAATTTACGGAAGTCCTTAACTTCAAGTGCTAATGAAAGATTGGACCATTTTTCGTGGTCCCATTCTTCCTTGGCACAGTTGACTATCCTCTTGTAATCTACCCTCTTAGTTTTGATTTTTATTCTGTCATTATCCTTGATGGCCAACAAAAGCTCTTGTTTTGCCCGCCTGCAGGCTGGCATGTACCAGGAGCAGTGAGATGCCCTTTTGGTCCTCCCAGCTACCCGTGGATTCAGTAGCTCAGCCAAAATTAGAGAAACCCTGTTATTAAGTTCCTCTAGTTGAAATAGATAATCTTGGGATAAAGGTTGGCTAGTTAGGGTTGCCAGCTCATTGAACATGGGAAGAATTGTGTTATAGAGCTTCCCCAATAATCCCAGATGTTCAACTAATTTATGCCAGCTAACTCTACGTCTGTCATTAGAGACGGTGAGATTACCGTCGTTCTCTTCAGAAGATGCAACATCGCTTCCACAGCTGTATGGTAGACCCAGTTTTAAAATAAGAGCATTATGGTCACTCTCTGTCTCTGCTCTTATAACAACATTAAAATCAATGACCAAAGGCCACAGCCTTCTTTCCACCAGTATATAGTCGAGAAGAGACATCTGTCCCGGTTCATTATAGGTATATTTGGCTGGGGTGTCAGAAGGAGTACAACCATTGCAAGCCCGTAAGGAATAGTTTAAAGTGAGTGACAGAATTTGAATAGATAACGGGGTCCAAGCCTTTGGAGAGGGAGCCTGGATTGCAGGTATGGACCAGTGTTCATCCTCTGCAGTACGTGCATCATCCTTTAGACCTTTAGGGGGTTCGTAGTGACAATTCAGATCGCCGCCAACCAACAATCGGGTGCCGGTCAGAATTGTTGGAATATAGAGGGAAAGGTCCTCAATGGTACTGGACTCACTAGTGGGGCTTACGGGGCGAGAATATACATTAGTCAGTGCAATTTTTGAAGCGTCTGGCCAAGTAAGGACCACACACTGAATATCTATCGAGTTAGTATTCAAAACCTTAATTGTACAACCAAGGTGAGTGCCCACCCAAATAGTGAGGCCCCCAGATGGGCGGCCTCTCCCGCCCCAGGCAGCTGGGACAGAAAATGTAACAAAGCCTATCCGGTGTAACTCAGTGCGTGCCCATGTCTCCTGAAAGAGACAGACGTCACTTTCGTCCACAAAGGAGCCCCAATCAGTGCAGGTCAATTTGCTGGGGAGCTCGGCCAAATTCCACGATAATATTTTAAGTGAATTTGGCCCAGGGCCCTCAGCGTTTTCCCTGAGTGAGATCATGCTTCCCATGTTAGTCCCCGCCACAGGGTGCACTAGGGGCGGGGGTGTATTGATGGGCTCAACTACAGAAACACAGGGGTTATTGCAACTACCAATAGGGCTCCTGTTATTAGTACAATTAAGCAATAGTGTTGGTGTAGGCTCCGCGCATCCGCCCACCATCCTTGGCATGCTAGTGCTAGCTCTATTCCTTTTATCTTGGAGACCAGCCAGTGTCTTATCAGCCATAACGATGTCAAGCACTGCCCCCCTTGCGGTCCCCTGATTGGGCCACCATCAGTCCGCCTGGTCTAAACTACTAAACCTATTTTGTAGGCTTATGGCCGGTGGGCCTGGAAGGTCTCTGTGCAGCCCCGAACCACTTCCTCCTTCACTCGATTCCAGGGTAGCTCAGAGCATTGACTAATGCCAGTTTGCCCCTGGGGAAAGAAATATGACAAAGGGAGCGTCTGTATAGCTGTGTTCGTACCAGACTGACCCCAATAGCAGATGTGAGACACCGTCCATGTGTCTCTGAAGTTAATTAGCACACAATGCCTGTTTAGATTCTTTGCCCTAATGCCCAGCCAAGAAACCCTTCGAACAAGTAGTATTTCACTGGTAACGGTTGGTGGCTAAGGCCTGTGTTTGTTGAGCCAGTCTGTAACCTTGTTCTTAAGGGAGGTATACGACTTCTCTATCTCATTAGTCAATGCAGGGACCCCTGCTAAGACCACCACATAGGGGCTAGAATCTGGTAGAAGATTGATTTGAAAGGGCTTTGAGTTACCTGAACATTGTAAATGTAAAAGTGTGTTAGGGACCTTAGTGCGGGTTTTGGCCGTGAATTTGGGTCCTGACTAGCATTAGGAGCAGCAACTGCACACCCCATTGTCCCTGCACCCATTGACCTGCCCTCCTGGCCTAGCAGTTCAGCCGCAGAGTCTCGTGGGACAAGGCCAACCGGACCTCCACCAACCAAACCAGTTGGAATCGCAGGTAGACATTTGTCAGTAGCCCATTTTAGAATTTCTACCGCCCCCTGGGATTGATTAGAAGCATTAGATAAGGACAATAACTTTGCTTCAATTGCAGCTAATCTCACAATAAGAGGGGACAAAAGATCAGAAAACACAACCCCCACTTTAATCCAAAAGTCATTGTTCATGGTGGGAACTTGAGCATTTTGTGGATCATCGATCATAAATTCCACATCAGTGGGCGCTTCATCTTCGACTTCGCGTGGGCCCAGGGTTTGAGACTCTGATTCCTCCAGCCTTCTTCTTTTTGGTTTGGCGGAGACTTTTTTGTACAGTTACCCATATCCCGTTTCTTTGTAACTGCTCTGTTGAGCATAGGTGAAATTCTTTTCTCCTTGGTAGGTGGGCAGTCACTGACCTTGTTTTCGGGTGTGATGACTCGACTAGTGGCCTTGGGTCTGTTACAGGGGGTGTCTGAGTACTTTCCAATGAGTTTTTCACCCTCGGGGGGGGGGAGGAAGTGGTGCAAGCCGGGCTCTGTGCGGATGAGTTAATAGATAAAAAGGCAGCCCCCCGCTGGGGAGAGTGGACAAGCTTGCCCATCGATAGCCTCCGTTCTGCGACTGCTATTTCTTGTTGAAAGGACGATCGATGCTTTGGTAAAAAAATAGTCCAATGTTCCCATCATGCCCTCACTTTTCAAATTCATCTTGTCCTTAGTGGCACCCTTCGCCATCTCTAATAATTGGTAAACAATTCAAACCCCCTGTTGGTAGGATCAGATAGTGGACTTACTGGCCAACTTGGTACTTCCGATTTTCAGGCCAGGTGTTGAAGATTGGGCCCGGCCCGGTCTTCTCCAGTCTAGAACAGGCTCAAATGGGCCCACCCTTAGCCCGGGCTTCGCCTGGCGCACGTTCCGTGAGCGTCCCGTGCTGCAGGAGAAGTTGCTCAGGGAAGTACTCTCGTTTGTAGGTGGGAGGGGCAGGTGATGTGCACGGCCTTCTGGGGGTCGTAGTCTGTTCTAATGCCCCACAGTCTCTCAGCTTCCAGACTCCACCATTCAGTTCCTCATGACGACCTTGGGGGGGGTGGCCCAGCAGGGACTCTGTCGGCCGCTGATGGGCCCGCCCTTGGCCCGGGCTTAGCCCAGGCGGCACCCGGGAACACCCATGCGCGTCCTACTGGAGCCGCCGAGATGTTTTTATGCGCCTCCAGGCCATTGAGGGTGATGACACAGGTGTGCGCCACCGCCAAGGAGCCTGGGAGATGTAGTTCTCCAGGCCCCGGTATGCTGGTCCCAGTAGCAGCCGACGCGGGCAGAAAGGGTTGCTGGGGTGCCTCCTCCGCGCTACAGTGATACAGAAAGCAGCCCCTGCAGTGCTCCCTGGACGCCTTTAGGTAAGTTGAGCAGATTTTGCAAGTTTAGAAATCCCAATCCAATTCAGCTTTCAAACCTGATTGCCCTCTCTGTTCTTTCCGTTTTCACCGCCTTTCAAAACCGCAATACCTTTTTGCAGAATTAAAGTGCGAATTGAAACGCTGCCGGGCGGCTCGTTTTAGGACACCGAGTGAATGCCCTGACCGGCAGAATTATTGCGCGAGCAACACGAGGCCCGTGAAGAATACCAGCCTGTGTGCAGCGATCAAACAGCACAGGTACGCCGGGCCCCGGTTGGGAATTAATTTATAGTAATGTAACAAGCAATATATCCTGACAAGTGCTGCCCACCATGTTTTACAGGAATGTTAATCCCTGTGTGAACACGGAGGACATCTCCCACACCTTCGGAATTTCTAACTAATACACCTCCACGTGATAAACAGCAACAGAGGTAGGAAACCTCAGCTTTTCTGTCTGTATAACAGACTGTCTTTAGAGTGGCTATGATTAGTAAACACTCCCCATTTCATACAATAGGTCTACAGTCACAGAAACAGGACCCTGGAAGCTATTAGCTCCGTTACACATATTGGACCCGCGGGACCGCGTAGCCCATAGATCAAGGTAATAGAGGCTATGACATCAGTCTTTTATAAGGGGAACAGTAAGGTTACAGATATAGTTACTGAATGTTCTTCTTTCACATTTTTCTACTCAGATTACCCCCAATGAAAGAGCCCTGATGAGAATCTGTCACTGACCTTCAGATTCGAAACGCGTCGGCACTTAAAGACAAATTACAAATTTATTGTTGACTGCATTATCAATTGTTTTTTGAATTAATTCTCCCTTGCAATGAATGGGTTGCTTTCTTTTGTTTTTTGGTAATCAAAAAGTGAGAAATATTTCATAAAGGCAACGAAATATCTCACAACGAGTAAATATTTGTGAATACGTAGCTTTTTGTAAAAGAAGATTGTTTAATATTTGTATATATGTTTGTAGTTTAAATGTTGTAAATATGTATAATTATGGTTCAGAAGTATCTTTCCCTTCCATGAAAACTTAAATTTGATAAAAAATTGCAACAGGTTTAAATAAAATACCTGCACAAACTGAAGAGTTTCTTTGTTTGTGCTTTGTTGATTGAATTCCTTATAATAATCATTATCGTGGGGGCTAGCAAACTTCTTTATGTCCACATTTAATTGGTCCAGCTTCCCCTGCATCCCAGGACCATACTCCTTTTCTTTACACAGTGATACAGAAAGCAGCCCCTGCAGTGCTCCCTGGACGCCTTTAGGTAAGTTGAGCAGATTTTGCAAGTTTAGAAATCCCAATCCAATTCAGCTTTCAAACCTGATTGCCCTCTCTGTTCTTTCCGTTTTCACCGCCTTTCAAAACCTCGAGCTGCCAAAGCCCAATCCTCCTCCTCCACCGCAGGTCACTGGTAGCCTCTCACCAGCTTTCGCCACCTCTCACCAACATTTGAAGCTCCACCGCTTCCCAGGCCCCCTTCCGAAATCCGTGCTGTTTGCTTGCAACGCCCGTCCCCTTCTTCTTCTTTCCTCAACCGAACAGGACAAACCACCCTGTCAGCCAAATGTGAAGCTGTTTCAGCGCTATCAGTTCGACGACAGTTCCTCCCATGTCACCCGAGCCTGGGGTGCCGCCGTGATCCACAGATTGGTGTGACTTGTCGAGGGCGCGCCGGTACCCGGGCTCTGCACCGGAGCACTCTTGCAGCGGCAAAACCGAAACTTCCTGTACAGGTGAGCACCTCCGGGCCGTAGGGCAAATATTTTCCCTATGAAAATATTTCCCCTACCATTCCACTTTCTACCATGCAAATGATGTACATGCGTTGGGATAGAGGACATTATTGTGGCAGAGCCAGTCACACATTATTGGGTGGAGGCTAGATTGCCCCGTCCCCTGTCTTGAACTGACGTAGTGCCCCATACCGCTGCCCAGTATGAGCATGCCTAGAACAGGCACTACTTCACCTCATATGGCCAGGGACGCCAACCACCCCCTCCCCGTTTGCACACCACCACCACCTTACCCCAAAGCCATTAGTCATACTATGAATTTCTTTGGAAGGCAGGGGGCCTCACGACCCCCTGGCCGTATTTATTAAAACATAAACACAAATTAAAATTTGTTGAAAATAAACAATATTTACACAGTTATTTATATACAAAATTCTGACAATAGATTACAAGCGATGTAGACATGTATCAAAGGGCTAACCTTAACAAATGTTTAACACAGCGTGTTTCCTAACCGAATCTAACATCCTATGTATGAATTTTGCATATCCTAGCTTTTGGGCCTACGGCAAGGTCGCTAACCGGTGTCAAATCCCTATTAACCAGCTACGCCCTCACGTATGAGTGCGCATGCGCAGAGGGCCCGTTTACCAGGAGAGTATTTCCCCCCTCCCGGTTACCCCCGTACGCTCTCTGAACTCCATTGATCAAAAAGGGGGCCCTTTCACTCTGCACCGTTTAATGACGTCATAGTGTACGTGCGGGGTGACTAATCAGCCGAAAGAAGAAAGCGTAACTCCCCCCTCTCCTGCACCCATCCAACCAAGCGGATATCCCGCCCCTGGTGTTATAGGAGAGACCATTGTCCCCTCCCCCTGGGTGAACCCATTTAAGAATTGTGACGCCCCCTAAGGACCTTCAATTGACTGCTCACCGATCATGACCTTACCGCCTGACCAAGGAATACAATAAATACAACAATTCTGGAACCTGTATGCAGGAGAAAAGCCTAAGGAAAAAACACCACACCAAACCGTAAAGCATACAAACATAGCTACTTCAGTATTAGGGCCTGCAAACGGGAAAAAGGCCTAAAGGAAAACAAATACAGCACACTGCAAAATACACCAACATAGCTACTTTGATTATATGGCCTGTAAACGGGGAAAAAGGCCTAAGGGAAAATTCACACAAACGATTAACCTAGCCAATGACAAATTTATAAGACCAAACAATCTGCTTCAGGGGCTGGTGGGTGGGAAAGATTATTCTGCCCTCCTGGGCGAAGACGAAGCCTGGAGAGCGCGGGAACAAGAGGGCACCTCCCACGCTCTCCCGGCTTTTAAACCCTGTTGGGGGCCGTCAGGGTTGGGAGCTGACAGGGGGCAGACCCCCTGTTGGGGGTCTGCCCCCTGGCTCTGCCCCCTTGCACCGGAAGCAATTTGATTGCTTCCGGGTCAACGCCGGAGCCGCCACCAATTGGTGGTGGGGGGCACCCGCCACATCATCAGGACGCGGCGAAAAGGCACGTCTCACCACCAAGGGTGCTGGGGAAGGGAAGACCGGCACCCCGCCATACATGCGGGAGGGCCGAGCGCCCCCTCCTTTCCTTGAGGTCAGGGACGCCGACCACCCCCTCCCCGTTTGCGCACCACCACCACATTACCCCAAAGCCATTAGTCATACTATGAATTTCTTTGGAAGGCAGGGGGCCTCACGACCCCCCCGGACATATTTATTAAAACATAAAAACAAATTAAAATTTGTTGAAAATAAACAATATTTACACAGTTATTTATATACAAAATTCTGACATTAGATTAAAAGTGATGTAGACAGGTATCAAAGGGCTAACCTTAACAAATGTCTAATACAGCGTGTTTCCTAACCGAATCTAACATCTACGTATGAATTTTGCATATCCTAGCTTTTGGACCACCGGCAAGGTCGCTAACAGGTGTCAGATCCCTATTAACCAGCCACGCCCTCACGTATGAGTGCGCATGCGCAGAGGGCCCATTAACCGGGAGAGTATTCCCCCCCTCCCGGTTACCCCCATATGTTCCCTGAACTACAATGATCAAAAAGGGGGCCCTTTCACTCTGCACCGTTTAATGACGTAATTGGGTGACTAAGCAGCCGAAAGAAGAAAGCGTAACTTCCCCCTCCCCCGCACCCATCCAGCCAAGCGGATATCCCGCCCCTGGAGTTCTAGGAGAGACCATTGGCCCCTCCCCCTGGGCGACCCCATTCGAGAATGGTGATGCCTCCTAAGGTCCTTCAATTGACTGCTCACCGATCATGACCTTACCGCCACAGGCCAGTATAGTTGCTCGACTATCTAGCCTCCCACAACCTCCTACTCTGAAAGGTCATGCCTCCCTCGAGAAATCTACCAACCATGCTACAATATTTTCTGACAGTAATTCATTCCCTGACCTAGACAGGTGGACCCCGTCCTGCAAATAAAAGTGTTCCCACCAGATGCACCCGTGTGGAATACTCTGGAATTGAAGTGACTGAAATAACCTCCCTATCTTGGTGTTGACACTCTTTATCAAGTGATTCAACGCCCTGACAGAGTCCCCCCCCCTCCATTCCATACTAGGAATCATTTGAGACCACGCTATAGTGCAGCCTGGGAATCCTTTTGCTACCCAGTTCGATACGGAGATCATTTCTTCCACTAAGCCCCTTCTGCCCAATTTAACCAAATCGTTCCCTCCCATGAGTGAAATGACTACTGATGGCGGTGGGGTGTGTCTCTTGAGCAATTCTCTAAAGTATCCTTTAAACTGACTGAGGCAAAGACCCCCATATCCATGTAAGGATACCTTTAAGCCACCCTGCTCCACCTTCCGTCTATAATCACCTGAAAAGAAAACAGATTTAGCACGCTTTACATACGAGTGACCTACTACCCATACAACTCGTGTCTTCTTCCTGTGTCCTTCAGTCCGCCGTGATGAAAGTACTTGCTGTTGCTGACCCAGTACCAGTTTCCGCTCTGCGTGACAGGCTTGTGAAACTGAAAACGCAAACAAAAAACAAGCGTCAGCTCGTTACCTCACAGCATGTGCAGCCGCACATAACGTTTATAACAGTTGGAAGACCATCTCCCAATGCTTTTGACATTGCTAGCATGCAACCCTCTGGCTATTGCTTCAGTGGCGTCCCCTATTCTAAAAGAATGTGTCCCAAAATCTTTTGAATTCAAACCAGCTTTGGCAATTGTCATTGACAGCACCCTCTGAAACTGAAACTTGGTTAAAGGGGTACCATATGCATCCATTAGCAATGCCCCCCCCCCCCCCCTCGTGCCTATCCGTTGCCTAAGGAAGGACTCCACGTGGAATACCGGACAGCAAGGATTAGACCGTGCCCGATGGAGAACCAGACTATCCCCCCGGGCCTCCTGATCTGTCTTTGATCTAAGTATGGTGATCAGCATTGTGTCCTCAAGTATCTTTGTGTGTTCCAGCCGGAGACCACCTAGCATGTCCTTCTTGCTTCTGGCCACCAATTCGCCTACCCGTAAGGCCCCATAGAAGGCCAGTGAAAAAGAGGCTCTGAATAGGAGTACCTCCCCTGGTGAACTACAGGTGTCAACCAAGGCGTTCAATAGTGCTGCCAACCGCTGTAGCCCTATTGGTTGTCTGGAGTCCTTCCCATTTGCTTGCAAGCGCTGCCATCCCCTCAGTGCCTTTCACACTATAAAACAGTCCGTTGGATCTCTGGTCCCTCTTAGCTGTGCAAGGAAAGACACTGCTGCCCTATGTCTACTAGCTGTTGCAGCTGAGCGCCCTTCCTTATGTAACATACCCATGTACTGAATGAAACTCTCCTCCTGACACCATTTTGCCCCCCAGTCCTGTCCCAAAAAGGAGAAATAAGACATAAACGTCCCTTCATAGGCAGTCCTTGTCCTGGGTGCTAGGCTGGCTGCCACGAGGTTCTGTAGCTGGGGGCACCAATTTGCCAGAGTGTTGTTGGAAAGTGTATTGGTGTTGCCTCTGCAGATGGTAAATGCTCCCTGAACACCTGCATCTTAAAGCGATAAAGTGCATCAGCTGCGTTATTCAGCACCCCTGGGAAATGTTTTGCCCTAAACTGTAAATTTCGTTTCATACAAATCAACACAATTTCTTTCAGGAGGCGGAGTATTAACTTTCACCGTGCCGCCTGTTGATTGATACACTCCACCACAGTCATGTTATCAGACCAAAAGATGACCGATTGGTTGCGCAGCTGTTCAGGCCACACCGTTAATGCCACCTAGATTGGGAACAGCTCCAAAAAACCTATGTTACCCGTCAAGCCGCTCTCTTCCCACCAAGCCGGCCACCGTTGGGCCACCCACCTGTTCCCAAGTATGGCGCCGAACCCCACACTGCCCGCAGCGTCAGTCCATAAACCTAACTCTGCTGACGTGATGGGGGGACCACTCCACACTACTCTGCCATTGAAATCCTCCAAGAATGATATCCATATACGCATGTCCTGGCGAAACTCGGCCGACAACCTAGTGCGGTGGTGGTTCTCCCGCAGGCCAGTCATAGCCTGAGCGTTGGAGCGAGAGAAGGGGCGAGCCATTGGTATTATCCTTAGAGTGAAATTCAGCTGACCCATCGTCTGCTGTAACTGTTGGAGCGTTACTTTCTCTTTTCGCAGGCATTGCTGTAAAGTTGCTCTGAATTTCATGATTTTGTCCTTGGGTAACCTGAAATAACCCTCCACTGAGTTCAATTCTATGCCTAAAAATTCTAAGGATGTTCCTGGCCCAACTGTCTTCCCGGGCGCTAGCAAGACCCCAAAACCCCGCATGAGCACGCAAAATTCCTGCAGTGCCCCAGCATACTCCTGTGAGCCCGCTGCGTCCTAAAAAAGAAAGTCGCCCAGATAATGCATGACATGGTGGTGTCCAGTTGTTCGTTTAAAAACCCATTCCAGAAAGGAACTACATTTCTTGAAGTAAGCACATGAGATAGAGCACCCCATGGGCATTCACATATCCATGTAGAATTTGCCTTGGAATGAGAAACCTAGCACGTGATGATCCAGGGGGTGCACGGGCAGTAACCGAAAAGCAGATTCAATGTCTGATTTGGCCATCAGTGCCCCAGGACCCAGAAACCTCAACATTTCCACAGCTTGCTCAAAGGACGCATACCTCACACTACAAATGTTTTCATCTATAGCATCGTTCAATGAAGCGCCCCTATGTGCTGAAAGGTTATGTATTAGCCTATACTCGCCCTTCTCCTTCTTTGGGACCACTCCAAGGGGTGAACAAACAAAATTAGGAACGGGGATGTTAGTAAAAGGCCCCGCTATCCTCCCCAGGAGTAAGTCTTTTTCAATTTTTGCAGCCACCACCCCTGGGTTGTGCCTCACCAATAGCTGATTCCTACATTCTGGTGTCCCAGTAAATCTCCCTGTTGGGATCCTGAAGCCCTGAGAAAAACCTTCCTGCAACATTCTTGCGGAGACATGATCTGGATACCTGTTCAGCCAAGGGGTCATAGCCAGGATGTCAATGGGTGACTGGGCTACCAGCCGCCCCCTCCATTACTCCTGTTTCCTTCTTTCCTTGTTTCCAGAGGCATTACCCTTAGAGCGACAGGCTGTTTCGGGATGGGAAGGGTGGCCACACAGGGCATATGCATGCTTAAATTTGCAAGTGCCCAGTGCTCTAGTGCAGTATTGCTTGTTAAAATCCCAGCACACGCCCTTAAAACCACCGCTGCCCTCCGCCCTAGTGGACATGTACCCACTCTGTGCTGACCGAAAGGGCTGCTGAGGTTTGGAGGGGAAGTTCTTGTTCCAGCTTGTGCTAGGGCCTGCACTTGCTGGCAGCCCGGCCGTAAACTGACCATACCATGAGACGGCGTCTACCCTATCCCAGGTTAATGCAGCATCAAATTATTTTGCTTTCCTGAAGGTCATGTCATACTCCTTCCACCCATCTCCCCCATATTTCTCACTGAAAATGGTGATCCTACTCTGGTAACATGCCAATTCTGCAGATTAGGGGACCTATCGGCCGTGATTGCCACAAACACAGAGAAGGCCCTAATCCAGTTAACCCGTGTCCCCTCAACCCTGAATCTTGCCATTTGGGCCCGCCACTCACTAGGCAACATCCAGTCCTTCTGTGTCTTAGCATACTCCATTTCTCTATTATCCATTAGCAAAGAGAACACGTGAACACACTTTCCTGCCCAAATTAATTCCTTCACATTTTGTGAAACATGCTGTGCAAGATTTTCCATCCTGGAGGGTATTGTTCCTTCCCCTAGCACCGGTAATGCCACCTCCTTACCACTTTCCGTGACTCGCGTAGGGTCAACACTCTTGTCTGTCCCCACGTCGCTGCCTGCATACGTTGCTTGGAAGACATTAGGAGCGTTTGGCAAACCACCCCCACCACTGGCCATCATGATCTTTGCTACCATCGTCTTTGCCTCTGCAGAAGGATCCTCCCCAGCCTCTTTGGCACCCACAGAGGAAGGTAACATCCCCCAATCCCTAGCCAAGGGAGTACCGCTGCTATCTGTGCTGCGAGCTCAGGGGGCACCTGGCCAACCATAGGCGATGTAACCACTGGGATGGGTGATCCTAAGACCAGTACCGCGGTAGGTGCCGGATTCACCACTGGTACCGTTGGGATAACCCCTGGGCCCACAGAGGGCGTTACGTTTGTGGCTGGCGGTGGTGTGGACGGAACCGGTGTAACCGGTAGACTAACTGGGGTTGGTGGACTAGGTATGGGTGCTACTGATGGTGAGGGTACTCTGACAGGTGACCCCTCTCCTACTCGCGACCTGGG
Organism: Lissotriton vulgaris; assembly: GCF_964263255.1. Taxonomy (NCBI): domain Eukaryota; kingdom Metazoa; phylum Chordata; class Amphibia; order Caudata; family Salamandridae; genus Lissotriton; species Lissotriton vulgaris. The sequence continues at coordinate 1,956,648,869 of NC_141689.1, read as the reverse complement.
AGCCCGACTCTTACCCTTCTTGCCTCTACTCCAACTCCCCCCTGGGCTGCGGCAGCACAATAACTCGCTTGGGTCTCCCTGATGGCCCTGCCTGATCATCAAACCTCTGTCTCAGCTCGGCCACATTCTTCCCCATCTGGTCCACTTTCCCCAGTCTCCTGTAAATAGCTGACATTTTGCGCATCATGCCCTGCAGCATCATTTCCGTACGGGAACGCTTATCGCCACGCCCACTAGCCATTCCCCCTTCTCTACGCGGTAGGTAAGCCACTGGAACCTAATGCCAACTATGAGCACGATGTGCTTTTGTACCTGTACAAAGTTGGAGGCATACAGGCTGGCCGGAAGCACCACGCAACTGTGACTGCGAAACACCCGCTAGCCTGAGTGTTTGGGCGAGCGTACTCAAGCCTGGCGGCCCGACAGAAGTAGTGAAATGCAGGCCTGCCCGTGACCTCTGATAGCGGTGTCCACTGTGCCACCTTTTCGTCAGCTCAGTCCCCAGCACGTCCGTATCATGGGAGAAATAATCCACACAACCACCTATGATGAAAGGAAAGTTAACACACAGTACTGTCCCTCCTGAAATACCAATTGGAACCTTGTAATTGAAAATTCCTGCCCCCCCCCCACCCCCCCTTTGCCCTGCACAACACTGCTAACATATTACAATACTACCACATAATGAGTTAAGCACAAGCCCCCATATTGATGATAATTGAGTCAGGTCAACACAGCTAATCAAAAACCCCTGTGCGTTTAGTATTATCACGTGCCCGCAATATCCAATAAACAGACCCTGCTTTTATCGATATGCACAGCACCTTTGCCAGTTAACACGATTCTTTGGGCAGAATTCGAAGCCTCAGTTATTATCTGACTCTTATGTGGCCTCCCATCCACGTACTAACCATGCCTGACCCTGCTTTGCAATGATTTCCACGCTGCAGTGTATGTGTATCCCAGCAGCTTATATGAATCCGCCAAAGGCTGCTCGAATCATGAGCATGGATTACATTTCACAATAACAGATTCATATTCACTGATTTGCTCGAGGCTCGAACCCTGGTCTCTAGCGCCAAAGTTGACAATCTAGCCCGCCGAACACATCCGTTCCTCGCCTCGCGATCCTTTACGCACAGCTCACGGTGCGGGCGATGCTCCTAACGAGGATCGGCTATAACAAGAGGCCGCCCTGCAAGCTCCCGTGCCGCTTCTCTACCGTACTACCAGCTGCATGTCAAACCGGAAGCGTGCCGCACGGAGTGGCCCGGACCACACGCCTCGCTCCCCGTCTATGCCTCTCCACCGTGAGATGCACTTCAGCGAGGACGACTCCCCGCACGACCTGCAGTAACAAATAAGAAAAAGCGAAGCTCCACCGTCGATCAAGCTCCGTCGCCGATCGCTGTCTCCAGGTGAAGAAATTCCGCGACTCTCAGCAACCCTGCATGGGAACAAAAACAAAGATTATTCTGCCCTCCTGGGCGAAGACGAAGCCTGGAGAGCGCAGGATCAAGAGGGCGCCTCCCGCGCACTACCGGCTTTTAGACCCTGTTGGGGGATGACCCGTTCCCACTGGCCCGCCCCGCCCTTGCTCCACCGCCTTGCACCGGAAGCAATTTGATTGCTTCCGGGTCAACGCCGGAGCTACTACCAATCGGTGGTGGGTTGCGCCTGCCGCGTCATCAGGACACGGCGAAAAGGCACATCCCACCACCGAAGGTGCTGGGGGAAGGGAAGGCCGGCACCCCGCCATAGGTGCAGGAGGACCGAGCGGCCCCCCTTTCCTATGTGCGAGGAGCAGTTTCCAGTAGGAAATCAGGTATATATGTTTGAGATAGGAATGCAGGTTAGAGGTAAGATACATTACTTTGCATTACGAATTTGCACACGTAGAGGAGAACCAGAGGCAAATACAAGGCTGCCTATATTTCCTAACAATTGTTAGAAGTCTGGGACTTCAATGTTATCCCTCCCGGAGACAGGGACACACTCAGTACAACACTTTAACTCCTTCACTAAATCAAAGCCAATAGACAGCCATACTTGTATAGGGTGTGATTTAATGTATTATGTTTCTTCTTTTTGGATTTAAATATGTGTTTGAACGCGCTTTCTAAAGGTGGTAACTTAAGAAGAGAACAAACCAAGAGAAAAATAACCCCCAAAATATATAAAGATACTCTAATTAATAAGCTTTAGACAAAAGTTGTTAATATATTTAATTGATACAAAGTTACTGCAGTCCATGAAGAAAAAATATTTCCCATATTGGTGTGTTTGTATGTTAGAATATCGTGCACAAAAGGGCCATTCAAAAATACCATAGCATGAATATTGCAGTGGCGGCTGTTAACTTTAGGAGGGGGTCAGGCGAGACACACACCACACGCACACAGACACACTCACAGTCATGCATTCCCATGTGTGCACACACACAAAAACATCCATTCACAACTATTATTAAACCTCAAATTTTTCCTGTCTGTGGTGGTGCAATACTATACTGTAACAACAAGAGAGGAAGGGCTTAAGACAACACTCCTATGCCCCTGGTCAAATCTGTAACAACAACAAAGGAGTGCAAAGCACAGTGTTCAAACTCAACTAATATGCTAGAAAACACCATATGTCTTAAAAAAATTGTGATGTGTCAGAATTAACAAAACAACACACACATATGTGTCTCACAGGAGTGGCAAACACCTAACCAGTTGGGTTGTGACTACAACTGGGTGCCTGTATCCCACTTTGTAAAACAGGACAGGGATCTCCCTGTTGTAGAAGGACCCTCACTCACCACTAGCTGGTGACATGCTTCATCACGGGGTCCCCGCTGGGGTGATCTAGTACCTCCCCAGCGTGCTACAACGCCTGTTTACAGCGGAGCAGGATGTGGTGGATGCAAAAGTGCCCAAATCAAAGTGTGGTGATAATAGGTGCAATTTTTAAAAAAATACTAGGTTGTAGTCTTTATACCTATTTTAATAATGACCAACCTGTATTTATTAAAAACAAGTGAGCGGACTGTTAGGTTCTGTGTTAAGAAACCAATGTCCTTAATGATTAAACAAAAATGTGGTGGTGCAATGTCAGTTTAGGTATACCTTTAATTTTGGACGGCCATTGAATGTTCTGAGAGTTGTTAGTAGCGTAAGTGTTTATTAATATAGTCTTTTTTTTACATAGTTGCTCCATTCCGCGAAATGAATACAGGGTATGTTCGGGAACCCACGTTTTCATCAGGAATTAAGTAGTCGTGCTTGTGAGTTCCTGGCTGTGTCTCTTCTTCACTGAGAGGGACATATGTAGCTTAAATGCCTCTTTCCCTAGTTTAGAATGAGTCACTGTTCAAAGCCATCTGCTCTTTCCTTTAGGACTTGTATTGTAACCTTCGGTGTGCTAAAAACTCCTCATTCTGGTCAACTGTCAGCAATTTTCGGGTATATTAATAATACATGATAGTGCTGGTGGTTAATGCACTTGATGGAGAAATCTGTGTGTGTGTGTTTTGTGTAGTCACAGTTTTGACTCATCATAAAGTACAGGAGGGTAAATGTGATTGCTTCAAAGCGCAACACGTTACATGAAGAAAACAGATTTCTATTTTATTTAATTAGATCAGTAGATTATCACTTTTGATGCAGATAATTTTGCTATCCACAGTTCACAAGTTACAATCCTTCTAATATAGCCAAGTGTGCTATGAACTGGCATCAAGCAGCTGTATTGTTAGAAATGGGGTTTCTGGTTGGCTAGGGTATGCACCTAGGCCAGGCAGAACCCACCACTGTAGTCAGGACAAGGGAGTTATACACTCAAGATTACCCCTGCTCACTCACTTGGTAGCTTGGCTGAGCAGTCAGCCTCATCACAGAGGCAATGTGTAAACAGTTTGCTCAACACACACACCAGTGACACACTATGAACACCACAAAAAGAGACTCCCCACAAGGTTATATAAAAATATCATTTGTAATATGCATACAAACACATTAGACCACAATCACATCAATCACTGCGCCACCAGGCACTCCTCATGACATCACATAGATAAAAAATCACTTGGTAGTCTGTAAAGTACATTTAGACCACCACTCATATAAATCAACATTCACGTTGCCACTAGGCAATGGTAATGACATTCCCTGTATCATAATCACTATGCCATAAGATCATAAGAATGCATGTAGTGCACCAATGTAAGATTTAGAAGTTGCACAGGTCATCAACCCTTATGAAAACACCACTTTACACCCTGCCTGGGCATAACATGCAGTCTCTGAACACACCACTCAGTAGGGTGCTACTGCCAGGCATACACCTTGCATATAAATTGCTGTGTAAACATAAGTGTTGTCAATCAGGTACACATAACATCACCTTCTGTGTGCTGAACCAATACCCGTACCTTGCACATAAATCACTTTGTATTTTAAACATACAGCATCTTCGTCGGTGCTGCTTTCACAGGGAATACGGTATTTAGTAACCTGAGCAAGAATGGGACCTATGTTGAGGATCGCAACTCCGTCTTGCTAACTGAATCAACTCTATCAGGGCCCCCACCATATCGGCTGTTGTGACTACCGGGACATTCCAAACAGTTAAGGCACATGTCCTACCTTTTACCTACACAGCACCTTGCCCAAAGGCAGCCGCGGTCCATGCAGGTAACAGTAGTGGGGCGGTGAGGCCGGGTAAGGGGGGATTTTGAGGGACGATGCTGAGGGAAAATTAATGATCTATTTAATTTTCCCTCTACATCGTCCCCCGAAATCTCCCATTACCCAGCTCCACCGCCCCACCCCTGTTACCTGCACAGATCGCGGCTGCCCATAGGGTTAGCTAGGGGCTTTCCTAGGGGTGACTTATATGTAGCAAAAAGGAAAGTTTAGATGTGGCAACCACTTCACATGCCACATCACTGCAGAAGTAAACAGCAGGTGCGGGCCCGGCTGCGGCAGAGGCCTGAGACAAGTTTGAAAGACTAATTGGTGGGTGGGGTAAACAGCGCTGCCAGCCCACTAGTAGAATTTAATTTACAGGCCCTGGTTATATGGGATACCACGGTACAAGGACTTACAGGTGAATTAAATATGCCAAACAGGTGTAGACTTCTTTTTCAAGTTTATTAGAGAGAGCACATGCACTGGTGCACTGATCAGCAGTGATAAAGTGCCCTGAGTCATAAAACCAAAACAACAGGCCAGACAAAATACAGGAGGATGGGAAAATGTTCACGGATGACCCTGCAAATAGGGCCAATCCAACATGTATACAAACCGCAAGGTATATGTTTAGAACCTAAATCATATTTCCTAAATCTTTCTTTACTCTACGGTTGCTAAAGAAGGTTCCTTTTGGCATTAATATCATCTTATTGGTGCAGTCAACCTCAACCACTGCGTTATGCTCTAAATTCTGACTCCATGTTTCTTCAGATCATGCACTCTTTACATATAACGCTTACCAGTTTGGACAATATGGGAATTTTATACATTGTAACCGTCTTTGTCCTAGCTAAATTGCCACATTCCCCTCTCACCCTCCTTCCCAGTGGCCTGCACCCTCCAGATCCACCGCTCCCACCCATCTACCACCAGCCTCACACTACTGCTCCACAACCATACCCACCGTCCCCTAATCTGCATAAGGTGAGCAATCACCCTCATTTTGCAGGTCTGTCTATTTTCTGAGCTAAATGTACATTTAGTTACAGTGCGCACCTCCGCTGCATATGATACTAGGCTTACATAAAGTACCTGTTGTTAGAACTTTGTGGAAGGTGCTTTTAATTATGAGGAAAGGGGCATAGATGTGTGTGTTTAGCTCCCTGAATAAATACAAAGTATTAACCTCTGAGTCCGATGTGAAAGAAATACCAATGTAGTGGCTAAACTGCACAATGTGAAACCAGACACCTGTAAGAAATACCAAATTCCTTGTTTGACCAAATTCTGTGATTCCAGGCTTTTATTTTATTAAAAGTTGCGTCTTAAAGGCACTGCGTGGTAAAAGTTGCGTTGCAAAGGATGTTTCCCATTGCGCTGTGCTTATGACGGAGCGGTTCCGTCATGGCCCCGCCCGCTCAATAGAACGCTCAGCGCAGGCGTGGAATACACCTTTGTGCCTCCATCGTGTACCATGACCAACAAAATCTTAGCATATGAGGCCGTTGTATTGATGTAAATAATTAATTTACTCTCTTAATTTCTATGCAGGTAAGTACTTAATCAATAATAACTCAATCGGAAAGAAGGAAAACAGAGTCCGTGGTGTAAGAGTTTCTAAGGGTTTTATTCCTCTTAAAGGAATCAGGATATCATGTTCTGACCACCACACAGGATGTCAGAAGGGATAGATGAGCGCGCCGTCGTTTATTGACAATACATAGCTTATATACTTGATTTACATCATAATGTTCAATGTAAGAGGCGTAACAGCTGAGAGAAGACAAGATAACAGTATACACGTGGTGCTAGTACATCATCAAGAGGCGTAAACTAGGCGTGTGTGCTAGAAACGTCACTGATAGGTGACGCAAGTGGGTGGCACCAAGGGGTGGTGCTAACAGAATGTTGCAATGTCAGCGGAAATCGGAAGCTTGGATGCGCGCGCAGCTGCATGACGTGTGATAGACGGGGTGCAGGGGACTTGACATTTACACTGGCGGAAAGAGACAGAAGTCTGGTATGTCAGATCAACTTGTGCTTCTATCATATCCGATATCTGATGTTTAGGAACTAAGCTATCTGGGCAGAAAGGTCTCTAGAGCAGAAGCTATTCTATACTTGCTGTGAGTGCGTGTATAAGCGCCTGAGTGTCTGTATGAGAAGCGTGGGGGCATGGGGCCTTCCATGGAAGCATGGCAACAGAGGCTATGAATTACTTGCATAAAGACAGGTCGGCCCTTTAGCCCTGTAGCTGAGGAAGGATGTTTACTGAAGCTAGCAGGCCGGAATGTATCTTCGGGGAGGAAAACAGATAACTCGAAGGTTATAGTCAATCTTGGCAGGCAGCAGGCTGAGCTGAGCACGGAGGGCCGCGCTAGAAGTAAGTCAGAGTTCACGGGTACGGGGGCTGCTTGGGCAGAGGCCCTCGCAGTCAGAAGCCAGAAAAGAGGCTCGGTGGCAGAGATTCAGGGCCTACTTTCAGCCAGGCTGAAAAACGTAGGAGTATACTTCAAAAAGACGTTGGCATAGCATACTTAGGAACGGACCATCAAACCCATTCATGGTGGGTCTGAAAGAGGACAAGTTAACGTTGGACGCAAATGTATTTGCGTCTTCATAGCTGGTACAGGAGGGAAGTTACATGCACTTTTAACTCGTACATGGAGTCGGTGGGGTACTCGCTAGGGAACACAACATGACCATAAAATTTATATTACCTCAGTATGGAGAGATGTGAACTCTACTCTTCTTAACCAAACATATACCAGGTACAACACCAGTAAAATTGAGAAAACCGCCCTCCAATCATTGGCAAACAATAGAGGTGTTGTTATTAAACCCGCCGACAAGGGGGGAGCGATTGTAATTCAAGATGTCCAAAAATATGAGTCTGAAATCAAGAGACAATTATTGGATGGAATCAGTTACCAGAAACTGCGGTCTGACCCGTCACAGGCTATTGCACGCGAGATTCTGGAGATTACCCAACTAGGCTTAGACCTAGGTTTTCTTTCCAAAACTGAATTTGATTTCCTTAATCAACGACACCCTCGCCTGGCAACGATCTATACATTGCCCAAGATACATAAGGACATGACCAATCCGCCAGGTCGCCCGATTGTCTCAGGTTGTGGCTCCATACTAGAACCACTTGGACAATATATTGATTTCTTCTTAAAACCTCTGTCAGAATCGACCCAAACATACTTGCGGGACACTCTGCAAACCATCAATCTGGTTGAGAACTTACCATTCAATCCATTGACACAACTGCTGGCAACCTGTGACGTGGTATCGCTTTATACCTGCATTCCGCAGGAAGAGGCATTAGCAGTCACAACTCGGTACTTAGACTCAAGACCGTCACCCATGTGGGTTCCAACGGAATTTATTATAGCTCTTCTCCGCATTGCTATGATGAAAAATTTCTTCACATTCAAGAATGAATTCTTCTTACAAACCAAAGGGGTGGCAATGGGAGCTCCCTTCGCCCCGGATGTAGCCATTTTGTATATGGCAGCCTTTGAGGACAATAATGTATTAAACACTAGGAACCCTTTTCAACATCATCTAGATATATGGGTTCGATACATAGATGACATCCTCATAATCTGGAATGGCGATGTGACCGCATTCAATGAATTTCATAACTGGCTCAACCAGCAGTCTCCACATCTACAATTCACTATCCAGTCTGATCACAACAACATCGACTTCCTTGACATCACCATCTATCACCATGAAGGTCGACTACTAACCACCCTCTATAGGAAACCCTCTGAAAGGAACTCCTTACTTCAATATAGCAGCCACCACCCCCGGGCACTGAGAGACAACTTGCCCTTCGGGCAGTTCTTGCGAATCCGCAGAAATTGCTCCACGAAGGAGCATTATTTTGACCAATCAGAAGATCTAACAGACCGCTTGAGATCACGGGGCTACCCCAAAAGACTGATCACAAAGGCCCGCAAGAGAGCCTGGTTCTACCCTCGCGAAGAACTCCTGAGAGTAAAGGATCCCACCACCAGCTCATTGGACCGCATTGTATGCGTCACCACCTTCTCCACGAAGAGTAACCAGATCAAGAAAATTGTCAACAACCATTGGCAATTGGTTGCAGATGACATTGAACATCCTGAAAAACCTCTCCATGCCTTTAAGAAATCGAGAAGTATCAGAGACTATGTTGTACGTTCACTCCTTCCCACTAAGGAGGAACCTACCATAAGAACACTTTGGAATCTCCAACCTACAGTAGGCCACTTCAAATGCGGGCAGTGCAAGGCCTGCAGCAGTACACTACAAACCAAAGAATTCCATCATAACCAGAACAAAATCCAACTGAAATCACTAACCAACTGCAACACATCTACAGTGATATATGCCATTATTTGCCCCTGTGACCTTATTTACATCGGTCAAACTCAGCAGAAAATAAAACAGCGCATCCTACAACACATGAGCAGAATAAGGTGTGAAGTATTAGGGGCTCCCCTTGTTGACCACTTCAGATCAGCCTCACACCCTCCGGAGAGCCTGAGATGGATTGTAATTGAAAAAGCCTCCTTGGGCCCGAGGGGTGGTGACATCACAACTATACTGAACATCAGAGAACTTAAATGGATGTTCTTTTTCAACTCTATCCAATGTGGTTTAAATGAACATGATAGCTCTTTCTCCCAGCTTGCTACTTTACCCTAATTTCTGAATCTCTAACCTAACCTGTCTAGGGTTCTTCTGGTAGGGCACAGTCGTTTAGGTACTTAGACTGTTCCCCTACCTTGTGATAGGTATGCATATCTGCAAAATATATATGGCTTTACATCATGATGAATATGGTTTATGTAAAATTGTTCTATATACCAGTCGCTGTTCGGTAATTCAACTCCACATTCTGACTATTTTCTGCACTGTTTAAACTGCCTTAACCATCATGTGATAGGTTCGCAGTACCAAATGCTGACCACAGCTTAGCCCATCAATACCCACGCGCTACCATACTTTGATTACATGATGAATATGGTTTATGTTAAATTGTTCTATATACCGAGATGATGACTTTACATTGTCCCTCTGATTGGCTAATCTGTATTATGAACATAAATGAACCACAATAGCTGCTTGGTAATTTAACTCCACAATCTGACCATTTCTTGCACTGTCTATACTGCCTTAACCATCATGGGACAGGTTCGCAGTACTCAATGCTAACTACAGCTCAGCGCACCAATACCAACGCGCAACCATACTGTGATTTCTGAAATATGTCCCACTGTAAACTGCCCTGAATATTCCAGCACCGCTCTGACAAACCTGTATGTCAATAATGTTACCACGCGCAATTTATACCTGGTCCAATTTACAAAGGAATTTGATTCTCTGGGACGTGACGACTTTGACACGGTGAGATTTCTCGGACAACAATTTAAAAAAAAAAAAAAATGTCCTTGATTATCCACACCGTATAGGCCCACTTTAATAACTGGAAGACTTTACTGCTCATGTTCTATCCAACATGGTTTTATTAAAACAAAACCCCTATGGGTTACCAAGACAACAACGGACTCCTCAGTCTTCTCTTGCTGTCGATTGTCACGTGACCTCCCCGGTGCCATGACAACGGAGAAACCAGGAAGCCCGGCGTTCTCCTCGAGACAGCCGAGGCAGAGGTTGCGCTCCGATTGAACTGCGCGAGACCGGTAAGCCTTTCCTTCCGCATAGCTCTGAGTTTCTCGATCTATGTTAGCCTGCCCTTTCAACAGCTTTAGAATTAACGCGCTCACTGCTTTCTGTGCATTAGATTACGGATTCTGATTAATCCATCCTTTCCACGGGGACATGAGATTGACTTCCCTATAATCGGTAAGCATTACCGATTTTCGCCATTATGTTATTAGTATTTTTTGACCTTCAGTGATTCTTATAACGGTCCCATTTCCATTCTGAAATATGTCCTCCTTCATTCAGATTTTTGGAGTGGTCCCCAACCCAGCACCCGGATCGTTTCATTCCTCATTACCCTTGTGGGATATGTGTTTTAATCCTCCAAGTAAGTTCTTAGATATTATCTCTTCACCAGCTCTTAACATGAGCACGCCCTTTTTCTAATGCTAATGGGCCGTTTAATTTCTTCATTTAGGATGAACAGCTTATATCGACCCTAACAAATTAACTTAACTCAGCAACACTGATTCAAACAGGTTAGTCTGGCCTTGTGTGTACACCCTTATGTAACTCATTGAGTACCCGGTTCATTAAATAATGTACTAAATCCTAAATATTCACTTGAATTTAGGTTGCCTGCCCCGCCACTTTCCTCCCGTCCTGATGAAGACCCTCCTGCAAGGATTTTAATACGTCCTGCGTTCCTTGGGTCGAAACGTTGACTTTCCCAGCTCTTACACAGCCTCCTCCTACCCCAATTGTGTACAATACGGACTTAGGGGCATGTGTTTTCTAAAATTTACAAGCTGATTCAATATCTGTATGCTGTCCAATTGACACTGAATCTATGACAATGTTTGAATAATACGTGCTTTTATTGTCACCAATTCCCCCCTCACACTACCCTCACGACTGCACGTCCCCCTTTTTCCCCCAGGGGCACTAATACGAATATGTATTGTATTTTTGATTTTTGTCATCTTTTTCCTATAATGTGAATAAAACATTATAGATGCATTTATCCTCTTTTACTTTGTCCTAAATTTCCTCTATTCATACGTCCTTCCTACTGGGACCCCTTCCTTTTAGTGCTTATGACGGAGCGGTTCCGTCATGGCCCCGCCCGCTCAATAGAACGCTCAGCGCAGGCGTGGAATTCGCGCTGCGCAGGAGCGTCGGGCGGGCCATGACGGAACCGCTCCGTCATCAGCACAGCGTCACCGCAGCTGATGACGGAGCAGTTCCATCATCAGCAGGGGAGGGGTTAATACCCTTTAATAGTAGCCCTTTTATTATATCACAAAAGGCTATATAGATGGACCATGGGGCAGCTGTGATGTGATTTGCCTCTTGTCGTTGTTGTCAGGGTTGAGGGTAATAGAGTAATGGTTCATGATTATTTCCAAGTTCATGCTTAGAAACTAACTCCAGTATTTGAATTGCAGTCACTACCCTTGGGCTCATCCTCACTTTCAAAACTAGGTAAGTCCTAGATGAATAGCTCAAGTCAAGTCAAGTCAAGTCAGAAATTTATATAGCGCGCTACATACCCATAGGGTCTCAAGGCGCTTGAGGAAGGGGGGGAAATTACTTGTCGAATATCCAAGTTTTAAGTTGCTTTCTGAATGCTAGGTGGTTCTGAGTAAGGCGAAGGTGAGAGGGAAGAGAGTTCCAGGTTTTGGCTGCCAGGTAGGAGAAGGATCTACCTCCCATGGTGGCTTTGTTGATGCGAGGAACAGTGGCAAGGGCTTGGTTGGAGGATCGTAGCTGACGGGAGGGGGTGTAGAAGGACAGTTGTGTGTTGAGGCATTCGGGTCCAAGTTCGTAAAGTGCTTTGTGTGCGTGGGTTAAGAGGCGGAAGGTAATCCTCTTATTTACGGGGAGCCAGTGGAGGTTTTTCAGGTGACCAGAGATGTGTTCTTTACGCGGGATATCAAGTATGAGCCTGGCTGAGGCGTTCTGGATGCGTTGGAGTTTTTTCTGGAGTTTTGCGGTGGAACCGGCGTATAGGGTGTTTCCGTAGTCCAGGCGACTCGTGACCAGTGCGTGAGTGACCGTTTTTCTAGTTTCGGTGGGGATCCAGCGAAATGTTTTTTTGAGCATGCGAAGAATGTTGAAGCAGGATGATGAGACAGCGTTGACTTGTCTGGTCATTGAGAGTGAGGAGTCCAGGATGACGCCCAGGTTCCGTGCATGGTCCGTCGGGATGGGTGCTTTTCCAAGGGCCTCTGGCCACCAAGAGTCGTCCCAGGCGGAGGGGGAGGTACCTAAGATTAGGACTTCTGTTTTGTCTGAATTCAGTTTCAGACGGCTGTGCTTCATCCACTCGGCTACTTCTTTCATTCCTTCGTGTAAGTTGTTTTTGGCGGTGTTGGGGTTCTTGGTGAGTGAGAGGATCAGTTGGGTGTCGTCAGCGTAGGAGATGATGTTGAGATTGTGTTGGCGAACGATGGCTGCGAGGGGGCTCATGTACACGTTGAAGAGGGTGGGGCTGAGTGACGATCCTTGCGGCACGCCGCAGATGACTTCAGAGGCCTCTGATTTGAATGGAGGGAGCCGGACTCTCTGAGTTCTTCCGGTGAGGAACGAGGTGATCCATTCCAGTGCTTTTCCTTGGATTCCGATGTTACTGAGGCGCTGTAATAGGGTGTTATGGCAGACTGTGTCGAAGGCTGCGGAGAGGTCAAGGAGGATGAGGGCGACTGTTTCTCCATTGTCCAGTAGGGTTCGAATGTCATCTGTTGCTTCGATGAGTGCGGTCTCAGTACTGTGTTTGGCTCGGAATCCGGACTGTGAGGGGTCGAGTGATTTGTTGCTTTCGAGAAAGGCGGCAAGCTGGTTGTTGACAGCTTTCTCGATGACTTTGGCCGGGAAAGGAAGGAGCGAGATGGGGCGGTAGTTTTTGAGTTCGGTGGGGTCAGCTGTGGGTTTTTTCAGAAGGGCGCTGAGTTCTGCGTGTTTCCAGCTTTCCGGGAAGGTGGCGGAGTTGAGGGAGCAGTTGATGACGTCTCGGAGGCGTGGTGCTATGATGGAGTCTGCTTTGTTGAAGATGTGGTGAGGGCATGGGTCAGTTGGGGATCCTGAGTGGATGGAGTTCATCAGGCGGATGGTGTCCTCAGTGGAGATTGGGTTCCAGTTGTTAAGGATGTTCAAGGGGGGAGAAGGTCCTGCAGAAGGTTGGGTGGGTAGGTCTTCGGGTCGGTTGTCGAAGCTGTTGTGGATGTCTGCAATTTTGTTATGGAAGAAGGAGGCTAGGGAGTCGCAGAGGGCTTGAGAGGGGGTGATGTCGTTAGAGTTGGCGGATGGGTTGGTAAATTCTTTGACGATGTTGAATAACTCCTTGCTATTGTGGGCGTTGTTATCTAGTCGGTCTTTGAAGGCGGCTTTCTTGGCAGACCGGATTAGTTGGTGGTGTATGCGGGTGGCGTTTTTGAAGGCGTCTCTGGTGTTGGAGTTTGGGTCTTTTTTCCATGCTTTCTCGAGGGAGCGACAGAGTTTCTTGGATTTCTTAAGATCATCGTTGAACCAGGAGGCCTTCTTGCTGCTTAGTTTGTTTTGATGTTTTTTCAACGGTGCTAGGATGTCGGCGCTTTTGGATAGCCATTGGGTGAAGTTAATGGCTGCTTGGTCGGGGTTTGAGGAGTGGACAGGAGGGATTTGGAGGAGCGATGAGGTGATCTGGTCGATGGTGAGTTTGTTCCCATTTCTACGCAGGGTGGGTTGAGGGTGGTAGTGGATTGTGGGCTTATTGTAGAAAAAGTGAACGCAGCTGTGGTCCGTCCAATGAAGAGCTGTGGTGTGGCTGAATGAGACGTATTTGCTGGAGGTGAAGATAGGGTCGAGTGTGTGACCTGCAATGTGGGTGGGGGAAGTGACAAGTTGTTTGAGTCCGAGGTTTGCGAGGTTGTCCAGAAGGGTGGTGGCGCTGTTGTCATTGCTCTTTTCCAGGTGAAAATTGAGGTCTCCCAATAGGATGTAGTCCTCGGAGGGGAGGGCGTGTGGGGTGATGAAGTCAGTGATGTCGTCATTGAATTGCGCCCGGGGGCCCGGGGGCCGGTAGAGAAGGGTGCCTCTGAGTGTGGTTTTGGGGTCGGTGTGGATCTGGAAGTGAAGGTGCTCGGCGCTGGCAAGGTTGTCATCTGAGCTGGTTGAGATGCGAATGGAATTCTTATGGACGATGGCGATGCCTCCTCCTGTATGCTTGAAGCGGTCCTTACGGATGATCTTGTAACCTTCTGGGATGGCAATGGTGATGTCTGGGGTTGATGAGGCGTTCATCCATGTTTCTGTTAGGAAGGCGACGTCCGGTGAGAAGGTGTCTAGTAGATTCCAGAGGTCGATGGCATGTCTGTGGACTGAGCGGGTGTTGAGCAAGATGCATTTTAGGTGGTTGGTGTCGGGTCTCTGTGTCGCGTTGGTGGATGAGGAGTTGGTTTTGGTGCCGTCGAACTTGCAGGAGTTGCATGAGAAGGGTCCATGGGTGTGTCCAGGAGCGGCTTGGGCGCAGTTGGGGGAGCGGCCGGAGTTAAGGGCTAGGAGGGAGGTGGCATCGTATGTAATGCGGGGTGGGTGGGTGGTACGAGGGGCAGGGGGTCTGGCGCTGGGCGCGGTCCAGGCGCGGATGGGCGTAGACGGGCTTACCTTTGGCGCACCTTCGGCGCGGCCGCAGCGCGTTGGGACATCTGTCATAAATGGATAGTGGAGGGGGGCGGAGCGTGGGCGGGTCAGCTGGGAGGCGGGATCTGGGAGGAGGCACGGAGGTAAACAAACAAAGTCTTAAAATGGCAGCCCTGTCCCTGCAACGCGACTGGGGCACAGCCGATGTATAATACAGTCACAAACACTCGCAAAACACTTCTCTTTACCCTACACAGCAAAGTCTACAGTGCGCGGCAATAATTAATTAAATTACGTTAGGCAAATTAATTCTGGCGCCGAGTGCGCAGCTACTGTATTCAAGTGGATTTCTAAAGTGGGCAAAAGCGATATCAAGCTCTGCGAGCGATCTCTTTTCGTGCAGGTAGGTAGTGGCGCGATGTACCTTCAGAGAGGCTCAGGCTGCGGGGAGCACAAGCGTCCGTAGGGAGGCAGAGGGCGAGGGGAGCGACCGTGCAGGAAAGCGTCCACACGTTCACAAATGGCCAGGGGATAGAGCGCTGTAGCTGTACTCGTGGGTGGGCGGGTCAGCTGGGAGGCGGGATCTGGGAGGAGGCACGGAGGTAAACAAAGTCTTAAACAAAGTCTTAAAATGGCAGCCCTGTCCCTGCAACGAGACTGGGGCACAGCCGATGTATAATACAGTCACAAACACTCGCAAAACACTTCTCTTTACCCTACACAGCAAAGTCTACAGTGCGCGGCAATAATTAATTAAATTACGTTAGGCAAATTAATTCTGGCGCCGAGTGCGCAGCTACTGTATTCAAGTGGATTTCTAAAGTGGGCAAAAGCGATATCAAGCGCTGCGAGCGATCTCTTTTCGTGCAGGTAGGTAGTGGCGCGATGTACCTTCAGAGAGGCTCAGGCTGCGGGGAGCACAAGCGTCCGTAGGGAGGCAGAGGGCGAGGGGAGCGACCGTGCAGGAAAGCGTCCACACGGTCACACTATAGCTATGTTCAAACAATAGCTATGTTCTCATTCGTATTTTTAAATCAAGGGTGAGGGAGATAGAAGGAGCTATAATCCATTCAGCGTCCTTATAATCAATCAAAATCAATGAGGAGTAAAAAAAAGTTCAAGTTTAAAATTTGTATAGCGCACTACTCACCCAGAGGGTCTCAAGGCGCTTGAGGGAGGGGGGGGTACATTACTTATCGAATATCCAAGTTTTTAGTTGTTTTCTGAAGGAGAGGTGGTTCTGTATAAGGCGGAGGTGGGTGGGGAGAGAATTCCAGGTCTTGGCCGCTAAGTAGGAGAAGGATCTTCCCCCCATGGTGGATCTTTGGATGCGTGGAATTGCGGCGAGGGCTTGATTGGACGATCGTAGTTGGTGGGTGGGGGTGTAAAAGGACAGGCGCATGTTGAGGTATTCGGGTCCTAGGTCGTAGAGGGCTTTGTGTGCGTGGGTGAGGAGATGGAACGTTATTCTCTTGTTGACGGGGAGCCAGTGGAGGTCTTTCAGGTGACCGGAAATGTGAGCTTGGCGGGGGATGTCTAGGATGAGTCTGGCTGAGGCGTTTTGGATGCGTTGGAGTTTTTTCTGTAGTTTGGCTGTGGTTCCGGCGTAAAGGGTGTTTCCGTAGTCCAGTGGGCTTGTGACCAGTGCATGGGTGACCGTCTTTCTTGTTTCGGTGGGGATCCAACGGAAGATTTTTTTGAGCATACGTAGGATGTTGAAGCATGATGATGAGATGGTGTTGACTTACCTGGTCATCGAGAGGGAGGAGTCCAGGATGAAGCCCAGGTTATGTGCGTAGTCCGTTGGTCTGGGTGCGCTTCCCAGGGCTGGTGGCCACCATGAGTCGTCCAAGGCGGAGGGGGATGATCCTAAGATGAGGACTTCCGTTTTGTCCGAGTTCAGTTTTAAACAGCTGTTCTTCATCCACTCGGCTACTTCTTTCATCCCTTCGTGTAGGTTGGTTTTGGCGGTGTTTGGGTCTTTGGTGAGGGAGAGGATCAGCTGGGTGCCGTCTGCGTAGGAGATGATGTTGAGGTTGTGTTGGCGCGCGATGGATGCGAGGGGACTCATCTATACGTTGAAGAGGGTGGGACTAAGTGATGATCCTTGCGGTACGCCGCAGATGACTTCGGTGGCCTCTGATCTGAAAGGGGGGAGGCGGACTCTCTGGGTTCTTCCAGCGAGGAACAAGATGATCCAGTCTAGTGCTATTCCTTGTATTCCGACGTTGCTGAGGCGTTGTATAAGGGTGCTATGACAGACTGTGTTGAAGGCTGCGGAGAGGTCAAGTAGGATGAGGGCAGCTGTTTCTCCGTTGTCCAGTAGAGTTCGAATGTCGTCTGTTGCTGCGATGAGGGCGGTCTCGGTGCTGTGTTTGGCTCGGAAGCCGGACTGTGAAGGGTCGAGGGATTTGTTGGATTCGAGGAAGGTGGCGAGCTGACTGTTGACAGCTTTCTCAATGACTTTGGCAGGGAATGGGAGGAGCAAAATGGGGCGGTAGTTCTTAAGTTCAGTGGGGTCTGCTGTGGGTTTCTTCAGGAAGGCGCTGAGTTTGGCATGTTTCCAGCTTTCCAGGAAGGTAGCGGAGCTGAGGGAGCAGTTGATGACATCTCTGAGATGGGGTGCGATAATGGAGTCTGCTTTGTTGAAAATGTGGTGGGGACATGGGTCGGTTGGCGATCCTGAGTGGATGGAGTTCATCAGGCGGATGGTGTCTTCAGTGGTGATTGGGTTCCAGTCGCAAAGGTTGTTGGAGGGGGGTTTAAGTTCGGAGGTGGGTGGGGTGGACTGGTCTCCAAAGCTGTTATGTATGTCAGCGATTTTGTTGTGGAAGAACGAGGCTAGAGAGTCGCAGAGGTCTTGGGAGGGAGTGATGTCGTTGGGGCTGGTGGTGGGGTTGATAAACTCTTTGACGATGTTGAATAGTTCCTTGCTGTTGTGGGCGTTGTTGTCGAGTCGATCCTTGAATGCTGATTTCTTGGTGGATCGGATCAACTGGTGGTGTTTGCGGGTGGCGTTCTTGAAGGTGGCCAGGTTGTCAGTGGTTGGGTTTTTTCGCCAGGCTTTCTTGAGGGTGCGACAGATCTTCTTGGATTTCTTAAGGTCATCATTGAACCAGGGGGCTTTTTTGTTACCTTGCTTGATTTGATGGTTTTTCAGGGGTGCTAATTCGTCAGCGCTGTGGGTGATCCATTGTGTAAGGTTGGTGGCTGCTTGGTTTGGGTCTGATGATTTGGCAGGAGGGTTTTGGTGGAGCGCTGTGAAGAGCTGGTTGGTGGTAATTTTGTTCCAGTTTCTGTGGGGAATTGGTTGTGGGTGGTTGTAGGTTGTAGTCTTTTAGTAGTTGAAGTGAACGCAGCTGTGGTCCGTCCAATGGAGAGCTGTGGTGTAATTGAAGGAGATGTGCTTGCTGGAGGTGAAGATTGGGTCGAGCGTGTGCCCGGCATAGTGGGTGGGGGTGTCAACAAGTTGTTTGAGTCCGAGATTGGCGAGGTTGTCCAGAAGGGTGGTGGTGTTGCTGCCGTTGTTCTTTTCCAGGTGGAAGTTGAGGTCTCCCAGTAGAATGTAGTCCTCGGAGGGGAGGGCGTGTTGGGCTGATGAAGTCAGTGATGTCTTCGCTGAATTGTGTGTGGGGTCCTGGTGGCCTGTAGATGAGGGTGCCTCTGAGTGTGGTCTTGGGGTCGGTGTGGATCTGGAAGTGAAGGTGTTCGGCGGCTGCGAGGTTATCGTCGGAACTGGTCGTGATGCGGATGGTGTTCTTATGGACGATGGCGATGCCACCTCCTGTTTGGTTGATGCAGTCCTTTCGGATGATCTTGTATCCGTCCGGGATGGCTATGGCGATGTCGGGTGCTGATGAGGCGTTCATCCAGGTTTCTGTAAGAAAGGCGACGTCCGGTGATGTGGTGTCGAGTAGGTTCCAAAGTTTAATGGCGTGTCTGTGGACCGAGCGGGTGTTGAGCAGGATGCATTTCAGGTGGTTAGTGTCGGAGTTCTGTTTGGAGTTTGTGGATTTGATGCAGTCGAACTTGCAGGAGGGGCAGGTGAAGGGTCCATGGGTGTGTCCTGGGGCGGCTTGGTAGCAGTTTGGGAGCCGGCCGGGGTTAAGTGCAGAGAGGGTTGCAGCGTCGTATGTTAAGCGGGTGGAGTGGATTTTGCGGGGATCAGGGGGTCTGGCGCTGGGCGCGGTCCAGGCGCAGACGGGCGTAGACGGGCTTACCTTTGGCGCACGTCGGCGCGCAAAGGGCGCGTCCGCTGCACGTGGACGCTGCACGTATGTTGCTCTGACATAAGTGGATAGTGGAGGGGGGCGGAGCAAGGGAGGAGCAGCTGGGAGGCGGGAGCGGGGTGGAGAGACGGGCCAGGAGGCACAACAACAACAAAATGGCAGCAAAAAACAAAAGCGAAACAGGACGAGATTGGGGCACAGTGAGGAGTATAGCTATGGGCAGTAGTGGCACCGGCACAATCAGTCACTAGTTAATTTACTGATCAGTGCGAGTAAAGCAGTGATAGTAATGGGCAATAGAGCGCTACGATGATAGTCGGACACAGAGAAACTATTAAATGCAATGCGAGCAGTACAATGATGGGCAAGGCAGCGTTACGATAATAAACAAGCACAACAATTTCCAAATGCAATGCGAGCAGTACAGTGATGGGCAAGGCAGCGCTACGATAATAAACAAGCACAACAATTTCTAAATGCAATGCGAGCAGTATAATGATGGGCAAAGCAGCGCTATAATAATAAACAAGCACAACAATTTCTAAATGCAATGCGAGCAATGCAATTGCAGCAGTGAGCAATGTAGCGCTATGATACTCAAGTGGCCAGGGAGCGTGGGGGAGCGACCGCTTCTGAACGAGTCAGGACGGTCACAGCGCTTCACCAGACGGGACGGTCCTGAACTACCAGCGGGAGGCAGGAGCAGCTGGGAGGCGGGAGCGGGTTGGAGAGACGGGCCAGGAGGCACAACAACAACAAAATGGCAGCAAAAAACAAAAGCGAAACAGGACGAGATTGGGGCACAGTGAGGAGTATAGCTATGGGCAGTAGTGGCACTGGCACAATCAGTCACTAGTTAATTTACTGATCAGTGCGAGTAAAGCAGTGATAGTAATGGGCAATAGAGCGCTACGATGATAGTCGGACACAGAGAAACTATTAAATGCAATGCGAGCAGTACAATGATGGGCAAGGCAGCGTTACGATAATAAACAAGCACAACAATTTCCAAATGCAATGCGAGCAGTACAGTGATGGGCAAGGCAGCGCTACGATAATAAACAAGCACAACAATTTCCAAATGCAATGCGAGCAGTATAATGATGGGCAAAGCAGCGCTATGATAATATACAAGCACAACAATTTCCAAATGCAATGCGAGCAGTACAGTGATGGGCAAGGCAGCGCTACGATAATAAACAAGCACAACAATTTCTAAATGCAATGCGAGCAGTATAATGATGGGCAAAGCAGCACTTCGATAATAAACAAGCACAACAATTTCTAAATGCAATGCGAGCAATGCAATTGCAGCAGTGAGCAATGTAGCGCTATGATACTCAAGTGGCCAGGGAGCGTGGGGGAGCGACCGCTTCTGAACGAGTCAGGACGGATCACTTGTACCTGCAACCAGGGTCCGGGTGTTCTAACCGTCAGTACATAAAAAACCCTCATTCACGTAGACAGGTCGCATACAAAAAGAGACCCAATGATGATGCTGTCACGTATCTGATACAGGCGGAGCATCAAGATAAACCGCCAAACGACCTGTCTACGTGAAGGAGGGTTTTTAAAGTACTGACTGTTAGAACACCCGGACCCTGGTTGCAGGTACAAGTGATCCATTCCTCATTGATTTTGATATGTTCTCCTTCGTACACTACCATTTATGATATTTAAATGCAATTGATAATTCAGGTACTGTGACTTGAGTTGCACGTGTGGGCTCTTTTGTGAGCTAGAAATGGTTTACTGTGGGCTGCTTTTGAGGTGGTAGTTGAACAGTTTTGAACTAGGACAGGGTTTTAAAATTTCACAACACTGGTATAGTCGTAGTCCTCCAAGCGCCACGCTTGGTGGGCTAGACTACGTATTTCAGTGTTTAGTCCACATCACTGCACTGAAATGCATTAGTCATGCACATTAGCTGTTCCCTTTACAGAGAGCCTGCATCTTTGCATGATGCTCGAGGCGCTCAGCACAAACTCTAGCTTTCTTCTGCCGGTCTTCTGTGTGGCCCAGGCAGTCAGAGGGAGGTCAAAAAGAGGTGAGGTTGCCATGAGAACAGAACAGCTTGTTATTGCTTGTTGCTTCCTCTGCCTGGGTGTGGGCAAGAACCTCGTCCCCCTCTCTGCTGTCATTGGGGCTCACTCACAGCCTTACAAGAACTGGGCCCTGGATCACAGTCCAGAGAGCGACAGCCAGCCTTCCTTTTCAAGGCGTGGGAAATTGAAATGTGCACGGCCTTCATTTGTGAAAGCTTGCCGGTGGCTTCAAGAGATAGGACATTGCCTGATGTTGATCCAGGTGCCTGGAGTCCACGCTTGGAGCTCCTACAGCCCGACTAAGAAGGTGGAGCGAGGGAATGGAAGGACAGGTGTCGTACAGTTGCCATGTTTCCCAGAGACAAATACCAGCCTTTATTCACACTTTTTTATTAGAACTTTAAACGAAATTGTCTGTTTTCATTTTTAACATGGCCTTTCTGTCATTGTTTACTTTCATTATTAGTCAGGGGATATTTAAGGCAGCTGTAGAACACATTTCAAAGTGTTTTCTTCTTACGTTTACTTTTTAAAGTATGAACCTGCTGCCAATGCTAAAATCCGTGTAGGCAAGCCAGTTAAACGAATAAGATATTTATGTTAATCAAATCTACATTTTAAATGCTCACATAATTGGAACCTGCTGCTGGCTTTGCATGACTGTCAGTACACAGAATGATGTTTTCTGGTTGGTGTAGATTTTTTTTAGCAGCACTGCATCTGGTTTGAGGATTTTTCTAGTCAGTTAAATTGCACAAAAAGGCTTATTTCAGAAATCTGTCTCGCTACATGGACACACCTTCTTTGTTCTGCTCACAGGAACGTGAGCGTGTCACATATGCAACATTAAAATTTCACACACAAGCACTCTGGAAACATGTAAATGTCACACATCACCAATATGAAATGTCCCCTAACCTCCTCAATGCGATGTGTGCCTGAGTCTTATTTCAAGAGACCTGGGAACTCGTATGCCCACATATTAGTGGCCTTCTTGCCTGTTTTTCTCCTGTTCTGTCTTCTTTTCTTATTCTAATTCCACCACCTGCCCTCATCTCCATATCAAGTATACCCTCTGGTCTAGTGTGATCTGATCTCTGTAACAATTTTATCGTTGACTGTAGGGATCAAAATTCTCTCGTGGTGAAGTCCTCACTCATTGACGACTACATTACTATTTTTCTTGTCGAATGCTGCCATCTAGTGACCGTTTAGTGAAAATACGTTTAACTGCTGAAGCGCAACACCTCTGCAATCATTACAGTGTAACTTATGCAATTTTTTATTTACCCCTGTATGGATTCCCTTTATTATCGTGGAATTTGTGACCTCATTATTAATTTTTAGCAATAAGATTGTACAGAAAAAAGCGTTTCCTTTCTGCTGATTAGCATTGAGCCCTTCTGAGTCCTTAGAAGGGACGAGACATATTCTTGAGGCATGCCTTGCTTATGTGAAACGGACCTCTGTGCTTCAACTTTGGCAATTCTCAATCAGAAATCAAGCAGATCCTTGATTGGTGTTCCATTGATTGGGAAAGTGATGACGATTCCACAAGGCAATAGAATACAACAGGCTTTATGTTGAGTGAAAATGCCGACATATCAAGGAAGGGATGTTTGCCAAAATGTTAACTATAAAATAAAACAAAACAGCTAGCGATATGTTTCTACGAGGCTCTGTCGAATGACATGCAGCTTCTTTCCCTAATGGATGACTTTAATCCTGTACAAAACGTTCAGTAGTTTGCACCCATCATGGTGGAGTTGTTGCATTGATACATTGGGGCACATACTTTTAGTATAGATCAGACAAAGCTTAACTAAAATGATGTTGAACAACTTCCTCGCCTCAATGTTGGGGAAATGAATACCCTACTGAAATAATTAGGTGCAGATTTACTTCACTTTTTGTGACGTACTGGAGGCGCATTTCACTTCTCCATATTTAAAAGGAGAGTAAAAGCCAATCTGCGTGACTTTTCCTCTCCTTGTAAATATGGCCCCATCACACGCAGCACTTTGCGTAAAAGAGGCGTTCCATGGTTGTTGCTGTGGGTGCTCCAACGCAACACCCATGGAACGAGACACATTTCCAGATTTACGAGGAATCGTAAATCTGGAAATGCGTGTCAATGCTACGCATCCCCAAGGGAAGCGCAACGAGGAGACATGTTTTCATTTCTTCTATTTTTTTCCTTTTTCAATGAGTGCTGCATTCTACAACACGCATTGAAAGAGGAAAATGCCTGTAGTGATTGTGTTTGTGCAGGAAGGTGCCCCTTCCGGCACAAAAGAAATCTCTGATGATGCAGGCATCCTTGCACCATGGTGCAAGGGTGCCTGCACCAGCGCATGGCTGCAGTTTGTGCGCCAGCGCAGGGAAGAGCACAGGAATGCAACATATTATTGTAAATATGTCACATAGCTTTTGTTGCCGTGCTGCGGCACTTCCTTGTAGATCTGCCCCTTAGTATTTTTTCCATCTTGGATCATTGTTAGCTCTCTCCCAGGGCAACTGCACCCTTTACTTTTTTATATGTGTTTATCATTTCAGTTGTGAGCAAGCCATCTGGCCTTGGGTTGATGTTACTTCAGAACATGATGAGCGGTTTATTACAAGTAGTGGCTGTAGTCTTTTTTAAACAACACCCCAGGGTTTGGTGTGCATACCTGAGGCTATAACTGGAGGTACTGCATATTTTAGTGACGAGGACTCACCATCAGTGATAAATACTGTGCACTTTTCTGGATGCATTTAAATATTTGAGTCTTGAGAGAATGGGGGTAAGGGTGACCCCCACGTGGAACGTTTTCAGCGCAGTTTCATGATCCATTAAGCATGCATCAGCTTGTCACATTTTGGTTTGTGATGGAATTCTTTGTTATATTCGTGTAGAATATAACTACAGGCTCCTGCAAAGTTTGCTTAAAAAGTATACTTCTTTTGTGTAGTTGAAAACTGTAGGAAGGAGTAATTATGCTCACAGATTCATTCTCAAGTCGTGGTGAGCACGATGTAGCCATCGTACCATTTAAACCACTATTGTTAGCCGATAAATATAGGGGCATATTCTCAAGGAGTTATCGCAGAGATAACAGCACTTTATCGCAGCCAAAGTTGTGGTAAAAATATTGCCCCATTCTCAAGCTGGTGCTAACAGCCGACAACACTGAAGTAAAGGAAAGTATACAGAGTAAACTGTAGATATAGGTTCCTTTAATGTAAGTTCCTTCCAAGATATTAGGTACAGAAGTAAGATAGATAAAACCCCACCAGGAGCCAGCTCTCATCAGCTCAGCCTGAGTAGATCAACTGACGTTAAGAGCCAGAGAGTCACCCCAGGCATTCTATGATGTCATCAACATTCTAATCAGTAGAGCACCACAGAGAAGTAGTTTACTACACATCCTCTCTCCTTAGAGAATGAGAAAAGAAAGAAGAAAACATAGACAAAGATACCTCAAGTGTGACATTTGCATAAAAGTACAAAAATGAAGTACACAAATAAATAATGTACAACAAGTACTGCATGAGGTATGATTAGCATGAACAGAAATACTATAATCATAAGTATAAGCAGAAAAAGAATAACATGCTAAATTTTGGATGGAAAGAAACCACTAAATGCTACTATATGCCACATCCCCTTCCCTTAGAGTAAAAGCATGGCATAGATGAATAAAGAGCAGAGTAGCAAAGAAAGATGGTCACGCTCACAACTGGGTACACCAGAGAGAAAACCCCCTGAAAAAAAACAAAGGCGAGCGTAGACACAGACCCTTTACAAGCTCCCCGAACAAAACAATCTGACAGAGAAAAATAAAAACTCCTCACCCAAAGTCCCACCGACATGAAACCCTTGGCCACGAATCTCAGGCAGGTAGACTTTGACGGAAGCAGAGTGTCAAAAAGCAACGATGTTAAACAATCTCCACCAAAAATAGGGAACACAGGGTACTAATACTTAAAAATCACAACCTCCCCAAAGTCGGCTACACCACAGGAAAGTCAACCCGGGAACTGAAATAGGGCATTGACTACCCACAAATCAACAACCTCCCCTCAAAAGGATACACCACAGGGTAGTGAACCTGGGACATGGAGCATGGGCTACACGCACACACCACTACCACAAAAAGCTAAAAGAAATGGGCTTTGACTACCCACAGACACAACCTCCCCTAAGTAGGGTACACCGCAGGACAATACCTGGGAACCAAAATGTATGTAATGTAAGTTCCTTCCAAGATATTAGGTACAGAAGTAAGATAGATAAAACCCCACCAGGAGCCAGCTCTCATCAGCTCAGCCTGAGTAGATCAACTGACGTTAAGAGCCAGAGAGTCACTCCAGGCATTCTATGATGTCATCAACATTCTAATCAGTAGAGCACCACAGAGAAGTAGTTTACTACAAACACCAGTATACCCGCGATAGCAGTCGCAAAAAACATCGCCACAGGCGACCCCGGCAAATATCGCTAATGAGATGCAGAGTAGGGGTTCCCGTGCCAAAAGCTGCGACAACACCACTTCACAACATTCTTAATGACCAGCCAGATCGGCAAAAAGACCACGAAACATGCGATTAGCAGCAGAAAATTAACACCTGCTCTGACCTGGTGTAAAGTCGGACGGCAGTCAGCACCAGAAAAGGGAGCCCAGCCCAGCAGAGCCCAGCCCAGAGCCACACCTGAAGAACAACAGATGCCATGGAGCCACTGAAAATGCACCCCTCACACCCAAGAGGGCCACAACACCCACCACCACCACCCCCAGGACCCCCTGGACACCCACCGCCCCCCCCCGACCAACACTGAGGCAGCGCAGACAAAGACAGAGACCCTCAGAAAATGCACCAACCTCACAGACCCAACACCAGAGAATGTCTTTGCCCATTACATGCTCAAATGGACAACCCTCCTCCACATCCTGACCTCCATTGTCTACAGGCTGACGGTACCAACACAGTGGACAACCAACATCCCACCTCAGCCAAAGCTGCTGGCCGTGCTGCACGTGTCGGCCTCTGGTACCCTCCAACCAATATCTGCCTGAGACGGAGGAGTCACACAGTCAGGCCAATCGAAGTCCCTCACAACAGTCATGGATGACACCATCAGCTTGGTACCCCTCTATCTATACTTCCCCCATACTGCGCAGGAACATCAGGAGACCAAGCAAGGCATCTAAGCCACAGCTGGCTTTCCACACATGTCAGGGGGCAATTGACTACACACATGTTCTACTAGTGGCCTCTGGCAACACTGCACACAATAAGCACAACAGAAAGTCCACGTATCCCACCAATGTTACTGGCAATAGTGGACCAACGGGGAATCTCCGCCAACATCGCCACCAACCACACAGGCAGTGTGCATGATTCCTACACCTTCTGACAGCCAATCATCAACCAGCGCTACCAGGATGCCATCCACAGAAATGCACTGCTCTTTGGCCAATACCAAATGCACACACCACACACCTCAACTCCACAATCATGCAACTCAAAACACAGGAAATGCACACGTCACAAGTTCACATATAACATGCACACATACCAGACACAACAGCACAGCTCACTGTGGGAACCTGTGCCAGCCATGTACATTAGCCATCAATGGCATGGCACCTCACTCACACAATAGCAGAATGTCGGAAGAGGTGGGGACCAGGCATGTGCGAAGGAGGCAAGTAACCAATGAATGAGAATGCACACAATGCCAAGTGTGGCGTGGACTGCAGTATGCCAACCACACACATATCCATGTCGACACACACCGCTGGTGTTTGGAGTGTAGTGGACAGTGGACGCAACCATGTCACCCCAGCCAGTGGGGAAGATCGCTGAAATGTGGCTGGTAACGTCCCCCCTGTAAGTGTGAGCGGAGTGGGATGGCCCAGCGTACGCCAGGCCAGCATAGAGGTGTGACTAAAAGTCATGTAACTCTGGGCGTGGTCCTCTTCCGGAATGCCCAACGTCTCTGCCAGGGAAGAGCCTCTCACCCTGCCACGAGGCCAACACCGTTGCCGTGAGCAGGGTTGCCTGCGACCCTGTGCACATGCTGCACCCCGGGACGCTAGTCCTAGAACCAGTCTTACCCACCCCTGCGCGCCCAGTCCTCAAAGCCCTCCTGCCGACACTGGTGTGTGTCCAAGAAGGCCCACCACGTGCTGGAGAAATCTTGAAGCCCGAACGCCGCGACCTTGGCAGCCTCCTCAGACCATCACTGCCTCCCCGACACAGGCCCGCAGTACTCCTTTCTTGTTGACATACTCTACCGGTAGACACAGCCAACAAGTAGGTCACACATTTGGAACTGAGTCTTGATTACACAATGGTAGAGCACATTAATTATGGTTGAGTTTATGTCACTATACTCTCTTCGATGTGGTGCTACCAGGTCTTAGTAGTGCATCACAACCACAAGATTCTGTGGGCACACGCGGACTACTGCTCTCGGCCTGCTCCCGGCCTATGCTGCGCTCACGTAGGTCACACAATTAAAACTGAAAATCGATTATTCAAAGGCAGAGTACATATCATTGCACGGAAGGAGAGGCATAAGAATGAGACAAGTTTCATTTGGCAGGAAAAAAGGATCATCGTTAAGGTGGTGATCGAACACTAACGACAACTGTCCTGATGTCACTAATTCTGTGCATCGTGAGCCTATGACACATGGCTGTGGGCCACTGCTGACCGTTGCCTCTGGCCTACACAGTTTTCCAGTAGGTCACAGAGTCTTGATTTAGCAATGGTGGAGTTCATATCAGTGTACTGGCATCATCACAGACGGCATCCCCTCTCAGCCCCGGTGGCACTAAGTCTGTTCCCCAACATTCATGGACACTCTCCAGTCGTACATTGGTGACGTCTGAGTCTATGGACTAGGGGGTAGTTTTTCATCCTCATGCAGCTGATACCGAATTGGTGGTGCAACGAGGCGGTTGCTTTCCACTCCTCCATTTGCTGCTTCCAGATAGCTTCTGCCCTCTGCTTCATGCCCTGAAGGACACTTTCCACTGTCCCCCTCAACCCTCCAGTACATTCACCTTCGACATTGATGATGACCCCATCAGTCTGCGTGGCCCTACTTCAAATGACCGCAAGTCACCGACCCGTGGCAGTGTGCCTGTGCCGGCCGCTGTGCATCCGACTCTGACTCTGTGCAGCTGACTCTGTGCAGCTCAAGGCAGGGACCCTGTTTGATTCAATATTTGATGGCCTTGAAGACAATGGCCTTGGGGTCGTCAACACCATGTGTCTGTGGCCCTGAGCTGTCCGCTGCCTACGGCCTCAACTGCGGTCCGCCAGGACTCACATATCCAATCGAGCCCGGACGTGGCATCACCGCAGGAGGCACACACGCGATTGCCAGAACCACCTACAAACGCCATCTGCCAGAGTCGAAACAATGGTACTGGCAGACTAACAGAGTTGCTCACACCTGTCGTGGATGCCTTCATCTGCCTGTTACCCTGCTCAGCACTCCAGGTGCCAATGACTCAGTGCACCGCAACCCATGGACCGTTACTGATTGAGTTTTGTGCTGTGGAGAGGTTGCACAGCAATGTCACCTCAGGCAGTGTGGGAGACCTGGGACGTTGATGAGGAAGATGATGCAGGTCAAACACACCCCACTGCGTCTGCATCAGGAATATCCAAAACGAACACAATCTTAGTCATTTTCATCTAATGAGCATGCTCAGCTCTAGTGCCCCAACCTCAGTGCATTGCAACTCATGGATACTTCTGTTTGAATGTTGGGTGACCTCTGTACTTGCTCCGGCTCCCTCCGTGTTGCTCAGCAGTTGACTCTGTTATGCTGGTGTTTTCTGTTTCTGTTTCACTGGTGTCCACTGTTCAAGTAGTTGCCAGCACAAACCACTCCCTGCGGGCTGGCTTACACTCACCTCACACACATCCAGCACAGGCGTCACTGTACATGTGACCCTGCCAATAAAGGGGCCGGGCACACGTACCCGATGCCAGTTCAACGTAATATCTGCGTGTGTCCCTGTGGTCTTGTTGTATGCAAGAGGGACCTGGCTACTACAACATTACATTGTGCTGTGTACAGGGAATGCAGACATGTCACTGCAGGCAGCAGGTTAGAGCCTGGACATGTGGCTTTGTTGTCACCCACTCAATACGTAAGGGGAGTGGACTGGGCCGTCGTACGCAAAGCCAACATAGGTGTGTGACTGACATTTGCGCGCCCCTAGGCATGGTTCTGTACTGGGAATGTGCATCTGCATGTGTCTCTGCGGCAGTGTGGGTCTCGTTTGTGGGGTGTAGGTGATCTCTGAAGGGTATTAGACACCCACTTATGTGATCTAGTTTGCCCCACATGGGTTCGGACCCCACCCACACCTGTTCGGCCACTTCCTTTTGGCGTACTGACACCTGGCATTGAGGTGCCATGTGTGGGTCGGTGAAGTGTTGTGAGCCAGCCGTGCTTGCGGGTGCTTCCTGCTGTGTGGTCTGTTGCAGGGGTTGTGCTCTCCTCTAAGTAGCTTGGCTGCCCATGTCCTGGTGGTGGGTTGCGTGGGATGTCCATGGGCTGTTGTAGGGCGTCAGTGTCAAAGGTGTGGTGGTCCTCACCGGCATCACTGATGTGTGGTCTTCTGTGATCTGCTGGAGGTGTTGTGTGTCCCTCTGCAATGTGAAGGGGAGATGCATGTTGACATTGTGTTGACATGCATGTAGGTGCATTGTTCTTGTTTACATGCAGACTGTATGACAATGTACATTGTGACTGTTTTGGAGGTGCAAGGTTTAGATGCGGGACAGTGTACATTTGGACTACATGACGGATGTGAGGTTGTCCGCGTACATTTCCATTTCACAGTTTCCAGCTCTGTCAGATGTAGTAGGCCTGTTTCTGCGCGTGTGCAGAGTCAGTTGTGTCCTCTGTTCTGCAGTGTCCGGGTTGCGCATTGTATCACATTGTCATCAATATGGATGTGCTGTTCTTGCCATGTGTGTGTGTTGGAGTGTGCCATGGGGATCAGGGGCATGATCCAGGGACATTGTGGGTGTGCAGTGTGCTACACATCGTTGTGCATGTGTGCCATTGTGCCCATCCTCCTCTGTCTCCCCAGTCCCTGGTCGTTACTCACCTTGTTGATGTTGTGTCAGGTCCTCCCGAGCTGTGTCAGCACTCCTGACTCCTTGCAACATCTCCACTCTGTTGACTGTGGCCTCCGTTCCTCCAGCTCCTCCTGTGGTGCAGGACTCCCACCTCCTGTTGCCTTTGCTGCCTTCCTGTTGGCAGCGGCTTTGTGCCTGGTTTAGATTTTTACATCATGCCAGTGCCTGTTGGCCTCCCCCATTAGCCCTCCTCGACGCTCCGACTGCATTCCCGGTAGTCCAACTGGGAGTCAGTTGGTGGTAGTGTTCTTTCCCCTCCATGACGCTGATCTGGTTTTGCTGCGGACTGCACCCCGTCTTCCTCTTCCTCTTCTCCCTGGCCTTCCCTGACCCTGTTGTTCCTTGCTGGTGGTCTGTGGGAGTTGTGGGGTTTGCGTTGGCCTCTGCGCTCGGTCAGGGTGCATCCATATTGCAAAGCACTTTGGATTGTTTCTGGTGTGTTGTTTTTGTAGCTTTTACAGTGCATTTTCCCGTCAAAGGCATGGGATTTGCAGGCCTGCCGCTGGTTTTCGCTGCTTTTTGCATCACGATTTGCCTCATCGCAGCTTTTTTTGCACCCATGTTTCGCATTTTTGCTGCGTGTAGTTGATTTTAACATTTGACGCGTTATCTGGAGTCTATCGCATCGTACCGCTGTGTTGTGAATACTTGGTTAACACAGCGTCATTTTCCTGCAATGGACTGCCATTTTGGGAGTTGCGTTAAGTTACTTGTGAATAAGCCCCATAGTGTTTTAAGCATATGTTTTATAACTATGCAGATGGCAGCCAATTGCGGGTCAAGTGACATTGTCTCTGAATGAGATCGAGGTAGTCCATCAGTAACTCTTTAAACAGTATTTAAGGGTTAATGGTAGAAAACACACCAATCAAAACAATTGAATTGTAGTTTAAGGCAGTCTGAGTTCAGTCTGGCACCAATCTAAGGCAGTCTGAGTTCAGTCTGGCACAAATCTAAGGGCCCTGTCCTGTGCCAATGCACTAAGGGGCATATTTACGAGTAAATGTCGAAGAGCGGATCTGCACCAAATTGGCAGTGCAGCGATCTGACATTTTCAAAATGCTGGGATGCACCATATTCACAAGAATATGGTGCACCCCGGTGATTTCACTAGCACTGGCACCTGATTTAGACACCTAGTGCCAACGCAGGCACCCTTGCAGGGAATGATTGTTTATGTGCAAGAAGGATTATTTATGTGTATGTGTAGGGAATGAATATTCCTGCACATAAACAATCACTAATGGCGATTTGTTACTTCCATAGAAGTAGCAAATTGTTAATACATAATGATTGTTTATGTGCAGGAAGGTGTCCCTTCCTGCACATAAGCAATCATTCATTGCATTTTGCTCTTTCTAGAAAAAGCAAAAACGAGGAGAAAAAAAAAAGATTTCTCCTCATTTCGCCATTCTAATGCCTGCTTTTGCATGGCGCTAGTATTTGGCGCTGCTTCAGATTTACACCTTGTAAATCTGGGGCAGCGTCAAAAACAATGGGCGTGCAGTGGGACACCCACAGCAACACCCATTGCATGCCCCTTTCACACTAAGTGATACACTTAAAGGAGCCTTATTTACAAGGTGGCGTTAAGCCAAAAATAGTGGCTTAACACCACTTTGTAAATATGGAGAAGGGCATAATGGCACCAGAACGTCGCTAAAAGTGATGCTCAGGTGGCGATATCCCCTTGTAAATATGCCCTTAAGTTCATAACGTGGGCGTTCAGTATGGTGTTCGTTTAACAATAGCGCATTCAAAGTGCAATGTTACTGAAACCTGATTTTCAATCAACTTTGGCTTTGATGGTTTTTATCAGAAATACAGAAATATGCAAATTACCTTTATTTATGTCTACCTGACCACCTACGGCACCACCACGTGAAAAGTCCGTCACATCTTGCACATATGCTGCATGTCTCTCCTGCATTGACATTACACCACAGGCAATAGGATTACTTTCAAATCCCCATGCAAGGCACACAGACCCTTAAATATCACCAGCAAATGTTGAACTGGCCTCAGTACCAAAGATTAAGAGACAGAAAATGTGAGATAGATCTTTTTTTAGTGCAGATGCCTATGTTGTGAAATAATTTGCTTGCAGACATCAGACTCATAAAATGTGGTTCCGAAAGAGGATAAACATCTATTTTGTTACCATCAATATTTAATTGTAGTACTGCCAAAATATGTTGTAGGCACAGCTATCACCTGCCCAGTTTGAACAATCTTTATAAAATAAGTGAATATATAAATGAAAATGAGTAGCCAGCATCCTTCAATCTTGTGATCCTTTGTATAAAGTTATGGCAACACATCCAAGCAAATCAATTTTAAAGTGATGCAGACAATTCGAACTGCCTATAGTTATTCATAAAGTCTGGGGGCCTCATTTATAAGGAATTGGCACAGGGCAACACTACAAGTGTTCTTGCTACACTGTCCTACTCCAATGTGAAAGGGCAGGAATGCACCATATTTATGACTTATTGTGAATTCCTGTCCTTTCCCCCTGTGCTGGTGCATTATTTGCTGCCCAGCCCCAGTGTAGGCACCCTTGCACCAGGGTGACTCCGTTTCAGGCAGGATTGTTTTTGTGCTGGAAGGGGCATCTTCTTGCACAAAAACAATCATGAAAGGTGTTATCCTCTTTCTGTGTCATCAAAGATGTCATTTGAAATGTCATCAGTGATGCCAGTGATCAAGTCATGAGTGATGTAACATGTAAGATCATAAGCAGTGCATTGCAGGGGTGTAGGTTATAGTTAGCTCAAGTAACTATAACTGCTGAAATTCTATGATTTTGTATGAGTGAAATGTGAACCTAATTATAATGCCCCTGTAACCTTTGTTTTTTTCTGTGAATTCCTATATTTCTTTTATTTCTACTTCCTAACTATAACATCCCTGTAACCTTTAGTTTTTTAAGTGAATTTCTAAGGTTTTTTCACTTCTATTTCCTAGCTGTAAATTCCCTGTAACCTTTGCTTTTTGAGAGAATTTCTGTGTTTTTTTAACTAGTACTCACATTTGCAGAGTGGGGGAGGAAGTGGGCAGGGCAATCTCGCTGTGTGGGACTTACTGGATGTGACAGGAGGGGTTCTTGGCCTCTAAGGACTCTCTGCATCCAAGAGGACTTCATTCTCCAATTTGTAGTGCACCAGGAGGCATAGAGAAAGTGAAGAAAGAGGGCGGGCCTGCCACCAGCTCTCAGCAATGCTGCTGTCTTGGACTTACTGGAGGTAACAGGAAGGGTCCTTTGCCCCCAAGAACCTACAGCATCCTAAGGGACTTAATCCCCCAACAAGTAGTGCAGCAGGAGGTGCATTTGCAGAGTGGTGGAGGAAGGAGGCAGGGCCTCTGATGACCTCTCAGCAATCCCACTGTGTGGTACTTACTGGAGGTAACAGGAGGGGTTCCTACACCCAAGGACCCTCAGCATTTAAGGGGACTTCATATTCCAACCAGAAGTGCCCCAGGAGGCATGTTTGCAGAGTGGTGGAGAAAGGGGTGGGCCCTCCGATGACCTCTCAGCAATCCCACTGGGTGGGACTTACTGGAGGTAACAGGAGGGATAGTTGGCCCCCAAGGACCCACAGTAGCCAAGGGGACTTCATTCTCTAACTAGTAGTGCACTAAGAGGTTTGTTTGCAGAGTGGTGGTGAAAGGGGGCAGGGCCTCCGGTGGCTTCACTGAGGTCTAACTTTTTAAAAAGTGTTTTTGTTCTACTAGGGAAAGGGGGCCTATGTGTCCCCCCCCCTTCCCCATGGCAATTTTGCCCCGGGGACCCTATTCCCCTGGGACAGGCCTTTTCTTTAATGTTTTATATAGGGGAGGGGGGCCATATGGCTCCATTCCTGAGTCGAGTTTGGCCCATGGGATCCCATCCCCCGGAGCCCACCCTTTAAACCTTTTTTTAAGTAGTACAGAAGATGGCTTCAAGGCCCGACTCCCTGGGCCGATTTTGACCCTGGGGACCCCATCTTGATTTGATTTGAATCGGATTTATAGAGCGCGTAGCTACCCGGAGGCGTCCCGCGCTGTGGCTCAACCTTCAAGGTCCCTGGGGTTAGATTTAAAAAGGGGCAAAGATTATTGGGGGAAAAGCTAGGTCTTCAATAGCCTGCGGAAAGGCAGCAGGTTGGTTTCTTTCCGGATGGTGAGGGGTAGGGCATTCCATAGTTTTGGGGCGTTGTATGAGAAGAGGCGTCCCTCGGTGCGCGCTCTTCTAATTCTGGGGACACTAGCCAGGGAGAGAGTGTCTAATCTCAACTGTCTAGTAGATTTGTGAGGTTTAAAGAAGGGTCTCAATATGGGGGGGGGGGGCTCTGCCATGAAGAATTTTGAGCGAGATACACAAGGTTTTAAAGGTGATCCGCTCCTGTATTGGGAGCCAGGGTAGTGATTTGAGAGCGGGTCTAGCAGAGCATCTGGGTTTGGTTCCCGTGAGGAGTCTTGCCGCGGCATTCTGGACGTGTTGCAGTTTGTTGATGACTGATACAGGGGCACCTAGGTACAGGGCATTTCCGTAGTCCAGTTTTGAGATGACAAGGCCCTGGATTAGGATTTTCCTGGACTGGGGGGGGGATCAGGGGGAGGATTTTCCTGGCTGTTCGGATGAGGCCGAAGCAAGAGCCGGCGGTTTTTCTTGCTTGGACTCTGAAGCTGAGGTCTTGCTCTAACCAGATGCCCAGGCTCTTAATTTCCTTTTTTGGTGTGGGGGGGTGCCCATGCTGGGCGGCCAGGATAGAGAGGACCCCATCTTCTGGGGCTCTGGCATTTAGAGATGGGATAGGGGGCTGTGAGGCCCCCCTCCTTGGGCTGGATTTGGCCATGGGGATCCCAACCTCCAGGGCCCAGACTCGATTCTGAGTACCCTGGTCCCACCCAGGCCACCCATTGACTTTTATTTATGTATGAGATTTAAAAAGCACAACTGTTACTCCGAGGAGTGTCCTGGTCATTACTGCAGAAGTACCATCAGCAGGAAAGAAGGAGGGACTGGTCTAGGAGCAGGAAAAAATCCAGGTCTTACATTTTTTTCAAAATGTAGGTATCGCCTTGATGCACCTGAGAGTCAGTGGAAGTTTTTCCACAGAGAAGGGCTCAGGAAGGAGAGAGATCTACCTCCAAACCTTGTCCTTCTGATCTGTCATACTTTGGCTAGACAAAGATTTTCAGAACAGAGATTTCCCTGGGGGTAATTAACTTAATTCTATTTTGTAGATAGCCTGGGGCAGTACCGTGGAGAGCTTACTGGGTAACAAGCAATATCTTAAAAATTATCCTTTCTAATCGGGAGACAATGATGACTCTGAAGAAGGCAAGTGGCATGGGAGTTGTCCGAAGATAGTTTGTGCCGCTGCATTCTGGACAAACTACAGCCTATCGATCAGGTCTTTGGGCAATCCTATGTAGAAACTGTTCCTGTAGTCAAGCTGTGAGGTTATCAAGGCTTGCATCACTTATTGTCTAGCCTTAATGGATAAGAGATATAGCAATTTCCTAGGCACACGAAGAAAGGCAAATGAAGTGCCCACCTCTGAGTTAACTTGGGAACGAAATAACAATTGTCCATCAAATTTGAAGCCCAGGGTTTTCACCTCCTGATTTTGAGATAGTGGGGGGGCATCGTCAGGCCAGAAAGTTTGCCAAGGTGTCTCGGCATCTGAACCAAAAAAGAGAAGCTTGACCCTCCCAGCATTACCTTTAAGTTGGTTACTGGATAGACAGCTGAAAGTTGCTGTAAAACAGTTACACATTTCTTCGTCTGGGAAAGCCTCACCCTTCTCCAAGGAGAAAAGCAGTTGGGTGTCACCTGCATTGACACGATTTTTGCCCCATAAGATTATGCCAAGGAAGCCAAGGGAGTAATAAAGACGTTGAATAGAGTGGGACTCCGGGCAAAGCTCTGTGGCACTCCTACCCTGAGTTTAAGAGAGGCGGCAGAGAAAGGGTTGCACCATACCTCTTGTCCTCTCTCCTCTATAAACGATGCAAGCCACTGGCAAGTCAGCCCTCTAATTACTTTTGAATGAAGGCGAGCTAGGAGGATGGGATGAGAGAGTATTGAACCCTACTGATAGGTCAAGTAAAACCAACACCGCTCTGTCACCCCCTTCCAAACTGAGGCACGCGGAATTGAGTACCTCCAGCAAAACTGTCTCAGTACTGTAGTTAGGATGGAAGCTAGAGTGGTTTACATGAAGTTGGGGACCATGCGGGGAGCCTGAAGGCCCCACAGACCCTGCAGGCCCCGCAGTCCCTGCAGGCTCTGAAGAACAGGGGTTTAACCCAGCGACGTCAGGGGCACGCCTAAGATCTTCGAGTTCACCTGTCTTGGTTAGCTGCAGCTAGTAACAGTGATCCTAGGAATACATCACGGTGTAAATTCTCAGGAGACTGCTCATTTTACTAAGGCAAGACGTCTCCTTTTATACCCAATATTCACATTATAAATGTAAACCCACTGCACAAAATTCTAGCCAATAAGGTACATTTTCAAACAAAGTATCACATAACAAAAACTCAATTTACAGTATCCCAACCCAAAAGTTAATTATTAGGAATGTCCCAAATTCAATCTCCACAAGCCGGACAAACCTATAATTCAAAGCATAACCGATGTAATGAAGAAACATAAAAAAGAAACAGTAACAGATGCTGAACAAGATAAGGCATGTTCAAGGAAACTAAAAGTTAACGATGTCCTGAACATTTGTTGGAAATCTCAGACAAAGATCGATCAGGGAAATTGGCTTTGCGAGGTCAGTTTCAGGTGAAGAGGTCAGTTTCTTACAGTTCATTTCAGAGTCAAAAAGAAACCTAGTTAATGTATACATGAACTAAGAAGGCCAGGCCACTTTATTCGCCAAGCTACCTTCACAGGCCTACGTGAGGGCAACACTAAATGGTGGCACATAACAAAATGGAGTCAGACTCGAGAATTACAAAACCTCAGACCCTCCTTTTGCCATTACGTAGGCAATAACCTAAGACTCATGTTAATCTGAATCTAGGTCTATATCAATATTCATTAGGTCATCAAGGTGTTGCTGTAGCATCATCTTATTATTCTCTACTTCTCTCGGGACAGGTCTCCGAACACACATAGTAGCGCAAAGACTACAAAAGGGGGGACCACACTGGATGCAAAGACAGCAAGAGAAAAGGATGGTTAAAACCATACCAAGGAATGTCAGAATCTTCCATCCCCATTTGGACAGCAGTCCCCAAAACCATCCCGTCAATGACCAGTCTCCTTCGTCTACATGGATAGACTCAGAGATCTTATACAACCTAGAGATGGCTTGGTACACCGTAGGGGCATTACCTGGTATGTAAACACAGCAACTGGATCCAATCAATTTACATACTCCTCCTCGATCTGCATGTATGATGTCTAATACCATACGGTTCTGCAAAGTCATAAGGCGGTCCGCTTGAAGCTCAGCTATAACATTACTAAGAGCACCTGCTGTCTCATTAATAGTAGCTTCAACAACGCGGACAAGCTGTCGAATATGCCTACTTTTGATCATAGGACCCCAAAAGGGCAGGAAGCTCTTGAAGAAATCTCCTACTTCGTGTGCTGCAGTATCTTCCTGATGGAAGACACCTCTACCATATCTCGTTCTATGATAGTCTGAAGCAGTAGTGTATGTAGGGGGAAGCAGAAACGCCACATAACACGTCCCTGAAAAATCAGGTGGCAACCATGTGTAGGCTCTGTCATGACAAAAAAAATATGTGCCTTTAGCAGGCACAAACGGTGGAGAAGTCCGAGATGAATAGACCAAGGTTTGAGCACACACACTCTTACCTAGCTGAGCTTTCGGATTCCGACCATTACCGTGCAAACAAAAATGGCCTCGGTGGGGTACAATCCAAATAGGGGGAGACCTTTTTCGTCTCTCCTTCTCTGTCAAGCTGGTACTATATCCAGTCACGTTCCAACCAACGTAAGCCTGCACCTCATCCTTAGGGATTGCATTATATGCATCAATATCTCGGATCATAGCTACTATTACCCCTTATCAAGGCACTATTGCTCGAGTTATCTTTAAGGGAACATAAGGGGCGTACTTCATTTGCATAGATAAACATGGTCTGAAAAGCCCACACAGACCCATTAAAAGAAAAAGGCAAAACCAAATATGGCATACCTTTATCTGTCGTATGAGGCATAAGACCACAAACCCAACAATTAGTGATATTTACTACTAACTGATGCTGATGCAACAACTGTATGAACGAGTTGTTGACAAATTCTGATCTCCTTGTCTGTTCATGTTCAGGCAACGTATAAAACTGGTGCAAAGAAACAGTAGTGAAAGAAAGCATAGGTTGGGAGGTGGGTGCAGATGTCTGTTGTGTAGTATAGACAGTCCAACCCACACAAGCTAATGTGATACTTAAAAACATCAAAAAGCACAATATTATAAAACATTTGCTATGTATCAATGTACAAAATCTTGTCTTAAGATCTATTCTCTCAACATCTCTTACAGTTACAACAGACTCCATCCTCTAACGTGCTACTCGCTGCAATTTTCCTTCTTCACTCAAGTGTGCGTCCAGGCGTCCTAGACGTCCCTAGAACCGCAGACCTTTTGTCAATACGTGGGCCACCCCTTAAGTCTTATACCGCGACCCTGCAGCTGGTTCTACCCCCCACTTTGGGCAGGAGAACCGTCAGGAAACACAAGTGAGGGAGAGAGGTGTGCCCAACCTCTGCCAACTCCACCCCATAGGTGGGGGAGGCAAGGTGAAGCACTACCTTGAGTCCCTGCCATCTTGAGGATGGGGGGGCCCAGCCAACCAGGGACAGGCTCTTACTCCCCTCCCACTGGAGAGGGGCAGAATAGGGGGTATACCCACCCCAGGGAAGAGACCTATTGGTCCCTATCCTTTACCTACCTGTAACACCCCTAAATTTAGTATTTAGGGGCACCCTGAACCTTCCTTCATCAGATCCAGCAACCACAAGAAGAGAAGAAGAAGGATGAGAAGCCGTGCAGAGCTAACAAGAGGATGATGCCCACTGACTTGGCCCCAGCCCTACAGGCCTGTCTCCCCTCAAACCTGCTCCTGCAAAACCCCGGCGTATCCAGCGACCAGCAACCTAAAAAACCCTGGAGGACCTGCCTGCCTTTAAATTTCCGCGAAACCAGCCCACTCTGCACCCGCCGAACCCAGCACGAGCTTGAGTGGAAAAACACCATGAGGAAGTCCCCCCAGTGATTCTGACTCGAGATCCGGCGACCCCTGACCTGCCTCAAAAGCCAGTACAAGTTATACTGCAATTTTGAACTGTGTTCATACAAGTAATCTACGACTGCAAAGTATTTTTATGCTTACCTGTGCCAGGCTTGCTTGGTTCTAGAAATAAAACAAGAGTACATTTTTTACAGAAAAACAATTGAACTAGAGTTCAGTTCTTGAGTGTGTGAATTAATTTGCTGATTGAGTGTGTACATCAAATGCTTAACACTGTCCTCTGATACTGCCTTACTGCTCGACCAAGCCACCACTTTAGAGAGTAAGGTTCTATCTAACTTTAACCTCTGCCAAACCACTGGAGATCCTTGGACTCTATACACATTGTACCACATTTTGGTGCAGTATATATAGAGCCAGTTTCTTACAATGTCTCTCAGAGCATATTGATCGATCATTTTAATGTAAAAGTGAGTGACAGCATCGATGGTACAATATTGTTTTTTTTTTAACTGTTTTAAATAATTTCTTTTACATGTACCGGGAATCAATACAATAAATCTTGAACTAATTTTACATATATACGAGTTCAGTGTGTTAAGAAAAGTAAGTAAATGAGTGTGTACAATAGTTGATTAATGGTGGTGATTAGATTTTATATTTCTTAGAGTAAGGGGTTCCTCCTTGTTGAAACACCATCATCCGCAACACTTCTCTCAATTGTGACCCACAAGCAGTCAGTTCAGCATTGGCAATTCTGCCTTTGAATAACCGAATTGGAGCAAAACCAGTGTAGGAATGCGGCATAAACATTCAGTCATACACTTTTGTCTTCATGGCTACCTCCCAGTTCGCTCCAGACACCAAAGCCTGTTGCAATGTTTCCTTAAGCACCTTCACAAATCTTTCAACTACACCATTACTTTCAGGGTGGTACAACGCTGCTTTCTTATGTAAGAGAGAGATCACGCAAACTTTGACCTCCTCCTCAAATTCTTCACCTCCAAACCAATCATTTTCCTCATACACCCCAGCCTCTGTGCCCATCAATCTGGAAAAGCAATCTACCAAAATATTATTAGAGCCAGGTAAATGTGAGAATGCAAACTAAAATTCTTGCAATGCCACAACCCATTTGCTTATGCAAGGTGACACAAAATCGATACCTTTCTTAGTAAAACCTCTCTTAAAGGCTTGTGATCAGTCAACACTTCAAACTTCTTTCCCCACAAACATTTTTTCAACATGTGTACAGCCCAGAAAACTCCCAGGGCTTCCTTTTCCACAACTGAATAGTTACACTTAGCCCCTCTTAATGGTCTATAGATAAACAATATGGTCTTGTCTACACCATCCACCTTTTGTAGCACAACAGCACCTAAGCATTTCGAGCTGGCATCTGTCATGACATATAAAAACTTCAATGGATCAAAACTTCCTAGATTGCAAGCGTCACACAAAAACTTCTTGATGCACCCAAACTCCTTCTCACAACCCTCACACCACATAAACTGACATCCTTTACATGCCCTCATGCAGGAGGTCTTTTTGGCAAAATTAGGCACATACTTATTATAAAATGTGCCCATTCCCAAAAACTTCATGAGCTCTTCCTCGTTCTTGTAGAGAACAGATTGCAAATAGAGCTAACTAACGAAGGCTTAGGTCTAATTCCAGATGCAGACAGCAGAAATCCCAAACACTCAATTTCATTGACATCAAACTTACATTTGTCTGACCTAATGGTGAGAACATCATCCAATAATTTCTTTAATACAGATGTCAACCTCTCATCATGCTGTTCAAGATCGACCCCAACAATCAATACATCATCTTGATTGACTTTGACTCCATCAATTCCTTGCAAAATGTTCTTCATTGCTCTCTGAAAGACAAAGGCTGCAGAGATGAGCCCGAAAGGCAACCTTAAAAATGTAAATGTGCCAAACGGTGTGATGAAAGTCGTAAGATAGTGGATGGAGGTTGATTTGATGGGAGGCCTATGATAAGACCAACGAAGAAAAATGCTTCGCACCCCCAAGGGAGCGCAACATCTCATTTATGTTGGGAAGTGGATAATGGTCAACCAGATCTACTTTGTTGAGCTCGCTCAAGTCAATGCAAAGTCTAGCAAAGTCTAGCCTCCCCATTGTCCACCACTTAGACTACATCCTTATTGTTTTTCACCACTGATAAATCTTTGCATATTGTCTCAACACAGGCTTTCGATTGTTCATGCGTTTTAACAATCGTAAGAACTTCTTGCAATGAAGGGTTATCGTTTTGCCATAAACTATCACTAGCTTCGTCAAGGGTGGAATCCAACATCAATCGATCTCTTAAGCGTTCCTCCAAAGACATCCCAAAATTGCATATGCGGGCTAACTTCCTTAACAAAGTGATATACTGCTCCACTGATTATTCCCATTTTGCATTCTCCACCCAAAACGATATCTTTCAAGAACTATACTAATTTTAGGAAGATAATGCAAATCCATTTTCTTAATGCAAATTTCATATTCATTCAGGTTAGCATAATCACTATCGGGAAGATCAGGAAGATGCTCAAAGACTTCTTGACCTTCCGAACCCAAACAGTGCATAAATAAAGATGTTTTCCTTTCTGTACTAAGTGAAGTGCCACATACTTCAGCATAAAGTGCAAACATTTTGTTCCACCTCTGCCAAGGTATAGGAGGTTTACCAGGGGAATAAAGAAAAAACAGAGGAGTTGTAACATTTTGTACAACTCCCAGCTCCTCCTAACAAACGACCCAGTACAAGTTTGTTGAACAAACCAATATGAGATACAATAGTTACACACAGATAAAGGCTGTGCACATCAGTGTAAATGTACCACCGGTAATCAAGGAAGAATACACTCATTCACTTCCTAATAATGTAATATAACTAAGGCTCCCGGTTTTCCGTTTAAACTGATTTTTACATGTAAATACAGATGGAAAACGTTTTGGTGTTTCTCTGTATATATATATATAAAACGTGAAAATACTTACAAAATAAATGCTCCTCCTGTCTCTGTGCTCCTCTGTAAAATCCAAGTCAGAGGTGCACAGGGGTGGTCAAAAGAAGTGGGAAACTACTGACATAAAACTGCTCGAGACAAAGGGAAACTGGGAGCACTGTGTCTGCAGAGACACTCCAGCACCTCTCACAGTGGTAGTTTTAGCAAGATAATTGCTGGAACAGTGCAAGCAGCTGATATCCAATAAGAGGTGTGAAAACACCCCAGGACATCGGCTACTGCTCCTGCAACCTTTTGTTTCTTGTTGTATGGGAGGGCGAAGGAGGTTGATGTGGCAGGGCGGGGGCAGAAATGCCTTCAACAACTATTAGCATAAAGCCTGGCTGCATCTCTCCGTAACTTTGCACGCTGTTGGGCAGTGAGACTGAGTGAGAGGTGAGCAAGTCAGTTAGCATGACTTCATTTTTCTATTTAATGTTTATTTAAGTGCTACTTAAATAAATATAAAAACAAGAAGTGAAATGACTGTCACACCACCTGTGCTCTACATTTTCTCCATAGTGTCCATATCAAAGCTCTAATCTGTACAGATGAAGATGCAGGATTCTTTAAATATTTTGGCGATTTACAATGCCTCGTGGGGTAGGTCATTTTCTAATGCACACTAAGAATGATCAGATATTTTAAGAGTAGACACTCTCTGAGATGGCTGATTAAATGTGAGTAAAAGAGGTAGTAATGCGTTGACATTTTGCAAGACAGCTGTGCAAATGAGACCTAATCAAAATCACTAATTCACACATCTTTTCTTAGAGGACAGGGAAGAAATTTGCTCCCATTATGTAAAGTGCACTTAGCATAGGCTCCAATTAAAAAAATAGCTATAACAAACTAGTGCAAGTGTGCATGTCAATTTAAATAAATGTGTAAAGATACTAGCTTTAGTGTTTTTTTTTCTTGCATCAAAAATAAATGTGGATACATACAGATAAAACGACCAAAAATAAATATGGATAAATAAAGACGGAAATGTGAAAAAAATAAAATCAAAAGCAATCAGTCACATACTTCACCAAAGGAGAAACA
Organism: Lissotriton vulgaris; assembly: GCF_964263255.1. Taxonomy (NCBI): domain Eukaryota; kingdom Metazoa; phylum Chordata; class Amphibia; order Caudata; family Salamandridae; genus Lissotriton; species Lissotriton vulgaris. Next base: position 1,956,605,182 of record NC_141689.1, on the reverse strand, counting down.
ACTTGAAGCCCTTGTATAGATAGAAATGAGCTGTGTGAATAAAAAATTAGCTAGCTATCGCGCCAAGAATTTTTAATTCTATTTAGGACACGGAGGCGAGGATTATGCTTTCTCTTTCATTTATTGGTACACATTGCAGCCAATGAAAACTTATTATTGTGTAAATAAAACTACATTTCCCATGATGCACATGAAACATCACATCCTTTTAGACCCCATAAGAGCCACTCACGACCGGATATCCTCCTCTTTCTTTGCTACGAACAGTAAAAGTCCATTAAAATAACTCAAGTCCAATAATAACATCCTCCAACGTGGAAGAACCATCCAACTGGAAAAAAACTCTTCTTAACATGAAGCATATTTAATCCATCTTCTTCTCAGAACCTGGAAGAATAAGAGATAGAGAACCCGTAATTTCTGCTTAAACAGACTATAAACACACAGGCGGGTAAAACATTACAATACTTGTAATATAACCGGGTGGGATAATCCTCGCCTCCGTGTCCTTAATAGAATTGAAAGTTTTTGGCGTGATAGCTAGCTAATTTTTTATTCTATTACAGGACCAGAGGCTTCGTATTATGCTAGTTTAATGCTGATGAAATACTACAGAGGAAATATCACCCACCGGTTTGTAATAAAACTGTTTAAAAGTGGATTCTGAAGACCAATCTGCAGAATGCATAATGTCCTGTACAGTAGAGCCTACCATAAAACTCTTAGAGGCCATGGCAGCACGAACAGAATGCGCCCCAAACACTTGGGTATCAATTCCCGCCTCTTGCATAACATATTTCCACCATCTCGCTATTGTAGCCGCAGTAACAGGCTTGTAAGGTTTCTGCAAAGCAATCAATAATTGCACTATACCAGCAGGCCGAATGGACCTGGTACATTCCTCATAGGCCTTAAGACATTGCACTACACAAAGCTTAGCATTACTAGGAAAAGCATGTCCGAGACATTGTCTTAGTTCGGGAAGTAATGTTAAAAGGATGCTCCTTCCGGAGTAAATACTCTACCTGTAATGTCCAAAGCCTTAACGTCAGATGACCGTCTACATGCCGCAAGACATGCGCATTGCCAATTCGGCTGAACGTTGTTTCCTGGTTAACATGTCATCGTGAGCCATTGATTAAACAGGGAAAGAACTAGAGAGGTGTCCCATAAAGAAGTATACTTGGGTTTGGGCGAATTTGCTACTCTAATACCTTTCAAAAGTTTACATATTAACGGATGTATTCCTACAGGATTTCCCTCAATCTGGGAATGACTAGTCGAAATGGCGGAACGGAAATTATTAATGGAACGATATGCCAATCCCTCAGAAGCCTTCTGAGAAAGAAAGTTCACAACGCAGGGTAAGTCTGCCCCCACGGGATCCACGTGTTGTTCCATGCACCAGTGAACCCATCCTTTCTAGGCTGAAGCATATCTCTTTGTGGTGGAGGGAGCCCAAGCTTGGTTGATAAATTCTGAAGCTTGCACTGAAAATCCTGGCACTTGCCAACATTGCCGGAAAGTCTCCAGGCCATCAGGGACAACTATCCCAACACTACCATTGTGTGCATCTCTCCATGAGGGGCATGGAGCATCTTCTGGGAGTCCGGAATTCTCCTGGGGGAGTCGCAGCTCACCTCCAGGAGACTTGGGAACCAAGGCTACGACTTCCACAGGGGAGTCACTAAGATCACTTCCGCCATCTGTCGCATTATCTGCTTGCACACCAGAGGAATCAAAATGAACAGGGGAAAGGCATAATTCAGAGACTGGGACCAGACCTGAGTGAAGGCATCCATTGCCAGAGCTAACGGATCCGGTCTCCAGCTGAAGAACTTGGCCATTTGCCGATTCAATCTGGACTCAAACAGGTCGATCTGGCACGACCCCCAGATTGCCTGTAACCAATGTACTACCTGAGGTTGGAGTTGCCAGTCACTGTAGTCCTTTAGATGTCGGGAATTCCAGTCCGCCACCACGTTCGACTGACCCGGAATATACTCGGCTATGACCGATATCTGGTGACTTAGGCAATAGTGCCAAAAGTCCTTCGCTATCTCCACTAACATGGAGGACCTCGTGCCTCCCGGTTTGTTGATGTAGCGAATTGCCGATATGTTGTCCATCCGCAAAAGGATGCAACACAGGACTTTTTTGGGTCCTGATCGCGAAGATGGCTCTGACGTTCCACTCTTCCACGTGGGCCAGCCACCACTGAATTTCCTCTCTGACCTCTGACGACAGAGGGACCAGGTATGTGTATGAGACCCTTCTGTAAATGTTAAATCTTTAATCTCCGAAGGGCTCGATAATGAAGGGGACCTGGGAAGATCTCTTGAATGGATGACGCTAGGAGGCCCACTATCCTGGCAATGACTCTCAGCGAGACCATCTGTTTGGACAATAGAGAGCGCAGCTCCTTTTTTATGTCCCGAAGTTTGGAATGAGGGAGACTCAACTGCGCCGTGTGAGAGTTTAAGATGAAGCCTAGAAAATCTATTTGTTGTGAAGGACACAGTACTGATTTGGCTTCATTGACCACAAAACCGAGATTTTGCAACATAGCCATGGTCATGCGCAAGTGTTGAACTGCCACCGCCAGCGACTGCGCCATGATCAGTATATTGTCTAAGTACACTAGCATGCAAACCCCTTGCTCTCTGAGATAGGCTATCACTGGCTTCAACACCTTGGTGAAGCACCATGGTGCCGAGGAAAGTCCGAAAGGAAGGACCAAATATTCATACCATCGGTCTCTCCACTGGAATTGCAGGAATCTCGGATGTGGAGGAAAAATTGGAATGGATAAATAGGCGTCCTTCAGGTCCAGCCGGACCATCCAGTCTCCCTGTTTCAGAAGATCTGCCAACAGATGGATACCTTCCATCTTGAAATGTTTGTAGATCATGTAATGATTGAAATCTTTTAAATTGAGTACCAACCTGTAACCTCCGCCTTTCTTCTGTACCAGAAAAATATTGCTGTGGAAACCACTCGGCCCTCGTCGCAGCACGCTACTGCGTGTTTCTGCAGCAATCCTTCGAATTCTGAATCTATAAAAGCGCATTCTGTTTGGGAAAAAGACAGCTGCCTGGGCTGGCTGTCCTGACAAGGGACGTGAAAGAAATCTAGATGAAAACCCTGAACCGTCTGTAATATCCAAGCATCCTGAGATAGTTGAACCCAATTGTGTAAGAAAAACTGAGTACGACCCCCCAAGGGAAGTGGAAATGAGTCTGGAGCACTCGCCTGAAGATTCTGGGGCTTGAAAGCCTCCACGATACGTTCCTCTGTTGAAACGTCTCTAATTGAAATGTTGCCTGGTAGGGTAGAAAGTTCCCCCATGGGTGGGGTCCCAATCACCTCTGCCTCTACCGAAGTCATCTCTCTGAGGACCTTGTGTGAAATGACGGCCAAACGAGCGTCCCAGGCCTCGTCCGGATCTGTTGAAAACACCGGCCTGAAAAACTCTCTTTATACCTTTAGAACTGGGGGTTTCTAGTTGGCAGAGGTAGGTACCCCTGTCCAAATAGGGACCCTTGCGTCCAGTCAGGGTAAGGAGGAAACACTCTTAGATAACCCCTGCTCACCCCCTTGGTAGCTTGGCACGAGCAGTCAAGGCTTATCAAGGGCAATGTGTAAAGAATTTGCACCAACACTCACAGTAACACAGTGAAAACACCACAAACTGATTCCACAACAGTTTAGAAAAATAAATGTATTTAATCTAAACTACACAAGACCAAAACAACAAAAATCCAACATACACAGTTCAAGAATATGGTTGCAAAAGAGTTCTTAGGGTTAGCGTTAAAATAATCCACAGTTAGAGTCACGTTTTGCCAACAGTACCTTTCAATGCGACAAAAGTTCCAAAACAGAAGCTGGTGCAGTGGAAAACAAGCGATGCATCACTCCTGAGACCTTGGGGAGGCAATGCGACAACCCCGCTGGACCTAGCGGCCGTGTTGCGACGAATCCGGTCTGTATGGGGAGGGAGGCGATACCTTGTATGGATTCCGGTGTGGAGGTTCCACGATGCAACGATCTTTAGGGACTGCGACGATCTCCGGGGTGTCAATGAGCAGCTCAGCAGCGATCTTTCACTCGCAATTCCTTGATGCGATGGCTCTGCGACGATTCTCGCAGTGACGTGATGCGGTGATCTCACCCAGCGGCGACAGGCTCTGCGACAATGTTTGCAGCAACGGAAATCTTCCCGCCAATGAAGGATGCAACGTCTTCAGGCAGCTGCGACAGGCGCTGCGACGATCTCGGTCTTCGTAGCGGCAGGAATTTTCTCGCTCTGCCGGGGATGCAATAAAACTTGTAGAAAGTTCCCTAAAAGCTTGGTTTCCAGCTTCCCAACACAGGTACAACTTCCAGAGGTACCACACATGGGCCAAGCACTCCAGGAAGGATAGAACTCTCTCAGTAGAGTTCAGGGAAGCTGGGGGTGAAGTCCTTTTGTTGCTGGGACTTCTTAACAGGGAGACAACTCTTCTCAAGCCCTTGGAGATTCCTTCAAGCAAGGGGACACAGCACAAATCAAAGTCCTTCCCCTCTCCTTGGCAACAAAGCAACAGCAGGTCAGTCCAGCAGAGCAACAGCAAGACAGTCTTCCTTCTTCAATTTCAACTTTCTCCTTGGCAGAAGTTCCTTCTTGATTCCAGGATGATCTAATTTTCTGTAGTCAGGGGTACCGTACTTATACCCCTAAAAGTCTTTGTTCCCTTTGTGCAGGCGGGCTCTGAGCCCGGTCTGAACCAATTCTGAGTGTTCCTTGAGCACTTTGTTTTCCTGGCCTCTCCTTTCCTTTCAGAGAGAGGGGCAGGGTCATCAGTTACCCAGCAGGAGGTGGAGCCAGCATTGTGGAGGGATAGCACAGCCCTGGAGCACTTTGTTGACATGATTCCTTCTCTCCTTTCACAGTGCAGGGCAGCGACATCAGACGCACCACAGGGGGTGGAGCCAGCACTGTGGGGGGCAGGCACAGTCCTATTCAGGTCCCAGGTGCAACTCCTCCCTCCAATCTAGATGCAGATCTCTCTATTTACCACTGGGCGGACTCATTCTGTCTCCTGGAATACCCCAGCCCCGTCACTCACAAACCAGACAGTTAATTCACAAACAGGCCAAGGCACACAGAAAGGTTAGACAAGAGAACAGCCACTTTCTAAAAGTGCTGTTCTCAAACACAGGATTTAAAAACCACCTTTCCTAAAAGATGTGTTATTAAATTCAGAGTTCAGGGATACCAGACTTTTATGTCCTATCTTGCTCCTATGGGAAGATATGCTGGTAGTCACTGTAGCCAGCATTCCCTATGATAGCCTATGGGCAAGATAGTCTTATAATAGTGAAAAACAAAAATGGCTGTAATTCACTACCAGAGCATGTCACCTGCACTAGTACATTCTCTACCTTTCACATACACTGCACCCTGTCCAGGGGGGTACCTTGGGCCTTCTATAGGGATGACCAATGTGTACAGAAAGGGATGGGTTAGGCCTGGTCAGTGGGGACACTAGCCAGGTAAACATGGCAGTTCACAGACTGCACACAAGCACTGTAGTGACAGGCCTGAGGCACCTTTTTAGGGCTACTGGTGTGGGGGGCACAATCAGTGCTGCAGGCCCACTAGTAGCATTTGAATCACCAGCCCTGGCACACTCAGTACACTTTACTAGGAACTTCTTGGTAATACAAATATGCCAATCATGGATTACCAATTACAATAACAATTTACACAGAGAGCATATGCACTTTAGCACTGATCAGCAGTGGTAAAGTGCCCAGAGTCCTATTGCCAACAACCACAGGTCAGGAAAAACAAGGGAGGAAGAAACTAAATGTTTGGGGATAACCCTGCAAAAAGGGCCATTTCCAACAAAACCTGATCGTGCCTTGCCCAGAGTGGTGAAGGTACCTACATACTTTGACAAAACGCTCCCCAAAGAGGTTGCCGTCCACCAGTGGACCTGGTTCTGCTGCCGCCAACTCCGTGAGGTTAGAATCCATTCACATCAGGAGCGATTTGCGCCGTCCCATGGAGATGGCCCAGTTGGTGTTACCTAGGAGGCATAAGGCCCTCTGTGTCCACCCTGCCAGGACATGAGAGTCAATTGCAGTGCCAGATTCTTGAGCCTCCAAGGCCATTTCCAAGATCTTGGTAAAGGGCCCAACCACATCTAGGAGCTTGTCTTGGCATCCTCGCCAAGCCCTGTCAATGCCTTCCTTCGGATCTTTGGCACATTTTTTCAAGGTCAGAAAGCTAGAATCTATGTCAGGAGTTTCCGCAACCTTGTCCGCTAAGTCCGGTCGGGGACACTCTGAACGGAGTCTGTTCCGCACCTCCTTATCGAAACTTTTACGAATATTATCGTGCAGGTACACAGTGACCTCGGGGGCCGGGAGCCAATCAGACGAACAAGGATGGACTATATCTGTTGGATTAAAATTAAAGGGAGTGGAAAGCGGCTGTGGTGCCTCCACATTCTTTGTTTTTTTAGCTCTGTTCCTGGGTGGAGACTCATCAGGGGTGTCTGTAGCTGCGGTATTTGTATCCGTATCCGTGTCCGGGACCTTGGATTTGCCAGCATCAGGCAAACAGGGCAGCACAGAGGAATGGGACCAGGGAGCAGAGGCAGGATCTGAAGCAGCAGTGTCCTTATGAGATCCTGCTGGAGCATTGAAACCATGACGTTTTGCAACTTTGCCAAATACCTCGTTGTGGGCTTTAGCGCAGTAGCCAATGCTTGTTGAACAGTCCCTGGGACTGCTTTTTCAAGGGCCTTGTTGACCAACTCCTGAACAGAAGCTTCTAGGGCCTCAACAATATTATCCTCTATGGAAGGGTTTTCCACCTCCTCTTCATATAAAGTATCATCCTCTTCATAGTACACCCATTCCTCCATATTAGAACCAAATTTGGAAATATACTTGCTCCTGGAGAGATCCTAGCCAGAGGAGTAAAAGGAGGAGCTAACCCACAGCACAACTAAAGTAAGTTCAGGTACTTAGCTCCTCAGCATTAGCTGTATCCCATTTCTTACAGCCCTCAGGGCGTAGTGCAGACAAAAGCAGTAGAATTACAGGAGGTGTGCACCCTCCAGGCCCAGGTCAATAATTTCTGCCAGCCAGGCGAAGAGGGACTGCTCAGGGGAAAATTCACTAGAGAATAAGCTAATTCCTATGAAAAATGGGCAGTAGCGATGTGCGTAGCCCAATCCTACCAAAAACCAGCCCAATTGGGCTACACACATTGAAACTATCTAGAAACCGAAAGTGACAGGCTCCTTAGCGTAATCAGCCAATGAGGGGGGCTCAGTGTGTGTAAAACAGTAAGGAACACCGCCGTCGGTGATGCAGTACCGGTAAATGCCCCGCGGGGCTGAGGTGAAAGGCCGGAGACACCGCCGGGCACAGCGCGATTCGTCCCGTGTAAGCGGGAAATTCAAACAGCTCGCAGAGCAAGAGGGAGAACCAGGGCGCGAGACACGCCTTCCCCGATGCCAGCAGGGAGGTGGAAACGCGCAGTTTTCGGGTGCGATCTCAATGCCGATAGCCAAGCAAATTACACTGCAGAAATCAGAGCAAACATGCTCAACAAAGATCAGGCAAAGCAAGCGGTATACAATGCAATAGTCGCGATGTCATAAACAAAGCGGCGCGTGCCGAATTATGTTAATAAATTGCATACAATCACAAGTAAGCAATTTTCACTTAAAACTGGCTGCGTGGGCAGCAAAGAAAGAGGAGGATATCTGGTCGTGAGTGGCTCTTATGGGGTCTGACAGGATTACAACCGAAGATTATAACTGCTTTTCTCCAAACCAGAAGCAGCCCATTAAAAGATGGCCGAACAACGTTACTTACATGTGTACGTCATGCACCGGCATCTTTAAAGACAGAACAGTTGAGTCATGCGGAACACTCCTTGCATGAATGACAAGATGCCCGAATTCCAGAATACCAGGACTCACGCTCCCTCTCGTGCTGCCTCTTATGCATTTCAGGCTCAAAATTAAACGAAATTGTGCGAAGGCATTGGGTATCATAACACAGCGGGGTGCTTGAAAGTCTGCTTTAGGAATGCCAGGTCACCGGACCCCCCCTTCTCCTGCACCCTCGGAGGTGGGGCGGGCCCCTTCGCCACGTCTTGATGACGCGGCGGGTGCGCCCCACCCCCAATTGGTGCCGGCTCCCGCGTTTGACCCGGAAGCAATTGGATTGCTTCCGGGTCAAAGGGCAGGAGCTAGGGGGGGCGGACCAGTGGGAATTGGTCCGCCCCCATTGAGGTTAAATGGACGGGAGAGCGCGGGAGGCGCCCTCTTGTTCCCGCGCTCTCCCAGGCCTGCACCGTGCCCCCGAGGGCTGAATAATATTTTACTCTTTTTTCATCCTTGTACAGGTGGAGTTTCTTCGAAGAGCGGCTTGGCCTGAGTGCATTTTGGAGGTCGGCATCGGGAGCAGTAAGGGCGGCATTGCGGTGGAGGCCGCGTGGGCCGGCAAGGTTTTGTTCCTGTCGGTGGCGCTGATTTTACGATTGAGTGAGGATCGGCGCGTTGTCGGGCAGCAGTTAGCTGGAGGTTGCGGTAACAGGGCTGCGTGAGGCGCGAGTCGAGCAAACTGTAAGGCAGCGTGGGGGGGGCGCCTTTCCTGAGCTCGTAGCGGGGGGTTTGCTAACTACGAGAGATAACTGGCTGTGCTGCAGGTAGTCAGCACAATTTTAGTGCGTGATGCAGGGTCAGCCTTGGCAGTACGTGGATGGGAGACTAAATAACTCCTATTCGGCATTTTAGTTTTGAAACTAGCTGTTTTTGATTGTTGGAAAAATCCCTCCCTCAGCCCAGTGAGTAGCTAAAACGACGTAATTGTTTTGTTTTGGGGCATTAAGGCTGCGGGCAATTTGAAGAGCGCTGTTGTAGGTGGTGTAATTTAAAGCAATTTTCAGGCACACAGAAAGTAAACGTGAGAGCCTTAGTTGGTTCCTCATTAGGGCTGTGGCTGGCCAAGTGGTAGGGTAAAGAGCAAGGGAACGCTGTGAAACAGTATTGTGCCATATTGGTTATTGTGCCACCCCAAATTTTATAACACCGGTAATGATTATTGTCTCAGGGGACTAGGACATTTTGCAGGTCTCTCTGGTCCACGGCTCACTTGCTGGAGTGCATGGTTACTTGGAGTATTTGTTAATTCCTTTTCTCTTCGCAGAATAACCCTCGTACAGGGGCCGCTGGTGCTGAAGGGCTGGTGCTGGTGCTGGTAGCGGCTGGTGTTGAAGTGCTGGTGCTGGGACTGACGAAGGCGGACAGAGGACACAGGCGGGCCTACATTTCACTGCTTCTGGAGGGCCGCCGGGCTAGAGTGCGCTCGTCCAACACCCAGGTTAGCTGGTGTGTCTTGCGGGCACAGTTGTGTGGTGCTTACGGCCGGCCTGTGTTCCTCCATCTTTGAACTGGTACTAGAGAGCATCGTGCTCATAAGTGTGGCATAGGTATAGGCTGTTTACTGTTTTAAACAGAAAAAGAGAATGTCTAGTGGTCGTGGCGCTAAGCGTTCCCTCATGGAGCTTATGCTGCAGGGTATGATGCGCAAGATGACAGCTATGGACAGGAGACTGGGGAGAGTGGACCAGTTGGGTAAGAACGTTGTGGAGCTTTCACAAAGGTTGGATGACCAGGTGGGGCCATCTGGGAGACCCAAGCGGGTAATAGTGCCCCCGCAGCCCAGGAGAGAGTTGGATGCGTTACCTAGGCGAGTCAGGGCAAAAAGGGGTAGTGGTCTGTGCCCAAAGCCACAAGTAGCAGGGGGGTCCCCAGGAACAGTCCCTGACTGGGGGCCGCCCGGGCCAGTTGCACCCATACCTACGCCACTAATCCCGATGAGTATACCGGTGATACCGGCTCCAGCCACACAGGCGCCAGCCCCATACATAGCGCCCTTGGTGGTCCCACCAGTAGTTCCAATGGGACAAGTGGTGATCCCGGCTCCTCCCCTGGTACATGACATGGGATCCCCCACCCCAGTTAGTGCACCTCCAGGGGTGGGTCAGGTGTCTCCTGAGCTTGCAGCCCAGATAGCGGCAGTGCTCTCCTGGCTGGGGACTGGGAGAATGTTACCGTCCTCGGTGGGCACTAAGGAGGTTGGGGAAGATCCCTCTGTAAAGGCTCAAAAATGGTAGCAAAAATTGTTATTGCTAAGAGTGGCGGGGGAGTGCCAAGCGCGCCTATTTCTCCTCAAGCAACAAGTTCGGACAGCGGCGCTGGAAAGGACAAGAGTGTTGAAACAACGCGGGACGCAGAAAGTGGTAAGGATTTGGCTTTGCCAGTGTTAGGGGAAGGTCCAATACCCTCCAGGAGGGAGAGTCTGGCCCAACATGTCCCACAAGCAGTGAAGGAATTGATTTGGGTGGGCAAATATGTCTATTTGTTTTCCTTGCTGGTGGATCACTGGGAAATGGAGTATGTTAAGACACAGAAAGACTGAATGTTACCTAGCGAATGGCAGAGCCAAATGGCAAGTTTCAGGGTGGAGGAGTCACTGATCAACTGGATCAGGGCCTTTTCCCTGTTTATGGCGATCACAGCAGAGCGTTCCCCTAATTTGCAGGCAGAGATGGCATGATACCAGAGTAGAATTACTACGTTCAGTGACAAATAGGGGGGGGATGGGTGGAAGGAGTATGACACGACCTTCAGGAAAGCTCAAGAATTTGACCAAACTTTATCCTGGGATAGGGTCGATTCCGTCTCATGGTATGGCCAGTTTACGGCCGGGCAACCTTGGGTGCGGGCCCAAGCTGGATCAAGGGTTACCCGTCCAAACGCCAGCAGCCCTTTCGGTCAGCACAAGGGGGTGACACGGCTGGTAGAGCAAGGGGCAGTGGGGACCAAAAAGGGGTGTGCTGGGATTTTAACAAACGTACATGCACTAGGGCAGCAGGCACATGTAAGTTCAAGCATGCATGTTCCATATGTGGCTACCCTTCCCATCCAGAAACAACATGCCGCACAAAAAGTAACGCCTCTGGGAACAGGGGAAGAAGGAAGCAGGATTAAGGGGGGGGGACTGGCGCGTAGCACATTCACCCATTGACATTCTGGCAGGTACCCAGACCATGCCTCTGCGAGGATGTTGCAGGAAGGTTTTCCACACGGCTTTAGGATCCCAGCAGGGGGATATACGGGGACATCAAAATGTAGGAATGAACTGTCAGTCAGGCACAACCCAGTGGTAGTGGCAACAAAGATCGCTAAGGAGCTGCGCCTGGGGAGGATAGCGGGTCCTTTAAATTACATCCCTGCACCTAACTTTGTTTGCTCGCCCCTCGGCGTGGTCCCAAAGAAGGAGAAGGGTGAGTACAGGCTCATCCATAGCTTGTCAGCAACTAGGAGCGCATCATTAAATGACGCTATCAATGGGGACATTTTTAGTGTTAAGTATGCTTCTTTTGACCAAGCAGTGGATATGTTGAGGATTCTTGGGCCCGGGGCCCTGATGCCCAAGTCAGACATTGAATATGCGTTCCGTCTTCTGCCAGTACATCCCCTAGATCAGCATCTGCTAGGTTTCGCATTATAAGGAAAATTCTGCATGGATATGCGTATGCCCGTGGGTTGCTCTGTCTCATGTGCTTATTTCGAGAAATTCAGCTCCTTTCTGGAATGAGTTCTGAGGCAAACAACGGGTGAGTAAGTAAGCACTGCAAGTTAATAGAATGCCATGATTGAAACTTAATTGCGTGGTTGTTCTTGTAAGAAGTGGTTGGTGATGTTTTAGGGCTGGCTTTAGGGCAGTGAAACTGGTGTGGCCCCACTGGATGCTGACCTGGGAAGGGTACACTGACCTCAGGGAGGGTGCTGTGTTTAGTAAAAACACCTTCAGCAAAGTTTCGGGATGGAGGGGGTGGGGGCACTGTGTTTAGCAATAACATTATATTTAAAAACACCTTCAGCAGAGTTCCTTGTGCGTCCAGTTTTAGGCAGTATTAAACATTTTAAGATGAATGTTGTGATTAATGTTCGTGCTTGAGGAAAAAATCTATGTTTTGTCTAGGGCAGTTTTGACTTACCATAAAGTAGCACAGAGGGTTAATATGCCTGTTGCAAAGAACACGTACGTGCAGATCACAGATCTGTATTTTATGTGGACAGCTGAGTGGATTACTGATTTTACCACAGAGATCATTTTGTTACCACAGTTAATAAGATACAACCCTAATATAAAACAGTGACTTTTATGAACTGTCATCAAAGAGCTTCATGCTAACTGCATGAAATAGGTTAAGACATTCTGTTTTTCCCACAAAGAACAAAAATGTAAGAGAGGGTCTAATGGGAAAAGATTTTTAAAGACCAACTTACATCCTGTCCCCCAAACTGACTAACAACAACACACAGGGGATGCTAAGGGTCTGGGAAAGGCTGTAAATTACTAAACACTCAGATGTAGTGTGAAGAAGTAACCACTATGAGGAGAGAAGAAGACAACAGTGTGAAAGATACCCATCGGCCCACCCAATGGCGGAGTCCCGTCATCTGGGTTTTTGTTAGAAACTGGTATCTACTAGGTACCTCTCTGAACATGTGTAGAGGGATGCTAGTATTAGATCCACCAGTGAGAGAGACAGCCAGTAGGATGTATTGGTAGGCTGAAGGGAAAAGAGTTGCAGTGCTCAAGTTGGTGGATCTAATACTAGCATTCCTCTACACATGTTCAGAGAGGTACCTAGTAGATACCAGTTTCTAACAAAAACCCAGATGACGGGACTCCGCCATTGGGTGGGCCGATGGGTATCTTTCACACTGTTGTCTTCTTCTCTCCTCATAGTGGTTACTTCTTCACACTACATCTGAGTGTTTAGAAATTTGTAGCCTTTCCCAGACCCTTAGCATTCCCTATGTGTTGTTGTTATTCTGTTTTTCCCCCCATCTTTCATTAGCTATTCCCAATGTTGCTGAATTTTTTTTTGTTTGAGTAGATATACATTCTTATTAGTAAAGTCAGCATTAACCAGTGCTTTAAAACAAATGAAATGTATGTGAGAGGGGGGCTGTGGAGAGATGAGGGGCACTTTTGCCTGTTGGTCATGAGGGAATCCGAGGAGGTGGTCGTGGAGGGGGGTGTCAAAAATAAATGTCGCACCTGGAGCCAACAGCTCTAAAGTCAGCCGTGGATGTTTGTGTAGGTTGAAATTATGCTCACAGGACTACCTGACATCTCATCGGTTGGGCGTGTACTACCTAATTCAAATTTTTAAAAACAACGGGGCATATTACCAACAAAGTGGCGAAGAGAGTTGTTAGCCGCCTTGGCTTAACTCCTCTCTTCGCCACTGCGGAAACGCTAGGCTGCACCATATTACCAAGGATATGGTGCAGCCTAGCGTTTTCCCCTGCGATGGCGATAAGTTTTACAACTTAACGCCAGCGCAGGCAGGGAAGGTTTGTTTATGTACAGGAAGGTGTTCCTTCCTGTACATAAACAAAGCTTAAATGCCATTTTGTAACTTACATGTTTGCTGCTTCATGCAGCACACATGTAAGTTACAAATTGGCATTTTTAAAAAGAGGTTGGTTTATGTACAGGAAGAGACACCTTCATGTACATAAACAAACCTTGGCATTTTGCTTTTTCCATGTGGGAGCCTTGTGCAGCACACATGGAAAAAGCAAAAACGAGGAGAAATGAAGCATTTATCCTCGTTTCGCTACCTTAAGAACAGGTCTGACCTGTTCTTAAATTCGGCGCTGCCCCCTATTATCGCCTCTCTTGATAATAGGTGGCAGCGTCGAAGTGAATGAGTGTTGCGGTGGAACGCCCACCGCAACACCCAATGAACGCCCCCTTTCACGATGGGTTTATTGTGAAAGGGGCCCTGTTACCAAGGCAGCGTTAAGTCAATTAACGTAGCTTTAAGCCACGTTAATTGACTTAACGCTGCCTTGATAATAGAGCGATGCAAATATCGCTGCGTTATCGGCAGAAAAGTGCCGATGACGCGGCGATAAGGGGCTTGATAATATGCCCCAACATTATACACGTGGCATTGGTCACTACTGAAACAAACTTAAATTCATCATGGGGGTAAATATGTGCAGCTGTGTGATGATATGCTGGCCAGCGAATATACGTATTTGAAGGCTCAATCATTGGCTGAAGAGTTCTACCAAACTGTAGGGTTTTTTAATGCAAAATCTTGTCTCCCTTTTCTGTCCTCCCACCATGCAGGTATATGCTTGTTACCTATGAGTGGAATTGTAGATATGCTATAAGACTATTGCATGAGGGCACTAAACGCCAATAAGATATCAAACGATATTGTGAACCATTTGGGGCAACAGGCCTATCAGAGAGCTGAGGAAGCTAATGTAGTCTGTTATCTTAAACACAAACTAGGAAAATCTGCGCTATGAATTTGGCACAGGATCTTCAGTAGCAAGCTATCCTGTGCTCTGCCATGGAGGGTTTTGGGATTTTAATAATGCGAAATATAACTGCATGATAAAACTGCAAGCAGTTTTTCAGTCCCTTTATTTCCTTGCTTGAGAACTTATAACTTTTCTTGACACAGGAGAAAGGTCACTAACATCCAATTGTGCACACCCTCGTTATTCAGGGAACAGTGGAATGATAGATCTTCTTCCTGTAATTTCCGAGACAGTAGAAGAGAGTTCTGTGTAAAAACCATTAGTACTGAGAAGGCATTTCTCCATTCGGCGCTTACTCTCTCTTGGAATCGAATCCTAATGAAAATATGTTGATCACAAATGCCTGCGTTGCTGATGGCAGGAGAAGCATGAAAGTCTCAGTCGACAAACCTTACGCATCATGCAGACAGAATTACATTTAGTGGTCTCTGCCACAGGCTGACTTTACGTGGTCAGTCCATAACTGCGTGGCTAGATGTTCTCTGTAATGTCGGGAGTTTTGTAATACAATACTTTAAGCCCCCAACAGACGTGATATTGCCATAATCTGAGCAAAATAGGACAATTGCTCGAACCTTTGCCTTCAAATATGCGCCCGTTGGCGAAGAACGTGAAGAAGGAGAAATGCCCTTGAGGGACACAGTAAGAGGGTCATTTAGAGCTCGGTGAAATGGTGCATATGCCATAAAATGGAGGATGAACCACTGTTCTAAAGTCCTAATTCCCATGCCCCGTTTAGATGTGCAGGAACCACGGGGTTTCTGACAGTGGAGGCTCTGCTAGCTCTGGCTTAGAAAACCTTTGACCTGATTCTCTGTTGTCCACAGGGCTGTCAGTTCACAGTGCCACTTGTCACTTAGGGCGGGTTGACCATCACTACATTTTTCTACACGAGACCACCATGCAAGATATGACGGCCCATGTATTGAAGACACGCAGTGACCTCCTCATTCCATGACAAGACAACCTTAATGTCAGAACCATTGATATTTTGCTCTGCTGTGTGTTCTTACAGAACCTAGGGGCAGATTTACAAGAAACGGAGGCATCTGTGCAGAGGATCAGCTTAGCTGCGCCTCCATAAGAAACCATTGCACCACCTTGGATGCACCTTATTTACAATACGGTGCACCATGGCAGAATTTCTGATGCATCTGTTGGCGCAAGAGTGACGCATTGCTGGAGTTACTCATGAAGAGACACAACTCCAGCAATGCGCCACAACAGATAGGTGAGTCCCATTCAAAAAGCACTACATCATTCCCTAGGCCCGGTCTGAGCAGGCATAGGGATTTTGAAGAAGTGAAGGCATAGAATGACGCAGTGAAATGTAAATTTCACTGCGTCAGTTCAGTTCTTAAACTTTATTCGATTGTTCATAAAAAACATCATGGAAGTATACAGATTAAAAAGGCACTTATGAATTGGTACAAAATAGGGGAATACAGTACATTAAAATTGCAAAACTCAAATAAGTGGGTACATGGTCTAGCAGCAAAAGGATTAGACTAACACAATATTAAAAAAACAAACTTTTTCTGACAGATACTGATTTTAGAATAAAGGTTGCGATAAAAAAAACAAATATCCGGGGTGGCAAGTGCAAATAGAAATCTCATGGCATTAACAGTTGTGGACACAGAGGGCTCGATTCCGATCCGGTAAAAAAAATCCCCGTACGATTCGTATCCGGAGCCGTTTCCGTACGAATCGTAAACACACCGTACGACCCGGCGAGTACGATCCGGACCGGGTGACCAGGAGGCTATTCGTACGGTCCGCGTCAGGTAAGGGCGATCCGTACGGAAAAGCGCTCAATCACATACACACCGTACGCCGCGTACCCCATATGATACCCGGGGTACGCGCCGTACCCCTGCGATCATGTGGGGTACGCGCCGTACACCCAGCGTACATGGGGTGCGCACCGTACACCCATCGTACATGGGGTACGGTGCGTACCCCATGTACGCTGGGTGTACGGCGCGTACCCCACATGATCGCAGGGGTACGGCGCGTACCCCGGCGATTATGTGGGGTACGCGGCGTCCCCGGGGGTGGGCGTTCTGTACTTGTTTCGGCGCGAACTATGCGTTTACGGCTGTTTCCAGCTCCTGTAAAAAAAAGGCTCGTACGTTGCGTACCCGACACGAATCGTACTTGCTGGGTCGTAAAAACCAGCCGCGACCCGTAGCGATGTCACGTACAGCGCGTTCCGAGTGAGACTCGTACGGATATTTTAGTCGTACGGAGTCCTGTACGACTCGTACGGTCTTTGGCTCCTGGTACGGATCGTACTTCGTCGTACGTACGGGGACGTGTACGGGTACGATTCGTACGGGGAAAATTGCTCCGTACGACGATTCGGAGCGCATTTTACCGGATCGGAATCGAGCCCAGAGTATTTCTTAAACAGTGGTTTGAGGTAGAGAATACGCAAAGGTTTGTACAGGGGGCATATTAGCATAAAATGCAACGTGCATTGTTTAGTGATTCCATCACAAGGACAGGGAGTGGCAGAGTAAATTTTCATCCTCGGGAATGCCACCAGGTTATGCACAATACCTAATCTCAGCCTTGTGAGTACGTACTGATGAGGCTGTCTAGTGATAACTTTTAGGTACATAGGAATACCAATCCCTTCTACCTTGTTTGAAAAATAGAAAGCATGGGTTGAATAAGGACTACATTGTTCTTTACGCCTATTATATTTATGCCTCAAAAAGACTCCTTTAACCTCCTGCTTCTGTAAGACAATGGCACACTTGGGATCACCGTGGACATCCAGATCGAAAAGTTCCTTAAAAGATGAGATGACATATTTTAGCCACGGAATCTGGTAGGCATTATCCAGGCGTAAACAGTCTTGAATTATTCCCCTGGTAAAGCCAGTTTCATCCTTTGACCAAATAGACCTCCAGGCCATTAGGGGTCTCAATCCGATTAAGTCAGTTATATAATCTAGTCCTACAGCCTGTTTCATGAAGTAAAATTGCGCCCGCAATCGCTGCGAAAATGCAAATGCGGGCGCAATTTCCGTAATCGGCATTCAACAACAAAATAGCGAATTCGCAAACACATATTTGCGAATTCGCTAATATATTCGCAGAATCCCGGCAGGTGAGCATTAGCGATTCGGAAATAGCGACACACCACGGATTCTGCGAAAATAATAGCGAATTCGCAAAATAATCGCAATCGGTATTCAAGAAAAATCGCTATTAGCGAAAAACCCAAAAATCGCAATTTGCACCGCGCAAAATAAGGACAACTCAAAGCAGGTGGTAACCATGAAAGCCATGGAAAAAAACTTTCAAAAAACCGTTGTCCTATCACCAACAGGTACTGGCCTGACCAATCACACATAAGGACCATCATCATCAGCAGCATTAGGAGTCCCACAATGCCAGGAATGTACATGGTGGTGAGGCGTCGCAGGCTAGAGCGATTAGCACGGAGGAGACGCAGGATCCAGGACAGGATATTCCCCCAGCGGGTCACCTTGCTGGGCCAAACCAGAGAGCAGATATATGCTAAATACAGGCTGAATGGGGAAATGATAATGCAGCTAATACAGGACCTTGACCCCCTGATGCAGCACCCAACAAGCCGTTCCAATGCTGTGCCTACACATGTGCAGGTATTGTGTAGCCTGCACCTCCTGGCCTCCGGAAGTTTCCAGGGGATAGTAGCGGCTGCTGGGGGGATATCCCAGCCCACCATGTCACGCTGCCTCCACACTTTTGTTGACGCCATGCTCACCCAGCTACACCGTCACATTAAATTCCCCGCCAGCCAACAGGAATTGGACATGACCAAGCTACAATTCTACAATGTAGCCCATTTTCCACATGTGCTCTGATGTATAGACTGTACCCACGTCGCCATCTGCCCACCAGCTGGCATGGAGTATATGTTCCGCAATAGAAAGTCCTACCACTCCCTCAACATCCAGATGGTCTGCAATGCCAAGACATACATCACTGACATTGTCGCACAGTACCCAGGGAGTACCCATGACTCCTTCATTTTCCGGCACAGCGGACTCCACACACGACTGGTCAGGGGAGAGTTTGGGGAAGGACACCTACTTGGTAAGTACACTTTGATTGAAATGTCACATTGCAAAGATGTAACAGCGCAGCACAGGCAATCACCATCTGCTCCTCTCATTCAGGTGACAGTGGCTATGCCCTCCGTGAATACCTCCTGACCCCATACCTCAACCCTGCTACACCCCAGCAACGGCGCTACAATATTGCACACATACGGACAAGGAATTGCATAGAAAGGACATTTGGCCTGCTCAAGAGCAGGTTCTGCATACTGCACAAGACAGGTGGGGCCATGTATTACAGTCCTGAAAAGTGCTGCCGCATTGTGGCTGTCTGCGCAATACTACATAACATTGCAACCAAGCGCCGGATACCTGTTGACATCTCTGGCAGTGAATCTGAGGGGAACAACCGGCCACCTGCACATGCGCGCCATGCACATGGGGAGAACCCAGCAGAAGGGCACAGACGTCGCAACCACATCACAGTGAACAGTTTCTAGTACAACCACTTCCATCACCCCACAAATCAACAATGCATGCAAAATGTAATGATGACACAACGCTAATGTGTGTAGCAAAATAAATGTATTTGTTAAATTCACAAAAATAAATATAAGGTTTCTGTCCAAATAAGTCCAACAAACAGTATTACGCCATACTGCTGTGCATCACTGCATGGCAGGCTTAACCTCAGCCTGTGCCATTGTTTAACTGCAGTTCTCTAGGAGCGCCTAGTGCGCGTTCCGCCATAGCGCCTCTGAGGGGCATCCTCCTCCGGGGCTTCAGGCAATGGGGGGGTCCTGGTGCTGCGGGTGGGTGGTGGGGCCTGTGAGGCAGATTGTGAGCTGACGCTGGAGGCCCCCTCACTCGCATCATCACCCCCCACAACAGATGGAATAGCTGGAGGGTGAAGAGCAACGACGGCCGTGGTGAGGGTCTTCAGCACCCTTGTCATGTCCTCGCTGCACTGTATGATTGCGTGCTGCTGGGTCAGAGAGCGCCGCGCCAACAGAGATGTCGCATTCGCTGACACGTAACTTGCCCTGCTGTAAGTGGCAAGCCGGGTCAATAGTTGGCGGTGGCGCCGGCGTTGCCCACTGCGCACTCTCAACATGGCACGGGTGTTGGCCTCCACGGCTGCAGCAATGCGGGCCATTCCATCTCCCACACCTGCCAGGTCTGCCCTCATGCCTTCCATGTGGCCTGCAACAGAGGCCACATTGCGCCCTATCATGTGCAGTTGTAGCTGTATAGCTCCCTGCTGCTGAGCCTGGCGCTGGTGAATGCGGAGCATGCGTCTCTCGACGCTGAGCCGCGCCAGTCCATGAGCATTGGCCCGCCTGCTAGCTGCTGTGGAGCGCTGGCGTGACCTGCCACGCCTGCCCTGCTGGCCTGAGTGTGAGGCTGGCCGCTGCGTGGACACTGGCGCAGCCCCGGATGTAGAGGCGACAGCTGCTGGGGGCATGACCACCGGTGTTGCAGGTGCGCCAGACGCAGGGGGTGTGCCTGCTGGTGTGGCTGTTGTAGTAGATGCAGGGGGCACAGGAGTGACTGCCCTGGCTGCGGCTCTGGGAGGAGCAGCGGTGGCAGGAGGCACAATGGGGGCTGGCATGCCAGCGGATGTGGGTGCTGCACCAGTTGCAGGGGGGACGCTGCAGGTGGTACTTGCTGCTGGTGTAGATGCAGCGGCAGGGGCTGGTGCCTGGGTTGGTGTTGGCACCTCCACCTCCGGGACGCCCTCATCGATCTCCAGCCTATCGCTGTCGCTGGTATCGCCACCTGTGGGGATAAGTGGTGGATCATTAGTTGCATGTATCTGGCAGACGTGCAGTTGCTACATGCATACTGGGTGACATTCCCTGAATGGCAGTGGCTTTGTGTGCTTTGGGACCTGTCTGGCTGCATTGTGGTACTACAACATTGTGGCCAGACTACATCTCCCACAATGCTTCAGGACATTCCTTGATGTGAAACTATGGCATGCCTATGGGACATTGGGGGAGCCTATTTGGTCATGGACATCCATAGGGGGCAGGGTCGCAGTCGCATGCCACTTACCTTGGGTGTCTTGGGTGGGGCGGGATGAGTCCAGTGTAGTAAAACCGACACAGGCCTCCTTCTCCAGGGTGTTCTCGACCTGGTCCTCCATGGGAGTGTTGGGTGGTACAGTTGGTCCTCCTCCTCCTGTGCCCGAGGACTCCCCAAGGCGCGCCGCCACCTTCTCCTTGGCACGGCCTCGGAGGTCGTACCACCGCTTTTTTAATTCCTCCAGGGACCTGGCCGCCACTCCCACGGAGTTCACTGCTGAGGCTATCCCCTGCCATATGCGCCGCTTCTCCTGTTCAGGGACCCTCCGTGAATTTGCGCCAAACAGTCGTTCATGGTTGGCCACAACCCCCTCAATTAGGTGTTCCAGCTCCTGCTCAGAGAATTTCAGTTTTCTCTTGCGCCCAGATGAGCTGCTGGTGCCAGGTGCAGGTTCCTCAGCCATGGTATAGGGTTGTGGATCAGTGTAATTTCCAAGATTAGCTGCAGCTCTCCAATATGCTCCCTCTCTCTCTGCCTCAATGTGGAAAATGGTGGTGGGAACCGGCAGCTTCCTGGTTGTGATGTCATCACTGGGCTCGAAATGCGACTTCCCGTTTTCCCGATCTCGCGAGTTTGCGATCTCGCAAATAGCGATATCGCAAATAGCGATATCGCTATTTGCGAGCTCGCAGTCCAGGCGCGGGTAGCCGGAAATAGCGATTATTCTGCGATTATCGGTCATCGCTAACGGATTTTGCGATCGCGTGCGAATCGCAATTTTTTATTGCAATTATTCATGAATTCGGATTTGCGATTTCTGAATAGCGATTTGCTTTTTTTCGCTATTTCAGAATCGCAAATGCCGATTTTCATGAATATGGCAGCTAGTTCTTTATGGGTCAGTTCAATAGATGCCGAGGATGGGAGGCAAAGGAGTCTCTTAAGAAATATGTTTTCAACTATTTGCAAATCCCTTTGGGTCCTGTGTCCCCAAACTCCAGAGCCGTAAAGGGCAATAGATACACACCTGTGTCGATAAACATTCAGCATGTCTGGTATGCGGCGGCTTCCCAATTTAGCAGCAAAACGAAATACACTTAAGGAAGCCTTGCCCATCCTAGCTTTAACATTGTGTTGTTCTGGGGCCCAAGACCCACCGTTATTAAAAGTGATGTCCAGATAGCAAAAATTATTCACAACCTCGATTCGGTTTTCCTTAAAATAAAATGATTTAAGTTGGTTCACCTTTTTCCTGCAAGCCATGATGAAGGTCTTGGAGTTATTAATTTTTTATTTCTTCCCCTGTATAAAATCATAAAAATGGTTCAATAGTTTCTGGAGGCCTATGGGGGTTCTTGAAAGTAAGACGGTATCGTCTGCATAAAGCAGCACCAGGATTGGTTGTCCCTCGACTTGAGGGGCGTCAGCTTGCACGTTTTTCAGTTCGAGCTCCATGGAGTTTATAAAATGGGAACAAAGCAGCGGGGCCAAGACACAACCCTGTCTAATGCCAGATTTAACCCTGATCTTTCTCGTGCATTCCCCCTCCTGACCGTAGCGAATCTGGGCAGATAGATTGTTATAGAGTCTTGCCAGAAAATGAATTATCGCTGCCGGTGCTCCCATTTCGAGTAGGGTTGACCACAACAAAGTATGGTCAACCAGATCGAAGGCACTAGAGAGGTCCGCAAAACAAAGGAACAAAGAACCCTGTTTAGCTTTGGTGTATTTTCCTATTAAAAGATCTAAATTGATACACTGCTCAATAATGCCAAGGCCCTTCCTAAAACCGTATTGGGAGACCGCAAGGATGTTGTTAGTTTCAGCCCATTCCTCCAGACGTAGCAGTAAAACCCTGCTCATGATTTTTAACGAGGAGTCCAGGAGGGAGATAGAGGAGAGGCCAAGAACTACCGCCCTATCTCCCTTCTTATAAATTGGCAGGATTACAGATTCACTCCAGGTAGAGGGTGAAGTATCGTTGACAGCAGCGTTAAACACCTGGGTCAGTAGGGGGCTCCACAGGGCCAGATCGGTTTTGTATAGATCAACCGGCACCCCATCTGGTCTTTCCCCCCTTTGCTGTTTCGGATTGCCATGTCAACTTCTTGAAGGGTAATCCCCAATGGTTGATTGTGTCTGATGGAGTTAACACAGGATCTATCCTGTACCTCACAGATTGGGTCAAAAATTCCTGTAAAGTATTGGACCCAACTGTCCTCACTAACCTGTGTGGTTAAAACTGGGAATTCCTCCTTCTGGAGGAATGGGCTGTTGACAGTGCTCCAGAATAACTTACAATCCCGTAGTGCTGCCGCCTTTGTCAGGTCCTCCCAGGCTTGTTCTCTTAATTCCTGTTTCCTACGCTTCAACTCGTGTTTATATGTAGCCCTCAAATGTATTACAGCATCCCTATCTCTCGGGTGGTTGGATAGTGCCCTCTTGAGATCTTGTAACACAGACGTGCAGGCTCTATCAAACCAACCTAGCGTGGCCCGCTTGTTTATGCCCTTGGTGATGGTGAGGGACTTTTTAATTATATTGCCAAGTTCCTCGAAATCGGTTATAATGCAACTTGGGGCGGCATCAGCATCAAGACAACGGAATATGACTTCAGAGCCTGCTCCCACAATTTTCCGTAATAATTTATCTGAATTATCTCCACCCCATTTAATCCGGATGCCATTTTGCCTGCAAGGTGTAATCTCATCAACAATCCTACCATTAAAACGGGTCATAGGACCCCAGATGAGGATTGACATAGTAATGGCATTGTGGTCGCTAATTCCAAAAACCACAATAATGGGGACCGTGCAAAGGGGGGTCGTGTGTGCCGATATCAACAAATAGTCAATAATGGATGCAGAGTTCCTCCCTGTGAAAGTCGGGACAATATTACCCTCATTACCCAAAGCAGGTTGAAGGATGACCAAATCAAATTTTAACAGGCGGGTATTAAGGGAGTCACCATAAGGGGTGTGGGTAAAATGAGCCCGGTTCTCCCCATTGTCCCCGTCGTACCCACATACATTAGTATATGAGTTGGGACAGGATTTAATATTAAACCCCCCCCCCAGATAATGTCATAAGGCTTATGGGTGTCACTACAAATTTTATTTATAGCTGACTCAAGTTTATCTACAACAAGGGTACTTGTGGGGTCGAATATATTGTTATAATGATTGATCAACAGAGTGTCCCGGCCCCCTCTATATTCTAACCTAAGTATTTGTGAGTGTGAACCTACAGTGGAATGGGATCTCACACGTACTGGAAAATGCACCGACAGTAAAATCAACAGCCCACCTTTTGCCCTACCCATGGAAGATTCTTGCGCTGGGCAATTATAAGAAACAAAGCCATCGTAATGAATATCAGTCGTAGACCAGGTCTCCTGTAAGCAGAGGATGTCAAACCCGGAGATAGATTCCCTCCAGCCCAGGGCTGACATCCTCTGCCGCCAACCGGCAATGTTCCAGCTCGCCATTTTAAAACCTGGGGGACTAGATACCGGTACTGGCTCTGCCAGCACATGGTTAGATGAAGAAACCGGAGTAGTTGACAACTCATCTGATATACCCAAGGCATGTGGCGGGGGGTGGATATCCGCTATGTCAGCTTGCGGAGGGGGTACCATGGGCAACCCTTTTGGGAGTTGAGGGAGTTAACAAGCATTCATCTGGATGCATTGCATTAGCCACAACTTCCCCGTCCAATAAACCATTAACCATCTCAGGCGGAGAAGACCTTAAATCACAAGTTGGGAGTAGTCAATCAACTCCCTCTAGACCATCTAGACAGCTATACCGATTACTATCAAAAAAGGGATTATACTGGGGGGTATACAGGGACAGCATAGCCGGTCTAGTATCATATCTTCTTTGTCTGCCCCTCCGTTCAACCCTTGTCCAGTCAGACCTTCCTCTACCATGGGTTACATAGTTAGGTGGAAAGAAGAAGGACACTGGGAGGGTCTGGATGGTCGAGTCAAAAGACCTGTTAAAACCCGCACAGATATGGGCTACAGTTCTAGGGTCTCTGAAGCTGACCGTAATGCAATCCCCATTAATGGACTTGGCCGTCTTACCTAGCCAGGGCACCCTCCTTACCATAATGATTTCATTGTGGAGATGGTCCGGAAGGGGTCTATTCCAGTTAAGCCACTTAACAACGTTGCCTTTCAGGGTACTAAAGGTTTCAGTTTCTCCTGTTTCCAGGATGGGGGCTCCAGCTAAAACTACCATATAGCGGTTTGCTTCCGGGGGAAGGTCAGGCAGACGTGGTCTATGGGCTCTAGGTGCGTTAATTGGAGACCCTTGTATACCAACAACCGTTGGTCCATATGTGTTAGTATTGCAGGGTTGCAGTCCAGGTAGATGTTGAGGGGGTACATTATTACCCCGGTTGGAATCTTGGTTGGAATCTTGGTGGGCTACAGAGGGACCTATGGGAGGACAGGTAGGGTGTTGGGCCTCATTAGTTTGTTGAATGCCTGGGATGGTAGGAGTAATTTGTAAGGTACTCGAGCTACTGGGTTTGTTGGAGTTGGCTAGAATAGAGGCAGTATCTTTCTCTATAATAGACAATCTAAGTTCTATCCTTTCCATTTTGGCCTCTAGAGGGAATAGAATCGATTTAAATAGGGCGGCCAAACTTTCAATAGAGACCTCTCTACTAGACTGGACTGTTGATAAATTCGTGGGTGGGGGGGTGGGGTCATGTTGTAATTTTGCTGTTTTCAATTTCCTACCAGCTTTCTTATTATATGATCTTTTCCGTTTAGCAGTAGCCCCTTCCTTAACCCCCTGAGACATTGTAATATTAAAGGTATCTTCGTCTTCAGAAACAATGGAAACATTATTTATATCAAGAACTTGGTTGATTTCAGGTAGAATTTCGTTCACCAAAATGTCTAAGTCCACTGAAGCCTGGTTATCAGCTTCAGGGAGAGGGGGTTGGTCAGCCACTACGGTGGTAACGGTATCAACAAGTCTTTCAGGTGTTTTCGCATTAGCTAATGTCCCCAGGGAGGATCTCTTGATAGACAACAGTTCTTTGGACAAACGTTTCTCAAGGATATTGATTTCAGTGTCAATGATGGTATTCGCCCTGATGAGAAATGTTTCCATACCTCCAGTTGCAGGTCCTCCGACAAGCGAGGACTTACTCTGTGTTTCCCGACCAGCCATGGAATCGCAATAGAGCGTGCAGGTGGTTTAGGAGGAAAGTAAGAGGGGTGGCCCGGTCCGGTCACTAACGGGCACAAACGGGCACAAACGGGCCCGCCCTTGGCCCGGGCTTCGCCCTGCGCTGTCCTGCGCGCGTTCCGCATGCGCGATTATTGGACTGGATATGTACGCGTACGCTGTGGGCGTGGCTTACAGGGAGAGCGGGCCAGGTGTCAACAATTGGCCACGCTTGGACTCCTGGTAGATGGAGTCCCTGCCGTCACGCTCGCAGCCCTGTTTTGCTGCCACAGACCCCGCAGAGTGTCCAGGTGATGCGGGACCCGCAAAGCGGGTCCGGCGAACTGCAGCCGTGGGCTCGGGAGGCAAAGCACAACAGGTTGGTCTCCGTCCTTATGTCTGCTCAAACCAGGGTGCAGGCGATGAAGAACCCACCAGTGCAGGAAGAAGGGGCTGTTTAACCGTCAGCCGGTGCGCTGTGGGCGTGGCTTACAGGGAGAGCGGGCCAGGTGTCAACAATTGGCCACGCAGGGACTCCTGGTAGATGGAGTCCCTGCCGTCACGCTCGCAGCCCTGTTTCGCTGCCACAGACCCCGCAGAGTGTCCAGGTGATGCGGGTCCGGCGAACTGTAGCCGTGGGCTCGGGATGCAAAGCACAACAGGTTGGTCTCCGTCCTTAGGTCCGCTCAAACCAGGGTGCAGGCGATGAAGAACTGCGTCAGTTATACATGGCTTTTTGGTTGGGAACGTCCACCCTGCATACATTATACATGATGCCGGTAAAATGTGGCACAGGGCTTTCCAAGGTGAAGGTGACGTATCTCCCTAGATGCGTCATGTTGTAAATTGGCCGCAACGTGGTGCATTGTTTACGCTGCAAAAAGTGACGCAACAGTGCCACAAAAGTTTAGCAATGGGCTTGTAAATCTGCCCCCTAATACTTTATTTGCAGGCACATCAAATATAGTGCCTGATGAGTAAAGTATCTGCTTTGAGGGCTGCTCCTCTGAAGGCATTGAGGTCTCTACAAGGCAGGTGGGCACTCTAAATATGGCTGGCGGTCCTCCGCCAGAGACTGGGCACACTAGTGGGATGCGTCCTGAATGTCTACCACATACAAGGTGGTAAATATTTAGGGTCTAATTTACACGGTTGTGGCGCAGGGCAGCGCTGCAAAAAATCTTGCTGCCTTGCATCAAAAGAAGAGGGCAGGAATGCGCTGTATCTATGAGATATGGCACATTCCTTTCCTTTTACCCTGCGCTGGCACACAATGGGCTGCCATGAGCCAACGCAGACACGCTTGCACCATGGTGCAAGTGTGCATGCATTACAGGGTTGATTGTTTTTGTGCAGGAAGGGATATCTTCTTGCACAAAAACAATAGCAAGAGGTGTTTTACTCTTTCTATGTGTTCTAAAAGGAAATATGAGGAGAAATAAAGGTATTTCCCCTTGTTGCACCGCCCTAACGCCTCCCGTGGGGAGGTCTAGGTATCTGATGCATTCTGGCTGTTGCTGGGAACACCCACAGCAACACCCATGGAACAACCCTTTCACGAGAAGTACTGTGTGAAAGGGGACCATATTTACAAGGCCATGAAAAGCCACGAGAGAGTGGCTTTTCATGGCCTTTAAAATATGGACTAGCACACAGCGGCACTGGAGCATCAAAAACAGGTGCCTTGTAAATGAGGCCCTTGGCAACCATTCTGAAGGCGGGCCTAGCCCATATCTTCATTTAATTCCATTTCGATCAAGGAAGCAATGCCCCGGCCTTCATCAATGCAGCTGGGGCAGTGGCACAGAGGTATGCGGCTTTCACTGCACCCCAATCATGTCTATTTGTTACTATTCTCTGAATGAGTTGCGGCCCATTTGCGTGGCTTGCATTAGGGCATTCGATACCCTTTCTGCTCCACTGAAATGACGCTTGTCCCCTCTCACAGGTGAATGTCTGCTATTGCACCCGAGGAAGTGTGGGCTCTAAACGAGGAAATCAAATGCCATATTAGCAATTTTAGGGTCTCCCTTCTTTGTACTGAGAGTGTTACGGTGCCCGTGGCTCTGATTAGGTTGCTAGCTGAAGTTTGACGTCTAGCTCAGTTAATGAGGTCTAAAGATTGGTGAAGAATTGGTCGCGAGCCCTTTTGAATTCTACAGAACAGCAGCTAGTGTAATCGTCCAGCCAGCCTGCCTGCCACTGAATACGAGCCTCTTTCTTTCATGTGAGCTGATAAAGTTCTAAGACCTCAGCCCTTGTGCGTGAACTCTAAATGAGGAAAGAGGCCGGGTTAAAAGAAGTCAAACGCCGCCTGCAGCACAGAGATATCTGCGGTCTATTTAGTGTCACTCCATTGCTCTGCAGAGCTCCCGACATTTATCTTGAGGAGGCCGTCTCAGTGACACCGGAGCCGCACCGTATTCTTGATGAAGATTTAGTTACTGCTTTAGCGCCTTGGCAGAGGTACACGCTGGTGGGAGGAGATTGACAGATGAAGGATGTGATGATGGCGCTTGTAAAGAGAGCACCGCTGACATCTATTGAGACAAAGCGCGCGTCAGTTGTCGGCCTTTAGCTCCCTTCTGCATGCGTCATCGTTATGGATCACCTCGCTTCCTGGTTTCGACTTCAAAACAATCACTGCCACCTTTAAAAAGCCGGAGGTCCCGGCTTGGCTAAGGGAGGGTCGCATCAACTAGAAGGCCTTTTCTTTCACAAAGCCGAATTCAATAATCCTGAGACACTTGATATTTGAGCAGGCAAAGGTGATTGTAACAGCAGTAGAAACAGAAGAAGTGATTACCTCCGCTGTACAGGCAATCACAGAGTAAAAGTTTAAAAAAAAAGAAATGTGCTGCCTCTTCTACTGCAACCAATTTATTGCTATGTCAAACCTGAGTATGACTGTGCAACAAATCTAGTGCAAACTATCATTTGCATTGGAAATAGGAATGCTATTTGTAATTTAGGATTTGAGAGTGTGTTTCCGCGATTTTAAGTGCGTAACAAATGATACAAAAGGTTGTTTTATGTAATGGACGGGATAGTCTCTGAATGGCTTCTGAACCCCATTCTTGGATGCACACCCTTTATCGATGAGCAAAGTGTGCGCCCTCTTGCTAATGCAGTGCAGAATGTTCACAGTATTTTCCGGGCCCATTATGAGTGTACAGTAGTTCTCATCAATGCACCTCATTTTGAAGGTTCAACATTGTTTCACGGTAAAACAATCCAGATTATGACACAGATTATGACACACATTGCTCCTTGATATGTAACCCTTGACCTGCAATTGCACTGAAACCTCTGCCCTGCAATTCCATAACTATTCTCCTCAAGCCTATTAACCTAGCCCATAGCATTGCCAAACTCAATTTCTTCTGTCTTTCAACTGTTTATCAATGGCCAATGTAAATGCAGTCATGTGACAAAATAGGACCAAGTAATTTAATAGAAAGTCAGCTGGGCTTTGGGACATGTAGAAGGCTATTTATGAATCATGTTGTGCATGATAATGTAATATATGTGATAAATTCTAAGGTGTGAATAAGTAATTAATTGGAGCTGCATTATAACTTCTAACAAGTGTAACTTTCAAGAAAAGAGATAGAGATTTGGAGTTTGGGCTCCCTGAGCTCAGAAATTTAAAATGCATCCTTTAGTGAAGTTGTTTTTTAAATTCTGTGTTTGAAAATGCCACTTTTAGAAAGTGCTTTTTTCAAACAAAGGGGGTCACGTCTATTACGGAGGCCTGGTAGGACATAATAAAGTTTACAAAAAGGGTACCTGCCCACCAATTTACAATGCTGCTGATTTATTTCAACAGATTAATGTGCAACACATTCAGTCGCTGTACCTTACTTTATCACTTAGAATTATTTTGGAAGACATTTAAAAAAACATTTTGTTTTTCAATAGGGCATTCAAAAGATACATTCTTTATCATACAGAAAAAAACTTATAGTAAACATGTGAACAAAATTGTGCAAAATATAAAAAGTCACTCTGAAATGTGGGTACATAACATTACAGATCATGTGCCTTTCACATTACAAACAATTACACAAGTCATTATTACTAGTAATACTGCCCTATAGAAAAACAAAATGTTTTTTCAAAAAGTCTTTACTTTATATACATTTATAGTGTGCCACTGTTACTAAAACATGTCCTGGGGCTAAAAGCCATCTGCTGCCTGAAATGGCAAATGAGAAATATACAGAAGGGGAAGGAGAACCAGTCAAATTGGGGAAACAGGTTTTTATAACTTTCTTAACTGATAATAGATTCTTGGTGGAGCTAAGCAAAGGAGGGTGTAAGTTCGATAAATCTGCTGCCTGCACCAAAACAGTGAGACGGACAATTTGTGCCTTCCAGAGTTAGGGAACAATAACCAGATTGGCACACGGGTAGGTTTATACTCTAACTTGACATGTATACTCTATGAGGAGAGATGAGAGGGTGGGAGGAGAAGGATGAGAGAGGACAGCAAGGGAGTGAGAGAATTCGATTTAAGAGGTCAGGGATGAGGGGAAATGTGAAGTGCCGAAAGGAAATGTGAAAAGGCAATAGGAGAGGTGAGTGTGAGCAAAAGCTGAGAGCACAGAGGAGGGCTACTGTTAAGCTGTGAGAGAAGATAGCTGAAAGATGATCTGCAACCTAAAAAGAGAATTTGATTGGACATGAGTGAGGGACATAAGCGATAGGGGAACAGAGTGAGTACTGGGGTGGGTGCTGAGCAATGCTTAATTTGTAATAAAACATGTGCCAGAACCCTTGCCAGTAGGCCACTGCAACTTTACCCACCCACTCATTGCCTTGCCAGCGAGGCCAATGACAATACGTTTGCAACTACCAACCATAGTACTTGTACAAGTGTGACTATTCAGACTATTTCAAGCCCCCAAAGCTATAAGAATGGCTTAGGTGTCAGGAGTTCATCGTTTTTAATGTATATTGAATTAATAAACAGCTGTTTTTCTTCTCATCTCTAAATTACACAGACAGAGCCACCATGTGGCAGAATGTCATAGTGCCAGTGTGCACAAGTGTGTGTCAGTGCAGAGCACCGGACAACACCTGCTCAAATTAAGCACTGTCAGGGGAGAAGGACATTGGTTCTAGAAGGTGTGGAAGAATATAGGGGAGATGTGAAAGGTGAATGGGGGGGACAAGAGAGGTGTAAGATACAAATAGAAAGAAATTTGAAGGGAGAGACTTGAGGTGAATGAGAAGTGCTGAGGGGTGAGAGAGTTGACGGGCCAGAGGGCCCATGAGATAAATGCAAGAGACTGTTTGAGATGAGGGCAGTGAAAATACAGATTGACAAGAGGTGATTAAAGGGAAAGTGAGAGGTTGAATTGGGAGAGTTCAGAAGTTGTAAAAAAGGGTGATAGAAAATGGCCTGCAAAGTGAGAGAGGGATGGAAGGGAGGGGGTGAGAGGAAAGAGGCATGGGTAAACTGCTTAAATCTACACAAGACTGCCAGGAATTTTAGGGACCCCTGGGGCTCCCTGCCAGGGCCAGATGAGCTTCTAATGTGGCAACATGTATTCCTGCAAAGTGGAAGACACTTCACAAAGGTTGACTAGACATCTTTCTGTTGTTTGTTGGGGTATTTTGGTTATAAACTAGTACTGATTAAGTGAAATCGTTCATCAGTGTTACTATGTGTAAAAAATATCAAAATAATGAAGTAATGCTATCCCAAAATATACAAAAAGAACAATTGATGGACAGAATGCTGCACAATGTCAAACATTCACCCCAATACAGAGATCTGGGCCTTCATCCATCGTTTTTTGCTCCTAATGCTATTCAGTTCAGACACAGCCATATGCACATCAGTCTTGACCCTGTTCATTCGCATCTAGAGATCATTATCCTATTAGTGTCTCACTAGACCTTCCAGCCAATGTGTTATCTAAAAGACATACGGCCACCCAGGTCCATCAAGACATCGCCATTAATAGTGTAAATGGTTATACAATCAAATGGGCAGGAATAGACTCAATACAGCTAACCAGTTACCTTTTAACCAGCTGTAAGGTGGAATTTCTTGGCTGTATCGACAAGACTGCCTCAGACCCCTCTATTCTGAACTCCTTTCATCATATCACACAGGCCATTCAAAGCAATCTAAGATCTGAACCCTCAAAATCTATTAAAAGTAAGCCAGGGTGGTTTGATCGTAAATGTATAGCTGCCCTACATAAGACCACAAGAGACCAGGCAGCCATCAAAAGTGCTAGGGCAGCATATTAAAAGTCCCTAAAAGAGTGTAAAGAGGCTATAAGAATTGACCTGTGGAAAGCCCTAAAACAAGCATCAGATAATAAAGACACGAAAAGCTTCTGGAGGGCGGTGAACTCCCCGTTCCTGTCCCCACAAAATCCACCTAGTATTGAAATTTCGATCGGGGAAGACCAGTGGGTGTCTCACTATTCTAAATTGTACTGTACCCATGATGACACTGCCCTTGGTGAGGATTCTGGAACAGCTCCACCATGTCTTCCCCCAATTGATATTGATTTCAATAAGGACGAGGTAATTTTAGCAATCAATGCTAGCATAGGTGGAAAATCTCCGGGTCCAGATAGTATACCAGTGGACTTGTATAAATCTTGCCTCCTGCTGTGGAGCCCATTATTATCCCTGTTCTTATGGGCCTGTTGTCCATAAGGTTTAACCCAGACCTGGATGGAATCTATACTTGTCCCCATTTTTAAGAAGGGTGACCGCAATGACCCGCCTGCTATAGATCCATCTCGCTGCTGGACTCCTTTGTCGTCCTAAATAGACTGCAATTGTGGGCTGAGGGCACTGGTGCCATCTCTGAGCTACAGTATGGATTCCGCCAAGGGCTGGGTAGTGTGGATCAGAGTTTGAACCTATGCCTCCTACTGGGAAAATATATACAGGCTAAAAGGGGGAGTTTATACCTGTGCTTTGTCGAATTGAGTTTGGCCTTTGATTGCATTATTCATCTGAAGCTGTGGGGCAAATTAGAGGCCATGGGGGTAGAACTTCCTGTATTAACTTCCAAAAACAGTCCTACCTAGACGCCCAGGCCAGGGTTCATTTTGGGAGAAGTGGTGAACTTAGTGATAATTTCCCTGTCAGGAAGGAGGTAAGGCAGGGGTGCGTGATAGCCCCCCTCCTGTTCACACTCTACATAAATAGCTTGGGGGATACCTTAGCCAGGGAATGTTGGGATTTACCTAATGCCGACGATGCAGTCCTGTTAGCCCGTACCCCAATTGGCCTGCAGAGAATTGTCACAAGCTTTGCGGCCTACATGTCTAGACCGGACCTCAATGTAAACACTGCCAAAACTTTCACAATGTAATGCAGCAAGTCCATCACCAAGTGTCGAGAGATTTTTATTGATAATAATAAGCTTGAATTTGCCAAGTTCTTCTCGTACCTGGGCATTGTTTTTGACAATAGGTGCTCTTGGGTCAATGCAATTCTCCAGGAAATTGCTTTTTGCAAAATCTGTAGGAGCCTTGGTAAACTTCGCTACGAGGTTAGGCAAGCACCCAATTAATGATCTGTTGTTAATCTATAAAGCCAAGTGCATTTCTATTGCCCTGTATGGAGCTGGCATCAAAGATTACGCAAATGTAGAGTCCATCCAGAAACTTGAGAATATATTTTTAAAAAATCTTCTAGCTGTCCCAAATAGTACTGCAACGTATATTTGTCACACTGAATTGGGACTGCCATACGTGCTCGATTTAATTAAAATCCAGTCAATATTATTATGGCACAAAGTTTGGACCGATGTCTCTACCGGCCTTAACCGGGATGTGATAAATGATTATTTGAGTCTACAAGGGGCGCTACGTATTCCCTGTTTTAAAAAAAACAAACATATTTTATTGTATTTTTTGGTCATATTCATTACAATGTATCTTTATACAGTGCTACGGTGTTGCTTTAATAGTACGTATATTTCTTTATATTCAATTAACAGAGACCATTGATAGGTTTCATTTACCGATGCCCCACCCACTCTTTTACATATATAAGTTAGCCTGATGTGTCTAACCAATGAGTTATTCATTTACGCATTTATGTTTGTACTCTTCGTTTAACAATTCATTTATGCATGTAACCATGATTCATTTATGCATGTAACAAGATCGAGTATCCTTAGCTTAGCCTGTGTGCCACCATTTTGGGTGCTTCTCTCAGTGCGCGAGTCGCACTTGCTCATCCCCCCTCCCGTAGGAATAGAAAAACCCTGAACGCAGCAGTTTTCGTTTCTTAGCTAATTGTGACCGAAACTGGCAACAAACTCTTATCTATAATATTCGCAGGCTCTGGAGACTCTGAGGCCTGGCTCGGTGGCCTTGGGCAGAGATAACCAAATGTTGCTATTGCAGGTGCAGATGCCTCTTGTATGAGGCCATTGTTCACCCTTTCTTGGGTCCAGTACTTTTCCAGTATGGGCGTGTTTTACTCTACTGTACCATGTTATAATGTATTGCTGTGGTGGAATGAGTCAGTCCTCTCGGCGCACTCTTAGGGGTGAGTTCGGACAGGGCCCTCTCATATGGGAGTTTGTGGCCTAATAAAAAACTTTGTTATTTCTTCTCCACTGTCCGGCTGACTTCTTACTTGGTAATTATAGGTGAGTGCGGTAAGTCACTCGGGTGGATTTGAGCCACACTTATCAGATGGCGCCCGAACAAGCACTCCGCGATTAGGATCTTTCTCACCCGTAAGTGGGTAGCAGAAGGCCGGGGACACGCTGGGCGGCACGGTGGGTCCGGGTACCCACTTTGATGCCGAGCTTGGTTCTCGCAGAGCTGCCCCACCCTGCTGATCAGGAGAGGTCCCGGCTCATGATCCTGCGCCGGGGTCCGGAAGGCAGAACTTCAGAGCTGACCGTGTTGGTCCCAGCAGCCGGCGGTGGAGAACGGTAGAGGTCGGTACTACGTACAGAAGGTAAGTGGTCCGACTGTTGATTGGAGGAGCTAGGGTGCTCCAGAGATCGGTGTGTCTCCAGTAATTAAGAGACCAGTGAATCTCCGAGACCGGTGTGTCTCCAGTGGTAAAAGGAGCCGGTGCGCTCCGGGGACTAGTGTGCTCCGGGGAACTCAGAGTGTGAGTGGTGCTCTGACAGACTTAGCGGAGGTTGGGAGGACGTTTGTTTGTGGTCATCCGACCGGGTGGTACTGTGGTGGAGGCGCGGCTCATTGCGGGTAGGCTCCGGAACTCACCCCGAACCCCTAGGGTGGCGGTTCGGTGGGAGTGGATCCGGGGTCTCCTGTGGTAAAGTGCGCAGCGATCTGTAGTGCCACCCGGGTGGCGGATGTGTCCTCCAATCTCAGAACGGTTAGTGTACTGTTCGGTCTGCGGTAGGGTCCAGGTTCTCCAGGACTTGGACGACGGGCCTTGTCCCATTTGTGGTAACACGTGTTTGGTAGGGATCTTGGTAAATAGGAAGCGTGAATGCATATGTGTGCGTGTGTTCCAGTGGTGATTGAGCATTGGTGAGACAGTACGCGTGAATTTTGTGTTGATGTGTGATTGAGTGTGTACAAGATGCCGTGTTTCAGTAAGTTGCAGTGCCTTGGGTGCTGCTGCACCACTTCAGATACTAGATTGGCTGAGAGCCAACCCGCCCCGGTGGAGGGCTCACCAAATTTTGAAATGTATGTTAAACATGGATTGACCCCCATTTTGTTTAATACTCTGTGGCACCGATACACTAAGGACAATGTAGATTTACAATGGCCATTGACTGGTTCTTTCGATGTGGCAAAACTAGATTATTTACAGGAAAGATTGTTTGCTAAGCGTTAGCCGCCAAAGTATGTTCGATTCTTTGAGAGTGTGGCAGAAAGAAGTAAGGGAACGACAGATAAGGGAGGAGAAGCTGGCTCAGAAGAGGGCAGTGAAGACTATGGCGCAGAAGGCGAGAGAACATACTAAGAAAGATAACGAGCAACAGATTGAGCGCGCAGACAGACTCCATAGGCTACAGGTAGATAAAAGTTATGTTGTAAAAGAAGAGGAGCGAGATGAGATGGAGGACATTTTGATAGCCCGACCCCCTCCCTCGTATGCTCCACAACGGTTGTACCCTGTGCTGACCAGTCCTGCCTCCCCTGCGGTGGTTTCAGTTCCGCCAATGGCTGATGCACCCTTGCTTGATCTCACCACTTCCTCTGTTTCGGCCCCTGTTTTGTTAAAAGATGTCGCATCGACATTGTCTTCCGCCGCTTCTTCTGTAACTGCGCCTCTGATTTCTTTCTTGACGGCGATTTCGCCTACCCCCTCAGTGATTTCTTCTGCGCTCCCCACTACTTCTGCTACTGTTACCCCCCAGAGTGAATTGGTGACCCCGACTCGGGGTGCTGGAAGTGGGGTTGCTTACACAAGTACGTAAATTTCTCAAACGCTCTACGGTTGGGTTGGATGAAAAAACAATGGTGGCTAATCAGGCTTGTCAATGGGCTAGAAACCCTATTTATGTGTTGGAAGACATTTGGTCTACGATGAAGGATTGTGAGCCCCTGATGCAGCAACATGCATTGTGGCACATGTCGACTACTCTGATAATGTTATGGGAACAGGGTTTTGGCGGAACGGCACCTCGGGTTCTTTATGACATTAAGGACAGAGCCTATAGGGCTAATACCGGACTGAAGGATGTATTACAGAACTTACAGACTTTGTTGGAATATAGAAATGAACTTGCATCGGTGGGAGGAGCCCCCTTTTCTGGAGCGCACCCCATGCGGGAGGTACACCCCATTTTTCATCCCGAGGTACCCGCAGTGATAGACCCAGTGACCCAGAACGTGATAAGAGCTCAGGTGGATGCTCTTTTTCAGGAACAGTGGGTATATACCCTTGGAAATGAAGTGAGGTGTTGGCGCTGAAGGCGCATTTACCCGACTCTAGAAAGAACCAGACTGCTTATTACAAAGAATTGACGGAAGCCGCTTCCTCGACAGTTATGACTTTAGCTGACATAGAATTATTCTTTTGACTGTTAGTTCCGGCGGACGTGTGGAGGCAGATGAAGGGTACAGATCATAAGGAGGAATTGGGAGGTACTTGGGAGGAATTTGGAGACTGGGATAAGGAACGGAAACCAGGAGACAAACCGAGGGCTGAGATCTTGGCATTACCAGGTCGAAT
The DNA here is from genome assembly GCF_964263255.1 of Lissotriton vulgaris. Classification (NCBI taxonomy): domain Eukaryota; kingdom Metazoa; phylum Chordata; class Amphibia; order Caudata; family Salamandridae; genus Lissotriton; species Lissotriton vulgaris. The sequence continues at coordinate 1,956,568,310 of NC_141689.1, read as the reverse complement.
AATAAAGTTTATGCATTCCCTTATTCCTCCAAAGAAGGTGGATTGGGATAAGTTGACTGCATGCAAGCAGAAAAAGGATGAGGCGGTTTCCGATTTCTTTACTCGTTTTGAAGAAGCTTTTTTGGATTTTAGTGGTCAGGATCTCTCTCAGGAAGGAGGTTTGCGACTTTTTGTGTACAGGTTTGTTACAAACTTGTTACCGGAAATAGCGGCTAGATTGCAAGCATCAGAAAGTTCGTGGACAACGTCCATTCCCTCTGGTATTTTGAGTATGGCACAGTATTATGAAAATAGGGAGAATGAAAATAAGGACAGACAGGAAAAGAAAGCAAAGGATTTGAAGACAAGAGTGTTGTTGCAGCAGGTGTCGAGAGGACGAGGACGAGGAGCACCACCTATGGTAGGAGGTCGAGGTGGCGGTACTTATGGAAGAGGAGACAGAAGAGAAAGGTTGGGACAAAATCAGTGCACGAACTGTAAAAAGGAGGGACATTGGTGGAAGGATTGCCCGGAGCTTAGGTCCAATGTTGGACAGGGTAGAGGCAGAGGTCATGGTGACTATCGTAGAGACGACAGGGACAGACAAGGTGGTGAGGACAGGTGACCGGGTAGAAATCATTTTGATGGGGAGAGGGATCGCCAACATTTTCAGACTGAGAGAAGCCATGACAGTGACAGGCAGTACTACAACCAGCGCTACCACAATGTATACAATATGGATGACATGACCGGTTTCTCCCATAACTAGGACAGCGTAGGGCAGGGCATGGGACCAGTTTCTGTAGATGTTGATCAACGAGGACCCTATGTCACTGCGGACTTGTTGGGGTCTCCACGGAAATGTTTGGTAGACACGGGTGCCATAAAAAGTTCTGTGGCACGTTCTCAGATCCCAGGGGCGGCTCTGTCTGGCAGGAATAATATTTCCATTGGGTTTTCAGGTACTCCGGTAATTAGCCCCATTTCTAAACCATTACTGCTTACGATTGGCCCCTTCACCGTCGACTCTCCTTTCCTTTTGACTTCGCATTGTGGTGAGAATCTGTTGGGATTGGATTTGTTGAAAAGATTGCATGCTGCTGCTTACTGCTCCCCGGACGGTGTGTATGTTACTTTGGGTCATCTTGTAGCGCGAGTACAACAGTGCTTCTCAAAAGACGAGCCCCTACCAGCTGAATTTGAAGGGATTCCAGAGACCTTGTGGGCCAGCAGTGATACTGATGTGGGGAAGGTGGATATTGATCCTGTGTCCATAAAGGTTAAAGTGGGAGCCAGTTTGCCCAGAATACCACAGTATAGAATATCGAAGGATGGGAAACAGCTTTTATACAAATAATACAGGATTTGATACGGTCAGGTGTGGTGGAAGAAACAGCCTCTAACATCTGTAATAGCCCCATTTTGCCGATTCTTAAAAGACCCTCTGCTGATGCAGGTGATGGTGCACCTGATTTTTATCGTTTTGTAATTGATTTGCGCCATATTAATAAAGTGGTTGAGCCCCAATACCCAGTGGTTACGGATATCACAACGATTTTGACCACAAGATATTTTTCTGTTCTGGATCTGAAGAATGCTTTCTTCAGCATCCCGGTACACCCTGATAGCCGTCATCTCTTTGGATTCTCATTGGCTGGCCGAAGTTTTAGATTTTGTAGAATTCCTCAAGGCTATACTGAAAGCCCCAGCATTTATAGTCAGGCTTTGAAGGCTTAATTGGATGATTTGGAACTTCCTGAGGACAATGTTTTATTGCAATATGTGAACGATCTCTTGATAGCGTCTGACACGGAAGATGGGTGTTGAGATGCTACGGTTAAGTTGTTGCATCATCAGGCTCGGAATGGACACAAAGTGTCCCTTCCCAAGTTCCAATACTGTCGACAGGAGGTTACCTATTTAGGTCATCTCCTATCGAAGGAGGGGAGGAGGTTGACACCGGAGCGCATTAAGGCGATAACTAACATGACTGTACCTAACACGCAGCGAGAGGTGCGCACGTTTCTGGGCATAACTTCGTATTGTCGCCAGTGGATACCTAATTATGCTTTACTAACCAAACCACTTCTATACTTGACTACTAAAGAGGTGTGCGAAACCCGTCCTTGGACTCCTGCATGTCAAGAAGCTTTTGAGTCACTAAAAACTGCTTTGTGTTCTGCGCCTGTTTTGGGAACTCCTGATTACCAGAAGCCTTTCGTGCTTTACGTACATGAGGCGGAATGTTGCGCGTTGTCTGTCCTAACTCAATGTTTTGGCGGAAAACAGAGACCCTGTGCTTATTTTTCCGCTTTGCTCGACAATGTGGCTAGAGCGTTGCCGAGTTGTCTCAGAGCTACAGCGGCTGCTGCAGTCTCAATTAGACAATCGGCGGGGCTTGTGTTGGGTTCTGATCTCACAGTGATGGTAACGCACGCTGTGGACACTTTACTGAACAAAACGCAGACGCAGCATTTAACTAGTGCTCGTCTCACTGGCTATGAGCTCACATTATTTGCACCCCATGTCACCATTAAAAGATGTGCTACTCTGAACCCAGCCACATTACTACCAATTCCCTCAGATGAAAAGGACAATGAAGTCCATGATTGTTTTGGACAGAGGAGGAGATGAAGGGACGAATAGATTTGACGGACACTCCCCTAGACGAGCCTGACGGGGAGCTGTATGTTGATGGGCCCTGTTTTAAACTTCCGGACGGGACTTCAACTGCAGCATATGCAATCACAACATTAAAGACAGTGGTGGAGACTTCTAGGGTCCCGTATCACTCAGCTCAAGCTGCAGAAATAATAGCATTGATGCGAGCCTGTGAATTGAGTGAAGGACTGGATGTGAACATTTATACTGACAGCCAATACGCCTTTGGCGTGGCTCATAGTTACGGGCGACTGTGGGCAGAGAGGGGTTTTTTGACATCACATGGACAAAAGATACAGAATGGCCCGTTGATACTACGATTATTGACAGCACTGACACTTCCTAGACGATTGGCTGTGATCAAATGTAGTGCACTCGCAACTACAATAGGGAAGCAAAACTTAGTACAATGACAAATGTGATACAGTAAATAGAAACAGATTCTTTAGTGTTTTTCTTGTCACAGCAAGATGACGATTTAATGTATCCAGACTTGAAGAACAGTCACAGTAAGCCGACACGTGTTTCGTCGTGTACAGATGAGTCAACACGACTCTTCAGGGCTGGTGATACAAAAAATAACGTATGCATATTCAGTTATGCGTCTTATCACTTAAACATACTGCATTTGGTGACAAGGGTGCATCACACATGCAGTTGTGATGTGCGTTTCCTTTCACATGTTGTGGGTGTGTTTAGTGATGACGTAAATCATATTTGGGGTGTACCACTGCAAGGATGTGAGTGGTTGTCCTCGAGTGGTGGTGCACTGGAAGTGATGTGAGGTAATGGTTCCATATTGTGTATGTGACAAGTGTTAGCTCGTACACGGTGATCCTGCACTATGAAGATTGCAGACGTAAGTGACATAACATGCAAGTGTGAGCTGTCTCAAGTGCAACTAGTGATCGAAAATAATGGTGATAAGTTCAAAAGGGGGCGTGTGAGCGAAGTGGGCGGTTTAAAAGATCGGTTGTGTCCGAAGTGAGGTAAGGGAAATTCCTTTCTCTCTTAAAGGTAGAGTCATTACCTTTAGAATCAACTCAAAGCAAGTGAGTCGCGAATAGTCTGGTACTCGTAGAGGTATTCTGTATGGGTAGATTAGAGAGAGGGAAGAGAGAAGATAAAAGAACTCATGAGGAAGGCATATAGAAGGGAAATGTCCAAGGACAACTATGTTGCCTATAGAGAATGGAAAATTAAAGAATAAGTAGTGAAACATATTCTTACCACTGGGTGTATATGTACATGTATATTAATAGATAGGACTGGTACATCCAATGGGTTAGGCGCAAGAGAATAATCTTGCTGCTATGTTCCGCCCAGTAGGGTGAGTAAAGTTTACCAGAGTTTTGCTCTGTGAAAGAAAACATAGAATACAAATGCTATCAGGCTGGAGAAGAAGTGTAGCGCGTCACTATCACTCTCGTTTTGGGCGAAATTAACAGAATAAAGAAGTCAAAGATCGACATATACCTTAATACGGGTGTGTATAAGGCAGTACCGGGAGGGGATCCATCTGTCGAGGCACCTACGAAAACGGGTACGTTTTCTCAATCGCGGTGTGCTGTGGAGAGAAGACATAAGTATATGCGCGCGTATTAGCAATACGAGCAATTTACGAAGAGGTTGTAAAAAGGAAAAGAACAAGGTGAACGGATAAACACGGTCATTGCCGGTTTAGTTGTCAGAGGCGGTTGAGCCCAGGTCGTGTAAGTTCTTAGGGAGAATGCGAAGGATTAACGTGGAAATCATAAAATACAAACGGAAAAGGAAAGGGGAAAGGATGAATTCGGTCATTGCCGGTTTCGTTGTCAAAGGCGCTTACGCCTAGGTCGTGTAAGTTTTTCAGACCAACAGAGAAGGAGATTCGATTATCATGGGGAGAGTGTAACAACTTACCGGTAGTGCGGTATCCCTCCTCTGTTGTTTCCCGGTCGCCGTCTTTCGTGAACGGACACGTGTCCGGAAGGGAGGTGGCTATTTAAAGAATTTAAAAATAGAAGACGCCAATAGCGTGCTGCCAAAACAGAGCCGCCATCTTAAAGAGGGGAGTCGATAGGGCGAGATGCTTAGTACTCGAGTGTTAGTGTGAATATTGGACACATGGTAGTGTACCGAAATATCATGCCTGATGAAAGAAGATATGAACAAGTATCGTGGCCGATTATGAGGAATATTTCAGCCTCAATAGTGGTCAAAATAAAGTAACGTTATAGGGACCACAGTATTATCTCATTCAAGAAGCTAATGTGGTTGCCAACAGCTGGAGTGACCCGGTGCCCATCCTTATTGTGATGGTGATAGAAAAACAAAGTTTTAGACGTCTATTTAGGAAACTTACCGTTTCCTCCCGGGAGACCGATAGTATCGGGAATTGGGGGTCCCACCGAAAGAATCGCAGAATATGTGGATCTTTTCTTGGGACCTCTAGTCAAGAACCTACCATCTTATATACAGGACTCCAAACACATACTAAGCATCATGTCAGACATGGAGTGGCAACGAGACACCATACTAGTAACCATGGATGTGGTGTCTTTATACACCAGTATTAATCCTGAATTGGGCATATCAGCCATTACCAAACTATTATCCAACAGACCGGCCTCACTCTGGGCACATACAAACATGCTACTACACATGATGACTATCATTCTAGAGAACAACTTCTTTATCTTTGATCGTAAGTGGTATCGACAGAAAAAGGGAGTAGACATGGGCTCCAAGTTTTCACCCTCCTTTGCTAATCTCTTCATGGGGGCTTTGGAGGCAGATTTGATTTGGGGCAACAAAGGAATGAAATACGTCGACTCCATAGTCTTTTGGGGACGATACATCGACGATTGTTTTCTTTTATGGTCAGGTTCTGAGGAACTACTTTTTTCCTTCTTTGAACATCTTAACAATAATACGTGGGAAATTAGCTTTACCATGCGACATAGCCTCACAAATATGGAGTTTCTAGACCTTGAATTTTATGTGAAGGACAACCTACTACACTCCAAATTGTTCAGGAAACCCACCTCCTGTAACTCTATACTCCACGCTTCTAGTTTCCACCCTGAGCACCAGTTACGGTCCATCCCATATGGAGAATTTCTAAGAGCAAAACGTAACTGTAGCGAATCCACTGAATTTGAAAATTGCATTTCCAACATGAAAGACAGATTTCGAAAGAGAGGATACTCTAATGCATCCCTCAAGAAAGCAGAACTAAAGACCAGAATCATCCCGAGACCAGATTGTCTAAAGACACGCACAGAGACAGAATCCTCCGACCAGCACATTAGACTAATAACGGAATTTAACGCACTCAACCACACCACTAGAAAGAGTTTTAATAAACATTGGAAACTCTTAACAGAGGATCCTGCACTTAAAGAATTTCTTCCAGACAGACCTTCTATCACATACAGAAAAGGCTTCACTCTGAGAAACAAACTGAGCCCTACAGTTCCCCGTAACACTACAGCTCGGGACTAGCTGACCACACAAAGCCTAGGATTTCACAAATGTGGTTTTTGTTCCATGTGTATTTGGGGTAAACATGGCACCAAAACATTCAGGGGTCCGGAAGGCACAATTTATAAAATCAAACACAACATCACTTGCCTAACGAAATTCGTTGTTTACATAATCGAATGCCAATGCGGCAAGATTTATGTAGGCAGCACAATCAGGGCTCTTAAGGAAAGAATTGCAGAACATATGAGCGCCATTCAAAAAAGAGATCCCAGGTACCCAGTAGCCTTACACATAGCTGAATGTCAACCATTGGAGGATGACATCAAAGTGCGTGTCTTTGGGATTGATATGATCCCCCTCAATATCAGAGGGGGCAACCGAGAATTGACACTCAGACGTAGAGAAGCAACATGGATCATGCGCTTACAAAGCGTGGAACATGGGCTGAACTACGACCCTGAGCTTCAATATTTCTTGGGTGACTAAAAGTCACCCCTTGGGATCCACTTATTGAGACATTTACTCTGTAACCCTAACAAGAACTACTCACCGATTAGCATCACCATATGTTGACAACTTTACTGATAACTATGCCTTTTGAATGAAGATTAAGCCCAAATGGTATATATGTCATATGCATACCTTATGATAATCTGTATTGTTTTACATGTTACTTGTTTAATGACATACTGTATTGTTTTACATGTTACGTATTTAGTGGTCTCTTACATGTGATAAGCTACACCAATTGCTATATGTTACAGAATGAAGTACTGTTGACCACAGGATGAACAAAGTCACAAACATGTTGGGTGAAACGGCACTCTCACCTCCTAAATAGACGTCTAAAACTTTGTTTTTCTATCACCATCACAATAAGGATGGGCACCGGGTCACTCCAGCTGTTGGCAACCACATTAGCTTCTTGAATGAGATAATACTGTGGTCCCTATAACGTTACTTTATTTTGACCACTATTGAGGCTGAAATATTCCTCATAATCGGCCACGATACTTGTTCATATCTTCTTTCATCAGGCATGATATTTCGGTACACTACCATGTGTCCAATATTCACACTAACACTCGAGTACTAAGCATCTCGCCCTATCGACTCCCCTCTTTAAGATGGCGGCTCTGTTTTGACAGCACGCTATTGACGTCTTCTATTTTTAAATTCATTAAATAGCCACCTCCCTTCCGGTCACGTGTCCGTTCACGAAAGACGGCGACCGGGAAACAACAGAGGAGGGATACCGCACTACCGGTAAGTTGTTACACTCTCCCCATGATAATCGAATCTCCTTCTCTGTTGGTCTGAAAAACTTACACGACCTAGGCGTAAGCGCCTTTGACAACGAAACCGGCAATGACCGAATTCATCCTTCCCCTTTCCTTTTCCGTTTGTATTTTATGATTTCCACGTTAATCCTTCGCATTCTCCCTAAGAACTTACACGACCTGGGCTCAACCGCCTCTGACAACTAAACCGGCAATGACCGTGTTTATCCGTTCACCTTGTTCTTTTCCTTTTTACAACCTCTTCGTAAATTGCTCGTATTGCTAATACGCGCGCATATACTTATGTCTTCTCTCCACAGCACACCGCGATTGAGAAAACGTACCCGTTTTCGTAGGTGCCTCGACAGACGGATCCCCTCCCGGTACTGCCTTATACACACCCGTATTAAGGTATATGTCGATCTTTGACTTCTTTATTCTGTTAATTTCGCCCAAAACGAGAGTGATAGTGACGCGCTACACTTCTTCTCCAGCCTGATAGCATTTGTATTCTATGTTTTCTTTCACAGAGCAAAACTCTGGTAAACTTTACTCACCCTACTGGGCGGAACATAGCAACAAGATTATTCTCTTGCGCCTAACCCATTGGATGTACCAGTCCTATCTATTAATATACATGTACATATACACCCAGTGGTAAGAATATGTTTCACTACTTCTTCTTTAATTTTCCATTCTCTATAGGCAACATAGTTGTCCTCGGACATTTCCCCTTCTATATGCCTTCCTCATGAGTTCTTTTATCTTCTCTCTTCCATCTCTCTAATCTACCCATACAGAATACCTCTACGAGTACCAGACTATTCGCGACTCACTTGCTTTGAGTTGATTCTAAAGGTAATGACTCTACCTTTAAGAGAGAAAGGAAATTCCCTTACCTCACTTCGGAAACAACCGATCTTTTAAACCGCCCACTTCGCTCACACGCCGCCTTTTGAACTTATCACCATTATTTTCGAACACTAGTTGCACTTGAGACAGCTCACACTTGCATGTTATGTCACTTACGTCTGCAATCTTCATAGTGCAGGATCACCGTGTACGAGCTAACACTTGTCACATACACAATATGGAACCATTACCTCACATCACTTCCAGTGCACCACCACTCGAGGACAACCACTCACATCCTTGCAGTGGTACACCCCAAATATGATTTACGTCATCACTAAACACACCCACAACGTGTGAAAGGAAACGCACGTCACAACTGCATGTGTGATGCACCCTTGTCACCAAATGCAGTATGTTTAAGTGATAAGACGCATAACTGAATATGCATACGTTATTTTTTGTATCACCAGCCCTGAAGAGTCGTGTTGACTCATCTGTACACGACGAAACACGTGTCGGCTTACTGTGACTGTTCTTCAAGTCTGGATACATTAAATCGTCATCTTGCTGTGACAAGAAAAACACGAAAGAATCTGCTTCTATTTACTGTATCACATTTGTCATTGTACTAAGTTTTGCTACCCTATTGTAGTTGCGAGAGCACAGCTGTGTATTGTTGCTAAGTCTTTGACTTTTTTAGACGGTTAAGGGTGTTTTCCGTCTGCTATTCACGCACTACTTTTCGACTTACTTACACTACACGCTGTAACGTATTAATTGAGGCAGAGCGCCCTTAGTATCTGATTTCTCTTAAAACCCCAATTGCAGATTTCATTATTGTATCAGATTGGGTGCCTCCACGTTACCACTTACACTTCTTTTTACACACACTTCTCATACTTGTCCAGTACACCATGGACAGAGAAAAAGCAGCGGCAGATCTCTTTGAGAATCTGGCCAAAGGCATGCCCACACACCAGGCATCGGCCACGGCAGGTCCTGCACGTATAGAAGGTTTAAGAGATAAGTTCATCAAACTTGAGAAACTCAAAAAGCAGGAGAGCTCTCGTTGGTGGGATGGAGCAACCCTGAAACACTACCTGAGACTCAAACTAGTTCCTAGAGGACTGCGGTCCCATATTTTCCCAACTTATGACGATCTAGACCTAGATCTCATGACCAAATGGGAAGATTCGCTCAACCAGAATTCCATTACACTTATGGATATTCTCATTGAGAGTGCTGACCGTAAAACCACCAAATTAAATTTAGAAATCTCCATTGTAGAACAGGAGATCAAAGATTTAAACAAACCTGAAGCCACCGTCAAGAACTACACTATACTTGATGAGATTCTTCTTAAACACCAAGCCGAAATCAAGAATAGAAAAGCACGTCAGATCAAGAGAGATGAGGCAGACTATAAGAATGGCAGAATTTACACTTTCGATCGGAAATATGATTCTCTGATCCCTAAGCCCAAAACAAGCTCACAGACAGGTAGATCTACTACCACCAGTTCTGTCAATTCCAGCACCACCTCACTGAGCTCTACTGGACTCAGCGATATTGAGAATGAAATTCTAGCCAATACAGAGGCCCATAGCTCAACCTTTTTTTTAGAAATGAAACGAGTCAGGAAGGGCAACAGGACACAACCACCAAGGGTCGCTGCAGACCCAAACCCCATAGGGGCAAACGTAGGAACAAGCGAAGATTATCGTAGGAAACTGAGATCAGGGACACAGAGGAACTAACCACACCAGTTGATACAGTACAAGTTATCAACCTTTCTTCATATCCTCTGACACCGGACATGATCTCCCTACTTAGTAGAGGCCTGAATTTCAATCCCTATGCCACTGGTGACATGTGCCAAACTAAGATTGATATTTTCAAGTTCATACGCAATCTTAAACTCAAAAAACATTTTGCTGGACAACAGGACACTCAGAGACAATCTAGACACATTCCGAATGTTTTTGATGATGTTTCTTTGACCATTAAAGATGTGCAATCTACACACCTGCTTCTTTCTTTAACAGATAGGGAAGATAGTCCCCTTGAAATGGAAAGACTACTTGAGGAGCTTGATGTTGAAACTGGTTACAGCATAGCGAGTGGTTTGAAAAATAAATCCAAATGGACCCCCACGTTATCAGGGGGCAATGTGATTGACAACTTTCATAGACATGTACTTGAAGATTTAAATAGAACTAACACCAAGAACTTAAATACCAAGTTTAAATACAAGGACAATTTGACTAAAGGGGAACGGTTAGCACTTTCCACTTTAAGCAACAACCCCAACATCATCATCAGGGAGGCAGACAAAGGGGGCAATGTGGTGGTCATGGATCTGGCTGACTACAACACCGAGATCCTTGGCCAACTCAATGATGACTCATGTTATGAGTTACTCACTCATAACCCCATAGGTCCTCTAACACTTCTACTTAATGGACTTCTACTCAACTGGAAACAATCTGGTCTTCTGGATGACAATGAGTACCTTTACCTTAAAGTCTTCAGACCCACGTATCCTTGGCTGTACACCCTGCCGAAAGTCCACAAGAACTTACCGTTTCCTCCAGGGAGACCGATAGTATCGGGAATTGGGGGTCCCACCGAAAGAATCGCAGAATATGTGGATCTTTTCCTGGGACCTCTAGTCAAGAACCTACCATCTTATATACAGGACTCCAAACACATACTAAGCATCATGTCAGACATGGAGTGGCAACGAGACACCATACTAGTAACCATGGATGTGGTGTCTTTATACATCAGTATTAATCCTGAATTGGGCATATCAGCCATTACCAAACTATTATCCAACAGACCGGCCTCACTCTGGGCACATACAAACATGCTACTACACATGATGACTATCATTCTAGAGAACAACTTCTTTATCTTTGATCGTAAGTGGTATCGACAGAAAAAGGGAGTAGCCATGGGCTCCAAGTTTTCACCCTCCTTTGCTAATCTCTTCATGGGGGCTTTGGAGGCAGATTTGATTTGGGGCAACAAAGGAATGAAATACGTCGACTCCATAGTCTTTTGGGGACGATACATCGACGATTGTTTTCTTTTATGGTCAGGTTCTGAGGAACTACTTTTTTCCTTCTTTGAACATCTTAACAATAATACGTGGGAAATTAGCTTTACCATGCGACATAGCCTCACAAATATGGACTTTCTAGACCTTGAATTTTATGTGAAGGACAACCTACTACACTCCAAATTGTTCAGGAAACCCACCTCCTGTAACTACATACTCCACGCTTCTAGTTTCCACCCTGAGCACCAGTTACGGTCCATCCCATATGGAGAATTTCTAAGAGCAAAACGTAACTGTAGCGAATCCACTGAATTTGAAAATTGCATTTCCAACATGAAAGACAGATTTCGAAAGAGAGGATACTCTAATGCATCCCTCAAGAAAGCAGAACTAAAGACCAGAATCATCCAGAGACCAGATTGTCTAAAGACACGCACGGAGACAGAATCCTCCGACCAGCACATTAGACTAATAACGGAATTTAACGCACTCAACCACACCACTAGAAAGAGTTTTAATAAACATTGGAAACTCTTAACAGAGGATCCTGTACTTAAAGAATTTCTTCCAGACAGACCTTCTATCACATACAGAAAAGGCTTCACTCTGAGAAACAAACTGAGCCCTAAAGTTCCCCCTAACACTGCAGCTCGGGACTGGCTGACCACACGAAGCCTAGGATTCCACAAATGTGGTTTTTGTTCCATGTGTATTTGGGGTAAACATGGCACCAAAACATTCAAGGGTCCGGAAGGCACAAGTTATAAAATCAAACACAACATCACTTGCCTAACGAAATTCGTTGTTTACATAATCGAATGCCAATGCGGCAAGATTTATGTAGGCAGCACAATCAGGGCTCTTAAGGAAAGAATTGCAGAACATATGAGAGCCATTCAAAAAAGAGATCCTAGGTACCCAGTAGCCTTACACATAGCTGAATGTCAACCATTGGAGGATGACATCAAAGTGCGTGTCTTTGGGATTGATATGATCCCCCTCAATATCAGAGGGGGCAACCGAGAATTGACACTCAGACGTAGAGAAGCAACATGGATCATGCGCTTACAAAGCGTGGAACATGGGCTGAACTACGACCCTGAGCTTCAATATTTCCTGGGTGACTAAAAGTCACCCCTTGGGATCCACTTATTGAGACATTTACTCTGTAACCCTAACAAGAACTACTCACCGATTAACATCACCATATGTTGACAACTTTACTGATAACTATGCCTTTTGAATGAAGATTAAGCCCAAATGGTATATATGTCATATGCATACCTTATGATAATCTGTATTGTTTTACATGTTACTTGTTTAATGACATACTGTATTGTTTTACATGTTACGTATTTAGTGGTCTCTTACATGTGATAAGCTACACCAATTGCTATATGTTACAGAATGAAGTACTGTTGACCACAGGATGAACAAAGTCACAAACATGTTGGGTGAAACGGCACTCTCACCTCCTAAATAGACGTCTAAAACTTTGTTTTTCTATCACCATCACAATAAGGATGGGCACCGGGTCACTCCAGCTGTTGGCAACCACATTAGCTTCTTGAATGAGATAATACTGTGGTCCCTATAACGTTACTTTATTTTGACCACTATTGACGCTGAAATATTCCTCATAATCGGCCACGATACTTGTTCATATCTTCTTTCATCAGGCATGATATTTCGGTACACTACCATGTGTCCAATATTCACACGAACACTCGAGTACTAAGCATCTCGCCCTATCGACTCCCCTCTTTAAGATGGCGGCTCTGTTTTGACAGCACGCTATTGATGTCTTCTATTTTTAAATTCATTAAATAGCCACCTCCCTTCCGGTCACGTGTCCGTTCACGAAAGACGGCGACCGGGAAACAACAGAGGAGGGATACTGCACTACCGGTAAGTTGTTACACTCTCCCCATGATAATCGAATCTCCTTCTCTGTTGGTCTGAAAAATGTACACGGCCTAGGCGTAAGCGCCTTTGACAACGAAACCGGCAATGACCGAATTCATCCTTTCCCCTTTCCTTTTCCGTTTGTATTTTATGATTTCCACGTTAATCCTTCGCATTCTCCCTAAGAACTTACACGACCTGGGCTCAACCGCCTCTGACAACTAAACCGTCAATGACCGTGTTTATCCGTTCACCTTGTTCTTTTCCTTTTTACAAACTCTTCGTAAATTGCTCGTATTGCTAATACGCGCGCATATACTTATGTCTTCTCTCCACAGCACACCGCGATTGAGAAAACGTACCCGTTTTCGTAGGTGCCTCGACAGATGGATCCCCTCCCGGTACTGCCTTATACACACCCGTATTAAGGTATATGTCGATCTTTGACTTCTTTATTCTGTTAATTTCGCCCAAAATGAGAGTGATAGTGACGCGCTACACTTCTTCTGCAGCCTGATAGCATTTGTATTCTATGTTTTCTTTCACAGAGCAAAACTCTGGTAAACTTTACTCACCCTACTGGGCGGAACATAGCAGCAAGATTATTCTCTTGCGCCTAACCCATTGGATGTACCAGTCCTATCTATTAATATACATGTACATATACACCCAGTGGTAAAAATATGTTTCACTACTTCTTCTTTAATTTTCCATTCTCTATAGGCAACATAGTTGTCCTCGGACATTTCCCCTTCTATATGCCTTCCTCATGAGTTCTTTTATCTTCTCACTTCCCTCTCTCTAATCTACCCATACAGAATACCTCTACGAGTACCAGACTATTCGCGACTCACTTGCTTTGAGTTGATTCTAAAGGTGATGACTCTACCTTTAAGAGAGAAAGGAATTTCCCTTACCTCACTTCGGACACAACCGATCTTTTAAACCGCCCACTTCGCTCACACGCCCCCTTTTAAACTTATCACCATTATTTTCGAACACTAGTTGCACTTGAGACAGCTCACACTTGCATGTTATGTCACTTACGTCTGCAATCTTCATAGTGCAGGATCACCGTGTACGAGCTAACACTTGTCACATACACAATATGGAACCATTACCTCACATCACTTCCAGTGCACCACCACTCGAGGACAACCACTCACATCCTTGCAGTGGTACACCCCAAATATGATTTACGTCATCACTAAACACACCCACAACGTGTGAAAGGAAACGCACGTCACAACTGCATGTGTGATGCACCCTTGTCACCAAATGCAGTATGTTTAAGTGATAAGACGCATAACTGAATATGCATACGTTATTTTTTGTATCACCAGCCCTGAAGAGTCGTGTTGACTCATCTGTACACGACGAAACACGTGTCGGCTTACTGTGACTGTTCTTCAAGTCTGGATACATTAAATCGTCATCTTGCTGTGACAAGAAAAACACTAAAGAATCTGCTTCTATTTACTGTATCACATTTGTCATTGTACTAAGTTTTGCTACCCTATTGTAGTTGCGAGAGCACAGCTGTGTATTGTTGCTAAGTCTTTGACTTTTTTAGGCGGTTAAGGGTGTTTTCCGTCTGCTCTTCACGCACTACTTTTCGACTTACTTACACTACACACTGTAACGTATTAATTGAGGCAGAGCGCCCTTAGTATCTGATTTCTCTTAAAACCCCAATTGCAGATTTCAAATGTAGTGCACACAAAGCGGTGGTAGATGAGGTAGGACAGGGCAACGCATTTGCAGATCAGACAGCTAAGGAGACAGCTAGGACGAAACTCCCTTGAATGTTCATGGCAGGACAGGCTAGGCAGGTACCTGACGTTGACATGCTTGCGAATACTGTGCAAAGTGTGCAGAACATACAAGAAAAGGCGACTGAGGATGAGTTGAGGACATGGAAAGACGGTGGGGGCCGGTTGGATGAGAATGAGTGTTGGATAGACGTGTCAGAAAAAAGATGATGGTTACTCCCGGATGCATATGTCTTCCCAGTGGTGACAATGGCACATGGGCCAGCTCACATTAGTGCCAAAGGTATTTGTAAATTACTAGACCCAGTGTGGAACAACAAGAACATTTCCAAGACGGCCACCTATTTAGTGCAGCAGTGCATGGTTTGTTTGAGACATAATCCTGGAAAGGGAACACCTGTCCCGGTTGGAAATGTTGCCCCTCCTTCTTTCCCTTTTGAAGTGATCCAAATGGATTATATTGAAATGGAAAGAGTGAATAACCTCAAATATGTCTTGGTGGTGGTGTGCTCTTTTAGCAGGTGGGTGGAGGCTTTCCCGACTAAGGATTGTACAGCTAGCTCAACGGCCAAAATGTTGATAAAGGAGTACTTTTCTCGCTACGGATTGCCTCGGGTGATCTGGAGCGACAACGGCACATCCTTTAATGCTAAATTGATGGAACTGATATGTAAGGGATTACAGATCAAGTTAAAATTCCATGCAGCACGACACCCCCAAGCTGCTGGTCTGGTAGAGAGGTTTAATGGCACACTAAAATTGAAAATGGCCTAGATACAAGAGAGTACAGGGTTACGTTGGCCGGATGCACTTCCCCTGGCTTTACTTTCCACTAGAGTGACAGTTAACTCCACGACAGGGGTCTCCTCCCATGAAGTTATTTTTGGGCGCCCGGCGAACGTGTGGGGTGTCCCTAGACCAAAATGTTTTTCAGAAATAGAATACCCTTTGTTGACAGATTACCTGCATGCCTTGACTAAAGATCTCCGTTCTATTCATCAGCAGGTAGCAGACACCCTGAAGCCACGGCCGGAGGGGGAAGGACACACCATACAACCTGGGGACTGGGTTGTCGTCAAGAAATACCAGCGGAAGTCTTGCCTGGATCCGAGGTGGTCGGAGCCTAGACAGGTGCTCCTCACCACCCGCACCGCACTCCGGATACAAGGTCGTAAGGCATGGACCCATGCCTCTCATGTGAAGCGAGTCCCGCTGCCACTGCCGTATGACGAATGGGTGAGAAAAGGCATCGCTGATGACGAAAGTGAGAAAATCCCTCAATATATACCCTTCTCGGATGCTTTGTTGAGGGGTGAGGGACTGGATCAGAAAGAAAAGAGGCCAACTCAGACTGCTGGTGGTGAGACCTCTCCTGATCGCAGAAAGCAAACATCAGCGGATAAGTCCCCTGCCATTGAGCCCCCCATTCTGTTCACAGATCCAGAGGTGCGAGGGAGCACTCGTTATAATCTGCGGCCCAGAAAAGGAAGAAAGGAGAACTGAGCATTGAAAGAAGGGCTGAGATAGGGATCTAGGAGCGAACTGTGTTGCAAGATAGTTAAGTGTGAGGGACGGACTGCTGTAAGAGCCCTGGTACACTGTCGAGACATTGTCAGATGGGACACTAGGGCCACGCCTGGGCCCAGATTAAGTGCTCCTCTCAGTTGTAAAAGCTGTGCGACTGCGTCGTGGGATTAGGGAATGAACAATAGAAGCCTGTCTGTGAGGCTTTAACGGACACATGGAGAAGATCCCTTCTGAGGGTGAAGAACCCCCTTGGCCGGCTTCGGTGTGCCTGAGACTGTTTAATTTTTAGTTTAGTTTTGGACTTTTAGCTAGTGAATATGTACCCTTTTGGCCGTCCTATTCCAGAGGAGGAGCAGCCTTTTGCAGCTCCTCGTAGAATAGACCCGGACTCTCCATGGTTAGCTTTACCTCGAAAGGGGAAAATTGTGGTCATCATGATATTAGTCATTGCCTTTTCATTAATTCTTGGGATACTGTTTTTTCTAGACAAAGCCTACCCTGCCCATGTGTTTATTCCAACAACTCCTGCTCCTCCTGAGCACAATATGGTAACAGTTGAATATGGTGAACAATGTTTACGAAAAGGTTATAAAGATAATGTTTTTATCAAGACTCTACATCATGCTCATGCTGTGTACAATGTGACAGATTGTTGGGTCTGTGGGTTGTTACCTTCTGCAGCTTACAAGAAGGATAGATTACTGGCTCTTCCCCTAACGCCTATAAATAGTTGTGTGGGATGGTACACTTTAATTGGTATGGTGAAATTCTTCCAACAACCTGATTTTCTAAATCCTAGGCTACCCAGTAGTGGCTCTACTTTGACTATGCGCGTGCGCCCCATGCCCACCTCCTCTCTTGGACAGTTGTTTACTGACGGACGTTTTGATCAGACATTCCTGGATACATGTGCGAAGAAAGTGGAACGGTTTGTGACTCCTAATGATACTGACAAAGTTAGGGAGAGTTTCCTACAGTTAAATTCCTCTTTGGCCTACAGACACCCCCCTGCGACTAATAGTAGTAGTCGTTCTTTGGTACCCCTGGCAGTCGTTGGACCCTCACCATTTTTCTGCATCATGGGGAGGGGCCCTATAAAGGTAGGGAATAGCTCCTGTAATGTGACAGCGTCAATTTGTTTGCTTTTCAGCCCCTCTCTGGTCACCCCCCCAAATATTTACTTTGTCTGTGGAGAAAAATGGATATCTGTGGTTGCCTGAGGGTTGGGGTGGGGTCTGTTACCTGGCTTACCTACTTCCCCCTGTCTATGTAGCACCCTCAGACTATCATAAGGCTCATCGCCAGTTTGCTATAATGCCTGGATAGCGAAAAACGAGGGCACTCCAAGTTGAAGATGTAGACCAGACTGATACTTCTCTGCAACAATGGACAGATTTTTCTAAGGGTTTACTGCCGTTTTGGGGGCCCATATTCAATAGTAGGGCAATTAGGAGACTGTCCAGGGTAATGGAGAAAGTAGTAAATACTGAGGCGGACATTGCAACTGATATGTCAGTTGAGATGCAGGCTATGAGATTATTTACGATCCAACAAACTCTTATCTATAATGTTCGCAGGCTCTGGAGACGCTGAGGCCTGGCTCGGTGGCCTTGGGTAGAGATAACCAAATGTTGCTATTGCAGGTGCAGATGCCTCTTGTATGAGGCTATTGTTCACCCTTTCTTGGGTCCAGTACTTTTCCAGTATGGGCGTGTTTTACTCTGCTGTACCATGTTATAATGTATTGCTGTGGTGGAATGAGTCAGTCCTCTCGGCGCACTCTTAGGGGTGAGGTCGGACAGGGCCCTCTCATATGGGAGTTTGTGGCCTAATAAAATACTTTGTTATTTCTTCTCCACTGTCCGGCTGACTTCTTACTTGGTAATTATAGGTGAGTGCGGTAAGTCACTCGGGTGGATTTGAGCCACACTTATCACCATCTATTGTAGCAATCAAACAATTCTTCTAATATTTTGCTGTGCATGGAACCACTCCACATTGACAATAATAAACCAGTCTAGGGTAACCTTTTTATATATGTGAATTTCAGCTAGAGCAGTGTATAACAACAAACATTCCAATAACTGTCTTAGTAAGTAGACCAATTGTAACCCCCAACATGCCCCCCACTCTCCCAGTGCACTTCATGGCAATTTTAATTATCACGGCGCCAGGCATTAACACTAATGTTTTTAGTTGCTGTTGGGGTGAATGTATGACATTGTTCTACATTCTGTCCATCAACTGTGTTTTTTGCAATTTTTACCCCGAGTGTGCTGGGTATACTCAGACGTGAGTCCCAGGCTCTCCACACCACTGGAGTCAAGCTATCCAGGCTGATGAAGGCTGATAGCCAGAAACTAGTCCTTGGATGCTTGATTTCGGTCTGGGAAAGACATGGCTTGGTAGTTCGGACTGGACTGTTCCCATGAGGCACAGGGTCAGAGCTGATTTGCATATAGCCAGTGTCTAACCCAGGGTGGTGTGGAGTGCAAAAAAACAATGGATTTAGGCCCAGATCCTTGTACTGGGGTGAATGTATGACATTGTTCTACATTCTGTCCATCAACTGTGTTTTTTGCAATTTTCACCCCGAGTGTGCTGGGTATACTCAGACGTGAGTCCCAGGCTCTCCACACCACTGGAGTCAAGCTATCCAGGCTGATGAAGGCTGATAGCCAGAAATCGGTCCTTGGATGCTTGATTCCGGTCTGGGAAAGACATGGCTTGGTAGTTTGGACTGGACTGTTCCCATGAGGCACAGGGTCAGAGCTGATTTGCATATAGCCAGTGTCTAGCCCAGGGTGGTGTGGAGTGCAAAAAAACGATGGATTTAGGCCCAGATCCTTGTACTGGGGTGAATGTTTGACATTGTTCTACATTCTGTCCATCAACTGTGTTTTTTGCAGTTAGCATCCAATGAGTCATGTGTGACATTTAGTATAGTATTCTTGGTGTATCTAATGTGTACCAATACCGGGCTCCTTTGTTCCACCCACAGTATTAATTTGCTGTCTATCTTTATGTAAATGTATCGGTATCTATTGCTTTGAATTCCTCCATCATGACGTTCCATTCAAGCAAAATAGGTTTTTTACGTAGGCCATGTTTTTCTTCTCTTTGTAATTCTATGCCTTCAGGTCTACCCCATCTAATTACCTCATTAAACCAGTCCATGATTGTTGGCGACTTTCGTGCTTTCCATCGTGCTGTTATAGTTCTCTTAGCTAATATCAACAACAGTTTAATGAATCGGGCCGTGGGGTTTCCGCTCTTAGTTTTATTATGCATACCCAATAGACAGCATTCTAACATATCTTTTCTTGTCCCAGGTGCTATTGTATTTACGATTGTATGTATTGTGGAGCAGTACTTTATTAGTCTTGGACATGCCTATAACATGTGAAGTAGTGTGGCATTCAGCTCCTGACAGCGGGGGCACATATCTGTCCCATCCGCAAACATTACATTTAATCTCTGAGGAGATAAATTGGCCCAGTGTAAAATTATTAGTTGAATACATTTAAACTTTGGGTTTCAGGACACCTTTCTGGGATGTTCAAGTATGGTTTTCCACTCCTTATCCATGAGTGCCTTCCCCACATCAGTACTCCATTTCTCTCTAAGTTTATGTAGAGATGTTGCTGTGTGTGTTTTAATACCATGAGCTAACCATTTCGTTAGATGTCCTCCATTCCCCAGCAAATATTGCATGTGCACCAACACATGCATTGGGGGTGCAGTCCCAGTTGGTGCCCAAGTATCGCGAACAAATCGCAGTATATGTGCATGTGTCAGGAATAGCGCATTGGATACTCCCTGCTCTCTCACAAAGGTATCATGGTCTAGTACTGTGCCATTTATAAATAGCATTCCTAATGTATCCACCCCTGCTTCCAACCAGATCGAAATACGTCTTAGTGTTACAACCTCCTGCTGTAGGGGAATACCCAACAGAGGTATATTGGGGGTGTACGAAATCTGTTGTTTGGTATATCGGAGCGCCTTTCTTCAGTACAATAATGCCACTTTCAGTAGTGAGGGTGTGTCTGCTGGTATCTTACTATTTGGCAGGAGAAGTGTATGTAGCTCGCCCCGACTCCACTCCCTTTGCGGCATGCCTATTTCTTGCAAGTTTCGCTTGCAAGCCAGTACGCCATCCACTATAGCTGGCAGGCATAGAAATATGTCTTAAAGTCTGGTACTCACATTCCTCCGCTCTTAGTTACTAGTTAAAGCTTGGACAACCCTATTCCACGTCTTCCGGGACCCCAGATCAACTCTACCAGCAAGGAGTCCAGTATTTTAAAGATTTGCATGGGGAGTAGTATAGGTATGTTAGTGAAATAATATAGTAGTCTGGGGAGCATCACCGTTTTGGTGATTGTTATCCTACCCGCCACTGATAGAGGTAGTGATGTCCAGAACCTGATTTGCGATCTTAGTGTATTAATTGTACGGGTTATATTGCCACCTACCATGTTCTCTAATTCCCTATATATCTGAATATCCAGATATTTTAACGCTTCTGCTGCTGTTTGTAATATCCATGGGTCAAAATGCAGTGGGTCCTGCAGCTCACGGTCTGTGAATGAATATGCGTAAGATTTGGTGCCATTGATAGATAGACCTGACAAGGATTGGAATTTCAGGAATATATCAGAGAGAGGTGTGTGATCTTTTCTGAGATCCTCTAGGAACAATTTAATGTCATCAGCGTAGGCCAAAACAATAAGTATTTCATTTCCTGTGTGTATTCCGTGCTGTGCCGCCAGTGTGTGAAGTTTGACCAGTAATGGCGCAAGAGCTAAAATAAATATTAAGGGTGATAGCAGGAAACCCTGTCTCGTACCCCGTGCCACCACATATTGCGGTAGAATGTGGGTTCCTGTACGAGCCCGCGCAGTTGGATTAGTGTATAATAAGGTTATCCATTTTATGTCGTAGTCTGGAATGCCATATTTGGGAAAAGTACGAAATATATAGTTCCATTGCAGTGAGTCGAAATGCCTGTCTCAAATCTAGTGACACGCAGCCTTGTGTGTTTGTGTGCGACAATGCTTCTGTCATTAGTTGATGCAGTCCAAGTATATTTAGGGCTGTACTTCTGCCTGGTATGAATCCACATTGATCTGAATGAATTAGGAATGGTATAAATTGTTGTTGTCTGTTGGCCAAGAGTTTACTTAGGATCTTAAAATCTGTGTTCAGCAATGACAAAGGTCTATACCCTGCCATGTCTGTACTATTTCTACCTGGCTTCAACAGGGAAACTACTATTGCTTAAAGCATTGTGGTAAGCAGTATGCCAGATTCTATTGAAGCCAGATACATTCTGTTAAGATGCAGAGTCAGTATTGAGACATATGTGGCGTAAACCTCCACGGACATTCCATCAGACCCCAGGGTTTTATTTCTAGGGAGTACCTTGATCGCTGATTTAATTTCAGCCTCCGTTATAGGTTTGACCAGTTCTTCCCTATGCTTCTCTAATAGTTGTGGGAGGTGTAGTTCCTCAAAAATTGTTTCATAATCACTGTCAGATAACGCAGGGGGTGCAGCATATAGCATCTGATAGTACAATGTAAATGCTTCATTAATGTCCAGCTGAGTATTTACAGTTGCCTACTCTAGGCTGGTTATTGATAGCATAGGAGTCGTTGTCTGTGAATTTCTTATTATTCTTGCCAGAAGGGGCCCAGCTCTATCCGCCTCCATGTGTTGCTTTTGTGTATACCACCGATAATCCAGTAGTCGTAAGTCCGCTAATAGTTCTGCATATTTCGTGAATGTGCATCCTTACTTTTAGCATCTGTTTGTGCTTTCTTTTCCAGCGTGCCTAGTTCATTTTCTAATTCTGTGAGCTTGTCTATCAGGGTGGAGCGTTCCCCTATTCTTGTACTATTGTCAACCCCCTTATTACTGTCTTAAATGCATCCCACTCCACCTGTCACGAGCTAGCGGTGTTGGCATTTTCGGTAAAGTAATTGTCAATGGCTGTAGATAGTGTGCTATGGAATACAGAATCCTCCAATAGCTAGGGTTCTAATCGCCACGTAGGTATTGGAGTGGGTATTCTACCCCATGTTAGATTAACCTCCAATGGATTATGATCTGACAGGGTTTTTCCTAGGTATGTCTTATCTACCACATTAGGGAGTCATCTCTCTGAACAGAAAATCCTATCAATTTGTGTATGTAGCCCGTCTGGGGAGAGTAGAAAGAGTACTGCCTACTGTCCGGGTGCATCATTCACCAGGTATCTCCAATATTCCATCACAATGCCCAACTCCGTAGTGCCTCTGCTTGCTTTCTGCTACTTGTACCCTATAGAGGTGGGTGTGATCTGTACAAGCCTTCATCCATTATAGCGTTAAAGTCTCCCCCCAATACCCAGGGGTAATCGTCCCAGTCCGTCAACATCATAGACATTGATTCTAGAAAAACATTCTGATCTATATTGGGGGCATATACACTACTTATTACTATCTGTCGTCCATCCAGCCTACCAAGCAACAAAAAGTATCTACTGTGTGTGTCTATTTTTTGTTCAAGTAATTCACAGGAGACAACATTCCTTATCCAATTTGCCGCACCTCTTGCAAAAGCCGAATAAGAGGTGTGGAACAATTGCCCTCTCCATTTCTTCTGCATTTTACCTGCTTCCGTCTGCGTGAGGTGAGTTTCTTGAAGGAATGCAATGTTACCTTCCTACGGTTGAGTTGTGTTTAAGCCCTATGTCATTTGTGGATAGAACCTAGTCCCCGTATATTCAAGGACACACAGGTATATTTTTTATACAGTGCCATGCGTCTGATGTTGGTGTGATCCAATGTATGCGAGTAGCCTGCTATCGTGTGAAAACCACAAAAAAAAAACATGTGTCTGAGTTCATAATAAACTTCCCCAATCCAACTCTCAATAGTTGGTTCCCCCAAGCAACCAAAGAGGACCAAACAATTAACATTTGTATAACTGGTACACTAAGACATTTAAAACAAAGGGGGGGAGGGGGAAGTTACCACTTCACCCCGGCCATGCATCTCACACTTCTGAGCAATACCTTTCTACATCCCTGGCCGGAGTCCCACCAAATTGCAATAAAAACATGGGTGGCAGGTAAATAGTTACAAGTCAACATCTTCCATTGATATACTTATCTGTAGAAGACCATATCCCAGGAATATCAAGTACAGCAAACCAGCTTTAAAAATAGTTTGCAGTCTGTAGGGTCACCACGGGGAACAGTGTTAGGCTGCTCTCAGAGTCTGAGTGTTCCTCAGGGTCTTCTGAGGAGCCTACAGTTTCAGCAACGGAAGTCCCATCATTTTCTATCAATGCTACCACTGCCAGCAGGGCCTGAATCTGGCTCTCTGTAATTTGTTTCGGTGTGGGACCCTTTTCACAGAGAGCTCCCGCCTCCCTGTACCTGTCCACCTTGAGTTTGCCTCTGTTGCCTTGTTGTTATGTCTTCCTCTGGCTGTCTTGTCTTGATTTTTGCGAAGAGTGTGGACTTAATGTCACTTCAGCCTATTCCATGGCATCAGACTGGACTTACACGGTTGCGGCGGGCTATGAACGAATTTTCGATACTTAGAGTCGGGACACTACCAATTGGGTTATCAACTTGAACGCTATGGTGCTCTGCCGCTAGACCCGAATTTTCAATGGCTTTTTGCCGGTCTGCTCATGAGAGCGTGCCATTAATCATTTACGTTGCAAAACCAGTTTTACTTTGATTCCATTTGGTTGGATGCCAATTCACTTATGAGAGGTAAACTGACGCGACTCACATTTTCGAGTTACTATCTGTTCCCAAATCTGGACTACCACATCCAGGTCGTAGATGTTTTAAACCGTTCATACCATTTGATATCAGCGAACTCTGCTCACATCTCAGGAGAAGCCTTGAAAAAGTTGCGAATGGCGACGAAACACGTGTCGGCTGTAGCTGTATCTAATGTTGTAACCTAAGAACAACTGCAATGAAGAACAATTGCTGAACAGAATCCACTTCATGAATATTGCATTAACATTATTTTGCTGGTTGGGCTCAATCAGCTATTTATTTGTTTGTTGCTGTGCTCGGTCTATATTGATTAATATATTCGGAGAAGTCCGTAATGTATTAGGTGTTACTGTGGGTGGCACGGTATCAGACATAGAGCATGCTTTAGAAAAAGGCATTTACAAACTTCCTTGCAAACAAAGCGGAGGTGCTGGCTGTTCTGTTTGTTCCACTGCCACCATTCATTGATTCATCTTCTGGGGTATCAAAGAACAAAGATTTCTGATTATGGGAGATCTTCAATCTCGCCGGGAATAACATTGCATACTTCGAGTTGTGGGTTTGAAGTGTTTTTTTTTACATCTATGAACGTGTTTCTGGCTTTCTGGACAGCCATTGTGAAGTCTGGGTAAATGGAGATACATTTATTCTCAAACAGTAGCGGCACATTTTCCCTGGCTGCACGCAGTATTGTGTCTCTGTCCTTGTAATTTAACATTCTTGCAATAATCGGTCTGGGTGGTGCGCCAGGACGTGGGGTTCTGGGTGGCAACCTGTGTGCTCTTTCTACAGCGTACATTAGCAACAGTCCCTCTATTGCTACATGATCTTGCAGCCAAACTTCCACAAATTGTGTAGGGTTTGTCCCCTCGCTTCTTTCTGGAACCCCCAGTATCTGTATGTTGTTTCGGCAGAACCTACCTTCCGCATCGTCCAACTTCTCTTGTAAGTCTGTTAGCAGGTGGTGTACCTGTGCCATCTGAGAGGTAGTAGCCATCTGTTGAGGCACTAGGTCATCCAACATTATCTTATGATTTTTAACTTTATCTGCAAGTTTTTCATGGTCTGCCTTCAGTAGTGTTAGAGTAGTGGACAACGTACTAATCTGCGATTAAATAGCGGCTTGCGAGTCTCTTATTTCCTTCAATATTAAATCTAGTTTGTCACCTCCAGTTGATGTGGGCAATATCATATCTTGTTCTGAGCTTTGTGTTGGGTCCGTGTGTGGCGTGGCATCAATGTCTCCTGATGATGGGAGCTCAGTCTGCTTAGCCTTCGTTGTACCCATTGTTAAAGAAGAAGTAAGAAAACAATAGTAGGAGGTAGAGAATGTATGGTCAGTACCTGAGTCTTGCAATGGGTATCTGATTCCGCTCCAAGGATATGCTTTGGTAGCAAAGTGTGTCCACTTGGTTGTAAATCAAAATGGGGCGCTTACCCACTCCTCACCATGTGCAATATACGTTGGTGCTTATTGTTAAATAAACAATAGGTACTCACTGTTTAGTTTTGCATAACTCATAGAGCATTCACACTTCACCACAACACAGGGAGAAAGTGTTGTACTTAGCTTTTCCCAGTAAGTCTAGGCTAGGCTAGGGCCTTATTCAAAATTAGGATCTCTCTAGTACAATTCCACCTCATTCCCCTCAGTAGAACTGGAGGTTACTGGAGTGATATATCCATCTGCAGTATTTTGAAAGCCGTGCTAGGATCGTCAGTGGATACTCTCATGCACAGAAAACTCCCTCAGTTGGTTCCAGTTTTCCCCCCTGTATGCAGCGTACCTTCAACTTTAAGCCACATTCTCTTTGGAATTGTCCGATTTGACTGCGTGTAACCAAGTACAGGCACTTGACCAGGGAGCTGCGTATAGCGTGCGGTGTATTCCACAATAGAGCGCATTGAATTTAGGCTGTGATACTCACAGCAGCAGGAGGCAGTGGGGTGTCGGGGGTCCAGTCTTCACATCCGAGGGCATAGGTATTCGCTCGTGTGGCTGCCAGGAAAAGCACCTCCCCTGCTCACCTGGCTTTCACGGCGGTAAATGTGTCCCCATCAGCCGACGCAGCTACCACCCTTGATCGCCTCGAAGTGCGCTTGTTCTCCGCCTCATCACCTCTGTTCATGCTTCTCATCGGAGGGACCAAACACTTTTCGGGTAATTCACCCCTCAGGATTGCTCCGCGGCCAGTGCCATTTTGAATTACGTCTTCACAGCACGGTTCTTTGAAAGAGCGATCTGCTGTAGTGGAACCACGCAATTAGCTTTGTCAGTGTCTTCAGCCTGTAAACACGCCATGGCTATACTTGTGGCGCTTGTATCCCCACCAGGTAACAGCAAGCACAGGCTCGTGTCCACCAGCATCAACAGCAGGCTCCTTCGCTAGCCCCGTGCCTGCAGGCTCTGCGTCATACTTTTCTTTATCACTGCATTAAATTCTATGGTCCTCCAGGGCACACGACATGAAGCATGTATTCCGCAGTGTTGTGACAGTGTTTGTTAAAAGTTTCTGTACCCGCCACTCCTCTTTTCCAGCGTAGATTCGGGACCCCTGCCGGAGCTCCGTTTCTACACGTCCGCCAGGTTTGGTGGTCTGCCACGCCCCCATTTCCTGGTTTGTTTACGTAAAAAAATTATTTCATGAAATTGACCACCCGAGTACTTTGTCAATCCAGACTGTCTGACCAAAGTCATAAGAAAGGAACGAAAGTCATTATGTACTAGCCACCTGGAGATGTTAAGACTGTCTTCTAATATTACGAAAGCATTGGGTAATACTAACCAGCTGATCCTAACCCATCCAGGAATTCAACCCTATTTAACGTTTAACCTGAGTGTTTATGATAAGATACTTCTGACACATCTACATCTAGTCAACTTCCAAATAATGGTCATGTTCCTCAACGTTCTTTGTGCCTATGTCCTTGTGATGATATTTCTCCTCAGACGACAATCCATGTTATATTCTTTTGCAAGTTCTATTGATTAATTAGGAAAAGATGGATTGTACGCATTCTGAAATCACAAGCTCTGAGACATTGTCGACCTGCGTTTATTAAACTGCAATTTCTAGACGATTGAAAATTACACCGCTCATATTGCAAAATATCTAAAAGGAGTGGTCAGATTTAGGAGTTCAATGCAAGGACCCCCTTTATTGTAACTGTTTAAGGATTGTAATTTTATCTGGGATGGGTAAGTATATTAATATGTTTCCTCTCTTTTATTTAAAACATTGCGTTTATAAATTGTTTTATTATTTATTTGTACGAATATGTATATTGTGTTTTTAACGTTTTGTGTTTTATGATGTGCTTTTATGATTTAATTGTCTTAAATCGATTAAACATTGCTGTGGGGAGCATAAAGATGCTTCACTCCCAGTCGCACTGCTAGAAAGGATACTCAATCCTACTTAAAGTTTCCAAAGTCCCTTTGTCCATTTTCAAACCACGTTAATCCAATGGTTTCCCAACCTCGTGATGCTTTCCTTTATAATAATCCACAGGCATGTTTAATCATGCGTTTTGAATGCTTCTCATATTCACAGCGTGCCCGTCCGGACCTCATCAAGAATACGACCAAAACCCAAGATTCGTCCAAGACAGCATTCCTTTATTAACACCCAATGCATTTCGGGCTTAAAATAGCCCTTCGTCAGGGGTAACTGCAATTAAACCATTTCAGAAAAGCACATTAGTACTGTGTAATCGTTGATCAAACATATACAGTTCTTTAAACTGTTAGTATTGCGCAACATTATAAACATGCAGCCTATTGCCCCTGCATATAACATAACAAATATAATCAAAACCAAAACGAACTCTGAACTCTCTTTACCCAAACAATACTTTTTAACCCATCAACTTTGTAAAATTTCCCATGTTCGCTCCTACCATCTTCCCTTGAGCGTGGTCATTCACCCTCGATCTACGTTTCACAACTCTGTTTCACTGAGATCACTTCATAAACCCTTCCATATGTGCAATGTTCACCCTTCTCCATTATTAATATCTCGCACTGCCCCACTGTCCCACATGTGCTACACTTTCCCTAACGCAAGTCTCTTAATCAAACAAAACCACCACACTCTTATTCCCCCTCTACTCACACCATTACCTACTCAAGTTTAACACGCACCCAATTTTCTCCACTATCAAACAAACACGCACCCTTCCCTACACACGTACCTGTCAAGAAACCGCATTCCACTAAACACTCAACGTTCGTCTCAATGTGATTGAAATCTCCACCTTGTGAAACCGCCATTTAAAACCAACACTCCTCCCCCCATGCCTCAAACGATTCACACCTGATCCAAAAATCCCAACACACTCCTTGACTCCAATTCCCATAATTCATTTTGTCTCTATGTTAAAATCACTATCGTGAATCAAGGAGCAGAACCACAACCTAAACAAAAAAACGAAAAAGAAAAAATGTTGCACGAATATAAACAGCCCATATGTCCGTTCAAAAATTGTAACCTCCTTCTAAAACTAGGCTATTATTCATTAGAGCCATGCTGTTTTGCCATGCGTGTGGTATTAGATGTTTCTTCATCCAGGTTTTCAAATATTCCAATTTTTCTTCGGGTGCGCTGCAGACAGTAGGGCAATAATTATATGTAAATGGGGGGGGTGGTGTGCACACCGTGCTTTTCGTTATAATCCATTTTAATAATCATCAAAACATTGCATGCGTTGAACTGGGCGTGTACCTTGCCCTGTTTGGTACAAATATTAGACATTGCTGTGGGGAGCATAAAGATGCTCCACTCCTAGTCACACTGCTAGAAAGGATATTTAATCGATTAAGGCCTAATTTGACTTTGGCCCTGTTCCCCGTGGGAACAGTCCAGCCTGTACCGCCAGGTCAGGTCCTCACTGGACTGGAAACAAGCATCCTGGGACCGGGTTTCGGAGCATCACCCCACATCAGCCAGGCTAGCTTGACTCCAGTGGCATGGAGAGCACAGGACCCACGTCTGGGCATACCCGTCCCACTCGGGGTGGCAAATGCAAAAAGAACAATTGATGGACAGAAGGCTGCACAATGTCAAACATTCACCCCAGTACAAACATCTGGGCCTAAATCCATCATTTATTTTGCTCCCAATGCCATTCCATTTCAGACCCAGCCATATGCAAATCAGTGTTGACCCTGTTCTCCATGGGAACAGTCCAGCCCGAACTTCCAGGCCAAGTCATCCCTGGACTGGAACCAAGCATCCTAGGACCGGTTTTGGGGCATCACCCCTCATCAGTCAGGCTAGCTTGACTCCAGTGCCATGTAGAGCCCAGGATGAGGAATAGGGTAGTGTGACTGCCTGTAGGGCTGTCCCCAGAGGAGCTGGAGTACAGGATGGTGGAGAGGTAGCTCAGACTGCAGCTGGGTAAGATGAATCTGGAAGCAGAAGAAGAGAAGGCAGAGGCAGAGAAAGCCTCTGCCATGGAGAAAGCTGAGCATGAGAGAGCTTTCACAAGAGGGAAACTGGTCATTGAGGAAAGAAGGATGGCTCGTGAGATCAGTCTCAAGGAGCTGGACATCAGAGCCAAGCAGGTGGATTCCAGGAGAATTAGTGGCAGCATTACACCAGTGTCCAATGGAGAAAAGAGAAACCCTATCCCAAAAGATCTGGTGCCTAAGTTTTTTCCGGGGGATGACATAGACAACTGGTTTAAGGCCTATTAGGTTGCCCTGGAGATTAATAGGGTGCCTGAAGAAGATGGGAAGCAAGCCTCTGGAGCCATATTCCCAATGAAGGGAGGGATGCTCTGTTAGCCTTAGGAAAAGGGGAGAGGATGAAGTATTCTATCATGCAGAAGGTCCCAACCAGAATATTTGGGTTCACTTCAGAGAAGTATAGGCAGAAGTTTAGGGACCGCCAGAACTTTCTAGCACACAAAGTTACGGTGGCAGGGTATACGATGCCGCAGCACTACCAGTGTTATATAAAAAAAATCAGAAAAAAACCTAGTTATGGCTTCCTAAAGAGTCTCTAGCAAAATACCTACCTCTAAATACCAACCACCATTAATGTTGTTAAATACAACATATGAACACAAAGGTAAGCAAGGCACAGGGACAGCTTTCATAATTCCATTAATTTCCATTCCATTAAATGCTGTAATGACTTCGAAACAGAGACATTAGGAGTCTTTCCGTTGGCTGATAATAGACCTGCGGTATAGAGCGACACTTGATGCGCTTTGGTTCTCGACTTTACTTAGCGTGAACCTCCTATGTTTTTGTAATCCTCTTACGTTGTGACAACAAGCGTGGACAAAATATAGTATTCAATTCAGATGTGTATTAGGATTTTATACCAAGCTTCACCAAGCTTCACCTTCTTACCTGGGTGAATACCCTGCTTCTTGGACCAAATTTTGCCCTGAAGAATCCTGCAAGGGTGAAACGCGTTTGCTGTGTTGCACAAATTACAAATAAAATAATTAATTACAGCATTTATTGGAATTATGAAGGCTGTCCCTGTCATCAATATTTTTTCTTGTTTAAGGAATTTAATCCAAGGATTGCTCTTCAGTTGTCCTTGCATATGTGCCTATCTTACCTCTGTGTTTACAGCCAGAAATTGCGGCCCTGCAGACCAAGGTGGATTGTGCTGATCACCTTTTGCAAGGCACTGGATGGTTGGGTACAGGGCAGGGAAGAAAGTGATTACAAAGGACTGTGAAATGTTATTGCTAGAGAGCACTTGTTCAGTCT
Source organism: Lissotriton vulgaris (assembly GCF_964263255.1). Lineage (NCBI taxonomy): Eukaryota > Metazoa > Chordata > Amphibia > Caudata > Salamandridae > Lissotriton > Lissotriton vulgaris. The sequence goes on along the minus strand of NC_141689.1, from coordinate 1,956,537,277 downwards.
TTTTTATTACAGTACTGCGCCAGCCCCTTGTGGATAGTAAGCTCACTGACCCCAATGAGCTTGCTAAGGAGGTGGACTGATGGATCAGCTCTAGGGTCCTCAACAAGGTGTCTTGAGTGAGAGTCCCAAAAGGGTGGTCAGCGTTACCACCAGAAAAAGGAGGGGGAGATAAAAATAGGAAGTAGCTCTCTCAGCTCCTGTTAGACCTGCCATCCTTAAGGTGGACTTCTGCTAGACATTTTGCCTTTTACTTCTGTTTTTAATGATTCTTTTTGTTGGTCTTGGGACTCTGAGCACTTTACCCCTGCTAACCAATGCTAAAGTGTATTTGCTTTCCACTAAACATGATGGCATTATTGTTTACCTGATTGGCATTTTTGTTGTACTAGCAAGCCACTTGTGAAGTGGTATACCATGTACCTAGGGCCTGTACTTCAAATGCTATGAGTGGGCTGCCACTGCAGTGCCTATGCTTGCTGTTTACTGCCAATTTGACTTGGCATTTAAAACTGCTTGCCAAGAGCCTCAAACTTTGCTTTTATTACATATAAGTCACTCCTATGGTAGGTCCTAAGTAACCTTAAGGACGGATTTCAAGCTATCCACTGCACCAAAACAACCCTGATTGCAGCTGCAGATGACATCGGAGCCCTCCTGGGCAGCAGGAAAGCAAGCAGCTCTCATACTCCTGGACCTGTCTGCTGCATTTGACATTGTCTCCCACCAGATCCTGATCATAACTCCACCACATCGGGATTCAAGAAGACAAACTGAAATGGATCACCTCACACCTCACTGGCAGTAACCAAAGGATCAGCCTCCCATCCTTCACCTCAGAGTCCAAGCAGGATAGTCCCTCAGTCCGACCCTCTTCAACCCCTACATGACCCCCTGGCCACCACTGTCAGATCACACAGACTCAACAGCATCTCCTATGCTGAAGACACACAGCTTATCCTCTCCCTGTCCAAAGATCCCTCCATCACTAAAGCTAACTTCCACAGATGCATGATGAACGTTGCAAACTAAATGAAGGACAACTGTCTCAAACTCAACACTGAAATAACTGAAGTCCTAATCAAAGGGAACAACACCTCACCATGGACCAACGCATGGTGGCCCGTGGAGTTTGGTACGCCCCTAGCCCCAACATACCACACATGCAACATTGGTATCATCCTACATACCAAGCTATCGACAGAGAAGAAAGTCTGTGCAGTCTCATCCGCATGCTTCCTCACCCTTTGGATGCTTCGCAAGATCTTCAGGTGGCTCCTGGCAGACACCAAAGGACTGACATGCCGGCCCTCACCCTCAGCAGACTGGACTGCAGAAACACGCTTTATGTAGGAATCATTACACGCCTCCTGAAGAGACACCAGAAAACAGCAGAGGACGCCGCTCCTTCTCGCACCTGGCAGCCAAGCCTTGGAACAACCTTCCTCTACACCGCACCATCAGTTCCGCACCATCAGTTCAGCTATTCAGAAGTCACAAAGACCTGGATGTTTGAATGATCAAATGACCACACAGCAGCAAACACCTTGAGACACTCATGGATGATTTGCAAAACTCTATAAATATTTGATTATTACTAAATACATTTTTTCCTACTGTGAGGCCTGCATCTCTCTTAGGATAACATTGGGTTGCCTTATTACATTTATTAAGTGCTAACGTTTAATTGTAAACTGTTAAGCAGTTTGTGTTTGGTGTCAGAGAAATTGTAATTAAAAGTCCTTTGTAATGGTAAAGTCATATTTTAAGTTTACATTTTTAAAATGCCAATTTTAGAAAGTTTGCATTTTCCTCCCCTAACTATTGGTGCCTGTTACTGGACACCAGACAAAGGGCCAAATGTACGACCATTTTTTGCATGCGCTAACGGGTTTGTGACCCGTTTTTGCATGCAAAAAACAAATGGCCCATGTACTAATCCTATTTAGCCAGTCGCAAATGATTTGTGTCTCACTAAATAGGATTAGTGACTTGCTATAAGGAAAGGCCGTTCCAAGGGGTCCCTTCCTAATAGCGAGTCTAAAGCCTATGTAAGAATGTTTTGCGACCGCAAGTTTGGTTGCAAAACGGTCGCAGAAGGGTGGTAAAGCACTCGCAAACGGGAAGGGATCTCCAGGGGACCACTTCGCCTTTGTGTATGCAGGGGAAAATATTTTTTTAGGGGCAGGAAGTGGTCCCAGGGACCACTACCTGCCCTAAAAAAATGAAACAAACTTTCAATGTTTCTTTTTTTAAATGCATTCCATTTTCGTTTAACGGGCTGCATTAAAAAAAAATGCTTTATTTAAAAGCAGTCCCATACATGGTGGTCTGCTGAGCCCAGTAAAGAAAGCTACTGAATCCACAGGAAACAACTGAGAAAGGCAACAAAGCCATCTAATCATGAACAAGGGACTGACTGAAAGCCCACTCTTGTGTTATGGAAAGGTCTGCCTACAGACTGAGGCCTAGAAATGATTTCTGACAAGTTTATTGAATGTCTCAGCATGGCTTACTTTACGATTCATTGGGATATAAAAATACATTTCTTCTTTCTTCTTAAAAATAACTTGGAAAATCTGATTCGAGAACTTCCTTAGGTAAAATAAACCACCATAATCAATAATATACATTTTTGTGCGATAAAATGAAAACACTTATATAAAGATGAATTTGGTTTTATCCGGAAATGTTAATTCGACCTTCACATGGGTATGTGTACATCTGGAGCCGAATCATTAACATCATATGCCAGTGCAGACTTTGGAGTGCACCTCCGCTTGCACAGAAGCAGCTGCGTTTTTCTCATTTATACACATAATCATCGTTTTAGGCACCTGCTCACTTTTATCATTAGTACAGATGCACCTATTACATTTTTCATCAGTTAGTGCTTATTTTATGAAGTTGTGCTTAACTGATACATTGTCAAAATATTTTTTCCATATTCTTAGTTAAGCCCATCGTCATAATGTGCACCATCTGTTGTAAAATGAAATACGTGCATCTGCTTTAATCAGAAATGAGGACAGGCACAACTTGATAAATAGGCTTCTGATTGGCTGAACTGCGTCTACGTGTGCACATCGGAGCTCCATGTCTTGTTGTCAATGTATCATAGTTACATTAATTTCCTATTGGTATTTTACCTTTGACGAAGCAGAAAGCACAACGCCGTCTTTCACCTTTTAGTGTGTCATCTAGGAACTCTGATTTGCATGGCTTAGGAATGTGTAGAGAATTAAGACATCTCTAAGGCCAGCATTAAGAAGTAAAAGCTAGCAAGGTATCCCTTTTAACCAGTTACTTGGGCTACATATAATTTTTCCATTTATCTTTTGGTATTACTTTTGAATCAGTTTCATTCAGCAAAAGCAACAGTTCTTTTGACTGAGACCTGCATATTATTCAGTATATGAAACATGCAGCAAGTGGCAAGTTTCTAATGAGCGGTTGCCGTAAATGATATAATGGTCGGTAGCTCCGCATATGAACTTAGCATGTGTCTTCTACAAAGCAAACGCATATACTGTGGTGTTTCTGCGTGCAACCCAGCAAAACAGATCCTACTTCTTAGATATTAGATGCATGAGCATTTGAGTGGACCCAGTTGGATTTCAGCGGGTGTATTACATTACAATGCGTGCTTTTACGCCACATGCCATTACCTCGCATTTTTACACAGCAAAACCTTTTACAACGCAGAGTTTTACAACCCAATACATTACAAAGCATTCCCCATTCCAACGCAATTACTATTCTAACTCCAGGGGGGCGCAACTTTGGGGAATGCGTTGTAACAATTCGTTGTGTAAAGCCCTGTGTTGTAAACGTTTTTGTAATGTAAAACATGCAGGTAATGGCATGCGGAGTAATTCAGGCATTGTAAAGGTTATTTCCCATCCTGGAGGGCTGGATCCAAACCACATTTTTAGCATAAACCTATTTAGATACATTTAGCTGTCTTAAAAATCTGGCATGGATCCGAACCTCCAGGACTGACTCTTGCATTAGTCCTTTGGTTCACTGGACCTGGTATGACCCAACATGACTGCACTGCCCCTCTCACTTATTATCAATAATGCAGATCTCACTGTGTAATGCATTATCTGCTGAAACCACAGAGCCCTTATTTAAAACCTGGCCTTATCAACATACAACCTGTCCCAATTCATACCATTTCCATTATCACCTATCTGATTCTTAGTGCCTCATGGTTGGCCTTACTGAGACATGTTTTGGCGACAATGTAGCACAGCCTACAATGACCCACTTTACACGGGCCATAGAATTATCTTGAAGAATAGAGAGGACAGTAGAGGAGAAGGTATTGCTTAAGCCTATGTCCCCAATCTCAAGTGTAGGAACACTCCCAACTTAAAGTGTTCCTCTTTTGACGGTATTGCAGTTTGTTGTTCCAACAATTCAAATAACTACTTTATTGCAACAATGATTTATCTGCAACCCCCTGGCCACAACTCAACCGTTTTGAAGCGAATCATTGAACAGACACTTCATGTTCAGTGCAATGCCGACAAAATTCTGTTCAAGAGAGATTTAAAAAAATGTGATGGAGCTTTTTGAGGGCATGCAAGCCCTTGGCTTCCAACAGGTTGTGAGTGTCCCAATGGATAATACTGGACCTCATATTCACCCAAACATGCACACTGGCATATATAATCAGACCACTCTTTCATCTCTATTAATCTCACCTACTTGACGGTCGATTCCGATTTGGGAAAAAGCGCTCCAATTAGCTGTACGGAGCGTTTTTCCTATACGATTTGTACACCTACAACGTCCCCGTACGTACAAGCAAGTACGATCTGAACCCAAAGCGCCACTCCGTACGACTCGTACCAAACACCGTACAACTAGAAAGTACATACGAATTGTATCCGGGTGACCTCCGAACGTAAATTGGCCGCTCCTTCCGAACCAGGAAGTACGATCCGTGTTGAAGACAGTCCGTACGGCCCTTTTGCTACGGGAGCTGAAAACAGCAGTAAAAGCAGAGTCCGGCCCAAACCGCACCCGGGTACGCGACATACACGACATGAACCCCAATGTCCGTGTCATCCCAGTCCTGTACGCCTACGACCTCGTACATCGAAACCGACAATGGCGCAGACGGTGAGTACAACGTACCGCAACAACTGAAGTATACCTGTACGGTGCGCCACACTCCCACATCACTATTGCAATAGTGAAACGTGCCTCATATACGAAATTAATGTCGGGGTACCTTGCGCCACACGCACACGCATATCACCATTGCAATAGTGATACGTGGCGCACATACGCCATTAATGTCGGGGTACGGTGCGCCACACGCTAGCGCATATGACCATTGCAATAGTGATACATGCAGCACATACGCCATTAATGTCGGGGTACAGTGCGCCACATGCTAGAGCATTTGACCATTGCAATATTGATATGTGCAGCACATACGCCATTAATGTCGGGGTACGGTTCATCACACGCTAGCGCATATGACCATTGCAATAGTGATAAGTGCCGCACACACGTCTGTAATGTATGTGTATGGTGCGTTACATCTGAGTGGTGGGTGCACAGGACTCCCAGCAGTGCCCAGACAGTATAGGGGGTGGGTGCACAGGACTCCCAGCAGTACCCAGACAGTATAGGGGGTGGGTGCACAGGACTCCCAGCAGTGCCAAGACAGTATAGGGGCTGGGTGCACTGGCAGTATAGGGGGTGGGTGTACAGGAATCCCAGCAGTGCCCAGACATAGGAGGGGTGGCTGGATTGGACTCCCAGCAGTGCCCAGACATAGGAGGGGGTGTACATAGGACTCCCAGCAGTGCCCAGACATAGGAGGAGGGTTTACATAGGACTCCCAGCAGTGCCCAGACATTGGAGGGGTGGCTGTATTCGACTTCCAGCAGTGCCCAGACATAGGAGGAGGGTGTAGATAGGACTCCCAGCAGTGCCCAGACATAGGAGGGGTGGCTGGATAGGACTCCCAGCAGTGCCCAGACATAGGAGGGGGGTGTACATAGGACTTCCAGCAGTGCCCAGACATAGGAGGAGGGTGTAGATAGGACTCCCATCAGTGCCCAGACATAGGAGGAGGGTGTGCGCATGACTCCCAGCAGGGCCCAGACATAGGAGGGGGTGTAGATAGGACTCCCAGCAGTGCCCAGACATAGGAGGGGTGGCTGGATAAGACTCCCAGCAGTGCCCACACATAGGAGGGGTGGCTGGATAGGACTCCCAGCAGTGCCCAGACATAGGGGGGTGTAGATAGGACTCCCAGCAGTGCCCAGACATAGGAGGGGGGTGTAGATAGGACTCCCAGCAGTGCCCAGACATAGGAGGAGGGTGTACATTGGAGTCCCAGCAGTGCCCAGACATAGGAGGGGGTGTAGATAGGACTCATAGCAGTGCCCAGACATAGGAAGAGGGTGTAGATAGGACTCCCAGCAGTGCCCAGACATAGGAGGAGGGTGTAGATAGGACTCCCAGCAGTGCCCAGACATAGGAGGGGGTGTAGATAGGACTCCCAGCAGTGCCCAGACATAGGAGGAGGGTGTGCGTATGACTCCCAGCAGTGCCCAGACATAGGAGGAGGGTGTCCATATGACTCACAGCAGTGCCCAGACATAGGAGGGGGTGTACATAGGACTCTCAGCAGTGCCCAGACATAGGAGGAGGGTGTACATATGACTCCCAGCACTGCCCAGACATAGGAGGGGTGGGTGCACAGGACTCCCAACAGTGCTCAGTCATAGGGGTGTGCATTTCCAACATCATACAACAACTACATGCCTGTATGTGTACATCCCTAACCTGTAACACTCATGATAGTTGCATATCAACACATCACTCACAGCAGTGACCTACTCCACATAGAATGGTATCCTGTCACTCACTGGGTGCATGTGTGCTTTTTGTCAGATCCCACAAGCATATCCACCCATGTATTGTCGGGGTACGGTGCACCACACGCTATTGCATATGACCATTGCAATAGTGATAAGTGCCGCACACACGTCTGTAATGTATGTGTATGGTGCGTTACATCTGAGTGGTGGGTGCACAGGACTCCCAGCAGTGCCCAGACAGTATAGGGGGTGGGTGCACAGAACTCCCAGCAGTGCCCAGACAGTATAGGGGGTGGGTGCACAGGACTCCCAGCAGTGCCAAGACAGTATAGGGGGTGGGTGCACAGGACTCCCAGCAGTGCCCAGACATAGGAGGGGTGGCTGGATTGGACTCCCAGCAGTGCCCAGACATAGGAGGGGGGTGTACATAGGACTCCCAGCAGTGCCCAGACATAGGAGGAGGGTTTACATAGGACTCCCAGCAGTGCCCAGACATAGGAGGGGTGGCTGTATACGACTTCCAGCAGTGCCCAGACATAGGAGGAGGGTGTAGATAGGACTCCCAGCAGTGCCCAGACATAGGAGGGGTGGCTGGATAGGACTCCCAGCAGTGCCCAGACATAGGAGGGGGGTGTACATAGGACTCGCAGCAGTGCCCAGACATAGGAGGAGGGTGTAGATAGGACTCCCATCAGTGCCCAGACATAGGAGGAGGGTGTGCGTATGACTCCCAGCAGGGCCCAGACATAGGAGGAGGGTGTACATAGGACTCCAAGCAGTGCCCAGACATATGAGGGGGTGTAGATAGGACTCCCAGCAGTGCCCAGACATAGGAGGGGGTGTAGATAGGACTCCCAGCAGTGCCCAGACATAGGAGGGGTGGCTGGATAAGACTCCCAGCAGTGCCCAGACATAGGTGGGGTGGCTGGATAGGACTCCCAGCAGTGCCCAGACATAGGGGGTGTAGATAGGACTCCCAGCAGTGCCAGACATAGGAGGGGGTGTAGATAGGACTCCCAGCAGTGCCCAGACATAGGAGGAGGGTGTACATAGGAGTCCCAGCAGTGCCCAGACATAGGAGGGGGTGTAGATAGGACTCCTAGCAGTGCCCAGACATAGGAGGAGGGTGTAGATAGGACTCCCAGCAGTGCCCAGACATAGGAGGAGGGTGTAGATAGGACTCCCAGCAGTGCCCAGACATAGGAGGGGTGTAGATAGGACTCCCAGCAGTGCCCAGACATAGGAGGAGGGTGTGCGTATGACTCACAGCAGTGCCCAGACATAGGGGGGGTGTACATAGGACTCTCAGCAGTGCCCAGGCATAGGAGGAGGGTGTACATATGACTCCCAGCACTGCCCAGACATAGGAGGGGTGGGTGCACAGGACTCCCAGCAGTGCTCAGTCATAGGGGTGTGCATTTCCAACATCATACAACAACTACATGCCTGTATGTGTACATCCCTAACCTGTAACACTCATGATAGTTTCATATCAACACATCACTCACAGCAGTGACCTACTCCACATAGAATGTTATCCTGTCACTCACTGGGTGACACACCACATATGTTTTTGTCAGATCCCACATGCATATCCACCCATGTAGTTTGCTGGCACCCCCCCACCCCCCTCCACCATGACTCAATAGTGTGTAGTCATGTAACAGACCAACAAACAAATGAAGCACGAATGGACTAATAAAGTGTCATGTACATCCTGGACATGATGTGAATGTCCAGGTGGTGAAACATGTACTCCCTCATGGAAGGAACAGGCTCAAAAACCCCTAGATACAAAGCACCCAAATGAGTTTTGTGTGCACAAATTTCTAAGTTTACAATCTGAATCATGAGGTCAAGGCGGAAAACATTGTCATGCATAGTGTAAAAAATTATGATGGACCCCCTGAAGGCAGTACTACACATTACAAACCCAAGCACAGTGAGTAGCATGGATGCCACTGACCAATGATCTGATTTCATTTGTGAGCACGCATGGCCATTGCCGAAGGGAGTGTACAAACCTATGGGAAATCCATACAAAAGTCACCACAACAATTGTGCAACTGTCTGTAGTGAAGATCTCATGTGACACTGAGGAAGGGACACTCTTTCGGATAATGTCTGTATGCAAACTGCACACACACCAATCTAGATAATGTGCTGCAACATTGGGATAGCACAGACATACCATGGTCCACCTCATTCCCATCAGAAAAATAGACATCTTTCACAATACCAAAACATTAACATTACACCACCTCGTAGGCACACAGCACCTAAAGCAATTCCCTGAAATGGATTAGTTCAGAATTAAAAATAAAATGCTTTATTCAGCGCCATAATGTAAATGAATAAATAAATGAGTCCAGGCTCACAGAAGGCCAATGGCCAGTCCAAAATACTGTCCACAACAGTGGTGACTTTGCGGAGGTTGTCACCCCCAAACTTGCCTGCACATGGTGGAGTTAGAGGTCTGTGGACACATGGGGGGGTATCATCGGAGTCAGTGTCCGGCACAGCAGGGACAGGAGAGGGAAGGGTATGTGTACTGGGTGCAGGTGGGGAGGATTCCTCCACAGTGGCAGGTATAGCGCAAAACGATGCAACATATTCAGCGCTGCACACTGCTGCCAGTTCTGACAGGCTACCACCTGAACCCGGGGACACAATGGGAGTGGAGGTAGAGGGCTGTGAGTCAGGTGTAGTATGTCTGTGGGTGGGTGTGTGATGTCTGTCCCCTGTCCCTGTGGGTGTGCGTACATTCACTTGAGAATGGGTGCCTGGAGGTCTGTGTTTTGACTTACGTGTGGGTGTCCTGGGTGCCTCTGTTGGGGTGTGTGATCTGGTGCGTCTGCGTGTATGGTGGACAGGTATGGAGAGGGGGATGTGGATGGGTCGGAAGGAGTGGGGGGAGTTGACGCTTCAGGATGGCAAGTGCTGCAGTCAGTGTTGAGTCTATGGACGACAAACTCTGACGTTGGTCAGACATGTCAGATGACATGCTCTCCATGAATGACAACAACTGTGTCATGATTTTTGTTTGGCCATGGAGGACAATCAGCAATGACGCCTGACCAACTTGAATCTGCCGGAGTAGGTCCACAGACTCAGCACTGAGGGCAGCAGGGGAGACGGAGGCAGGGGCCGCGGTGCCGGGGATGAAGGAGACACGGGGGCAGCACGGACCAAAGGGGCCCTAGCAACTGGGAGGGTGAAGATGGGTCTGGAGGAGGAAGGGACAGACATAGTGGGTGCAGATGCCGTTGCTGTGTATTCCCCCTCCTCCTGGGAGTCCGAAGCTGAGCCGTCCGCATGGTATGATGTGTCTTTCTCATGAGGTCCGGCCGCCTGACTCCCTTCACCCTCTGTGCCACTGCCTCCCTCCGACACCTCAAAGCTGGTGGCACTGTGGCTGGGTTCTTCTGCCTGGTCCGTGCTTGTGTCTCCTCCACTTTCGGGTGATGATGCTGTTGGCAAGGAGAAAGAAAAAATATATATCAGTCACCTGTACACATCAGACATATGATCAACAAATCATTTGAGGACATTTCTAATCATGGCATGCATCATGAGTCACATGCCACTTAACTCAGCACATATTTAAGTCCTGTACTGCGCAATTGTAATAGACACAACACTCCTTGTATACAAAGATACAAGTAACAGACCAGGGCACAACTTGAATTAGAGTCACAATTATGAGCCACTGTATGTGAACAGGTCAGGTGTTGATCCATCACCGTTCTGTTGCCCACTCTGCCACTCCAGTCTAGACATGGTCATGTTCAAATCTGTCTGACCCTGTGCCACATGGGAACAGTCCTGCCCAAACTGCCATGTAATGCCATCCCTGGACCTGAAACAAGCTTTCTATCACCTCTCACTGGCATCACAGCCGTCTAAAGCCAGGCTTGCATGAAGCACAGATGTGTATACAAACAAGCATGGATGAAGACGGCTGTAATGCCAGAAAGTGGTCCCAGGAACATTGTTTCCAGTCTAGGGAAGGCATGGCTTGACATATTTGGCTGGACTGTTCCCATGAGGCACATGGACAGACAGATTAGCACATGACCACTTTGAACTTGGGGGGCTGAGTGTGCAACAGAAAGGTGATGGATAAAACCCTGACCTGTTGACTGGGTGGGAGTATGATTGGTACAGAGGCTCCCTCCATCACCACACACTATTGTGACACTCCTCACAGGGGCATCTATCACCAGATCATACAGTTGCTAGCACATAACACACACTGGCTGTCAAGTGAAGTGGGCCACATGTCCAAAATCCTCAAAATCCTCAAAATGCCTAAGCTAATTTAGCCTCTAAATCCAACAATGACAGCATTGTCCAGCATCACTGGGTAAGTGCCTAGTGATGAGTTCACATCAGAAATTACATACACAGCTCACCACTGACAAGGCTAAACAGGCAGGCCCATCACACCTCCCCTGCACAACACCCCCATCACCCCGTAAATGTGAGTGATACAGCTCAAGTAGTTAAAACTCAGTATCAGGGTATCAATAACTGTGCAGCGATGTAAATTAACCGAAGGTCACCTCGTGTGGCTGCCCATCCGTATTTGTCACAAACAACCAGCAACATATTCTTGTGAGTATGCACACACGCACTGCCCAGTGTGATTATGCACAAGCCAAACATTGTATACATGGACAGTGTGCACATGTAGCTAACAAATGAGAAATACAAAGTATACCAGGGACAAAGGCCACTGAACTCCATGTTGAGCCTCAAGATCAGTCCCAAAAAATCATGAAGGGCGAACACAGTGCACAGGTCATAGAACAGGTAAGGTACCAACACGTGTCACAGACCTCCCTCCAACATGATGATGTGCTAAGCAATATGCATACTAATACATTGCACCCTAGGAGTACAAGTACAAAAATGAAATACCCAAAGCAGGGGACACATGTGGAGGAGGGGAAGGGATGTAAAAGAGCATCAGCTGAATATGGGGCATGGAAATGACAATGCATACATTTCCTGTCTGACCAGACCACCCCAACTGTGGGAGTTTTACCAGGCTTCTGAGCACTGCAGGTAGCATGTGACACACATGACAACAAACAGACATGTACCTACCCCCTCCTTGCTGCTGTCCCTCCTGCAACTGCCTATGGAGGTCAGGAAAAACCACTTCCAGGACCCGGAGCATGTGGGGGGTGAGGTGACGGGTGCCCCCATGCCGGCGTTGAGCTTCAAGCTTCAGCTGGACCCGGGCAGTACGGCGGGTCCAACACCGGATGTCCTGCCACCTCTTTCGGATGTTCCGGATCCTTCGGCGAGGGCCCCCCACAGACCTGACAGCCCTGGCTATCTCCAGCCAGATCTCCCCCTTCTCATAGGCAGTTACCTGTGAGTAAGACAAAGTGAAACAACATCAGTACACCTGCTCCATGTCCCAAAGATACACACTTAAACCTAATTGACGATGACAACAGGGCATAGGATGCTGACAGGACTTGCATCATTGTCCATGTGAATGTGGCCTGAAAGCAAACACCAATGCACTACATGCCTTTGAAAGGCAACAGATGCCATAAGGGGTGCAAACCACTCACTGAGCATGGCACACACTGAGCAAGATATGCAACTTCAGGGTGGTGGACAGCACGTGACATGCTGTCACATATCACACTACACCTAAGAACTCTTAGCAGACCACACATGCACACCCTGGCACAGATCATTTGCTCGTCATTGTCAACAGTGTATACAACCTCAATTTGCACATGTCACACTTTACAAAGATGTGACACAGGCGTCATGCTAACTGTCCAAGTCATGCACAGGGCACTGCATATTTGTCACATCAGATGGGTACAGCTGTGGCATACACCATGCATCAGTGTTGCCAAAAATCACATACACAAATAGCCAGGTGACAAAGAACATTCACACTCTTCAATGTCCATGACTTCAAAGCATGGATTTGTCCAACATCCACACAGGTCACGAAAAACAATTCGCAACAGTGAGTACGTTCACCTGTCACTCTGGGGGGAACACTGTTACACCTCAGTAAATCATGGCTAAAAAACATGCAAGGTGTGGCACCTCAGAAAGTGTGATTCACATTGCATTGAATGTCACAGTTAGCACAATGCAGGTATGCAGTAAACACTATTTAACTACATCATTCACTGCATGGGAGATACCACAATGTACACACCCGGCACTCACTCCACACAACATTGCATCTCTGTTCAATAAATACACAATGGCTGTAGTGACACTCACACATTCATCACTCACCTGATCCCCTGGTTTCCCATACAGCTTGCTGAAGTTTGGGAGGAGGGCATCCAGTAGGGCCTGGTTCTCCTCCTCACTGAATGCAGGTTCCCTCTCCATGTTCAGCAAAATCAGAGTCCAGGGAATGCAGAGACAGCAGCAGTGTTGTCCACTCCAATGCTGTGCAGGCAAGTGCCCTCTCACAGCCACATGCAGCCTTAAATCAGTGCTGCTGAGTGCCTGTCAGTCCAAGGAGTACAGTGTGATAGGCCAGATTACTTCACATCCTATGTTTCATCCAATCCCATTACACATAAGGCCATGACACACATTTGCATGGTTTAAAAATTGAGCTTGAGCTCCACAACAAATATTGTACCATTGTATAGTTTTGGCCAACTGAATTTTTCAGAACACCTGTAGTACACACTCAAATCTCTGTTTCCTTGACAACTAGCCTGCATTCTGGGCATTCTACTCGTCCCCTAGATGTTCCTTATGTATTTTCTGGGATCCCCACACAAGTACGGTGCGTTTTCCGGACGCGAATGCAACTTTTTCAATAGTGACACGTCCCGCACACACACACGCAATGGCGGGGTACGCTCCGCTCGCGTATGGCTCTAATGTAATAGTGAAATGACCCGTACACACGCACATACTATTGGGGTACACTCCGCTCGCATATGGCTTGAATGTAATAGTGAAATGACCCATAAACACGCACGGTCCAAACGCGTATGGCTCGAATGTAATAGTGAAACGACCCATACACACGCACGTACTATTGGGGTATGCTCCGCTCGCGTATGGCTTGAATGTAATAGTGAAACGACCCGTACACACGCACCTACTATTGGGGTACGGCCCAACCCGTATGGCTCGAATGTAATAGTGAAACGACCCGTACACACGCACGTACTATTGGGGTATGCTCCGCTCGCGTATGGCTCAAATGTAATAGTGAAACGACCCGTACACACGCACGGTCCAAACGCGAATGGCTTGAATGTAATAGTGAAACGACCCGTACACACGCACGGTCCAAACACGTATGGCTCGAATGTAATAGTGAAACGACCCGCACACACGCACGTACTATTGGGGTACACTCCGCTCACGTATGGCTCGAATGTAATAGTGAAACAACCCGTACACACGCACGGTCCAAACGCGTATGGCTCGAATGTAATAGTGAAATGACCCGTACACACGCACGTACTATTGGGGTACGCTCCGCTCGCGTATGGCTCGAATGTAATAGTGAAACGACCCGTACACACGCACGTACTATAGGGATACTGGGCGTTTGACACGCTCTAGTGAATGCATGTGTATGGTGCGTTTTACAAGCTCACACATGGCACCATTACAATAGTGATACCAGGAAATCACATGGCAGGGATGTAGGTGTAAGGTCATAATGAGGATGTCGATGTATATATTGGCATGGCTTCCTTACATCAGCAGGCCCTAGGTGTGGCAGACAGTGATATAGCACAGGGCATGTGATCATGTGGCACAGTTGATGTGTGATGAGCTGTTGAGACATGCCATTTGTGATGGGGCACTATGTGGTTCACATAACCTTTACACTTGTCACATAAGTAACCTCATAAACATGTTGTGATGGGATAGCACACTATTCAGTACGGGCATCTGTCACATGATGCCAGGGACAGGGGCACAGTCTCACTTGTCAAATTGACGCCCAGCATGACCCTGTGTGACAATGTCATGTGTGTGCCATGTGAAAGATTAGGCATGCTGTTTGTATCCTGTAAATTTAATCTGCAGTAGGTGCATCTATGATGGGTCTGTGCCGTGATTGAAAGGGTTTCCCATGTACGCACACCATGCCACAGGGGCATTTCAACTGCTCATGTGTGTGATGGCATCATAGCTATTTGTCCCCAAACATACAGGTCTGCATTTTGAGAATGTCTGTAGTGTAGTTTAGTCAAATGCACACCTCATTCACAATATTACAGAAATGTGCAATCAATAGCACATGTGACGTGGGTGTGTGCCGTGCAGTCAGCTGTCTGGATGTGTTGACAACCTTCTCATGCAGGTCAGGTGACGTGTGTCACAGACGTGATACATTGTTCTGCTCACTCAGACCAGCCCAGCAGATCTTTTGTGTGCATGTCATGTCCATTTCACAGACAACAGGTGTATAAGTTTTAATGGAGGAGTGCCAGCTAGCTGGCATATGTGTCCTTGATGTACAGCCCATGTCAGACTCAATAGTGATTTCATGTGTTGAAGCATTGTTGCTTGTGCTATGTACATTGTAATAGTCGTTGGCTGACAGTTGTACACCTTTTTCCACAAATATGTCGCGCAGGGCACCCCCTCTGCCAAGGCCGTTGCCAGACTTGGATGCCATGAGGGAACGTGATTGCATCCGCCATTACAGATTCACTCAACAGTTGATTCAGGACTTGACGGACAGGCTGGAACCACATCTCCTACCACGACACAGGTATCCAACTGCGCTGACACCCAAGATAAAGGTAATGGCAGCCCTACATTTCTTTGCCACAGGTACGTTCCAATTTATCATTGCCGATGTGGGGGGGATGTCACAGAAAATGTTCAGCCGTGTCCTACGAGATGTGTTAGCTGCCATGTTGAGTCACATTGATGAATTCATCAAATTCCCTACTCCAGAAGAGTTGACAGGTGTAAAGGGTGATTTCTATGCCCTGAGTGGGATGCCACATTTAATCGGGTCCATTGATGGAACACATGTTTCTTTGGTGCCACCACAATCTCAGGAGCAGGCCTACCGCAACAGGAAACATTACCACTCCATAAATGCCCTGGTGGTGTGACTTGCTAACATGCTGATTTCACATTTTTGTGCACGTTTTCCAGGATTGTGCCACGATGCATTCATCATGAGGCGTAGCAGGGTACCACAGATGATGCTGCAGCTGCGCAACCATCGGGCATGTCTTGTTGGTGGGTAAACTCTGTTTCTCATGTATGTCTCAATTTTATGTTTATCTCTCACGGCATCACATTACACACTCATTGCTGTGATGTCAATTTGTAGGAGACGCAGGATATCCCAACATGCTGTGGCTCATGACTCCGCTCCGCAACCCCAAAACAGCTGCAGACCAGCGGTACAACAATGCACACGGGCAGACCAGGCAAGTGATAGAGAGAACGTTTGGACTCCCGAAGAGCCGGTTCAGGTGCCTCGACAAGACTGGCGGATCCCTCCCATACGCCCCGCTCAAGGTGTGTAACATCTTCATTGTGTGCTGCATGCTGCACAACATGGCAGTTGAGAAGGCCGTGCCACTCATCCTGGATCCTGATGAGCTGGAACATCCACCCGTTGAGGATGAAGGCCTTTGCCAGGATGCAAGCGATGAGGAGGAGGAGGATGATATCCGGAGTCAGCTCATATGCAACTTCTTCTCATAATGGTGAGTCCTAGTAAAATATTGTGCAAGCTTGCACCATAGAGTGGCATGTGTAGCATACTGTGTGTCCAGCTGACTGTATGCAATGTCACCTTGATGTTTGTTGTGCAGTGTTACACAAGTGCTGATGTTATGCCACACACATACGTGCAATGTGTGAAAATGGAATGTATAAGTGTACTACATTCTTAGTGTATTATACATGACCATGTCTGAATGAAATTATTCTGAACATGACCCCTTGTGTTACTGTCATTCCCAGGTCGCCCTGCCTGTTGTCCGTTGGTGTCATCTTTGTCCTCCTGGTATTCCTCATGAAGATAGCAACGTCAGCCGAATCAGCGGTACATGCGCATACATGTTGAAATGTCAGTTTGGGTAAGGATTCCAAACAGGCTGTTTTGTGTTGGTATGGTTTCAATTGTGTGGTAAATGTTCATGCGCATGTTGTCGGACCATAGATACATGTCACATTACCATGTTTCAAATTACATGTTGCCCCACTCCCATGACAGGACAGTCACCCTTCTTGACAGTCATCTGTAGTTGAGTTTTGACTCTGGTGAATGCATCAATGTGTGTAAACCTTGACCCTGACACATTGCAGTTACCACGGTTTGACATTGTGTGGGACATCACAACCACGGCCTCTGTGGGGAATTGCAGACTCACTGTGTGCAGCAGGATGTGTCTGGATCATCCCCTCAACCTTGTGGGCCAGTACAGTTTGATTTCCCAAAAACCATGTTGTGTAGGTGTGGGCCAGTGTATTCAACTGTCCTGTGAGTCTGTTTGCATGGATGCATTGCCCCTTGTGCCAGTATATCATGTCACTCATGCCGTTACCTCAGTGCCGGTGGAGAACCCTGCTTCGCTAGACTTCTCTGTGAGTTTATGTTAACTTTCCATTCCCATGATGCCAGGTATGTTGCGCTGATGTCATCACTACGTTGGGCTGTAGCAAATGTTAAATCTCCGTGGCACCAGTCGAGTGAGGTTATTCACAGGATTATCTTGTGCCGTGCAGCATCTCATGGTCACGGTAGGCTTATTTTTGTGGCTTTGTTCCTCATTACTCGCTGTTGAGTTTGGTCCCACCTTCTTGTCATGTTTAGCATAGTGGGGCACAGTTGCAAGAGCCAATGACTGGCTCCTGCGGGGCTTCCTTGTGCTTAGGTCATTCCCTTCCTCATTGGAAGAGCTGTTAACGGCTCTTGCGGGTGATGTCTACTTTCCCGTCATGGCCCTTACGGATTCACAGGGCTAAATATGGATTGTTGGCTTTGTTTCAGTAGCACTGCTATACATTACATTTTCTGAGATTAGGACCCTCAATAATACACTGTGACTTAGTTGATGGCTGCATGGATCTAATTGCATAGTAGCAGCCTTGTGAGCGTTACACATGCTTCGTTTAGGTGACAAACTGTACTACCTTTTATGTGTCCGTGTTCAAGCATCTGATCTAGTCTCATTGCAAAATCTTTGATCACACATAGGGTACAGTGGCAGTGGTTACACTTCACAGGTGTGACTGGCACAGTGTAGGTCCGGAGGTATTCTGTGATTCTGTGACAAAAGTATGGAATCCTTATGCTTGTTTTCCTTTGTTTCAGATCTCCCTCCCTACAGTTCCCATCCTCTCCTTCCCTCGCCTGATCTCCCATTTGTGTCTGTCATTTGTACTCAGACCAAGGGGCTATTTGGAGATGGAATCCTTTCACCATCGCACCACTCTGATGATCAAAGGTACGGACAGTCCCTGGCAGTCGTGTGGAGAATCTTTCACCAGCATTACAGGTAACATCATTGCATGACTGTTATTGTCTTCAGAACAATGCCACTGGGCATGTACATTGGCTAATGCAGCATGGCCTCACAAATAACTTTATCCATTGTGCCTCAGTACTGCCAACGCACATCTCTTGCCAGTCTGCATGCGTTCAATATGGCATTGTCTACGATGATTGTTCATATGTGTTTACGTGTACAGTGACAACATGCATGCTGTTGGTAATGGCAAATGTACCATATTGTGCCTGACTTACATGGTTGTGTATGTGTTTAGCTTGCTACACACAACGTGCAGGCTACACCTGCTGACACTGTGGGTCCTGTGCCCAACTTGGCCTTAGGCTGCCTAATCCTGTGCCCATGATCTTTGGCGACTGTTCATCCATTTTGCTCACGGTAACCCATGGGTAACCAGAAACTCCTGTCTTCACATACACATGTCACTTTGTGCCCTGCAAGAATCCTTGGGTTTGTGTGCTTGTTTAGCATGTAGTCTCACCCCTTCTGCCGTCATGTGTTCACTCATTCCTGCTCCTGCATCCCCAGCCACAACGCAGCACCAAGTGGCCAGATCCTGCACCCCACACGCCTACAAGATACTCCTCCATCCATCTATTCTTAAAGGATGCCACAGCTTGTCTGTGCCACTGTTGCACAACCTCCATGACATAGGCAGGTCCATCAGCACCTGCAACAAGCACACTGCCAGACACTCAGCTCATTTCATGACTCATGTGACACAACAGACTCATGCTCCAGCCACCCTCCACACAGTGAACACCAGACAATAATCCACCTGGTATCACGCTACCACAAACACACCCATGACAGCTTCTCAGCCTGTGTGTGCAACTCATACTGGCAACACGATGCAGCCCCACATAACAGTGCGTCTACGTACAACCAGGTCATGTGCCTGCTACAGATCGGAAGTCTTCTGAAGGCCAGCAGGTCCTGGGTCTGTCGTAGCCTTGTAGGGAGGGTGTATCAGGTCTTTGAGGCAAGGTAGGAGAAAGATCAGTCACTGACGGTGGTTTTCCAGATGTGAGGGACTGTGGCAAGTGCGAGGTTTGTAGAGCGGAGGCTGTGGGTGGGTGTGCAGAAGCTGAGTTGGTCGTTGTGGTATGCTGGTCCGGCGTGGTTAGGAGCTTTGTGTGCGTGGATGAGGAGTTTGAAGGTGATCCTGTTGTTGACAGGGAGCCAGTGCAGGCCTCTCAGGTGTTTTGTGATGTGGCCGTGTTGGGGAAATCGATGATCATATGTGGCGAGGCGTTCTGGATGCGTTCCAGCCGTCTCAGGAGTTTGGTTGTTGTAGCTCGTGGAGAGGGCCCAGATGACTGTTTCTCACGTGTTTGAGGTGATCCATTTGAAGATCCTGCGAGGCATTCAGATGGTGTTGAAGCAGGAAGCTGAGATGGCGTTGTCCTGATTGGTTATGGAGAGGGAGGATTTGAGGATGACCCACAGGTTGCATGCATGGTTGGTGGGTACTGAGGCTGTTCCTAGCAATGCTGTCCACCAGGAGTCATCACGGGCTGAGGCGGTGGGGCCGGGGATGAGGACCTCTGTTTAGTCAGAATTGTGCTACAGCCTGCTGTACTTCATCCATTTGGCAACTGCCTTAATTCCTCCGTGGAGGTTTCCTTTGGCAGTGTGTGGTTCTTCGGTAAGGGATATGATCAGCTGTGTGTAATTGGCGTAGGAGATGATGTTGAGGCTATGTTGTAGGGCAACAGGGGTGAGTCGTGCCATGTGGATATTGATCTACGTCGGGCTGAGGGATGATCCCTGGGGGACGCTGCTGATGTCTCAGTGGTCTTGGAATGGAAGTGTGGGAGGCAGACGCTCTGGGCTCTGCTGGAGAGGAAGGATGTGGCCCAGGCCAGGGCAATCTCTTGGATTCCGGCGTCATGGATGTGTGCTGTTAGGGTGTCTTGCCAGACCATGTGGAAGGCTGGTGATAGGTCCAGAAGGATGAGGGCGGCTGTTTCTCCTTTGTCCATGAGGATGCTGATGTCGTCGTTGGCGGTGATGAGGCCGGTGTTTGTGCTGTGGTTGCTGCGGAATACAGACAGGGATGGTCCCATGATGTTGCTGTCTTCGAGGTAGCGGGTCAGCAGTCTTTTGACGATCTTCTACGTGACCTTTTCTGTGAAGGGGAGATGACCCTGAAGTTCGTTAGTTATTTGGGGTCCGCCTTTTGTTTATTCACTAAGGCGTTGATCTCAGCATTCTCCCAGCTCCCACTGAAGGTAGCTGTCTCCAAGGGGATGTTGTTTGATTTTTGGAGATGGGGTGCGCTGGCTTAGCTGGATTTGTTGAAAATGTTGAGAAGCCATGTGTCAGATGGGGATCCGGAGTGGATGGAGTCCATGATCCTGATGGTGTCTTCGTCGCTGACGTTGTACCAGGCGGTCAGGGTATTTTTGTGGGTGTTGTTCTAAGGGGGGGGGGGGTGGACTCGTTTGTGTGTGTGGGGGTAGCGGAGTGGAAACTGTTGTGGATGTCGATGATGTTACGGTGTAAGAAGGTGGACAGTGAGTTACACAGGTCTTGTGATGGTTGTATGTCATTGGTGTTGTAGGTGGTAGTTGTGAGTTCAATCACGATGTTGATGTGCTGCTTGCTGTTGTGTGCGTTGCTGTCTAGGCTCTCCTGTTGGAGGTCCTGATGAGTTGGCGGGGTCTGCGGATGGCGCTCTTGTGTGCGGTGTAGCTGTCTGGTGTTTGGTTGCGGAGCCAGCTCCTCTACAGCTTCCGACAGGTGCACTTGCAGGTCCTGAGGTCTTCGGTGAACAATGCGGCTATCTTGTTGTTGTGATAGGTGGCTGAGGTCTGGAGTGTGGCAAGGGTGTCGGCGCAGTCGTTGATCCACTGTTTGGGGTTGATGGCAGCGGAGTCGGGGTAGGTGTGTCGGCGGGTGGTCCCAGGGCGAGGGTGGCGGTTAGTTAGTCCACGGTGTCCTTGCACCAGCAGCGGCGTGGCATGTGCTGTGTGCGGGGTGGTGTGGTGGGTTTACTGAAGATGAAGTGGAGTCATCTGTGGTCTGTCCAGTGATGTTCGGTGGTGTGGTTGAAAGAGACGTGTGGAGTTGCGGAGAAGATGGGGTCCTGTGTGTGTACAGCGGTGTGGGTGGGTGTTGACACGAGTAGTTTAGAACCGAGGATGATGAGGTTGTGGATCAGGGCAGTGGAGTTTGCTTCATTGTTGTTCTCAAGCTAGAAGTTCATGCCCCAAGGAGGATGTAATCCGTGTAGCCGAGGGCGTGCGTGCTGATGAGGTCAGCGAGGGAGTTGATGGATTGTGGTCAGGGTCCAGGTGATCTATCGATGAGTGTTCTTCTTAGGGTGTTGTTGGCGTCAGTGTGGATCTGTAAGTGCATGTGCTAGGCGGTGGGGAGGGTGTCGTTGGTGTTGGTAGTGACTCTGGGAGTGTTCATGTGGATGATGGCGATTACTCCTCCCACTCTGTTGGTGCAGTGTCTGCGGGAGATCTTATAGCCTTCTGGGATGGCTATGGCGATGTCTGTTTACCAGGTGGTGTTCAGCCTGGTCGCTGTCAAGGACACCAGCCAGCCCAACTACAGCAACAACCTCTACACAGGTACAAGAACCAGACTCCAGGAGTACTAGTGAACATCCAGGGTGCATGCACACACCTCATCCTCAACATCCCCTGCTACTGCCACATGACCGTCCACCTGAGATACCTACAATAGTCCCACAGTCAACTGCAGGTTCACCTTCATACTCCCCAGCCACACTCAGTAGGCACTCCACAGACCCAGCCCAATAAAGTAATATGGACGTCTACCATCCAACACCCCGTTGCCCACAGTCCGTCCTGCCACCCTTGGCCTGGGCACCATTCATCAGATCCACAGTACAACTGCATGCGAATGATAGCTCTCATACCTCCAAACACAGATCCTGGTACTCCCTCCGTGGACACCTACATATTACCCATGATCTGTACACCTCCAAGTGACTCTTCTGTACCTGTGTGTAATTGCAGTATTGCAAGCCAACCCCCCCTTCAGCATTTTGTAACCATCACTGGTGTGTATTGCCATCCATGTATGTAGTTGTTGGAATATTGTGACCTATGTGTGTCCTCAACCGGACTCCGATCCCAGTGTGTGGATGGCTGCAGTTTGTTCAACACTCTGGCATTTTATACATGTCCCCACACATATGTTTTGGTTTCTGGGTACAAAACGTCTCCACCAATGCGTATTATGTTATTTAGATTTATTTTGTGATCTTGTGTGTCAAACATGAGTAGGTGCTATACAAAAAGGGGGGAATCCAAAGTTCACAGCTGGAGATGTGATGCCTTACAGTTTGAGTCAACAGAGTCCATGCTCACAGTGCTTGGCATCATTGGGCACACTGCGACCAGCAAGTCCATGTGGGAGAGTCAATTAGGTGATGCTGTTGCACACAAAGGCAAGATGCCAGACCAGGTGACCTGGGAGTTGTGCATAGCCCACTGCCTCTCAATGTCTTAGCCGTGGACGACTCACCTTCCATGTGGGACCCTCACGTGCAGGCCTTGACGATGCCTGGGACGCTCCGTCAGACAATTCCTCCTCCTCCTCCCTCCCTGTGGCTGGTGTTGGTCTTTGCCTTGATGTTTCGGGCCTGGTGACACAGGGAGGGTGCTGCATGTTGACAGCAATCTGACAGAGTGATTGGCTTATTTCCCTATGCACCGTCAAGAGCTCATTTAGTCTTGCCTCCATCCGTCCCTGGTGTCGTTGTTGACTGGCATGTTGCTCGACCTGATGACTT
Source organism: Lissotriton vulgaris (assembly GCF_964263255.1). NCBI lineage: Eukaryota > Metazoa > Chordata > Amphibia > Caudata > Salamandridae > Lissotriton > Lissotriton vulgaris. The sequence continues at coordinate 1,956,514,136 of NC_141689.1, read as the reverse complement.
TTAATTTCGTTGAGGGCCTCCACTACCTGGTTGAACTCCATGGTGTCCCGCTGGTATGCCTTCGTGATGTTTCGGAGTTCAGACATACAGGGCCCTGCAGATTGCTGGTCAGGTTCTCGCCTCCGCCTTGCGCCACTCCCACCACCCCTGCCAAAACGAGCCTGGCCTGCGCTTGTGAGCACATTGGATCGATGGGACCCATGAGTGATGGCAGTGGTGGTGTTGTCTGCCACCTCATGGGTGCCCGGCGAACCTTGTCCCTCATTGTCAGACTGGCTCTGTTGTGGATTATGGGCAGGGCTCCGAGCTGTCTTCTGGGATGTGGTGGGAATGGGTGTGGTGGTTGGCACAGATGTATCTGATCCAGCTGCTGCATGGGTTTGGGATCCAGAGTGGCCAGGTTGGTTGGGGTCATCCACGGTGTGTTGAGATGCATCGCTGTCAGTGGGGTCAGGGTCCTGCTGAGCCTGGGACTGGGATCCATCTCCCCCCTGGTGGGGGTTAGTTTCCACATGTTGCCCTGTGGGTGTGAGAGACAGACACTGTTAATGCACTATCATGCAACATCCAATTTTGATATCCATTATCGTTAGCACTGTTCCACCTGTTTTGGATTGTTGTCATTGTTCACTTGTGTATGGGTATGTTGTGGGATCAGATTGACATGTGCTCAGGGGTCATTGACATGTTCGGTACAGTTAACGATGACTCGCACAGCCATTGCTGTGGCTTGTGTTGCCAGCACAACACAGATCTAGCTGTGCTCTGTCTGCCCCAGTCTGCACAATGCAGCATCAATCCTTATGCCTGGTTCAAGCGTGCCAGGGTTTAAATGCAGCATGTTTATGATAGAGACTGAGTGGAATTTTTCTGATTTCAGTCAGCAACTTTTGTGAGGTGTTGCTGTGCCGTGACGGCCTCCCACTGCCAACCCCCCTGGACCAGTACACCTACTTCTGGCACAGGGCTTTAGAACGAGGCACTTCTCCAAGATGCATCACCTTGTCAATGCCCAGGTTCATGGTGCTACTTAAGTGCATCCACAGCGTCCAAAAGCTGTGGCTACAGCATTGTGTGAGAGGCACAATGGACTTGTGATTCAGCACTGTGCATTTTTTGCTTGGATGCGTCATCAGATCAGTATTTGTTTTGTTGTGTTACATGACGATTGTGACAGTGGTGCACTCCATTGCCTGTCCTCAGAGGCTCTGTTTCTGTAAGGGGTGTGTGACAGGCCATGCTAGTAGTTTGAGTGTGATTTGCAAGTGGACGTCCCTCGTGGTGTGTCTGTCCCCCATGAAGAATGCTGCCATGACGGTGGTTGTGAGTTCCTGTGCAGGATATCTGACCTTGTCCTGGTGTTAGTGTTTGCAGTTGTCATAGGAGGGCCTTGTGCTGCTTACACCAGGGCCCAGTGTCAGCTATCTTGTCAGTACTTTCACACTCCCTGTGCATTGGCATGGTGCATGGGTGTGTACCTGGGTCATAAGGTATGAGTGCAGCCTCCTACCCTACACCTTGCACCCTCTCACCCTCCCCCTTCCAGCCTTCTTGCACTCCCCTTGCACCCACCCCCATAATGTTAGGCACTGCTGGGAGTCCTCTGCACTCACCCACATACCACCCCCATACTGTTAGGCACTGCTGGGAGTCATAGCCACCACCCACCCACATACCACCCCCATACTGTTAGGCACTGCTGGTAGTCCTCTTCTCCCACCAACATACCACCCCCATACTGTTAGGCACTGCTGGGAGTCATAGCCACCCACCCACATACCACCCCAATACTGTTAGGCACTGCTGGGAGTCATTGCCACCCACCCACATACCACCCCCATACTGTTAGGCACTGCTGGGAGTCCTCTGCACCCACCCACATACCACCCCATACTGTTAGGCACTGCCGGGAGTCATAGCCACCCACCCACCCACATACCACCCCCATACTGTTAGGCACTGCTGGTAGTCATTGCCACCTCCCCACATACCACCACCATACTGTTAGGCACTGCTGGGAGTCCTCTGCACCCACCCACATACCACCCCCATACTGTTAGGCACTGCTTGGAGTCATAGCCACCCACCCACATACTACCCCCATACTGTTAGGCACTGCTGGGAGTCATAGCCACCCACCCACATACCACCCCATACTGTTAGGCACTGCTGGGAGTCCTCTGCACCCAACAACATACCACCCCATACTGTTAGGCACTGTTTGGAGTCATAGCCACCCACCCACATACCACCCCCATACTGTTAGGCACTGCTGGGAGTCATAGCCAGCCACCCACATACCACCCCCATACTGTTAGGCACTGCTGGGAGTCATAGCCACCCACCCACATACCACCCATATACTGTTAGGCACTGCTGGGAGTCCTCTGCACCCACCCACATACCACCCCCATACTGTTAGGCACTGCTGGTAGTCCCCCCCATGTTACATGAGTTGTTTGTATACTCACCAGGCTCCACGGCTCCTTCGATTTCGTGAACTCCCACTGGTGGTAGCAGGGCATGACTTTCTCCTCCCAGGGATGGTATTGTGCAGGTCTGTGGGGACCACCATCTCCAGTGTGGTGTGCATGGGCGTAGTGTTCATCCATCTTCCTCTTGACCATCCTCCGCAGATCGTACCACCTGGCCTGGCAATCCCTCCTGATGCACCTGATGAGTGCAACAGCATTGACCTTATCGACGATCCTCTCCCACAGGCGTGTTTTCTCTGCAATGCTAGTCTGTCTGACCAATGCACCAAACAGCTGTGGCTCAACTCTGATGACTGTAAGGAGCTCCATCCATTAGTGAACTTTGGATTCTTTGGTGTGGTCATGGTGGCGGGTGTATGTGATTGGGGGTGATGGTGTGTATGGATGAGGTTGTGTGGGTTTGATTGTGAAGGGGGTGGTGTGGGTGAATGAGATAGAGTGTATGTGTGAAGGTGTGTGGGTGCAGTTGTTGGTGTCCTGTCAGTGTCTTTGCGCAAATAGGTATGTTGCAAAGGATGATGGGTTGTATGTGTGGGCCCTTTTATTGGTCCATTTGTGGGTGTGGCTTATTTAGAATTTTTGGTGGGTGTGTTATAAGGGGTGGGTGTGACTTGGGCCCTCTGTTTGCCGGTTTGGTGTGGCCAGGACATTGTTTTCCAATGGTATGTACACAGGAGACATGTTTTGTGGTGTTGTGCGACTCGTTTGCACCCTCCTTGTGCTGGTTTCGGGGTTCGCGGGCGCTAGTGGGGGGTGTGCAGTTCGTATTTGTTGGTGCTGCTGGTTCATATGGGACGTTTTTTGGGGTGTTCACATATGCTTTATTGAGTGGTGTGCGTTTCGTATTTGTTGGTGCGACTGGCTCATACGGGACGTTTTTGGGGTGTTTGCGTATGCTTTATTGAGTGGTGTGTGGTTCGTATTTGTTGGTGTGGCTGGCTCATACGGGACGTTTTTGGGGTGTTCGCGTACGCTTCATTGAGTGGTGTGCGGTTCGTATTTGTTGGTGCGGCTGGCTGATACGGGCCGTTTTCGGGGTGGGGGTTCGCTTACGCTTTATTGAGTGGTGTGCGGTTCATATTTGTTGGTGCGGCTGGCTGATACGGGCCGTTTTCGGGGTGGGGGTTCGCGGACGCTTTATTGAGTGGTGTGCAGTTTGTATTTGTTGGTGCGGCTGGCTGATACGGGCCGTTTTCGGGGTGGGGGTTCGCGTACGCTTTATTGAGTGGTGTGCGGTTCGTATTTGTTGGTGCAGCTGACTGATACGGGCCGTTTTAGGGGTGGGGGTTCGCGTACGCTTTATTGAGGGGTGTGCAGTTCGTATTTGTTGGTGCGGCTTGCTAATACGCGATGTTTTCTGTACTAATCATACTTCAGGAGCGACTACATTTGCCCGTACAAATCGTGTACTCGGTGCCCGGTCTGGATCGTACTTGTTTGGTCGCACGGCATGTTTACAAATCATACGGTTTGAGTTCCAACGCCATTTCGTATGGGTCTTTGATTATGGTTCTTACGGTTCGCTGATATTTCGACGTATTTTTGGGATACGGATCGTACTACGCAGTTTGGACAGTCTATTTTCATTTGTACGGAGACGGCTACGAATACAAAACGTACAACGGTTTTTACTCCCGAATCGGAATCGGCCCCTTGATGTTCAAACCCATTGCCTTCAACAAAAGTACACACTCTTCCCCACTGGATAAGCCAGAAACTCAAATACAGAGGCATTTGGGCTAAATAACAAGACAGTATGCAAAAATAACATACCCGACTTAGCTGACCCAGAAACCTTGAAGGGTAGTCTGCCATCACTAAAATGTGTTCTCAGTTCTTTCTATTTTAGCCACAAAGAAATCTATAAATCCCAAGATGAGCATCAAAGCAACAAACAAGTGGTAAATTGGAGAGCTTTAAGAGATACAGGGCCACATGCATAATTTAAAACACCGGTCGCAGTGAATCTGCCCCTTTGCGACCGGTATTTTTGCTTTTGGGATGCATCATTTCAAATGCAAAAAATTGCAATTTAAGTAATCGCTATATTTGCGATTACTTAAATTGCGATTGCATTTAGGGAATCGCAAATTGCGATTCCCTAAATGCAATGCATAAACCCAATTTTTTTTGCTATTTCTCAATTAAGAAACTCTAATTATCATCAATTTAAAGTTGGTGGTAATTTGCGAGAACTTTGAAAAATGCTCAAAAGTGCATGTTTCAAAGTTGCATGTTGCACACATACATGCCCTTGGTGCATGTGTGTTCGCAACATGGCAATTTCAGGGGTGCATCGGGGTGTTTTTTTGGCACCCTTGAAATTGCATGCGCAATTTGCGAGTACCTATTTTGTACTCGCAAATTGTGCATGCAATTCCCAATCATTGAATGGGAATGAATGGGAAGCAATTCTTTAATTGCTATTCACAATTTGCAAGTCGCAATTAAGGAATGTGTAGGGATCACAATTTTGTTTGCGATTCCTACTTGCACAAGCAGTTGCGATTCCAAAATTGCAATTTCATAAACATTGCAATTTAGGAATCTCAATCACAAAGTTTGATTCATGTACCCCACAATGTGTCAGCCACAATCTAGAGTAGAAGTAGGGTGAGACATAGGCCTATAATTGGCACATGCTAAAAGCAGATAACATCATTGCAACAGATATTTTGGCTCATCCGAAAATAACATATAGGAAGAACCGCTCACTTAGAGATTTACTCGTGCACAGTAATTTTGACTCTGTCCCTAGCTCACCAAGACTAGGTAATCTCACAGGCTTCTTCCCATGCCATCGATGCCAAAGCATGCAGAACTAGTCCTAAAGTTATAAAGACTATAATTATATCAACAGTAGGATGGACCTTTATCATTATATTAGGAAACCTAAGTTATCCAAATTGCATGCAGGACAGAATGTTACTAATATGCCTCAAGTTGATGAATTAATCGACACTCCTATGGATAACACTGTCTTCTTAAACGTCAATGATATACCGGCCCTTGATGACATGATAACCTTGCTAAATGACAATAATCAGAGTGAAAGTGATATGGGAACTGGAATAGAATCTGGTTTGGATCAGAGTGACCATACCCCTTTTAGGGTGCCCTCCAGATTTCTTCCTCAAATGATAAGAGACAATTTGGATCTATTTGGGAAAATGTAACCAGGGACCTCAAAGATCTATATTCAGTGGAAAACCAAAATAAGCGGAAAATCGACCCAAAGAAGGCATTGTTCCACAAGACAATCAAGAAGCTACAGGATGAAGATGGACTCTTAATTAAACCCTCGGATAAAGGGGGGAATATTGTACTGTGGGGTAGGGAACAGTATAAAAAAGAGGCTCTATGCCAACTGCAGGATTGCAGCTGCTATAGCATGATCAGTCCCAAAGAATATGACAAGGTTATGGTAGACTTCTTTGGAAGACTAGATATCTGAAGAGATAATGGGCTTCTTAGCTGGGATGAACATACATTTATCAAAAGAGAAAAACCAGTTGTCCCAGTATTTTACATGCTGCCTAAAATACATAAAAATCCCACTAGTCCACCAGAGGGACCCATAATTTCATCCTGTGGGAGCCTGTTTGAAAATGCTTCGCGTTATATGGATTATTTTTTTAACCCAATAGTTAGATCACTCCCATCTTACATTTAAGATTCTACTGATTTTTTTCAATGTATTTTTGACATCTGCTGGGATGCTGAAACGATGGTACTGCTGACGCTAGATATTTCTAATCTATACACTAGCATAAGACATGTAGATGGATTGAGAGCAAGTGAGTATTACTTGAACAGGAGACCAGCTCGGTTTGCCTCACAAAATACCACGATTTTAGAACTCATGGAATGAGAACTCACTAAAAACATCTTTCTGTTTGGGGATGATTTTTATCTGCAGTAAAGGGGGACTGCGATGGGCACCTGTTTCGCCACCAGTTATGCCAACTTACATCTAGGCTGGTGGGAGGAACGGGTGCTCAGGGGTGGTCCCCTGGACCAGTGGACTGAACATGTCCTGCTGTGGGTCAGATTTATCGATGACGTCTTCGTGCTGTGGCAGGGCACGGAGACAGACATTAGCTTGTTCATCGACGATCTTAATCAAAACTCTTTAAATTTAGAGTTTGTTGGCCATCACAGTAAGACAACAATTGATTTTCTTGATATTCGAATCAAACCCATGGAAGGTAGACTGGAAACAACTGTCTTCCGCAAAGCCACTGCTGGAAATTCAGTTCTCCATACGGAAAGTGCTCATCCAGCGGCATTGATAAGAAATATTCCTTTTGTAGAGTACTATAGAGCGAGGAGAACATGTAGCAGCGAGGAAGAGTTTTATAAAATTGAAAAAGAGATGACACAGAGATTCACCCAAAGGGGATACAAGTCAGATGTTTTGAAAGGGGCATCCGCGAAAGCTCAAAAACTTGTGAGGCAAAAGATACTAGAATCTGGAATTCTCTTCCTCCAAGCATTAGGAAGATTCGCAATATTGCATCATTTAAGCAGGAAGTGAAGAGCCTCATGATGAGCAAATACTTTGCATAGATACGCTGCCCTGATTTAGGGCTGCTCTCAGAAGGAGAAGCTCCAACTTGAATAATATGAAAGCTAATTGTTGACCAAGACTGGCGATTTATACAAGACGCAGAGGTACTCTTACCTAATGCCCTGAAGGGCAATGTGATAATATATCTGTATCGCACAGCCTAAACCTTACCCTCTCCTACCTCACTCCTGACGGGGTATATGGCATATGATATAAGCTTAGCCTTACCCCACATCTTAATACGAATTGCACGGTATCTGTGTTTCTCATATATAATGACACACCCAATCATAGCCACACTATTATCTAACTCATAAGGGCTTTGCTCTCAGAAAGGTTAACACTTTGTTAAGCGAAAACCTTACCATCGCCTACCTCACCTTGTCGGGGAAGATGGGCATATGATATAAGCTTAGCCTTACCCCATCTATTAATGCGAATTGCACATGTGTTTTTGTTTTGCATATATATTGTCACCTAACCATATTCATTCTATTATATACCTCATATCTGTTTGTTTCTTTTAATGTCAACACTTGTGATAGTTAATTATTCTGATGTTAAGTGCTCTGATACCCACGGGCCTTGCTCGCGCTATTGTCACACAATCATATTCACTCTATTATATACCTCATATCTGTTTGTTTCTTGTAATGTCAACACTTGTGCTAGGTAACTATTCTGATGTTAAGCGCTCTGATACCCACGGGTCTTGTTCGCGCTATATAAAACTCTACAATAAATAAATAAATAAATAAATAAATAAATAAATAAATAAACCTTCTAGAACAACTAAACAACAGGAACAGAACAAACAGTTGAAAGATCAGGACAACTCTAGATTTATAACCACCTTCAATATAAAACACAAGGAAATTAGAATGATCTTGAGGAAGCACTGGTATCTGGTAAAAAATGATCCAGTATTAGGTTCTAGAGTAAAAAAGGAATTACTTTCAGAAAATCAAAATTACTTAAAGACCTGATTGTGAGGAGTGAATTTATTGACAAGAAGAAGGGTATCACTAACTGGTTCAAACAAAAACCTGGTTTTAGAGAATGTTCAAAATGCAAGGCGTTTCAACATCGCATGAATCGCACTGATTTTAGATTTTTTTTAATAAAACCATAACTATCAGGAGTTTTATAACGTGTAAAAGTAGTTTTGTTGTATATTTACTGCAATGCTCTTGCCCTAAGATATATATAGGGAACACCACCTTACCTGTCCATCAACGAATCCTTCAACACAGGCGAGCGATTATTAATCAGGACAGGACGTATCCCATAGCGCGGCATTTTGAATCCTACCACCAAAGCAACCCTGTAAGTTTACAATATACATGTATAGCAGAGGTCCCCAAAAAGAAGAGAGGTGGAGACTGGGAAAGAGAACTTCGTAAGTTAGAGACATACTTTATCTTAGAATTCAATTGCATACAACTGCATGGGCTTAATGTAGATGAAGATCTTTATACATGCCTGACCTGATTACAAATATTAAGAGCTTCTAATATGGAAATCTGCACTAAGAATTATGAATTGATTGTGTTTTTAAACATTATTTTATTTTTAGAGTAGTAATGAGGTTTGCACTCTGCGATGACAGGAAAAGTATGATGAATGCAATTAATACAATTCATAATATGGGAGTAACCATGAATTTGCACTTTTGATTTTACTACAATGAAACAGTCTTTATAAGAATGGATTTTAGGATAATAGGTATATATCATACATATGCATTTGCATTTGTTTATAAATTCAGTACTGTATTGAACTTGGTTCATAAAGCAGAGTATAATGTTTACATTGAGAGAGTATCATTGTTTACATAAGGAGTGGTATTTAGATTACCAATGCACTTGCACTTTAGTTTATAAAGAAAGAACTGTTTTAAACAGGGTTTATATTGAGAAGAGTGGATTGTTTACATTAAGAAAACATTTTTGTTTACATGCACTAGCACTTTCTTATTACCCTGTGGAAACTTGATTATTATTGTTTACATAAGCACTAGCACTTTAGATCAGTGAAATGCTGCTATTATATTAGTTAAAAACTATAGATGCTTAAGAATTTCCCTTTTATCCACATGAAATGTTTGATGTATATTTTCCGTTTCTCTAGTCAACTAATGATTAATTAATTAGTTTTATATGATATTACTGCACTAGCACTTTAGAAATTGAAAGGACCGTTTATATGTAGGGGCACTTGCCAAATTGTATAACCACGAAAACCGAGAAATTGCCATTTTTTAAAGTGCACTTGCACTTTGTAAAATGTTAAAAGACATAGATTTACAATTCTTTTTCTTGAAGAATAAACATAAATTATTGTTTATTTTCATTATATAGAAATATGTACTTAACACTCCAAGTTATACATCCATTTAATATAAATGTTTTTAATGGATTTTATTGGAAGTTTAATGAATTTTTTTTGTATCTAAAATGGTTTGTGGTTAGCACTGATGCATGAATGCTGGTTTAAGTAACATGTTTCAAAATGGCACCCACCATAGTGAAACCCAGTGTATAATCCTGTGTCATTTGTCGCTTCCCACTACTACTCTCGAGTGTATTTTAACCATGAAAAAAAAGGTGGCCAAACATCGTGAACAAGGGAGCTTGACTCCCGAAACGCGTTGATGTGAAACTTTTCATCTAATAAAAACTGAATACGTTTTTCCTATCTTGGAGTGCCTGATGATTTCCTATCTTTTATGCTGTGGGTGATCCTATATTCAATATATATATATATATATATATATATATATATATATATATATATATATATATATATATATATATATTCACTGAAAAAAACATAGGTTTCACCCATGTTATAGTTAGCTGGACATTTCTCTCATACAAAACCTTTGAAATTCCCCCGTTATAGTTAGTTCAGCTAACTATAACTCGCGCGGCCGCAATGCACTGCTTATGACGTCACATATTGCATCACTCATGCCATGGTCAGTGACATCACTCATGACATCACTGATGACATCTCAAATGACATAACTGATGACATCATCCAGTGAATGTGTGTCTTTCTGAAAAATAAATATTTTTTATATATGTATATCTAAAGGTCAATAGAAGAATAAATGTGTAAATAAGTGTCTAAATGTATGTTTTTTTTGTAAAATTGATTGGTTAACTGACTAATTAAGTGTGTCTTAGTGAATACATATATTAGCGAGTAATGTTTAAATATTAAAATATATGTATTAGTGTCTCACTTTGTGTATAAGTGACTGCATGGGTTGGTGAGTAGCTACATGAGTGTGCATATGGGTTATTAGTTATTTTTTTGAGTATCAGTATGAGTGTCTGTATGGTTTGCTGGGGGTATTACTTAGCGCATAGATGTATGAATGACTGACTGACTGTTTGTATGTGTTTTGAAGACAGCATGTGTGCAGGTCTGTATGGGTGGATGAGTGTGTGTATGGGTGTGTTACTGAGTGAATGACTGTCTCAATAGTATCTTTATGAGTAACTACATATGTTTTAATCTAGTATATGTGAGTATTGATGGATATAAGTGAGTATATGTGAGAGTGAGAGATTGGAAGAGTTCCTGTTTAAATAAGTATGTGTTTGTATAAGTGATTGTTTAAGAGAGTTAGTATGTGTAAGTTTCTGTTGAAGTAAGTGTGGTAGTGTATGTTTAGCTGTATATGCAAATAAATGGATGTTTGATAGCTTATTTGCATGTGTGAGTATGTGTGTGAGTAACTCTATGGATGACTTTCGGTATGTAACAGGATGTATAGGTGTATCAGTACATATGATGAGTTAGTACATGTATGAGTGACTATATAGAACTGTTGGTGAATGAATGGATGTGTATATAGATGGTAAAATTAATGAATAGGTTGTTGTAACTGGTATTGGTATCTCCATTTTTTTGAAAATGTTAGTTTCTATTTTTGAATGTGTGTATCAAAGATTATATTAGGGTGAGAGGAGGTCTGCCACTCTTTCACAAGGATGATGTCATCAGTGATGTCATCAGTGATGTCGTTTGAGATCTCATGAGTGATGTCATGAGTGATGTCACTGACCATGTCATGAGTGTTGTAATATGTGACGTCATCAGCAGTGCATTGCGATCACGCGAGTTATAGTTAGCTGAACTAACTATAACGGGGGAATTTCAAATGTTTTTTATGAGCTAAATGTCCAATTAACTATAACATGGGTGAAACCTATGTTTTTTTTCAGTGAATCTCAAAGTTTTTTTAAATGCTAATTCCTAACTATAACATGTGTGAAACCTATGGTTTTTTCAGTGAATTTGCAAGGTTTTTTAAATGCTAGTTCCTAACTATAATGTGTGTGAAACCTATGGTTTTTTCAGTGAATTTCAAAGGTTTTTTTAAATGCTAATTTAAAAATGTATCAATTATTATATTTATTTTATATTTATTTTTCCACAAACTGCCTTTGTATATTCACACTCAATGAACTCAATGGCTCTTTTTAGAGCCAACCAACATCTAAACACTCAAACTTGTTATTTAACTGTATTTTTTTTGTCTTTTTTTATCGACGTGCACAGTACGTGTGCGCAACTCGCGATTTAAACAAAATAAATGTTGTTTTTTGCCCTTCGGGGTCCTTCAGAGACCCCCTGAGAAGGCCTAGGGGGTCAGGGAGTCTCTACCCTGCCCCCTTTTTATCATTCTCCACTTTTGTTTTTGACTCACTTCTGCCTCGAAGGTGCGTGAAACGTGCACGCACCTTGCGATTGTTTTATTTAAATAAAAATGTTTTGTTTGCCCTTCAGGGTCCTTCAGGGAGCCCCTGAGAAGGCCTAGGGGGTCAGGAAGTCTCTACCAAGCCCCCTTTTCACGTTCTCCACTTTTGTTTTTGACTCACTTCTGCCTCGAGGGTGCGTCATTCATATGCGACGTGCGAAAACCGTGCACGCATGCGTGCGCGCACCTTGCGCGCACGTAAAGTCATGTGAACAACACTTTTGATTGGTTTATAGTAGTTTATTTTCCAAATCTTCAAAAACCCCACCCACTTCCCTCACAATCTGTTTCACTTCCTTGGGAGAAGCATCTTCAGTGTTTTCTTCAAGATTTGAAAATGGCAGAACAACAGCAGCCACAGGAATCATCAGACTCTGATGTGGAGTATTTACCTGAACAACCAAAGGAGAAGAAAACAAAAGAGTCTTTTGTTTGGAAATGTTTTACATACCTAGAAGGGCAAAAAAGGTGAATGCCCCAAAGGTTACTTGCAACATCTGTGTCTCCATTCTATCGAGAGGTGATCCCACCGAACATTATTCCTTTAGTATTCATACTATGGTGCGTCATCTAAAAAACTTTCATCCAAACAACCATGCTCGGGCATCAACTCAGCATACCAGGGACAATCCTGCAGCTGCTGTCCCCAGTACATCTTCATCGGGAGCATCTCCATCTACAAGGTCTCTAGACATCCGGCTGGATTTTGCAGACTTGCACATTTGTTGCAACTTTTGCAATGAAATCTTGTGTTACGGAGAGAAAAGCATAGACTTGATTGTGCTAAAGAAGAGGCAGCACACATGCCCCCGCAATTAATTTTTTACTTTTATTATTTTTGTTCCTGTTCCTGTTGAGCAGTTTTTGGTTACCTGTTTATTTTTTTGTAACAAAAAAAACAAAAAAATATAAAATTGTTCAAAAAACAAAAAAAATTTAAAGCAAAAAAACCCCAAAAAAACAGTTCTTGTAAGAACTAACTTCACTTCTCAAAGAAGAGCTATATTTCTTATATACTGTGTCATACTTTTTTTGAATGAATGTGTAGTGTATAAATGAATGACTAAAATGACTGAGTGAAGGGGAGGAAGGGACTGAGGGAATGAGTGAGGAAAGGGTAGTATGATGAGTGAGGAAAGGAGAGTCAAAGAGTGACTGAAAGAAGGGGACTAAGGGTAGGGGAGTGTGGTAAGGGCAGTGAAAGAGTAAGGGAAGGGCAGTAAGGAAAGGAAAGTGAGGGAGGTGAGAAAAGAGGAGCAGGGGACAGAGACAGGGAAGGAGAGTAAGAGACAGAGAGTGAGAAATAGAGCAGGGTAAGGGGAGTGAAGGTAAGAGAAGTGGAGTGATGGTGAGGGAAGGGGTTAGAGGATGAGAAAAGGGGGGTAAGGGAAAGTGAGAGATGGGGAGTGAGGGAGAGAGAAGTGTAGTGAGAGGATGGAGGGAGTTAGGAAAGGGGAGTGAGAGAAGGGGAGTCAGGATTTCAATGAGGGAAGCAGAGTGAGGGGGAGGGAGGGAAAGAGAGCGGGAAAGGGAAGGGGTGTGAGATACAGACAGGAGGAAGTGTAGTGGGGGAAGGGGAGTGACGGTGAGTGAAGGACAGTGACAGTTAGGGAAGGGGTATGAGGGTGAGGGAAGGGGAATGAGGGAGAAGGAAGAAAATTAACGGAGAAGGAAAGTGAGTGAGGGAGAGTGAAGGAGTGGTAGCAAGACAGAGGATAGAAGATTAAGGGTAAGAGAGAGAGAGGGAAAGACTGAGAGAGAGGAGGGAGAGCAAGGGACTGAGAGGGAGTGAGGCAGTTAGAGTGAGTGAGACAGAGGGAGACAGGGAGAGAAACATGGAGGGAAAAAAGTGAGGGAGGGAGTGAACGAAGGGGAGTAAGTGAGATGGAGAGAGGGAGTGAGGAAAGAGGGGTGAAGGAAAGGGAGTGAGGGAAGGGGAGTGAGGGAAAAGTACAGAGGGTGAGTGAAAGGCAGTAACAGTGAAAGAAGGGGTATGAGGTTGACGAAAGGGGAATGAGAGAAAAGGAAGGAGATTAAGAGAGAGGAAAAGGGACTGCGGGATAAAGTAGGAGTGAAGGAAACTGAAAGGGAAGGAGGAGAAGGGGGAGAGAGAGAGAGAGGGAGAGAGTGAGAGAGAAAGAGAGGGAGAGCGAGTGACTGAGAGGGAGTGAGACAGACGGAGAGACAGAGGGAGAAATGGAGTGAAGGGGAGTGAGGGACTGAAGGAATAGGAGTTAGCAAAATGGAATGAGGAAAGGGGAGTAAGGGAAGGGGAATGACTGATGGAGTGAGGGAAAGAGAGTGAGGGGGCGTGAGGCAGTTATAGTGACTGAGACAGAGGAAGAGACTTAATGATTGATGGAGGAAAGGAGAGTGAGAGAGGGAATAAAGGAAGGGGAGTGGACAAAAAGGAGTGAGGGAGTGAGAGAAGGGGAGTGAGTGAAAGTGAGGGAGGGATGGTGCGAAGGGAAGAGAGTGAGGGGGGAGTGAGAAGAGAGTGAGGGATGCAGCAAGAGAAGAGTAGTGATGGAGGAAGAAAGGAAAGAGAAGTGAGGGACACAGAGGGGAAAGAGGGAACAGGAAAAGGTGAGTGAAGGTGAGGGGAGGGTACTGATGGTGAGAGAAGCAGTGTAAAGGTGAACGAAGGGGAGTAAGGAGAGTGAGAGAAGGGGAGTAAGATGAGTAAAGGAAGGGGAGTAAGGGAGTGAGTAAAGAGGAAAGGAAAGAGGAAAAGAGAAGTAAGAGAGTGATGAAAAAGTATTTTTTGATTGACATACTTACCTTATAAGTAATGACAAGTTAATAATACATTTTTAATAAATATAGTATCTGTGGAAGAGAAGACAAAATAGAGTTTCACAATACAAAATAATCTGTACAATATGTTATGTATCTTATTTTGCTGTTATCAGAACATATTGAATTTCACTGAAAACAGTGAGTTCAATAGTACTCATCATATAACAGCGGGCAATAAAAAGACAATCAATAAGATTGTCTTTAAAAAAACCCTTTCAACATTTTCATTAATAATTTAGAAATTAGTAAAAAACATATCTTAAATGTTTTTTTTCGAATAGCCATTTTTTACGTAAATATGGGACATCTCCAACAATCACAAAGTAACAAAACATTATTACTTCTTTTTTATACACTCTAAACAAAGTTAGGTACAAACATATGCTAACAACATTTACCCGAAATAGTCATTTTTTGGATCTCATACTTTTCCGCATGGTCAAATAGTATGTGTAAAATCCTCAGTTTGGAAGTTACTTAATAGTTCTCTTAAGCTTCTTTTTCCCAACCTTCTGAATCAAAAGCACCAACATCTTTTTTACCATCTACCAATGGTTATACTTCCACCCGATGCTATTTACCATGTACAAAGAACCTTAAACAACTAGCATGCTATCAGAATCTCAACATCATCTGGTATGCCGATGACACGCTGCTCATCGTTTATCTTAGCAAGGAGCTGTATACCATTAAAAGAAACCTCTACAAGGGAATAAAAAATGTCACCAACATCTACAACAACTACAACAAATCTAAAACACCTCTGCCTCACTGATGATCAACATCTCTTGTGATAGCCACATCACCCACTATCTGATACACTTACACTACCTCTACGTCAATTACAAGACTTTTTTTAACCTGATCACCCTCACTCACAAAGTACTTTTCAACACCAGACTACCCTTTGTTAACAGCAGTAATTTTCCCAGGCCAATTATTTTCTGTTCCAAACTTGGGGGCATCTTTGATCCATAGCAGCACATGTATATGAGGAGCACCTCTTGCTTGATACTCCTTTCTCCAAAAGAAATCCAGAACCTCTCCAAGAGGAGTATTTTTTTTGTTTGTGATAAAAGACATCATAGCTTCAAATCCATGATTGAAATACCTACATACATTAACTGGATCCAAAGAGCACAGTTCTCCAGGTGTCTTGTATTCTATATTTTCTATGTTTGCATTTGCCTCTCGAAGAAATTGAAGTAAATCTTCCCAAGCATACTCTGCACAGCTTAGAGTAAGGAACCATGTAGGAGTTCCTAAGTTTCTTAGCATACATTTCAATTCCCCATGACGACGGTACCAATACTCATTAGTACCACGATGACATGCCATAAGATTAATTAGCTGAGATTCCAAAACAGTATATTTCTGTTGGACTTTATCCATAAAGTCCTTTGCCGAAACATTTAGCTGATGTACTCCACTTTTTAACATATGGTTCACTGCATAAGAAAGTCCAGACAAGTCACTCTCAAACAGAAGATGAAACAAATATGGAATACATTGGCAAAACCTTGGATCTTCTGCATATAATCTTGATGTCCGGTATTCAGATGCAGGAATCTGCACAGGTCGTTCATCATATCGACCACCTTTGCCTGTTGGAAATAACTGAGGGAAACAACGAGCTTCCACGCTTTCTTCCCATACACTTATGGGACTTCCTTTTGCTTCTTTCATTTGGAATAACTCAATAGTATTCCCCATCACTTCTTTGGAATGCAATGGAAGAACACTGTAATGTTCATAAATTTCTTCAGTTCTGTACACATCCACTTTTTCAATTTGTCCAGTTGACAAATCACTGTCCTCTTCTACAGTTGTTTCCTCTTCTCGTACATATACATTTTTATAGTATTGATTATTTTTTACCAAATACAACGTTGCCTTTTTCACTTTCCTAACATCCACTAATTCTTGCCAGATTTTCTTACTCTTCGTAGGAACGCCATTAACTAGAATAACTAGAGGTTCCTCTTCCACAATTTCTACACCAATTGTTTCAATATTTTTCTTTAAATCTAAAGGCAAATATACAACTCTTCCTTTTAATCCTCTCTGTAAATCTGAAGGAGGCAATTTCACTGTCTTAGGCTCCATACGAACAATAGCCTGAAATGGATGCACACATTGAATAAGAATAGACTCCTAAGTATTTAAATCCATCAGTTCAGAAGGAATATTTACCAACTCAAGATTATTATGTACAGCTCTAGCAGGTATTTTGTTTTCATTTAATTTATTATAACAATATTTACAAATACGTTGATCAGAACCCAAATCAAAAAATTCTCTTCCAACAAATAAGTTGCAAATTCCTTCCACTGATTATTATTCTCCTTCTCACTTTTTAAATATAGATCAACTAACCTGGTCTGATTTTTATAATGAATTCGTCTACAACAAATACAAGAAAAGTTTGGCCTTTCACCCGAAATGACCTTAAACCTTGTTATTTCTTTCCCAAATTTTTCTGTACTAAAATTCTGTATATTTTCTTCCACATTTCCTTGTATTAATGTATCTGTTTCTGCACTGTCTTCTTCAGGACCAAAGTAACTAACCTCAATTTCTTCACAAATGTTGATTACATCTTAGACAGATCCATGCAAAAGAGCACTGTTTAACTGTTTTAGCTTAAGTGCTGTACTTTTTGCATAATACAACCTTCTCACTAATTTCCTCACTTCAGTATGATGCACTGCTAACATCCTGAAATGGTGAAAAACACTCTGACATACTTTTCTAGAAAGGCAAGCCAGAGAATGACCTTGCAAACCCGTTTTTTCTCTCACTCTGCAAGGGTCTAATTCTTGCAACATCTTAATCTTTTGTTTAACACTTTTCTTAGTATACTTACGTAAGAAATTGCGAAAAAAATCAATTGAATCCTGTCATACACTACAAATACTACTACAATTCCAAGTATAAACTGGAGCCTTAGGACGTCTCCCTAAAACTTCATCAGCTAACACCTCTTCTGCATTTCTAGGGACAATTTTCTCTTTTTCAATCAGACAACCATTCTTAACCTCATAAGCTTGACCACTGGTGTCAACTGCATGCAACAAATCATTACTCTGAAGGTAACTCTCTTCATTAAAAAACGGCTCACAACTTGAACTATGTTTCCATTCTCCTGAAAAAACATTACAAAAATTAGTTCTATTGATTAGTCTTTTCCACTGACTTTTGGCATTCATAACATTGATTGGCTTATCTAGTGTTCGAATCCTATTGATTACTAAAATTAATAACTTTTTTAAATTCAAAAGCCTTCTCAACAATTGTTTCAATATGTTTCTTTTTCTTATAAAAAGCTGTTTTTCTTTTACAATTCTTTTTATTTTTTAATAAATTTAAAACAACTGTTATAAAATGATTTTTTCGTCTATTACTATACACAATATCTTTACCACATAGTTTTCCATCATTTTTCTTTTTTGTCTGATTTTTCTTTGTAGTTACAGATACATTTTTTTTCCTGATTCTCCAAACTTTTTTTAGTTTGTGTTATTTTCCTTATAAAATCCTTTGTTGGCTTACCAGGAGCTTTCTTCTTTTTTCCACACATTGTTGTTTAGATAAATCTTTTACTTGTTTTTTCTTGGAAAAGTAAGCCTGTTTATATCTTTTTCTTTTCTCACTCTTCGAAGGCATAATGGTTTTTCTTTCTGTAGATAATTAAAATCTTTTGAGAAGAAAAAAAAATATGTTATTTTTTTTACAGTTATAGAACACTACTAGCATACTACATAGCAATTAGAAGCAATATATGTCTTAAAGTGTGGTTCACTCCATAAGAAAGTTTAAAGCACAAGAGCAGTGTACGGGCAGTATAAGAGATCATGCAGGGATTGCTGTTTCAGGGTTTAGGGCAGTGCAGGGGTGTTTCAACATTATAGGGGCATTCACTGAGGATGGTCATTCTGGGTTTAGAGCAGTGCAGTAGTGTTAAAAGAGTTTAGCAGGATTTGCTAGGGATGGTGTTTCAGGGTTTAGTACGGTGCAGTGGTGTTCAAGCAGTATAGGGGGTCAAGGTGAGAATGATATTTCTGAGTTTAGAGCAATGTAGTTGTGTTTGGGCAGTGTATGGTATCATACTAGTGCTAGTACTATAAAGCACTGCATGTCCTAAAGCCTAACTCACTTCATGAGTACATGTTTTCCCATATTTTTAAACACATCAACGAAGCAAATTATTCTGCCACAATCATCTGATATGAATACTGACTCACAGTGTGATCTTAGACAAATGACAGTATCCCTTGCAATTCAGTAAAATGAACTAAAGGATTGCAAGAGGAGTGATCGGATGTTTGCTGGAGTGTTTAGATACTGACTGGGGAATTAAACGTGTGAAATACAAGTATGTAGGTGGTTAAAGGACGACATGTGAATTGGAGAGGAGTTTGTAGCAGTCTATGTGTTAAGGCCTGGGTCACTGCATGAGTACTTGGGTACTAACTGATTGATTAAAGTACTGCAAGGAGAGTGCCTACTGAATTTTAAATAGCTTCATTTTTTACCACAGTGCATACAAAAAGACATTCTGTTGAATAGCTCTGTACAATACAAAATCAACAATCACAGAGACTTTGCTAAAAGTCAAAGGATATACACGTGGAAATAAAAACTATAAAACACAAATATGTTGCACTCTATGCTGTAAGACTCAGTTTATACCACAATAACTTGGCTACTAGCTCAAAGATTACAATTTCACAAGAAGACTTTCTCAAATCATTTTTAATTTTTATTCATAAATTTATTCTTGTAACATTTCATATTGTAATAGAACATCTAGCACGATTTCATCAGGAATTTCATTAGCTTCTTCATCAACTTCAAAACTTGTGACATTAAACTCAATATCATCTAATGCTTCAATGAAGTCATTGCCCAAACTTTCATCCAAAAAATCACAGGTTATATCTCCTGCACCAATAGGTTGTTCTTCATTGCTGCTGTCCACAAAAGGTACATTTAAGTCCTCTATCAGAGTGTTAGAAATTTCAAAAGTGACTTCAATGTTCTTCTGATTTTGATCCATAATAAATGTTATTATGTTGCAGTACCTTGTACTTATAAAATGTCCTTACATTTTCAAACCAGTCATTGTTTATCATTTTAGAAATAAGCTATGGCTATTATAATAAAATGCAGTACTAAAAAACATGTATTCCCATATTTTTAAACACATCAACTACTGACTCACACTATGATCTTAGACACATGGCAGTATCCCTTGCAATTCAGTAAAATGATTACTAGAGTGAACAAGAGTCTTGCTAGGAGTGCTGTTTCTGGGTTTAGAGCAGTGCAGAAGTGTTCAAACAGTTAAGGGGGTCAAGGTGGGACTGAGAATGTAGAAATGAAAATGTACTGAAATAATTACTACATGCTACAGAGAGAGTTGCTATGGCATTTCTACAGCACACCCAGGATCATATTACACAGCATGGAGACTATTTGGAAATTAAGAGGCCTGACACACATTCTGCATAGGACTTTATAGCACAACATGTCCTAAAGCCTGACTCACTTCATGAGTACATGTAGAAGCGGAAAAGTTTGGAGCTATTTCCGGTTACAAATTAAACTTTAATAAAACTCAAACCATTATGAACTACCAAGCTAATCAATCTGTTACTGGGTTTTGCAACTCGGCTGTTTATTTAGGGGTGACAATTTCTTCTAAAATAAATGAAATAATTAAACTGAATTACGAACCTTTACTTAAACAAGTTACGTTGATGCTTAAAAAATGGCACAAAATTCCGATGAATATTTTGGGAAGAATTAATTTGATTAAAATGAATCTTTTGCCCAAGTTTTTATATCTCTTTCGTTCTATTCCCCTTCGAGTTAATAATATTTTTTTTAAGAAGGTGGAAGGAATTTGCAGCAGCTTTATTTGGAGCTATAAAAAACCTAGGAGGTCAATAGCGATACTAAAACTACCTTTAGAGAAGGGTGGATTAGATTTTCCGGATTTTAAGTCTTATTATTTTGCATCTTTTATAGGGCGCTTTAGGAGTCTATTAAATAAAAATAAAACCTTTTTTTTTCATCAATTTATGTTAGGTAGAAACTCATCTCAATTTCTAACAAGAATACAAGACCCGAACTTCTTCAAACGAGTTAAATTCAAGACAGCAAGGGACATGGTAGGGTTGTTTAATTTAGTCATGAAGTTTTGCGACACTTCTTTTTTTCACTCTGATTTGCCATTATGGGATAATCCAGGGCTACCAGGTATTTTTAACGATAATATTGGGAGAGAATGGGCCGATTATGGGATCAAGAGACTAGGAGACCTATATGGCCATGAGGGGTTTCTACAGTTTTCCACTTTACAATTAATTTACTCGCTACCAAGTGAAATGGCACTTAAATACTTGCAAATAAGGGACTATCTTATACGGAAAATGAACCTAATAAAAATCACTAGCTCGGATATTTGGGAAGTTTTGTATAGCTCTAAGGAGAAATCTATAATAAGCAGAGGATATAAACAATTAATCCAGCATAACTTGGATGATTGTCCCAGACTCTCTCAAAAATGGACGCTTGAATTGGGAACTAATGTGACCCCCCAGAATATCTCAAAGGCTTTCACAACTCTTAACAAAATAACATACTCCTCCAGTTTGAAACTTCAATTATATAGAACGGTCAGCCAACTCTATCACACCCCACAGAAAATTTCTAAATGGTCACAAAATAACGAACGTACCAAATGCCCTAAATGTGATCTGCAAGCAGCTGATCTTATCCATATGATCTTTTCTTGTCCAGCACTGAACTTGTTCTGGCGAGAAATAGAAACCACATTATGTGAAAAACAACTGATCAGCTCCCCACTTACCTCATCTATGGTTTTACTCTATATATACGAGCGGGGCCACGATAATAGAAGCTGGCTTGACATAGCGATCTCTTGTGCTAGACTGGTAGTAGCTAGAGCCTGGATCTCACCAAATCCACCTCGGAGGACGGAATGGCTAATACTACTTCATGAAATATACACAATGGAGAAGGCCCTTGCTAAAAATAGGACCCGGAAAACGGTAGATAGATTCGAAAAGATTTGGGCTAACTTTGTATAAATATTTAGTGTTTCTCTTTCCTTGCTTTTTATTTTCTTATAAATGTCTTTTTGTTTGGCCAAGTTGTAACATTTAAAGATTGTTGATCTTACTAATTTATGGATTTTTTCCCTGATGTCACTTTAAAGTTTGCTATATTTGTATTTTATTTTTTTATTTTTCCTTCTGAATAGCAATCTCTCTTTGCTTGTGACTTGTCTGTCAAATAAAAAAGTTTAAAAAAAAATAAAAAAAAAGGAAATTAAGAGGCCTGACACACATGCTGCATAGGACTTTCTAGCACTACATGTCCTAAAGCCTGACTCACTTCATGAGCACATGTATTCCCAAATTTTAAAACACATCAACTAAGCAAATTATTCTGCCACAATTTCCTGAAATGATTACTGACTCACATTGTGATCTTAGACACATGACAGTATCCCTTGCAATTCAGTAAAATGATTACTACAGTGAAAGAGAGTCTTGCTAGGAGTGCTGTTTCTGGGTTTGGAGCAGTGCACTAGTGTTCAAACAGTGTAGGGGGTAAAGGTGGGACTGAGAATGTTGAAATGAAAATTCACTGAAATGATTACTACATGCTACAGAGAGAGTTGCTATGGCATTTCTACAGCACACCCAGGATCTTTATTACACAGCATGGAGACTATTTGGAAATTAAGAGGCCTGACACACATGCTGCATAGGACTTTCTAGCACTACATGTCCTAAAGCCTGACTCACTTCATGAGTACATGTATTCCCCCATTTTAAAACACATCAACTAGGTAAATTATTCTGTCACAATTTTCTGAAATGAATACTGACTCACACTGTGATCTTAGACACATGACAGTATCCCTTGCAATTCAGTAAAATGATTACTACAGTGAAAGAGAGTCCTGCTAGGAGTGCTATAACTGGGTTTAGAGCAGTGCAGTAGTGTTCAAACAGTGTAGGGGTCAAGGTGGGACTGAGAATGTAGAAATGAAAATTCACTGAAATGATTACTGCATGCTACAGAGAGAGTTGCTATGGCATTTCTACAGCACACCCAGGATCATATTACACAGCATGGAGACTATTTGGAAATTAAGAGGCCTGACACACATGCTGCATAGGACTTTCTAGCACTACATGTCCTAAAGCCTGACTCACTTCATGAGCACATGTATTCCCAAATTTTAAAACACATCAACTAAGCAAATTATTCTGCCACAATTTCCTGAAATGATTACTGACTCACATTGTGATCTTAGACACATGACAGTATCCCTTGCAATTCAGTAAAATGATTACTACAGTGAAAGAGAGTCTTGCTAGGAGTGCTGTTTCTGGGTTTAGAGCAGTGCACTAGTGTTCAAACAGTGTAGGGGGTCAAGGTGGGACTGAGAATGTAGAAATGAAAATGTACTGAAATAATTACTACATGCTACAGAGAGAGTTGCTATGGCATTTCTACAGCACACCCAGGATCATATTACACAGCATGGAGACTATTTGGAAATTAAGAGGCCTGACACACATGCTGCATAGGACTTTCTAGCACTACATGTCCTAAAGCCTGACTCACTTCATGAGTACATGTATTCCCCCATTTTAAAACACATCAACTAGGTAAATTATTCTGTCACAATTTTCTGAAATGAATACTGACTCACACTGTGATCTTAGACACATGACAGTATCCCTTGCAATTCAGTAAAATGATTACTACAGTGAAAGAGAGTCCTGCTAGGAGTGCTATAACTGGGTTTAGAGCAGTGCAGTAGTGTTCAAACAGTGTAGGGGGTCAAGGTGGGACTGAGAATGTAAAAATGAAAATTCTCTGAAATGATTACTACATGCTACAGAGAGAGTTGCTATGGCATTTCTTCAGCACACCCAGGATCTTTATTACACAGCATGGAGACTATTTGGAAATTGAGAGGCCTGACACACATGCTGTATAGGACTTTCTAGCACTACATGTCCTAAAGCCTGACTCACTTCATGAGTACATGTATTCCCAAATTTTAAAACACATCAACTAAGCAAATTATTCTGCCACAATTTTCTGAAATGAATACTGACTCACACTGTGATCTTAGACACATGACAGAATCCCTTGCAATTCAGTAAAATGATTACTACAGTGAAAGAGAGTCTTGCTGGGAGTGCTGTTTCTGGGTTTAGAGCAGTGCAGAAGTGTTCAAACAGTGTAGGGGGTCAAGGTGGGACTGAGAATGTAGAAATGAAAATGTACTGAAATAATTACTACATGCTACAGAGAGAGTTGCTATGGCATTTCTACAGCACACCCAGGATCATATTACACAGCATGGAGACTATTTGGAAATTAAGAGGCCTGACACACATGCTGCATAGGACTTTCTAGCACTACATGTCCTAAAGCCTGACTCACTTCATGAGTACATGTATTCCCCCATTTTAAAACACATCAACTAGGTAAATTATTCTGTCACAATTTTCTGAAATGAATACTGACTCACACTGTGATCTTAGACACATGACAGTATCCCTTGCAATTCAGTAAAATGATTACTACAGTGAAAGAGAGTCCTGCTAGGAGTGCTATAACTGGGTTTAGAGCAGTGCAGTAGTGTTCAAACAGTGTAGGGGGTCAAGGTGGGACTGAGAATGTAAAAATGAAAATTCTCTGAAATGATTACTACATGCTACAGAGAGAGTTGCTATGGCATTTCTTCAGCACACCCAGGATCTTTATTACACAGCATGGAGACTATTTGGAAATTGAGAGGCCTGACACACATGCTGTATAGGACTTTCTAGCACTACATGTCCTAAAGCCTGACTCACTTCATGAGTACATGTATTCCCAAATTTTAAAACACATCAACTAAGCAAATTATTCTGCCACAATTTTCTGAAATGAATACTGACTCACACTGTGATCTTAGACACATGACAGAATCCCTTGCAATTCAGTAAAATGATTACTACAGTGAAAGAGAGTCTTGCTGGGAGTGCTGTTTCTGGGTTTAGAGCAGTGCAGAAGTGTTCAAACAGTGTAGGGGGTCAAGGTGGGACTGACAATGTAGAAATGAAAATTCACTGAAATTATTACTACATGCTACAGAGAGAGTTGCTATGACATTTCTACAGCACACCCAGGATCTTTATTACACAGAATGGAGACTATTTGGAAATTAAGAGGCCTGACACACATGCTGCTAAGGACTTTCTAGCACTACATGTCCTAAAGCCTGACTCACTTCATGAGTACAAGTATTCCCAAATTGTGAAAACACATCACCTAAGCAAATTATTCTGCCACAATTTTCTGAAATGAAAACTGACTCACATTGTGATCTTAGACACATGACAGTATCCCTTGCAATTCAATAAAATGTTTACTACAGTGAAAGAGAGTCTTGCTGGGAGTGCTGTTTCTGGGTTTAGAGCAGTGCAGTAGTGTTCAAACAGTGTAGGGGTCAAGGTGGGACTGAGAATGTAGAAATGAAAATTCACTGAAATGATTACTGCATGCTACAGAGAGAGTTGCTATGGCATTTCTAGAGCACACCCAGGATCTTTATTACACAGCATGGAGACTATTTGGAATTTAAGAGACCTGACACACATTCTGCATAGGACTTTATAGCACAACATGTCCTAAAGCCTGACTCACTTCATGAGTACATGTATTGCCAAATGTTTAAACACATCAACTAAGCAAATTATTCTGCCACAATTTTCTGAAATGAATACTGGCTCACACTGTGATCTTAGACACATGACAGTATCCCTTGCAATTCAGTAAAATGATTACTACAGTGAAAGAGAGTCCTGCTAGGAGTGCTATAACTGGGTTTAGAGCAGTGCAGTAGTGTTCAAACAGTGTAGGGGGTCAAGGTGGGACTGAGAATGTAAAAATGAAAATTCTCTGAAATGATTACTACATGCTACAGAGAGAGTTGCTATGGCATTTCTTCAGCACACCCAGGATCTTTATTACACAGCATGGAGACTATTTGGAAATTGAGAGGCCTGACACACATGCTGTATAGGACTTTCTAGCACTACATGTCCTAAAGCCTGACTCACTTCATGAGTACATGTATTCCCAAATTTTAAAACACATCAACTAAGCAAATTATTCTGCCACAATTTTCTGAAATGAATACTGACTCACACTGTGATCTTAGACACATGACAGAATCCCTTGCAATTCAGTAAAATGATTACTACAGTGAAAGAGAGTCTTGCTGGGAGTGCTGTTTCTGGGTTTAGAGCAGTGCAGTAGTGTTCAAACAGTGTAGGGGGTCAAGGTGGGACTGACAATGTAGAAATGAAAATTCACTGAAATTATTACTACATGCTACAGAGAGAGTTGCTATGACATTTCTACAGCACACCCAGGATCTTTATTACACAGAATGGAGACTATTTGGAAATTAAGAGGCCTGACACACATGCTGCTAAGGACTTTCTAGCACTACATGTCCTAAAGCCTGACTCACTTCATGAGTACAAGTATTCCCAAATTGTGAAAACACATCACCTAAGCAAATTATTCTGCCACAATTTTCTGAAATGAAAACTGACTCACATTGTGATCTTAGACACATGACAGTATCCCTTGCAATTCAATAAAATGTTTACTACAGTGAAAGAGAGTCTTGCTGGGAGTGCTGTTTCTGGGTTTAGAGCAGTGCAGTAGTGTTCAAACAGTGTAGGGGTCAAGGTGGGACTGAGAATGTAGAAATGAAAATTCACTGAAATGATTACTGCATGCTACAGAGAGAGTTGCTATGGCATTTCTAGAGCACACCCAGGATCTTTATTACACAGCATGGAGACTATTTGGAATTTAAGAGACCTGACACACATTCTGCATAGGACTTTATAGCACAACATGTCCTAAAGCCTGACTCACTTCATGAGTACATGTATTGCCAAATGTTTAAACACATCAACTAAGCAAATTATTCTGCCACAATTTTCTGAAATGAATACTGGCTCACACTGTGATCTTAGACACATGACAGTATCCCTTGCGATTCAATAAAATGATTACTACAGTGAAAGAGAGTCTTGCTAGGAGTGCTGTTTCTGGGTTTAGAGCAGTGCAGTAGTGTTCAAACAGTGTACCGGGTCAAGGTGGGACTGAGAATATAGAAATGAAAATTCATTGAAATGATTACTACATGCTACAGAGAGAGTTGCTATGGTATTTCTACAGCACACCCAGGATCTTTATTACACAGCATGGAGACTATTTGGAAATTGAGAGGCCTGACACACATGCTGCATAGGACTTTCTAGCACTACATGTCCTAAAGCCTGACTCACTTCATGAGTACATGTATTCCCAAATTTTAAAACACATCAACTAAGCAAATTATTCTGCCACAATTTTCTGAAATGAATACTGACTCACACTGTGATCTTAGACACATGACAGAATCCCTTGCAATTCAGTAAAATGATTACTACAGTGAAAGAGAGTCTTGCTGGGAGTGCTGTTTCTGGGTTTAGAGCAGTGCAGTAGTGTTCAAACAGTGTAGGGGGTCAAGGTGGGACTGACAATGTAGAAATGAAAATTCACTGAAATTATTACTACATGCTACAGAGAGAGTTGCTATGACATTTCTACAGCACACCCAGGATCTTTATTACACAGAATGGAGACTATTTGGAAATTAAGAGGTCTGACACACATGCTGCTAAGGAATTTCTAGCACTACATGTCCTAAAGCCTGACTCACTTCATGAGTACAAGTATTCCCAAATTTTGAAAACACATCACCTAAGCAAATTATTCTGCCACAATTTTCTGAAATGAAAACTGACTCACATTGTGATCTTAGACACATGACAGTATCCCTTGCAATTCAATAAAATGTTTACTACAGTGAAAGAGAGTCTTGCTGGGAGTGCTGTTTCTGGGTTTAGAGCAGTGCAGTAGTGTTCAAACAGTGTAGGGGTCAAGGTGGGACTGAGAATGTAGAAATGAAAATTCACTGAAATGATTACTGCATGCTACAGAGAGAGTTGCTATGGCATTTCTAGAGCACACCCAGGATCTTTATTACACAGCATGGAGACTATTTGGAATTTAAGAGACCTGACACACATTCTGCATAGGACTTTATAGCACAACATGTCCTAAAGCCTGACTCACTTCATGAGTACATGTATTGCCAAATGTTTAAACACATCAACTAAGCAAATTATTCTGCCACAATTTTCTGAAATGAATACTGGCTCACACTGTGATCTTAGACACATGACAGTATCCCTTGCGATTCAATAAAATGATTACTACAGTGAAAGAGAGTCTTGCTAGGAGTGCTGTTTCTGGGTTTAGAGCAGTGCAGTAGTGTTCAAACAGTGTACCGGGTCAAGGTGGGACTGAGAATGTAGAAATGAAAATTCACTGAAATGATTACTACATGCTACAGAGAGAGTTGCTATGGTATTTCTACAGCACACCCAGGATCTTTATTACACAGCATGGAGACTATTTGGAAATTAAGAGGCCTGACACAACTATTTGGAATTTAAGAGGCCTGACACACATGCTGCATAGACTTTCTAGCACTACATGTCCTAAAGCCTGACTCACTTCATGAGTACATGTATTCCCAAATTTTAAAACACATCAACTAAGCACATTATTTTGCAAAAAATATCACCTCACACACATTAACATACCAAATGCTCCTATCACAATATTTTTCCCAAAGCAGACAAATTCAGAATCAGACTCTTTACAAATAAACTCCTGCTTCTACATTAGAACACATTTTTCTTATTAACTTAAAGTGCACAACATAGATGCCCTTACAAATTAACAACTCACCTTTAATTATGCTTTTGTACATTTAGAACAGTGTCAATCACACACCAGATTTTCTTAAGCAGAATCTCTGAATTGAACACCAGTCACTTGAACCATAGAATGGCATTGCTTCCCTCTCATTTTACAACCATATTTGTGTAGATAACCAATGAAATTTCTTCCCACACGAATTCAAAACCAAACTAACATTTTAATTGGTTCTACATTGCAACACTTTCAAACTCACATAATATTCATCCTTCCCCCACTGCTCTCTCTTCCTGTTACCATGGTAACACTCCATAGAACACCTAACTGAACAGCACAGGTGAAACGTTCATCTGCAAACCAAAGCAGCAAGGGTGTTTGACTTCTCAATACACCAGCTTATCCTGTGCAATGTTTGTTCCTTTCAATGACTTTTTCTCAACCATTAGCATTTCTCCTTTTAAAAAATAGTACCATGCACCCTAGTTTTCAATGTTGAATTTTCAGCAACCACCAATCATTTCTTTTTTTTCAAGTGCACTGAATCTCATCTACATTTGTTTCTAAAATCCTACTTTTCAAACTGCCATTTCATTTCCAGAGCCCATCTGAGTACAACCAGATCTCCCTTCGAAATGCTTAGAGTGTGGATTGCAGGACACAGCTATGTTTTCTGGACTGAAAGGTATGCAGCAAATAGATGCTTTCTCAACCTTGATTTACCAAAAGTGGATATTATGTGGAATGGCCAGAGAGGATTGAGATTCACTAATTGATGCCATTGGTAAAATCCTTTTTGCATCTCCCACACCCTGACCTCATAATTGTGCACTGTGGTGGCAATAACCTAGGCACTTTGACTAGGGTAGGTCTGGAAACGCTTTTAAAGTACACCTTTTGGCAATTGATGTCACTTTTTCCACAAACTTCCTTTGTATATTCTAATAAATGCCAAAGGCAAAAATGGAACTGGTCCAACCAATATTGTCCACAGATTGAGAAAGCAAGGAAACATGTGAATAAGTCTGTTTCTGCTTTCCTCAGAGACTATGGTATGGGTTCTATATACCACAACAACTTGCGTTGCAACATGCAAGGCATTTATAGAAGAGACGGTGTACATTTCACAGATGTGGGGAACAGAGTCTTCCTCTTGAACTTTAGACTCTGCATCGGTACTTACTTGTAGGTACAAAAAACACTCAATGAAAACAACGGCTCTTTTTAGATCCAACCAACATCTAAACACTCAAACTTGTTATTTAACTGTATTTATTTTTCTCTTTTTTTCCCGACGTGCGCGTAACGTGCGTGCACCTCGCGATTTAAAAAAAATGTTTTATTTTTTGCCCTTCAGGGACCCCCTGAGAAGGCCTAGGGGGTCAGGGAGTCTCTACCCTGCCCCCTTTTCGCGTTCTCCACTTTGGTTTTTGACTCTCTTCTGCCTCGGGGGGTGCGTGCACCGTGCGCGCACCTCGCAATTTGTGAGAAAAAAAAATTTTTTTTTGGGCCTTCGGGTTCCTTCAGGGACCCCCTGAGAAGGCCTAGGGGGTCAGGGAGTCTCTACCCTGCCCCCTTTTCACATTCTCCACTTTTGTTTTTGGCTCTCTTCTGCCTCGGAGTGACAAAATGGCGGCCAACACTTCCTGGTTTCCAACGATTGGAATGTTGACAAACGTTTAACAGCAAATCAGAATTCCGCTCGCGCACACCCGATACACTACATGTCAAAGTAAGTACATATGTAAAACACAGTACATGCGAGAGTTGACATATATAAATTACTGTATATAAGAGCTAGTGAATGTTTGAGTGGCTGTATGGATCATTGTGAACTTGTATCAGTGATTGTATAAGAGAGTAAATATGTGTTAGTATATGTTTGAATAAGTAAGGTGTGTATAACTGTATAGTTGAGGAAATGGAGGTGTGATTGATTCTTTGCATGACTGACTAGGTGTATGAGTAACTCCATGGATGAGTGACAATCTGTGAGTGTCTGTTTACACTGAGTGTATCTAAGGTTATATTAGAGTCTGAAAATGTTCATCGTATTATCACATGAATGATATCATCAGTGATGTGATCAGTATTGTCAAATGAGATGTCATCAGTGATGTCATTTGAGATGTCATCAGTGATGTCATCAGTGATGTCACTGACCATGTCATGAATGATGTAATATGTCACATCATCAGCAGTGGATTGCGGGTGCGCGATATATAGTTAGTGCAGCTAACTATATATGCGAATTTCAATGGTTTTGTGCGAGTAAAATAAGGTTTTGTAAATGCTAATCCCTAACTATATATGGTCTATAACCTATGGTTTTTTCAGTGAATTTTCAAGGTTTCGTAAATGCTAATTCCTAACTATATATGGTCTATAACCTATGGTTTTTTCAGTGAATATATATATACACATACATATATATAAATGCATATGCATATATATGCATATATATATGTGTATATGTGTGCGTGTAGAGAGAGGTAGAGTGGTAGAGGTAGAGAGGTAGAGGTAGAGAGGTAGAGGTAGAGAGGTAGAGACTAGTAAAGAGAGAATTAGAGAGAGGTAGAGAGTAGAAAGTGAGTAATAGAGAGTTGAGAGTGAGTAGTAGAGAGTAGTAGAGAGCAGTAGAGAGAGTAGCAGAGAATGAGTAGTAGAGAGTAGTAGAGTGAATATTAGAGTGAGTAGTAGAGAGTAGTAGAGAGTGAGTAGTAGAGAGTGAGTAGAGAGTAAGTAGTAGAGTGAGTAGTAGAGAGCAGTAGAGAGTGAGTAGTAGAGAGTAGTAAAGAGTGAGTAGTAGAGAGTAGTAGAGAGTGAGTAGTAGAGAGTGAGTAGTAGAGAGTAGTAGAGAGTGAGTATCAGAGAGAGAGAATAGTAGAGAGTAGTAGAGAGTGAGTAGTAGAGAGTAGTAGAGAGAGTAGTAGAAAGTGAGTAGTAGAGAGTAGCAGAGAGTGAGTAGTAGAGTGAGTAGTAGAGATTGAGTAGTAGAGAGTAGTAGAGAGTGAGTAGTAGAGAGTAGTAGAGAGTGAGAAGTAGAGAGTGAGTAGTAGAGAGCAGTAGAGAGTGAGTAGTAAAGAGTGAGTAGTAGAGAGAGAGTAGTAGAGAGTGAGTAGTAGAGAGTAGAGAGTAGTAGAGAGTGAGTAGTAGGGAGTAGTAGATAGTGAGTAGTAGGGAGTGAGTAGTAGAGAGAGAGTAGTAGAGAGTAGTAGAGAATGAGTAGTAGAGAGTGAGTATTAGAGAGTATTGGAGTAGTAGAGAGTAAGTTGTAGAGAGTAGTGGAGAATATTCCAAAGTTTGGCACAGAACCACTTGCACAATAAGTCCAATCAAATCATATCACTTAGAGTCCTTATTGAAGCGCTGAATCTTGGTGTATATTCAAATGCTTTTATTTTCCTAAAAAGATATGATAAGATATGACCCAGGGACCCCCAGTATGCAAGGGGAATTAGTCCCCCCCTCTGCAAACGCGCCAGTGGCCTGCGTTGCAGAGAGGTGTAAAACGGGGCATAGCCTCATTACACCTCTGTGCAATGCAGCCCCCTGGCGCATACTGGAGGTTCCAGGTGGGCTAGTTGGCCCCCAGGGACCCCTAGTATGCAAGGAGAATTAGTTCCCCCTCTTCAAACATGCACGGGGCTGCGTTGCAGAGAGGTGTAAAAAAGGGTGTGGCCTTATTACACCTCTCTGCAATGCAGCCCCCTAGCGAATACTAAGGGCTCCTGGTGGGCTAGTTGGCCCCCAGGGACCCCTAGTATGCAATGGGAATTAGTTCCCCTCTGCAAACGCGCCAGGGGGCTGCGTTGCGGAGAGGTGTAACAATGGGCATAGCCTCATTATACCTCTGCAATGCCGCCCCCTGGCGCATACTGGAGGTTCCAGGTGGGCTAGTTGGCCCCCAGGGGCCCCTAGTATGCAATGGGAATTAGTTCCCCTCTGCAAACGCGCCAGGGGGCTGCGTTGCGGAGAGGTGTAACAATGGGCATAGCCTCATTACACCTCTGCAATGCAGCCCCCTGGCGCATACTGGAGGTTCCAGGTGGGCTAGTTGGCCCCCAGGGGCCCCCAGTTTGCAAGGGGAATTAGTTCCCCCTCTTCAAACATGCACGGGAGCTGTGTTGCAGAAAGGTGTAAAAAGGGGCGTGGCTTCATTACACCTCTCTGCAATGCAGTCCCCTGGCGCATACTGGAGATTCCTGGTGGGCTTTCAGGTCTTATATAGTTAGGAATTAGCATTAAAAAACCTTTGAACTTCACTGAAAAAAACATAGGTTTCAGGCCTTATATAGGGGCTTATTATGACTGCGGTTTTCCTGTATCCTCTGGGACGGCGGAAGCCACCGCCGGCCCGGAGGATGCGGGAAAACCGCTGTGGAGCCTCCACAGACCCACCGCCAAATTAGGATGGCTGGTGGGTCTGGTATTCCGTCCGCAGCTTTTCTGCTGCAGTCGTCATCCGACCACGGCGGAAAAGCACTAACATGTCTGGCGGTGTCTATCAGACACCGCCAGGCATATTAGGATGTCTGCACTTCTATGCTTTTCCACTACGGCTTTTCCGCCGTGGAAAAGCATACGGACCTTCACTTCGGGGGCCCATTGCGGGCCCCCTGGGTGAAGGGGTGGTGGGGGGTGCACATGGGGGGTACCTATGGTACCCCCCTGCATTTGCGCGCACAAAGCAGCAGGCACCACGCGGTGCCTGCCGCTTTGTGCACGCAAATGCCGTGCATGTATTTTTAACATTGCGGCGGGTGCAGCTTGAAGCTGCACCCGCAGCAATGTTAAAGATAGAGGATGTGACTGCCAACCTGGCGGTCACATCCTAATCTGCACAGAGGGAACGCCGCAGCCCATGCGGACGTTTCCTCCTTCTCTGGGGTCACGGACGGACTCAAGTCCGTCCGTGATCCTAATCGACCCCATAGTTAGGAATTAGCATTTAAAAAGCCTTGCAAATTCACTGCAAAAACCATAGGTTTCAGGCCTTATATAGTTAGGAATTAGCTTTTGAAAAACCTTTGAAATTCACTGAAAAAACCATAAGTTTCAGGCCTTTTATAGTTAGGAATTAGCATTTAAAAAACCTTTAAAATTCACTCAAAAAACGATACGTTTTAGGGGTGTTATAGTTAGCTGGACATTTCACTGATGCAAAACCATTGAAATTGCTCCTATATAGTTAGTTGTACTAACTATATATCGCGCACCCGCAATCCACTGCTGATAATGTCACATATTACATCATTCATGACAAGGTCAGTGACATCACTGATGACATCTCAAATGACATCACCGATGACATCACTGATGACATCATCCACGTGACAATCACATACACCTTTTCATACACTAGTAAAATCTTTCATCACTCTTTGTAAAATACAGAGTATGATATTTGAATCCATTGTTACAGCAATACAAGTATCTAAAAACCCACTCAGTGATTCATAGATGTATACACACATCTAATCACTTACCTGTAGATTCACTCATACATGCTGTCAATGAACAATAGAACACTATCAAAAATACTTATACACCTAATTCAACATTACACACCAGCACACATCCTATTCACATATGAAGTCAACCTACTCACTTATGCAAACAATGGATCATACTTACATATTTACTTAGCTACACACTTATACAAACACAACTTCATCTATTCATTTAGATAGTAAGTCATACTTAGTGAATTATAAAATCATTATTACAAGTATAAAGTTATCCATACAGTCACTCACACAATCATTGAGTCTTATGTATACTTATTTATATACAACAACTGACACATACACTGCCTTTTATTTTTCTAGTTTGTTGGACATGTACCAAATAGAAATATATTTGCTCATCACCACACCCATAAAGATATTCACTCACCCAAACAACTGTTAGAACATGTAGTTTTAACTTCATATATCTAGTGAATCAACTATTCACACATCTTTGGGCAGCCACACACCCCCCACCGAACCACACACACATTCACTCTCCCATACAAATACTCAGTTAACTAATCAATAACTAATACAGACTTTCACATAGCTAGTAACCAACTGGAGTACCTGTTTACACAACAACTGACAAAGAGATACAGATATTCAAACAGTTTAGTCACTATCCACTATATTTAGTGAGACACTATAAATTGGTCAAGTAGACAGTCAATTACACTGCTACTAAATCCTCCATCCAAATATTTATTTTAATATATCCACTCATTCTTCAATGCAAATTGCTATATATAATGAATATTTAAATAACGAAGCAAACCACATTCACTGGATGATGTCATCAGTGATGTCATTTGAGATGTCATCAGTGATGTCACTGACCTTGTCATGAATGATGTAATATGTGACATCATCAGCAGTGGATTGCGTGTGCGCGATATATAGTTAGTACAACCAACTATATAGGAGCAATTTCAATGGTTTTGTAAGAGTGAAATGTCCAGCTAACTATAACACCCCTAAAACGTATAGTTTTTTGAGTGAAATTTAAAGGCTTTTTAAATGCTAATTCCTAACTTTATAAGGCCTGAAACCTATGTTTTTTTCAGTGAATATTTATATATATATCGAAATAAAGGAATGTGCATTTCTGGCGGCAGCCCAGCCGTCGAGCAGCACCACCCGGTGAAAAGAAGGGGGCCATGCGGCAGGACATATGCCTATGCCGCCACTGTGGAGCACAGACCG
This sequence comes from Lissotriton vulgaris, assembly GCF_964263255.1. Taxonomy (NCBI): domain Eukaryota; kingdom Metazoa; phylum Chordata; class Amphibia; order Caudata; family Salamandridae; genus Lissotriton; species Lissotriton vulgaris. The sequence continues at coordinate 1,956,478,886 of NC_141689.1, read as the reverse complement.
GGGCTTAAAGTGGACGCTGTGGGCGGTGGCCCATCTGTGGGCTTGAAAAGGACAGAACATTAGTGCACCATCAGTGGTTGGATTTGCCGGGACCACAAGTTCCATGATGCCGTGGGACACTTGACCCGCCCATTCTGGGCGTTAAATAGGCATGTTGGGACAGGAACCGGAGCACACCTGCAACCGCGATTGCCTCTGAGGAAGAGGGACACACCCTCGAAACGCGTCAGGCTAGGTCGCGTTTGTGGCTGTCAGATCGAAACTGCCTGCAGTGTGCCACTTGTACTCCGAAATAAAGGCTTGCCACCTTGGTCCTGTGTTCGAGTGCTGCTCAATCTTTGGTGTCAAGCAAAGGAGCGTATATATATATATATATATATATATATATATATATATATATATATATATATATATATATATATATATATATATATATATATATATATATTTATTCCCTGAGAAAACCAAAGGTTATAGGAATGTCATAATGAGGCTCAGTCTTCACATGGGCACCATAGAAACTCAGCAGTTATAGTTACATGAGCTAAATATAACTTACACCCTCTCAATGCACTGCTTATGACCTCACATATTACATCACTCATTACATGGTCAGTGACATCACAGATGACATCAATGATGACCTCTCAAATGATATCATCCAGTGAGTGTAAGTTTTTTATAAACATTTCTGAAACCTCAAGATATAAGCTACTGCATAAGTTAAATTACTAATCTTTCTGCACTACTAATGAGTGATACTATTACTACCATACGTCATCTGAGTGGCTGTGTGACTGTATAAGCATGTGAGTGGCTGTATAAGTGTGTGAGTGTGTGTGGGGTTTGTTGTATTGATCTGTCACTGGTTGTGCGAGTGACTGAAGAGGACTGTCAGTGTGTATGTGAGTGGCTGTATGGGTCTGTGAATTGGTTTTTGATTGGTTTTCTTGGTGTGTGAATTGGTGTCTGAGTAGCTTTGTGGGTATGTGAGTGGGTGTGTGAGTGGTTGTATGGGTGTGCAAGTGGTTATATGGGTATGTGTGCAGTTTTGTGGGTGTGTAAGTATGTGTGTGAGTGGTTGTGTGGGTATGTGAGTGGTTGTGTGGGTCTTTAAGTAGATGAGTGAGTGGTTGTGTGGGTGTGTGAGTAGTTGTAGGTGTGTGTGAGTGGGTGTAAAAGTGGTTCTGTGGATTATGTGATCAGTGATGTCAGTTGCGATATCGTCAGTGATGTCATTGGTGATGTCACTGACCATGTCATGAATGATATAAGATATGAGGTTATAAGCAGTGCAAGCTATAATTAGCTCAAGCATCTATACCTGCTGAATTTTTATTGTGTTGTGCATGTGAAATCCGAGACTAACTATAACATTTATGTAACTTAGTTTTTTGTTCTTTGTAAGTAAATTTCTATTAAAAAAAATCTTTACCCAACTATAACGCCCCTTTAACCTTGGTTTTTACTAGGAAATTTCTATGGTTTTTTTAATGTCACTTCCTAACTATAAAGTCCCTTTAACCTTTGTTTTCTTAGAGCATTTTGAAGGTTATGTAAATTGCATTTCCTAACTGTAACCTTTAACATTTGAGAGTGGGTGTGTGAGCTACTGTATGGGTCTGTGAGAGGGAATCTGAGTGGGTGTATGGGCCTGTGAGTGAGTGGCTGTATGGTTGCATGAGTAGCTGTACGGGTCTGTGAGTAGGTGTGTGACTAGTTGTATGGGTCTGTGACAAGGTATGTGAGGGTCTGTATAGATATATGAGTGAGTGTAGGTTTGAAGGTGTGTGAGTGTAATTGTGAGTCAGCGAGTGGGTGTGTGAGTGGTCATGTGGGTGTGTGAGTAGGTGTGTGAGTAGCTGTACGGGTCTGTGAGTAAGTCTGTGAGTGGTTATGTGGGTGTGTGAGTGGCTGTATCAATCTGTGGGTGGGTGTGTGAGTGGTTGTTTGGGTGTGTAAGTGGGGGTGTGAGTGACTGTGTAGGTATATGTGTGGCTATGTGGGTCTCTGAATGGATGTGAGAGTGGCAAAGTGGGTGTATGAGTGGGTATATGAGTATAAGTGTGAGTGTGTCAGTAGTTGTGTGTATGACTAGGCCCAAAGGGATCCTTACCTGCCCCTTTTTCCCAACAAGAGTCCACAGTTTTGCACAAAATATCTACTCAACTGAAGTAGGTACTACAGGTTAATCAGTAAGGGCTAACTTGTTAGGTAAATGTCTAGCACATATCCTACACTACAGCTACATAATAACCCAGAAGGAAATGTCTCAAGTGACCTCATGTGCCATTAGTTTCGGCAATGTGATTGTTCCTTGTGCTTCTTCTAGTTGTAATAACATTCATTTTCCTTCAGAGAAGATGATAATACTACAACCAGGTGAATCTCCATCAAACAAAGGTACTTCATCTTGACTATATAAAGTAGGCGCTTCTTTCTTCGGCTTCAAGAATGTGTCTTCAAAATCAGCGGGTAACACACTGGGAGGACTTTTGGTAAGCTGTCCATCATCCTGATGAAATGTGGGAAGACCTTTGCATACTACTAAGGTGGATAGGGTGTGGCCAAATGGGCGAGGTTTCCCGTCCATTGAGTCTGCTCTCACCAGAAGAGGACAAGAAAGAACCAACTCATCTAAGTCACTACAGATTGCGCTCTGATAGATCAATGATTTTAATTAACAGACAAGGGAACCCAAAAAATAACTGAGGACCATGGGTATTTAAGTAATTTCTAGAGAACAATGGTCCTTATTAAACAATTATGATCAAAAAAAGAATCAATATAGGCCTTGTTAGGTGAATGAAGGTTTTCATGGAGGGGGCTGCGTGGTCCCCCTCCCCATGCCGATTGAGGCCCCAGGGAGCCCATCCCCCAGGGTTTTGCCTTTAAGAAAAAAAATAAACAATTACATTTTCAGGGATGGGGGCCAGGTGGCCCCTCTTCCAGGCCATTTTCAGCCCCGGGGACCCCATACCCTGGGGCATGGCCATATTTAAAGGGGAGCCTGAAGGCCCCAGATGTCCCTGCCAGCTACCTCCTCCGGCAGTGGGCGGCATTGCTTTTTACCCCCAGGGAGCAACTAACATGCAGCTCCCTGGGGTAAAAAGCAAAGTGTACTCACTTTCAACAAGTGAGAGCAAAGTGATTTTGCTTGTTCAAAGCGAGTACACTGTTTGATATGGCAAAACTGCAATGTCCCAGGGGTGGACACCCCAGGACATTGCTGGAGCCGGCCCTGGGGGTGGCTTCCCCATGGCCATGAAGGGCTCCTGGAGGGGGGCTGTGTGGCTGTCCCATTGTGTTAAAGGCCCCTGGGAGATGGTGGTCCCCGGTGGTCTGCAACGGACACCCACCTTTTCTTAATTAGTTCCCTGAGGAGGTAGTGGTCCCGGAGCATGTGGGGGGGCTGAAGTCCCACCATACTAGATATTTTTGAAAAGCAGAGGCCTGGGGAGGTGGCAGTCCCTGGGGCTGCAGGGGGGCTGCATGCCCCTGCATGTAAAAATTAAAGCCCCGGGGAGGTGGCAGTACCACACATTTTTTATTACAAAAAAAGCCCCAGGTAGGTGGTGGTCCCCAGGTCTGCGAGGGCGGCTGGCCCCCACATTTAAACGAGTATCACCCCAGGGTTGTGGCAGTCCCACGGGCTGCAGGGGCCCTGCAGGGCCCCCACATCACAATATTATAATCCCCTGGGTGGGAACTGGCCCACCAGAGGGCCTAAAGAAAACTAAGTGAAGGAAACCACACTTCGGTTTTTTGTTTTGTTTTGGCCAGATTCATGGAGCATATGCGAATCCTGGCAACAATTTAAAAAACATGTTTTTTGGACCCTCAGGGTCCCTGTGGGACCCTCGAGCAGCCCTAGCAGGTCAGGGTGCTCCTACCTTGCCCCCATTTTTACTTTTTTATATGTTTTTTCTCCTTTTTCTTCTGACTTGGTTGAATGAGTCACAAGATGGCTGCCAACACTTCCTGGTTTGGAGTTAAGTTTGTGCTCGGGAGGATTTGCAGATCCGCTGTGGTCACCAGATAACAATATGTTTTTATTTTTTAATTTCTCAGGAATTACTGTCAGATTTACACAATTTAAAGCAAAGAGTGCACTCTGGACAAAGAGCAGTTCAGGCTGTAGCTGCAACAAAAGTTTCCTATGGAAATTACCATGGAGAAAACACGCTTTGGGACCCCCCTTTTTTCTCAGCCCCCGCTTGAAGAATCACCCCAAAACTTTTCAAGACAGGGGCAGACTTTAGAACCCATTAGTTTTGAAAATTTCACTAAGATTTGTCAACAGGGCGCCAAAGGTATTAGCAGAAGAAAACATGCTTTTTGAATAGAAACAAGGTCCTAACAATAACTACCTACTGGTAGGTAGTTATTAAACATAGGTAGGTAAACATATATATATATTTATATATATATATATACATATATATATATATTACCTACTGGCGGTCGCCAGTAGGTATATATAGTTAGGATTTTTTTGAATAGGGATTTCTGCAAATTCTATGTTGAATAACTTTGGCGTTAATGGACGGAATTGGCTGAAATTTTCAGGAAAATGGCACATTTTGTTTCTGAGCGTCCCCTGAAAGTTTGGGGGGGTTTCAGGAAGTGGGGGCCGAGAAAAAAGGGGGGTCCCAAAACGTGTTTTTAACATTGAGTTTTCCATAGGGCGGTTGGACTCACTTTTAGCTCGAACGGCTGAATGGATTTCTATGAAACTTGGCAAAATTGTAGGGACTGCTAGTCCGATGTGCCTTTGCTAGGTCTTAAGATATGTGCTCTAGTGGATTTTGAGTAATTTAGGTTCAAAAAAATATATATATATCTGTAAGCGCGCCCCAGTACGCACACCAGGGAGCGATCCGGGCGCGCTACGCGACTTGCGCGTGGAAAGCTGATTGGCTCTCGGGTGTCGGTAAACATTCTAAACAGTCCGGAGCTGCCGCCATCTTGTGTCTCGGTAGGATTGAGACACAAATGGTGGCCAAAACAAAGGGGGAAATGACCATAAGGGGGCAGAGTAGATCCTCCCTGACCCCCTAGGTTTGATGTGGGGGCTTTAAAAGGGCCCCGCGGGGCAAAAAACCCCCAAAAAAACACGTTTTTTTTGCGGGGGGAGCGCCCAGTACGTGCACCGGGAAGCGGACCGGGGAGCGTACTATGGGGAAAAAAGAATGATAGACTTTTCAAATATTGTATGTTTATTGATTGTTCTTTTTGTTGTTTTTTTTTTATTTAAGTAGCAACATGTAGGTACTAATGCAGAGTCTAAAATTTAATATATACCGTCTCCTTTGTAGATATCTTGCATGTTGTTTCAGAAGTTATTGTGGTATATGGAATTCATACCATAGTCTGTCAGGAAAGCAGAAACAATATGGAGGCAGGAGATGATAAAGAGATGTCAAATACACATTGGAGATAATATAGTTGGAGAAAGGAAGTAACTATGAGCAAACTTACTATGTAACACTAAAAAGTTGCACAGTATATTTTAAGTCTCACTTTATATTATATCTTTTTGGGTACTATTTCATAATTTTCATATAAAAAAGAATATTGTCTCAAACTATTTTAACTTTTTAAATTTAAATTTATTGTGATTTTTCAAAATCTAAAAGAATGTGCAACATTAATTCATCTGGTATGTCCTCCTTTTCATTCCATGATTCAAATTCTTCAACACATTTAATTAAGTCTTGGTCTACAGTGTCATCCAAAAAGTCTATTTCTTCTTTGTCTTACTTAGGATTGTTTTCCATATTAATTTGAAATGTAATATTATTTTCATTTTGTTGTGCTTCCATTTTCTTGCTGTAAATTGCATAAAAAATAAATATATCAGTAGAGATAGGGCACTGTTTGGTTTAAGTTCAGACAGGTACTTGTGAGTTTTTAACAGTGAAGTTATCTTTGGACAGTGTATGGTTTCAGGCACGAAGTAGAACTATTAAAAAGTGCCTGTGATGAAGCCTAAGTAAATTCATAATTATACCACAGAAGCCTAACTCAATCAATAATTTAAATAAATAAGCCTTTCTCAATGTCTAACTCTTATAGAGGGACAGTATATAACTATCTGAAAACGTTTTACAAAATTAACTTAAAGTGCATAACATAGTTCTCCTTTCAAATTAACAACTTACCTTCTTCAAAGTAGTTGAAGTATTCTGTCAAATTCTTTTCCAAATGTACCTTAGGTAGTGTTAGTCAAAACGGCTGTGTTTCCCTCTCATTTTTTATATATATTCATGTACTTAACCAATCAAATGTCAGCGCATAAAAGTACAAAATGTAAGTAACATTTTAATTGGTTGAAAATTCAAACAGTTTCATATGTGTTTTTGTCATGTAATTTACTTCAGGATATTTAGACAGGGCTACAGCCCAAATGGCTCAATGGAATACCACCAAATTTGGGTAAATGGTAGGGACTGCTATGTAGTAGGGCCTATTCTATATTTGATGAAAGTGTCTCCAGTGGTTTTTCTGTAAATTACTTTCCCACCTTTTTTTAGCGAGCGCTTACCGATGCGCGCCCCGGTACGCGTACCGGCAGCGTTACGGGAGTCCTCCATTTTGTGTTTCGGTAGAATTGAGACAAAAGATGGAGGGCAAACAATGTTGGGAATGGGTAGAAGGGGGCACGGTAGACACTTCCTGACCCTCTAGGTTTTCTGAGGGGGGCTTAGGACGCTCATATAGGCAAAAAATAAATTTTAAAAAATTTGCGGGGAGCGCCCGGTACGCGCACCGGTAAGCGTACCGGGGAGCGTACTTTGGTGAAAAATAGTGAAAAAAGTTAGAAAAAGATAAACGTTTTGAATGATCAGAGGTAGGGTAGCTCTGAAAAGAGCTTTTGGGTTCTGGGGCTGATTTAGGTACCTACAAGTAGGTTCCAATGCACAGTCTTAAATTCAGGAGGAATATTCTATTCCCCTCATCTGAGAAGTGCACACCATCTCCTCTGTAGATGTCTTGCATGTTGTAATGCAAGTTGTTGTTGTATATTGAACACATTCTAAAGTCTCTCATGTAAGCAGAAACAGATTTATTCACATGTTTCCGTGCTTTCTCAAATTGTTGACAAAATTGGTTGGACCAGTTCCATTTCTGTTTTTGGCATATATTGGAATATACCAAGGCAGTTTGTGGAAAAAGTGTCATCAATTGATGAAAGGTGTCCTTTAAAAGCATTTCCAGACCAATCCCAGTCATAGTGCCCAACTCATTTCCACCACAGTGCACTATTAAGAGGTCAGGGTTTGGCAGATGCAAAAAGGTTTTCACCAATTGTATCAATTGGTGACATCTCAATCCTCTCTGGCCAATCCAGTTGATTTCCACATTTTGTAAATTGAGGTTGTGTAAATTTCTGTTATCAGCATACCTGTGAGCCCAGTGGATGTAACTATGTCCAAGAATCCAGACAGAAAACAAGGTGAGAGGAGGTTCTGCTGCAGTCAAATGAAGTGTGGGAATGAAATGGCAGGTGAAACAGTAGGAGTTAGAAATGAAAAAAACTGTGGAGTTTCAGTGCTAATGATTCTCTGTCTCTTCACTCTTTTACTAGTTGTTCATTATGCTTTCTCCCTGTAGTTCAAGCACACTATGTTATTTACATTTCTTTGCTGCTTCAATTATTCCTTTTCTGCCACTTCTTCTTTTCTTCTTTCTGTTTTTTCTCTCTGTCATTCCACATGTTTTAACCTTATTCACTATCATACACCTTGTTTTAATCCTATTTACTTTCACTCACTGTTAATAATAAAAACACAAATTATATACATAAAAAAATTATAAAAAATACATATAAAATATATTTTTCCTTTAAAAGAAGAATACATTTTATAGCTTTTGATATTTGCTATTAAAAAACCATTGAAATTCACTGAAAAAACCATAGGTTATAGACCATATATAGTTAGGAATTAGCATTTACAAAGCCTTGAAAATTCACTGAAAAAACCATAGGTTATAGACCATATATAGTTAGGAATTAACATTTACAAAACCTTGAGTATTCACTGAAAAAAACATAGGTTATAGACCATATATAGTTAGGAATTAGCATTTACAAAACCTTATTTTACTCACACAAAACCATTGAAATTCGCATATATAGTTAGTTGCACTAACTATATATCGCGCACCCGCAATCCACTGCTGATGATGTCACATATTACATCATTCATGACATGGTCAGTGACATCACTGATGACATCACTGTGGCTACCGATTTCACTAACCTGTATATGGAGGTGTGTACGTTATATTAATTTGAAGTTGGTGCATAAAGGATAAATTAAAGGTATAAGTATAACTTTAAATTATCTAACGTTTGTGTAGTTTAAGTTTGGTTTGTATATAAAGAATCGTTAAAGGTGCAGTAAGTGAAAGGTGGTGTGTTAATTATCCATTTGAGATTGAACTATATTTTTGGAATTTCTAATCTTTTTAAATCTTGGGTACCTTGAATTTGGTTTTATAGTAAGAATAGATAAAGTTTTCCTAACTATAAGAAAGGTTTATCTTTTGTTTTTCATGAATTTAAATTAATGAATGTATTTAATAAAAATGTGTTTCAAATCACAGAGGCCAGGGTTGTCGAGTGGAATTTTGTTAAGTGGAGTGCCAAACAGTAGTGGAGGTGAGTATTGGAATAAAGTGCCATATAGTGGAGTGGTGTGTTGTACAGTAGAGGCATGGAGTGCAGTAGAGTGGCGAGACGTATCATAGAGTTGAGTAAACTAATATACATTGGAGTGGTATGTTGTATAGTACAGTGGAGTGGTATATCATATACTGTTAGAAAGTGTCATAGAGTGGAGTAGAGTATTGTACAGTGGAGTGTAGGAGCATAGAGTACAATACAGAGTGATACAGTGACATTGAGTGTACTAGAGTCTTCTAAAGTGGTGTTGTATAGAGTGAAGCAAATTGTGGTAGAGTGGAGTGGTGTAGAGTGGAGTGTTGTACAGCTGCATAGAGTGGGGTAATGTTTAGTGCAATGGATTAGAGTGAAGTCCATTGGAGTGGCAAAGATTAAAGTAGAGGAGAATTTTGTAGAAGAGAGTGGTCTCAAGTGGAGTACAGTGGAGTGGCTTAGCATACAGTGGAGTAAAGTGTTGAAGAGTGGAGTGGTGTGTCGTATTATAAGGTGTTGTAATGTGACAGAAAGTGCAATAGAGTAGAGTGGAGTCCCAGAGAGTGGACAGTTTTGTGCAGTGGAGTGGCATAGAATAGAAATGTGCACAATATGGTAGAGTCAAGTTGCATAGACTGTCGTAGAGTTGAGTGGCATAGAGTAGTGTAAACTGGAGTAGCGCAGAGTGCAGTAGTGAGCACAGTGGAGTAGAGTCAAGTAGTGTCTCATAGAGTAGAGTTTATTTAATTGGGGTAGAGCGGCATAGAGGGAGTAGCATTGAGTATCGTAGACTGGAGTAGAGTCCATACTCGCATTGACAGGAATACATTGTTGCACAGTAGAGTGCTATAGAGTGGAGTATGGCGTGATAGAGTGGGGGTTGTAGACTGTCATTGAGTGGAGTACAGTGTGGTTGAGTGGAGCATGATGGAGTGGCGTGGGGTGGAGTTGGGTACATCAGAGAGTTGTACACTGGAATAGCATAGAGTGGCATACAGTGGAGTAGCGTAGAGTGGAGTGCCATATTGTGGTGTGGCGTACAGTGCAGTAGCGTACAGAGAAATGGAATACAGCAGAGTGGAGTGCCATACAGTAGAATAACTTACACCAATGTGGTGTAAGGTTGTATATTGCAATGAGTGACATACAGTGGAGTGCTGTAATATGGAATGGCATAGAGTGTAGTGGCATGTAGTGAAGTAGCGTACAGTGTAGTGTTGTACATTCAAGTGGCATACAGTGGAACAGCTTACAGGACTGTGGCACGCAGTGGAGTGGCATAGAGTTGAGTTGTGCACAATGGAACTGCCCAGAGAGGAGTGGCATAGGGTGGAGTGGCGAATAGTGGAGTGGTGCAGACTGGAGTGGTGCACAGGGGAGTGGCATAAAGTGGAATAGTGTGTAGTGGGGTGGTGTAGAGTGGAGTGGCATAGTGTGCAGCGTGACAGAGTGGAGTCGTGTAGAGTGGAATAGCGTTCAGTGGAGTGGTGTTGATTATAGTTCGTTGAGTGTACTGATATAGTGTGGAATAGCCTACAGTAGAGTGGCATGGAGTGTAGTGGCATATATTGGAGTGGCATAGAGTGGAGCGATGCACAGGGTAGTGGGGTAAAGTGGAGTGACTTACACTGGAGTGGTATACAGTGGAATAGCATACAATGGATTGTCGTGGAGTAGAGTGACATAGAGGGGAGTGTGGTAGAGTAGAGTGGCATACAGTGGAATAGTGTACGGTTGGGAGGTGTAGAGTGGAGTGCCGCTGGGTGGAATGGCATGGAACGGAATACCATACAGTAGAGTGGCATAGAGTGGAGTGGTGTAGAGTGAAGTGAGATACAGTATGTGCCGTGCAGTGGAATAGCATAGAGTGAAGTGGCATAGACTGGAGTGGTGTACAGTGAAGGGGCGGACAGTGGAATGGCATACAGTTGATTAGTGTATATTGGGTTGGCATAGAGTGGAGTATTGTAGAGTGGAGTTGCATTTTGTGGAATAGCGGAGAGTGGAGTAGTATAGAGTGTAATGGTGTACAGGTGAGTGGAGTAAACTGGAGTGGTGAAAGTGGATTGGTGTAGAGTGGAATAGCGTTCAGTGGAATGGTGGAGTATCGTAGACTAGAGTGGCATACAGTGGAGTGAGGTACAGTGGAATAGCATAGAGTGGAATTGCGTACAGCTGATTAGCATATATTGGACTGGCATAGAGTGGAGTAGTGTAGAATGGAGTTGCTTACACTTGAATAGTGTAGTGTAGAGTATAGTGGAGTACAGGAGAATGGTGTAAACTGGAGTGGCATAGAGTGAAGTGGCATAGAGTGGAATAGCGTACAGTGGAATTGTGTGTAGTTGGATCGAACTGGATAGAAGGGAGTGCCGAGAGTTGAGTGATATACAGTAGAGTGGCATACATTGGAATAGCATACAATGGAGTGGCATAGAGTGGAGTGGCATTCAATGTAGTAACATAGGGTGGAGTGGCATAGAGTGGAATGGCATAGAGTAGAGTTACGTATAGTGGATTTGTGTAGAGTAGAATGACGTAGGATGGAGTGGCATACAGTTATCAGCGTAGACTGGAGTGGTGTACAGTAGAATGGCATATAGTAGAATAGCATGAATGGGAGTGGGATAGAGTAGAGTGGGGTAGAGTGGAGCATTGCATAATGTGGTGGCATACAGTGTAGTAGTGTAGACTGTACTGGCATTGAGTGGAGTGATGTAGAGTACAATGGCACAGAGTGAAATAACATAGTGTGGAGGGGCATAGAATTAAGTGCCATACAGTAAAGTAGAGTAGAGTGGAATGCTGTAGAGTGGAATATTGTTGACTGTAGTGTCATACAGTGGAGTGACAAAGAGTGGAGTGGCATATAGTCGAATAGGGTGGAATCTAGTGGCTTAGATTGGAATTCCATACAGTGCACAGAGTTCTACAACCAGCAAAACAGTAAAACCTAAATTTGGGGGGACGTCATGCAAAAAAGGTCATTTTCAACTGTACTGAATTTATCAACTTCAGAAGGATTTAAGTCAGTGCTTGCTTTCCCTGAATTCAAACACATTACAATTTAGATCACCACATTTATCTCCTGAGACCATTCACCTTACTAAGTCACTAAGTGCCTGATTTAGTTCTTGGCGGATGGGTTACTTCATCACAACGGTGATGAAAATCCCGTCTGCAGAATTATAAATCCCATAGGATATGGTGGGAATTATGGGGCATATTATCAAGGGGGTTTATCTCCGCTTTTTTGGCTTTAAAAGCCAAGAAAGCGGAGATAAAATTATCTCCCTATTACCTAGCTGTCGCTAACACCAGTTAGCGACTGCTAGAAGGAGATAGCGACCATCTTGGGCCCCACTTTGCATGTCAGTGATATTTATCACTAATGACATGCAAAGTGGGCGTGCCAAGATGTTAGCGACTGGAAACAGTCGCTAACATCGCTATCTCCTATTACCAACTTTTGGAGATATTCGCGCTAAGCCGAATATCTCCAAAAGCTAACACCTGCCCTGAGCAGTTCTTAGCCATGTTATCCAATGGGAGGTGGATAACATGGCTAAGAGCATTAGCTCGGTAATGCATGAATATCGCGGACTTTTCAGCGATATTCATGCATTGCGGCAGATTTTTATCGCATTTGCGATAAACCTTGGTAATACCAAGGTTTATCTGCGATAAAAATCGCCGCAGCTCAGCGGTAAATTTTTGTCTCTAACCAAGCAATAGCGATAATTATCGCTATTGCTTGGTAATATGCCCCTCTATTTCCATGGATATGATATCTGCTACCCTTGTGACAGAGTAGCCCGTCCACCAAGATTTAAATCAGACCCAAAGTGTTCTTGTTAATCCATTAGGATTTTCCAAATGTTTATCCTGCATCAGACTTTTTACAGGATGGAAAAGTATTTTACATTTGGCTCAGAAGACCCCCACACCTTTTTTTTTCAGACCCAAACTCCGCAGAACACACACTATATAAATGTTACTGAGACATTATAGTTAGGCTCAGGTTTCACTTGTATAAAAGCAGAGAAAATCAGCAGTTATAGTTAGCTGAGCGGACTCGTGCCTCCGCAATGCACTGCTAATGATCTCACATATTACATCACTCTTGACATAATCAGTGACATCACTGGTGACATCTCAAATGACATTACTGATGGGGGCTTACTGGAGGTAACTGGAGGCCTTTTTGGCCCCTAAGGACTCTCAGCAGCTAAGGGGACTTTCTCTCCCAACAAGGAGCATGCCAGGAGGAGCATTTGCAGAGTTGTGAAGAAAGGGGACAGGGCCTCCGGGAAGTTGCCGTTTTTTCTTTCTTTTCTCTTTTGATATTTTAGGAAGGGAGGTTGCGTGACCCTTCTTTCATGGACCCTTTTGTAAACTGTTTACATAAAAGAACGGGAGGGATGATTTTCAGCCGCAGGGACTCCATACCCTGGGGCTTGCCTTTTTCTTGAAGAAAAAAGGTAATGGGGGTCCAATTCCGGCTCCTGGGACCTCATCCCCTGGGGCCAGGACACTTCGTTGGGGACTGCGGGGGAAACCTGAAGGCCCCGTTGACCTTGTCAGCTCCCCCCCTCCTACAGGAGCTGGAATTGCTTTTACACACAGGGAGCTGCTGATTTGCATCTCCCTGGGTGTAAAAGCAAAGTGCTAAACTTTCAGAAACCCAGAGCAAAATGCTTTTACCTACTCAAAGTGGAGCACTGTTTGCTATGGCATGGCGGGAGCGATGCTCCCACCAAGGCATAGCAAACTGCAATGTCCCGAGAGTGGGTACCCCGGGACATTTTCGGAACCTGCCCTGGAGGGTGGCAGTCCCCAGGGCCATGTAGGACTCCTGGAGGGAGCAGAGACGTGCAGCCGCCCCCTCATTTGTTCGGATTTTCTCTGGGAAAGTGGTGGTCCACAGGCCTGTGTCAGAGGTGGTAGAGCAGTGAAATTCAAAGTACAGCTCAGAGGTCTCATGCAGCACTCGTGTCCGTAAGCTGTGGCTCCTTGGGCAAAAGCTGCAATGGGAAGCTGTTAACTCGAATCAGCCCTAGCAGAAAGAGATGTTAAATAAACTGGCAAGCATTTGTTTTCAGATTAGTTGATGTTATAGAAAGGAAGGTTTCTTGCACCAATTAACTTTAGGAAAACTTTAATTTTTATAGATATCTTGCAACAAACCTATGAAAATATGATTATTTCAAAAAGTGTATTTCTTTAACATGCAACTCACCACAGTACATCGAATTACATAAGTGCACTGAGAAGTGTTTTTTTATAGTGATATTTTTCAAACACGAAGTTAAGACACATTCATGCTTCCTACCTGTCAGAGCCCCTGTCAGAGCCCCTTGGATCCCTCAAAAAACTATGAAAAGGTCGGTAAATGTAATCTTCCTGAGGTCTTTGTTTTAATTAAGAACAAGGTTAAAAAGCACACATTGGGAAATTGAACCAGGATACAAAGAATTCCAAGATGGCCACCAAGAAACAACCCACAGTTCAGCATGCTAGTGTTACAGAACGGGAGACAGAGATGGGATGTCCAGCAAGCTCTCCCTCAGAACCCTGCACTTCACCTGAAGATTTTCTGAAGTAAGGAGTATTTTCCATACTCGGGCAAAAGCTAGTCAGGGTAGCAGCATTGTGTTTTCAACATTTAGTTTCATCGCCTTTGGGTTCTGCAACTCGTTAGGAGTTGTGACTCGTTAGGGAGCAGAGAGAATATGTTTTCTTTAGAGAGTTCACTGCATATCACTGCTCAGAGTGATTTCAGTGTTGAAGGGAAGAAGTGTCCGTCTTCAGGCGCATGTTCTTTCCACCTCTTTTTAGGTCTCGCCTAACAGCGGGCATGCACTGCTTAGGCAAAAGACCTTTAGCTAACGCTTCGGTTTTTGTCTTAAAAACGTGCATGCGTTCCATTGCCTTCAGTACCAATGCGTGTACGTTTGGCAATTCCCTTGCGGGAGTGAGCCTGACACCATATTTTGTAATTAACTTACAAACACATGGTGCCCCTGCTCGCTCCCGCAAGGGAAACACTCTGTGGGTTTTTTTTCACTTTGTTTTTTTTATACTTTGAAACTGAGGGCGGCGCCGCTTCACGGACACTGCGCTCGGTTTATTGATATATTTCTTAACTTTAGCAGTGAAAGCAGCGCCCACTTCAAGGACACCGCGTTCAGTGTTAAGGTTAAGAAATATATAAAGAAACCGTGCACGGTGTCCATGAAGCGGCACTGCGCTCAGTTTTAAACATAAGCATTTGCAATGCAATCGGACCGATTACATTGCAAATGCTTGTTTCAATCATCGGCATGGGGCGGCTGCACTGGGGGTCATTATGGAAGCAGTATTTGGCATTAATGGGAACTGTCTTCCAGTGCGGGGAGGGGGAGGCTGTGGGTGAAATACCTGTACACTGGTATTTATAGAAGATGATGAAGCCTTACTGCCACTGCTGCTGATTTTTCAACAGAGCAACCAGGTTGGAGTCACAGCGTCTGCTCAAAACCGCGTGATTCTAGGCAAATTGCTTAATCTCGCCGCATCAGAAATAAAATTAATGCGACCTTTTGTAATGTAACTGAAATCTATATCACTGGAATGTCAGAGAAAGCAATTAGTCTCTCAAAATTGGATCGGTGATAAATCTGAACATTTAATACGGAATATTGAAGCACGTACTTGTGAGGCAGTTTTCTAGTTGCCTGTTGTTGCGTGCGGGATGGGGTAGTACCTTTGCGGCACGTGGGAAAATAATCCATGAATGTTGTAGGACAGGCATTAGAAGTTCACAACACTGAAAGGGAAACCCCACTCGGACGCAGAAACATATTTGAATTGTTCACAACTTTGAATATTCATTGCGCGCAAACCTTGCAAGGGGAACCGCGCAGCTCACAGGTAAATGTCTTTGACCTAAGTGCATTTGCCATGTCTTGGCCTGCCTTGGAAAATGTGGCCGATTTAGTGCTAAATGCTGGTAATGTTGGTTTCCGCAAAAAGCGACTATTTTTTAGGTCTCGCCTGCCAATGCGCTTGCGCATTGCTGGCGAGATTATAGTAAAGGGCAAAAGAACAGCCTACCAAAACGGCGGATTATACACAGTTCATATGAGACAGGCGCGTGGACGAGGCCAGCCACGTCACACCACCATTTGTCTGTGCCTTGCATCAGACTTCAAAGGCTGCCGCTCCCCCCAATCATACTTCAAAGGCTGCCGCTCCCCTGCCCCTGCGTGCACATCTCACACCAGCACTCTCCTACTTCCCTCCCACTTCCCACGGCCGCTCTTCCCATTCACGCGCTCTGCAGGTCACCATTTGCCAGAATCCGGCTGCTAGCGCTTTCATCCCTTTAACTTCCCCCTCTCCTACTTCCCCTCCCACCTCCCAAACAGCATCAAGCCACGAAGACTTGTTTTTGTTGCATTTCACGGCCGCACTTCAGCCTATGTTGTGTATTTCAATGCAGCGTCAATTTTACAAGAAGCGGGATGCTTTAATAGTATTTCAATGCGGCACCGATTTTACAAGAAGCGCGATGCTTTAATATTATTTGCAGCCTGACCCCGTCACAACACTACAGCCCGCCCCACCACTCCCTTTCGCTCCCTCCATTTGAAAAAACAGCAGCAACTGCGTACGTGAGCGATATAATGAATCTTCTTTGCAGTATTATGGAAATATAGAATGTGCCCAGGCTCACAGGGTGTTCAGCCACGCCAAGAATCAACCATCACTCCCCTGCTCCAAAATCTGCAGGTCCGAGCCTCGGGCCCCCTGGTATAACCTGCCATATCTGCTCTGGTCTTCCGTAACAAACTTGCGTTCCTACACTCCACTTAGTACTACACCCCTCTTAAAATGTACCTTCGGCATCCCCTCTCGCTGCTTCCATTCCGATACTCAGTGCATCGCCCCAGCCCAAAGGTGTTAACTCACGCATTGTTTTACATATCACAGATACTTCAGACCTAATTGCCACATGCCTCCCAACATTTGCTTCCTGTCCTTTTGGGGAGTCTTACAATCTCGTCTCTGTCACCAGCTTTTGTTAGGGCAAGATTAACGCCCTAAAGCAAAGTCTTCTCTCCTTTTTGCCACATGCAGTCACTTTTAACACCGCCTTATCACACCAGAAATGTCTTCTTATCAACGGCGCCATCTACTTCACACTCACTTTAACATACAGTTTTAAACACAAGTTAAAGATGCCCTCTGACCTTTCCTTTCACTCACTCTTACACACCCTTTGATCCTCACAGCAGAACTCTTGCACCTACTTCACACACAACTAAACCTCAACACACCATCTCTAGCTCACCCACGTATTTTACACAAGCCAACTGCTATACTTTTGTTATTCAAATTAGGGTCCTGTTTTTTCCTACCTGTTCATGTACTTAAATGGGACAGAACAAGTTTTTGCAAACATTTCTTGAGCCAAAGCCTTACCTATACATCGCCAAAGCTGGAAGCTTCAATACTTCTGTTGCTAACATATACCGTAAAACATAAATTACTATAAAATACAAAGCTATATCTAGTACTTTAGCCGTTTTAATGCTTGCTTAAATACATTTTAAAGTAAACGAAAACATGCTCTTTTTGCTAGAATTTATTATGCAGCTTTTAAAAAGCATTGCTATTATACCAAACCCTTTTTGGAGCACAGTATATTATTGCTTATATTATCACGCTTGCCTAATAGTTGCGCAGCACCGATAGTAAAATGATGACGTATGGTTTTTTAGGATTATGTGGAGCTGGACGTCCGGCGTTTTCTCTTATATGTTTATGAGAACCTACATTTTCTGTTTTTATCTTGCCGATTCGCGCTTATTATTGTGGGTAACACAGCAACACATGTATGGAAGCAGAGAAGTACCCTTTTACTGATGTTTTTTGCTTTATTAATTGGGGTATTTAATTTTGCTGGGCGTGGGAGTTTCACATTGCCGTGCCTTTAATATATATTTTCCGGGCCAATAGCAATTTCGTGCACTTAGCTGCACGTACAGGTCTGGTTTTTATGTTACAAACCTGCGCTTTTATTGTGAGCTTTCTTATGGTGGGCCCCAACAGTAGCAAAACACAGGAGGTACAGAAACTGAAAGGTCGGCTTTCACATTGGGTGAATTTCTTTTATTATTATTTTTTTTATTGGTATCCCACCCAGAGGCAGGATCCAGTCAGGAAGCGTGCCGGCCATCTGCCCCCATTCCGCCCTCCTCTGCTTGCCGCAATTACAAGCGACAGTGAGGAGACAGCGGGCCGTGTCCCCAACAAACGAGCAAAGAACTGCTTGCTCCTTAGGGCACACGTGCCCATTTATGACTCGATGTTAAATATAATGTACTGTTTTAATTGTCTCTTCCACCGGATGTGGCCCAGCGGCCAGAGCTGCCGACTTTGGAGCTGCTAAATATTTTCGAGTCTCTGATTTTGGGCAAATCACTTAATCTCCCTCTGCATACCAAAATACGAATGTCTCCTTGCATAATGTAAGTGGTGCTCATTTAAAGTGCGCCAATACCTTTGGGTCGAGTTTACATAATTACACGCCACATAATTACACTGCACTCAATGCGACATACACTCCAAAGCCCACTCAGTGCCACATAATTACAGGCCACATAATTACACAGTACTCAATGCAACATACACTCTAAAGCCCACTCAGTTCCACATAATTACAAGCCACATAATTACACTGCACTTAATGCAACATACACTCCAAATACCACTCAGTGCCACATAATTGCACTGCACTAAATGCAACATACACTACAAACAATACCACTCAGTGCCACATAATTACACGCCACACAATGACACTCTACTGAATACAACATACACTCCTCACAATAACACTTAGTAGCACATAATTACACGCCACATAATTACACTGCACTCAATGCAACAAACACTCCAAATACCACTCAGTGCCACATAATTACACGCAACATAATTACACTGCACTCAATGCAACATACACTCCAAATACCACTCAGTGCCACATAATTGCACGCACATAATTACACTGCACTCAATGCAACATACACTCCAAATACCACTCAGTGCCACATAATTACACGCCACATAATTAAACTGCACTCAATGCAACATACACTCCAAATACCACTCAGTCCCACATAATTACACTGCACTATATGCAACATACACTGCAAACAATACCACTCAGTGCCACATAATTACACGCCACACAATTACACTCTACTGAATACAACATACACTCCTCATAATACCACTCAGTGCCACATAATAACATGCCACATAATTACACTGCACTCAATGCAACATGCACTCCAAATACCACTCAGTGCCACATAATTGCACTGCACTAAATGCAACATACACTACAAACAATACCACTCAGTGCCACATAATTACACGCCACACAATGACACTCTACTGAATACAACATACACTCCTCACAATAACACTTAGTACCACATAATTACACGCCACATAATTACACTGCACTCAATGCAACAAACTCTCCAAATACCACTCAGTGCCACATAATTACACGCAACATAATTACACTGCACTCAATGCAACATACACTCCAAATACCACTCAGTGCCACATAATTGCACGCACATAATTACACTGCACTCAATGCAACATACACTCCAAATACCACTCAGTGCCACATAATTACACGCCACATAATTAAACTGCACTCAATGCAACATACACTCCAAATACCACTCAGTCCCACATAATTACACTGCACTATATGCAACATACACTGCAAACAATACCACTCAGTGCCACATAATTACACGCCACACAATTACACTCTACTGAATACAACATACACTCCTCATAATACCACTCAGTGCCACATAATTACACGCCACATAATTACACTGCACTCAATGCAACATACACTCCAAATACCACTCAGTCCCACATAATTACACTGCACTATATGCAACATACACTGCAAACAATACCACTCAGTGCCACATAATTACACACCACACAATTACTCTCTACTGAATACAGCATACACTCCTCATAATACCACTCAGTGCCACATAATTACACGCAACATAATTACAGTCTACTCAATGCAACAGAAATACACTACACATAATACCACACAGTGCCACATAATTATATGCTACATAATTACACTGCACTCAATGCAACATACACTCCAAATAATACAACTCAGTGCCAAATAATTACACGCCACACAATTACACTCTATTGAATACAACATAACCTCCCCATAATACCACTCAGTGCCACATAATTATATGCAACATAATTACACTGCACTCAATGCAACATACACTCCAAATACCACTCAGTGCCAGATAATTACACACCACATAATTACACTCTACTGAATGCAACACACTCCACACAATACCACTCAGTGCCACATAATGATATGCTACATAAATATAATGCACTCAATGCAACATACACTCCAAATAATACCACTCAGTGCCATATATTTATATGCTACATAATTACACTGCACTCAATGGAACATACACTCCAAATACCACTCAGTGCCACATAATTACACGCCACAAAATGACACTCTACTGAATACAACATACACTCTCCATGTTACAACTCAGTGCCACATAATTACTGGCCACATAATTACACTCTTCTCAATGCAACATAAATACACTCCACACAATACCACTCAGTGCCATATAATTACACACCTCATACTTACACTCTACTCAATGCAACATAAATACACTTTATCTATCTGTCTATCTATCTATCGCCCTCACTCTGTCTATCTATCGCACTCACTCTATCTATTGCCATCACTCTATCTATCTATTGATCGCCCTCGCTCTATCTATCTGTCTATCGCCCTCACTCTATCTATCTATCACCCTCACTCTATCGCCCTCTCTCTATCTATCTTTCGCCCTCCTTTTATCTATCTATTGCCCTCACTCTATCTATCTATCGTACTCACTATATCTATCTATCGCATCACCACAGCATCATACAGTACCACCACAGCATCACTCAGGGGCACTACAACATCACTATGCGCTAACACAGCATCACTGAACTCCACAGCATCACTCGTCGCCACCACAACATCATTCAGCGGCACCACAGCGCCAATCTGTGCAACCATTCAACAACAACTGGTTCAAATATGTTTTCTCAATGTTTCAAGCTTTATTAAAATGTCACAAAAAGATGTTAATATTTCACTTCTGTTCATGGATTTTCGTCACAATAAAATAAAATGAAAATCTTCACAAAAGTTATTTACAAAAGCTATTGCCATTATAAATTGCAATAACTTTTATTTAATTATTAATTATTAAAAAAATTAAAAGCGATTTTAATTTGTAATATCAATACATCTAAGTCACGTAAATACAACACATATTGCATTACAAGTGCTATAGGTGTCACATTTGCGAAAGTTAAAACTATCGGCATTGTAAATGACAAAGCTATTAATTTCACTATTTTCAAAACCAACACATAAATAAAAGAATTGTAATTTACAGTACCAATAGCTCAGACTTTCCTAATGCGAGACCTATTGGATTGCAAATGCTCGTTTTGTATAGGTCTTCATGCGCCTAAAACCTGCTTTTAGGGCGCTTGTGCGAATCACTGCTCAGAGATAGAGCTTCGGGTTGTCTTCTAGCGGCGCTTAGGTCACCTCTGAGATGGGTTCACAACTTTTTGGTGCACAACAATTCTTTCTGCTGTGCTCGGAGTCACGTCATTTTAATATGTAACTGTCACGGGGTAAGTAAATTCAGGACAAAGAGAGGTACAGCGAGGCTTGGGGAGTTCTCTGTCAAGGGAAGTGCGGTGGAATTGTACTCCAATTGCCGAGGCGTGCGCAGCACAAGGAGCTTGTTTCACTGAGCAAAACGAAGCAGCGAGCGCCCTCTGGTGCCCCAAGGGCACATATGGCGCTAAACACGCGGATTCCCAAGCAGGTCAACAAATCACCGACGTGCGACATCAGCATTAAAATCCAATCGCAAGGCCTGAAGATCTACGACCTACTGCGTGGCAGTCACATCCACCCAAACATTAATCTCTATGGCTTGAGCGCTCCTAGCACAATCCCTTTGCACCGTTTTGCCGCTGAAGAAATAATGGAGAATCCAAACGATATTTGCACAATGGCAAAGCATGAACCCACATGTGTTTTCTATTTTTATTTAATAAGAACCAGTTCAGTTTTACGCCATTTTCCCTGGTTGGGTGTTAGCAAAGGCAGCAAACAGGTGTATCCCGATTAACAGTGCATACATATTAATTATGCACTACGGCATAAAAGGAGAAAAATCAATGTTTGACTGCATTTGCTGCTTACTTACCAAAAAAAGTAGACTTTAGATTTCGGCACGAACTGAGGGCTGTCTTTCAGATGGTGAACAGCGAAGTTTATCTGCTTCTATTCTCTTCATCTAAATACCAAACTACTACAAGTTCAGTTAACTTCCTTTTGTTTGACCTGGTGCAATGCTTTGCTAAATGTGGCCTCTGTGTTCTGGTGTGGGCCTTGACAGATGTCTTGGACAAAATACTTGTTTTCTACCAGTGGTATTGAGAGCGGGCTTTAGCACTGGTTGTGCCCTGTGCGACAATGATTTTTGGCACCCCTACCCTTTAATAACAACCTCCACAATGGATTCCCCCACTACCACCCTTTGACTGTCTTCCTAACCACTCTCTCTCAGATGCATTTAATATAGCCTTATAGCCCGCCGCAGCAGGCTATACCGGCTATTAAAGGCCCGCTGAAACGTTAAAGGCCCGAGCCGAAGGCGAGGGACTTTAACGAGACAGCTGGACTTTAATAGCCGGTATAGCCCTGCTACGAAGGGCTATAAGGCTATTAGAACATTCTGCCACTATAGGGCAGAATGTTCTAACAAATTAAACAAAGGGTTCTCAAAGTTCGAGGGGATTTACCGGCCTGTAGAAGCAGGGAGCACTCCAAAGTCTGCAATGGAGCTCCCAACATTCCAATGTTCTAATTTGTTTTATAGTGTCACTCATAAAAGTGAAGGGTGTCAGAGCACTTTACATTGCACTCACATTACCAAGGGGAGAGGAGTAGGACTGGGTTCGAGTCTCGGCAATGACGCTGAACATCCTCTGATTCTGGGCAAATTGCGTAATCTCGCAGTGTCTAACAAAACAAGCACTGGCATAGCCAATAGTTCTCGCCTTTGGGACCTTATAAGTAGTTAGTTATGCAGCACAATATCCGTATTGCAACAACATTAACTGTTGCATGGCTAAACACTTATAGGGTCCCAAAGGCGAGACCTATCGGCTATGCCAGTGCTTGTTTTTTAGAGTCAGCAGCAGTAAGGAGAGAAAGTTACAGATGCCCTTCTCTCGCTCAAGTATTTTTCTTCTAGGAAGGTTAAGAATGAAGAGAACGCAGCATGCTCACATGTGTAAATATTTTTAGATAGTAATAGTTTCTTGACCAAGTTAGGCAGTTGTAAAGTACGACTGCAGCAGCGGTGTGAATATCAGTACTTATCTGAGCCCTGACATCGTGCCATAGTGTACAAGACATTCCTCAGCGGAAATATGCAAGTATCTAGAAAATAAAATGTTTTAAATCAATTAATTTAGCAAATGTCTTCACTCATGTACAAGTCAAGAATGTTGAGTCACAGGAAGACTAACAAGAACCAGTATAGCACTGCTAGAAGCACCTCTCAATGGTAGTGGCAATAGTCATAGTCTATCAGGGTATGTTCATAGTAGTAATATGTATAGTTTTTCACAATATTGTCTTACCAAATATAATATGCCAAGAACATCTTAAGAGTATTAAGAGTTGCATGCACACATTTCTTTTCTCTTACAGTTTGTTTCTTTTTTCAACGCTCTATTGGAGTAATTGCCAACAGATATTATGAAAACAGCAGTTATAG
Source organism: Lissotriton vulgaris (assembly GCF_964263255.1). Lineage (NCBI taxonomy): Eukaryota > Metazoa > Chordata > Amphibia > Caudata > Salamandridae > Lissotriton > Lissotriton vulgaris. The sequence goes on along the minus strand of NC_141689.1, from coordinate 1,956,455,258 downwards.
TGGAGTACAGGAGAAAAAGGGAAGAAAGGAAACAGAAGATAAACCAGGCTCTTGTCTCTCATCAACTAGAGGCTATGGAGTCTCAAGGGTGAGCTGGCCTCTAACCTACTATATGCACACAAATTAAGGTACCCGAGAATTGTATTCAGTTTTGTTTCAGTGCCCCTCTCAGCGCTACTTAATAGGAGTGCTGGACACACACAAAAATGCAGCAGTTGTTCTCACACCCCACCAGTTATCATGATTCATCATAGGGCATCCCTCACTCTCCTAAAACCTGGTTTGATGGAGGGTGGGCCTGTACCTGAAGACAGGGAGGCTCTTCAAATTTTGAATGGGCCCTAATCAACAGAGAATTAAAAATCAATATGGCATGCTAAATCTTATTCATTATTTGGACAAACCACTTGTATTAAAAGATGAAAATGTGGGGATAAGGGGAACTATTACCCCATCACCACAATGACAGTTGTCAACATGTTTCTGCATTGTGGCTCTACTGAGTCCGCAACATTTTTTAGGACGAACAAATGGGCTCCTGATGAGGCATGTTGTACTAAGAATTGCCTCATTTGAAGGGTGACATGTGTCTACCTCTAACCTAAAATGGTTCATAGTTACCTGTAAATGCATAAATTATTTATTTAGGTGACATTATTGAGAAAAGGGAGACATAAGTAACGCTAATGTGATATGTAAGTATGCAGCACCATATGCTAATGTGATATTTTGACAATACACAAGTGAGATAATCGTAAAAAGCTTTTCTCTACTAAATTGTTAGACCAGCTCAGAACCTTACCCCAGCGTAGGGTCTTCAATGCCCCATGTAAGAAGGGCTCAGAGACCCCTGTAGTCACACTCTAGTAAGTTTTTAAAGGAGGTTCAAGTTAGACAATTGTACACTTACTCACATTCAGATATATCCAGGGAGAGGCTGTGTATTTTCCGGTGTCTAGAAAAATGCCTGCCTGAGGTGTGCATGATGATGTAGTATACCTGCCGTAGGTTTTATCCCATAGGTTCATGGAAGTTGTGGTTTCTAGAAGATGAACAGCATTGTCATATCATATTTGACCTCTATCAGGCGGGATAGAGGAATGCCACAATGTACCTGATTACTAATGTGTGGATAATGTGTTTTTGTCTATATACACCTAATCAGTGTATGTGGCTCATATGTCATGGTGTAGCATGGCAGTGTCCGGTCTTGTTTTTCTCTTCGCAGGCAGTATAAAAAGCCCAGGAGTGAGTGACACGTCCTGTTTTTTTGTGTAGGGATGGAGCCTATTCTAATTATACATTCTTAAGTGGCCTTTTCGTTTTGTGTTTGGGTCTATATACCCCTAATCAGTATACTCGTTTGTTTGGGGAGGCGGCGGGGGCTCATGACCTATATGTGTTGGTGTCCCTTATGGTAAATCAATCAATCTAATCAAACAACAAGGACCTGGCACTTTAGGGCGCTCTCAACAACTTTTTATAAATATGTAGGATTACTATGGGGTGATATTTTTATCTTTTCCCAAACTCAGATGTTCTTTCATGAACTCTGACCTTAAAAGCCATGACTAATGCTTAATAATTTAAAACTACCAATAAGGGAGAAACCAGTCATCAGTCAGATCACTCAGTCAACAACACTCAAAACTAAAGTGTTTGTGTACCACAAAACAGGTGAAAATGTGTAGAGAAATGAGAAAGTATCTCACGTGCGCACCACCGGAGGAGCTGCTGGCAGGTTCTCACCCGCTGGCCACGTACTTATCATCATCGATAACTTTCTCATGTAAAGAAATGTGTGTCCAGTGTGGGAATGGTGTGAAAGTTAAACGTAAGAAAAAGACCACATGAGAGATGAGACTCAAAAAGTCTTTACTAAAAATTGAGCTAAACTCACATACGTACTCTTAACTTTTAATTCAAAACGTGAGTTGGCCCAATATTAAAAACACAGCATGTTCTTAACCCCTTTAAGGACGGCCAACATGTTTCATTGCCTATTAGACAGTAGCGGCAAATTCTTCAGGGCAACTGAGGTCAGCAATCACCTCCCTGGACATCTAAACATCAATCAAGAGTGACTAGTGAGAGCCATGGGCCCACATACCAGCTCTCCCTTAGTCGCAGGGGTATATATCATTTATAATTTTCTTCCCCTTGCAAGCACTTTTGTTGCTCATAGATTCATCTTTTGCATCTAGCTCCACATGGTCAATCATCCCGAAAAATATCGCCCCATAGTAATCCTACACATTTATAAAAAGTCGATGAGAGTGCCCTAAAGTGCCAGGTCTTTGTTGTTTGATTATATGTTGATTGGAGGGTGACCTGGCACAGATCCCCTCTACAACTCCGTGTTGAGAATAAAATCAATCAATGTAACAAATGGTGACTGATGGCAGGAAATGACCCATCTATACCCCCAAAGTTAAGTCTGGTCATGATGTATGATATATGAGCTCATGCATGGTACTACATTGTAACTTATATATAGAGCTGCAGTCTAGTTGTTACCCATATTGCAAGGTTTTGAATACTTGGAGCTGTATGCTTCATGATGATGTCCATCTCCTTCTTATGTATTTTGTACCCATGGGATCTCATAATTCAGTCTTTTCTCCCATGACGTAAGGCAGTATACCCATCGCTGTTCTCCGGACAGTTGTTTTTTCTGAGCATCTGAGCAGTTTGTGTTGACTTTTTCCAGAACCACCCATGTCAGATCAATGTCCCAATGACCTATTTCTAGGTAGTGTTGTGTCAATTTAGTGTTTCTCCGTTTGCATCAGCTCGTGCTCTTGTGTTATACTTTCTGTCTTTATATCGAGCGTGGTTATTCCAACATAAAATAGACCACATAGGCACGTAATGAAGTATACAACATTTTCGCTATTGCAGTTGATCAAATTTGTAGGAATCCAAGGTGGGACGAACGTTGTCCACTCCCTGTCTATGACAGATATTTCCAATTTGACCCAGTTCGATGAGGCCCAGAAGGTAGGGTTAGAGCCTCTGAGCTAGAATTTAAGTGAAGAGCTTTGCGTCCGTGTTGAGCTGGGGTATGGCGCAATAAGAGGACCACAAGGCTGGGTAATTCTGCGCCTTGTTTATAACAGAGATTTCTGATGTGGCTATTGTGGGTGTAAGTCCTGTCTCACATGAGAAGGAATTGAATAGGCATACTATGTGGTCTTGAAGTTCCGGGAAGAAGAGCTGATAAAAATATGGGGGGAGGCCGTCAGGCCCAGGGGTTTTACCCAATGGAAGGGGCTTGGCTGCTGTTTGTAGTTCTTCTATTGTGATTGACTCATCAAGGAGTTCTGCATGACATGGGTGCAAGGGCTCCCACTTATATGTGTCAAGGTAGGATTTGACCATATCCAGGGGTGGCTCGTCCCGAGATTATAGTGTTTGGTAATAATCATGGAATATCTGGAGTTCATTTCGCTCAGATGTCCCCCATTCCCCATTTGCAGACCACAGTTTGGCGGTGTGGGTCTTAGGTCACTCTTGATGGAGCCTACAAGATAAGAGTCTGCATATTTTATTACCCGCTTCATAATAATGTTGTTTTAGCACCAAGAACTCTCGTTCAGCCTTTCCCAGCCGAAGTGTACAGAGTTGGCCTTGCAACACTGCCAGCTGTCATTTGCTGCGCCGCGTGGGTTTTGCTTTACCCAAGCACTCCAATTGCTTAATTTCGGTGGTGAGGCCAGACTCCACCAGTCTGGATTCCCGCTCTCTAGCACTTGTAATATATGTGATTGCACCCCCGATGGTGGCTTTAAACCCATCCCAAAGAATATGCTGAGGGTATCAGGGAGGGCATTAAGGGAGAAATATTCTGTAATGCCCTTCCAGATGTCAGCTACATCTACCGGGCACTGCAGGAGGGGTGGGGACACTCACCAGTGTGTCTGACTCTATGAGGGATGGCTACTACCCTCCAATGAAAGCTCCAAGCCGGCATGGTCCGAGATTGAGCTATCTGACAGCTCTATGGTTGTTAGGCAGTGTAGGAGACAATGGTAAACAAAGTCATAGACGATGCTGGAATAGGACCTGTGTATTTGTGAGAAGAAGGAGTAATCTCTTGAGTCTGGGTATTTGTAATGCCATGCATCCACTAGGCCCAAGTTCTTGAAATCCCATTTTAGATATGGTGACATGGGCCCTGTGTGCTGGAATGTGGCTCTACTACGGTCAAGTGTGGGGTCCCATACTAGGTTCTGGTCTCCACAAACGAATATGTCACCTTCCACCCCCTCCAGTTGTGCATGTAAAATCTGCCTGAGGTACGCATTCTGGGAAGTGTTCGGTGCATAGTTGTTAAGCTTTGTAAGCGTCCGATGTCCCCTAATGAGGTGAAGTGTGAGGTAACACCCCTCCGCATCCACCACTTTAGTAACTGAGGTATAGAAGTCTGCCTTGCAAAGGACATGCACTACTAGTGTTTTTGTGATGGTATACTCCCAATTGCGCTTATGATATCTTGGGTGCGCCATGCAGTGGCAGTCAGTCCTCATCAAGTGAGTCTCCTGTAAGAGGATTACAGTACAAAAGGGGGTGGTGATGGACGGAGCATCTGAATCAATCAAACACTCACACCCAGTCAAAAGATCTGGGTTTAATCCATCACCGTTCTTTAGCCCACTCTGCCATCCCAGTTCAGACATGGCTATATGCAAATCAGTCTGACCCTGTGCCTCATGGGAACAGTCCAGCCCGAACTGCCAAGCCATGTCTACCCTGGACCGGAAACAAGCTTCCGAGGACCGGGTTCTGGCATTCCAGCCCTCTTCAGCCTGGCTTGCTTGAATCCAGTGGGAAAGTGAGCAAGGGACTCACGTCTGAGCATACCCTGCCACACTTATGGCGGCCAAAAGCAGTACAAAAGGGGGTGGTGATGAACGAAGCATCTGAATCAATCAAACACTCACACCCAGTCAAAAGATCTGGGCTTAATCCATCACCGTTCTTTAGCCCACTCTGCCACCCCAGTTTAGACATGGCTATATGCAAATCAGGCTGACCCTGTGCCTCATGGGAACAGTCCAGTCGGAACTGCCAAGCCATGTCTTCCCTGGACCGGAAACAAGCTTCCGGGGACCGGTTTCTGGCATTCCAGCCGTCTTCAGCCCGGCTTGCTTGAATCCAGTGGCAAAGTGAGCAAGGGACTCACGTCTGAGCATACCCTGCCACACTTATGGCGGCCAAAAGCAGTACAAAAGGGGGTGGTGATGGACGGAGCATCTGAATCAATCAAACACTCACACCCAGTCAAAAGATCTGGGTTTAATCCATCACCGTTCTTTAGCCCACTCTGCCACCCCAGTTCAGACATGGCTAAATGCAAATCAGTCTGACCCTGTGCCTCATGGGAACAGTCCAGCCCGAACTGCCAAGCCATGTCTTCCCTGGACCGGAAACAAGCTTCCGAGGACCGGTTTCTGGCATTCCAACCGTCTTCAGCCCGGCTTGCTTGAATCCAGTGGCAAAGTGAGCAAGGGACTCACATCTAAGCATACCCTGCCACACTTATGGCGGCCAAAAGCAGTACAAAAGGGGGTGGTGATGGACGGAGCATCTGAATCAATCAAACACTCACACCCAGTCAAAAGATCTGGGTTTAATCCATCCCCGTTCTTTAGCTCACTCTGCCACCCCAGTTCAGACATGGCTATATGTAAATCAGTCTGACCCTGTGCCTCATGGGAACAGTCCAGCCCGAACTGCCACGCCATGTCTTCCCTGGACCGGAAACAATCTTCCGAGGACCGGTTTCTGGCATTCCAGCCGTCTTCAGCCCGGCTTGCTTGAATCCAGTGGCAAAGTGAGCATGGGACTCACGTCTGAGCATACCCTGCCACACTTATGGCGTCCAAAAGCAGTACAAAAGGGGGTGGTGATGGACGGAGCATCTGAATCAATCAAACACTCACACCCAGTCAAAAGATCTGGGTTTAATCCATCACCGTTCTTTAGCCCACTCTGTCACCCCAGTTCAGACATGGCTATATGCAAATCAGGCTGACCCTGTGCCTCATGGGAACAGTCCAGCCCGAACTGCCAAGCCATGTCTTCCCTTGACCGTAATCAAGCTTCTGAGGACCGGTTTCTGGCATTCCAGCCGTCTTCAGCCCGGCTTGCTTGAATCCAGTGGCAAAGTGAGCAAGGAACTCACGTCTGAGCATACCCTGCCCCACTTATGGCGGCCAAAAGCAGTACAAAAGGGGGTAGTGATGGACGGAGCATCTGAATCAATCAAACACTCACACCCAGTCAAAAGATCTGGGTTTAATCCATCACCGTTCTTTAGCCCACTCTGCCACCCCAGTTCAGACATGGCTATATGCAAATCAGTCTGACCCTGTGCCTCATGGGAACAGTCCAGCCCGAACTGCCAAGCCATGTCTTCCCTGGACCGGAAACAAGCTCCCGAGGACCGGTTTCTGGCATTCCAGTCGTCTTCAGCCCGGCTTGCTTGAATCCAGTGGCAAAGTGAGCAAGGGACTCACATCTAAGCATACCCTGCCACACTTATGGCGGCCAAAAGCAGTACAAAAGGGGGTGGTGATGGACGGAGCATCTGAATCAATCAAACACTCACACCCAGTCAAAAGATCTGGGTTTAATCCATCCCCGTTCTTTAGCTCACTCTGCCACCCCAGTTCAGACATGGCTATATGTAAATCAGTCTGACCCTGTGCCTCATGGGAACAGTCCAGCCCGAACTGCCACGCCATGTCTTCCCTGGACCGGAAACAATCTTCCGAGGACCGGTTTCTGGCATTCCAGCCGTCTTCAGCCCGGCTTGCTTGAATCCAGTGGCAAAGTGAGCATGGGACTCACGTCTGAGCATACCCTGCCACACTTATGGCGTCCAAAAGCAGTACAAAAGGGGGTGGTGATGGACGGAGCATCTGAATCAATCAAACACTCACACCCAGTCAAAAGATCTGGGTTTAATCCATCACCGTTCTTTAGCCCACTCTGTCACCCCAGTTCAGACATGGCTATATGCAAATCAGGCTGACCCTGTGCCTCATGGGAACAGTCCAGCCCGAACTGCCAAGCCATGTCTTCCCTTGACCGTAATCAAGCTTCTGAGGACCGGTTTCTGGCATTCCAGCCGTCTTCAGCCCGGCTTGCTTGAATCCAGTGGCAAAGTGAGCAAGGAACTCACGTCTGAGCATACCCTGCCCCACTTATGGCGGCCAAAAGCAGTACAAAAGGGGGTAGTGATGGACGGAGCATCTGAATCAATCAAACACTCACACCCAGTCAAAAGATCTGGGTTTAATCCATCACCGTTCTTTAGCCCACTCTGCCACCCCAGTTCAGACATGGCTATATGCAAATCAGTCTGACCCTGTGCCTCATGGGAACAGTCCAGCCCGAACTGCCAAGCCATGTCTTCCCTGGACCGGAAACAAGCTCCCGAGGACCGGTTTCTGGCATTCCAGCCGTCTTCAGCCCGGCTTGCTTGAATCCAGTGGCAAAGTGAGCAAGGGACTCACGTCTGAGCATACCCTGCCACACTTATGGCGGCCAAAAGCAGTACAAAAGGGGGTGGTGATGGACGGAGCATCTGAATCAATCAAACACTCACACCCAGTCAAAAGATCTGGGTTTAATCCATCACCGTTCTTTAGCCCACTCTGCCACCCCAGTTCAGACATGGCTATATGCAAATCAGTTTGACCCTGTGCCTCATGGGAACAGTCCAGCCCGAACTGCCAAGCCATGTCTTCCCTGGACTGGAAACAAGCTTCCGAGGACCGGTTTCTGGCATTCCAGCCGTCTTCAGCCCAGCTTGCTTGAATCCAGTGGCAAAGTGAGCAAGGGACTCACGTCTGAGCATACCCTGCCACACTTATGGCGGACAAAAGCAGTACAAAAGGGGGTGGTGATGGGTGGAGCATCTGAATCAATCAAACACTCACAACCAGTCAAAATATCTGGGTTTAATCCATCACCGTTCTTTAGCCCACTCTGCTACCCCAGTTCAGACATGGCTATATGCAAATCAGTCTGACCCTGTGCCTCATGGGAACAGTCCAGCCCGAACTGCCAAGCCATGTCTTCCCTGGACCGGAAACAAGCTTCCGAGGACTGGTTTCTGGCATTCCAGCCGTCTTCAGCCCGGCTTGCTTGAATCCAGTGGCAAAGTGAGCTTGTTTCCGGTCCAGGGAAGACATGGCTTGGCAGTTCGGGTTGGACTGTTCCCATGAGGCACAGGGTCAGACTGATTTGCATATAGCCATGTCTGAACTGGGGTGGCAGAGTGGGCTAAAGAACGGTGATGGATTAAACCCAGATGTTTTGACTCGGTGTGAGTGTTTGATTGATTCAGATGCTCCGTCCATCAACACCCCCTTTTGTACTGCTTTTGGCCGCCATAAGTGTGGCAGGGTATGCTCAGACGTGAGTCCCTTGCTCACTTTGCCACTGGATTCAAGCAAGCCGGGCTGAAGACAGCTGGAATGCCAGAAACTGGTCCTCGGAAGCTTGTTTCCCGTCCAGGGAAGACATGGCTTGGCAGTTCAGGCTGGACTGTTCCCATGAGGCACAGGGTCAGACTGATTTGCATATAGCCATGTCTGAACTGGGGTGGCAGAGTGGGCTAAAGAACGGTGATGGATTAAACCCAGATCTTTTGACTGGGTGTGAGTGTTTGATTGATTCAGATGCTCCGTCGATCACCACCCCCTTTTGTACCGCTTTTGGCCACCATAAGTGTGGCAGGGTATGCTCAGACGTGAGTCCCTTGCTCACTTTGCCACTGGATTCAAACAAGCCGGACTGAAGACGGCTGGAATGCCAGAAAACGGTCCTCAGAGGCTTGCTTCCGGTCCAGGGAAGACATGGCTTGGCAGTTCGGGCTGGACTGTTCCCATGAGGCACAGGGTCAGACTGATTTGCATTTAGCCATGTCTGAACTGGGGTGGCAGAGTGGGCTAAAGAACAGTGATGGATTAAACCCAGATCTTTTGACTGTGTGTGAGTGTTTGATTGATTCAGATGCTCCGTCCATCACCACCCCCTTTTGTACCGCTTTTGGCCACCAATAGTGTGGCAGGGTATGCTCAGACGTGAGTCCCTTGCTCACTTTGCCACTGGATTCAAGCAAGCCGGGCTGAAGACGGCTGGAATGCCAGAAACCGGTCCTCGGAGGCTTGTTTCCGGTCCAGGGAAGAAATGGCTTGGCAGCTCGGGCTGGACTGTTCCCATGAGGCACAGGGTCAGACTGCTTTGCATATAGCCATGTCTGAACTGGGGTGGCAGAGTGGGCTAAAGAATAGTGATGGATTAAACCCAGATCTTTTGACTGGGTGTGAGTGTTTGATTGATTCAGATTCTCCGTCCATCACCACCCCCTTTTGTACCGCTTTTGGCCACCATAAGTGTGGGAGGGTATGCTCAGACGTGAGTCCCTTGCTCACTTTGCCACTGGATTCAAGCAAGCCGGGCTGAAGACGGCTGGAATGCCAGAAACCGTTCCTCGGAGGCTTGTTTCTGGTCCAGGGAAGACATGGCTTGGCAGTTCGGGCTGGACTGTTCCCATGAGGCACAGGGTCAGACTGATTTGCATATAGCCATGTCTGCACTGGGGTGGCAGAGTGGGCTAAAGAACGGTGATGGATTAAACCCAGATCTTTTGACTGGGTGTGAGTGTTTGATTGATTCAGATGCTCCGTCCATCACCACCCCCTTTTGTACCGCTTTTGGCCACCATAAGTGTGGCAGGGTATGCTCAGACGTGAGTCCCTTGCTCACTTTGCCACTGGATTCAAGCAAGCCGGCCTGAAGGCGGCTGGAATGCCAGAAACCGGTCCTCGGAGACTTGTTTCCGGTCCAGGGAAGACATGGCTTGGCAGTTCGGGCTGGACTGTTCCCATGAGGCACAGGGTCAGACTGATTTGCATATAGCCATGTCTGAACTGGGGTGGCAGAGTGGGCTAAAGAACGGTGATGGATTAAACCCAGATCTTTTAACTGGGTGTGAGTGTTTGATTGATTCAGATGCTCCGTCCATCACCACCCCCTTTTGTACCACTTTTGGCCACTATAAGTGTGGCAGGGTATGCTCAGACGTGAGTCCCTTGCTCACTTTGCCACTGGATTCACGCAAGCCGGGCTGAAGACGGCTGGAATGCCAGAAGCCGGTCCTCGGAGGCTTGTTTCCGGTCCAGGGAAGACATGGCTTGGCAGTTCGGGCTGGACTGTTCCCATGAGGCACAGGGTCAGACTGATTTGCATATAGCCATGTCTGAACTGGGGTGGCAGAGTGGGCTAAAGAACGGTGATGGATTAAACCCAGATCTTTTGACTGGGTGTGAGTGTTTGATTGATTCAGATGCTCCGTCCATCACCACCCCCTTTTGTACCGCTTTTGGCCACCAATAGTGTGGCAGGGTATGCTCAGACGTGAGTCCCTTGCTCACTTTGCCACTGGATTCAAGCAAGCCGGGCTGAAGACGGCTGGAATGCCAGAAACCGGCTCTCGGAGGCTTGTTTCCAGTCCAGGGAAGACATGGCTTGGCAGTTCGGGCTGGACTGTTCCCATGAGGCACAGGGTCAGACTGCTTTGCATTAGGCCACGTCTGAACTGGGGTGGCAGAGTGGGCTAAAGAACGGTGATGGATTAAACCCAGATCTTTTGACTGAGTTTGAGTGTTTGATTGATTCAGATGCTCCGTCCATCACCACCCCCTATTGTACCGCTTTTGGCCACCATAAGTGTGGCAGGGTATGCTCAGACGTGAGTCCCTTGCTCACTTTGCCACTGGATTCAAGCAAGCAGGGCTGAAGACGGCTGGAATGCCAGAAACCGGTCCTCGGAGGCTTGTTTCCGGTCCAAGGAAGACATGGCTTGGCAGTTCGGGCTGGACTGTTCCCATGAGGCACAGGGTCAGACTGATTTGCATATAGCCATGTCTGAACTGGGGTGGCAGAGTGGGATAAAGAATGGTGATGGATTAAACCCAGATCTTTAGACTGGGTGTGAGTGTGTGATTGATTCAGATGCTCCGTCCATCACCACCCCCTTTTGTACCGCTTTTGGCCACCATAAGTGTGGCAGGGTATGCTCAGACGTGAGTCCCTTGCTCACTTTGCCACTGGATTCAAGAAAGCCGGGCTGAAGACGGCTGGAATGCCAGAAACCGGTCCTCGGAGGCTTGTTTCCGGTCCAGGGAAGACATGGCTTGGCAGTTCGGGCTGGACTGTTCCCATGAGGCACAGGGTCAGACTGATTTGCATATAGCCATGTCTGAACTGGGGTGGCAGAGTGTGCTAAAGAACGGTGATGGATTAAACCCAGATCTTTTGACTGGGTGTGAGTGTTTGATTGATTCAGATGCTCCGTCCATCACCACCCCCTTTTGTACCGCTTTTGGCCACCATAAGTGTGGCAGGGTATGCTCAGAAGTGAGTCCCTTGCTCACTTTGCCACTGGATTCAAGCAAGCCGGGCTGAAGACGGCTGGAATGCCAGAAACTGGTTCTCGGAGGCTTGTTTCCGGTCCAGGGAAGACATGGCTTGGCAGTTCAGGCTGGACTGTTCCCATGAGGCACAGGGTCAGACTGATTTGCATATAGCCATGTCTGCACTGGGGTAGCAGAGTGGGCTAAAGAACGGTGATGGATTAAACCCAGATCTTTTGACTGGGTGTGAGTGTTTGATTGATTCAGATGCTCCGTCCATCACCACCCCCTTTTGTACCGCTTTTGGCCACCATAAGTGTGGCAGGGTATGCTCAGAGGAGAGTCCCTTGCTCACTTTGCCACTGGATTCAAGCAAGCCGGCCTGAAGACAGCTGGAATGCCAGAAACCGGTCCTCGGAGACTTGTTTCCGGTCCAGGGAAGACATGGCTTGGCAGTTCGGGCTGGACTGTTCCCATGAGGCACAGGGTCAGACTGATTTGCATATAGCCATGTCTGAACTGGGGTGGCAGAGTGGGCTAAAGAACGGTGATGGATTAAACCCAGATCTTTTAACTGGGTGTGAGTGTTTGATTGATTCAGATGCTCCGTCCATCGCCACCCCCTTTTGTACCACTTTTGGCCACCATAAGTGTGGCAGGGTATGCTCAGACGTGAGTCCCTTGCTCACTTTGCCACTGGATTCAAGCAAGCCGGGCTGAAGACGGCTGGAATGCCAGAAACCGGTCCTTGGAGGCTTGTTTCCGGTCCAGGGAATACATGGCTTGGCAGTTCGGGCTGGACTGTTCCCATGAGGCACAGGGTCAGACTGATTTGCATATAGCCATGTCTGAACTGGGGTGGCAGAGTGGGCTAAAGAACGGTGATGGATTAAACCCAGATCTTTTGACTGGGTGTGAGTGTTTGATTGATTCAGATGCTCCGTCCATCACCACCCCCTTTTGTACCGCTTTTGGCCACCATAAATGTGGCAGGGTATGCTCAGACGTGAGTCCCTTGCTCACTTTGCCACTGGATTCAAGAAAGCCGGGCTGAAGACGGCTGGAATGCCAGAAACCGGTCCTCTGAGGATTTTTTCCGGTCCAGGGAAGACATGGCTTGGCAGTTCGGGCTGGACTGTTCCCATGAGGCACAGGGTCAGACTGATTTGCATATAGCCATGTCTGAACTGGGATGGCAGAGTGGGCTAAAGAACGGGGATGGATTAAACCCAGATCTTTTGACTGGGTGTGAGTGTTTGATTGATTCAGATGCTACGTCCATCACCACCCCCTTTTGTACCGCTTTTGGCCACCATAAGTGTGGCAGGGTATGCTCAGACGTGAGTCCCTTGCTCACTTTGCCACTGGAATCAAGCAAGCCTGGCTGAAGATGGCTGGAATGCCAGAAACCGGTCCTCGGAGACTTGTTTCCGGTCCAGGGAAGACATGGCTTGGCAGTTCGGGCTGGACTGTTCCCATGAGGCACAGGGTCAGACTGATTTGCATATAGCCATGTCTGAACTGGGGTGGCAGAGTGGGCTAAAGAACGGTGATGGATTAAACCCAGATCTTTTAACTGGGTGTGAGTGTTTGATTGATTCAGATGCTCCGTCCATCACCACCCCCTTTTGTACCGCTTTTGGCCACCATAAGTGTGGCAGGGTATGCTCAGACGTGAGTCCCTTGCTCACTTTGCCACTGGATTCAAGAAAGCCGGGCTGAAGACCGCTGGAATGCCAGAAACCGGTCCTCGGAGGCTTGTTTCCGGTCCAGGGAAGACATGGCTTGGCAGTTCGGGCTGGACTGTTCCCATGAGGCACAGGGTCAGACTGATTTGCATATAGCCATGTCTGAACTGGGGTGGCAGAGTGGGCTAAAGAACGGTGATGGATTAAACCCAGATCTTTTGACTGGGTGTGAGTGTTTGATTGATTCAGATGCTCCGTCCATCACCACCCCCTTTTGTACCGCTTTTGGCCACCATAAGTGTGGCAGGGTATGCTCAGAAGTGAGTCCCTTGCTCACTTTGCCACTGGATTCAAGCAAGCCGGGCTGAAGACGGCTGGAATGCCAGAAACTGGTTCTCGGAGGCTTGTTTCCGGTCCAGGGAAGACATGGCTTGGCAGTTCAGGCTGGACTGTTCCCATGAGGCACAGGGTCAGACTGATTTGCATATAGCCATGTCTGCACTGGGGTGGCAGACTGGGCTAAAGAACGGTGATGGATTAAACCCAGATCTTTTGACTGGGTGTGAGTGTTTGATTGATTCAGATGCTCCGTCCATCACCACCCCCTTTTGTACCGCTTTTGGCCACCATAAGTGTGGCAGGGTATGCTCAGACGAGAGTCCCTTGCTCACTTTGCCACTGGATTCAAGCAAGCCGGCCTGAAGACAGCTGGAATGCCAGAAACCGGTCCTCGGAGACTTGTTTCCGGTCCAGGGAAGACATGGCTTGGCAGTTCGGGCTGGACTGTTCCCATGAGGCACAGGGTCAGACTGATTTGCATATAGCCATGTCTGAACTGGGGTGGCAGAGTGGGCTAAAGAACGGTGATGGATTAAACCCAGATCTTTTAACTGGGTGTGAGTGTTTGATTGATTCAGATGCTCCGTCCATCACCACCCTCTTTTGTACCACTTTTGGCCACCATAAGTGTGGCAGGGTATGCTCAGACGTGAGTCCCTTGCTCACTTTGCCACTGGATTCAAGCAAGCCGGGCTGAAGACGGCTGGAATGCCAGAAACCGGTCCTTGGAGGCTTGTTTTCGGTCCAGGGAAGACATGGCTTGGCAGTTCGGGCTGGACTGTTCCCATGAGGCACAGGGTCAGACTGATTTGCATATAGCCATGTCTGAACTGGGGTGGCAGAGTGGGCTAAAGAACGGTGATGGATTAAACCCAGATCTTTTGACTGGGTGTGAGTGTTTGATTGATTCAGATGCTCCGTCCATCACCACCCCCTTTTGTACCGCTTTTGGCCACCATAAATGTGGCAGGGTATGCTCAGACGTGAGTCCCTTGCTCACTTTGCCACTGGATTCAAGAAAGCCGGGCTGAAGTCGGCTGGAATGCCAGAAACCGGTCCTCTGAGGCTTTTTTCCGGTCCAGGGAAGACATGGCTTGGCAGTTCGGGCTGGACTGTTCCCATGAGGCACAGGGTCAGACTGATTTGCATATAGCCATGTCTGAACTGGGATGGCAGAGTGGGCTAAAGAACGGGGATGGATTAAACCCAGATCTTTTGACTGGGTGTGAGTGTTTGATTGATTCAGATGCTCCGTCCATCACCACCCCCTTTTGTACCGCTTTTGGCCACCATAAGTGTGGCAGGGTATGCTCAGACGTGAGTCCCTTGCTCACTTTGCCACTGGAATCAAGCAAGCCGGGCTGAAGACGGCTGGAATGCCAGAAACCGGTCCTCGGAGACTTGTTTCCGGTCCAGGGAAGACATGGCTTGGCAGTTCGGGCTGGACTGTTCCCATGAGGCACAGGGTCAGACTGATTTGCATATAGCCATGTCTGAACTGGGGTGGCAGAGTGGGCTAAAGAACGGTGATGGATTAAACCCAGATCTTTTAACTGGGTGTGAGTGTTTGATTGATTCAGATGCTCCGTCCATCACCACCCCCTTTTGTACCACTTTTGGCCACCATAAGTGTGGCAGGGTATGCTCAGACGTGAGTCCCTTGCTCACTTTGCCACTGGATTCAAGCAAGCCGGGCTGAAGACGGCTGGAATGCCAGAAGCCGGTCCTCGGAGGCTTGTTTCCGGTCCAGGGAAGACATGGCTTGGCAGTTCGGGCTGGACTGTTCCATGAGGCACAGGGTCAGACTGATTTGCATATAGCCATGTCTGAACCTGGGTGGCAGAGTGGGCTAAAGAACGGTGATGGATTAAACCCAGATCTTTTGACTGGGTGTGAGTGTTTGATTGATTCAGATGCTCCGTCCATCACCACCCCCTTTTGTACCGCTTTTGGCCACCATAAGTGTGGCAGGGTATGCTCAGACGTGAGTCCCTTGCTCACTTTGCCACTGGATTCAAATAAGCCGGACTGAAGACGGCTGGAATGCCAGAAACCGGTCCTCGGAGGTTTGCTTCTGGTCCAGGGAAGACATGGCTTGGCAGTTCGGGCTGGACTGTTCCCATGAGGCACAGGGTCAGACTGATTTTCATATAGCCATGTCTGAACTGGGGTGGCAGAGTGGGCTAAAGAACGGTGATGGATTAAACCCAGATCTTTTGACTGGGTGTGAGTGTTTGATTGATTCAGATGCTCCGTCCATCACCACCCCCTATTGTACCGCTTTTGGCCACCATAAGTGTTGCAGGGTATGCTCAGACGTGAGTCCCTTGCTCACTTTGCCACTGGATTCAAGCAAGCCGGGCTGAAGACGGCTGGAATGCCAGAAACTGGTCCTCGGAGGCTTGTTTCTGGTCCAGGGAAGACATGGCTTGGCAGTTCGGGCTGGACTGTTCCCATGAGGCACAGGGTCAGACTGATTTGCATATAGCCATGTCTGAACTGGGGTGGCAGAGTGGGCTAAAGAACGGTGATGGATTAAACCCAGATCTTTTGACTGGGTGTGAGTGTTTGATTGATTCAGATGCTCCGTCCATCACCACCCCCTTTTGTACCGCTTTTGGCCACCATAAGTGTGGCAGGGTATGCTCAGACGTGAGTCCCTTGCTCACTTTGCCACTGGAATCAAGCAAGCCGGGCTGAAGACGGCTGGAATGCCAGAAACCGGTCCTCGGAGGCTTGTTTCCGGTCCAGGGAAGACATGGCTTGGCAGTTCGGGCTGGACTGTTCCCATGAGGCACAGTGTCAGACTGATTTGCATATAGCCATGTCTGCACTGGGGTGGCCGAGTGGGCTAAAGAACGGTGATGGATTAAACCCAGATCTTTTGACTGGGTGTGAGTGTTTGATTGATTCAGATGCTCCGTCCATCACCACCCCCTTTTGTACCGTCCTGTAAGAGGATGACATCGGGGTCATGTTGCAGTAGATATCGCCAGACTTGCTAGCATTAGTTTGGGGATTTTAAGCCACACACATTCAGAGAAATAATTTAGTGTCTCCCATCATCTACTTTTTGTCCACTGAAGTGTGTATGGCACTCTACAAAAGAAAGGGAAGGAGCTCTAAGGAACACAGTGCCCCTATGAGTGAGGGAAAAACCACACCTTGCACCCCACCCCCAGAGAGACATTATCTAAAGGAGTCCATGTGTAGCTCCCAACTATGGAAATCTATTGTGGATGGTGGCGTAAGGGGGAAGCCATATCTCGCTAGACTGTAATCCTTGCCTCACATGAGGTTGGGGTGACCCTTACCAGTCTTGGCAGAGTTTGCTTGCAACCTAGGTTGACCTGAAATGAAAAAATGGGTATCAACATATATTGTCAACAGACCAACAGGACCCAGCAGTGTTTTCCATACATTGCGAAGGCCAGCACTAAGTGCTCTGGACGCGCTGGAGGAGTCAACCTCCTGGGGGAAATTAGTTGGGGGATGGACATCATGGGAGACAGAAGACCATTTTCATTTTGACACATAGATGGTAAGACACTCTCGGTCCCCGTGGCCCAGCACCGCCAGTAAAAGGTCACCAGTACTGCAGCTCCTCCTGTGTGAGAGGCCAAACTGGTGTAATAGAATTTTTGTATTCATAGAGAGCCTGCCATAGAGCGCACAGGGGACGCCCCTCTCCCGACGGTCATGATGTATAGTGTCCCTTTTATATTCCTGTGTGAACGCTTCTGTTTGTCATTTTTCGGGGCACTGTGGTTTGACCTTGGTGTGCACCGGAATGAAATCTCTTCTGAAAGGGTCTTGTGCTAGAAGATCAGTATGGGTACCAGTGTCGTCAGGGATTCACACCAGGTGCTTCGCCTCTGTGAGTAATTTTAGTGTGTGGTGTCAGCCTTCCCAAGTAAACAAGAGGGCAAAGGGATGGCCTCATTAATAGCAGATTCTCATGGTGTGGAGCTTATCAATTACTGGTTTGAAGTCTCGTCGCTGCCGAAATGTTATAGGGGACAAATCTTGGAATAGTTGTATGCTATGACCTGAAATACCAGCTCGAGTTACCTCTGGCAGCTTGTAATCTCCCTTTTTTGGTAAAAAAGTGTACTCTAGTCAGGATGTCGTGAGCTGCATCCTTGCGCCTGGTGCCATGGCATCCTATGTACTTTGTCAAGAGTCGGCAGGGAGGCACATTTGACCCCTCAAATGTCCTGGAGGAGGTCTGCCATGAATGACATAATGTAAATGCCCTCCGTCCCCCTTGGCACCCTCCCTGCCTCCCCCGGTGCGGATTTTATTCCGCCGGCTCCTGTGTTCTAAATCCTGCTGCCTGGATCCTATCTCAATGTTTTGCTCCTCGAAGGCGGCTATCCTCTGCCATAGCATCTCCTTGTCTTTTGATTATGCATCCACGGTGCACTCACTTCCCTATGTCGGAGATGTCTGTCCAGATGTCTCAGAGGCATGATTTAAACTCCTTCTTTAAGGAGCTCATTTACAATCAAATCTCTTGCAGGAAACACTCCACATAGCCTTGCATGATCGGGCCAAGGATGAGGGTTCTGTCTCTGGTGTCTGGGGGGGTGTGGCACTACCAAGTACGCTGGCGCAGCTTTGACCCAGAGTGGCAAGATTGGGTTGTCTTTGGTGGCTTTGGGGAGTGGCATAGCAGCACATTCCTTTGTCAGTCCCAGACCAGGAGTAAAAGTGTATTGAACTGCCAAGGCAATGTAATGGGACTGGCCAGGTAGAGTAGGCAATTGGCCACCTTTGTGGTACGGCTGTATCAAGCGGAGACGGCAGAGGCTCAGTTGTAAGGTCTTAAAGAGGGAAAGAGCACTCATCCCGGCCTCCAAACCACCGAAGGATATCTACGCCACCTCACTCTCCTCATCGCACTTCAGGCATCCATGCGTTCAATTGTGGAAAGCAGTCTTGCCTACCGCAGTAAAGACGGCAGTCACAGGTTGGGTGCGGGTGCACACAGGCGCCAAAGGGAACAGAGAGGGAGGCCCACAAACTGTGAGCAGAAAAATGCTTAGTACATCTAGCCCGTAGATCTCAAAACACAAAGTGCATGTATTTTGGGGATTCTCATTTGGCTAGTCTGACTCTAGTTTCACAAGCTTTGGGCAAATAGCGTATATTTGGCTGGGGTATGATTTACTGTTCTAAACTCCAGTCGTAGAGGCATTGAGGAATGCATATACATTTGGGAGCTGGGTCAGATGTACTATTCTAACTTCAGTGCAATAAATATTTAGAAAATGCTTTTTTTGGTGGAGGGGAGGGATTAAGATTGTTACTATACAAACTCCAGTCCTACAGTCATTGAGGAAGATGCATATATTTGTAAAATTGTTTTACTTTTCCAACTCCAGCCAACAAAAATTGGGGAAAATGCACATATTTTGTTAGGGAGGGATGAACTATTCTAACTACAGCCTAACATAAATTAGGGTAACTGCATACATTGTTTTGGGAGGGGAGTCAGCTTTAATATTCTAACTCAGAAGTCCCTAACCTTTTTTGTAATAGGAGCTGCTTATGTTGAATGAGAATCGCCACAAGTTACTAATATTATTAGTAATGTAATAGAGACCACATCAGACACAATTACATTAGTAGCCACCAAGTGCAAAAGGCAAGCAGTGATCAGCTCACTTCATCAAGAGTTGTTGCTTAAAGTAATATAAAAAACCCTTGATGAGGGCATGGCCAACAATTATGGCCACGCGGACATGTTTCGGCTAGACGCCGCTCTTCACCCGCATAATGGACCCAGCATGCCAAATGGCACGCGGACTGCCGAAAACATAGGCGCTGGGCGTGCTGCAGTCGGCTCACACCTTGCTACTAGCGCTGACTGGCTAGAGGAGCAGTAATCACGAAGAGACCTGGGCCAGAGAGGCGGCACGGCAGAACTGACAAGATGGCAGCTGTGCCTCTCCTGGTGTAGAAGCAGTGATCTGGTCAGGCGGTCCGGGCTATGCACAATCAAAGGTGCTGGTGGGCGCATTCATGCTGGCCCGCTGCATCCACATTTCACCGTGGCACTGGTGCTGGAGGGGAGTCAGTGGTTGAGATGCTGCTGTTCCTGAACTGATACTGCGGGCAAGCAGCCCTGACCTGGGAAGCCTGTAATGACGAACGGCCCATTGAAGACAACACATCCCAGGCGAGAGTGCACACATGAGACAGCAGGGAGAAGGGAAGACTCTGAGGACGCCTCCAAACCACCCCTGGGCCCTTTAAGCAGTGAACTGGGATGTACACCAGACTGTGCCTGACCTTGAAATGGCACCTGACTAGCCCACAATGGGCCGGGCTGCCCTTTCCTGCAGTTGATGCTCTGAGGGAATTTAGCCTGATACAACGAGTTCTTAGCCTGGTGGGTCCTCGCTTGGAACCTGAGCCCCCTGATTAGTGACCCTCAAAACAGTATGGTGGCAAGTTGCAGGTGGCCCTATCCTGAGATTTACACGGTCAAATCATAGAAGCTGGCAGGGTGCCACCGTAGGGGTGTTTTGATCTTTGCTACAAAAGACCTGTAGAATGGCATTTTGAGGCCACTTTGACACAGTGGTTCCCGGCTGACCACACACCCGCTCAGCTCCCCCTGCCCCAGACTTCAACACCCTAGCTGGAGTGGCAGCACTGTCTGAGGGTGGCAATGCGCTGCCCGAGACCCTTGCCAATATGCCACCAAAAAAGGCCCAAACCATGAGAGTCTCAAGTAACCCTGGGCGTAGTTCGCGGAGTCGCACTCCGCGGAGCTACGCGAAGATGCACTTGCACTCCGCGACCTACGCGTAGCTCCATAGCCATGCGTAGTTGCTTGCTAGACCCGTTCGCGCGCCGTTTTTCGTCTTCAGGAGCGCGGTGCGCGTGTTCGGTGCGTTGCCTGCATGCTCGGGATGGCTAGCGCGCTAAGTTACCCAAGAGGTTTGTCCCGCCCGCTTGCGTTCCCTTATTTCCTCTTCCGGGTCACAAGTAACGTGTTCGGGTTGTGCAAGACATGTTCGGGAACTCATCTTCTCGTTCGCACTACAAAAGTGCGTGATCGCGCTAAATATCGCGCGAACCTACCCACGCGGTCGCGATGGGCGCAGCCATCTTGGATCACACACTCTGGCTATGGTTTTGGGCCTACTTTAGCATCTAGCTCATATCGCTTCAATCCTGGTCTTTTTACCCACTTTTTCAAACTTTCTTTAGTTATTACCTATCTCTCTCTGTGCCTAGGTTTATATTTTTCATTTTATTTCTACTTTTACAACTTTTCTATTGTTTTATTTTACTTCCTTCTTTTACCTTGCTTCTTCTTTCCCCTACCTTTTTGTCTTGAACTTTTCTTCTCCCCTCCACCCAGAACCATGGTCAAGGGCGCCAGCAGCAGCGGCGGCTCAAAGGGCAAGGCGCCTGTGCCCCAAAAAACCCGGCTGCCTTGCGGCAGAATGCGCCCCCTAGGGGTGAGGGCCCGCCAACTTTTTGGGGAGGAGGAGGTGGCTGCCCTGGTCTTTTTTATCCAGCGCCACCTCCCCTTGATCTTGGCAGCAGGCCCGGCTCTGGCTACCACCAGATTGAAGAGCGTCTCCGGCGGTGGGCGAAGGTGCGCCGGGCAGTCTTCCGCTGTTCCGGTATCCGGCGTACCCACCATCAGCTGTCCCACCGCCCGGCAGACATTTTGGACCGGGAGCAGGACCTGTTGGACCTCCTTGGTGTCGAGGTCGTGGGTCTTGGTGAGTGGCTACCCAAAAAAAAAGTGTGTGTATGTATATCTATAGTAGTATAAGTATTGTTATTGTATCTTTCTAAATATTGGCTGAATAAGTAACGCGATGACTGGTGCTCCTAGTTACATTTCCGATGTATTTTGTTATATCTACTGTAATTGTATGACACTGGTCTGTGCTGCGCTTCTTCACTGACTCTTGCGTGTTCAATTTGGCGCTAGCTTTTGCTGTTTATTGATGTGAGATTTTCTTTATTGTAGAGAACTGAAGTTAGTTAATGCTATTAATAGAGTCTTGTCCTTCCTTTGTCCGTCAGTGAAATAGCGGTTGATGGATAATTGTACGTAGTTTGCATATTGTATCATTTTTTTTTCACGGCCTTCTCTTCTGCATGAATCCTCCTCTGGCAATGAATGCTAAAGTTACTTTGTTCTTCTTACCTCAGCCAGGGCCGGCTTTAGGCATGTGCAAGCTGTGTAACTGCACAGGGCCACCAAACGCCAGGGGCCACCACACCAATATATATCCTTAATTTAATAATCCTCTGAGGATGGATACATATTTGCGTGGCGGCCCCTGGCAGGGATTTGGTGCCTCCGGCTCTGTTCCACTTCCAAACACCTGACTCCCCCCTCTTCACTGGCCTCCGTGCTCCGCCCCGACCTCCTCTTCCGGGCCCCCCTACCTACGCTCCCTGCCCAGGACCACCATGAGCCTAGAGCCGCCCCTGCCTCAGCCCTCCATAGAACTGATGTAGTTTGTTTAGTGAGTGGGTAGGCTTAGCAGCAGTAGCATTCAGTCAGTAGCAGAACAAAATATGATGCAACGAACGTACAATTTCGTGTTAGTATGCACAAAGTTAAACATGTCTCCTCCTTGTGATCTATGCATTTTGCTGGCAAAAATAAAAAAGAAATGCCTACTTACAGATAATTGATTACCCCATTCTTGAATCGGTGGTGTTGTTCAGGTGTTACTGCCTCTGTGTTACTTAGAAATCTGCAATCAGAATGTTTATGGAACATTTGATTTGTTTTCTCCAAGTATATACAGTCAGTGAATCATGCAAGGCAGTAGTCATTTGGTAGATCAATGTTTGTTTCTTTTAATGTTCTAGCAGTGGTTTTTGAAATGATGTCTATGTTTCACAGCACTCAATGTTTTTCTCTTTCTTTATTATTTCTTACATGAACCACAGAACCCAGGGGCAAGCAGAAGGCTGGGACCGAGTCGGCGGGTGAACCACAGGCACAGAGCTCCTCTACTGAGGATCCTGCTGCTGTCCCCAGTAAGTCCAACAATGCTTTCTTTTGGAACAATGATATTTCCCTAACTTTCTAACGGAGCTTTTTTTTCCAACCGATTAATGACATTTCATTCCTAAATAAATTTTGACAAATGCTTTTTTGATTTTGATTATGTTTTCAAAATGTTGGGTATCTGTCCCTGCCTTTCTGTTCCTTCAAAGAGCCTCTGCTATGACTCTCTGTGCTACTACTAGACTGTCTGTAGGTAAGCTTGCCCTGTTGCCCACTCTTTAGTTAAGGTATTAATCTTTAAAAAAAATCTGTGATAGAATAGCTGTAGGCACAGGGTCCACTCCTGTCTTATGCTTTTTCCTCTGTAATGTCTCTTCTTTGCCAATTGACACCAACCAAGTATGCATCCAGATGTTGGTCTAGTATTTTGTAAACGTTAGTATACCACTACTACTCTTGCGGGTATTCTTCTATGCAGTCACATACATAACTATGTATGCACCAGAAAATTGGATGTTGGTGATAGGCAGGTTGGACCTTACTTACTTACACCTCAGTCACAGAACTCTGAGGAACCCACAATTCACTGAACGACAACTATATGGGCTCAGTCATTGGTCAATTATTCAATTATCCCACTCCTGAACCCCAATACCAAGATGCCCAATGCTTTTATTACACAATCCATAACCTAAGTAACCCCCTTTTGCTCACTCACTCGTGTAAGTCTACAAGTCAACAGACACTGAAAATATACTTCCGAGTCAATGTGGTACTTCAAAAGCTTTATTTTGTTAGAAGTAACATACCGCCATATTCATGAAAATCGGCATTTGCGATTCTGAAATAGCGAAAAATAGCGAATCGCTATTCAGAAATCGCAAATTCGAATTCATGAATAATTGCGATTAAAAAAAGCGATTCGCACGCGATCGCAAAATCCGATAGCGATCCGATTGAAATTGCGATTAATCGCAGATTAATCGCTATTTCCGCCTACCCGCGCCTGGACTGCGATCTCGCAAATAGCGATATCGCTATTTGCGATATCGCTATTTGCGAGATCGGGAAAACGGGAAGTCGCATTTCGAGCCCAGTGATGACATCACAACCAGGAAGCTGCCGGTTCCCACCACCATTTTGCACATTGAGGCACAGAGAGAGGGAGCACATTGGAGAGCTGCAGCACATCTTGGCAAGTACACAGATCCACAGATCCACAACCCTATACCATGGCTGAGGAAGCTGCACCTGGGACCAGCAGCTCGTCTGGGAAAAAGAGAAAACTCAAATTCTCTGAGCAGGAGCTGGAACACCTAATTGAGGGGGTTGTGGCCAACCACGACCAACTGTTTGGCGCTAATTCACGGAGGGTCCCAGAAATGGAGAAGCGGCGCATATGGCAGGGGATAGCCTCAGCAGTGAACTCGGTGGGAGTGGCGGCCAGGTCCCTGGAAGAACTCAAAAAGCGGTGGTACGACCTCCGAGGCCGTGCCAAGGAGAAGGTGGCGGAGCGCCTTGGGGAGTCCTCGGGCACAGGAGGAGGAGGACCAACGGTACCACCAAACACCGCCATGGAGGACCAGGTTGAGAACACCCTGGAGAGGGAGGCCTGTGTGGGTTTCACTACACTGGACTCATCCCGCCCCACCCAAGACACCCAAGGTAAGTGGCATGCGACTGCGACCCTGCCCCCTATGGATGTCCATGACCAAATAGGCTCCCCCAATGTCCCATAGGCATGCCATAGTTGCACATCAAGGAATGTCCTGAAGCATTGTGGGAGATGTAGTCTGGCCACAATGTTGTAGTACCACAATGCAGCCAGTCAGGTCCCAATGCACACAAAGCCACTGCCATTCAGGGAATGTCACCCAGCATGCATGTAGCAACTGCACGTCTGCCAGATGCATGCAACTAATGGTCCACCACTTACCCCCACAGGTGGCGATACCAGTGACAGCGACAGGCTGGAGATCGATGAGGGCGTCCCGGAGGTGGAGGTGCCAACACCTACCCAGGCACCAGCCCCTGCTGCTGCATCTGCACCAGCAGCAACTACCACCAGCAGCGTCCCCCTGCAACTGGTGCAGCGCCCACATCCGCTGGCATGGCAGCCCCCATTGTGCCTCCTGCCACCGCTGCTCCTCCCAGAGCCGCAGCCAGGGCAGTCACTCCTGTGCCCCCTGCATCAACTGCTACTGCCACACCAGCAGGCACACCCCCTGCGACTAGCTCACCTGCAACACCGGCGGCCTTACCCCCAGCAGCTGTCGCCTCAAAATCCGGGGTTGCGCCACTGTCCACTCAGCGGCCAGCCTCACAATCAGGCCAGCAGGGCAGGCGTGGCAGGTCACGCCAGCGCTCCACAGCAGCTACCAGGCGGGCCAATGCTGATGGACTGGCACGGCTCAGCATCGAGAGACGGATGCTGCGCATTCACCAGCGCCAGGCTCAGCAGCAGGGAGCTATACAGCTCCAACTACACAATATTGGCCGCAACGTGGCATCTGTTGCAGGCCACATTGAAGGCATGAGGGCCGACCTGGCAGGTGTGGGAGATGGAATGGCCCGCATTGCTGCAGCCGTGGAGGCCAACACCCGTGCCATGTTGAGAGTGCGCAGTGGGCAACGCCGGCACCACCGCCAACTATTAACCCGGCTTGGCACTTACAGCAGGGCAAGCTATGTGTCGGCAAATGCGACATCTCTTTTGGCGCGGCGCAGTCTGACCCAGCAGCACGCTATCATCCAGTGCAGTGAGGACATGACGAGGGTGCTGGAGACCCTCACCACGGCCGTCGTTGCTCTTCACCCTCCACCTATTCCATCTGTTGTGGGGGGTGATGATGCGAGTGAGGGGGCGTCCAGCCTCAGCTCACAATCTGCTTCACAGGCCCCACTACCCACCCGCAGCACCAGGACCCCCCCATTGCCTGAAGCCCCGGAGGAGGATGCCCCTCAGAGGCGCTATGGAGGAACGCGCACTAGGCGCACCTAGAGAACTGCACTTCACCAATGGCACAGGCTGAGGTCAAGCCTGCCATGCAGTCATGCACAGCAGTATGGCGTAATACTGTTTGTTGGACTAATTTGGACAGTAACCTTATATTTCATTTTGTGAATTTAACAAATACTTTTTATTTGCTATTTGGACAGAAACCTTATATTTCATTTTGTGAATTTAACAAATACATTTATTTTGCTATTTGGACAGAAACCTTATATTTCATTTTGTGAATTTAACAAATACATTTATTTTCCTACACACATTAGCGTTGTGTCATCATTACATTTTGCATGCATTGTTGATTTGTGGGGTGATGGAAGTGGTTGTACTAGAAACTGTTCACTGTGATGTGGTTGCGACGTCTGTGCCCTTCTGCTGGGTTCTCCCCTTGTGCATGGCGCGCATGTGCAGGTGGCCGGTTGTCCCCCTCAGATTCACTGCCAGAGATGTCAACAGGTATCCGGCGCTTGGTTGCAATGTTATGTAGTATTGCGCAGACAGCCACTATGCGGCAGCACTTTTCAGGACTGTAATACATGACCCCACCTGTCTTGTGCAGTATGCGGAACCTGCTCTTGAGCAGGCCAAATGTCCTTTCTATGCAATTCCTTGTCCGTATGTGTGCAATATTGTAGCGCCGTTGCTGGGGTGTAGCAGGGTTGAGGTATGGGGTCAGGAGGTATTCACGGAGGGCGTAGCCACTGTCACCTGAATGAGAGGAGCAGATGGTGATTGCCTGTGCTGCGCTGTTACATCTTTGCAATGTGACATTTCAATCAAAGTGTACTTACCAAGTAGGTGTCCTTCCCCAAACTCTCCCCTGACCAGTCGTGTGTGGAGTCCGCTGTGCCGGAAAATGAAGGAGTCATGGGTACTCCCTGGGTACCGTGCGACGATGTCAGTGATGTATGTCTTGGCATTGCAGACCATCTGGATGTTGAGGGAGTGGTAGCACTTTCTATTGCGGAACATATACTCCACGCCAGCTGGTGGGCAGATGGCGACGTGGGTACAGTCTATACATCCGAGCACATGTGGAAAATGGGCTACATTGTAGAATTGTAGCTTTGTCATGTCCAATTCCTGTTGGCTGGCGGGGAATTTGATGTGACGGTGTAGCTGGGTGAGCATGGCGTCAACAAAAGTGTGGAGGCAGCGTGACATGGTGGGCTGGGATATTCCCCCAGCAGCCGCTACTACCCCTGGAAACTTCCGGAGGCCAGGAGGTGCAGGCTACACAATACCTGCACATGTGTAGGCACAGCATTGGTACGGCTTGTTGGGTGCTGCATCAGGGGGTCAAGGTCCTGTATTAGCTGCATTATCATTTCCCCATTCAGCTTGTATTTAGCATATATCTGCTCTCTGGTTTGGCCCAGCAAGGTGACCCGCTGGCGGAATATCCTGTCCTGGATCCTGCGTCTCCTCCGTGCTAATCGCTGTAGCCTGCGACGCCTCAACACCATGTACATTCCTGGCATTGTGGGACTCCTAATGCTGCTGATGATGATGGTCCTTATGTGTGATTGGTCAGGCCAGTGCCTGTTGGTGATAGGTCAACGGTTTTTTGAAAGTTTTTTTTCCATGGCTTTCATGGTTACCACCTGCTTTGAGTTGTCCTTATTTTGCGCGGTGCAAAATGCGATTTTTGGGTTTTTCGCTAATTGCGATTTTTCTTGAATACCGATTGCGATTATTTTGCGAATTCGCTATTATTTTCGCAGATTCCGTGGTGTGTCGCTATTTCCGAATCGCTAATGCTCAGCGGCAGGGATTCTGCGAATATATTAGCGAATTCGCAAATATGTGTTTGCGAATTCGCTATTTTGTTGTTGAATGCCGATTACGGAAATTGCGCCCGCATTTGCGTTTTCGCAGCGATTGCGGGCGCAATTTCACTTCATGAATCAGGCTGTAAGTAAGTAACATCAATGTTTTTAAATTGTTCCGTGAAATACGTCAAGGCCCACCAGAAAAAATCCAGAGTTAAAAAAGGCTAAATAAAGTAATCTACATTTGTACAGCTACCAGTGCACGATAGGGAAATGTGGGAAATGTCGGAGACCCCTCACCATTGAACGTATACTGGTTACATATGCCTCTTTTTGGTAAGCTCTGGAAATCTCTGCTTCGTAGAAGGAAATCTTCTCATCTGCCGAAAAATAATGACAAAAGTGGTGCACGTTAGACAGTATGAAAATAAATACATTTATGCAAGTTTTTAGCAGTCATGCTGAAAAAAAGGTGTAACCTGAGGCTGTAAGCAAACTCGATTCCACAATCCACATTCAAAAAGTAAATACGGGCCTTTTTATTTTCCAAACTCTTCAGGTGTATGCTTTGAACAATCATGTGGCCTCAAAGGCGTCTTCTCGTACTGCGCGACAAGCTGCGAGGTAGCATGCGCAAAACTGTAGACATTGATGTACAAACTGGTTACATGGTTCAGTCTAAATTTCCAAGGACTAGAGTAGCAGTAGAGATGAGATGAGCTTGGGTACCATACCATAACAAATGAATGCTAATATGTGTAGTGACTCTGCTGTACTAGGCAATGTGGACTACTACTGATTACGTTGTACTTAACTGTTTTGCAGAACTCCATTCTTGGTGAACAAGTACAATGGGGGCTGTCCATCCATCTAAAAAGGTGTACTTATTTTTATAGGAGCAGAACCGGTACTATCCACCAGTGCCGACGGGGACAGCGGCGCAGCGTCAGCAGAGGCGATCCCGGAGGGGACAGGACCAGAGGCACCTACACCAGCACCAGCAGCAGTGGGGGAGGAGCCAACAACCGTGGGCGATGGTAAGTTACATTCAATAGTTAGTGTTCCGCATTACTTGGTGGGTGGGGAAAACTTCCTCACTGTACTCTGATATTTATAATGAACTTGAAGTTCTACTGGACAATATATGACGCCACCTTTATTTGTCATTACCAAGCTTAGCATTACCACCGGCGAGAATTGATAAAATAACAGGCCTCTTCTATCTGACTACAACTCAGCTGTGAAAGGTTGGTGGCAGACTAAAAGTCTTATCCACAACATTACATGACCGCGATGGATTAACACTAAGGAGATCGATTTTAAGTATGATGAAAGGAGCAAGGAAAAAGCACCAATCATCTAATATAGAAGGATACTTTGGAATCAGCAATGCAGGTGGCTGATAGCAGTCGGATGCATGGGTTGTTGTGGAAGCATGGAAAGGGGAAAACACAGCCGCCTGCGTGGGTGGGAGACACACCCAATATCGGTGGGTAGTGGATAGTCTCAGCAGCGGTGTTTTGGTCAAACCCAAAGGCAAGGGAAGGAGGGGACGACTGGATGCATTCCGGGTCGTTGCTGGCGAAACACAAACCACCTAAGGTTTGTTGAGCGATATAAAGAATGATAGTCTCTACTAGACATTTACTAGTACTAGCTGGCCCTTGTTAATTAATGTTAGTTTGAGACTGTCACTGTTCCCGGAAGCACAGAGTATATGATATAAAACGAGATATGAAAAAGACAGGTGTTCGTATGTGTGTGACCGTTGAAGTACACCCATGCTACTAGGGCAGGCATAATGCCGTGCCAAAAAGTCCAACAAATTAATTATATAGGCCGTAGAATGTTCAAGATAGATACAACACCAAGGAAGGAGTTGGCAGTCCGGGCCCGGCAGCGGAAACTGCAGGCCATCGTTGAGGCCTACCGCCGGCTGGTGGCTCAGGCCGAGGAGGAGGAGGAGGAGGCAGCGGCGGCAGCAGCTGCTGCCTCTTCCAATGCCCGGCCCCCAAGCCTGCAGGAGTACGTCGCCGTGGTCAGGCAGCCGTCCACCGCCAGATTTTTTCAGCATCGGCCACCCCCCCACAACATGCATGCCAATGTAGGTGCCGTCAATTCCAAACAAAGATTCTCCTCCGGGTAGCGAGGCTTGAGGATCAAATAGAGGAGCAGGTGAAGCTCATTGTGGACAAACACTTGAAAGCCCGCCGGCTTTGAGATGGACCCTGTTTGTTTGCCCCTTTTTCAATCCTTTTGTTGGTGGGTGGGAATTGGGTGTTGGGGTTTACATTACATTGAACGTGGAAATTTGGTCGGGGTTAGGGGAGGGTAGGGACAGCTGTGGGGTAAGATTTAATATATATTTTATTTTTGTATCATCTTTATTTATATTATGTTAAAATAAATGAGACACAAAGTTATGTTCAAAAGAAAACATTTGGAGTTCATTTGTGTTTGTTGGGGGGGTGGAGGGGGGACTGTTTCACCAAATAATGTACGTTGTGCAACATCACAAGGTTTAATTGGCCATGCAGGTCAGCGGACAGTGCTTTCAAATAAAAAAATATATTGGCCACATCTTTAACATGCAGACAGATAGATGTGGTAAACCCTCACCGAGTTATATTTGTAGTATTAGAAGAACTACCAGTCTGTCTTGCGTTATACCTCACAGCAAACTTATCTTACCTGTGATTGCTGATGATGATTGATGATGAAGTGTGGCACTGCAAGGGCTGCATTTGTTTCCCAAGACAATGGAGAAGAATCTGTGGTTCTGAACTTCTGTGATAGTACTAGTAGTAGACAGACCCTGCCAGTAGCATTTTGAGACAAAAAGAAAGAGGCAGTCATTTGCGTGACAGACAATGTGGGGGTAGTATAAGTATTAAGTACAGTGCATTACACGACTGACCCAAAAACAATATTGCAACTGCTAAACTGAAACAAAACAATGGTTTTGGGGACTGGAAACTAAGTGCAAGAGAAGATAAGAAGTTCAACTGTAGTTGTAGTACTCACGGCAACGTCAAACTTTTCTAAATCATAATGCTGTAAACTTAAACCCAAACAATGACGCCAATTCATTAGATGTATTCGTTGTTTGATGGTAATGGTAAATTATTTGGCATTATACACAGAGCTTGAGTTGGGAAGCCGAAGAAGATCCTGGCCATGCCTTGTTGAAATTTCACTATTGTTGCTTTCACCACATCTGCCCCAGCAAGCGCGTGATCAAATTGTTGGTGTATATTTAATGTAACAAACATCATACCTCAATGAAACCACGCAGCCCGGGGGAAGAGGGTTAGGGTTTGTTGAATGGATGGGTACGGGGGTTTTGGGAAAGGTTTGAGAAAGAAAAACAGTACGCATGGAGACAACAAAAGCAAAACAATGAAGACGATGATTTATGATGTTGATCCACTAGCCAATGAATGTAAGGAATAAACGTAGGAAAA
This sequence comes from Lissotriton vulgaris, assembly GCF_964263255.1. Taxonomy (NCBI): domain Eukaryota; kingdom Metazoa; phylum Chordata; class Amphibia; order Caudata; family Salamandridae; genus Lissotriton; species Lissotriton vulgaris. The sequence goes on along the minus strand of NC_141689.1, from coordinate 1,956,424,552 downwards.
GGACACGCTGAATATCAGTCTTGGTTTCCCGCCATCCAATTGCTTGATGATGAGGATTAGTGGTAAGGGTGAGTTGATGCTCATAGTATAATAGCAGTGGGTGAAAAACGTCCAGCCTGAAAAAGAAAAGGCAAATACAAAAGAATGTGAATGACCTAAACAAATTGTAATACAGTGAAGATCAAAAAAATAATACAAGAGGAGTAGTGATAAGAGAGGACTTTCAGACTGAGGTGGCTTCAATACAATATGTATAAGTCAACTAGTTGCACATCATTATTAATCTAGAAGTACAAGAAAAGACAGGAGCCATCACAGAACAGACCCACGACACAGGGTCGCCCGTAACACAAACTGCATTTCCCTAAAAATTTCACTGAGCCACAGTAAGGGGCATAAAAAAGCAACCTAGCATTTACAAAATTAATCAACAAAATCAATGCGTCATTCTCAGTCATCAATCATACCACTATTGTACTCTACCACTGCACAGTGCACACACATGTAGTAGCCTGGGTCTACTGTGCTGTGCCTCTTATTTGTATTTATTACCTTGTATTCCACTCCAAGAAACATCGTACATCAATCAGCTCAGATCCAACTGCCTGACAGCGTGCAAAGATATGGTGGTCACCATCATTATCAGGTGTGGCACGTCTAGTCCAACAGCAACAGCAACTCACTCTGTAGTGAGTGACTACGATAAATTAAGTCCTGACTGCACCTGTAGTAGTAGGAACACAAGTGCGTAAATAATTTATATTATTAAATAACATGGAAAAATTGGCTATCACGTGAATCTGAAGTTACTAGTATACTTCAACTCCATGCACATTTGCTCAGAGTCAGCAAAACATCCAATGCAATGCATGGCATCATTCATTTAATATACCTGTCTTGCTCTTCTCTTTCACTGTCAGATGATTGATCACAGATGCTGCCGAGCCTTTTAAAAGTAATGACGAGTCACAACAAGTTGACTTCAGTTGTGGATGCCTGCTCAAGTTTTGACACTGAAGAGTCGTCTATGAATGCCTGCAGACAGAGGTGGTAGCCTTAAGAGTAAGACAGTGATGAGTTGCAGATTTCAAATGAAATAGAGGATGGCTGTAGTCATGTACGGTTCACTTGTTATGGAGGGACTGTTAGAGGCTACATTATTGTACTATACTCCATCTACTACATCCAATGTATGGCTGGCAAGATGGAATTGTATTGACTTGAGTGGGAGTCAAGAAGATGGAGAAAGACTCTGAGGAGTGCAGTCAACATGGAACATAAATGCACAGGCGTGCAACTCCAGGAGGTAAATAAAAAGATACAGTGAAAATAAATGCACAGGCGTGCAACTCCAGTAGGTACATAAAAAGAATCAGTGGTGGGGATGGATTTGGTTGTGGTTTTTATTAGCAGTTTTGCACCAGAAAGCCATTGTTAATAAGAAAATAAATAACACAAATAAAGGAAGGGAGAAAGTAACAATTTAAAAGCCTAGTTGTCAGGGAAGAGGAGCTCGTCCTCAAACTCTGGGGGTTTGGACAGAAGTAGGTCATGTAACACAGTAGTGATGATGTCTTCGGACTCGCTTTCTTCATCCTGCTCTGATTCACGTACTTTATAGTCTGGTGGTATGAAGTGTTGATTCATTTTTATCATTGTCAGCCTCTCCACGCTTTTGGGGGAGAGACTGGTCCTTTTCGATGTCACAATGGCACCAGCAGCACTGAAAACCCGCTCAGAAGGGACACTGGCTACAGGACAAGCCAGATACTTTATCGCCAGCCTGCTCAGCACTGGCCACTGTCTCCTTCTTTCATACCAATAGACCAATGGGCTTTTCTCCTGAACACCTCTGTTGTGTCATCCAGATAGGCCTGAACCATCCGCTCAGTGTTCATTGGTGCTTAGCTTTGCTGGTCCTCTTTCCCCTTTGCAACAGCAACGGACTTACCCATCCCTTTCTGTAGAAAAAAAACAGTTATGCTTTTGGTTGTGTCTGCTGAATCAGATCGTGTAGGTGCTGCTTTTGGTACTGTTGGTGCCTGCTGGGAAGCAGACGCACTGCTCTCATGCTCTGAAGAACTTGCCTCAGGAGGATGGCCTGGAGTACTTTGACTGTCCTGGGCTGGCACTGGCAGGCCTTTAAGTAACAGCCGTTCAGTTTCTAAATCATTAGCTTCCACAGCTATGGAAGTTTTGTAATTGGCAACATCCCCATCTGAAAAAGGAATTACTGCGCTACTGCTGACAAATAATTTGTACCATGGATCCAACATTGTTGCAGTTATGTAATGTTGATCTGACACAATCATTTGAAGCCTTGCATTTAGAGATAAGCGGTTGACTAAGGCCTTGGCCAAGGTATATGCATCAACTTTTTCTTCGTCACCTTCGTATGTTTCACAGACCTCCTTCAGCTGTTGCTCAAGCATGTACAACAATGGGATGGCTTGGCCCATAGTACAGTCCTCCCTGCTAACTGCACGTGTGAAGACCTCAAAAGGTAGTAGCATCTCTGTCAAGCATTTAATGATGTCCCACTGACACATCTCAACGGTCAGGGTTTTAAGATTAACAGTAGGATCCCCTAATCTTCTTGACATGACATAAGCATTCAGTGGTATGTACTGCTCAAAGAGACGCTCAAGCATGAAATAAGTAGAGTTCCAACGTGTTGGGACCTCCTGGATCAGTGCTTTGACTGGCAATTTATGCTCACGCTGAATGACCCGTAGCAGCTTCCGTGCTTTAAAAGAATGGTTAAAATGCGTGCATATTCTTCTGCAGATGGTCAGTATGTTGCTGACTTTGGCTTCAGTTTTCAGAAAGTCTTGCACGACTAAGTTAATGCAGTGTGCCAAACAGGGTACCCTGAAATAATGTCCTTCTCTCATTGCCTTCACTACATTACTGCCATTGTCGGTGGCAACAAAACCAATCTTAAGGCCTCTTGATTGCAGCCATTCAAAGACCTTGCTGTTAAACTCAGGCAAAATGTTTTCAGCAGTATGAGTTTTCTCCATACCAAACATGGCTACAGTTGCATGTCTGCGAGTATCATTAAAAATCCCAGCAACGTCAAGGCCTGAAGTTAACTTGTCTTTAACACCTGCAAAAGAGATCCAGTGTGCGGTGATGCACATGTAATCTGTGGCTTCGCAACTGCTCCACATGTCTGTTGTCAGGTGGATACAATGGACAACACTCTGTTGTAAGGCTTTCCCAATCAATTCCAGCACGTCGTGGTGTAGTGCTGGAATAGCAACTCTTGCAAAATAGTAGCGACTGGGAACGTTCCATTTTGGGCAGAGTGTTGCCACTAATTCCCGAAATCCCACTGCCTCAACAAATGAAAATGGGAGAAGGTCGAGTGCCAACATTTTTGCAAGTTTCGCATTGTACAAACGTGCTATTGGGTGGTTCCGCTCGTACTTTCCCTCCTGCCTAAACATGCTAGTAATGGTACGCTGCTTGCTATTTCTTTCAGTTATGCTAGACGGACCACCTTGCATCGCAGACTTTGCACTCCTTGGTGTCTCAGGCTGACTGTGGTGCCACTGAGAAGTTGCTGATGCGGAGGATGTGGACTGTACCACTCCAGTGCTGGCGACAGGGCTCATTTGTATACCACTCCCAGATAGAAGGTCATCGTCTCCCTCTTCTTCCTCCTGGTCAACCATGAGTGGACCTTGTAGTACTGTATCCCCACCAACACCAGTGCTTACATTTTTTAAGCTTGCAAGGTGGTTCTCCCACGTGATTAAGTGTGTTTTTTTCAAATGGGTCGTTTGGCCTCCAGTACCCTAGTTTGTACCAATCTTACCACGACTAACATTGACATGACAAATGGTGCATATAGCAATGTTCTCCTGATGTGGGTGAACCGTAAAGAAGTCCCACACTGGGGAGGTAAACTTTTGTCTCCTGCCATAGGAAGAGGACCCACTTCCAATGCCCGGTGAACTGGAGGATTTTTGTTGAATTTCCCTATGTGACAGCTCAGTACTAGTACTGCCACTACCTCCTTCTTTTGAGGTGGCGCTTGTGCTGGATGTCGGACGCTGCCGGGCCTTCGCTGATGAAAAAATGGGAGCTGGTGTTACTTTGGGTGCTGAGTGTGTAGGAGTTATACGTGCTACCTGCTCATCACTAATCGCAGCCCTTCTGGATAGGGTGAAAATGTTGGTCTCTACATCCTCTGCACCAGGAATAACACTCGTGATGATGACAGTGTCAGACCCGTCTTTATCACCAGCAGTATCCTGCTCACCTACATCGACCTCCATAAGTTCAAGCCTTGGTGGATCCTTCCTTTTTCCTAGCCTGGTCTTGGGATGTCTCTCCTTTGAATGCTCAGATAGTTGTGGATGCCAATCCTTATCAAGGTCATCTGAAGGGATGCTTGGCGAAGAACTCAATGCACTGCCACTAACCCTCCTTTCCCTTGGTGAATTGAAAGACAATAGATCACCTCCAGAAGTGGCTTCCTCTTCTTCTTGCTCGGAATGAGGCTCTACTTCCTGAACTGCCCCGACTTCGGGAGGAACAACTACTACTATTGCGTGCGGAGATGGTGGTTGTTGTTCTTGAGGAACTACTATTGCGGGCTGTGGTTCTTCAACAACTACTATTGTGGGATTTGGTTGTTGTTGTTGTTGTTGAACAACAATTGCGGGCGGTGGTTGTGGTTGTTCAACAACTATTGCGGGAAGTGGTTGTGGTTGTTGAACATCTACTGCTGGCGGTGGTTGTTGAGCACTTTCATCTTGCGTGGATTGTGTACTACTTTGAGACAGCGATAAGTTTAGTTCAGGCTCAGTATCACTGCTTTGTAACACTAGGCTGGCTACCTCTTCGACCCTTGGCCCTGGGTTGGTGGCTTGCCCCCGCTAATGCGGATGTGCTGGCCCCAGCTTGCACCACGGACACCGCTGCTGCAGGCGTACCTTTTGGGGGCCCAAAAAAGTTTTTGGGGTCCATACCAGACTTAAGTGACACTTCCTTCTTCTGTACCTTCTTCTCAGCAACTTTCTTGGTGGTGGAGGACCTGGTACCTGCTTTCTTAGGGCCCATCTTCTTCTGATGTCAGCACACAGCAGCACTCAGTAGCACAAATTGCAGAGATGTCTGGTCAGATGAGTCACACACCACACGTGGCGTACAACTGAAGGACGTCCGTCGGGCAGTAGAACGGGCGATGGATGAAAACAACCAGCACCTCCTCAGTCTTTTTTGTGCACCTACAAGCAAAGAAGGCAGAACAACATCAGTCAAACAATCAGTAAGCCAACATGAACAATTGAAAGACACACAGGCCAATGTATAAAACACAAAACAGAAGACTAATACTACCAGCACCACAGCTCCCAGCCACATGAAGTCCAGAAAGCACCAATAAAGTCAAGCAGGCCTATATATACCAATATGGACAGAAAAAGGAGGATGCCTGCTACACATGACAGGTTAATGCAAGGAATAAAATACCCCATGGCTAAGAGGTTGGAAACCTACACCGCAAAAACACATACAAGGCATAAAATTATTACACACACAAAAAAGTTACCTACACCCCTGCCCAGACAACACATTTGGGAATGCAATGCCATACACACATGCCCTAATGATGTTAATTGAATAGACCGAATAGAAACAGCTACATAAAGCACCCCCGCTAACTACTACCTCTGGGACTCTGGCCTACTGTCAGATCAGACCAAAAGCACGGAGGCCAATGATAAATGCACAAAGGAAGTACCTACAAAATGGCCGCCACCACATGGCCTGGCCACCCACAGCAACATGAAAAGAAAGAGAAAAGAGAAGACAGACGATACATGCATATGGGAAAGGGACAATGCTTTGCTTTGCTTCACAAAGTAGCTGCACCACTGCCCACGTGGTCAGCCCACCCAGAAACAAGAAGACAGACACAGGAATTGTTCCATGCTCCAAAAACTACAACCAAATGACAACTCCAGTTTTTTTGGGTGCACAGGAAACACATTCAACATTTTCGAGAAACTTTTATGCAACTCGGGACATATTGTTCGCGAGATTGCAAAATCGGCGTGTTCGGCAGCGCGAATTGAATGAAACGTCGTTATCGCGTTCCCGAGCAAGTACATTGAGCGCGCGAACAAGACAAAAAATTTAATGTCGCGTGTCCACACTGTGTGACGTTACCAAAAGTACGTGAGCTGTATTCCTAAGGTTACCTGCTGGCAGGGAGTGCCATATTAGTTACACACACCCAAAAGCTGAAAGTACCAACATAAAAAAAAATGTGAAGCAATCCAAAGCCATACACGATGTAATTAAAGAAACACAACAAAAAGAGTTGATTAACTTTAATGCACCTATGGCTATGAGTAGTAGTACCTCTGCCCTACTGCCAGAATAGTCAAAAACCTTGGATGCCTATGGCAAAAGCACAAAGGAAGGACACACAAAATGGCCGCCACCATAGGGCCTGGCCACCAACAACAACTTGGAAAAATCACAAAGGATGTATACACAAAATGACCTCCACCACATGGCCTGGCCACCAACAACAACATGGCAAAATCAGTCACAAAGGAAGCATACACAAAATGGCCGCCACCACATGGCCTGGCCACCAACAACAACATGGCAAAATCATCACAAAGGAAGTACACACAAAATGGCCCCCACCACATGGCCTGGCCACCCACAACAACATGAAAAGAAAGAGAAGACAGACAATAAATGCCTATGGCAAAGGGACAATGCTTAGCTTCACAAAATGGACACACCATAGCCCAAATTGGTCACCCCACCCATAAACAAGAAATCATTACATAGAGGACAGAAACTGGAAGTGGTCCATGCTCCAATGAGAGAAAACTACAACCAAATGACACATAAATGAGGACTTTTTGTAGCACAAGAAACACATTAAACATTTTCGAGAAACCTTTATGCAACTCGGGACATATTGTTCGCGAGATTGCAAAATCGGCGTGTTCGGCAGCGCGAATTCGTACAAACGTCGTTATCGAGTTCCCGAGCAAGTACATTGAGCGCGCGAACAAAACAAAAAATGTAATGTCGCGTGTCCACACTGTGCGACGTTACCAAAAGTACGTGAGCTGTATTCCTAAGGTTACCTACTGGCAGGGAGTGCCATATTAGTTACACACACCCAAAAGCTGAAAGTACCAACATAAAAAAAAAATGTGAAGCAATCCAAAGCCATACACAATGTAATTAAAGATACACCACAAAAAGAGTTGATTAACTTTAATGCACCTATGGCTATGAGTAGTACCTCTGCCCTACTGCCAGAATAGTCAAAAACCTTGGATGCCTATAGCAAAAGCACAAAGGAAGGACACACAAAATGGCCGCCACCATAGTGCCTGGCCACCAACAACAACATGGAAAAATCACAAAGGATGTATACACAAAATGGCCTCCACCACATGACCTGGCCACCAACAACAACATGGCAAAATCATCACAAAGGAAGTACACACAAAATGGCCCCCACCACATGGCCTGGCCACCCACAACAACATGAAAAGAAAGAGAAGACAGACAATAAATGCCTATGGCAAAGGGACAATGCTTAGCTTCACAAAATGGACACACCACCGCCCAAATTAGTCACCCCACCCATAAACAAGAAATCATTACATAGAGGACAGAAACTGGAAGTGGTCCATGCTCCAATAAGAGAAAACTACAACCAAATGACACATAAATGAGGACTTTTTGTAGCACAAGAAACACATTAAACATTTTTGAGAAACTTTTATGCAACTCGGGACATATTGTTCGCGAGATTGCAAAATCGGCGTGTTCGGCAGCGCGAATTCGTACAAACGTCGTTATCGAGTTCCCGAGCACGAACATTGAGCGCGCGAACAAGACAAAAAATTTAAGGTCACGTTCTCACACTGTGCGAAGTTACCAAAACTACCCAAGCTGTATTCCTAGGGTTACCTAATGGCAGAAATTGACAGATTAGTTAAACACACCCAAAACCTGAAATACCCCACACATAAAAATAAGATTTTCTAAATCAATCCAAGCCATCCATGATTTTCTAATAAAGGGTACACCATAAAAACAGTTGATTAACTTTCATGACCCTATGAGTAGTACCTCTGGCCTACTGGCAGAGTAGGCCACAAGGTTGGAGGCCTATGGCAAGAGCAAAGTGGCTGGAAACATAAAATGGCCGCCAACACATGGCCAGGCCAACCACAGAAAGTTAATACAATGAACTCAAGCATGCCTACACACTAACTACATGGAGTACTAGGGTCAGCTATTGGCTTAAAAAAAATAAAAACATTTAAATTACACAAACAGAAATTCCACAACAGACATTGCTATTGCATAATGACCATAATCCAATGCCATCCATGATGTTTGTTTACAAACTTGAATAAAAATGTAAACACAGACCACAGAAACATGATTGGACCCATGGGTACCTCTCTATGTAGCCTGGATGAAATTTAAAAAGAAATAAAAAGTTGGGACCTCATGAAAGTACAGGCCCCATGGTTTTACTTTTAACATGCTCGCGAGTTATTCTGTGCAAGATTGCAGTTTCTGCGTGTTCGGCAACTCGATCTTACCAACAAGCATCCTCGCGCGTCCTTATGACGCTATCGCGCATCCAAATGACGTTATCGCGTGCGCACAGTCGCACGGAATTGTGTGGGAGGGTTTACAAACATGGTGGCATACGCAACCGGGAAAAAGCGAACGCAGAACCAAGGTAAGCCATTGCCGCGCACGCGATAATGTTATTCAGCGCGCGAGAACTACGCTACGCACCGGATCGCGGAGTAAACGACAGCTACGCGTTCTCCGCGGAGTTGCCGAAACTCCGCAAACTCCGCGAACGGAGCGTAGTTCTTCGCCCAGGGTTAGTCTCAAGTTATTTTGCACCAACCGAGCCTCGGGCGGAAAAGGAAGTGGAGAACCACTCAGACTGCAGCATGGCTCTCACCATGGAGGATCTCCTGGAGACACTGTGAAAATTCAAGAAGGAGCTCAGGGAGGACATTAAGGCGGACATTGGCTCCTCGTTTGCAGTGTTCCGATCAGAGGTGGGGTCAAAACTGGTCTCAATTCAGGCGGATGTAGACTTGGTGGGCACGCACACCTTGGATCTGGAAAAGAAATGCCAGGAACTGGTGTGGAGATTGAAGTCCCTGGAAGAGGGATCATCCAACTTGAATACGCAGCTGCACTCTGCCTTACTAAAATGTGAAGATTTGGAGAATCACTCCAGCAGATACAACCTAAGAGGGTGGGCCCGGGGGAGGGAAGTGAGAGGCCAGATCCGGAAGCGTTTATGGTGGGCCTCTTCTCCAATGTCCTGGGGTATGACTGCCTGAAGGTCAGGCTGAAACAAGTCCACAGGGTGGGCCAGTGTATACTGGGTGATAGCAAGTGTCCAAGAGACAACCTGGCCAAATTCAGCTCATTCAAAACTAAGGAACTTGTTGTACGGAAAGCTAGAAACAGTTATTCTATCACTTTTCAGGGGACTATGGGCTCTTTCTTCCATGATGTAGCCCAGGCCAGGTTGGCCCGGAGACAGCAGTTTAATCCAATCACCTCGGTGCTGAGGGAGCACCAGATCAAATACATATGGAACTATCCTTTTGACATTGCCTTCTTATTTGGAAACAAGCAATGTCATTTCACAGAATTGGAGGGGGCTGCAGCTTTGATCAGCCTAGAAATTACTCCCCCGCAGCATAGCATGACTACTTGGCAGGTGATGAAGTTTCAACCACTGGAGCAACACTCGCCGAGACTGTGGCAGACACCCAAGAGGAGAGGCCAGATGGCAAAACACTAAAGAGCATTGGATCCCAATATAAGAACCTTTGTCTTTGCGGTTTATGCCGGGGCATGATGGGAGGAATCTGGAGCAGGTGGTGGGCTCCCCACAAATTATATAATGTCATTTAACTGTATGACAAGGAATGTTAGGGGGTTAAACTCCCCAACAAGAGACAACACCGATGGACATTTTTGGGGAACCATCATATTCGAATAGTAGCACTACGGAAAATCCACATAAAGAGAGACAAGAACCTCTGATTGGGACACAAATCCTATCCACCAATCTTTAGATCCTCTGCTACTACCAAACAAAACAGGGTTACCCTCCTCTTTCACTCCTCTGTTCACTTACAACCTTATGACACGAAAACAGACGAACAGGGAGATTCCTTTCTCTTAGCCAGCCTCTCCTCCAGGCAGTCCTTTTAGCTATATTGCATCTGATATGCCTTTCAGGTCACGCATCTCAGGTAATACTTGTTAATTTGCCTGTGCCTCTCTCTAAACTCAATAGGTGGTATTTCCCTAAAATTCTCAGTCGGGGATGGCTTCTGGGTGATGAGCTGAGGAAGAACATCAATGATTTTTTCACCAACAATGACCCTAAAGACACTTTCCACTTGAATAACTGGGGCGCCTTTAAAGCAGTGATGCAGGGCAAGTGCATCGCCTTAGCTACTACCTTGCAGAAGCAACACAATATGGAGCATTTGTCCTTGATAGGAAACTGCTGTGTGCTGAGAAGTCACACAAGGATGCCCCGTCCATAAAGGCTGAAGGGAAAATAACAGCACTGAAAAGGAAACTCCATGCACTTTATAATATTACAGCAGAAAAGATTATTTTGCGGCAAAGCTTTGTTGAGCCTCATAAGTCAATAATCTTTAAAAATGGAATACAAATATTTTGACAAAAAATACAAGCTTTGCCAATATGGAATACCTCTACATGGGTAATACATAAAAGACATATGTCCTTGACATCAAGATCATCATATTAATGAATCTCCCAGCGTCACATGATTTTTCACTCAAAAATCAGCTTTAACTATATTTTGGAAATTCAGCAATTATTTTCCAAACCTCTGCTTATAAGTTCTGAGAATGCATGCAGTTTCATCTAAGATAGCAAATTTGGGGGCATATTATCAAGACAGGCAATAAAATTATCGCCGTTTTAGCGGCAGTACACTGCTGCTAAAACGGCGATAATGGGCTTGATGATATGCTCTATGGAATTTCAATTGAAGCCCATGTTAAATATGAAGGCCATCTAACATGGACTTCAATTGGAATTCCATAGAGCATATTATCAAGCCCATTATCGCAGTTTTAGCTGCAGTTTTCTGCCGCTCAACAGCGATAATTGTATCACCTGTCTTGATAATATGCCCCTTAGTATCTATTAATTATTGAACAAAACAAAAGCTTCTAATTTAGTTAGCTGAGCTGCACACAAGAGTGCCACCAGTAGTTCACAAGCTATTCACTGTTCTAACTCCTGCACTACAAACACGGGGGAAAGTGCATATATTTGGTAGTTACATTTACTAATCTAATTCCAGTCCCATATGCATTAGGGAGAGTCCATCTATATGCAGGGCTCTGATTGACTTTACTAACTCCAGTTCAGCAAACATTGAGCATGGAGCAATTATGTGGGGGTCTAATTGACTATTCTAACTCCAATCCCACAGACATTGGGCCAGTGCACATGTTTGGAGGGGCAAGAGGACCTATTTACTATTCTAACTCAAACTCATTAGTCATGGGAGAAAGTGCATATATTTGGGAAATGTTGAATAGCAAAAAGGTTGCACTTAACTATAGGAGTAGATCTACACATAAGTAGATCAACACATACAAACTTATCTTTGTGAATTTAGCACACTTATGTTATTTCATTAAAACATATATATTGGTTAGGTAATATAAAAACATCTAACAGCAATCGCATATATATTATTTTTTATTATCATATGCTATACATAATACATTAAGTAGATGTATAAATAAATAACAATGAAGACTTTGGTATCCTTTTCTAAACAATGATTGGTGATTGTGTTATGGTTTTGGCATGCAGTGGGGTATCCGGGGGGCTGGGGAACTGTATTTATTTTGTTGCATCCCCACAGAACTATTTGTCCCCCTTACAGGGATAGCTCCAGTCGGTACACAAGAGTAAGTGCTCCTAATAGATATGCCCCTGGGTCAGTACACTGTTGAGCCGGCGGCACCCGGTATGACAGCTCAGATGACTGGCATGGTGCTTGGCCACCACCCCCAATGGCGTATGCACTTGTGTTTCGATTTCTTTGTTCATGGTTTTTCTGTTCAGCTCAGCGCTGTTAATTTGCTGCACCAAGTTAGTTCAGTTTGGGGTGGGGAATCTAGAAAATGATGTCGCTTGGTTGATCATTATACAACACACTGTGAAGGCCCTACCAACACTCCAAGGTCCGATAGAAGGGGAGTATGGCTGAAGCTGTAGGATCCTATAGATTTGTTACCTGGAATGTGCGTGGGCTCGGGGCAATTCAGAAGAGACACCGGACTCATGCGTTTTTATTACGACACCACAAACTGTTCACATTTCTTCAGGAGTCCCACTTCACGGTATCAGAAGCTCTGACACTGAGGAAGAAATGGAGGGGTACAGTTTATTCCACGTCCTATTCTGCCTTTTCCCAGGGGGCGACCATCTGGGTCAGACATTGGAAACCATTTGTAGAAATAGAGAGGAAGGTAGACAATCAGGGCAGACATATAATAGTGAAAGGCACACTGGATGGTACATTGGTAGTGATTGGCTATATTTACGCCTCGAACTTTGAGCAGGATAAATTTCTCCGCACTGTGGGTCTGGCATTGTCGGATTGGGTAGATATCCCTTCGATATTGAGAGGAGACTGGAACATGGTATTAGATCTAGATCTGGACAGATCGCAACCCCCTCTTCAGATGCCTGGGGTAACAAAACTGACTGAGATGTTTGCGGCTTGGACTGAGGGCTGGGGACTGGCTGATACTTGGGGGGAATAGAACCAGCATAACAAAGAGTATTCCTATTTTTCCCCCGTACACAACCTACACACCAGGATTGATAGGTTCCTGTGTTCAAGGTCATTATTGACGAAGATTGGTAGTTCGAAGTACTTAGCTAAAACTTTCTCCAATCATAGACCTCTGACGCTCAGCCTTCTTTGGGGTAGGGTACCGACCCCGGTGCCCACCTGGAGAATTAACCCACTCCTTTTAGAGGATGGTCCCTTTTGTGCATCCCTGTCTGCCACCTTGAATAATTACTTCACAGAAAACTGGGACTCCGCTACGTCTAACCTGGTGGTATGGGACGCCATGAAGGTCGTGGTGTGGGGCGCTGCCATTGGTCAGTTAGTGGGGGCTAGGCAAGAAATCCATAAGAAACTCTGCGAGGTGAGGATCGATTGAAGACACTAGAGAGAGAGGCGAGTACCGCCCCAGGAAAGAGGGGAGAACTGCGGGCGGGAATATTGATCACGCGGAAGTAGTAGAAACACTGAGGAACATAGATCACAAAGAATATTTACGGCGTCGGCACGCTGAGGCCGACAGATCGGACACTTTACTGGCCCGCTTGGTACGAGATTAATAAGGGGTTCCAGGATCACCTGAGAACGTTATATGCTCCCTTTCCCATGGAAGACCGAGACTGAGTGGCTGAGTTCCTACATGGTCTACCCATTCTGGTCCTGTCGGATGACATGCAGAGGGAAATAGACGGTCCCATTACGCAGCACGAAATACGTGTTGCCATCCGGTCCCTTAATCGGAATAAGACACCGGGCATGGATGGGCTTCCAGTATAGTTTTACTCTACATATTCTGACATCCTAGTGCCCATCCTGGATAAGGTGTATAAGGCCGCATTTGAGGAGGGTCATTTACCTGCATCCATACCCAAGCCGGGAACACACTCGAACTGGCAAATTCTAGGCCCCTGTCCATGCTCTCTACAGAGTACAAGATCCTTAGTAAGGCTATTGCCCTACGGATACAATCTCAACTCCCCACTCTTGTACACCCAGATCAATGTGGGTTCCTTCCGGGACGGAGTACATCACAGAACACGAGGAGACTGCATGCCCTAATGACGGCCACGCCGCAGGAATACTCTCAGGCAGGCTGTATAGCACTGGATCTCAAACAGGCATCTGACTCTTTGTCATGGACGTTTATGTTTGAATTCCTGAAGCGCTTTGGCTTCCCATACTCCTTAGTGAAATGGATTAGATTATTATACACAGATCCGACAGCCCGAGCACACACAAGCCAATACATATCAGAGAGCTACCCAGTCTACAGAGGCACTCGACAAGGCTGCCCCCTATCACCGATTCTGTTCTGTTCGTATTGGCCTTGGAACCCCTTGCCATAGCCCTCGGGACTCATGGGGACCGGATGGGCATTCCGATTGGGGGGACACACAACCTGATATCCATCTTGCAGATAATAATAATAATAATAATAATCATAATAATAATAATAATAATACAGCATGTTATAAAGCGCGAACAGCTACCTCACAAGGAGGTGTCCCGGCGCTAGAAGAACAGTTTTGACCACGAGGACCAGAGTTAAGCGCTAGCACGGTTGGGTGAAAAGCCAGGTCTTTAGCATCTGCTTAAAGCAGAGCTCGGAGGGGGCCTGCTGAAGCGCCGGGGGCAGGGTGTTCCAGAGTGCCGCCACATTGGCCGAGAATGTTCGTCCTCCCAACCGAGCCCTTTTAGCTCGTGGAACTACGAGCTGAACGCGGCAGTTGGAGCGGAGAGAGCGGACCTGGGTGTATCTCGGCAACCGAGTTTTCAAATAATTTGGGCAGGTGCCATACAGAGATCTAAAGGCCAACGTGAGTGCTTTAAATTTGATTCTGCTGGCTACTGGTAGCCAGTGAAGTGAAAGAAGGTGCGGAGAGACCGAATGCTTGAAAGCGATCCGCATTAACAGTCTCGCAGCCGCATTTTGAACCAGTTGCAACCGCTGATTTAAGTACTTTGGTAAGCCCAGATAGAGGCCATTTGCGTAATCCAGCCTAGATGTCACTGTGGCATGGATTACTGTTTTTCGGCAGCCCTCTGATAGAAGTCGCAGAATCTTCCGAAGATTCCTCAACTTACACAGACAGCAACCAACTACTTGCTGGATGTGCGAGGCAAAGGACAAACTGTCATCCCACCGCACTCCCAGATTTTTTGCCGTTTGGTTAGGCGAAGGGGCCTGTCCCATCTCCGCCGGCTACCAAAGCTCTGAGGGTGGAGGGGGGCCTTTGCCAAAAAAGATGACTTCCGTCTTGTTAGCATTAAGTTTTAATTTATTTGTGTTCATCCAGCATGCAACATCTTGGAGACAGCCCTTAAAACTCAAAAAGGACGCCTCCGACACCTCCGAATACGGAAACACCAGTTGGGTGTCATCCGCATATGAGATTGCCTTGACCCCCCAATTGGCAATCAGCGTGAAAAGTGGAGCCAGGTAGATGTTAAATAATAGTGGGCTGAGTGCCGACCCCTGAGGGACGCCACAGCTGAGGATCTTGGGTGTTGAAGAAACGGTCCCCAGCGCCACCTTGTGTGTTCTCTGAGTCAGATACGACTGTATCCACCCCAGTGCCTGGTCCTGAATGCCTACCTCAGCCAGTCGCATCATCAGCCTAGCGGTGTCGACCGTATCAAAAGCGGCTGACAGATCCAGGAGCACCAGCATCGCTGAGTCTGAAGGACTGGGTTCTTTGGACCCAGCGGTGCCAGGGCACAACACCTGAAACCTTCGTGGGTAACCTGCTCCGGCGTACAAGTCACAGAGACACGGGACACTTCCTTCGGCGTCAAAGAGTCAAGGTTTATTTACTGCAGGGAACACAGAAGTCACAAGAAGTACATCGATTGTAGTTCGGGGAGACTGCTTCAAATTGTATTTGTGGATCGCTCCTTTTATACAGTTTCTACCCATAGGATAACATGATACACAATAGTTTACAACCTGGTTCCCACAAGTCGCTCTCAGAGGGGTCGCTTAGATCACTTTGAAACACACAAGATCCGGAACATAAGTGCGGAAACATTTGGCGGTTCCCAACTGTAAAAACCCATCTTCCCACCATTAGCAAATTCCAATCAGCAGTAAAGTAGATCGAAACAGGAACGAAGACAGGTGCAGAGGAAGACGGAAACAGTGGGGAGATCGGAAAGGGTGTAAAAGGGGAGTGTCGAGAAGCACGAGATACAGGCATCAAAGGGACGTGCCTAATGAGATGCACAACTGAGACAATAAGCCCGTGCGGCAAGATGAGCCTCGAGCGGCGCCATCTGCCTTACAGTAGCATCCCCCTCGTCATAAAGACACTTTCAAAGAACATGTGTCTTCCGCAAATATCTTGGGAATCCCAGGGTCGCGAAGCGGACAGCGTCCGTTCGCTGGCTACTTGAGGGCAAGAGACAAAATGGATGCCGTATCTAAGATGGAACCCGTGGGTACAGATGACAAACCCACATAACAAACGAACGGTTTAAGTTAGCACAGCGAAACTGCGCACACTTGCTAAACTCGTCATTTGCGGTTCATAGATACTAGACTCGACCATATTCGTGTGAGTCGAAAACACCACTTACAATTGTCACGGAACCTCAGACGCTCCTTTTGCCCTCATGTAGGCAAGCACTAGTCGGAATCATACTCGATATTCATCAGACCATCAAGATGTCGTTGTAGCATAGCTCTGTCCAACCGAGTCCCCTTGGTAACAGATGGTTGTCTCATACACGTTGTAGCACAGAGGCCACATAAGGCAGGACCACACTGCACACAAAGGCAACACGTGAACAGGAACACTACCACAACCCCGATGATCGTCAGAATCTTCCAACCCCAAGTCGACACCAGGCCCCAAAACCAACCAAGTAGCGTCCAATCCCCTACATCCACGTGTATGGATTCGGAGATCTTGTGCAACTTCGAGATGGCTTGATAGACAGTAGGAGCATTATCTGGAATGAAAATGCAACAGCTCGAATGGATCACTTTACATACCCCACCGCGATCTGCTAAGACAACATCTAAAACCATACGGTTTTGTAATGTCATAAGTCTCTCCGCCTGAAGTTCTGTGGTGATATTACCAAGGGCACTGGCAGTAATGTTAGCTGTCGATTCTACCACTCGAGTCAAATGTCTCAGGTTCCTACTATTAACCATAGGTCCCCAAAACGGGAGGAAACCCTTGAAAAAGTCTCCTGCCTCTTGACCGGCAGTATCCTCTTCACTAATTACGCCTCGTACAACTCTAGTCTTATGATAATCGGCATCTACAGTAAACGTCGGAGGCAACAGATTTGCAACAAAACATGAGCCCATGAAGTCTGCGGGCAACCATGTGTATGCACGATCATGACAGATGAAGTACGTACCCTTGGCAGCCAGAAGCACAGGGATCGGGGACATTGACAGAACGTAACTTTCAGTGCAAGCACTTACTCCAAGTGAGGCTTGCGAGCCACGACCCACAAGACAAAGATTACCAGTGTGGGGTACGACCCATATTGGAGACGAGCTTTTAAGCTGCTTTTCATTAGTGAACGTACTATATTCCCCTCTATTCGGTGCCCTATAGGCTTGTACCTCTGCCTTAGGGATGAGATAAGCATCATAGATCTCATCTTCCAAATCCTGTATTATCATCGATACCACCCACTGCCATGAGGTAGGACCCGGTTTGGGGGAACGTTCTGGAGAGGGGTGGAAACCTAGTGCGCTTCGAAGCATTGTTTGGTATGCTCGAGCTGACCCTTGGGAACTATACGGTAACACCAGATATGGAATTCCCTTACCCGTAGTATGTGGCATCAACCCACACACCCAACAATTAGTAGTGTTAACCACTAACTGATGCTGATGGAGGAGCTGGATAAAGGAATTGTTGCGGAATTCTACACGTCTAGCCTGTTCGTGTTCTGGTAACATATGAAAGGAATGAGGAGAAGCAGTAGAAGTAATGTTAGGGTAAGGAGTAGGAGTAGGGGTAGGAAGTAAGAAGTAAGACATAGTGTAATACACCCCACCCGCCAAAAATGCAGAAGCAGTTAAAAACAGTACAAACAATTGGAATACAAAACATTTAGTACGACTAAGTTTCTGCAGTTTGACTCTATACGCCTGCGTTCCTTCCAAATCGTTCAGCTTTGAAAATGCCATTTCCCTATGACCGTCCGCAACGTTTCTTGACGCACTTCGTTCTGTGCAGCAATAGTCAATTCCCAGGAGTTCCTAGGAACCGACGGCCTTTAACCTAGCGTCAAGACCTACTGTCCAGAAGGAAGTACGCGCGCGGCCCTACGGCCCTCAATACACAATATGTATTTTATTTAGCACAAATAATTCAGCTGTGGAAGGAAAAAGATACAAGAAAAAATCTTGATATATGTACAAAACAATTTTCAGTGATACGAATGTTCAAAGTTGATCATGGGAAACGAAGATATTGCAGTTATCAATTTCAGCAAAGCAAGCAAAAAATTTATTTGTCCTTAGTATGAGAACGCAAAGAATATCGATGTTTCCCAGGACGTGTCTGCTCGTCAAACAAAGGATCTGTCGAAGAGACAGCGTCCTGTTGATCAGTTTGCTGATTTGGTCTTGAGTCTTTTGCTGACAATGTTCCAACAATGGCTTTCTGCTGCGCTGAGTGTTCACCAACAAGTTGTGCGTCACTGAAAGGTACAAACGCCGGCAATGTCGCTGCTTCTGTTGACGCAATGCCTTTCCTCACCCACGGGTCTGCCGGCAAAGGAATAGGGACTCGCTTACAATGGGTAGCATGTACCCAGTTCTTCCGTCCCTCAAGACGAACGGCAGTCCTCGTGGCCAAAAGCACCTGGTGAGGTCCAACAAAGCGGGGGTCCAGATTCTTCTTGCGCGAAAAATTTCGGGTGACAACCCAATCACCAGGCTGGAGCTGGTGGCCTGGACCCTCCGTCTGCGTCGGCAAGGCGTCGTAAACCTGTTGATGAATTAACCTCAGTTTAGCAGTCAAGTCATGTAAGTAGTCAATCAACATCGGGTACTCAAGATCAACAAACATACCTGGCCTAGGAACCCCCCACACATTCGCAGGACGGCCGAACACTATTTCATAGGGACTAAGCCCTATTCGGGAGTGTACAGTCGCCCTAGTTGACAGTAATGCTAGAGGCAAAGCGTCAGGCCACGAAAGTCCAGTCGTAGCCTGGATCTTCGCTAATTTCAGTTTAAGGGTGCCATTGTACCCTTCAACCAATCCAGCTGACTGGGGATGATTGGCGCTATGGAATTTCTGATTAATTCCAAGGCCCTTACACACACTCCTCATCACACTTCCAACAAACTCACTTCCGTTATCTGACCACACGACTCTAGGCATTCCATACCGAGGAAAGTATTCCTTCAGTAGGATTTTCGCAGTAGACAAAGCAGTATTATCTTTGAGGGGATAGGCCTCGATCCATCGGGAGAATGCGCAAACCACAACCAAAACGTATTTCAGGTTATTGCATCGCTCCATATGGATGAAGTCCAATTGGATCACCTCAAAGGGATACGAAGGAGGAGCAAAACTGCCAGGGGGAGTTGGGGTTCCTTTGCCAGGATTATACATTATACACACCATACAATTCTTCACCAAACGTTCAGCACACCTAGTAATTCCATCATTCTTCCACACATCAGCCAACAACTTGCAAATACCTTTCGCGCTAATGTGTGCTAACCCATGTGCCATTTGCACAACGGCCAGTACATACGCATCAGGCAACATCCATCTTTTCTGATCTGACAAATCAATCCAGCAACCATTCACATCCAACCTTCCCGTACTTTCTTTCCACTTCATCTTTTCAGTGTCGGTGGCCTCATTCTGAATTGCTTTCACACTCTCTATAGTATTCTCACACATACTTGATTCTGTAGGCCACCTAACCGAATTCGTCACATACATTCGAGTGCTAAGGTTCCGGGCAGTCTCCTTAGCAATCTCATCTGCAAACGCATTACCACGACCAACATCATCCGTCACCTTACGATGCGCACTACATTTAACAATTGCAACTTGAGCAGGCAAAGTCAATGCATCCAAAAGATCGTTCACAAGCTGGCCATGCTGTATTTTCGTGCCATGTGACGTCAAGAAACCACGTTCTCGCCACAATCGTCCGAAACTATGCGCTACACCGAAAGCATACTGACTATCGGTGTACACATTCACACGTTTACCTTTTGCTAATACACATGCTCTAGTAAGAGCGATCAGCTCTGCAGCTTGGGCAGAATTCTGATTCAATCTCGCAGTCTCAACAACAGTATTCAATGTCACCACAGCATAAGCAGTAGTCACATCACCATTCGGCAATTTAAAACATGACCCATCCACATACAGGATGCCATCCGGGTCTTCCAATGGGGTGTTTTTAAGGTCCACACGACCTTTTGTTTCCTCCTCTGTCCGCAAGTAACAGTCATGTTCTGTTACTGCATCTGACTCTGCACTAATTGGTAACAAAGTTGCCGGATTTAGGACATTACAACGTTTTATCTGAATGTGGCTTGCCAAGAGCGTCAATTCGTACCCAGATAACCTCGCACTCGTCAAGTGCTGAGTTTTCGTACGGTTCAAAAGAGTATCGACTGCATGCGGAACCATCACCGTAAGCATATTATCCATGACCAATCCTGCTGATTGTCGGATGGAGACCGCAGCTGCCGCAGTTGCTCTCAAACAACTCGGCAATGCTCTAGCTACTGGGTCTAAGGTCGAGGAAAAATATGCACATGGACGTTGCTTACCACCAAAAGGTTGCGTTAAGACACTCAACGCACAACCTTCCCTCTCGTGAACATATAACGTGAACGGCTTGCTGTAATCAGGGGTACCTAACACAGGGGCCGAACACAATGAATCACGTAATTCAGAAAAACTTTTCTG
This sequence comes from Lissotriton vulgaris, assembly GCF_964263255.1. Taxonomy (NCBI): domain Eukaryota; kingdom Metazoa; phylum Chordata; class Amphibia; order Caudata; family Salamandridae; genus Lissotriton; species Lissotriton vulgaris. Next base: position 1,956,403,729 of record NC_141689.1, on the reverse strand, counting down.
ACATTCTTCCGTCCATGGTAAAGGAGTCGAAACATCCTTGCACGTAAGAGCCACCAATGGTTTCGCTAGCAATGAAAAATTAGGAATCCACTGCCTGCAGTACGATGTGATACCTAGAAAGGCACGCACATCTCTTTGGGTTTGTGGCACAGCCATGCGCGCAATCGCTGCAATTCTCTCTGGGGTCAATCTCCTTCCCTCCTTTGACAATAAGTGACCTAGATAGGTTACTTCTTGACAACAATATTGGAGTTTAGAAGGTGACACCTTGTGATTTAACTCACAGAGATGTTGCAGCAACGACACTGTAGCAATTTTGCAAATGTCCTGAGTATCAGCAGCCACCAATAAGTCGTCGACGTATTGGATTAAAGCCGCACCAACCGGCAACCTAAACGCATCTAGTTGACCCTTCAAAGCTTGACTGTAAATCGATGGACTTTCACAGTAGCCCTGAGGAGCGCGTTTAAACCGGAAGCTACGTCCACCAAGAGAGAAACCGAAAAGGTCCCTGCTCTCTTCGGCAATCGGGATGCTGAAAAACGCATTTTTCAAATCAATCACCGAAAACCATGAAGCCGTAGCTGGAATCAGAGTCAGTAGCGCCGTAATGTCAGGCACAACAGGGAATTGAGGAACCACAATTTTATTCACCTCCCGTAAATCAATAACAAAACGATAAACAGGCGGTTTGGTAGGATCAGTACGTTTAAGAATGGGCAGTACAGGACTATTGCACACGTTTCCCCGAGTTTCTTCAATGACATCTTTCTCGATCAAATCATAGATGATCGCTAACAAAGCTCGTTCACCATCCAGGGAGATACGATATTGGGGAATACGTGGCAATCGCACATTCGATTTCAACTGAACAACATAAGGGGAGATATCAAGTAGGCCCACGTCGTTTGGACCCGTCGCCCACAAAGATGCAGGAAGAGAATCCAATTCCGGTGGAAGCTTATCGAGGGACAAGTACATGGGAGAGACTACCCTCTCTCCTAACGTAAGCTTTATACCCGCAGGAGAACAATACAAAGTCGCATACAAACGTTTAAGCAAATCCAGACCCAAAAGATTTTCGCCACAACCAGTGGTTAAAATCAACGGAGCTTCGAGCTCACGAGGCCCAATTTTAAGGGGCAAAGGGCGCGAAACTGGATTGCTAACGGGGGCGCCAGAGAATCCAACAGATACATTTGTTAAGCCAGACAAAGGTGCGCCAGGGAGTTTCGAATGCATGATAGAACTTTTCGCTGCACCAGTGTCCAACAGAAAAGGCTCAACGACGCCCGATGTAGCAACTGCGACGTAAGGCCCTCTCTGATCAACCGGAACTGATACCACTCCCTCTCCTTGTCTTTGGCTGTCCTAGTAATTACTATCGTCAGTTCCCTGATCGACGTAATAATCGTCTACATTGTACTGCGCAGATCGTCCTTGCGATGATCCACGTTGGTCGAAACAATTATTAGAATTTGACGAGTTATCAGAACGGTCGTTCTGAGCACCACGACCTCTACCACGTGATGCGTTCTGTGAACCACCACGACCTCCTCTAGACGAATTACCACCACTACGGTCATTTAAAGCAGGACAATCAAATTTAATGTGTCCCTCCTGTCTACAATAAGCACATTGGTTGTACCCCAACGAAGATCTCTGAAAAGATGAATCATTACGCGGCTGCGATCGATTCGATTGCGACTGCGATCTATTCTGCTGAGGCGCATTCTGATTAGAACGCGGCGGATATGCTTGTTGTAACAACACTTTAGTTTTCAGCTCTTTCGTCTTTTTATCGGCACGGTCATTTTCCTCTTTTTCTCTATTTTCGTAATATTGTGCCGTAGCCAGAATCTGAGCTGAGGTAGAAACGGCCCACGCACTTTCTGAATTCTTCAATTTATTGCACAAGTCGGGCAATAAGTTCGATACAAATTTATCCACAAACAGCCTTTGTCCACCCTCAGTACCCATATCCTGCCCACTATGATCGACGAATGTTTCCTCAAACCTCGTAAAGAAGTCTGAAACACTCTCATCTTTCTTCTGCTTACAGGCTGACAACTTGTCCCAATTTACCCTCATAGCTGGCATAAGCGTTTTCATTAACGTAATGATTCGCTGGGGAAGAAGTTCAATCAACTGGTCGGGTTTAGTAGCAGCCACTTGTCCAGCGTCTGCCGCTGTAATGGCAGCCCAATCACCACCTAATTCATTCGCGTGATCTTGGTGACGAATCTTGGCCCATACCGGTTGCGGTACGACATTGCCAAACAACATGTCGATATCGGCCAGATTCATTATCGTAGCGTCTACGAGCTGCGATAATTCTTTGTAATACCCCGCAGGATTTTTGCGAGGATCAGGCAAAGTTTGTTTCACCTGAAGCACTTCCGATCGTTTCCAAGGGAGGTGTATCCACACTCTCTGGAAATGTGCTGGTATTGGAGCATTAGCATTAGTATTATCAGCGGGTACCCAAACTGGCGGAACTTCTCGCATAGGATATTGGCCAGACCCATCTCGTTGTTCAATGTCCTCAACGAACAATGCATGAGGAATAGGAGCGGGACGAAGAGATAGCAACCGTTCAATAGCACGTCGGACATTAGTGTCGACTATCAGTCCAGTTGCGAACTGAAGCCGAAGATTAGACAGGGCGGTCAGCACCTCGTCAGGCGCAACAGCCGCTATCTGATCATGTAAGAACTTGCACATTTCATCAAACACATATCTCTGAGTAGGTATGTTGAATTGATCAAACGTTTCGAGGACAACACGAGGTGGATTTCTAACAGGGTTTATCATCCAACCCATCGCCATATTGTATAGCGCAACACGTTCTCTATTACCAGGAAGCTGGCTACGTCTCTGTGGACCATCAGAACCTGCAGACCCAAAAACAGGTCCGAGCGACTGAAAGAAGTTTGTCGCAAGGGGAGAATCACGATTACGAGTAGAAGGAGAAGAGTAAGACACAGGACTAACAAGAGAAGGAGTAGAGACGTTAGCAGCAACAGGGGTTAACAACACAGGAGCAGTAGCGTGAGCAGTAGCGGGAACAGGAGTATGTGGAAGCGGAGGAGCAGTAGGAATAGAAACAGGCACAGGAGCAGGAACAGTCGGAAGAGCGGGTGCAGGTTGAGGAATAGGCGGAGGAATAACAAGTGGGAGAGCAGGTACGGCAGGGACCACAGGAGCTGCGGTACCCTGTACGTACGGAGGTGGCGACTTCATAAGATAGGACATTAAAGAATCCTCAACTGCCTCTTCCTTCTTATCCGACTCCGTAGACAAAACAGGATAGCATTTGTCTATGGACATACGCTGTAATCTCTCAAACACTTCCTTATCCTTATCCTCCTTATCACGCTGAAACTGCTCAGCTTTCTTCACTATAGTAGCAACAGTATCTCGCTGACTACGTTTATTTTGTCTGATCTCTTTCTGTCGGGCTTCTTTGCGCCAGAACCGAAAGGCATCAAACATGGCCGGCCTTGATTTACGTTCGAACAACTTCATTTCCAAATTATCTAAGATCGACGCTTCGAAGCTACCGTGAGGTGGCCAACGAAGATCGCCGTCTTTCTTTGTATATTTGATCCAATAATCGTTAAAAGCAATCGGGCCTAGCCCATGTTTGCTATATAAGTCATATGTAGGAGTTCCAACCGGAGGTATCGGACACGAGTCCTCCAGCAGGGAATCCGCACCACAAGGTCTAAAGCAACTGAACAAAGTACTGCGACCAGGCATCTTGCACACTAGCCGAGTTTCACAAACTTCAAGGGTTACGGGATTTCGGGATTTACCAAGTCCCAGCAAAGAACTAAACCCTCGGTCTTTGGCGGCTGCAGTCGTCAAACAAATACAACAACAACAAAGTACACTAGCAAAGTGTCACCGACAAAAACACTCACACAGCGTGTACAACAAAGACACCCGCTAAAGTGTCTACAACAAAAACACTCGCTAAAGTGTCTACAACAAAGAACTCTGGGAGCGACCCACAAATACTTAACTCAAAGATCAATGGCGTCCTCAGGAAGGCCCGTCAATCGTCTCGCTATACCAAGGTCTACGCCAGGCGCCAAAACAGGTCTACAGTCAGGGTAGCAGTCCGTCGCAGCCGTTAGGAGGCGGGAATCTTCGCGGGAAAAGTCTTCGGGCCACTTATTTCGACAACAGGATCGATGAAGCGGGGTGCACCTTCCCTCGGAGATTTCACACGAAGTTCCTCACGATCGTCAGGCTTGGACCGGTACCACTGATGCAGCCCCACGTTGGGCGCCAACTGAAGGACTGGGTTCTTTGGACCCAGCGGTGCCAGGGCACAACACCTGAAACCTTCGTGGGTAACCTGCTCCGGCGTACAAGTCACAGAGACACGGGACACTTCCTTCGGCGTCAAAGAGTCAAGGTTTATTTACTGCAGGGAACACAGAAGTCACAAGAAGTACATCGATTGTAGTTCGGGGAGACTGCTTCAAATTGTATTTGTGGATCGCTCCTTTTATACAGTTTCTACCCATAGGATAACATGATACACAATAGTTTACAACCTGGTTCCCACAAGTCGCTCTCAGAGGGGTCGCTTAGATCACTTTGAAACACACAAGATCCGGAACATAAGTGCGGAAACATTTGGCGGTTCCCAACTGTAAAAACCCATCTTCCCACCATTAGCAAATTCCAATCAGCAGTAAAGTAGATCGAAACAGGAACGAAGACAGGTGCAGAGGAAGACGGAAACAGTGGGGAGATCGGAAAGGGTGTAAAAGGGGAGTGTCGAGAAGCACGAGATACAGGCATCAAAGGGACGTGCCTAATGAGATGCACAACTGAGACAATAAGCCCGTGCGGCAAGATGAGCCTCGAGCGGCGCCATCTGCCTTACAGTAGCATCCCCCTCGTCATAAAGACACTTTCAAAGAACATGTGTCTTCCGCAAATATCTTGGGAATCCCAGGGTCGCGAAGCGGACAGCGTCCGTTCGCTGGCTACTTGAGGGCAAGAGACAAAATGGATGCCGTATCTAAGATGGAACCCGTGGGTACAGATGACAAACCCACATAACAAACGAACGGTTTAAGTTAGCACAGCGAAACTGCGCACACTTGCTAAACTCGTCATTTGCGGTTCATAGATACTAGACTCGACCATATTCGTGTGAGTCGAAAACACCACTTACAATTGTCACGGAACCTCAAGTCTCCTGAATCCATCGACCACCTCACTGACTCTGCCACCTCAATTAGTGCTGCCTCAGTGCTGAAGCCGGGTCTAAAGCCTGATTGCGTCTCATGCAATATCCTATTTTCTTCAATGAATTTACTCAACTGGCGCTGGATTACTTTCTCAAACATTTTGCCCGGCGCTGCCAACAGAGAAATTGGACGAAGATTGCTAAGGTCCTTGGGATCCCCATTGGTTTTTTCTTTAGCGGGAGGAGAGTGGCATGTTTCCATATCTTCAGGAACACCCCGGAGGAGATGGACATATTCCAAATCTGTTGTATTGTGGGAGCCACAAAGTCAGCTATGGTGCTCCAGAGTTTAGGTGGACAGGGGTCGTTAGGTGACCCAGACTTACAGCGACTTAGTTCCTGCATAACCGCGCTCAGCGCTATCGGCTGGAATTGTGCCAAAGTTTCACCATCCACCACTTTGACAGCCAGATGATATTTTATTGTATTTCCGTGACTTGGAGGCAGACCACTCGACTTTATTCGACATTTTTAGCCGATTTGAGGAGGTGTCTGGTCTGGCCATCAACCCTGGCAAGTCCACTGGCTTCTATTTTAGAGAGTCGCCCCAACCCCCCTTTCATTCACTTTGGGGGACATTTGATCCCGGTAGCACAGACCACGTTCAAATACCTGGGCATATAGGTATACAGGTCACCTGAGGACCAGATAGAGGGCAATATCAGAAGAGCTATTACACGCCTCCATAGCAGTGTAGGGTTTTGGACTTCCTTGCCCCTTTCTGTCATGGGTAGGATTGCCATCTCAAAGATGGTCATGCTCCCTTGCCTGTTATATTATTTTGTTAATCTGCCTGTCATCATTCCTACACAGATACTTAATGCGTTTAACACAATCTTGATAAATCTCATTTGGGGCTCCAGACGGCAACGTATCAGTCTCCGTAAGCTCCATTTTAGGACCAGATTGGGAGGCCTGGGGGCACCGGACTTCAGTGGGTACTACTTTGCCAGCCAACTTCACTGGCTGGCACACTGGGCAGCGGGCAAGAACCTACACGAGATTGGCTACTCAGCAGACCGACTGGCGCGGGGAGAATTACATTCCCAGTTATTACCCAGAAGCAAGCTCCCTTTAGATTGCCACCCCCTTCTGCGCACGGCCCTTCTGTGCTGGTAGAAGGCACTAGCCTACACTTCAGTGGCAGTACCCCTTGCGGGGAACATCCCCCTGCTGGGCATCCCAACACCGCAGGGCAGACTCACACAACATAAAATAAGACCCTGGGTGGAAGCGGGGGTAGATGAGGTGGGAGCCTTTTTCGGAGATGATACATTGATGGATCATGATTCCTTCCTACAGGTCACGGGTGCACCCCAGAGGTTATATTTGCTGCATGCCACAGTGTCCCATTACATACGTCATACCTGGGCTCCAGAGCGACTTCGACCCACGCAACCCAAACTGGGTCACTTGCTTTACTATATGGGAGCGGGAGGCCATTTGGTGAGATGGCTCTACACCGGGATCAGGGAATATGCGGCACATCCCACTTACTGCACTTAGAGAATCCTGGGTTCAGGACACGGGCGGAGTACTGTCTGATGAAGCGTGGCGGACTGTTCTTGAGCATCCCAAGAGAGTGTCGAGGAATGTTAAATTTAAATTCATACAGGCAATGGTGCTTCACAGGGCATACCTAACTCCCCATGTTCCCGGACTCCTACCACTGTTGCCCACGTTGTAGGGAAGATGAGGCTGGATTTCTCCACATGTTATGGACATGTCCGCACTTACGAAGTTACTGGGCGGAGATTTGTAAGGCACTGCGTACCGTTACTAACCTGCCAGTGCCGGAGGAAGCTTTGTATTGTCTTGTCGGGTCCTGTTAATGTCCCAAAACACAAAAAGCCAAACGGAAATTTCTAGATTTGGCACTGTTACTAGTAGTCAGAGCGTTGACGATGAGGTGGAAGTCCCCCAGACCACCCAGAACATCTTTGTGGCAGACAGACCTAGTGAAGTGGGGCAGGGCGGAGGGGGTGGCGCTTCGACGAGAGGAGGAGAGGGGCCAGAGGAAGTATCCCATAGCGCAGGATTGGGAGGTTATGCTGTTGGGCCTGGAAGGGATGGACATGGCACCATCGCAGGCGGATAGACCATAAATATGACCATGTTGTGTGCCAAAAGAGTAATTGAAGTGAACAAGAGCCCACAGACACGCAGGCTATTCGGAACCCTTGTAATGTAATGTGATTGATTGACATCACTGTTGAGGAGTGACACATATTGGTTTTTATCACGACCAGGAGATGGGTGGGTAGGGGTGGGAGTCACGGGGAGGAGGGAGGAATAGGGGCTTCTTAAATGACGTATTGCACTGAATAATGACGCTCCTGCTAATGGTGCTCAGGTTTTAAACACTTCAGAGAATTGTCTTGGATGTTCTGCCAACTTTTGCTACGTGATGTACCATGATATATATACAAATTGTCATTGTGTTCAGTTGAGAGAAAAAGAGAAAATGACTATGCTGTACAGAATGTAAGTTCGTCTTGCTGTAATGATTATTGTACAGTCGAGAATAAAGAGTTAAAAAAACAATGAATACTTTAATAATTTTTACATTTTTTAACAACCTATATTAGGTTCGAGGTTTTAAGCCCAATTCCATGCTAGGTTTGCATATGTAGATCCACTCACCTGCCGAGTTTCTCATAAAGCAAGGTGTAAAAATTCATATTACACCTAGATGTGGACTGAGGAGTATCCAGATCCCTCACATAAGGGGAAGGAGACTCCTATAACTGAACTTATTAGTGAAAAGTTACTGTTAGCAATTTTCCAGCTGTTTGTGTCAGAGCTCTCACTATGCGAACATAAACTGAGAAAAGTTTGTCCATGAAGTGCAGCATTTGCAAGCCAGGCCTGGACGTGATACATAGGAAAAAATGTCCCATGTAGGCTGCTGCTCGACACAATACACGCAGTAAATATTCGGGTGCCACTGCATGTGTCTCAGTGTTAGCACATTGAACTGAGACAAAAGCAGGACAATACCTGTTGCACTGCCGCGAACCCCTTTTTGGCTCGAGAATAGCATCTGTTTGCATCACTAGGTTTACAACAAATGTTGTGCTTTGGTTTTCTTTATGCTATAATACACTTAAATTGAAGATGACCTATCTTTCACTTAACTTATGCCTTCGCCTTTTTTTATTATCAATTTCGAGCATTTCCTTAATTTGTGATACATTTAAATCATGAAAGTTTTGAATAGCAAACGATTTGCAATCTTCGGACTAATAAACACGTACTGATAGTTACACCGGATATCCCCATATGTCCATAGGCTCGATAATATGAAATAATAGGGCATATTTACAACGAGAAGTCGGAGCGCGGAGCTTTGCCACACAGAGGGATGCGATGGAGTTATAATATGGAGCACCTCTGTGTTTTCCTTAGCATGGGTGCTAAAATTAGCTGCCTAACGCTAACGCAGTCTACATTGCACCATTGTGCAAGAGTGTCTGCATCACATGGAATTATTGTTTATGTGCAGGAAGGCGTCCCATCCTGCACACAAACAATCTATAATAGTGATTTGTTACTTCTATGTGTGCTGCAGAATACAGCACATATAGAAGTAGCAAATCGTCATTAGTTAATGAATGAATTTAAGTTTATATAGCGCGTAGCTACCCTGAGGCCTCCTAGAGCTTACGGATCGAGCAGCAGAGGTACAGCAGTGTTAGAGCGATGCCTTGAAGAGATGGGTTTTCAGGAGCTTGTGAAAGGCCAACAAATTAGTTTCCTTCCGCAGAGTGGAAGGGAGGGAATTCCAGAGGTTAGATGCATTAACCGAAAAGGAGCGTCCACCCCATCTGGTTCTTCGTATTTTCTTTGGAGTGGCTAGAAAGGCGAGGCTTGAACGAAGGTTCCTAGCGGGTGATAGGGGATGACAAGTGAGTGAGAAATGACTGGACCGGTCTTTCGGATGGCTCTGTGAGCCAAGCTCATGGCTTTAAACTGTATCCTGGCCGAGATTGGGAACCATTGAAGGCTCCTTAGTGCCGGTTTCGCAATTTGTCTCAGAGGAATCTGGAGATGTTGGCGGGCAGCAAAATTCTGCATCACTTGCAATTTATGTATGGTAGACTAGGGGGATCCCAGGTACAGAGGGGCATATTACCAAGCAATAGCGATAATTATCGCTATTGCTTGGTTAGAGACAAAAATTGAGCGCTGAGCTGCGGTGATTTTTATCGCAGACAAAACTTGGTATTACCAAGGTTTATCGCAAATGCGATAAAAATCGGCCGCAATGCATGAATATCGCTGAAAAGTCAGCGATATTCATGCATTACCGAGCTAATGCTCTAAGCCATGTTATTCACCTCCCATTGGGTAACATGGCTAAGAACTGCTCAGGGCAGGTGTTAGCTTTTGGAGATATTCGCGCTTAGCACGAATATCTCCAAAAGTTGGTAATAGGAGATAGCGATGTTAGCGACTGTTTCCAGTCGCTAACATCTTGGCACGCCCACTTTGCATGTCAATAGTGATAAATATCACTGACATGCAAAGTGGGGCCCAAGATGGTCGCTATCTCCTACTAGCTGTCGCTAACTGGTGTTAGCGACAGCTAGGTAATAGGGAGATCATTTTATCTCCGCTTTCTTGGCTTTTAAAGCCAAAAAAGCGGAGATAAACCCCCTTGATAATATGCCTCAAAGTGTTCCCATAGTCCAGGTGAGAAAGTATAAGGGCTTGTACCATAATCCTTCTCGCCTGGAAAGGGAGAAAAGGTAGTATCTTCCGTAGCATTCTCATCAGGCCATAGCAGGTGGTAGAGTTTAGTGGCCTGGTGATTAAAACAAATGTGGTAAATATTTGATTTACCGTCTTAATTTCTATGCAGGTAAGTACTTAAACAAAAATAACTCAATCGGAAAGAAAGAGACAGAGTCTGTGGTGTTAGAGTTCTTAGGGGTTTTATTCCTTAAAAAGGAATGGTACCAGACCGGATATCGTATTCCTGCCACCACAGGGGTGCAGGAAGGGATAGAGCAATATTTTATTGACAAAACATAGCTTATATACTTAAATCATATTATAGAAACCAATACAGTAGGCGTAACAGCTGAGAGAAACAAGATAAGACACACACGTGGTAGTGATACGTAATTAGAAGGCGTGAACTAGGCGTGAACATAGAGGTGTGTGCTAGAAACGTCACATGTAAGTGTCATAGGTGGGTGGCAACAAAAGCTGAATCTTGCAATGTCAGCAGAAATCTGAGGCCTGGATGCGCGCGCAGCTGCATGACGTGTGCATGACGTATGACTGGAGGGTGCAGGTGACTTGACATTTACACCAGCGGAAAGAGACAGAAGTCTGGCATGTCAGATCAACTTGTACCACTATCATATCTGATATCTGATGTTTAGGAACCATATTATCTGGACGGAAAAGGTTTCTGGGGCAGAAGCTATTCTATACTGACTGTGAGTGCGTGTATAAGCGTCTAAGTGTCTGCATGAGATGCGAGGGGGCATGGGCCTTCCATGGTAACAGAGGCTATGAATTACTTGCATGGAGACAGTGAGGCCGGGCCCTTTGCTCTGCAGCTGGGGGGGATGTTTACTTAAACTAGTAGGCAGGAATGCATTTTCGAGGAGCGGAACAGATAATTCGAAGGTTGAATACAGTCTTGGCAGGCAGCAGGCTGAGCTAAGCGCCGTGGGCCGCACAGGGAGTAAGGCAGAGGTCACGGGTACAGAGGCGGCCCAGGCTGAGGCGTTCGGAGTCAGAAGACAGAAAAAAGGCTCGATGGCAGAATTCGGGGCCTGCTTCGCCAGAGCTGAAAAACGTGTAAAGTACACCACAAAAAGATGTTGGCATAGCATACTTAGGAACTGAATATGGAACCCGTTCATGGCGGGTCTGAAAGAGGACATGTTAACGTTGAACGCAAATGTATTTGCGTCTTTATAGCTGGTACAGGAGGGAAGTTACATGCACTTTAAACTCGTACATGGAGACAGTGGGGTACACGTTAGGGAACATTTAATGACCATAAAATTTATATTTCCTTATTCCCTCCTTGTTCCCTACGGACCCTTCATGATATATCGATCCTCATGAATCGATCAGTCTGTTCTTGTAACATCATTTGCTCTTCTTTCTTCTTTTTGCGTTTTGAGTGAAAACTGGAATGTGCAATGCACGATGTGGCACACAGTCCACAAATCGCTGGCCCACATTGTAGGCACAAGCAGCAACTGAATACTATGACAAGGGCAACGCCTAGGAAGGATAGGATCTTCCATCCCCAGGCAGTCAATGTTGTCCAGAACCAACCGGACCAAGTCCAGGTGCCTGGATTCTGATGTATCAAACTTGCAATTTTATGAAGACGTGTAATAGCTTGGTATACTGTTGGCGCGTTTTCTGGAATGAAAACACAGCAACTTGACCCGATGACCTTACAAGCTCCGCCTCTGTCTGCCAAGATGACGTCAATAACGAGACGGTTTTGAAGAACAACAACCCGCATGGCGGACTGCTCCTCTGTTAGGTTGCCTAGAGCGGAGGCAGTTTCATTCACTACTGCTTCGAGTGTTCTAGTTAATCTCCGTATTAGTTTACTGTTTTGGACGGGGCCTGTGAAGAAAAAGAATCCCTTATTGAAATCTGTGTATTGTTCCCATGCCGTTTCAGTATAGTCGACAATCGGGAGATCTCTTCTGAGTCTACTCTTTACTAGATTTGTATTTCTGTGATAATCAGGAGGGGCTAGAAAAACAGGTGGCAGAAGGAAGGCAATGTAACAGGTACCATCCCAATCTGGAGGTAAGCGTATGTATGCGGTATGGCCACAAACAAAATAGGAATGACGAGTAGCTCTAAAGGAAGACTTGCCATGATCACTGAATTCGACCACGGTAGTACATTTACTATGACCTAAGTGTACTGAACCCTTCTTTCTGACACATAAGTCACCTGTGACTGGTAATACTGACATAGCAGGGAGAACTGGTGCAGCTTCGGATTTAACAGTAAGAATCATGAGGTTAATTGTATAATTACCTAATCCATATACTTCATTTTCTAGATCAGTTCCTGTCCTAATGGGAAGTCCCTTCTTGTCAGGGTAGCAGACGTTGAGCAGAACTAGGTTCAGGTTTCCCCAAATCCAATTCCCCTCGAAAACAGCAATATCAGAATCTAAAGAATTAATTAATCTAAACCATGCACCACAGGAGCCATTGTGAGTGAATGGGTACGGGAAGAGAGGCAGAACTCCCTTATATTTCTGATAGGGAGGGAGTCGGCCACATATCCAACAGTTTGTAGCATTGTTAGTCTGATGGGAGTGATGTAACATACTAATGAATGTGTTGTTGCGCAGCGCAAGCCTGTATGATAGTTCATGAGGCGGTAATTCGCTAAAAGAGTGTTCGGCAGTTACATTGTAAGCAGATTGTTCACGCTTGAAGATAGGGTAGTATATTGGCAATAGTATACTAGCAACAATAATCAAAAGACTTAGAAAAAACATAATCAATAATGTCACTATACAGTGACTGCGGAGTGATTTACAGTATGTACGTTTCTTGAGTTGTCTCTCTTTCTCTCTATCTCGATCTAGGGGATACATGTCAGAAACTATTTAACCGATTCACCTAGGGGAGGACTTAAACAATTAAACTGTCTGACTTGCTAGATCGAAGTTTTGTTCGGTACTCCTCTTGGGGAGTTTTCTCTCGCTTGGAAACTTTACAGTCACTAGATTCGAGGCAGTCCTTTGAGGGGGTGGACGAGTCAGTTTCTGGCAGCAATTCGTTGCATTTTTTAATATGACTCGTGTGGATCCACCCCTTTCGGCCTTCCACCTTGATCGCGGTCCTCGTGGTAAGAAGGACGATCTTCGGCTCCTTCCAGCGGGGCTCCAGCGGACTTTTCCTGTCGAAGTTGCGAATCAACACAGCATCGCCGGGACGGACATCATGTGGCTTTACATCGGTGTTGTCGGGAAAGGCTGCGGCAACCTGTGAACGACATGATTGGAGTGCAGACATCAAGGAGGCAAGGTAATCTGTCAGCATATTACAGTCGGTAATTTTCTTAGGCATGGGCGTCCCCCACATATTCGGAGGTCTGCCAAAGACCACTTCATACGGGGATAGCCCTGATCTCGAATGGGGGACCATTCTCATGTAAAACAGTGCAACGGGCAGGGCGACTATCCAGTCGACCCCTTTCTCTTTACAGATCTTTGCAAGGCGTGTTTTCAATGTCTGGTTATGCCTTTCCACAAGGCCAGCGGCCTCGGGATGTCGGACACAATGGAATTTCCACTGAAATCCCAGCAGAAGGGAAACCTGTTTCATGAGCTCGGATGAGAATGGCTGTCCGTTATCTGAGTACACGATACGAGGCAAGCTGTACCGTGGGAAGAATTCTCGAACCAGCTGCCTGGCAGTGGTCGGGGCAGTGTAATCTGGGACTGGATATGCTTCGGTCCAACGGGAAAGTGCACAAACAACTACGAGGACATACTTAAATCCTCGACAACGGTCCATCTGGATATAATCCATCTGGAGGACTTCAAAAGGGTGATCGGGAGGATGAAATCCACCTTGCTCTACAGGGACACTTTTACCTGGATTGAACTGACAACAGATCATGCAAGTACGCACTTTCTGTTTTGCTGCTGCTCGTAAGTGTTTGTTGTACCAGAGATTCTGTAAGCTGTCTAACATAGCTTTTTCTCCTAGATGTGCTGGACTATGTGCTGTATTTATTATGACTTGAACCATAGAGTCAGGGAGAAACCATGTAGATTTTCCCTTTGTCATCCATCCTTGATCTGTCTGAATCCCTCCTAATTCAGTCCATTTCTTGATTTCATCTGGAGTGGCATGTGTCTGAATATCGATTACATCTAGTGTGGGATCCCTAACTGACATACACTGTGTCGGTACTATTGTCTTTGTCAAATCAGTTGTCTGGGTGTGAGTTAATGCTGTATGTTTTGCTGTTTGGTCTGCCAGGTCATTACCCTGGGAAACAGAATCTGTAACTTTAGTATGTGCTTTACACTTCATGATGGATATGCCTGAAGGCAGATGTATTGCTTCTAACAGGGCTTGAATTAGGGAACCGTGTTGGATCTTGGCACCATGAGAGGTCAAAAAACCTCTTTCTTGCCATAACACTCCGAAGTCGTGTACGACTCCGAAAGCATAACGGGAATCTGTGTATATGTTAACATTTCTGTTCTTGGCTAGTATGCAGGCAGGGTCAGAGCGATGAGCTCCGCCGCTTGAGCAGACAGTGTGTCTATACGATGTGTTTCTTTGACTTCAGTTTCATTGGTCACTGCATACGCGGCCACTAACTCTCCTGTACTTGTTCTCATGCATGAACCGTCCACGTAAAGTGTCAGGTCTGGATTTGTCAATGGAACATCTGTTAAGTCTCGTCGGGGCTTTGTTACTGCATTAATGATCTCTATACAATCATGCGGGGCTGGATCTGTCATAATGGAGGGTAATAATGTTGCGGGGTTTAGAATGCTACAGCGTCGGATTTCTATGTGTGGCTGGAATAGCGTCAATTCATAACCTGTCAGTCGTGCTACAGTCAAGTGTTGAGTCTGGGTTCTGTTTAAAAGAACCTCTACAGAATGTGGAACTTGTACTGTTAATGGGTGTCCCAATACAATTGAATCGCTCTGTCTGATAGCTAGGGCTGTTGCGACAACTGACTTTAAGCACGCAGGGAGTGCCTGGGCTACTGAATCCAATGTACTTGAAAAATAAGCGCAAGGCTTATGTGAACCTGCCTGGTCTTGAGTGAGGACAGACAATGCTGTACCATCACGTTCTGTAACAAAAAGTGTAAACGGTTTGCTGTAACATGGTGTCGCTAGAACTGGTGCTTGACATAAAGCTTTCTTTAATTCCTCAAAAGCCTGTGTATGTTCCTGAGTCCAAGGGAGGGCAGTCGAAGTCGCTGCCTCCTCTGTTGTCAACTGAATGAGTGGTTTAGCTAGAAATGCATACTGGGGAATCCATTGTCTGCAGTACGAGGTGAGGCCTATGAAGGCCCGCACTTCCTTTTGTGTCTGGGGTTGTGGCATATTTACAATTAACTGGATGCGATCAGGAGTGAGCTGTCTCCCCACTTTGGACAGCAAGTGACCCAAGTACACAACTTGCTGAACACAGAATTGTAGCTTCGAAGGAGACACCTTGTGTCCCTTGTCGGCCAGAAAATGTAAAACCGTCAGTGATGCTTGCTCACATTCGGGCTCACTTCGTGCGGTGATCAGCAGATCATCGACGTATTGCAGTAAAGCAGTGTTAACTGGCATTTGGATACAATCAAGTTGTCTTTTCAGTGCTTGGCTATAGATGCTGGGGCTTTCTGTGAATCCTTGAGGTGCGCGTGAAAATTTGAAACTTCGTCCATTTAAACTGAATCCGAAGAGATATTGGCTCTCTGGATCAATGGGCACACTGAAGAAGGCGTTCTTGAGGTCAATTACAGTAAAGAACGTTGCTTCTGAATCAATGGCAGTCAATAAGGATGAGATGTCGGGAACCACAGGGTACTGTGGAACAATGCATTTATTCAGTTCTCGTAAATCAATCACCAGCCGATATACTGGCGGTGCATTGGGATCAGTACGTTTAAGAATCGGAATGATAGGGGAATTACAGATATTGGAGTCGGTCTTTACGACCACTCCTTGGGCAATAAGCTCTTCAATGATTTCCAGTAAAGCCACTACAGCATCGGGTGGTAACTTGTATTGTCTGATTCGGGGTAAAACAACACCTGGCTTGAGTGTAACACGATATGGTGTAATATGCATGCAGCCTACATCGGTTGGGCCTTGTGCCCACAGGTGTTCTGGTACATTTTTCAATCTGACATCAAACTCTCGTAATACATAGTGACCCTTGAAGTCTCGCAGGAAAAGTCTAACTCCTTCCGGAGAGCAGCATATCACGGCTCCTAGAGCCTTCAGTGTTTTGATACCTAACAAGTTTTCTGGACATGATTTCGTTAGTAACAAGTCTGTAACACGTGATAATGGACCTACTGCTAAAGGGACAGGTTTCGATACTTCATTTACAATAGGCTGTCCTGAAAATCCAAGGGAAACATTCTGTGAGCCTGAGAGGGGTGCCCCTGGAACTTCATCATGGCTGATCGTTGTGCAGCTTGCCCCTGTGTCAATTAAAAACTTTCTGTCTTTTCCCAATACTTGACTGTGTACATAAGGACCCTCTTGATCTACAGGAATCTCAATAAGAGGCAAGCCAACCTCCCTCTCTAGGCTGTTTCATGTGTATCGCTGATAATCGGGGTGATCTGATTGGGCATACTGGCACATCTGCCGTGAAACTTGCTGTGTCGCGGCAATGGGCTGTGGCTGTGATGCCGCTGCGGCCTGTCCTGCATGTGATGAAGCATGCATCGGTTGTGAATTCTGCGAAGTTTGTTGTTGGCCCTGGTCTTGTCTAGGCGGATGCGGCCTTTCTTTAGATTTACCTGTTGCTATATTGTGTTTCAGGACTGGACATTCATGTACGTAGTGACCTGGCTGCTTGCAATAGTTGCATGTCCCTTTAACGGGAGCTGCTGAATTATTTGTCTGTTTCCCACCCTTTTTCTGACCGTCAGCCGGAGCTGTCTGCGCAACTAGTATTTTCATTTTCGTGTCTTTCATACGTCTTTGTTCATGTTCTTGTTCTTCTCTGATTCTGTTCTGGTGATACTGTAACATTTGTAACATCTGGGATGGCGTATTTGCTTGCCATGTGCTTTCGACTTTATATACTCGATTCTTAACTTGCGTTAGGGAATTCTCTACTAATTTACTTACAAAAAGGTGTGGGTATGACTCGCTACTTGGTTTCAGGCCACTATTTATAATGAAACATTTCTCGAATCTTGAATAGAAGTCACTAGTATCTTCATCGTGTTTCTGTTTACAGGCTGAGATTGCATCCCAGTCTTCCTTTTTAGTTGTCAATAATCTTGGCAAGACCTGTACTATCAAACCTGCTTTTTCCCCAAGGCCTAGCCCTGGAGTACGAATCTTTTCCTCGTCTTCTATTTCAGTCCATATAATCTTTTTCTCTCCCACCTCCCATTCTCTTTCCTTGAGCTTCTCGTAGATGCCGGTAGGCAACAAAACCTTTAACAATTTCATAATATCAGTATAGGTGTAATCTCCCATGAGTAACATATCCTTAAGTTCTCTGTGAAAACCTGCGGGGTCTTTATCATGACAGGGTACTAGTTTCTTCATCTCCAATAATTCTAACTTGGTCAGAGGTGTGTATACATACACACGTTGCAGGGTATGGTCGGTACCCATGACTGGGTGTACCTCTCGTAATGGGTTCTGCCTTTCAATGCCATGAAGACGCTCCATATGATACATTTTTCTTTCTGGGGGCGGAGCGGGAACATATTGTGGGCCTAAGAAAGTGTTATATCTGTGCCGTTGTTCTAGAATTATTTGAATTAACTTAGTACTTAGGCCTCTCCATCTATCCATAAGTAGTGCTTCTAATGTATCAGGTAAGGGACCTGGATCAGAATGTTGATTTCTGTATAACGTGAGGAGGTGCTGAATCATGTATATACCTGCTAATTTCTGCTCGTCTGGGGAAAGGTTCAGAAATGTATGTGCTACTGTGTCATCATTGTATATATTAGGATTGTCAGCCCATAGTGCTGCTGACCGGGCTAATTCTTGTTCATCCATAGAATTGAGTACATGGTACCCCATTCGTTCTCGAAGCATTTTATCAGTGTCTTGAAACTGATGTTCAGGAGAATTCGGTTTTGATATGCCAGAGAGAAAAACTCTCTTGCTTTCTGGGCGAATGCCTTTCCTAAGGTAAGTTCCCTTACCTACATACGCTATTGTGTCTGTAGTCTTTTCTGGTTCTTCAGGTCCTTCCTCCTCCTGTGAGGAGCCATTTTCTTTTTCCTTTTCGTGTATTTCTATTACTGTTTTTCTTATTTTCTTGTACATGCTAGCTATGCAATTCTGTTTATCATGCTTTCCTTCGGCTATATTTTGACCCCACCTGCTTAGGACTTCCATTTCACCCTGGTCTGTCTCTGGCCTGTCTCGGTCTCTTATTAAGCAATTTATGAAAAAACGTAGTATATATGCTTGAGTGTCAACTTTCTGATGTGCCAGGGCCTCCTTAATACTTTCAGGGTTTTCCCCAGTCTGGACAAAATGATATATTCTATCTAGGTGATCAGGCATATCTGGGAATAACACTAGATAATCTGTAGCTTGCCGCAAACGTAGTGATGCTATCAACATTCTGTCGTCTTTACCGGGTACTGGATCATATCTGCAAACTGAGAGCTGTTCTTTGAGTATGTCAAGACGGGGTGATTGGAGCATAGGGTGTTTCTGCAAGGTGGATTTCTGCATATCCCTAAGGTGTAATCTGTGTGTTGCTGGCGGGGTCTGGTAACCCCCTGTTGCGCCTCCTGGGGCGGAGGCTTGGGCATTATCCCTCTGTGGAGTCTGTATATGTACTTGAACTGGTCTCTTAGTAGGATCAAGTAACGATGGATTTGGTATCTTAACCTGAGGTGGGGGAAGTGGTGGGGGTGGAGGAACAGGCTGTCGAACGGGGGAACTCTGTTGTGGTAATGGCGGGATATGGTCTGGAGGCGGGTTGCCACCTCCATCACCGTCAGTAGGCGGTACACGGGCAGGTGGGTTGGTGTAAGCGGGCGCTACGTCATCTAGATATGAAGCCAGGAATATGTCTTTAGTAGTCCTGTGATTTACTTTAGTTGGAACCAATGGTGGCGGCAGATTTTTCGGTATTTCTGAATTGGCTTCAGGCGAACCCTCGGCCACTAAGTACATACCATTTACAAGATTGTTTCGTGCACGGTCTACTTGTTCGGCTTTTACTCGGATCCCTTCATTAACTAATTCGTTCTCTCGGACTCTATCCGGCGCTTCTCTAAGTCTATCTTCTCTTCGGAGTTCTTTTTCGGCTCGTTTATGCGATTCTTTACGCCATAACTCTATAGCATCTTTCTGTGATTGTCTGGCTTTCTTTCTCCATAGTGCTTCTTCTATTTTCAGGATGCACTCGGCATCCCATGTTCCTGTAGCGGGCCATCTGTATTTTTCTTCTAGGTGCTTAGTATAATCGGCCCATAAATCTAGATACAGTATGGCGTCTATGCCATGCTTGTGGTACATGTAATTTCCAGGCGTGTCCCTAGGGGGGATAGGAATTTCTTCCTCTAGCATCCCTTTCCTAGTTCCTATCTGCTTTAACTTATTGAAAAACGGCATCTTGTCTACTTAATACTGGATACTCAATCCTTGCTACTGAACTCTGAACACAATTAGTTACACAAAAACACAATAATGCACATTAAACAATCACTCATACCACGACATTAATCACATGAGAGAACATTTTGAACATATATCTCTACCTTCGGAACCAGATGTACTGCTAAACAGCACAGATACACTGTCGAAGACAGTGCAAGAACTTGAGTAACGGATATACTGCTAAACAGTACAGATACACTGTCTAAAACAGTGCAGACCGCGTTTGTGTACCCAAACCCGTCTTTACCGGATACATGATAATGCACCCGTCTAGATACGTCCCAGCAATGGTACTCACCAGGAAGCACGGAAACAGAAGGCCTCGGAAAACTCGACTGGACTGGACTGGCGGTCGCCAGTAGGTATATATAGTTAGGATTTTTTCTCTATGGAACTTTTGAAAATTCTATGTCTAATAACTTTGGTGTTTGTGGACGGAATCGGCAGCCCCTGAAAATTTGGGGGGGTTCCGTCAAGAGGGGGCCGAGAAAAAAGGGGGGTCCCAAAACGCGTTTTTCCCATGTTAATTTCCATAGGGCGTTTGGCCTCACTTTTAGTTCGAACGGCTGAATGGATTTACACGAAACTTGGAAAAATTGTAGGGACTGTTAGCCCGATGTGCCTTTGCTGGGTCTCAATATATGTGCTCCAGTGGATTTTGAGAAATTAACGTTTAAAAAAACAGATATATCTGTGACAGCGTCCCAGATAGCGCACCAGTACGCGTACTTTTCGCGTAACGGAGCTTTGCGTAGCGAAGCTGATTGGCTCTCCGGTGTCTGTCAAAATTCTAAACAGTCCGGTGCGGCCGCCATCTTGTCTCTCGGTAGGATCGAGAGACAAGAGGAGGAGAAAAACGAAGGGGGAATTTAATGAAAGGGGGCAAGTAGATCCTTCTTGACCCCTTCTTGACCCCCTAGGAATGATGTTGGGGTTATTAAAGGGTCCCGTGGTCCCGTGGGGAAAATAAAAAAAAATAGATTTTTCACGGTAGAAGCGCTTCCCGGTTCGCGAACCGGGACGCAAACTGGTAGCGAAACGGGAATTCGCCATTTTGTGTTTTGGTTTAATTAAATTACAGGGTAAAAGGGGGTACGGGAGGCGTATCCTGACCCCTTATGTTTTCTGAGGGTGGCTGAGGATGCTCATATATGTTGATACATGTCTTCCAGCGGCTGTGCGTGAGTGTTTTTTTTTTTGCTGCGTGACGTCTGTTAACGTTCGACTCGATGGAAATCAGGAACTGTTGACCGCCATTTTGTCACTGCGGATAAATATTTTGTTAAAAATAATTGAAAAAAATTAATCCGTATTGATCAACATTGTCTGCGCCATCTTGCCTTTTTTCCAATGCCACACTTTTGTTGAGCACGGCAGCCATTTTAGATGCCTTGACCAGACCCACTCTCTGCACGCCGCCGATCCTCAGCATGGCTCCCCACCCTCGCAAGCATCTCCCCCACGCACTGGTCACCCCCGCTCTCTCTCTTATGCATGGGCCATAAACCTGGCCCCATTTGCGCTGCTCTTCCCTGAGAATCACACCCTGTGCCCGCCCGACACCTCCCTTTCATCCTATTCACTACCGCACCCTCTGACACTTCTCTTCCTCTGTGTCGGATTGTCCAGGCCGGTCCCAGGCTATCACTTAGCCCTGCAGATGTAGTTTATGGCTCCAGCTGTAGAGAATCACCCCTCTTCAAAGGAGTTACAGTAGATCAAGGCCCCCACCCGATGAGATCCGTCACACCACACGCGTTCCTACTATCTGATAACCATCCTGTATTGTGCTTGGGGAGGGGATTCTCACTGTGAGGGTGTGTGGGTCCGAGCCTGAAGCGGAAGATTCCAGGGATGCGTTTTTGTACATCAAAGTCTTCACAATTATGTGTCACATTAAAAATATATAGCACTCCAACAAAGTTGTAGGATTATAACACTTTAATAACTTATAAATATATACAATGCTCCAACAAAGTAAACACGTTAAACAAACTTTTTAAACAACTATTTACATGACATTGCTTTAACCAGGATAGACAAAGAAATGACACAGTGATGTAAAAGTTTCTGAAAGAAATGCCAAGAACGTCCCATGTGAAAGTGAATTTTATCTGGCAATTTTTTTCTTTTCCTTCTCATGAAAAGAAAGTTGATGCCAGGTTCGTTACCTGCCTCATCTGCCAAAAAAAAACTCTCGAGAGGGACCGAAAAAAAATATAGCTATGGTAATCATACCATGCATCGGCACATGGAGAGGTGGCACTCTCTTAATTATTCTAAAGCACAACTTCGAGATTTGGTGGATAATCCCCGACCGGCAAAAACATCCACCAATGACTTAGCAATAAGTGAGTCAGAGGCAAGGGAAACGGTCCCAAATCTGTAAAAGAACTTTAGGCAGATGAGATTGACTTGTGTAGCATGTGGAAAATTAATTTCATGCGGAGAGATGAGTATTACTTTAATAAATAGATCATATGAAAATCATCAATGTCCAAAACGTCCTAGAAAGTAATTTTTGTCATTTTTGAGGAAGAGAGATAACCTACAGTGGTACGGGGTCGTTTTCGTTCATACTAGGGGGGCCAGGTGACATTCCTTCGGGGTGGCTTAGGGGCATTTAAAACAACTTCCCTGATACAGGTAGCATATAAAGTAGAGGCTAAATACCAGGATCTTTATCGATTGCTTTATGCTGTAGAAAAATGAAAAACACACAACAAACCTGGACCATTCATATTTTCAATGTTTCTGCGTACTATACTTTTTAACCCTTAACTAATTGAGCTGCTTCATTTCACCTGCTTTTTTTAAAAAAAAAAAAAAAAATCGGAAACAGTGGCCATTTCTTCGAAACTTACCAATCTACGCGTTGCAACTACGTTTGCTTTTTCAAAAACCTTTAATAAAAATGTTGGTGCCCAAATACGGGCTTACAACCCCGTGGGCCGGCCACGGAGCAGGCTGGAACTGTAAATGGGGGGGGGTATTTATTTGTGGAAAACATAACAGAGAGTCAGTGGTCGTTGATTTCATAGTAAAAAGTGCGACAAGTGCAACAAAATCATATCGATAATTCATTGTGAGCAAGTACCAAAAGTGTCGACAATTCGAACCTTCAATAATAAATACAGTAATCAATGATGCATTAGAACTTAATATCAATTCATTGTTCGAACGTGTAATCAGTCTTATCCCATATCAATTAATGTGCTAAAAACTGCATACATATCTCATGATATCAAGGCTGAGCAATCGGGGCACAACAAGGAGTTGAGAGTTTCATTTGTACCGGCGCCATTTTGGGTGAGGTCAGGAAGGTCCAAGTATAGTCAAAATGTCTCCACCAAGTCGTGGTTGGACCGGGACCTCTTTCGGTAGTCCAAAAGTTTTTGTTGAAGGGTAGCAGAGGGGACTGGTGACATGAACCATCAGTGAATGTGGGGTGGGAGGAAACAATTTCTCCTACCGGGTCATACTGGTGTCCCACCGGAACTGATCAAGTTGGTAGTCTTGCAGGATTTTGATCATTTCAAGACTGAGGCCGGCACCGGCATGAGCGCGCCGACGTCCCACGGCTACGTCGTGGTCGTTCCGTGGGTGATCATGGTAGTCATTCCCCATCGGGGGCCCCCGTGGCTCTTATAGAATCTTCAAAGTTGAGGAGAAGGTTTCTGGATGCAGGAAACTAGAAGCGTCGTTGCACCGCAACAGTGGACGAGATCCTCGCTGGGTGAGCGGAGCATCATTGCCTCGCAATAGTGGACGAGACCTTTTGTCGGGTGAGTGCAGCGCCGCTGCATCGCAAGAGTGGAGGAACCCTTTTGTTGGGTGAGTGGAGCGTTGGGGGTGCAGCTGAGGGGCCCCCACCTGTGGGGGTGGGAGAGGCTCGTTCGCGCCGCCTCTCCCTCCCAGCGCACCCCACGCCGACACCTGGCGTTGATATCCGTGATGTCCGGACCAGGCGATAAGAGGGGGGGGGGGGTCGGAGGCAGAGGCAAGACATCCCCCCGTGGCCTGCAGGGCACCGCTTCAGGACCGAACGGGGAGCTCATACCAAGCCGGGGCCAGACCAGGAGATACGAGGGGAGGAGGGGGGGTCGGTGGCATGTGCAAGACATCCCCTCCAGTGTTGTCGCAGCCATTATTGAAGAAAGAAGAAGATCCCGTCGGCCTCGGCTCCTCTCCTGGTGCACCTTACGCGACGACCCTTTTGTTGGGTGAGTGGAGCGTTGGGGGCGCGCCGCCTCTCCCTCTCAGCGCACCCCACGCCGACACCTGGCGTTGATATCCGTGATGTCCGGACCAGGCGAAAAGAGGGAGGGGTCGGAGGCAGAGGCAAGACATCCCCCCCCCCGTGGCCTGCAAGGCGGCAGAAGAAGGGAATCGGGAGATCAGTACATTTCGGCCCATCCACGCCTCGGCTGATGGCGGTTAGCCGGGTCTCACCCTGCACGTGTCGAGGCCTCATCTTCCGGATGGGCGTAACCGTGGCCCTGTTGCACTTCGGGAGTTTCCGGAATGGGGGTAGGTATCTGCTGATTTGTATCTATTTCAAGTTACCGTTAATGGGCGTGGCGGGCGGTGGGACAGACATGCTTGGAGCAGTGGGGGGGTGGCGGAGCCTAGCTACCTCGTGGCTGCCGTAACGTCAAGCTTGGCTTTTTTCACCACTTCCATGTTTCTTAAGGTATTGGTGAAATTGTTTTTGATGGTAAAATTATGTGACTCCTGCTATGTGTCGCTTTTGCGGAACAGATATATGATGTAATTGTGTTGTTCATGTTACGGTGTACATGTAAAAAATGATGCATAAGTGTTGCACGGGCATTGTAGATACTCTCCTATGTGTGCTTAGCAATTTCAAGTCACTTCCCCCGGGTTCATGTGCCTTGTAAATACGTCCCCATGTGTGTCTGGTCATTTGAAGTCATTTTCCTTGTAGTGTAAGGCTCTTGTAAATACGCCCCCATGTGTAAAATTAATTAATTTGCCCTTAAATGTTGAGTTTTCGGTAATTTTACCGAATCGGTAATTTTACCGATTCGGTAATTTTACCGAAAATGCAAGATTGAAATGTGGGTAGCCAATTTTCCATTGGCACATGGTTTACAGAATCGGTATTTTACCATGGAATACAAATCCATGGTAAAATATCGATTCCTGTGTACATGCACATCTGTGCATGTACACATATGCCATGTGACAGGCAGACGTGTCCTTAGGGCATGTCTGTGGGCCACATTGCACACATGCCCGTTTTGGGGGTGCTAGATGGTGTCAAAGTGATACCCCCTGCACCCTTGACAAATTCGGTATTTACCGATTCGGTAAATACTGAATCGGTATTTGAATTGAATCCTATGGGCTTCAAGGCCCATAGGATTCAATAGCAAATACCGATTCGGTATTTACCGAATCGGTAAATACCGAATTTTTAAGGAATCGGTAATAAATCAGATGTTGGTACTTAGATCCCATTTACCGATTTTGAAATACCGAATCGGGAAAATTCGGTAATATTCGGTATTTCAAAATCGGTAAATGTGATTTACCTACATCTGGCCCTAGGTGTATTATTGTTTTACATAAAATGTTTTAAAACTTTTTTGAAATCAAATGCATGCACACTTAGGGCCAGATGTAGGTGGTCGTTTCAGGCCATTTACCGACCGGTTATGGCCGTTTTCGGACGTTTCAGATCGTTAAATGGCAAATCGGTATGTAGGGGCTTAAATCCAAGGCCACGTGTAGGTAAATCTACATTTACAGAATCGGAAAAATTATTTGTTTGTTAAAATACCGAATCGGTAATTTTACTGATTCTGTTAATTTGTTATGTAGGGGGGAGTCTTCTGAGTGCCAAAGGCCTTAACGAATCGGTATTTTAGCATGAAATCAAACTTCATGGTAAAATACCGATTCCGGTGTGCATGCACATGTGTGTTCGCACACCTATGTCATGTGAAAGGCAGACCTGCCCTTAGGGCTGGTTTGCTTGCCACATGGCACCTGTGCCTGTTTTGAGGGTGTCAGAGGGTGTCAAAGTGATACCCCCTGCACCCTTGTGCATACTTTTTTTTTTTTTAAAGCATTGTCGAATCTAGTTCTTACTGTTATTGATTTACTGTTTGGTAATAGTGGTTAATAACATTTTTTATTATATTTCACCACAGATTCAACTGCAGATTATTTGGGAATTAGACAATGCTGTCTAAGGAGAGAATTCGAAAGGCTACAAAACGTCAAAGACAGCTTGACCCCGGGAGCCGGCCGCCTATGTCGGGTGCGATCTCAGGCTACACCAGGGCTATAAGACTTGGGGAGGGGGTCGGAGCCAAGCGTCTTCTCCGAGTCCGTGCCATCACACCGCCCCTCGGGGGCCTCCGTCAAGCGGTTTAGGGAGGTACCGTATCATATTGTTTTCAAATGCAGTCAGGTCCACATACGGCCCCCACTTACTTTGAGAATAGTGAAGCTGCAGCAGGTGCAAATTAGGTTTAGACAGTGTTACAAGCGCTGCTCAGAACTCTGAAGTATGGCACCCAACATCCAGGACTTACGCCATTTGTGCAAGGCAGTGACATCGAAGCAACTCAGGGACCAAAACCATGAACGAACACTTATGTATTAAAATTTTAGTATTGATGCTTGACTGAGGCCAAGGAGATCAGAATGCATGAGTCTCATGCTCGATCGATTGAGCTAGCCGGATCGGGCAACTAAAAGTATAAAATAGTGGCCAGTGCGCTCTGCACCCACATCCTGTTCGCTTATCCGAGATACAACAGCCGCGGATGGTAGCCACGATCGCGCTGATGCACTGGGTGTTTTCCCGGTGTCCCTGCCTGCCGGATTCCCGTAGATAGCGCCGTGCCGGGTGTCGGGCTCCATGGCCGCGCTCTGAGACCGGCGCCGCCCCTGGCTATCGCGGACCCTCAGGACGGCTGCCGCCTGCTGTGACCCTGGGACTGCGATCGTCCCTGCTTATTGGAGCCGGTGCTGGGGACTTGGGATGGAGTTCTATAGCGACACTCAACGGCCCCGTCTCGGTGGGTCGAAGTGTTGGTGAGCGGTGTTTGCTTCAGTTCTCGCTCCCTTGGCTGACGCTGCAACTGGCCCGCGGCGGCCATTGGGAGGGTCGCCCTACGACTTGTCCGCCCGGCTCCTGAGACTAGCCCCGAGTTCCCTGGGTCCACTGTGGCTTCCTCCCGATGTGACGCCCCCCCTTCTTACTGGATGTCCGGGATGGCGGCTGCCTCTTCCACAGCACCGATGGCTGACTCGCCTGCTGGCAGTACTTCACCGATCGACGGTGACCTGAGGGCGCCATTACAACACCCGCCGAGTACGAAGAGGCAGCCCAAGGCTCAGAGGGAGCTGACATGCCGGGATATTGTGGATGCACTCGCTGAACTCAGGATGGAAATGCGGACACTTTCTGTGCGGTTTGGGGACCGGATAGACGGAGCGGTGCAACGGCTGAAACGGGACTGTTTGGCTGACCCCTGGCACGGTACGAAATCGACCTTCCCAGCTGACATGGGCACGGTGGATACTGTGGCGCCGGCCGCTGCCGGTGAGGTGACGACTGCTTCCCGGAGCTGCGATTCCGGCGCAAGACGGCTTGGTGACTTTGACGGAGATACAAGGTTGCAGTTCTCCACGGAACCTGAAACAATGTTTCTGGGACTGATGCTGAGCTCCCGGCCCTCACTGCCGCTACATCCCCCTGCGGTTATTGCCTCCCGAGTGCCCTTTCTCCAGTTTTGGCTCGAATCTCGATTTTGGTATTCGGGGTTACTTTCTCTGATTGTTTGCTACTCGGCAGCCGCTGCTGGACGTCCATTTTGCCTCTTCTTCCCTCCTCCTCATCGGCGGCGGCCATTTTGCCTTCAGGTACTTTGTGGAGCTGGCTTCCCTCGATTGCCGAGTCTGAAGAGACGCTTACGCTCTGGCCAGGGCTGATTTGCTGTCAATTGTGACCGGGACTGGAAGGTTTGCGGGGACTCGGAACGGAAAATTGTGATTCTATGCTGCAATGTGCGACTTACTAGGCCTCGCCCCATTTAATATTGTACTACGATAATAACTGCTTATTAGAATTACCGGGGCGGTGGTGAATTGTAAGGCGGGATTGTTCAGTAATGTTGGTGACTGGGCTTTACTAAATGTGCTGGATACAGTGACGGGTGGTGATGGGTTGGGACTGATTCGGTTCCCCTTGCCTACTTCCTTAGAGTTGCTTTTCCTCTCCTGCATGACGCTGGTTGTATATTCCGCAAGGTGCTAAGGTTGAAGGTGACTGGGAGTCCGGGATATCGGTTATTGGGTGGGCTCCTCCCCGCCATCCCCCCCCTATTTGGGAGTGGTAGATTAGCTTGTTCTTTTCTCCCTCCCTATAGTCAACAGTGACATTTCCTCCTTTTCACTTTTCTTCCTTCTTTTGGCGTTTCTTGCTGACTCCTTCTCTCTTTTCTGACTTTTCTTCTTTCTAAATTTCGGGTTTATAGGGCGACAGGCACGCTGCTAGAGGGGGGGTAGGCCATAGCCTCTGCATGTGTGTAGGGTGGGGGGTTATATTTCTTTTTTGTTAGTTTCTATGGGACCGGTTTTATTCTTCTATGATTTTACCTTTTTGCCCATGGTAGGGAGTGCTGGGTGTTGGGTGGCTGTGGTAGTGTTACTGGGTTATAGATGCTACTTTGTAACGTGGATATTGTGTTACCATCCTGCCTGGCGGGGACTTGTTTGCTGACACGCGAATTGCTTGCTGTAGTTGCTAATGTCGTGTCCCACCTACATGGACCTTGCTCTTCTTTATTATTTTGCTTGTACGGATCACTACAGCCTGTGTGACAGCTGCATAACAAAAACTTTAAAATTTAACCTTCATTCATCCTGCGCCACGGTGCTGCGTTCTCCTCCAGTTTTCTTCCCCTCAATGTAAATGGTTCTGATGCAGTACTGGGTCGCCATAATGTATGCTTTGGTGCTCGACTGAGTGTTCGAGGCCGGCCGGATGGTTGTAGGCCCGTATTTGTTACTTTTCTATGTGCACAATAAAGGTTTTCAAAAAAAAAAAAAAATAAATAAATAAAAGTATAAAATAGTTATGTAAATAGTTATTTAATAAAATGTTTTACCCTGTTACTTTGCTGGTGTGTTGTATATATTTATAATATTTGCATAGGGTTTGTTGTTGTTTTGGGTGGGGTGGGTGGCGGAGCCGAGCTGTCTTGCAGCCATCATCGTGTGGAGCTCAGTTCATCTCACTAATTTCGTATTTCTCATGAGGGGTTGTTTTTAATGTTTCTATTTTAGCTAGGTCAAAAAGAGATCCCATTAGTGGCCTACTGATTTTGCTCGATTCCTTTTGTTTTTTAAAACGATTTTTCACTATCTGCAAAGACTAAACAGAATATTGCGACTCTGTGCTTGTTTGTAAATAGAGAATGAACCAAAGAAAACCAATTCTAAAACAGTAAATGCTTGGATAACAATCAATCAAATGGAGAGAGAAGCAGACACGACGGATTAGAACGGGGGCAAAGGCCTGCGTTAACTACCCTTCACTATCTGCAAAGAGAGAGTACTGCTAAGAGAAAAGCGAGGGGGGGGGGAGGCAGCGTTCAAAGTACATCAGCGTGCATAAATACGAAAATGTTTTTACCTATCATGTACTTCACATTTGATAGCTTTTGATATTTGCTATTAAAAAACCATTGAAATTCACAGAAAAAACCATAGGTTTTAGGCTATATGTAGTTAGGGATTAGCATTTACAAAACCTTATTTACTCGCACAAAACCATAGAAATTCGCATATTTAGTTAGATGAAATAACTATATATCGCCACCCGCAACCCACTGCTGATGATGTCACATATTACATCATTCATGACATGGTCAGTGACATCACTGATGACATCACTGATGACATCTCAAATGACATCACTGATGACATCACTAATGACAACACCCAGTGACTGTATGTTTCTGTAAAGTTAAAATATGTCTTACATATTGAAGAATGAGTGGATGTATAAGTGTCTGGATGAAGGATTTAGTAGGTGCATGACTGACTGTATGAGTGAGTGATTAAATGTGTTTCACTGAGTGCATGGGTTAGTGACTAAACTGTCTAAATTTGTGCATCATTATATCTGTTGTTCTGTAAACTGCTGCATGTGTTGATCAGTAGCTATATGAGTAACTATATGGGTTATTGATTGGTTGCCCAAGTATTTGTATGGGAGAGTGAGTGTGTGTGTGTGGGTGTCTGGGAGGTGTGTGACTCTGTGCATAGATGTGTGAACAGTTGATTCACTAGATGTATGGGTTCAAAAGTGCATGTGGAAACAGCTGTATGGGCGGTTGACTGTCTGCATGAATGTATTGGTGAGTGAATGGATATCTTAGTGCTACCATGTCAAAGTAAGTACATATGTAAAACACAGTACATGTGAGAGTTGACATATATAAATAACTGTGCATAAGAGCCAGTGAATGTGTGAGTGGCTGTGTGGATCATTGTGAACATGTATCAGGGATTGTATAAGAGAGCAAATATGTGTTAGTATATGTTTGAATAAGTAAGGTGTGTATAACTGTATAGTTGAGGAAATGGAGGTGTGATTGATTCTTTGCATGACTGACTAGGTGTGTGAGTAACTCCATGGATGAGTGACAGTCTGTGAGTGTCTGTTTACACTGATTGTATCTAATGTTATATTAGAGTCTGAAGATGTTCATTGTATTACCACATAAATGATATCATCAGTGATGTGATCAGTAATGTCAAATGAGATGTCATCAGTGATGTCATCAGTGATATTATTTAAGATGTCATCAGTGATGTCATCAGTGATGTCATTTGAGATGTCATCAGTGATGTCATCAGTGATGTCACTGACCATGTCATGAATGATGTAATATGTGACATCATCAGCAGTGGGTTGCGGGTGCGCGATATATAGTTATTGCATCTAACTATATATGCGAATTTCTATGGTTTTGTGCGAGTAAATTAAGGTTTTGTAAATGCTAATCCCTAACTATATATGGCCTAAAACCTATGGTTTTTTGTGTGGATATATATATATATATATATATATATATATATATATATATATATATATATATATACATAATATTAATAAAAAATATACAATATTTTTACCGTGGGATAGCGAGAGGGTAACATTTACCATTACCACTCCAGTGAGTGCAACAGTAGGGAAAGCGTTGGATAGCGTAGGGGTAAAAATTACTATTCCCACTCCAGTGAGTGCAGCAGTAGGGAAAGTGTTGGATAGAATAGGGGTAAAAATTACTATTCCCACTCCTGTGAATGCAACAGTAGGGAAAGCGTTGGATAGCAGGAGGGTAAAAATTACTATTCCCACTCCAGTGAGTGCAACAGTAGGGAAGGCATTGGATAGCAGGAGGGTAAAAATTACTATTCCTACTCCAGTGAGTGCAACAATAGGGAAAGCGTTGGATAGCGTAGGGGTAAAAATTACTATTCCCACCCCAGAGAGTGCAACAGTAGGGAAAGCGTTGGATAGCGTAGGGGTAAAAATTACTATACCCACTCCGGAGAGTGCAACAGTAGGGAAAGCGTTGGATAGCGTAGGGGTAAAAATTACTATTCCCACTCCAGGGAGTGCAACAGTAGGGAAAGCGTTAGATAGCGTAGGGGTAAAAACTACAATTCCCACTCCAGAGAGTGCAACAGTAGAGAAAGCATTGGATAGCGTAAGGGTAAAAATTACTATTCCCACTCCAGAGAGTGCAACAGTAGGGAAAGCTTTGGATAGGGTAGGGGAAAAAATTACTATTCCCACTCCAGAGAGTGCAACAGTAGGGAAAGCGTTGAAAAGCGTAGGGGTAAAAATGACTATTCCCACTCCAGAGAGTGCAACAGTAGGGAAAACGTTGGATAGCATAGGGGTAAAAATTACTATTGCCACTCCAGACAGTGCAAAAGTAGGGAAAGCGTTGGATAGCGTAGGGGTAAAAATTACTATTCCTACTCCAGGGAGTGCAACAGTAGGGAAAGCGTTGGATAGCCTAGGGGTAAAAATTACTATTCCCACTCTAGTGAGATTAACAGTAGGGAAAATAAAGATTTAATATATGAATAAAAATAAATGAAATATCAATACCAATAAAAATTAATTAAAATTAATTACCAATTTAATATTATGTATTAAATAATCAATTAAAAATGAAAATACATATTAGTTATTAAAAGTAATTACCTATTAATACAAATTAATTACCAATTAACAATAAATTAAAATAAATACTAATAAATAAATAAAAATAATTTACATAATTACAATTAAATTACTTCCCACCCTATTCCCCTATAAACCCACAACCCGCTACGGAAAATAAATTAATAAAATTAACATAGTTATCAATTAATCAATTAATAGAAATTAATTCCCAATTAAAAATGTATTAATCACCAATTAAAAATTAATTAACAATTAATTCAAAATGAATACCAATAAGTAAATTACAATATTTAATTAATTACAATTAAATGACTTCCCATCCTATTCCGCTATGAAACCACAACCCGCTACAGAACTAAAACGCAAAATAAATTAAAAATTAGTAATTTACAAAAATTAATATTTAATTTAATATAATTAAATTACCTCCTGCCCTATTCCCCTATAAACCCACAACCCGCTACAGAATTAAATTACACAAAAATTAAATAACATAAAATTCATTACTTAAAATAAATTACAAATAAATATACACTTATTACACATATACTAACATACAAAACACTTAAAAAAAATCCATATTATTAAAAATTCAATATATTTTAATACCTATATTATATACTACGATATTTTGATTTCTATATTTGAAAAAATCGATATTAAATTACTTACCTTAAATTCGATATTCTTCACCACTATATTCTGTCCATTCGATATTTTGTCCATTCTATATTTTGACTTCGATATTTTGGTAATTCTATATTCTATATTTTGACTTCGATATTTTGGTAATTCTATATTCTATATTTTGAATTCGATATTTTGTGTAGTTACCGTCGAGCCACATGCCAAGGCTCTTAATCTGTTCCTTTGTTGACTGTTTATGTGCAAAATGGGACACCTTCCTTCACATAAATAATCGTTCATAGCATTTTTCTCTTTCTATGTGTCCTGCACAATGCAGGACACATAGAAAAAGCTAAAACAAGGAGATATTAAAGTATTATTCATAGTTTTTTTAATCTAACACTTGCTCTTGCATGGCATTGCTTTATGGCACTGCCTCAGATTTGCACATCTGGGGCAGGGTCTAAAAGCAATGGGTGTTGTGGTGGAATGCCCACGGCAACACCCATTGTATGCCCCTTTCACGCTAAGTGATGAGTTTAGAGGGGCTGTATTTACAAGGCGGTGTTAAGCCACAATCAGTGGCCTAACGTCGCTTTGGGAAAATGGAGACGGGCATAGCACCACCAGGACAAAAGTACCATTCTGATGACGCTATCCCCTTGTAAACATACTCCAGTGTTTTTTAGTTCAGGCATATGGGCAATTTGTGGGAACTTGTAAGCGGATTGGGTTTTTACCTACCGACTAGATCGCCTTCAGTACAAAACAATGAATGGTTGTTCTTATTCCTTATAATTGAAGAACAGCTGCCTGAAATGAGCATCTATTATTTTGTTCTGGCTCTGAAGATTACATATCTTTAGCCAGCTACAAGTCACCTCCAGCTGTGAAACAATGAATAGCGATAATCAAAGGTCTTGCTGATTGAAATTCTTTGTAGATTTGGGAACTGTACATTGCACAGTTGAGCCTAATTCAGCTAAAATAGCTTATTACAATGGGATAGTTTCAGGTTATTATCATAAAGCACGTTCAAAAGCAAGTGTGTTTGTATTTTGGGTTCTAAGGAAGATGTTATTGTAGTTTGAACCTCTATGCATTTTACACAAGGGAAACTTCACCTAAACGATTATTGTTTTGGCAGTGGTTTGGTGAAAAGTTGTTAGCTTAGCTTTATGAATATAAACTCAGTTACAGTGCCGTAGCATATGATATGGTTACAATTAATATTATGGTTGTTTATGTGATTTCTCTGTTGTGCTTTTTATTATTATTTGTCATGTCATAGTTAAGATTATATAGGATGCACATTTTCATTTTTTATTTTAAATATTAGTGGCATGTATAAATATTACTATGAATACAATTTATTTTTTAAATTGGTATTTGTCATTTTTTAATGTTAATTTCTAAACAATATTGACATTATTGCATTTCTTATATAGCGCCAGAATCGACCCCCGAAGGGGTATCTCCGTGCTTGCCTTGGGAACCCGTCCTGGCTTTTTCCTGTGAGATAGCCCCTACAGGGCATCCCCAAGGTGAAAGCCAGGCATCCCGCCGCGAGGGGGCCGTTGTGAAGATTAAGCAAGCTTAATGCTCAGAGTGTGAACCCATGATTAGGTCAGGCACCGAAGCGAGAATTATCGAGTCCATGGACATTTGAGCTCAAGACCCTGCCGCGTCGGGAATCGAACCCTGGTCCTGGGTCTGACCTCTGCTTCAGGGTCTGCCTGCTCTAACCAGTGAGCCACACTTCTCCACTGCCTGACATGCCTCATATTGCACGATACTAAAACAATCTAAACACGGCTGCAGCATGGGCAGCAGCAGAACAAGCTTTGCTAAAACAGAGAACAGTTACAGGAAGCCATCGTACGCATACCTATCCATGTGTTTCCTCTTTTTCATATTACTAAACCTTGCAAATAATTTTCAATCTGAAAAGGCGACAATTATTTGTATTCACAATGTTTGTTAGCTTGCTGTTTCGATAAAATCAGATCTTTCCTCACCTTTCTCAGAACCATGCCTTTGATACTCATTACGATGATGGTCAGAACTCAAGACCGACTGACAGGCAGTCAGCGGTTCGGACTGCAGGGTTACAATGTTACCAAAACTGTTTGGTCAGATTCCCTTTTTTCCCAATGGGAGATTGTGTTATAGCTGTGAACCAGCCATAACAAGCTCCTATGAGGAAATGTGTGTGTGTGTGTGTGTGTATGTAAACCCCTGCCCCCTGTCGCAGGAACTGCATGCTGTCTGCCATACTTGATTCCGGTCTAGGAAAGACATGGGTTGGTAGTTCGGGCTGGACTGTACCCATGAGGCACAGGGTCAAGGCTGATTTGCATATAGCCATTGTCTGACCTAGGGTGGTGTGGAGTGCAAAAAAACGATGGATTTAGGCACAGATCTTTGTACTGGGGTGAATGTAAGACATTGTTCTGCATTCTGTCCATCAACTGCGTTTTTTGCAATTTTCACCTGAGTGGGCTGGGTATGCTCAGACGTGAGTCCCAGGCTCTCCACATCACTGGAGTCAAGCTATCCAGGCTGAAGAAGGCTGATAGCCAGAAACCGGTCCTTGGATGCTTGATTCCGGTCTAGGAAAGACATGGCTTGGTAGTTCGGGCTGGACTGTTCCCATGAGGCACAGGGTCAAGGCTGTTTGCATATATCCATTGTCTGACCTAGGGTGGTGTGGAGTGCAAAAAAACGATGGATTTAGGCCCAGATCTTTGTACTGGGGTGAATGTAAGACATTGTTCCGCATTCTGTCCATCAACTGTGTTTTTTGCAATTTTCACCCCGAGTGGGCTGGGTATGCGTAGACGTGAGTCCCTGGCTCTCCACATCACTGGAGTCAAGCTATCCAGGCTGAAGAAGGCTGATAGCCAGAAACCGGTCCTTGGATGCTTGATTCCGGTCTAGGAAAGACATGGCTTGGTAGTTCGGGCTGGACTGTTCCCATGAGGCACAGGGTCAAGGCTGATTTGCATATAGCCATTGTCTGACCTAGGGTGGTGTGGAGTGCAACAAAAATGATGGATTTAGGCCCAGATCTTTGTACTGGGGTGAATGTAAGACATTGTTCTGCATTGTGTCCATCAACGGTGTTTTTTGCAGTCTGCCATACAATCACCGATCATAGGCCGCAGAGGCAAAGGGACCCTGCTAGGGGCCCCCAAAGTGGCTTTCCGACAGCCTTTCAGTGTCGGGAAGGCCAACACAGACAGTCTGTCGGAATCCGACATCGTAATCCTGACGGCGGAAACACCATACATATGGGCTACGGCGCGGTTCTGACTGACAAGAATATTTTGAGAGCCGATCGGAACAGAGTCGGAATCACAGACCCGTGTACGTTCCGACCGCGATCCTAATCTAGCAGTCAGAGCATAAAATGACCTAGTCATTCGGAAGGGCTCTGTCGCATTCGCGATGCTTCCGACTGTTGGCCGGAGGCTTCCCAACCAACATTGCAATGAGCCCCATCGTGTTCGTTTCTCAGTTTAAGGTCAAAAACTTGTATACAAAAATATTGTGGCTTACAAAAATAATGCAGATTTTTAATTGTTAACTCTAATAGTTTTTTTTGTAAATGATATTTAGGACACAATACTTTTGTCAGACTATATTTAGGCAACAATATTCTGGTACCATACTTAATTTCTCTACTGCCCCCCAACCCCCTTCTTTCATGGCACTACTATAATCGTTTCAAAAACCTTCTGTTAATTTTCCCTTTGAAATTTTCAAATTATACTTCACCATATTTGATCCCTCTTTCTTGGCCCCCATCACCCCAGTGCCTACAAAAATTATTTTTATTGTGTTTTTTCCAAATGCCTACAAGGAGTTGCTCTTTTAAATACTGGCTGCTTCATTTGGTTCTTTGTGAAATAAACTCAAGACCTGGCCCTTCGACGGAGACACAGCACCCTGATTGGGCTGACAGGGTTGCACTTTACAAATGCTGATCGATTGACTGATTTTGGCATCGACAGTTAGGCTAACCTAAATCAGAACCTTTATTGTTTAGGCCTATAATATTTAAGTATGCTTACCTACTACAAATGTTGTGTTTAGTATATGTGCTATTTAAAAGTAGACTTTGCACATAATTGATAAAACCATTTTTGTTTGTAAATAAAGTTTGCGTTTGCAGTTTTCCCCTCTGATGGTTGAAAAACCATCACAAATTCTTCTTCACAGATGAATCTTGAGAGTGCACTCTCAGTCTCTGCTGAGAAATTCTTTTTATTTATCAGGATTTCAATTTCCATCTACTCCTCATATTTTCAATTTTTTCCCTTTGCCAAACATATTTCTTCTTTGATTTGCCTTTCACTTTCTTTATTCTTCCTCGTTATATAGACTCTAAGGGCCAGATGTAGAAACCCTAATACCGGTCGGTAACGGCCGAAATTACTGAATTTCGGCCGTTAGCGACCGGTATTAGGCATTTGGGATATAGGTGGCTACATTTCAGATTCGGTAATTTACCGAATCGGTATTTAAGAATTCGGTAAATTACCGAGTTCTTAAATTCCGATTCAGTAAATTACCGAATCTGAAATGTAGGAAGCACTCAAGTGAGTGCTTTACACCTGTAAGGATTCGTTATTTACCACCAACTACAAGTTGGTGGTACATAACGAAAACCGTTATAAAAGTAATTTTGTGCTTTTTTAACAGTGCCATGTGGCAGACATACATGCCCTTAGGGCATGTATGTGTGCCACATGTGCACCCATGCACTATTCAGGGGTGCAACAGGGTGTCAATGTGACACCCTGCCACCCTTGAAAGGGTCCCCCCTATTACCGATTCGGTATTTACTGATTCGGTATTTACCGAATCGGTATTTACTGAATCAGTAATTCCCATTCATTCCTATGGGCCTCCAGGCCCATAGGAATGAATGGGAATTACTGAATCGGTATTCAATGAAGGTGACATTGTATCAACTGCATATGAATCACATTTATACATTAAAGACTTTATTTATTTCGCACCAACATAAAAGATCCTGAAGGTGTTACAGACTGCTGTGGTGCGAGAGAGAGCATTGGCTCAGGGGAATCGAATAATTGTCGTGACTCTGGTACCAGCCTTAGAAACTTTCACAAAAGCCAGCATTCCAAACATGAAAGCATTATATCCAAGATGGATCGAGTGGGCCAACTCTCTCACTGCAAGAGATGTAAATTACAGATGTGACTCTACACTATAGATGCAAGCTTACTTGCAATACGAAAATGAATGCCCTGTGCCTAATGAAGTCCTGCCTCCTGATCCGTATGAGTATATAATCTATACTGATGGTCCTGCACAGCTGGCCATATGGACAAAACACCAATACTCAGCAGCATGTGCCACTATTAAAGGTAGAAAGCAGGATGGTACATTCTACCCTGAAAAAACTAAACACAGTCACTGGATGATCGCACAACACAGCTGGCAGAACCTAGGGCTCTAATTCTGGCACTTGAGAATACGGATCCCGGATTCCCCAAACTCATAGTGTGTGATTCATATTATTGTGTCCAGTCTTACAATGAGTACCTGCACTTGAAGCCAGAAGTCAGAGTTTTCAAAGGGTACACCATAAAGTACAAACTGTTTGGGGACAAGTGGTTAAGCTAAATGAATGCTTGCCATGGACTCATGAAATTTACACCTTGAGTCACCAACTTGTAGGAATACACATTGCAGGGAATACCATGGCTGATGAACACGCATAAGCAATAGTGAAAACTACTGCAGTCCCTGTGATTACTCATTTCAGAATGAGGATAAATAGAGACATTATGGTGGCTGTCAACACCGCATGTGATGACACCCACTTGCCGGAAGGTTTCCAGCCAAGCACTCTAACACGTTAAGTGCCTAAAACACACCATTTGCTCATGGTTCCGGTGTGGGGAACACTGTAATAGCAAATTCAGATCGCAGGTTAGGATCAATACTAGCAGCATGTGAGAGCCTAGCATTTGCACATGCAGGGGTGGCATCTAAAATGTTACTATTGCAGCAACGCAATTAGTGGCCAGGTCTATGTAAACAGACAAGGGACTTTGGGCTAGATGTATGTAATTCCCAAATACCGATTCCTTAATAGCGATTTTTGCCGAATCGGTATTAAGAAATTGGTATTTGCGATGTAGGAAAACATTCAGTAAAAAATACTGATTCGGTAAAATTTGTTAAAAATTACCAATTTCATAGAAAATCGGAAAAAAAATTACAGAA
The DNA here is from genome assembly GCF_964263255.1 of Lissotriton vulgaris. Classification (NCBI taxonomy): domain Eukaryota; kingdom Metazoa; phylum Chordata; class Amphibia; order Caudata; family Salamandridae; genus Lissotriton; species Lissotriton vulgaris. The sequence continues at coordinate 1,956,364,954 of NC_141689.1, read as the reverse complement.
GACCAATTATCGAATCGATATTACCGAATCTGTAATACCGATTCGGTAAATACCGATTCGGTAATGTAAAAAATCTGTATTTGTCGAATCAGCCAATGCTGAGAAAGCACATGACCTCTGAACCAGGAAGTGGCCACACCCATGCAGGTGCACTGAATATGTAGCTGTTGGAGAGACAGGGAGCAGGAGCAACAGCAGAGGAGCTGCACAGCCAACACCCAGCTCACACAGAGGAACTGCACCATGGCCACACCTGAGAAAGGGAAGGATGCTGCCGGGAGAAAAAGGAAGCACACGTTTAGTGAAAGTGAGTTGGAGGTCCTCATTGAGGAAGTAGTGAAAGACCATGACCAGCTCTTTGGGAAGAGATCACTAAATATCCCTGAGTCCCAGAAAAGGAGCATTTGGATGGCAATCCAGGAGAAGATAAACGCAATTGGGGTCACACATCGCACAACTGAGAACTTTAAAAAAGTGATGGTATGACCTGCGGGCACGTGCCAAGGAAAGGATGGCTGAGCGACAAAACAAGCGGGGTAGACAGGTGGGGGAAGCTCAACAGCGCCTGCTCCTACTGCCCTAGACCAACTGGTAGAATCCACCCTTCAGTCAGAGAGCATCAGAGGCAGCGGGGATGTGGATAGCTCTGCTTAACCATCCAAGAGACAAGGTAAGTCGCATGCACAACATGCTGTCTCCCCTCCCTAACTCCAATCCACCTGCAACAATCCCACTCCAGACCATGTTTTATGTAAGATCAGCAATGCATCATGGGAAATGTAGTCCCTATCAATGGGTAGCAAATCAGCCACTCCTCAATAAGAATAGGCAAGTCACACACATCAATAGATGAGATAGCAGGGGACAGACAGCTAGAATGTCGGTTGTGAAATTTATTTGCACAAAGTTGCTGCAAGAAAAGTGAGTAATAGTACATTCTGTATCCACAGGCGGAACGGGGCCACAGGCTGCAGAGGGGAGACAGCTGATGCCCCCAGGGAGGAAAACAGAAGTGAGGAGGAAGTCATGTCTCCTCCAGACATTGCACCAACAACCCCACCACCACCACCACCACGGTCAAAGAGATACACAGTGGCTCCACTCCAGGAGATAGATGCCACAGAGGAATACAGGCAGGAAGCCCAACAGACAACACCAGGCCATGACACACAGCCATCTGGGGCACAGTCCCCATGGGGGAAAGCATCACAGGTGCCCGTAGAAGGCGACAGAGGTCACAGAGTCCTAATGCTGAAGGATCAAGTGTCTTCTCAGGACTGGAGGGCCAAATGCTGAAAGTCCAGCGCCTGCAGGGGAAGACAATGAGGGCCATTCAGAGACAGAAGTTGGTTAACAACAGGAAGGTGGACGACATGAAGGAGGCCATCTACTGGCTCAACAATACTGTGGCCGGGGGAATGAAGGAGACAGTGAGGCAGTTATGTGGCGGAATGGATGGGGGAGCGCACTGCAAGGCTGAGAGACAGGCAGGTAATTGCAAGCTTCACCAAGTCTGTGAACATGCTGTGCAATGCAACCCACGTGCTGAGTTGGAGATCTGTGACCATGCAACTTGAGATGGAAAAGTGCAGCCATGAGGTTACCAGGGCCTGGTCACAGTCACCAGTGCCGTAGAGGTGATGCAGATTGCAGCCACTGGTACAGGAGATGTGGACGAGAGTGAGGAGTCAAGCAATCATAGCACTGAAACCCCCCCTTGCCAGAGAGCAGGAGGCGCAGTGTGAGGCATGGGTCTGCTGCAGGACACAGTGCTGCTGAGGACAGTGTGCATGCAGTACGCAGCACTGGTGTGCAGGGGCGCAGGAGAAAGGCCCGGCCCTCTAATCACATTTTGTTGTGGGTGACGTAACCCTTTTAGACACATAGTTGGTGTTACGGTGTGCTGGACAATTGCCTTTTGTAAGGTATATTAAACACCTTGACACAAATGCATTACCTGGCTTTGTCTCATTACTCACTCAGAAATAATTTTGTGTGATCTCTGACCGTCTCTGTCTCCCATCTGCTGCAGCTGCGCCGCCCGCTGCGCTTTGCTGTGGCTGCGTACTCATCCTCATCCTCCTCTTCAGAATCACACATTTCCACAGGTGTACCCTTCTTAGTGGCAAGGTTATGCAGCATGGCACATACAGCTATGATTTTGTAACACACCAGGGGCTGGTACTGCCGTGCACCTCCACTTCTGCGCAGGCAGCAGAACCGGCTTTTGAGGAGTCCAAATGTTCGCTCAACCACACTGCGTGTCGTTTTATGTGCATTATTGTATCTCATTTCAGCTTGGGGTGGATGGGTGTAGGTACGGAGTCAGGATGAAAGAGCGCATTGCATAGGCACTATCACCTGTGTGTGAGAAGTAGGTAAGTAATTCACAGTCTACAATCACAGCAACAGGTGTATACTTCAGGTGGTGTCACATGTACTTAGCTAGCAGGTAGCCTTCTCCAAATTCACCTGCAAGGAGACGGGTATAGTTCCCACTGTTCCTGAATATGTATGAATCATGGGTGCTCCCTGGAAATTTTGGAACTATGTCGGTGATAATGTTAGATGCATCACATATGACCTGTACATTGATGGAATGTGCGAACTTGCGATTGCAGTAGATGTACTCAGTCGCAGCAGGGGGGCAGATTGGTATATGTGTCCCGTCAATGCAACCAATGACGTGTGGGAGCTGGGCCTTCTGATAAAGGTCCAACTTGGTCTTCAGCAGTTCTGCCTGTGTGCTGGGGAATTTGATGTAGTGTGCCATCCTTTGCAACATGGCATCCAGGAATTTCCTGAAAAAACGCGACAGGCAACTATGTGACACTCCACCTGCCACAGCTATTACTCCTTGGTAACTACCAGATGCCAGGAGGTGCAGGCAACAGAGTACCTGTACATGAGTGAGTATTGCGTGCACCCTTGGTGTCTGGTGCTCCAGGAGTGGGTGCAGGTCCCATATGAGGTCCAGGATGGTGTGTGGGTGTAGCCTGTACCTCTTACGGATTTCACCCTCAGTCAGTTGGAACAGTGTTACACGCAGTCTGTACACGCGCTCCTCCCATCTCCAGATCCTCAGTCCTGCTGCTCGCATACGTAGACGCCTTGCTATCATGTAGAGGGCCGCCATTGTGTTCACACTGTTGCATTTTGGGGCTGTTTTTATGCAGTGCACCTGATTACCACCTGATTTGAGTCAGTGCTAATTACCAATTCTTAAATACCGATTCTCAGCAAATTTGGTATTACCGATTTTTGGTACATCGCATTACCGATTTTTTATCGTTTCCTCATTTACCAATTCGGTATTTTTGTCTGCCAATCAGTAAATAAGGATTCGGTAACTGGTTTCCCTTATTTTTACCAATTCCTTATTACCGATGCTGATCGGTAATACCTATATTGCACATGGCTAAATACCGGTCGGTAACGCTGAAATTTACTGAATTTCGGCATTACCGACTGGTATTTAGCCACCTACATCTAGCCCTATGTTCTTTAATGTGACATCTACCAGTAGAGTAAGGGTTCCACCTTAGCACATCCACCAGAGACACCTCTTTTGATCTCAAACAAGCACCTGGCTTTTGTTTATCTGTACCACTGCAGCCACTTACAATCAGATGGGGCTTACAAATACATCTTGGCTGCTATGGACTCCTACTCTTGATTCCTATAGGTTTGGCCACAGCGATCGGTTAACCAGAACTGTTATAAAAGATATGCAGATTTTAATTGCTGCATATGCGGTTGGCACATTCCATTCGGACCAGGGTCCAGCGGTTGTCTATAAGACTTGCAAAGACACCATGGAAAAATTGCAGTACTTCTCTCCCTAACATCCAGAGGGAAATGCGGTAGTGGAGGGGAATAGCAAGAACTTAAGAGTCTTTAACAGCTGATTTTGACGTGTTTATGCATAAATCTACGGACATGAAGGAGACATTATGCACATTGTTAATAGTCATTTAAATATCTAGACATTGGAAAGACTTTGAGAACATTGTTTCCTCTAATTGTGATTGTTTAAAAAACTGAACATTCAAAAAGACTTTACGAACACTGCTTTATCATTATTGTTAAGAGGTTATTAGCATACACATCGATGCTATGCATATTTCTATCTTTCTTTGCAGTTAGGAGGAGAAAAGAACACTATGCACGTGTTGGAAATGGGGGTCTCTACTTGGCAAGGGTTTGCACCTTTTCCCAAGTAGGGTCCCTTCCTTCTAGTCAGGGTAAGGAGTATACTTCTAAAATAACCCCAGCTCATACCTTGGTAGGATGGCACGAGCAGTTAGGCTTATCTTAGAGGAAGTGTGTAAAGCCTTTGCACATAATCAACAGTAATACAGTGAAAACACTGCAAATGGACACCCCACCAGTTTACAAAAATGTCCAATATTCTTTAATATCCAAAACAAGACAAAAAAATGATAAAAAATCCCCCATACAGTTCTCAGAAATCTTCAGTAATCAAAATACACTTGAAATACATTTCCTTGAAGTCAATAGCTCCATAGGGGGCTTCATGGCATCTTGAACCACAAATCCAAATATTTCTGGCTGATAGTGGCATCGCGGGCCAGCTACAGTGTCGAGAAGACCTGAAAAACAGTGGATCCAAAATATCGACCTACAGGAATATCGAGTCAAAAATATCGAGGGCAAGAATATCGACATCCTATCTACAACACGGTAAGTACAAAAATATCGAAAAAATAATATAGATGTTAAAAATATCGATGTTAAAAATATTGATTTTTTTTGTTTTATATAAATGTAAAATTAAGTATATAACACTAATAAATAAAATCTACAAAGGTAAAAATATCTAATAATGTTTTAAATTAATAAATAATACATATATAATAATAATACATTAATTAAATATATACAGTAAATATATAATATATATGTACTGAACAATAAGTTGTAATAATTATTGAACTAATTTATAAATTAATTAAATATATTCTAAATTACAAATACATTTACAAACATAAAACAATAATATAAATAAAATGTAATAAATATAAAAAATTAAATATACTTTCAATATTTTTACAATTAATTATATAAAACGTTGGATAGCGTAAGGGTAAAAATTATTATTCCCACTCCAGAGAGTGCAACAGTAGGGAAAGCTTTGGATAGCGTAGGGGTAAAAATTACTATTCCCACTCCAGAGAGTGCAACAGTAGGGAAAGCGTTGGATAGCGTCGGAGTAGAAATTACTATTCCCACTCCAGAGAGTGCAACAGTAGGGAAAGCGTTGGATAGCGTAGGGGTAAAAATTACTATTACCACTCCAGAGAGTGCAACAGTAGGGAAAGCTTTGGATAGCGTAGGGGTAAAAATTACTATTCCCACTCCAGAGAGTGCAACAGTAGGGAAAGCTTTGGATAGCGTAGGGGTAAAAATTACTATTCCCACTCCAGGGAGTGCAACAGTAGGGAAAGCGTTGGATAGCGTAGGGGTAAAAATTACTATTCGGACTCCACAGAGTGCAACAGTAGGGAAAGCATTGGCTAGCGTAAGGGTAAAAATTACTATTCCCACTCCAGAGAGTGCAACAGTAGGGAAAGCGTTGGATAGCGTAGGAGTAAAAATTACTATTCCCACTCCAGAGAGTGCAACAGTAGGGAAAGCGTTGGATAGCGTAGGGGTAAAAATTACTATTCCCACTCCAGAGAGTGCAACAGTAGGGAAAGCTTTGGATAGTGTAGGGGTAAAAATTACTATTCCCACTCCAGAGAGTGCAACAGTAGGGAAAGCTTTGGATAGCGTAGGGGTAAAAATTACTATTCGGACTCCACAGAGTGCAACAGTAGGGAAAGCGTTGGATAGCGTAAGGGTAAAAATTACTATTCCCACTCCAGAGAGTGCAACAGTAGGGAAAGCGTTGGATAGCGTAGGAGTAAAAATTACTATTCCCACTCCAGAGAGTGCAACAGTAGGGAAAGCGTTGGATAGCGTAGGGGTAAAAATTACTATTCCCACTCCAGAGAGTGCAACAGTAGGGAAAGTGTTGGATAGCGTAGTGGTAAAAATTACTATTCCCACTCCAGAGAGTGCAACAGTAGGGAAAGCGTTGGATAGCGTAGGGGTAAAAATTACTATTCGGACTCCACAGAGTGCAACAGTAGGGAAAGCGTTGGATAGCGTAAGGGTAAAAATTACTATTCCCACTCCAGAGAGTGCAACAGTAGGGAAAGCGTTGGATAGCGTAGGAGTAAAAATTACTATTCCCACTCCAGAGAGTGCAACAGTAGGGAAAGCGTTGGATAGCGTAGGGGTAAAAATTACTATTCCCACTCCAGAGAGTGCAACAGTAGGGAAAGCATTGGATAGTGTAGGGGTAAAAATTACTATTCGCACTCCAGAGAGTGCAACAGTAGGGAAAGGGTTGGATAGCGTAGGGGTAACAATTACTATTCCAACTCTAGAGACTGCAACAGTAGGGAAACTGTTGGATAGCATAGGGGTTAAAATAACCTACTTATAAATAAAAGCTTTTTTTAGTAATAACAATAAAAACTATTAAACAAATATAAACCATACACAATACCTATACATAATTATTAAAGACATGATTATCAAAATATATTTAACCAAAAATAAATATTTAAAAATACCATTTTATAATATTTCATTACCAATTAATAATTAATTATCAATTATATTATTAAAAAAACTATTAATTTAAAAACATTATTACTTAATTACATTTAAATTACTTCCCACCATATTCCCCTATAAAACCAACACCCGCAACAGAACACATTTATCTATTTATGAATTAGTTAAAATTATTTACCAATTAATTAAAATTAATTACCAATTAATTAAAATTAATTACCAATTAATTGAATTTAATTAGCAATTAATTACAATTTATTTATAATTTCTACTAATTAATTATTAATTAAACATAATTAATTTACTTCCCACCCTATTCCCCTATAAACCCACTACCCGCTACAGAACATGTATATCAATTAATCAATAAATTAAAATAAATTACCAATTAATTACATTTATTTACCAATGATTTAAAATTATTTATTAATAACTACTAATTAATAATTAATTTTACATAATTAAATTACTTCCCACCCTATTCCCCTACAAACCCACAACCCGCTACAGAACATCTTTATCAATTAATTAAAAATAATTTCCTATTAATTAAAATGAATTAGCAATTAATTAAAATTAATTTATAATTCCTACTAATTATTAATTAATTAAACATAAACCCACAACCCGCTCCGGTACTAAAACATATAATTTGCTTATAAATAAATGTTTTAATATATTAAATTAATACACATATAATATTATTTATTTTAAATACTTAAGTAAAACATATAACACATACATAATAAAAAACAAAAAAATTATACAAATATCGATATTAGTGTCATAGAAATTAGTAACATCGATATATATGCTATCGATATTACTAACTTCGATATTACTTACATCGATATAAAGAATTTCGATATTACTTACCTTAGGGTCGATATTCTGACCAACGATATTCTTGACATCGATATTCTACACCTTCGATATTTCAAACACGATATTATGGTAGGTCGATATTTGCAACTCAATATTTTGACTGTGTACCAAAAACAGTACCTTTAGAAATGTAGGGCACCGTTGACCTCTCAATGAGCCCCGAAGGGCCGGCATCTGCAGGCATTGGTTCCGTAGGTCGGTGCAGGATTCGTCGGGCCCTTGAAGTCACTCGCGTTGCAGATCAAACGCCACGCGGTTGAAGTCAGGAGCGCCAGCGTCAGTAGGCATCTGGGATGCGGTGTGAAGTGCAGAGGTGCGGCATGCAGAGCCCTCAGGTCTCCGTTTAGGCAGCGGCTCGTTGACGGTCATCCAGCAGCATCGCATCGGTGAGACCAGAGCTGCAGTGCGAAGTGATGCAGTGCTCGTCGTGGTGCTGCTGACAGGTCATGATGCAAGCAGCGGCGTCGTCATTGCTAAAGTGCTGTTGTCGGCTGACGAACTCGAGTCGATGGCGCCGGCATTGGTAGGCCAATGCTGTGTTGTGGGATGAGGACGGTGCATCATGTAACTTACGACTGTGCAAGCAGCAGCGTCGATGTCGGTGTGGAGTGGCATCATCAGGGATACCAAGGCGGCGTTCTGAAGTGAGGCATTGCAAAGTGCGGTGCCCCCAGGTCGCAGTGCAAGCAGTGGCTCAGTGGCTGCAAAAGATAGCGGCATTGGTGAGACCATGGTTGCAGTGCGACGCTGCCCTCTGCTGTGCCTTCAGGACACAGAGTTGGCAGCAGCATCATAGACGGTGTTGGGCTGCTTTTTCTTCTGTTGCAGCACCAAACCCACAGTCCCCAGTGGTGACGGCAGAAGAACTTGAAGTCTTTGCTGTTCCTGAGACTTCTTGAACAGGGGGCAAGCTCTAACTCAAGCCCTTGGAGAAACTTAATAAAGAAGTTGTAGACAATTCAGACCAGTCCTTTTACTGCCTAATACAGAAGCAGTCTCTACAGATCAACACAGCAAAGCAATCAGCAAAGTGGTAGTTCCTCCTCACAACTTCTCCACCTCTTCTTCTTGGCAGTCTTCTTGGTCCAAAAGAGTTCTAAAGTTCTGGGCCCAAATATTCATACTCCAAATTCCTTTGTCCTCTCAGGCATAGAGAATCTGTGCTTAGTCTGTGCTTAGTCCTCTCTGGCCCAGCTTCCCAGCAGGGGGCGGAGACATAGTTGTCTGTAGCAGACCAGTCCCATTCAGTTGCAAGGAAATCTCCACCCACTTCTCTAAATGCAGACCAGGGCTATTCAGCCCAGCCCTGACTCATCAGGACTCTCTGGAGCCACTGCACATCCCCAGCCTCTGTCAATACAAAGAAAAACAGTCAATTAACATCCTAGCAAAGGCAAAGGCACACAGGATGGCTAAGCATGAAAATACTTACTTTCTAAAAGTGGCATTTTCAAACACGGAATGTAAAAATCACCTTTACTAAAAGATGCATCTTTAGGTTCTGAGACTAAACTTTATTTTCCTATCTGGTCCCTATCTGGTCCCAATGGGCAGTTATATTTATCTCACACAAGAAAGGGGAGAGGGTCTAATCACAACTCTACCACACCGAACCCCCTGGAATCTATATAAACACACATAAAGGGATGGAGAGGAAACGACCACAAGTAGGGATGAAAACAAGCAGTGGCACAATTATGTGTTTTGAAAAACTGCCCTCACTCACACACAAATGTGTGTGACATGCTTCATCATCAGGTCTGCTTACAAAACGCCCTGGCATAGTGACCTCGAAATGGCGTCAGGCGGGAGGAGCTCCAAGGAACACAACTGCTCCGGTGAAGCCTCCGGCACCTCTTGTGCCCGTTCCAGTGACGCCGCAAAGAGTCAGCTTCTTCGCAGCGTCACTGGAACGGGCACGAGAGGTGCCGGAGGCTTCATCGGAGCAGTTGTGTTACTTGGGGCTCCTCCTACCTGACGCCATTTCTAGTTTAATCTCCCAATAAACTCGTATGTAGATTCCGTGTTGGCGGAATTCCCTCCACATGGGCCAGATCGATTTGACCACCTGTTACCTAGTGCCTGACTAAGGTAAGGGGGTTTAAGAGACTGGGACTGATAGACGTCCTGAAGAAGACCAACGTGACCTGTTAAATGGGGGCACTATTAGGTCGAAACATGTTGACTTTAGCAGCTTAAGCAGGGGTGTTACAGGATTCTGATTTTCTCCCTTAACACCACCATCCTTCATTCAACTTTTAATCCTGACCTTGGAACCTATGAATAAAGGTATGACAGGAATCCATGACCCCTTTTTAACTTCACTAGCCTGACTGCACTTTTTTATATCACTGTACCCAGTCTTGGGTTAACACTTTCTGTTGAGAACACTATTTTCACTTCTAAATTTCTTTCCATCTTTGTGTTTTGTGTTCCCCCTCCCTATGCTCTGCCCTGTGCGTGGGTACGCCAGGGCGTTTTGTAATCAGACCCGATGATGAAGCATATCACACACATTTGTGTGTGAGTGAAGGCAGTTTTTCAAAACACATAATTGTGCCACTGCTTGTTTTCATCCCTACTTGTGGTTGTTTCCTCTCCACCCCTTTATGTGTGTTTAAGATATATTTATAACATGTTATAAATTAACTCCCATGCTTTCCTATGGGCCAGATAGCCTTTTAATAGTGAAAAACAAAATGGACAGTATGTCACAATCAGAACATGCCACAAACATTAGGGCATGCCCTACCTTTCACATACACTGCACCCTGCCCACAGGTGACCTTGGGCCTACCTTAGGGGTGACCCACATGTATGAAAAGGGAAGGTTAGGGCCTAGCAAGTGGGTGTGCTTGCCAAGTCGACATGGCAGTACTAGACTGGACATAGACACTCCAGTGGCAGGTCTAAGTTACCTTTTAAGGGCTACTTGTGTGGGTGGCACCACCTGTGCTGCAAGCCCACTAGCAGCATTTGATTTACAGTCCCTGGGCACACTCAGTGCACTGTACTAGGGACTGACTAGTAAATCAAATAACCAATTATGGAATCACCAATCCATAACACAATTTACACAGAGAGCATATGAACTTCCTGTGAGCAAAACTACAGCTAAATACTACAATATATAATATATAATAGCTAAATTTACAAGGAATTCCTTGTATGTTGCAAAACCAAAAAAACTGCTGCTAAGTCCAATAAGAGGCAGTTTTTCAAGACCAAAAAATAACTGGTCCTAAAATTGGTGCAAACACTTAGGTCCACATATAAGATGCTTGGGTGCAGCACAGTGCTGCAAGTAATATTGCTGCACAGCCCTGCACCAGAACAAAAGGTCAGGAATGCGCTCTATCAAAAAGGTAGGATGAATTCCTGGGCCTAATTCATTAATAGTGTAACATCGCTGTGAGAAAACAGCATTGCAATACTTTTCATTGTGCCGTCCTTCTTACACCATGGATACATATTTACTGTATAGCGCTCCATGTCGCAATCATCTTTGATAGATACATCTGGAATCCTGATGTTTCTGTTGGCGCTAAAGTCACGCATTGCTGCAGTTGTGTTGCAAGCATTACACAACTCCAGCAATGCATGGGGGAGGCCTATCCCTATGGCAGCCTATCACCCTTATGCCTGCCATGAGTCACTTGTACGGTTTTGATGAAGTGGCATCCTAGAATTATTGCAATGTAATCTGATAGATTGCACTCCACCACCCCTACCAGGCATTGTTGTGTGGGAATTACTTCCCTGCACACAACATACCTGACGCAGGTATAATGTGGAACAGACCTTTACAAGGTCATATGCCTAGATGCTTCACTTTGTAAATAAGGTGTAACATGGTGTAAAATTCACACTGCAAGTACATCAAGAAATTATACACCGGCGGCGTTAAACTGTCAGGGGGTGCTCGTAAATCTGCCCAACTGTCTTTTTCCCCTACATTGGCGGACAATGGCTGCCATGCGCCAATGCAGGCACCCTTGTGCCATGGGTTACTGTGTTGCATAGTTGATTGATGTTGTGGAGGAAGGGATACCTACCTGTACAAAACGTATCAATCCAGGGTATTTTCTGCACACATAGAAAAAGTGAAAAAAAGAGGAGAAAAGGGAACATTTATCCTTGTTACACCTCCCTAACAACACCCTTGGGGTGTTGTTAGATTCTGACACATTCCAAAGGTTTACAGTTTCATGAAAACCTGGGAATGCTTCAGATTACATTGTTTGGCATGGGAACACCCAAAGCAACACCCATTGAATGCCGTTTTCACACAGGTTAATGAGTGAATGGGACACATATTTACATGGCCATGAAAAGCCACATAAAGTGGCTTTACATGCCCTTCTAAACATTCTGTGGCACACTGCACCACCTGAATGTCAAACAAGTGACAGCACAGCCTTGCAACTGGTGCTAGGGCCTCATAAATTAGGCACTTGGATAATAGAAGAACTCTCACAATTCATCCTTGGCAAGGTCAACAACGCCATGGACCTCCAGCCATTGCAGCTTGGATCATCAAGAAGACCACCACCACCACCCTTAACATACATGGCTCACCTGAACAACTACTCCGTTCCCTTTGGATGACAACTGGACCTGATCCCCTCTAAGTGCTGACCTCGGTACACCGGAACTTCAGCAACAGGAAGCTGGAGACCAGGAACCGCAGAAAGCCAGAGACTCTCCGGAGCTGTCAGTAACAGTGGAAGAAGGAAAGATGCACAACCAATCATCATTAAATTAGGTTACCTGCCATCTGAGAAGTCACATCTGGGGGCTGCACGGACTCTGCGCTGAATAACCATACTGCAGTGGAGCCCACGTCACTGGGGGAGTGTTCAGGGGATGTGTTGGGATACTGTCTCTGAGTGTGATTGCACATTGTTGCTACCTCATGCAGTGCCTTCCGCCTCTCTTTTATGACCTGCTGCACATTGGGGTTGGCTTGTAGGTGTGGCAGGGATGCCTGCTCCTCCTACGCCTCCCAGTATGACTGGCTCCACGAATGACAGCTTGATCCAAAGACCCTTCTACCCCTGACCGCAGCACCTGGTGACCAGTAGATTGCAGCCAGGCCCCTGACTTGTTCAGCGGTATCAATGATTTATGTGTCAGCATCTGAGATCACTTGCAAACTTTATGGGCAGAGGAGGGAGTATTTGATAGCCAGCACTCGAAGGCATCACTTAACCACTAGTGACAAGCTCCTTGTGGCATAGTCAGGGAAGAAAATAACTGTGGTGTTAACCACTCTTACCTCCCTCAGCTTATGTGCCTCCTTCAGCACAGTTTCATGATCTATGTAAGAGGCAGAAGAGAAAGGGTTAGGTCTTGTGCCTGATATTGGGCATCTCACTGGGTCTGCTCCACAACAAATAATGGAGAGTGGGCACCTGCTGGCAGTAGGTCACGCAACAATGTCTCAGTATATGCCACTGCATCAGCCCCGTCTGTTCCTCAGGCAGACACAACACCCTCAAGTTGTTACGCTAAGAGCGGTTCTCTGTATCCTATGCTGTTTTTGCCATTGACTTCCCATGTGCCATTAGCTGCTACACCTCCAATGCTGTACTCTGGGTACTCAGGCGAACTTTGGGCAGTTCCTGCTCAATGTCGTGTACCTTGTAAGTCAGCTTGTGATGACCTGTGGGCTCCAGGATGAAGTCGAATGTGAAGTTGTCGATGCTGCCCTCAAAGGAAATGCCCATTTGTTCGAGGGAGGTACCCATTGTGAGTACAGAGTCTATTTTGAAGTCCGGGTGGTCTACTGTCACCTGCCCCGGTGGCCAGCGATCCCCCAGCCATTCGGATCACCGACACGGAGGAGCGGCCAAATGTCGATGCCACCCCTGTGTGCACCAAGCCATCGTTACACTAGATGCCCAGGTACTATTTATGAAATGCAGTGCAGTGCAGTGTGGCCAGTTGGCCCCTCTCCTCCAGTAAGGTATATGCTAGCCAGGAATCTTTATTCCGGACGCACCAATGGAAATCCCGGTTCATCCAAGAGCTCACTACCAGTGGATGAGGAAAGGCAGCACCACACAGTCGCCTCCTCCCGTCTAACAGTGGCAACCAGATTCCGTGTTCTCCAGTGCCCCAGTGAGTGATGTCAGCTCAAGCTGCGCGTCCTAGGACCTGGGCCTGAACTGACCCCATGCTCCTGGCACCCGTGACTACCTACAGCCGATAGCAGCAACTAGAGCCAGTTAGTAGAGTCACCCACCAGTCTTGTGCGGTGCCCTCAGTGATCTGGGTCAGCCGCAGAACAGTTTGCTCAGGGCACAGTGTGGCCACCCCAAGTACTAGGCCTGGGCCCAACTGGACCCCCGGTCTCTACCGCTCCGAGTTCCACCTTCTCCTCACCAGGACATTGACACTGGGGCTCATTCCACCTCTCTCTCTCCAAATCTGTGAATCAGCCAGCTGGAGCCTCAGCCAGGCAGTATTTCACAAACCTGAGTACAGTAGTCACCGCCAAGTCAGCTGAGTGACCTCCTGATGCAGGTGATGCAACAAGACACCCTTAGGTGTAAAGTTGTAGTGCTCCCAGCACTAAAGCTTGGAGCAGCTCTGGAGCCTCACACTGTACAGGGTCCAGGCAGCAACACATCCTTCAGCCTATGATGAAGAGAGGTGCAGCCCACCATTGGCAATCTCCTCCTTGCACCTCGGTGTAGTGGTGGCACGTGTTACGCAATGCAGTCCTCCCTATGTTGGTGCACAGGAGCGCCTCTACCAAACACAGCTGTAAGTGGTGCCAGATGATCTTCTCACACAGGTCAGCACTGTGTATCTATGCAACCTGCCAGACTTCGCCACTAGGTAAGGGCAATTGCTGATGCTTCAATGTCTACAACCACAGCCAACACGCTTTTGCCTTACTCGGCCCGCCTCCACCGTCATGCCACAGCGTCTCAATCGCAGGCCTAGCGAGGCCTCCGGGCCCAAGAGACTGTCCGCGCTTTCAGGCATCAGCTGCCATGGCAACTCATGGATGGTGCTATGAAAATTGCAGCATCACTGGTTTTCCCCAGCAATGTGCCTAATTCTGCATTTCCTCTTCTCCTGGGACTCTGGCTAGTTACCCCGGCTGTTGGGGGATTTCAGTGGGTTGTTGACCTGTGATGAAATTGGCCCTGACTGCTACCTTTTACATTGCATTGTTTTTAATACATTGTTTTCATTAGAGGTGGATTTGTAGGCTATGTTTGCCTCTAGAGGCTTAAAAGTGATATTGGGTGGCTATTGCCATGTAGCGACTTATTATAAATTTGTTGCTAAAAGGAGGATAGTTTTCTGAGATAGACGCGTTAGAAAAATTGCCACTAACTACCCCAAAAACTTATTAGCTGCAAATATACCCCTAAAACTAATATTCACACAAACACACATGCACATGTCATAACCATTTCTCCGAAACACGTGAGGCTCTTAATTGTCTCAGCTTTTTATCCAGCCTCTGCTCTCCTCAACTCTCAGGCTGATCAGGCACCCAACTCACATGCTTGCTCTCTGATTCCTTCAGCATCACACTTCAGTGACTGCACTATGGCTGCTTTGGGCACTTTTCTTTTCTGGGCCATTGTTCACATACATACAGGATTGGCAGAGCATAGCGTACAACGTGACCAATATCCTGTGAGTTTGTTAGATTGACAGTGGAGAAAGATGATCATGTAGGAGAGGAAATAACCTTTTCCACAAATCTTTAACCACACAATGCTTTTACCACAACGTTTATTTTAATATTATATGCTAACAAATTAAAAAAAATTACAGTATAACAGAGGTTTTGTAGAGGATCAATCAATCAATCAGTGACACTTATAAAGCGCGCTACATACCCGTAGGGTCTCAAGGCGCTGGGGGTGGGGGCGCTACTGCTCGAACAGCCAGGTCTTCAGCTTCTTCCTGAAGGAGAGGTGGTCTTGGGTCAGGCGCAGGTCGGGAGGGAGGGAGTTCCAGGTCTTGGCGGCCAGGTAGGAGAAGGACCTTCCTCCTGTAGTCGCTCTTCGGATGCGGGGGACGGCGGCGAGGGCGTGGTTGGCTGATCGGAGGTGGCGTTTGGGAGCGTAGAAGTTGACTCGGCTGTTGAGGTAGCTCGGGCCTTGGTCGTGTAGGGCTTTGTGTGCGTGGGTGAGGAGGCGGAAGGTGATTCTTTTGTTGACGGGGAGCCAGTGAAGGTCTCTCAGATGTCCGGAGATGTGGCTGGTTCGTGGGATGTCGAGGATGAGTCTGGCTGAGGCGTTCTGGATCCGCTGGAGTCTCTTCTGGAGCTTGGCGGTGGTACCGGCGTAGAGGGCGTTGCCGTAGTCCAGTCGGCTGGTGACGAGGGCCTGGGTGACGGTCTTCCTGGTCTCGGTGGGGATCCACCAGAAGATCTTCCGTAGCATGCGTAGGATGTTGAAGCACGCCGAGGAGACGTTGTTGACTTGCCTGGTCATGGAGAGGGAGGAGTCCAGGATGAAGCCCAGGTTGCGTGCATGGTCTGTCGGTTTGGGTGCGGTGCCCAGGGCGGGAGGCCACCAGGAGTCGTCCCAGGCGGAGGGTGAGGAGCCCAGGATGAGGACCTCCGTCTTGTCCGAGTTCAGTTTCAGGCGGCTGGTCGTCATCCACTCGGCTACCTCTTTCATCCCTTCGTGCAGGTTGGCTCTGGCGGCGGCGGGGTCGTTGGTCAGGGAGAGGATCAGCTGGGTGTCGTCGGCGTAGGAGATTATGCTGAGGTTGTGTTTGCGTACGATGGCCGCGAGGGGGCTCATGTAGACGTTGAAGAGGGTGGGGCTCAGAGATGATCCTTGGGGGACGCCGCAGATGACTTCGGAGGCCTCTGACTTGTACGGTGGTAGGCGGACTCTCTGTGTTCTTCCGTCGAGGAAGGAGATGATCCATTCCAGCGCCTTGTCCTGGATTCCGATGTTGCTGAGGCGCCTTACTAGGGTGCGGTGGCAGACCGTGTCGAATGCCGCGGAGAGTATGGCTGAGATACCCGCCACCCCCTCTCAACACAATCCCCAAGAATTGGGAAACCGGAAACAGTTCTTGAACTTTTGGAAGGTGGGAAGGGAGTTACCCTTCCCGGCCGTATTTATTAAAATATGAAACAAAATCAAAACATTAAAATAACAGTTTCATATCATGTACAATTTCATATCCACATTACGATGTTTGGCTAACCTTAACATATATCTAATACAAAGGTTCTCCTAGCCGATACTAACATCCTTACAAAATTGCATTACAAATTGAAATTGTACATCCTAACGTTAAGGGCCAACGGCAAGGTCGTAACCGGTGTCAGATCCCTAAACCAGAACTCCCCCCTCACTTGTGAGGGGCGGTCGCACAGAGGACTTCACCTCGTGTGCCATACCAATTTCCCTTGTCTTGACGGGGGCCCCTGTTAACTCGACGCCATATACGTGGTCGTCCGAGGACTCGTGTAAGGTGTCTAGAAGGTAGCGTAGACCCCCCTCCCCACCCTACACAACTTACCACATCTGCCGTCGCAGATGTCCTGGCCCCGGGAAATTCCCAGGAGGGGCCCGTAGCCCCTCCTATCCAGGGAGGGGCCTTGACCGCCTTCCCTTTCCTTTAGGCGTCCCGTCCTTAGAAGGGACCGCCTCCCCGTTGAGGGGCCAATGGCCACCTCCCCCCGGGCGCTCCCATCCGTAATGGGTGACGCCCCCCCCTAGGGATCTTCCAATGACTGCTCACCGATCATGACCTTACCGCCCGACCAAACAATAAATACGACAAGATAAATGACTAAAAACAAGAGACATACCTACTTAAAACGGATCACATCTCTACCTAAAACATCTAAACATTGCTAATCCTTCTGATGAATGTCTTTAATCAAGTATACGCACAGAATTATCCACTTTATTGTAATTGCATCATAAATTTTATTCAAAACAACCTGCAAGAAAAACCAACTATGAAAAAACAAACTTTACACCAAAACAACTTGCTGTCTTCAGGGGATGGTGGGTGGGTTCAAAATTGGCTCTTCGTTCCGTCTCGAGCTCACGTGCTGCGAGGAGGTGCAGCTTCAGAGCACAGGAACAAGAGGATGCTTTCTTGGCTTGTGGCTCCTTTTATTCTTCTCGGGGCGGGCGTGAACCCGCCCCCTTCCGCCTCCCTGGGCGTGGCGGATGGCTTCGGTGTCTAGGACAACCCACTCTTGGGCGGGACAAAGCGCGCCCCGGCTACGCCGCTTCGGGCATACCAGCCGAGACGCGCCTCCCGCCAAAAATGGTTTCCCGGGGGGATCGGGGTACTCCACCATACGTTCGGGGGGACCGATTGGTCGCCCCTTTCCATATGGCTGAGATGCCCGCCACCCCCTCTCAACACAATCCCCAAGAATTGGGAAACCGGAAACAGTTCTTGAACTTTTGGAAGGCGGGAAGGGAGTTACCCTTCCCGGCCGTATTTATTAAAATATGAAACAAAATCAAAACATTAAAATAACAGTTTCATATCATGTACAATTTCATATCCACATTACGATGTTTGGCTAACCTTAACATATATCTAATACAAAGGTTCTCCTAGCCGATACTAACATCCTTACAAAATTGCATTACAAATTGAAATTGTACATCCTAACGTTAAGGGCCAACGGCAAGGTCGTAACCGGTGTCAGATCCCTAAACCAGAACTCCCCCCTCACTTGTGAGGGGCGGTCGCACAGAGGACTTCACCTCGTGTGCCATACCAATTTCCCTTGTCCTGACGGGGGCCCCTGTTAACTCGACGCCATATACGTGGTCGTCCGAGGACTCGTGTAAGGTGTCTAGAAGGTAGCGTAGACCCCCCTCCCCACCCTACACAACTTACCACATCTGCCGTCGCAGATGTCCTGGCCCCGGGAAATTCCCAGGAGGGGCCCGTAGCCCCTCCTATCCAGGGAGGGGCCTTGACCGCCTTCCCTTTCCTTTAGGCGTCCCGTCCTTAGAAGGGACCGCCTCCCCGTTGAGGGGCCAATGGCCACCTCCCCCCGGGCGCTCCCATCCGTAATGGGTGACGCCCCCCCCTAGGGATCTTCCAATGACTGCTCACCGATCATGACCTTAGCGCCACAGGCCGGATAGTTGACCGGCTATCCGGACCCCCCACAAAACTCCTACCTAAAGGTCATGTTGCAAACTCCTTAGCCATGCTACGAGGTCTCCTATTAGTAAAGAGTTCCCCACCCGGGACAAGTGGACCCCATCCTCAAGATACATATTGTCCCCCCTGATACAACCATGAGGAATCGAATGCAAAGTACTGGTACGGAACAGTCTACCAAGCTTGTTGTTAATCTTTTTCACAGACTGATTTATAGCAGACACTGAATTAGCCCCCCGCCACACCTTTCGTGGAATCATATGGGACCATGCAATTGTGCACTCTGGAACTCTCCTCGCCAACCAACTTACTGTGGATAGTATCGCCTCGAGAAGTAGTCGTCTACCAGTGGTCACCAAATCATTGCCCCCAAGATGTACTATGATTATAGCTGGCGGTGACCTTGTCCGCCCTAACAAACCCTCAAGAAAAGGTTGAACTGGTCAATACAGAGCCCGCCCCTTCTGTAGAAGGTCACCCTGTACCCGTATTCCCCAGCTGTGTGAATCATGTCACCTGCTTTGAATACGTCCCCGGCACGCCTCACGTATGAGTGGCCCACGACCCACACCACTCTTTCATCAGCCGGTGATCTCTGACCGCTGGTTCCCAGGTGTCGGGCCGACTGCACAGTCCGCCCCGCCTCGTAGGTTTGCGAAACTGTAACCAAACAAAAAACAAGAAGCGTGAGTACATGATATCAGCTTCACAACATGTGCAACCGCACATACCTTTTGTAACAATTCGAGGACCAACGCCCCAACTGTTTTACTTTATCAACACTCAGACCCCTGGCTGTAGCCTCTGTAGCAGCCCCTATCCGGAAGGAATGAGTCCCAAACTCGGCCGGGTTCAGGCCCGCGGCCGAGATTGCCATTGCAAGCACCCGCTGGAACTGAAACTTCGTCAGTGGGGTGGCATCTGCATGCCTCAGCAAGGTCCCTCCCCATGATGCCGCCCTCTGCGCCAAATATTCCTCGACGCATGCAACCGGGCACATGGGAGATCCGGGGATCCGCTGTACTACTACACTGTCCCCGATCGCGCCTTGATCAGTCTTGGACCTGACAAACGAGACAATCATCGTCTCCCCCTTTACATGAATGTGCTCTCGGCACAGTCCACCCCCCGTATCCTGCTTGTTCTTTGCCACCAATTCGCTTACCCGCATAGCCCCATGAAATGCTAATGCAAAAGCGGCCCGGAATAGCACTGTTTCCGCCTGGGACGAACAAGTAGCAGGGAGTACGGCCAGTAATAGGGCCAACCTATCCAGACCTATAGGGCGCCTTTCATCTACTCTGCGACCCTCAAGGCGTTGCCACCCACGCAGCGCTTTCTGTACCACAAAAGACGCTGTAGGGTCCTGGATACCATGAGCCCGCGCCATGAAGGAAATGGCAGCCCGATGCCTCTGGGCCGTGGCCACCGATTTTCCTGCCCCGCGTAGAGACAGTAAAAACTTTATGACCAATTCTTCCTGACCCCAAAGCTCTCCCCTAGCTGAACCCACAAAGGACAAATAGGAACGGAACGCCCCTTCGTATGCCTTCCTTGTCCTAGGTGCTAAACTCTCTCCCACGAGGTTTTGTAGTTCGGGGCACCGAGAGACCAGAGAGCTTCGGGAAATGGAGCCGCCACCGGGTCCGCTGTGGGCAGAAAACCCTAGAAGGCCTGCATACGGAAACGAGAAAGCGCATCAGCAGCCTGATTCAGTACCCCTGGCACATGCCTCGCTCTAAAGAGCACGTTCAATTGCATACATAGTAAAACAATTTCCTTGAGCAACCTCAGGATCCACTTGCATCGTGCTGCCTGACTATTGATACACTCAACAACGGTCATATTATCAGACCAGAACACCACCGAGTGGTCCCTAAACCCCTCAGGCCATGTCTTCAAAGCCACCAGAATAGGGAACAGTTCAAGAAAAGCAATGTTACTTGTAAGTCCGCACTCGTGCCACCATGACGGCCACCTTTGAGCCGACCAGTGATTGCCAAAGATGGCGCCAAAGCCTATACTCCCCGCCGAATCTGTCCACAGCCCCAATTCTCCGGCGGACACCGCCGGCTTCGTCCAGACAACCCGACCATTGAAGTCTGCCAGGAATGCCAACCAAATGCGCATGTCCTGGCGAATCTCGGCCGAGAGCCTCGTGCGGTGGTGCCCCTCCTTAAGCCCGACCATGGCTTGTGCAATCGAACGGGAAAAGGGGCGGGCCATTGGCATCACTCTAAGGGCAAAATTCAACTGCCCCACAATCTGCTGTAATTGATGCAAGTTCACCTTATTTTCTCTAACACAGGCTTCAAGGGAAGCCCTGAATTTCCGCACTTTTTCTTCTGGCAAGCGGAAGCAACCTTCTTCGGAATCGAGCTCTATTCCAAGAAACTCGAGCGAAGTTGAGGGCCCCACAGTCTTACCTGGTGCCAATGGCACACCAAAATGTCTCATCAAATCACAAAATTCATCTAGAGCCCGTGCACATTCTGTGTCTCCGGCTGCCCCTAGAGACAGAAAATCGTCCAGATAATGCATGACATGCTGAAACCCCGTAATCCTTGTGAATGCCCATTGCAAGAAACAACTGAATTTTTCAAAATAAGCACACGATATGGAACAGCCCATTGGCATACATTTATCCATGTAATAGCGCCCCTGAAACATGAAGCCCAGGAGACGCTGATCATCCGGGTGTACCGGGAGCAACCGGAAAGCGGACTCGATGTCGGACTTGGCCATCAGCGCTCCGGGCCCCAGGCGATTCAACATGGCGACTGCATCATCGAAGGATGCGTACCTCACCGAACAAAGCCCTGGGTCTATTGCATCATTAACTGACAAATCCCTCGGGGCTGACAAATTATGTATCAGTCTGAACTCACCCCGGTCCTTCTTGGGGACAACTCCCAAAGGTGAACAAATGAAATTAGGAACTGGTGGCGTGTTGAATGGTCCTGCCACCCGACCCCGGGCTACCTCTTTTCCTATCTTTGCTTGCACCACTGCCGTATTATGTAGGACCGAGAGTTGGTTCCTACAATGTGCTTTCCCCTGAAAATTCCCCACCGGGATGCGGAAACCGTAAGAAAAACCATCTCGCAGCACCCCAGCGGAGACATGATCAGGGTATTCGCCGACCCAAGGAATCATTGCCATGGTATCAACCGGTGTAGGTAAAGCCGCCCCTTGGACTATGTCAGACCTGTTTGGCGCTTCCCCTACTGCCGTTATCACCCGTTTTGGCTCTGCACATGGTCTCGGGATGCGAAGACTGTCCACACCCCCCACATTCATGTCTAAACTTGCATGACCCGTGGGGCCTCGTACACTTTCCCTTGTTAAAGTTCCAGCATACCCCTTTTTTACCTGTATTGCCGTTCGGCTTCGGGTGATGCTCGTTACTTGCTCCTGTCCGAAAGGGCGCCCCGGATGGTTGGCGGGAAAGTTCACCCCCGCCCCCCCCACCAGTGGCGCCTTCAACATGCCTGATTGTTCCATCTTTTGCCAAGAAATGGAGTCATAACAATCCCACGTCATAGAAGCATCGAACTCTTTGGCTTTACGAAAAATATTATCATAACAAAACCACTCGTTACCGCTATATGTCTGCGAATATTCCATAATACGTGACTGGTACACAGGTAACTCGGTCAATAAATCGGGTCTCCGTTCCCCCATAATTGAAGTAAATATGCTAAAAGCCCTACCCCAGTTACCTATCGTCTCGTCGACTCTAAAGGCGGCCATTTTTGCGCGCCAAACACTCGGATGCATGAGTTCCTTCTGAACTTTCACATGCTCGATCTCATAATGGTCGGTTAGTAAGGAGAACATGTTTACGTATTTCTCAGCCCATATCCGTTCTTTTACTTCTATCGGGATATGCTGAGCCAATCTCTCCCTCCTCGAGGGTACCGACCCCTTCCCCGCAATCGGCATTAGCTGCTTACCTGAGCTAGAAGCTGTAACCGCCGTTGCTGCCGAACTCGTGCCCGCTGTGAGTTGCTCCACTCGGGCCTGCGGGGAAATAAACGGACAAGTAGGTTTCGCGGCCTCTCGCGACTGCCGCAACTGCCTTATTAATTGCTTGGCTTCCTCGGCCGTGTCCCCCGGGGCCGCGGGACGCCCGCTGCTATTACCCAGCCATGCCGCCAACTGGGCGGCCAATTCCGGGGGCATGTCCCCTTCGTCCACTGGGGTAACCACAACGGGGATCTGCTGACCCTCGGCAGGAGCCGGCGCGGGAATCTCCGCCGGTCTAGGAGGGCTCAACGGGGGAGCCTCCGGAACTGGGACCTCGTCCTCGTTTGACCCGTTCCTGGTCCTCTTCCTTCTGCCGGCCGGGGCCTCCGTCGGGTTGGGTCTTTTTGGCCTTCCCGCACCGTCCCTGGCCGCCATTTTTCTTTTCATCTCTGCCATGTCCTTCACCAACATCCGGAGCATCTGGTCGGTGCTGACCTTCTTCGCGACTCTCTTGCCCGGCATGATTTGCAGCGCTAGAAGAGAAAAGAGAGAAATTACAAATTTCAAAATTGGCTCTTCGTTCCGTCTCGAGCTCACGTGCAGCGAGGAGGTGCAGCTTCAGAGCACAGGAACAAGAGGATGCTTTCTTGGCTTGTGGCTCCTTTTATTCTTCTCGGGGCGGGCGTGAACCCGCCCCCTTCCGCCTCCCTGGGCGTGGCGGATGGCTTCGGTGTCTAGGACAACCCACTCTTGGGCGGGACAAAGCGCGCCCCGGCTACGCCGCTTCGGGCATACCAGCCGAGACGCGCCTCCCGCCAAAAATGGTTTCCCGGGGGGATCGGGGTACTCCACCATACGTTCGGGGGGACCGATTGGTTGCCCCTTTCCAGTCTAGGAGGATGAGGGCCGCTGTTTCTCCATTGTCCATCAGGGCTCGGATGTCATCGGTGGCGGCGATGAGGGTGGTCTCGGTGCTGTGGTTGGCTCGGAAGCCGGACTGTGAGGGGTCGAGGGATCCGTTCGTCTCGAGGAAGGCGGCCATCTGCTTGTTGACGGTCTTCTCGATGACTTTGGCTGGAAACGGGAGGAGCGAGATGGGGCGGTAATTCTTGAGGTCGGTGGGGTCCGCTGTTGGTTTCTTGAGTAGAGCGCTGAGTTCGGCGTGTTTCCAGCTCTCAGGGAAGATGGTGGTGTCGAAGGATGTGTTGATGATGTCTCGCAGGTGGGGTGCGATGACAGCGTCGGCCTTGTTGAAGACGTGGTGAGGGCAGGGGTCGGTCGGTGATCCGGAGTGGATGGAGTTCATCGTGTGGATGGTGTCTTCGGTGCTGATCGGGGTCCAGGCGTGGAGGGTGGTGGTGGGGGGTGGTTGTTCGGTCATGGTGTGCGTTGGTTGGTTGTTGAAGCTGTTGTGTATGTCCGCGATCTTGTTGTGGAAGTATGAAGCGAGGGAGTTGCAGAGGTCTTGCGATGGGGTGATGTCGTTGTTTCCTGCGTTGGGGTTGGAAAGCTCTTTCACGATGTTGAAGAGTTCCTTGCAGTTGTGTGCGTTGTTGTCCAACCGGTCCTTGAATGCTGTTTTCTTGGCGGCGCGGATCAGCTGGTGGTGTTTCCGGGTGGCAAGTTTGAAGGAGGTCCTGTTGTCCGGTGTCAGTTCCCTTCTCCAGACTTTCTCGAGGGCTCTGCAGTTCTTCTTGGAGCTCTTGAGTTCGTCGGTGAACCATGGGGCCTTCTTGCTGCCGGGTCTGCTAGGCGGGGTCCTCAGTGGGGCGAGTTCGTCCGCGCAGTTGCTGATCCACTTCGTGAGGTTGGCGGCGGCCTGGCTGGGGTTCGCTGAGCTGGCAGGAGGGTGCTGGCTCAGGGAGGTGGCGAGCTGGTCTGCTGTGATCTTGTTCCAGCTTCTGCGGGCGGCCTGTTGCAGGTGTTGGTGGGTCGTCGTTCTCTTGAAGGTGAAGTGGACGCAGCTGTGGTCCGTCCATTGAAGCTCTGTTGCGTGGCTGAAGTCGATGTCTGTGCTGGAAGAGAAGACTGTGTCGAGTGTGTGTCCGGCGAGGTGGGTGGGGGTGGACACCAGTTGCTTGAGTCCCAGGTTGGCGAGGTTGTCGAGCAGGGTGCTGGTGTTGCGGTCGTTGTTGTTCTCCAGATGGAAGTTGAGGTCTCCCAGAAGGATGTAGTCAGCGAAGGGGAGGGCATGCGGGCTGACGAAGTCGGCGATGTCCTCGCTGAATTGCGTGCGTGGTCCAGGGGGTCGGTAGATCAGGGTGCCTCTGAGGGTGGTGTTCGGGTTGGTGTGGATCTGGAAATGCAGGTGTTCGGATGTGAGTTTTATATGGTGTATAGGGTGGGGAAGTGTGCTAATACCCAGGTATTCATTTTAATGCCTGAGTATTCATTTCTAGTAGTAGAAATACATTTAAATGTTGTTATCACTAAGCACAATTGTTTTTGTAATTTTTTTGTCATGCTTGCCATTTGGAACGGGATACAAGGAATGTAGAGGTGATGGATGGGGGAGTGTTTTAATACCGAGGTATTTAATTTGATACCCGGGTATTAATCACTAAAGGTCTCATTACGAGTTTGACAAACCTTAGGAGTGCCGAATCCGGGGTGGTGGTCCAACCACCGCCACACTGCGGGCCTGCCTCCAGTATTACAGGTGTGACAGTCAGACCACCACAGGACCACTGTGACTGCCAGCATATTACGAGCTGTCTTACTGACACCATTTCCATGGAGGTGAGCCCGCCATGAAAAGGGTGGCAGTGAGGCAACTAAGGGGGCCCTAACAAGGCCCTCTGCCACTGCAGGGGTAGGGGGTGCATTCATGGTGTGTGCATGTTTTACCCCCCTTGAAATGCAGCCCCATTTCCAGTACAGTATGGAATGCATGACATGGTGCATTACATAATGTGCAGGAATGTGCTGCGGTGGTTTCACAGTGGTGCCTGTCTAAGGCTCTTCTATGAGCCCTAGACAGACACAGCCATGACTGCACCAGAGTACCGCTCCCCACCAAGGATTACTATCTCTTGGGCGTCCTCCTGCCATGGCAGGCCACAGGAGGACCGCCAACCTGATGATAAGGCCCTAAGTGTTGTAATACATTTAAATTTAATGTTGTCACTAAATTTAAATGTTTGTTATAAAATTCTGTAACATTCACCTTTAGGGACAGGATGCACTGGATATAGGGGTAATGGGGATGAAGTGTATTAATACCCAGGTGTTAATTTTAACACCTGGGTATTAATCATTACAATTTAGTTAGCATTTTGTGACAGAGAAAAATAAACAACAATAGTGGGATTTTTTTTAAGGCCACTTATTCCATGTTTAAAATTAAATTTAAAAATAAAAAATATAATTATAGTGATATACACTTTGGAGCCGATTTACAGAACTAATCTGAGATAAAATCCTAACTTTACGACTTTCGGTATTCACAAAAGACATTTAGTAGTAGTAGGATTCCTAACTTTACCACTACTAAAATGAGACAAAATCCTAACTTTATGACTTTCAGTATTTTCAAAAGGTATTTAGTAGCAGTAAAGTTAGGAATCCTAACTTTACTACTACTAAATGCCTTTTGTGATTACCGAAAGTCGTAAAGTTAGGATTTTGTCTCAGATTACTTTTGGGAATCGGGCCCTAAGGGCCTGATTACGATGGTAGACCGACTTCTGTTTATCCACCTTTGTCCCGGGGATGGGGACCGCCCGCCTATGAGGCGGCGGTCCCACATACGCAATTACAATGCAGCCGGCACCACGGCAGCCGCAAAAGGCATTTTTTCCATTGCGACGGGAGCTGGTGAGTCGCATGCAAAGCATGCCAGCGATACCTAGCAGGCACTGTCGGTCAGATTACGATGCTGGCTCACCACTAGCCTTTTCATGGCTGGAGAACCATCATGGAATGGCTGGTGGGGAGCCAGCATCGTAATCTGACTGGAGGTGCCTGCTAGGCACCACTGACATGCATTGCATGCTGAGGGCCTACGCAGCACAGGCGGGATCAAGGAGTCCATCAGATACGTTGTGGTTAGTGTTTCTGACCACCACGGTACCACCCGCCATAATAATATGGCGGGCAGAAAATGGCCTTAAGATGACAGTGAACCCGCCACCGACAGCCTGTCAGTGGCAGGTTCTCCCCCATCGTAATGACCCTCTAGGTTTTTACATTTTAAGATGTATTTGCAAATGGTAAAGAAATGACAATCATTTAAAAAATGTATTAATTAATTCTAAACCATTTTCAAAAATAGATCAAGATTTAATTGCAATAAACAACATTTTAATAAAAATTGTAGATAGTTGTTTCCCACACCGTTACATTAGGTTCAATGGTGAAAATTGGCCTTTTTTCCTTTTTACAGTTAGGGTTCACACATGGTTGTGAGTCTGTTTTCACATTCAGTGTAGCGTTGCTGTCAAGATCGGAAGCAAGGAAGAGCTGCAGACAGATAAGAACTATTTAACTTATAATATTTTGTATGTAGGTGGCTATTGGTCTGATTATGACTACGGTGGTCCATTGGCCAGCCGTAGTCGCAGTGGCGGTCTGACCACTACCATACTGTGGCACTGTGTTCCGTATTATGAGTGTGGTAGTCAAGGCCACCACAGGACTGTTGCACCCTCCAAGGATCCACGATACTGCGGCATTCTCGCAGCAGTCAGAGGTACTAATATGCTGGTGGTGCCGCAGCATCATCGCCGAGTGTATTACAAGTTGCCTCAACGCCATCCTTTTCATGGTGGTGAGACTGTCATGAAAAGGGTGAGGCAACAAAAGGGGAACCTAAGAGGACACCCATGTGCCTCTGGGGCTAGGGGTGCATGCAGGGGGACACATGTTATGCCCCCTTTAAATATGCATCCCCAGTACCTACACCGGAAGCAATGCATGACATGTTGCATTACTTCCCGTGCAGGAATATGCTGTAGTTGTCCCACTGCGGGCCTTCCTAAATCCTCTCCTATGAGCCTATTCAGGCACTGCCATGGAACCACTGCAGCACTATCTGCCCACCAAGGATTTAAATTGTAATCTGGTGGGTGGTGTGAGAATGGCTTTGGCGGTCCTCCTGTGGAGTGCTGGCTTGTCGCTCCGGAGGAGGACTGCCACATTCATAACGAGGCCATACATCTAATGTAAGAATAGAGGGCGGATGCAGTTAGATTATAGTTAGTAGGAAATCCAATGCCTGTGATGTTATATTTGCATTTCCACATTGGGATGGTTGCTTTTTAAAAAGAAAATAGGTTTCGAAAAGTGGGTAAAGAAATGTATATCACTTTTTAAACCTATTTTGAAAAGAAGTACATTTTGATTTTTTTTGCATCATTTATTTAACGAAATGTGCACAGTTTTATTTGGAAAAGGAATACCATGTGACTGCTTGGGAGAAGTTGAAAATATTACAATCTATTCAACTGGACAGTTGTTTGGAGCAACAACACATTCAAAATCTCTACAGTTCTTCCAGTTTGGGTAATGGTGTTTCATATTTTTTAATTGATTTCCATATTTTTCTTATGGGAAAAGAAGACTTTCCAATGGAGACAAGATGACTATAATCGTTCTATTGTTTCTTTAATATTTACGTTTTTTTTTTAAAAAGGGTGATTGGTTTCACAAACTGTTGGATTTTCTAAGGATTTATGGTTTTTGGGACTTGCGTTTCTTTACAAAGATGGCTGTAGTCACTGAAACTGAACTAAGACAAGATGGAAGTCCTCATCCTGGGTTCATCGCCCTCCGCCTGGGACGACTCCTAGTGGCCCCCTGCCCTGGGCAGCGCACCCAAACCAACGGACCACGCACGCAACCTGGGCTTCATCCTGGACTCCTCCCTCTCGATGACCAGACAAGTCAACACCGTCTCATCCTCGTGCTTCAACACCCTGCGCATGCTCCGAAAGATCCCCAATGAAACCAGGAAGACGGTCACCCAGGCACTCGTCACCAGCTGACTAGGCTACGGAAACACCCTCTACGCCGGAACCACAGCCAAACTTCAGAAAAGACTCCAACACATCCAGAACGCCTCCGCACGACTCATCCTGGACATCCCCCGACACAGCCACATCTCCGGACACCTGAGAGACCTGCACTGGCTCCCCGTCAGCAAGAGGATCACGTTCAGACTCCTCACCCACACACACAACGCCCTCCATGACCTGGGCCCCAGGTACCTCAACAACCGCCTGACCTTCTACACTCCCACCCGTCAGCTACGATCGACCAGCCTCGGCCTCGCCCTCGCCGCCGTTCCACGCATCCGCAGAGCCACCACCGGAAGAAGATCCTTCTCCTACCTGGCAGCCAAGACATGGAACTCCCTCCCCATCCACCTCCGACTGACCCAAGACCACCTCTCCTTCAGGAAGCAACTCAGGACCTGGCTCTTCGAGCAGTAGCGGACCCCCCTTCCCCAGGTGCTTGAGACCCTCCGGGTGAGTAGCGCGCTAAACAAATGTTATGATTGATTGATTGATTGTAGTGGAATAGCCATATTTTGGAGAATTAGATTTTTGTGTCAGTTGGTAATTTTCCTATATGGAGTATTGGAACAAACGAGACTTGTGACAGGAAGATTTACGAAGTCACTTAGGGTTGAAAAAAAGAAGACAGCTAGAGGTTCGGAACCCCAAAATTCCTTTAATTTAGATAAAAAAATTGCAAAAATATCAATTGAATTGTAGTAAGGTTTTACAAATGGCAAGTAATGTAGTAGTTGTTAGTAGGGGTTAGAACTGTAACATGTATGCAAGACTGTATAGGTAGTCTGCAGCCACCATCAACAACACGTGTTGCATTTTACCCAGCAGTGATTGGGCAAGTCTCATTTCTTGGAAACTTTGTTCCTTCAAAATTTTCAAGAAAGGAAGTAGGTTTGTGTGATGTCTCCCATTTGATTTCTTAAAGGAATTGTGAGATTCCTCTATCGCAGTGTTAGTTTTTGCACTACCCTCCAAACAGGTCATGTAGTAGTTCCACTATTTAATGTGAAACCTCGTTTTCCTCCTATGACCCAACCTGTTTAGAAGGCCAATGCATGTATCTTCAGGGCAATTTAGAAATGCTGCCAATTACTTTGTGTTAAAAGTTTTTATTCAGTGATTGAGGGGGGTTACACAATGGGGGTTACCTGCCAGTTCTTACCTCTGGACCGTTCTCCTAAGGTTGGGTATGGTGGGCATGCTACTAGCAACTAGCATGAGACTGTTTTGGGCTACCTCTGCCAAAACTGAGCCACAGGACTCATTGGAGGTGTGTGCTAACAGTTTAATTTGTTGAGGTAGAGTGGTTATGCTAAGTTGTCCTTACAGTGGTGTCTTCCAGAGTAACTGCTCTGCTTATGAATGGGAAGCAAAATATTGCACTCACCTCCAATGACTCCTGGGCTCAGTTAACCTCTCCTTCCAGTAGAGATAGCCACCATCGTTTCCTCTACGCAACTTTTCAAAAGCTGCTTGATCATCTGAAGCCATTGGTGGAATATCTGTTGAATAAGGAAAAAAAGAAAAATGTATATGTATATGTTTTTTTAAAATGTTGTGCCGTTCTGACTTTTGCTGTTTTTCCTGGTCTGAGAAAGAGAGAACTTTGTTAATTGCTGTACACTGTGGAGAAAGGGAATAGTGAAAAAAGCCCGCTGGACTAAAAAATCTTAAGGTGCGTTGTCTACTTTGGGGGTTTGCCAACCTTCTGGGTTAGGCTTTTGAATATTTATAGTGTATTTTATTACCTGAGGATTAAATGGTTTATGGTGTGTTGAAGGAATGCAATGTTGGTTTGTTCTCGGAGTTGTTTGTTTCTTTTGGGATAAGACTGGCACTTTTGGATACCCATCACTTCAGTGGAAAAAGGTAAAAATTCTATTTTATTTTGTGAAACATGCATAACAATATAACGTGTTTTTGTTTTCATTCACTGTCCAGCACCTACCCTGAGGTAAGTACCCAGCAGAGTTAGAATAGTAATGTTTCCTCCATTCACTACCTGGAACCTATCCTGAGGTAAGTATCTGGCAGAGTTAGAATAGTAATGTTTAACACAATCACCTTCCAGCACCTGCCCTGCGATAAGTACCTGGCCGAGTGTAAGGGTGGGCGATCTGCGGGCCGGAAAAGCAGGCGAGGAGGCCGTATGTAGTGTGCTATTCTGTAGGTTTATTTCTACAAGGAGGCAGAATCAATGTCACAACAAAAAGGAAGGTAAGAAGGGTTCCGGGTTCGCAGTCCGCTCCGGGTCTTGGGTGTAGTCCTGGGTCTGGGATTCTCCGACAGCTCCGGTGTAGGGGAGGTCCACGGAGGGCAGTAAGAGAAGAAACAAAGGACCGTTAGTCTTATCCTTGATCAGATGTTATATCGAACACCGTCACCCGGGTCGTGAGGGGGCGGGAAGAGAAAGGATATCGTGAGGAAAGGAGGGTGTAGGGAGGTCGGAACACAAGGGGGTTTATAGAAAGGGTGTCGGGAAGGGGTGTGTGGGAACGGGGACACGGGGTCACTTCAAACAGTGCAAGTGCTGTACAAATATGCTACAGTGTGGGGTGCGTGATGCTAAAGAGAAGGGTGTATTTACAGGGCGTTACTAGGACTCCTATTGAGTAGGGGTAAGGAAGGCTTAAGACACTCACCCGGTCCGCCGTAACTCTCCAAGTGAGTTACGGCCGCTCTTCAGCCACCTCCTGTGGGCTCCACCACTCTTCGGTCCACACGTCTCCGTCACACGTCTTCTCTCCTTCTTCAGCTCCAGTCCGAATCTCCTGCCACAAAACTCCGACAGGGTGTTCCGCTCGGATCCCGCTTTTATCCTGTGCTGACTCTGCCGCTAAGGCGGGACTTCCGGGGTCGGAGGGATATACTTCCTCCGGGCTCTTGGTTCTGGTTGGTCCCTGGGGAAGAGAGAAGGGCGGAGCCTCGTGGGTTATGGCCGGATTGCCGAGCTCTGTCTTTTCCATAGGATATGGTGTGCGCTTTTGTAGTCCCGGTAGTGGAAGAGACCGAGGTAGGTGCGGGGTAGAACAGCCGTCCTGGGAGGCCCGCGGGACCGCCACCTCACACCGAGTTAGAACTGTAATCATTCCCCCAGTCACTTTCCAATACCTGTGTTGAGGTAAGTACCAAGCCGAGTTAGAATGGTATTTTTGCCGCCTGTCAATGTCCAGCTCCTTGAGGTGAATACCCAGTAGAGTTAGAAAAGTCATTTTGCACCCCAGTTACTGTCCAACAGCTGCCCTGAGGTAAGTACCCATGGAGTAAGAATACTAATTTTACCCCCCTAGTTACTGTCCATCACCTGCCCTGAGGTAAGTACCCAGCAGAGTTAGAGTAATAATTATACCCTCTTAGTCACTGTCCCGCACCTACCCTGAGGTTAACCTCCTTGCAGAGTTATAGTAGTATTTTTAGAAAATTGTGAAAAACCCATACCATTTTGTAGTATTGTAACAATTTTGTGTTCTTTTACCTTCCCAAGTTGTGGAATAATTGAGGGAACTGAAGAAGTAACTGTAGTAATTATTTTCAAAGTCTAAATACATGTTTTGGTATTTTTCTAGTGTTGATTTTGAACAGCTTTTCATATTTATATACCTATTTGGGTAGCTGGATGGCAGTATTTCCAATTGGCTTTGGCTATCAGTTCTCCGCTTGTTACAGATCAGGCAGAAGCAGATAATAACTTGGAAGTTTTAATTCAGGTAACGCGGCACAGCAACACAGCATCTGGCTGGCAGGCAGGAACAGTGGCAACTGACCTGGTGCCAAGCAGCAATACAGGTTCTAAGCATGGTAGTAAGAACACTGAAAGATGCAATGCATTTAAAGAGACATAACATACATTGTAAATATATACACAGAATGTAACACATCTCCCTTTTATAAAAGAAAATAAGAGAAAATAAAAGGAAACTTAAGTAACATAATCAGCAAATCTAGAAGGCGGAAATCTAGAGCGAACCGACATCTTAACTCTTGAAGCAATGTCATCATTGGGACACAATTGTACATCAGGCTCAGAAACTTTTTGAAACGAAGGACATTTAGCAACACGTTTGATGTTCCATAACTTGCCATCCTGAGTGATAACACTGTTGGTAAAAACTTTAACAATTTTCATGGGTTTACCAAATTTGTTTGAACATTTTGTGATGAAACCAGGTTTTTTAATCCTGACCCAATCCCCAATGGACAAATTTGGCTCTTTGGTCTTCCACTTGTTGTCATACCATTCTTTGACTTTAGCTTGTTTGCATTCCACTTTTTGTGCAACATCCTTTAACAGATTCTCAGAGAAGGAAACATTTGAACATTTATCTTTTAACCACCATGGAAAAATTGAGGAAGCTGGATCCCGCCCCTTTAACAGACGGAAGGGACTGACTTCAGTTGTTGAATGAGGAGTTATTCTGTATAACCACAGTTTCTCTCTTAATGAATTCTTCCAATTAGACCCAATTTTGATGACCTCAGAAACGAAACCTTTCAAGACTCTGTTGAAACGTTCCACCAAACCATTTTCATGCGGTTCATAAACAGAAACTAAAGAATGTTTGATATTGAGTTGTTGAAGAAAACTTTCCATCTCTAAAGAAGTAAGTTGCACCCCATTATCAGTAACAAGAACTGACGGAGAGCCCTCTCTGGAAAATATCTCCTTGAAGAAATCTATCACAACATTAGTTGAGACTGAAGAAACAAACCTGACTTCAGGCCACTTAGAGTGGTAATCCACAAGAACCAAAGCATAACGGGAATCAACAGGGAGACACATAAATGGGCTAGAAATATCAAAAGAAATTTTCTTCCAAGGTACACTTGGCCAAGTAGAACTCTTCAAGGGAGGAACATTGACCTTCAACATCCTTTCACTTCCCATACAAACCTCACATTCTCTTACCTTGCGATCAGCCATTCTATTGATACCAGGCCACCAAAAGTAATTTCTTATGAGACGCTTCATAGCCGACATTCCTGGGTGCATTTTATGTGCCAAATCCAAAATTACCTTCTGGATACCAACAGGAGGAACACATTTGCCAGACTTAAAAATCAAACCATTCTCTAATTCTAACTCATCCACAACAGAAAACATAGGTAAAACACTATCTGATACATTCTTTTTGTCAGGCCAGCCTTCCAAAATGTACTTCTTAATACTCTGTAAGGTGACATCCTGCTCATCAGCAAGTTTCCAAGTCTGTTCAGAAATATCATCAAATGAACCTGACAAAACATCTTGCAAACACATAACAATATCAGCATCTTCAGATTTCTTTTCCAAAATAGTCTTACAAGGCATACGAGACATAAAGTCCGCAATGACATTCTTTTTACCAGGAACAAACTCTAGAGTAAAACAGTATTCCTGCAATCTTGAAGTCAGTCTGGCTATGCGAGCAGTAGAACTCCATCCACCACCCGTAGAGAGAATGTTAACCAGGGGTTTATGGTCAGTCATCAACAGAAACTTACTACCCCATATGTAATTACGAAAATGTTCTATGCCCCATACACAGGCCAACAGTTCTTTTTCTATCACGGCATATCGCCATTCAGTTTCATTGAGGGTACGTGAAGCAAAGCAAACACGTTTGTATCGGTATTAAAACACCAAAGAAATCATGGTTAGCGCACTTGCACTCGGAACCGTGTTGTCATGGTAACGAAAGTAAACAAAAATGGCCGCACGTAGTTTTCAAGTGACGTAGGACGCAACGTTTTCTCTGCGTCAGGACGCCTTAGTGAGAAGTGTTCTTCGCGTGAAGATGCATATACTAATAACGTTCCTTTGAAATGCGCATGCGGCTCCTATTGTGTTCTTTTGAAATACTCACTGTTGTAAACAAAGCTTCGAGATAGAAGGTGATGCAATCCGGGATGCGAGCGTGATCAGGCTCGCGATGGGTAATGCACGCGGTGAAACAGGTGAGCAACCCTCGCGCTGATGTCCCGTTTTCAAAAGAAAATACAGCTTAATAAATCCATTTCCATATAAAAATGTATTTCTCCCGACACAAAGAGGTTAAAATTACCGGGTTTCCACGAAAATAGCAGAAATCGTCTTCTGAAATGGTTCTTCTTAGTTTGAAATGAAAAGCTGAGGTTGCTAGAAGGTTTGAATTGAAATTTACTCCACACCTGTGCCGCTTAAAAGTTGATGGAGTGAAGTCCTTTCTTACTTGACCCTCGTCGCCAAATTTTGTTACAGATCAGGCAGAAGCAGATAATAACTTGGAAGTTTTAATTCAGGTAACACGGCACAGCAACACAGCATCTGGCTGGCAGGCAGGAACAGTGGCAACTGACCTGGTGCCTAGCAGCAATACAGGTTCTAAGCATGGTAGTAGGAACATTGAAAGATGCAATGCATTTAAAGAGACATAACATACATTGTAAATATATACACAGAATGTAACACCGCTTCTAATGTTGTGTGTGGTCACAAAGAAACTCAGAGTACCACTGACCATAAAAGGGTGGACGGCTGTTTATATATGTTTTGTGTGGTGTTCCATAATTAAGTGAAAAAATGTTTTGGACAGCATTTTTCAACGCACATTGGATTGTGACAGTAATTATTTTGATTGGTTTAAAAAATGATGTTCATTCGCATTCCTTGCATAGAACATCATCCATTTTTAAATTGCTGTACATCAAATGTTTCATGAAAATAAAGGAAAGACTAGTCAGGAAATGGGATACCTTGAAACTAGTTTATGTAATAAACTCTGCAGTTGGCCATGATTTACTGTTAATGTTGAGTGTTGAAATATGGTGTTGGCAATATTAATGTACAATTTTTTTTTTAATTGTTAAAAAATAAATAATCGTACATTTTTGTGTGTAAAAGTGCATTTGTACTATGTTTGAGTATATTTGTTGTAACGGTATGCGTGGTAAAGGTATGCATGGTAATGGATTACAAATTCATCTGGCAAACCACCAGCCCGCGGTTGAGAGAACGCAGCCAAACCGAAGGCATCCCGACTGCCACATCACAAGTTTACTGAAGGGCTGGTGGCGTACTGGTAGTACAGTCACTGTGGCGGCATGCTGCACTGAAAGAGAGAGCCTGAACACAATGCCGGACACAATGCTGCGCCTCCAGCAAGTCGGGTGCACTGATTCCATGCACATCTGCATGTCAAATAGCTCACGCACCTATAGTGCAGGAATAGGGGGGCACAACATG
Source organism: Lissotriton vulgaris (assembly GCF_964263255.1). NCBI lineage: Eukaryota > Metazoa > Chordata > Amphibia > Caudata > Salamandridae > Lissotriton > Lissotriton vulgaris. Next base: position 1,956,329,098 of record NC_141689.1, on the reverse strand, counting down.
TGCCCCGCCACAATCCCAATGGGCTAAATCACCCTGGGGCGCTTGTTGTGGCCCTTTACCTGCCTTTCTGCTGACCTTTTCATGGAGGAGTCCTGCTGCCACCGGCGGTCTGGAGGCAGTTCAACCACACACACAGTAAATGGGTGATCGAACCGCTGAGGAGGTGGTGATCAGACTTCCACAAATGGTGTCCCAAGATTACTTAAATCATAACAAGCTCCTCAATGTACCCTTTACATTAAAGCTAGTGTACTCATGCATGCATTCTTGGTATCTGAATGATTTTGGTTAGTATTTCATTTACAGGAAGTTCTTTCAAGATTAATATGTGTTTTACAAAATGTTAATCACTTTCTTTTGTCGTACAGGGTTTCATGGACTATTGCTGATCAGCTTATGTGGTGACCTGCTGGAGCTAAGATTTTTGTTTCTTCTGTTATCATTTTTTCTTTAAGTGCATTTTGATTTGCCCACTTTGGCTGTATTACTGTTACTTTACATTTTTGCTGTTGCTTTTTGGCCTCTTATCTCTCATTGATAGCACATGGGGCTTGATGTACAAAGGTAAGTTACATTTCTGAGTAAGTTTACACTTTGTGGTAAATTTATGACTTTTGGCATTCACAAACTCCAAGCGTAAACTTACTACAAAAGTGTACGTTAAATGTCTCCACCCCTAATGAAATGTGTTTGGCTTACACTAGTGTGAGTGGGTGACATCCCTCCCTAAACCCTTCCTTGACAATCACTAAAACATCTAGATATCTGTCGCTCTGCTGGTCCTCCATAGGTTTAAATATCTATCAATTAGAAACCTTACTTTCTCAAAAACTATTGAATGGATTTGCACAAAATCACCTAGATGCAGGCTTTCTGGACCAAGATTAAGCTTTCTGCCAAATTTAGTGTAATTCCATTTAGCTGTTTTTTTTTGTAGCTGTGTCTAATTTTCTCTCTCTCCTTTATCCCAACCCTTCTAGTAGTACATTTGCTCCTTTCCCCACCCACTCACCTGTGTCGCTTTTATATAGGGAAAATGTAGATTTTGTAGTACATTTTGTAGCACTCCGAAATGTACTACAAAGTGCAGTATGAGAATGAAGCCATGCTATTTACTTTGTTTGACCGTGGACATTCGTAGGAATACGATTTTCACTAAGATCAACTATGTACATGCATATCCATTTTAATTTAGATGTGAAGTTACCAGGGCCTTTTTAAAAGTGGTCAGCATGATAGACAACTGTACATTTGTGTATATTGTGCCTATGTTGGTATGTGGTATCAGGGCAAACAGAGGGCATTCTTACATGAACTTGCGGGTAAGGTTCAATTTGTCAATTGGAGCCTAGCGCTGTTTTGCTTTACAGGATTATGACTTGTAATAGGCAAATGCTTTTTCATCTTTGATTATCTTTTTTGGTATTTGTTATTGCTTAGGCAATCCTGCTAGTTCGAATATAGTACCATACAGTTAAGGTTTAATACAGGGACTAGTCCCTTGCATCCAATATGCTGTTTTTCATGTAGGAAGGGTGCATTGGTGCGTCACCTTTTAAAACACTTTATACTACATGATGTACTGAAGCGCAGTGCTGTCGTAGAGCGTATATACTGAGGCATGCGACTTAAGACTGCAGTTATTTTCAATAGTATTGCTATGCCGAGAGTAAAAATATATTTTTTATTTGGGTCATAGCCGAGAGCCTGAACACGCTGCCACATATATGTGAGAAGTTGGCCTGGTATATGATGCTCACTAGTTCTAGTGATCACCTTGTACCATGCCAAGCAACCCTTATGATGATTGGTTGTAAGTCAACCTTATAGACCAGCTATCCTAGTGGTAGCGCGGACAAAGCAGTCTTAGGCTAAACTCTGTAATGGCATGTGAAGCAAGCTGGTTTACCATACACAATCCCCTTGAATACCAAATGAAAGGACACCACACAGATATATATTGAAAATATATATATATTTATTTACTACAAATATCCCCTATACTCTTTATGAGCACAGAAGCAAATGCGTTAAAACAAAACACAGTTTAAATATACAAAAGTTGCACAATATGGATGAGCCCTAGGGGCCACCTAAACCATATACTAAAATAGTGGTATAAGAACCACCAATCAAAAAGGAAGTAAGCCTAGGGCCTTGGGAATCGCTGGAGCTGCTCGGGACTAGCAGTGACTAAGTCGGGAAAGGCCCGCGGGACTCGGGTGCAGCGCTTAAAGTGCACGCATACACCAATGAAATGTCAATGGTGCGTAAAAGTTACAAAGTTAGTGTTTAAGGAACCTTCCGAGTGACCAAGAAGGATGAAACTTTAGACCTAGACACTAGAGGTGTGTACCAGTGTAGGAACACCGGCGTTGCTGAGTTACCTCACCCACAGGAGGCGGGTGCACAGGTGCGAAGTAGTAGCGGGTTTCGTCACGCAGGTCGATGGTGCCTGAAGATGAAGATGCTGCAGGCGGCTCGTTGAGGAGGGTTCCGGTGGATCCAAGGGTGGATCTGAAATGGTGAAGACCTGAAAGCAGAGGGGACAATGTTCAAAGTCACCAGCCAGTGACTACCGTGGAACCAGGATGGAACCAGGCAATGTTGGGTGCAAACAGGCGATGAGGTGCAGCTTGTCTCCGCAGCCACGTGGACACAAAGAGGTCGAGGATATCCAGAAGTGGGTCACGAGCTGTCCCATAAAGGCTCTAGCTGATGGCGGTGTCGGCACCTTGATCAGAGCAAACAGGCCTTGGCTAATGCAAGCCATGCAGGAAGTGAAGAAAGCTTATCACTCGGACCAGCAAGGTCAGAGCGGGTGCTCCTTTTCAGGAGAGCGAGGGCAAGTCTGGAGCAACCAGACCCTTAGTGTAAATTGTAGGTTTCGTTGCCAAGATGGCCGCTGACCACGTGGCAAGTGGCCCGGATGGTGCATCGAGTGGCACAATGCAAAAGGGCCCCACGCAGATCGTGGAGATGCTGGGGGGCTGATCTTTGGTGCAAATGCTGCTCAGTTGTGGGGCTTCTCAAACCCCAAAGCACAGCATCGAGGGTGCCTCGGGTGCTGCGCAGTCAGCTTCTCGGGGGTCTTTTGAGATGTCCGGTCCCACGTCTCTAGGTGCCTCCACGGGTCCCTTCTTTGCAGGGACTGTGGATCGGGCTCTAAGATGTCTGGGAGTCTGGTTTTCGATGGGCTCTGGGCTCGGGCTCCGGCAGGAGGCGGCGGCAAAGCAGATGTCGAGTTGCTGGATGGTGCCTGTGTCCACAGGATGGCCACTCCTTGGCCACAAGGGAGATGCTCTTCAGTCTTCTGTGCAGCAGAATGTCTGATCTGAGGTGCTATGGCACTGCTCTCACTCTTATTCCCAATCTGAGGGGTGGATCACCTGCTAGGTCCCTCCTCTGGGTGGGACCAGGAAGGGTGGCGGTTACACCTCCTTTCGTTTGTCCAGCTCCGCGCCAGGACTGGGGCTGGGAAGCCCCAGAACCGGTTTGGACTGGCTTATGCACAGGGACACCTTGTGTGCCCCAGGCATGTCTCAATCTATTCAGCCCTGTCCTACCCAATACACAAAATCCTGTCTGGGGTGGTGCTCGCACCTCCAAGGCAGGAAACCCTTTGTCCAAGCCTCCCTTCGCTGGAAGGACTCCCAGCAGCAGGAGGTCAGACTTGTGTCTGTGGTGGCAGCATCCATTTTGTGATGCTGAGGCTTGGATTAACTTTAACCGGGGTTCAGGTTATGTACATGTCGTGTCCCTCTAGAAGGGTGGAATGCTATCCCCGTCGACAGAACTGTCGAGGGGATAGTATTCCAAATCGTATGACACCTTACTCGACATGCTTTGATAAAGTCAAACCAAAGTTAGCATATAACCGCGAGGATTATAATGCACTTTAGAGTATATGGTATGGCAATATCCCGGAACAGCTAAGGGAGTTGTTCCCGACAGCTGCAGACAGGCTCAGCTCGTGATAGAGCACCATCTCACATGAAACCAAGCACTCTGCCTCCAGGATTGCTGAGGCCTTCCATAGGAGTGGCTTATAGGTTACCATGTGTCCAGTTAGGTTAGATATAGGTATACTATATCTAAGTAAGAGGTGATTACACCAACTTACCCCAGCTGAGTGTTCAGCCAGTTGTGTCAAATATGGAGGCCAGGTCAGGGGTGCCACAATACATGCTGCAGCCCCTGGCAGGCCTTGGCTACACCTATGCCCTGGGTACATATGGTACACTGTTACAGGGGCCTATAAGGTGAACCAGTTCCAATTGTGTATGCACCTAAGGTACATGGAGTCCATTTTAAGGAGAGAGCAATTAGCCTGGGGCCCTGAATAGCAGGATCCCAGGCCAACTAAGTCAAAAACCAGCTAAACACTAGGCAAAAAGTTTGGGGGCAACCATAGTCAGATATCCACCTTCCTACAATATACATTAACAAGACATTGACATATTCAAAGGTGGCAAATACTGCACACCATCCATTCAATGTATATTTTGAATCACTTATATACTCCTTTGTGGATGCCTTGTTTCTAACCGGTGATCAAGGCTTTTGTGTCTAAACATGTTTGGCCAGTCTGTTGTCGCATCTTGTTGTGCATGGAACAAAATAATTTGTAATTCATGCACTCGAGTGCATATTTCCTCTGACGATGGGGAGAGACAGAGAGAGAGAGTGCGCGTACGCGAGAGAGAGACTAGTGAATATCTATTTATCAAGCAGCAATGGCCCTTTTGTGATACGTTGAGTGGTTTCCATGTAGCCATAACTGTAAGGCATGCCAGTACAGTGAAGACAAATTGACCTATATCACCCATGGTACGATACAAGGGAAACATATACAGATTACTTTTACCACATCCTATTTAGACTATGGGTTGAAATATTCATGTACCGAGTTTCCAGTTAAAAAGCATGCTTCAGAGCATATGAGGGCCATAGCTAATACGGACTTCACATATACAGTGCCAAAACGTTTGATTCACAATGATTGATTCCAATTAGAAACTTCGGCAGAATATATATATTTTTTTAAATAACATTTTTATTAAATTGAAAGCACAGTCTTCATTGCAATATCATATTACATATCAAATATGGTATATACCCATACATCATCAAGCATGGGTTACATAAACTAGACAGTTGGGAGATTATTGTTCAGTTCGTCTGTGCATCGCCATGTCCTCCGTTGGTGATGTACAAATCTCCCCCCTAAAGGCGTTCCACCCCCCAATTCTTGTCCCACTTCTTTGGGAAACATCGTAATTTGTAGACCTCCTTCTCCGCTATCATACATCGGTCCATCTCCGCCAGCCATCCAATCGTTGATGGTCGTTTATCAGATCTCCAGAACATTGCTATAGCCCTCTTCACTAACAGGTACCCCAATGCCACCCATTGTTGCTTGATTTCCGTCAAATGGGTGGGTTCCCATATATTCAATATTCCCAGCCGTGGTGACAATTGGAGCTGCTTGCCCAGCGTGCCCTTCAGCAATATTATGGGTTAGACAAGGTGGACAAAAATATTAAAGGTGGCAAGAAGGAGCTGAGTATGAGAAAATTTAAATCCAAATTTATCATCACTTTGGATACTCAAATTACGGTGCTATGCATCGAAAACTAGTGTGTGTGTGTTTAGTGAATGCTTTCATATCATTTTAGCATGCTTATTATGGGTTCTGTTTTTTTCTTTATAGGTTAAGACGTGCTCTCTACTAAATTTCGAATTAAGACAAATGTTTCACTTGACCGTTGATATATTCAAGCAATAGATGACAACCCACATGGGTACTATGATAAGTTAGACCTAAAATTGGGTTAGTTGTGATTGATTTACATACATACAATTGGATTTATTTATGAAGTACAATCAATTTCATTAATAGACTAGACATTGCTAAATACAGGACTTCAAAAACATGTGATTACATTAGAGGTTTATATGGAAATGAAAAGTATTTTATTTTGCAATGGAGAGAGTGGGAGGCCTCTATACTGTATTAACAATCTTCTATATATTAATGTCTTACTTATAATGGATAAGCACACTTCATTGATATTCTGTTCATCAACATGTAAAAAAGGACACAATACTATTTAGCACATTGTAGTTCCTGAAAGGATTTTCATGTGGAAACCTGGGGCCATATGTACAAGTATAGCACTGTGACCCATAGTCAATGGATCGTGAGAAACTAGCCTGTCAGAAAGAAGATAGCAGGTCTTCCCAATTAGATATACCTGTTTGGAAAAGAAAATTATTTTCTTTAGTCCCCTCACTCACCAGAGGTTGCCCTTAGGTGACAAGCTTCATCTTTGGGGCTTCCCAAGCATCTACTGCTTGGGGCGTGCTGCGACTTGCGAAGGATACGTAGGAGCACTTTTAGGTGAAACTATGTGTGGTGCAGTGTATGGTGGAGTGGTGTTTAAATGTGAGTTTTAAAAATACCTAGCTAGTAAGCCTACACATTTATTCTTGCCTCTAGTTGGTATAGTAAAAAGGGGTTCGACGTAGGGATTAGATTGTTAATGTGGTCAAAAACCTAACTAACTCGTCGACATGTTTCAAGGTGTCCCCTACACCTTTTCTTCAGGACAACTTGTGGGCCAGCCCCAGGTTTGCCACTCCGGTTGTGAACCTATAATAAGGTTATATAAACAAATGGAAAGATGCACCTAATGTGTGTATCTTTCATGTATACATACGGTTAGTGATGAATCCGTAGTATCTGTATTTTGGAAAGAAATAATAGCCTTAGTACCTGGGGCCTGCCCACAGGGGCAGGCCATTTCTCATTACAATCGTTGTACCTCATGGGCTGTGCCTAGGAAGTGAAATACATACATTTAGTGCTTGAAAATGTGCTCCTAAAAGGAAAAAACGGGACAGGATGTGGCTGGCCCGTCATTCACATCTGTGTACAGTCTACCTGTTTAGAGGATTTAAAAATATGTCTCTGTTTACACTTATATGTATATTTCGAGCACAATTGTTCAGGAAGTACCCAGACAACAAGACAAAAGTGACATATAACATATAATTTCAACCAGCTGTGGGTATTATGACACTTGGTGGACATACTTAGATATTAGCAGTAATATGCCCCATGGTCCGCCTGGGTGGAGGGGCCTGAATACCATTAGCTCAGCAACCCTCCTGCATTGTGCCTATTAGTCCCTTAGGCGTCCGTATCTTACTGAGACCCCATGACGGGCTGCTTATGAGTATTTCCGGATGTGACCCTTTGGTGACCACGTGATGGAAAAAGACTAGTCCGTGTGCCTTTCTATGTATTGGCACGTTGAGGTCGCCATTGCATAACTCATTTGGAACGTGTTACCCTCGGGCCAAAATCCTGGTTTTAATTTAGGACATTTCTTTCTTAACTTGGAGAGGGCTATATTTACATATTAATATTGTAATTAACAGAGTCTGTCCATGGGACAGCAGGGATCGAACCCTGGTTGTATTTTGAGCGCCATTTTGGTTTGGGCAAAAGTTCCTTAAAGGGAGAAACGATTTATGTCAATGCTGTTTTTACAATGACAAATAAAAATAAAAATAAAAGTTAACCAAAAAATAGACTAAATGAACTGGTTTCAATAATGGGCCAAATTATTTAGTATAAGATCTTTTTACACTATTTCTAAAATAATTACATTAATATTTTCATTTCAGTTCTCCTAAAGAAAAGGTTGGTGGTTGGTAGTAGTTATCTATTTTACGTTTCATATCTTAATATTTACATTTATGGAGGCAGGTAATAGTTATCTCTATCAGCACATAATTTGTGGAAGTTGATAGTTAGCTCATGAACTGTCCCTATGGTATATTGTCATTTAGTCCCATGTTATCTGTCTGCAACTTGAACACCCATCTTTGTTCTTTCTCTAGTAGTGCTTATTCAATGTTATCACATGGTTTTAAATGTTCCAGAATAACCATCGTATGTCGTTTGGAGTATATTGTTTCTCATTAAAATGAGCCGCCATCTTAGTGCTGGCTCTGTGGCATCGAATTTTGCTGCGGTGTTCACAAATTCTAGTACTTGCTTTCCTTGTAGTCATTCCTACATAGTGTAAGTTGCAGATACAAGTAATGAGGTATACAACTCACACTGTATTGCAATTTGTGAATTTGCTCAGTTCCCATGTTAAGCCTGTGTTGAAGACTACCTTTTTAGTGGTGTTCGTTAGGTGGCAAACACTGCAGTTGCCACATGGGTGGTGGCCTGTAGGTAGAGTACTGATGGTTTGTTGGGTGTCCTTGTCACTTGGTCTTGGGCGGGTGTGTACCAATAAGTCTCTTAGGTTTTTGGCTCGCTTGTTGGAAAACATAGGGGTTGGTATGTTCAATTTCCCACTGTTGACTATTTGCCAGCGTTTGTTGACAAATTTGGCGACTTGGGTTGATGCAATGTTGAATGTAGTGATACATATTGGTTTGGTTTCCTTTTCATAGGTTTCTAGCAGGAAGTTTCTGTGATTGTTCCTTGCTCTTTTCTTTGCCCTCATGATGGTTCTGGTAGGGTATTGATGTATTCTCAGTTTTTCAGCCAGATCTGTGGCTTGGGTATCGTAATCAGCAGTGTCTGTACAGTTCCTTCTCAATCTAAGGAACTGGCCAAAAGGGAGGTTCTCTTTAAGATGGCGCAGATGGAAGCTATTGTATATAGGAGGCAAATTTTGGCAGTGGGTTTAAAATGGGTTGTAGATTTTTAAAACCCCATTTTTTGCAAAAATGTTGAGATCAAGGAACACTAGTTCTGATTTGCTCATCGTATATGTAAATTTTAGGAATGGGTCCTGGGTATTGAGCCAGTTGATAAAAGTTATTGCTTCTGCCTCGTCACCCTGAAGAAAAGGTGTAGGGGACACCTTGAAACATGTTGACGAGATAGTTAGGTTTTTGACCACATTAACGATCTAATCCCTACGTCTAACCCCATTTTTACTATACCAACTAGAGGCAAGAATAAATGTGTTGGCTTACTAGCTAGGTATTTTTAAAACTCACATTTAAACACCACTCCACCATACACTGCACCACACATAGTTTCACCTAAAAGTGCTCCTACATATCCTTCACAAGTCGCAGCACGCCCCAAGCAGTAGATGCTTAGGAAGCACCAATGATGAAGCATGTCACCTAAGGGCAACCTCTGGTGAGTGAGGGGACTAAAGAAAAGAATTTTCTTTTCCAAACAGGTATATCCAATCGGGAAGACCTGCTATATTCTTTCTGACAGGCTAGTTTCTCACGATCCATTGACTATGGGTCACAGTGCTATACTTTAGAATCAAGAGGCAGAACCTAGCCTTAGCCTCTTTCTTCCCCTTTTTTTGATTATTGCCTTATGTACAAGGACTGGCAAAAACTACAGCTAAAGCTAGTTAGCAGCAGTTTTCTTACAGCTGAAAACTATTGCCTTGTTAGCAACGTATGTACAAGACGTCACTACATGGCGATAGCTTCAGGGACCAGTGGTGAAAACTGGCGCTAACATTAGCCTGATGGCAATAGAAAATCCGGCGTTAGAGGTCGAAAACCAATGAAAGGCCCATTAGCGGCAAAAAAACGCATGTTAGTTGGCCCAACGTGAGTTTTTTTTGCATCTATTGAAAAAAATAGCCTATCAGTCTACCTCCAATAGAAAATAGGCAAAAAAAACAATGATATGCATACTGGAGCAGCCAGGGCCAATTACAGCACACATCAACAACCCCTTCAAGCCACCTGACATCCAGGACGACCAGGATGAGAGCCTGGATGCCTCACAGGGCCTGCGTCTGGAGCCTGGATGCCTCACTGGACCTGCGTCCAGAGCCTGGATGCCTCGCAGGTAAGCATGGGCGAATTTTGCGAATCTCGCGTTCGCGAATTTTGCGGATTTGCGAACTCGCAATCCGCAAAATCCGCGAATTCTCGCGAATTTGCGGATTTTTTTTTTGTGTTTGCGCGGGTTTCTGCCAGTTCGCGAGGGTTTTGTACAATGTCGCAAATTGTGAACTTACCTGTCGGGTCGCAAGTTTCGCGAACTTGTTGTTTCTACGTGTCCAGCCTGTTTGGGACACTCTTCTTCATCACTGCCACTCTCTGTCACCACTGCCACTCTCTGACTACTCATGCCACCCTCTGGCCCACCCATGCCACCCTCTGTTTCATCACAGCACCCTCTGGTTGTCCAGTCAGTGTACATTATTGTGGCAACGCAAGCACACCTTCCCTGCCTCAAGTGACCTGAATTAATTTGGGGCTGATTAATGTGTCACAGAATATTTTTTTAGCTGGCACCTGCTTCCTTAGTGCTTCCTGATTAGTGATCTTTTGCACTTGCTAAGTGCTTTCATTGTTGCAAAATTAGTTACAACACCTGCCCTGCCCCAACTGACAATAATGAATTAGGGGCTGATTAATGGATTTGAACTTCCAGCCTGGCTCCTGCTTGTCTCCCTTAGCTGTAATTCAGGACCTTTGTGGCATATGTGTAACTATTCTGAGGTTCAGAGCAGGGTCACATAATAGTTGCAACTGGCAACTGAACTCTGGAGGGGCCCCTTAGGAAGCACAACAGGAAATGGCTACTAATGATGAGCCTGAACTTTTGAACCTGGTAAGTAGTTTCAGTTTTGCTAAGGTCGTATTTCTGCAATTTTGCACTTATTCGCGGGGCGCGAAGTTGTACTGGGAAGCCGCGAACTCACGCGAACAGTGCGAGCAAAATCCGCTGCTCGCGGATTTGCGGATTTTGCGGGAGATTCGCAAATCTCGCGGATTGCGAATTTACCGAAAATCCGCAAAATCCGCGAGCGAAACGGATTTTCCGCCCATGCTTACTCGCAGGACCTGCCTTTGGAGCCTGGATGCCTCACTGGACGTGCGTCTGGAGACAGGATGCCTTGCAGGACCTGCTTCTGGAGCATGGAGTGTGATGCGGAGGAGCTGTGGAGTTGATGAGCCTGGTGGTAGACATTGAGAGACAGCGATCGCCTGTACCTGGTGGTGCAATATGGCATGTCGCATGGAGACACATTGCTGACCTGTGTGAGAAGAATGCCATGCACCCCTTGGAGCCGTGAATGGTAGAGGCGCTCCTGCGCACAAACATAGGGAGGTCTGTATTGCATACTAAAATCCACCACTACACCGGGGTGCACAGAGGGGATTACCAACAGTGGGTGGCACCTCTCTGTATCCTAGGCCGGATAAAGTTGCGCTGGGTGGACGCTGTGGAGGGTGAGCCCCCTGAGCTGCGTCAAACTTGTGTTGCGGGAGCGCTGCAAGTACACACCTAAGAGAGCCCTGCTGCATCAACTGCATTGGGAGGTTCACCAGCGGATTTGGCGGTGACTGCTGTACCCAGGCTTATGAAATCCCACCGGGCTGAGGCTCCTGCTAGCTGAGTCACAGATTTGGAGAGTTTAGCGGATTGCACCATTGTGTCAATGTCAAGTTATGAAGAAGATGGGACACGTAGCGCAGGAGGCCTGGGGGTCGAGTAGCCTAAGCATGGGCACAAAAACCGTTCCGCTCGCGGATTTTGCGGATTTTCGGCCAATTCGCAATCCGCGAACTCCCGCGAATTTGCCGAGAATCCGCGAGTGGAACGGATCCGGGGGGCAAAAGTTCAAGCTTCAAGCTTGTAACTATTTTAGAATGGCGCCGGCAAGCTGCCAGCGCCATTCTAAAATAGTTACTAAGTTAGCTTCAACAGGAAGCACTAATTGAAGCAGGTGCTCGAGTTTAACTGAATTCGAGCACCTGCTTTATTTTATCTATTAGTGCTTCCTGATGAAGCTAACTTAGTAACTATTTTAGAATGGCGCTGGCAGCTTGCCGGCGCCATTCTAAAATAAAACAGGAGAGGGGCAGAGGGCAGAAAAGCAGAACGACGAGTGTGGCAGAGGGCAGAAGGGCACAAAAACGAGTGGGGCAGAGGGCAGAAGGGCACAAAAACGAGTGGGGCAGAGGGCACAAAAACGAGTGGGGCAGAGGACAGAATGGCACAAAAACAAGTGGGGCAGAGGGCAGAAGGGCTCAAAAACGAGTGTGGCAGAGGGCAGGATGGCACAAAAACGAGTGGGGCAGAGGGCAGAAGGGCACAACAATGAGCGGTCTCGCAAAAAACCCCCGCGAACACGCAAAGCGCCCGAGCGAACACGCAAAGCGCCCCACGAACACGCCAAAAAAGAAAAAAAATTCGCAAATCCACAAATTCGCGAATTGCGAATTCGCAAAATTGGCCCATACTTGGAGTAGCCCAGGCCTAGCACCTGTATATGATGCACCTTAAGTGTCGGTTCATCTGCTATAGTGGAAGGGGGTTGCCCCACTGCTTTCAAGCAGTGCAAGAAGAGTAACAATCATCATATGATGATAATTTCCTGATGTAAATGTGCTATCTTTGCTTTGCGGGCCGGGGGTGGGTAGGGCTGCTCCACTTAAAGAGCAGGGCAGGGGCGGAGTGGCATGTCCACTCAAGTGCGGAGTGACTGTTGGTCGTGCCGCTCAGGCCGTACAAAGCAGTCATGCGCACTGTCCTGTTCGCAATGCAGGCTGCATTACAGCCTGCAATGAGACCATGCCCACACCTCCAGCCCCTTGTTGTGTTGTGATTGGCTTAGAGGAGGGAGCCTGGCTGCCTACTTCCTGTTCCTGGAAGTAGACTCAGGAGAGCAAGAGCAATGAAGACACGGGACTCGGCCTCGAGGTAAGAATGTTCTCATTTAAATATTTACCACACCCGCTCACACACACACACCTGTGTCCACTCCCAATCCAGTGTTCTTTCTAGCGTTTCCCACCTCCAAGCTGTCCAGTCCCCCTGCAGCACTTCTCAATATCGGCCGCACAGTGTCCATGCACAGTGGGCGTACCACTGGTGTGCCAAAGGAATATGGAGTTACAACGCATACCATTATATCGGATTCCATTACAATGCATACTAATACTAGGCATATTGCATTAGTAGGGACGGTGTTGGATTGCGGAGATGTAAACATTACTATTCCCACTTCAGTGAGTGCAACCCTAAAACTAACCCTTGCACCCCAAAGCAAACCCTGAACCCTAAAATTCATCTTTGAGCCCCCAGAACACACCCTAAAAATCTTAGTTGACCCAAATGCAAACAACAATTTTCATAATTGACCCAAATGAACTGCCTAAATTTCAAATTTTACCCCATAAAGCAGTGGTTCCCAAACTTTTGACTCCTGAGGACCCCCATTGAGTCCCCACTGGAAGTCGGGGACCCCCAAGCAATTTGTATGATTTAAATTTCAAATATTAAAACAGTAATTAAAAATAAAACAAGTGTGCACACAAAACAAATACTCAAATACTAAAGATGTTGGGGCCAGATGTAACTCCATTTCATTTAGCGCCTCGCAATTGGTGGCAAATTGCGAGTCGCTAAATAAAATGTACAACCGTGTGTTTAGGCTCATTAATATTAATGAGCCTCTCGCAATTTGTGAGCCCATTGAGAATGCCAGCCCTCCCAGAGATGGTGGCCTCCTGGGCTCAGCAGACCACCATGTCTTGGACTGCTTTTAAATAAAGCAGTTTAAAAAAAAAAATGCAGCCTGTTTTCCATGAATGTAAAAAAATAAAATAAAATCAAATGTTTTCGATTCATTTTTTAAGGGCAGGCTCTGTACATGGCCCAATATGTTTTTGCATGTGCAAACGGGTTTTTAAACCCATTTGCGCATATAAAAACGGGTCGTACATCTGGCCCTTAGTATTTTATATTGAGGGAATTTGCAAAAAAATGAAAACATTTAATGGGAAGGTTGGTGCTGCATCTCCGTGACTAACTTTTAAATTGTTGGTTTTATTATGCAGTACGAGGCTCCTGCCAGGGCCAAACTGAAAACCCAAAGTAGCCCTGGCAAATGTTTTCAGACCAGTCCACATACAGTGTACCCCAGTGCGGGGAGTGAGCCTGACCACTCCAAAGGTGGCTTTGGGAGGCTTTCCCCCTCAAAATATTTAGGAAACAATGGTGCATTCTACAACACTTTTTTCATTATATATTGAATTGTATTAACTTTTAAAGAATAGTAATTGAAGGCCTTACTATGCACCAAGATGCAACAATCTTTGTTGGCGTTTTTCAATGATTCCCTCATTATCACCCTCCAACAGTGCCTCCCGTCTCTCCATAGCCCCTCTGTCACCTGTATTTCATTTGTTTCAAAGCATCTCTCGTACCATTGTAGGATGTCAGAGCTCTTTACATCACACACATATAGAGACAATGAATCATACATGTAAATCAGTGTATAGAAAATGTTACATAGGTAAAGGGGACTACAAGGTATAGTATTCACATGTCTTTCCTACTGGTAGGCATTTTTAACCGCATCGCTGCTGCGGTGATTTTTCCCCTACGCGGCTTTTTTCGAAAAGCCGCGTTAGATGACGAGCTCAGCTCGTCATCCGCACACGCCCCCAGTGGCTGATGACGAGCTGAGCTCGTCATCAGCATCGAAGGGGTTAAAGAGTGCTTGGTGTGGAAAAGCACAAACTCAGGATTCAGAACATAACACAGTGGCTAGCACTGACTTTAACATTCAAAATGTATTTCCACCCAAATAAACCTTTTTATCAGCATCAGGATAATGAATGCCTGGGTAAAAACATAAGCTACTAAGTGGTACCATGCAGTTTGCAAGCAGCTCTTTGATGACAGTTTATAGGTCCCTCTGCTAGATTACGATTGTCACTTATGAAGTGCACAGTAACAAATGAATCTGTGACAAAAGCAGTAACCTATGCACATAAAATAGTGCTTTTTAAAATGCATGTTACACGTTCTTTGCAGTAGGCATATTAACCCTCTGTGCTACATTAGTTAACTCAAAGCTGCCACTGAACAAAACTCTCATCTCTCTCCAGCTGGTACATTAATCACAGGCATTATCTTGACACTTTTATTGTTGCTCGAAAGCTGCTAATTGTAAAAGAAACTTTGCTGTGCTTTTAAAACTCCTGCCCACGGACCCCCTGGGAACGTGTCACGGACCCCTGGGGGTCCGCGGACCCCAGTTTGGGAAACACTGCCATAAAGCATCCCAAATTTCATCTCCGACACCCGATTACTGACATCACAATGTGTTGTAATGGAATGCGATGTAAAGGCCCCTGCATTGTTGGATATGCGTTGTAAAGGCATTACGATGTTATCCCTGCATTGTAATGGATGTCTCCTGTGCCAAAGGCAAGCCATAGGCAAGCCCATCTGCGTCCGTCCGCCCCTGGACCACACTCAGCACCCAGGACCCTTCTACTTGGACACTCCACCCCTATGGCACCAACACCCTCCACGCCATCAACCCTGAACGCCACATTGCCTGCCAGGACCAATATCTGCTCTGGACAGGACATCGCCATCGCCATCACTGATGGCTACTAAATCACCCGCAAGGACCACCCGACCCTCCAGGAGGAGGCATTTCCATCATCTACAGAAGCACACTCCGACTGACAAAGATCTCTAATGACCCAACAATTACCATGGAACACCTCATCTTCCAGATCCGGACCAACCTCAACCCCAACCTCAACCTCATCCTCTGCGGCACCCTCATCTGCAGGTCCCCCTGGCCATGGAAACCCACTCTCTGATACCATTGTAGACCTCATTGCACACCAGGCTCTCCCATCCACCGACGACATCTTACTCGGCAAACTCAAGTTCCACCTGGACAACCCCAGTGACCAGAACACCAACCCCTCCTGGGGTAGCTCTCATCAACATCAGCAGCAAGTCACCACAGCAAGAAAGAGAGGCTGGCCATTGCATTACTGGAGTTGCGTCATGGTTGTGACACAACTGCAGCAATGCATGACTTTAGTACAGACAGATACGTCAGGATTCCAGACTTTAGTGCAGACAGATACGTCAGGATTCCAGAAGTACCTGTCATTACTTGCGTCATGGATCGCTGTTTCAGTAAATATAGTGCATGCGTGGTCTCGCAAGAAGGGGGTAGTGAAAAGTATTGTCTTGTCGCAGCGCTGCAACACTTTTCATGAGTGAGGGCCAGGAATGTGCACTATCTTATTGATGGTGCGCAGTCCTGCCTTGTACTATTGTCGCAGGGCAGTGCAGCAATATTGCTTGTAGCGCGGTCCAGCACCAAAACCTGCTGAAAACAGGCCCCAAGGGTTATCTTCATTTTTAAGACTAGCTATTTTCTGGTCTTAAAAACTGCCTCTAACTGCAGTTACATGCAATTTTTTTGGGCCTCCAAACTTAAAGAATCCCCTTGTAATTAGCATGAAGTGGGATTAGCAGCTGTTTTTGCACGGGAACGCCTCCCTTGCATGTCATTATGGCGAACAGAAGTAGGTGATCTTTATAACGAACGTTTTCACTGGAAAACTGCTGCTAACAGAGGTTAGCAACAGCTTGTACATATGGCGATAAAAATATCGCCGCAAAACTGGTGGAAAAGTGCTGCTAAGGCGGCGTTAGCCCTTGTACATATGCCCCATAGAATTTGACACTGTAATAGGTTCTATATGTAATGATGGTACTGAAGAGCACTTTATTTTGTATTATCATGATTTCATTTAATTTGTATATTGTTCTGCCCATTGAATATTGTTATTTTGAGATGAAAAGGAAGAGTTGTGGGTTACATATGACATCTGGGCTTGAGAAAGGCATTGAACAATGACACATTATTATTACTCCAAATAAATCTTTCGGAATTTTCATGCAAGGTGTGCAAACGACTAGTTCTCAGGATTAGAACATTCGTGTCAGTATTTAATAGTAGATTTGGACAGCAACAGTGTGATATTGTTATACAATGCATGAAAAGATCAACATTTTGTATTATATGCTTTGTAAATGTCCGCATAGTAACAATTGATATTCTCTCTAGAAACTACTTAGATTTGAAATAGTGCTAGGGCAAAATGAGCTTCAAAAGTGAAACCTGGGTTGGCTTTGTCAAACCCAAATCATTTCCTCATTACCTTTGTCTACATACATTTAAGAGCAATAAAGAAATGTAACAATTTAGCACAACATTTATTGCTTTGTCTCATGAAATCCCAAAAATTTAATTAGTATTATTGGTCTAATAATTGACTTTTAAATCCAAGTTCACATGTGCCATCTCCCACGTCTTCCTGTATTTGGAAAATAATGGCTCCAAAATTACTAAAATGGTCAAAATAGATAAGCAATTGAAAATAATTATCCAATCAAAGTAGTTTCTTCTAGTAATCAATAACTGTCAATTTTTAAATAACTTCAAAGTATTGTGGAGAGAGAAAAATAGTGTAGTAATGATTGACAGAGGTAGTGGGCTTGTGCTTTGTATCCTATCATTAAATCACATAAATATAAAGTTGGAGGTAACTTGCAGATATCCGTGTCAATCTAATTCAAGGTTCAATTTAGCCGACACATCCATACCAATCTAAACATATACACTGAGATTTAAAAAAACAAACAATAGTAATTAAAACAATTTCAAAGCATTATGTACCCATCTTCAATAGCATACGCAGGAATGCCCAAACCATAAATATCTAACTGCAGTGCTCTAACTCCACTGCTTCCATGGAGGGAGTGCAAACTAAATTGGAAGCATAAGGAACAAATCACCTCTATGAAAGACGAAGAGGTGTCTTCTAGCTATTTGGAAATGTTTTAGTACAAGAAGGGACCTTCTAATACCAGAAACAGAATGAAAATCTGTCCCATGGCTCTGCCCTCAGCAGGAACGGCCTCCAGGTTTCTCACCGAGGGGGGTAAGTGCGTGCGCTCTGCATTTTCTTTGTTTGCAAAGCTATAGCGCTACTTGGTAGAGGGTTGTTGGGGAGGGCCACAACCACCCAAAAATATTTTTTCTGTCTTTTTTTTTCTTCTTTTTCAAAGCACTACAGACAGAGTTTTTTAGAGAAATCTAAATCAGGGGTGTTGCGTAATAAAAAATGCAAAGTCACCCCAAAGCCTCTGGCTCTGCAACAACTCATTTTGAGATCCCAGCCCCCAACCAGCAGACTAAGAAAAGAGTCAGGCAAGCCACAGCACAAGCAATTTGCACTGCGTTGGCTCAGAAAAATTCTGTCTCTCTACTGATCCAGGAGACTGTGCGGAAGGTGCAAATATTACTGAGGACCATCATCTCATGGAAGGGGGCATGAAGACAATTATTTGGAGCCCTGGGCGGAGCGACAGCAGCACAGAGTTTATTACAGATAGGCCCACTAAGACCTCAGTGCAAGATTCAAGCGATTCTATCTCGAAACCAGAGACTGCTCCTTTAAAAGAAATTATGAAATATCCCCTCTTCATGAAAGCGAAACAAGGCTCGGGCCAAATGCAGCTACAGTGACTGCTCAGTTTGAGAAGACGCAGCCTTCACAGCTTCCACAGTCACCGCAGTCAATGTCTCTTCTTCCCACTCTTGCCTGCAGGGATAAACCTCTGACATTTTCTACTGAGTCGGCTAGAACTCAGGACGTATTAATTCCTGAGTAGGTAGATTCAGGAGGTGGAAATACGCAACAGGATCCACCATTTCCTCCAGACAGTGAGATATCTCAGGGCAGTCTCCCATCTATGATGCAATGGGACACCAAGACCATGCTAAATCTCATCCTCGAAGAAATTCAGGATCTGAAAACCTCACAGACCTTGGAGATCACTGCCCTACATGCACGTCTTATGAAAATTGAGGAGACGGTGGCCCAGATCCTGGAGAGGTTAAGAGAGGCAGAAGGAAGAATCTCTCAGTTAGAGGACAAAGTAGTGAGTCTGCAGGGGAAGACAGTTGCAATGCAGAAAAAGAAATCCTGGATGGAATACAAGTTGGAGGAGTTAGAAAATCACTCAAGACAAGCTAATTTGCACATTGTTGGGGTCCCAGAAGGCCTGGAGGAATAGCAAACACTGCAATGGGCAAATACTTTCATTAAAAAAATATCCTTCCGGAACACTCTGGCGAGTTCACACTTACAATAGCTCACCGTGTTCCTGCACATCTCCCTCCAAATGTTAAATATCCGTGCACAATTCAGGGTAAAGGAGCAAGTACTATCCAAAGCTATCAAAGAAAAACAGTTTAGTACTCCTGAAATCCCTCTCTGTCGCATATTCTCTGATATGTCTACTGCAGCAGCTAGGAGGAGGAAAGAATTAGTAAAGATGCTTTATCTCTTTAAGACGCAAAGTGCTCAAGCAATGATTGTGCAGCAGTCAAAACTGAAGGTGCCAGTAGAGGGAGGGTTCCACATATTCTGCGTCGTCTCAGAGGCTCAGGTACTATTACAGCGAATATCAGATAACCCATGAGTTAGGAGTGAGTGATCAGAAAGGGATCTATGAGATTCATTTGTGTTCTTCTTTTCTCTCTCTAGTTTTTTTGGGCCTTCTAAGACTGAGAACTATGGCTATAACAGTTGGTTCCCCTCACCCGGGACTGAATATCGACCTTTAGGGAGGAGGCACATTGTATTATAAGGATATTCGTATAATGGAAAAGTTGATGTGCCCCACTCATATAATCTCCAGCTGGCATGGGTGGGTTATGCCCTCAGCATAGGGGTGGTTGTTTATGCTCTTAAGGGGACTTTATACATTTTTTTTGTTTTTGTTTTGTTTGAAGTGGCGGCGTATGGGTAGGTTAATCAATCTGGGCACAAGGGGTGGGAAGAATGATAAATATGAATCCAGGTACACAATCTTTTAACTTGTACAGTAAAATAGATAGAGTAGAATGCTAACTATCCACAAGGGAGAGCCCAAGCAGCAAGGGTCCCTCCTCTCTATTAGTTTATTGCAGGATAAAGGGGTGGTGAAAAAGGGGGGAAGTACGTTTTATTTCTCTTGTTGTGAAAGGATATTATTTTTCCGAAGTAGCTTTTTATAGAGCATTATTATGAGTTATTCCCTGAAGGTACTGTTCTTCAATGCAAACAGGCTTAATAATGTTAGGAAATTTCAGGCAATAAAAAGATGGATTTCAGCCGAGAGCCCTGCAGCCATTTTGTTCCAGCATACTCACATCCCGGATGTTAAACCTTCTGGACTCTTAATGTTTAAAAACTGGGCAGGATATAGAGGATTCTCGTCCTACCAGGCCGTTCATTGTGGCACAGCTGTCTTTTTGGCAAAGCGGGTGGGTGGAGAAGTGGTTAACAGCACCAGCGATACAGAGGGTGGTGCTGGGTTAGCTGCCAGATCAGGCGGAAAATACTTAACATTTGCTAGCTTCAATGTTCATGTGGAAGATAACATTACTCCGTATGTGAACTTGTTCCAATCACTTATGCAGAAATCAGGAGGGAGGGGTCATTTTTGGTGGAGATTTTAATGTGCTTCAGGATCCAAAGGTAGATTCCTGGAGAGCAGCATGCCCCACAGAAATGTCATATACTTGCTTCTCGGGGAGGTTTTATACCTCCTCCCACATAGATTTTTTTAAATCTCCTGAACCCTTAAATATAAAATGCAAACCACTATCCGACCATTCGTCTGTGCTGGGCCCTAAACGATGGGTGTTAAATAAACAATATCTACAGGAGGAAGGGTGGGTAGAAATCCTCAAAGAAGAGGTCAGGGAATTCTTTGTTATTAATGATAAGACCGCATCTGAGGGTATTGTGTGGGATGCCATAAATGCATAAATTAGAGGGAGGATAATAAGTAAAGATGCAGATAATAGCCTCAAAGTAATCAGATTTTAGAACAAAAGGTAAAAATAAGTTATTTTAGGTTTTTTAAGGACTCAACAAGGGCTAATAAAAAAAGGTATTTGATGCTGCCAGACAGGCAATGAGTGAAGCATACTATGCTAAAGTGCCGCATTGAGTTGATTGCACTCTCAAAAAGTGTATGAAGAAAGCAACTTGACCGGCAAATGTTTAGCATGGCAGGCACGGAAACAAGTTGCCAAGAATCAAATTGATGCCTTGAAATGCCCGATCACTGGAATAGTAAGCAGGGATTCAGAGACAATGGGAGAAATCATGTTATACCATTATAAACAGATTTATTCACAAAATTAGTCAATTGATAGTACCTCTTTAGACAGATTTTTAACAGATTGAGATATCCCAGCCTTAACTATAGAAAAGGGAGCTGATATGACTCACCCTTCTCTAAAGAGGAACTGTTGGAGGTTATCACAAAACGACTGAATAGGTAAGCCTGTGGCCTGGACGGATTCCCTGGAGAATTTTTAAATCTTTTTTCGATGTGTTAGTTAAACCTCTTTTATCTTTAGCTAATAGAATGCTACAGGGAGACGAGATACCACCTTCTTTCTTTAAAGGAAATGTTGTAAGTTTCCTTAAGAAAGATAAGAAGACTCAGGATGACAATTCATACCACCCTATCACATTATTAAGCACAGATTATAAAATAGTGACAAAGCTGCTCGCAAATAGATGGAATTCAATAGCAGTGGGTCTGATTCATTTAGACCAAAGCAGCTTTTTAGCAGGTGGACAGCTTGGGACAAATACTCCCTTTTTGGCGGAGGCTTTAAATTACTTTGTGGTGAATAATATAGAGGCTGTTGTGTTTCTGCTAGACTCAGAAAAAGGCTTTTGACCTCAAGGTCTGGGAAACTTTATTTAATATTCTGACTAGATTCGGTATTCCATCCCTGATCATGGGGCTCATATAAAATATGTATTGTAAAGCCAAAGCTGGTGTTATCATCTACGTAGTAGAAAGGGGGCAAATAAAGGTACTGTGTGGTTCAAGGCAGAGATGCCCACTGTCCCCTATACTTTTTGCCTTTTTTATCGAGCCACTAGCTATAGCAATCTGAGCAAATAAGAGTATCCAACTTCCACTCCCACAAATGGATAAGTTAAAATGATATGCTGATGGCATCATGCTCATTCTAGATAGTTGGAGGAAGACTCAAGAAAAGCTTTTTGAGATCTTCTCTCAATGTGAGGCACTGGGAGGGTATAGAATTAATAAGAGGAAGATAGTGGGTGCACTCCTGTGGTTGTACTCCCAGTTTTTGGCTGTTTGTGTTAATTCCCAACCAAAACAATATCTAGGTATAAGGTTCTCTTCTAAAATTGAGGATTTGTATGACCTTAATGTTTCTTCTATTCTCCTAAAGGTACAACATGTATTCTCCCAGTGGATCTCTCTCCCTTTGACTATTTATAGGGAGAGTTTCCCTAATGAAAATGCCGGTCCTCCCCTTATTTAATTTTTTATTCTCAGCTATTCCGTGTGTCTTAACTATCTCTTTTTTTAAAGCTGCTGAGTCCATGTTCTCATCCTTTATTTGGCAAAAACATTCACCTAGAATTGCACTTAGAACTTTATATGAATCACAAGAAAATGGAGGGCTGGTACTCCCCAAACGTAGAGATTATTACTCTGCCTACTTTGCACAATATCTGTCTAGATTTAATACAAAGGTACTATTTTTGTAAATAACATTACACACTTGATTTTTAAAGAGTTTAATATTTGAGACGTACTAAAGATAACTAAACTACCTAAAAGAGTACTTTATAGAGCCTGAAGTGGCTCTTCCGGAAACATGGGAATCTCTATAGTAGATAGTTCACTCCCCAGATCAATATGGCGACATCCCTTGCTGCAGTTGATATGGGACCAGGGGGGAAGCTTGCGCCCGAAATTGTTCAAAAGTGGGGTAAAGTAGGATATTGGAAAATATTGGACTTTCTCGGGGGAGATAGATTGCATAAGTTAGGGGAAGTAAGAAGGTATAAAAGATGATTTTCTCCTTTTAGGCTCATTTAGAATACTGAATAAGGTTCTATTGTATTTGGATCTGGTCCAGATCCTTAGCAGCAGAGATGTGGCAACTGCTTTAAGTGGTGAGGGGGTTTTGAAAGGGCCAAGGGTATGGAAAAGAATGCTTTTGTGTGTAATGGCCCTGGATCCACCCAAATAGAGATACAAAAATGGGATAAATATGAAAGTCTTGAAATAACAGACACAATGTGGGAAGAAGTTAATATATTACATTTTAGTGTATTAAGAGGGGCTAATTGGAGACGGATGCTCTTCTTTTCTAAATGGCTTTTGTATAGAACCCCGGCCTTTCTATGGTGGAGAAGATTATGATTCTACTTCTTTACTGTTTTACTCTAGCAGCAAAAACAGTATGAACAGTATGAAAACACAAAACATGGATAAAGGAACAAACACCAATATAACCACAAATCAGTGAGCAGTGCAATTTCTGCTCTGCAGAGATGCAAATCACTCTCTTCTTTGCAATGATATGAAAAGTGGTCCTTAAAAGTCCTTGAAATTAACTAGAGATAAAAGTCTGTATTACTGTGATGATATTGTGAAAAACAGAAGAATGGATCTTCTAAGTGTTCCAGCACGCTGGTGTGCATAACATCACTTTCCAGCAGGTATATCTGTTCAGATTAAAATGGAAGAGAAGTGAAAGATTGTGAAGTTAGTGAGGTAGGGGGGATAATCTTCCTCTCTGTGTCTTCAATAGAATTGTAACCTCTAGTAAATTTAGTGTGAAATAATTCTATTCTATTACAGGACTGGAGGCTTGATTACAACAAATTCAAAGCTTTGCAGTAATACTGCAAGGTGCATGTTGTATTGGGTTATAAGAATTTTTTTTTAAAGTAAACTCATTGGACCAGTCTGCTACTTTAAGAATATCCATCAGGCTTCCAGTGGAAATATATACTTTTGGCACTGTGGCCCTTCTCACAGACTGGGAACTAAACAAAGATTCATCAGTGCCAGCCTCTGCATTGATCCATCAAACCCATCTTGCAAGAATAGATGGAGACACTGGTCTGAAAGGGATCTTGTAAGAAATCAACAACTGTGATGCTAAAGGAGGATGGAAGACAGAAGTTTGGGATTCATAGCAACACAGAAATGAAACCACATATAACTTTTTGGAATCATGGATAGCTTGGTAAAAATGGATAAGGATATTCTCTTGGTGTGTCTAGTCCCATACAATCTAACTACCCTGGGGAGAAAACAATTTTCTAAAAACATCTAAGACTCTAACACAGGATTCTCTTTTGAAGTATAACAATCACAAAAGCATGGTTAGTTTGTCAAGTAATCTTTATTCAGAATACTGTACCTGCAAAAATACATGATGCATTAAAATATGTGTACAAACGATATGTTAAAAATTGTTTTGGGGGAAAAAAGAATGAATGTGGATTTGATTAGGCCCTCAGTGCGCTCCTATGTGTCAATTTTGATGAGTAATTTGATTGCACAGTACCTTGTCTTTGTGACAAATGAGCATCATTGATTCTTCCTCAGCAGATTGAGGGGCATATTTGCAAGAACTTAACACTGCCACAGCGTCAATTTTTTGATGCTACTGTGGCTTTTTTTATCAGTGTATTTACAAATTGCCGTTAACTGCAGTTAGCTGCACTTTTCCAGTGTAAACATGAACTTTCAAGATCACCACTTCTGTTAGCGGGACTTAACAAAAATGAAACGCAAGTTGGGCATTCCCGTGCAATTCCAGTCCAGCAATCAACCCCCATAGCTGCTGCTAAGTCCAGTTAGCTGCAGAATTTTAAGACCAGAAAATTGCTGGCCTGAAAAATGGTGCAAACACACCTGTATATAAGGGAGATTAACCCAGAGCATCATTGGCATTCTCAACGACACCATGGAGGCACTAACTTTGCAGCTTGGAGCTCCAAGAAGATGACCACCACCAGCACCACCATAGAGGCAGCACCACAGAAGAGAGTGGGTCTACCACCAACGGATCACCCTGATACACCTCTGGCCGAAGGATGTGATAGCCAACTACAGGCTAAAAAGGACCTCCATCCTACACCTACTCACTCAGATAGCACCAAGTCTGCAGGCACCATTCCAGATCTGCACAAACATCCCTCCACAGATAAAGCTACTTGCTGTGCTGCACATGTTGGACGTGGGTACCAACAACCAACCACTGCCAGAGTGGGTGGAGTCTCACAGGCATCCCTCTCCAAGTTCCTCTTGGCTGCCTTAGATGCCATCATCGGCCTGAGGCTGCAGCATCAACGCTTCCCCAACACTGTGCAAGAACAACTTGACAACAAGCATGGCTTCTATGACATTGCTGGATTTCTGCATGTGTTGGGGGCAATTGACTGCAACCATGTGTAACTAGTGCCTCCTACGGACATCACTCATATATACAAGAATAGGAAGCACACACACTCAATTAACGTGCAGGCAATTATGGACCACCTGGGCCTGTTCATCAATGCCGTTGCCAAGTTTCCAGGGAGTGTGCACGACTCCTACATCTTCCGGTAATCGGTCATCAACCAGCGTTTCAAGAATAGGACATATGGAAATAGACTTCTTGTTGGTAAGTACAAACGAAACACACCACACACCTCAACTCACCAATCATGTAGCTCAGCCATGTGGGAATTCATATGTAGCAAATTGATTCCAACATACATGGTAACTTGGCCAACTACTATACACAAATACCTAATGGCAAAGAACCACACATATGTAAGTA
Organism: Lissotriton vulgaris; assembly: GCF_964263255.1. Taxonomy (NCBI): domain Eukaryota; kingdom Metazoa; phylum Chordata; class Amphibia; order Caudata; family Salamandridae; genus Lissotriton; species Lissotriton vulgaris. The sequence goes on along the minus strand of NC_141689.1, from coordinate 1,956,303,566 downwards.
GCCCCAACAAGGCAGTAGGCCTAGAAATTCTCTCACAAACAACTATATCACTCTTGGAATATAGATCTTGCAGAACTCATCAGACAAAAATTGAAAGGAATCAATGCAGAAAGTGCCACAAGACATATTCTTGCACTGGGATGCATCAATTCTGAAACACACACATGTGCCATATATGCCACAATATGACAGATCAACCTGCTATTCCCTGGGCCAGTGCACAATTACCTGACATGCACAAACACAGGTACCCATGCACCATGCAGCAAGATTGCCTGGATCATGGGGAGGAAAATATTTCTGCATGAAGGGACACCTAACTGCACACAAATAATCTTCAAAGTTGATTTGGCATTAGTCTGGGTCGTGTCAGAATGTAACATGCATGGAAAGAGCATACAAATAAGAGGAATGCAAATCTCACTACATGTTGGCCATCCCTACTTCTCCCCTGGTGAGGTGTAGCAAATCTGATGCACAAATGTAGCCAAATAAATTTGTGCAGAATGGGAACACACACAGCAATAACTATGGACATGACCCCAACAAGCTTACAAGCAGAGTCAAAGTTAACATATGCCAAAGGACACCAATACACATGTCCGTTGTCTTTACATGTCCCAGTAAATCAAAAGCACCAGGTAGCAGTGCTATTGTCAATCAAACAGTGACCCACCTTGGGGGCAAGGGAAGGGGTATGTAAATAACCCACAAGGAATACAACGTTTAGCATCCAAGTATTTACAGTGCTAGCTACTCTCAGCACAGTGACTCACAATGATGTATCTTGCTGATGCTCAAACGTAGTAATGTGCCAGAATACAAGGGGGCGGCTTCATAAGGCCCATGTGCCTCATATACAGTCTGAGCATAATTGACGTACTGGTGGTGCAGTGGACCTGTAAGTCACCCCAAAGGTGTTTTGAGTGACCCCTTCATCCTGACAGTCACAACATGGAGGTATTACACAGGACCTGCCCAATAGCATCATGGTGTTGTGTAGACTGTAAAGTACAGGCAATTCAATTTCAGTGATGCAGGTCAACTGTATGTACCACAACATTATGAAGCAGAAAGTACAAAGATGCACAATGACACAAAATAAAATAAATCACTCTGCAAACACAGCAGGCACAAATACTAAAGGACACTACTCTCCATTTTATGTATCAGGTTATCCAGGATATGCACTGTCACCATGGCTGATGACCCCCATCAAAGTGACCCACACACAGGCCCAGAGAGATTACAATGTTGCATTGGGACGCACAAGGGCCATCGTTGATCGGACCTTTGGAGTCCTAAAATCAAACTGGCTTGCTGCATTTAGCAAAACATCTGTTTACGGACAAACACATCATTGCCATAAGACCAGAAGGAGCAGGACAATCTGGAGGATGGCCAGGACGAAGAAAGTGATGCAAGATACACCACAGCTTCTTCTGCTGGAACAGCAAGGTGGGATGCCATCAGCTGCAATTTTTCACATAATCACTATCAACAAATGTCCCATCACAAGCCTTACTGAAAACCAAGTGCTACGCAAACAAATGATGGACGGAATGCTGAATAAATCATACATTCAACCCCAGTCAAGAGATCTAGGTTAAATCCATCGTTCTTTTGCTCAGCATGCCACCCCAGTTTAGACCCAGCCATATGCAAATCAGTCTTGACCCTGTGCCTAATGGGAACAGTCAAGACTGAAATGCCAAGCCAGGTCCTCCTTGGACCAGAAACAAGCATCCTGGGACCGGCTTCTGGGTATTACCCTTCATCAGCCAGGCTAGCTTGAATCCAGTGGCACGGTGAGCAAGGGACCCACGTCTGGGCATACCCATCCCACTTAGGGTGAAAAATGCTACGAAAACAAATGATGGACGGATTGCTGAATATATCATACATTCTCCAGTCAAGAGATCTGGGTTAAATGATGGATTTATGCCCATATCTCTGAACTGGGGTGAATGTATGACATTGTTATGTATCCAAAGTTTGTTATTTTGATAAATAAAATACCACTACAACAATGTCTTCTTTGCTTGGTTTGTGATTTAAGAAGTTGATCAATCATGTAAAGTCATGGTAACAAAACAATAGTGCAAAACAAAAAGATGATGGACGGAATGTTGAACAATGTCAAACATTCACCCCCAGTCACAGATCTGGGTTTAATCCATCGTTATTTTGCTCACCACGCCACCCCAGTTCAGACATACCATTTGCAAATCAGTCTTGACCCTGTGCCTCATTGGAACAGTCCAGACCGAACTGCCAGGCCATGTCTTCCCTGGACAGGATTCAAGCATCCGAGGACCGGTTTTGGGCTTTCAACCCTCATCAGCCAGGATAGCTTGACTCCAGTGGCGTAGTGCACACGGGACCCATGACTGGGTTTACCCTTCCCACTTAGGGTGAAAATGCAACACAAAAAGATGATGGACGGAATGTTGAACATTGTCAAACATTCACCCCCATTTACAGATCAGGGTTTAATCCATCGTTATTTTGCTCACCACGCCACCCCAGTTCAGACATAGCCATATGCAAATCAGTCTTGACCCTGTGCCTCATGGGAACAGTCCAGACCGAACTGCCAGGCCATGTCTTCCCTGGACAGGAATCAAGCATCCTAGGACCAGTTTCGGGCTTTCAGCCCTCATCAGCCAGGATAGCTTGACTCCAGTGGCGTAGTGAGCACGGGACCCGCGTCTGGGTATACCCTTCCCACTTAGGGTGAAAATGCAACACAAAAAGATGATGGACGGAATGTTGAACATTGTCAAGCAAAACAACAGTGTCACACAGATCTCTCACTTAGAAATGACACCAATTAAAGTAAGAGTGTGAATGGGACAATGTATTGGGCATCTGGACTTTTTACTGTTCATGACCCCTCAGCGAGAATCAATAACTGTGTATAGTGTCTTCACAGGAGGACAATCAGGTCTGTTTTCACACAAGAGCATAGTACAACATACACTGTGTGTCTGATGCATCATTGTAGCTGGGGCCATATAGCTATAAACCCTCATAAAAGTTGAAACACATAATGTCTGTGAATTTCGTGCCACATGAAAAAAGGTAACTGACAACAGCCACAAATATTCAAGACTAATGTTGACTGGATCCACTTGTGGGTGTGGAGGATGAAGATACAGAAGATAGTAAAGCTAGAATAACGGATGTATCAATACAGTGCAGGGAATGCTTCAAACACCAAGCACACACATTTATCCAACATTAGAAAGTGACATGACATCCTTAGATGATACATGTGTCACTGGAATGACCAATAGGCATGTCATACATCACTAACACTGTGCATGAATCATCCATCAACACTGCACTGATCAAACAATGTTATAGATCATAAGAACAAAAAATGATTCATAGGTCAGCCATGGGACAACTGTCAAGGCATCAGCACTCAACAATGTGTATAGAGGTCTATAGACATGGCAATGCAACGGCAATAATGAGTTGAAGTAACATGCACAACAACATTGGTGTGGCATGGCAATGAAGGTGGAGAATGGGTTACATCTTCATTAAATAAAACTTACTCTGTTTTGAAACCCCCACGACAGAGAACAGACATACACATGAGTGAAGTTTAACAAGGAAACCTATAAGTAGAGCCAAAACATGCAAGTAGCATACAACCAATGATGTCACAAATGGATATTGTACTGGGTGAAACCGACATAAAAAGAAATAGTAGCACCATGAAGCTGCACCACCTATCTCTGGATGGCCACTACAAGTGTACTCATGTCAATTGCATGGTGTGTGTAAGTTACCAAATAAATCACAACTACACCAATCAAATTACCCATACATTAGCAGTTACAGTTGAACACATAGGCAAACATGCATCTTAAACAAATTGTCAATGTATTGTATTTTATTGTAATTGCATTTATATATCACTTACTACCACTGACAAGGCATCAAAGTGCTTTTTCGGCGAGGAGCATGCGACTCCGGAACCCATAAAGGATTAGTGTTGAATTAGTATAGTAAAATATGAAATTAATTTGAGTGGTGGACAGGTTAGTCAGTTATTTGGATTCAGAAGGATAGCGGAAGGATAGGAGAGAGAAAAAAGGTTTGTATTTATATTGTGCTTGTTACCCCTGATGGGGTGTTGAAGCGCTTTTTTGGCAAGTAGCACACTACTCCAGAAACCAATTAAGGATTAGTGGCATTAGTCTGCCTCCTTACTACCTCCTGAACTTTGGTTCACTGCAATCTGGGCCACAGGGAAACTCACCATTGTCACATATTGTTGTTTCTCTCAAGGAATGTACAAGATACTCTGTAGAAAACATTGCTGTGCAAGATGGCCAGCCACCATGTTTGGAATGTGTTACAGTCCAGTGTGGCCAACCAGCCCCTCAACTCCTGTCATGTGTATTCTAGACCGAAACCTTTGTCCAGATAGAACCAAGGGAAATATACCGTACACCCAAGAGATGCCTAACATGTGTTGAGGAAAAACAGCCCCACCCAGTTGCGTCCTGGATGTCAACTTTGGCAACCGGATTACATGTGAGACATACCCCCGGTAAGTCTGGGTTGTACAAGCAGTGTGCCCATGGTTTTTGGGAAGATAACCTCCCTGGACCTCATCCCCATCACAAACAACCATCTCACAACTTGGACAACGACACCAGGCCTCAAAACACACTGCACGTTCCAAAATGGTGACTCACCCAGCTAAAGCCTCAGTCACCCTTGTTGAAAGGTGCTGCTCAAAATAGGATGCCTCCCCTGTCATCCCAGTGTAATGTTGGTGTGTACCATGCAATGCAGACTAACCTTTGTTCCTGACCATGATCACCTTGATAGTTCACCCCTACAAGGTGCACCATGTGGGTTTCTCCTGTCAACACTGGGGCTACATCTGTCATGCCAGACTTTGCCAGCAGCTAAGAGTCATTGCTGATGCATCAATGTCCACTGCCAGGACCCACAGTCTTGTGTATGACGCAGGCCCAGCCTTCAACGTCATTGTGCAGTAACTCTGCAGTACCTCTGTCTACCACTATGAGTCGCATACTAAAGCACAGTGTTATTTCAAGTCGATGGTGGCTGTCTGTGCTTACCGGCATTGGATGCCATGCTGTTGCAAGGAGTGCACATTGTAAAGTGCTGCATTGCTGTTTCCTGTCCACCTTGAACACTGAGTCTACAATATGTTCTCACAAGGGTTTATGTGGATTTTTGACCTCTGCATATTTTGCCCCAGTCTTCTCCATTCTGCATTCTGGTGCATACATTTCTGAAAGCAACATAAAAGGTGCTACCACAAATTCATGTCGCCTACAGAGGGTGAAAAATGACGCAGTGCTTACTCACCTGTTTGGTCCACATGTCCTTCATATTTTTATTCTCTTATCTTCAAGCTGTGTATCACTATCACACTAGACTGATGGGCAATTGTGCCTGACAAAAGCAGTTATTATGCCATGTAACAAAGTACTGTACATTAAGTATTAAGTATCAAGATCCGAAAAGCAAGGGGCACACCCATTTAGTAATGGCCGTCGTTCAAGAAGGATTGACTATATGCTAATTAGCTTAAAAATCTGGCACACCCTGCAGGATAGGTCGTGATGGATAGAATTGAGAGTGACCATAATCCACTCTGTACAACACTTATACTTAAGGGCCAACAAGAGCAATCACAGTTTTCCATTTTTTTCCAGACAGGCTAACTGGCATTGACCAATGACATGCAAAATCTTAAATGGCCAATGGTAATTAAACTTCCAGACATGTTATCAACTATTAACTCAGATTTTTGGGGCATATTTCAACTCAGCTGCTGTCTTCTCACCGTGACTCCCATCCATTGATAGATATAATACTCTTACACAATACCCTTTTTGATAGAATACACTCACATATCCAAATCCCTTGTTTTCCTAGGGTCAAGGGAAACCAGCAACATCCTCAATGGTGTAATAGTGAGTGATAATAAGTGTGTAGAGCTCTGGGGGGGGGGCAATAAGATTAGGAGACCAGCTTAGAGTCCAACTTTCAAGGAAGCTATACAAGAAGGTGATTTTGTCAGCAAAAAAGGCCTGGGACGAGAAAAGATGGCAGACCTAAAAGAAGCATGTAAGGAGAGGAACATGCAACGCTTTTGGAGCCTGGTAAAATGGGGTGTGGGTTGTACAGGGCAATACCCCCAACATCATGTGGACCTTGCTGTGTGGGTTAAGTTCTTCTCAGATCAATATGCAGCCAATGACAATATGGATTATGACCCTTCATGGGTTTATTTTAAGCCATTAGACACTGTCTTTAACTAAGCTACATAACCATTGCGCTGAGCACTGTTACCAGTGGGAGAGCCACGTAGGTGCCCACAGATATTTTCCTTCAGGACAAAGCCAAATGGAATCAGTACATAATGCTTTTAGCAAATGCAATTGCTCATGGAGCTCCAATTCCGGATAGCTGGAAAGGGGCGGAGATCATCCAGATTCATAAAAAAGGAAATAAATACTCACCCAGGAACTACAGGCCAATAAGCCTTATAGATCCAATCTAGAAAGTCGTAGCTCTACTTGTTTTGGCAAAAATCCAAACCTGGGTTGATGATAATGATATTTTGAGCCCTCTTCAGGTCGGCTCCTGGGCCAACATGAGTACCGTTGATCAGGTCTTCCGATTCATTTTAATTTATTGGTGGACAGTGACCCTTGGAAAAGAAAGCATTTATGCAGCCTTTATTGATCTAAAGTCTGCTTTTGATTCAGTATCACGGCCCTCATTGTGGAGGGTACTGCAGGAACTCGAGCTGCCCCCTGATCTACTTTTCTTAATTGTTCGCCTCCCCAAAAACAACTATGCCCAAATTCGCGGGGGCTCAGGGAAATAAGACTGACCAGTTCCCACTTGAGATGAGAGTACGCCAGGGTTGTGTCCTAGCCCCTACATTATTATCTCTTTTTATTAACGGCATTGTCAGTTTTTTAGCTTCCTTTTCCACATATGCCCCAGTTTTAACAGGTACAAAGATTCTAATATTAATGTTTGCGGACGGCACGCTTAAGTCAATAGCGCAAAAGCAAAGTTCATGACCTTTAACCAACATAGGTCATTCAAGGGGGGCATGGTTATGGAGGGGCAACCCTTGGAGCAGGTTGATCCGTTCACTTATTTAGGCATCCCCCTGCATAAAGGACCAGCTGGAGGCCACATGTCGACACCATGACCTTAAAGCACAATTTGCCAGTGCCAAGGAATATAAAACATCGCTGACTAAGCCCCTTACCCCGGCACTGCAGATCTATAGTTCTAAGATACTGAGCTTGGCTCTGTATGGCGCAGAGTTATGGGGTTTCGAGAAATTGCATCCTCTAGCTGTATCCGAGAACAAGTTCTTACATGGGACCATAAGCCTACCGCAAAGTACTCCGTTGCTCCCCCTGCGCTATGATTTAGGCAGAAAAGCCATAGTAGATCTTGCAAGACTATGCCCTATTCACTCCTGGCATAGAATCTGGTGTACACCAGAGTTGCCCATTTTTGCGGAAGGGCTCAAAGATATAATGGCGGCAGACTACTTCCACAAGATCGGTTGGTTATGTGACATCAGATCCTTACTAACCAGTATGGGCATGCCATCATTGTGGGATAATCTTAATGGTACTGAGTTTCCACCCAAAAATTCTAATCAAGCAAAGGTATTGGGAACTGATCGTGCAAGAAGCCAATAGAAGGAGTGATGCCACTTCACTGACAGGAAAGTGCTTACAAATAAAACCAAATCCATGTATCGAGGACTACTTGGATGTAATCACTAAGCCGCTAGATCGTAAACTGTATTTGCAGTTTAGAGTAGGCTGTTAACCCTTGACGTCCTTTACAGCTGCATGGTCTACTGCGGCTGGCGATAAATGCCCAAATTGCACTGACACACGCACATGTGCTGTTTGTATGCCCTGCATATGCTGCACCCGCAAAGTCTGGTTAGCACCCATTTGTAGGCACAAGCACACTCACCTGTCGAGTGTAGCAATGAGAATATTGTTTTCTGACCCATCAGTATTGTACGCAGTATTAATGGCAACGTTTCTGAGATGGATGTGGACAATCAGATCTAAGCTTCACTTAGCACATTGATGAATGAAGGCTTCCATCCCCAATAATAATAAGCTATATTTTAATGCTGGGATTCTTTTTTAACCTTTTATCAATTAATAGTATTATTTTTATCTGACAACATTGAGTATATGTTTTTTTAATGTGTCTGATTCTCTCCCTTTATCTATATTTTATTATATTGTATTGATCTTTATAGAACTTGTGACATGTTTTTATGTGAAATGCTTTTATGACATTTTTTTCGAATAAAGCTTAAGTTGATGATAGTCAATGTATTGTACATATGTCGCTAACATGACGATGTAGCTGCCTGATATACGCTGTTTGTGAACATCATCAGATTTGCTAAATCCCAATTGCGTCCCGTAACCTCCTTGAAGCATGCTATTGAGTGATTTTGCACTGCCAATTGTAAATGTGCACAAATACTCAAATGTGAATCTGTGGTCAACCCTTCGCATTATTTGCTGCTTCAGAAATCTGTTTTCCAAGTAATGAATGCCTGATTTTCATGTCCATGTGTGTTGTAGGCCCATAAAACACGTGAAGACATCACAGCAATCTGTAATGTGGCAGTCACATATGTGGTCACACATACATCCTATGCCAACCATAATGACTACCACTGATGCATGCATGTTTTATCACACAGGAATAGATGTGAATAGCTGTGGATAGTCATCAATATGAGGACCAAGGGCATGTTGACAGCTATGTATTACTGAAATCATGACATATCAGAATGACTGACTGAAGTCACCTACACAACATAAATCACATCCCATAGCCAAAAGGTGTCATTAGTCATGCTATTTCATTTAATCTGTTACATCTGGAGATCAACTGCAACATAGCGTTAAAATGTTTGCTGTGTACAAAGCCAGGCAATATTTTTTGTCTTTACCGCCTTTAAAAATAATAGCAAAATGCATGTTACAACACTGAAAATTACTGCTCAGCCATTAGTGGGTAAAATATTATCATTGAGTCTAAAAACGGCTGCGAATGCCTAGGAAGTGAAGTCAGTCTGCATACTGTGTCATGGAGGAGTACGGTACAGTTTCACTTTCTCTTTTAAGCACATTGTCAGTGTCTGTGGACAGTGTTAGATGTGTTTTGAGTTGTGTGTTGGTGTTGCTGGAGAAGAGATTGGTGTTGTGTCTTGTGAACTGTCCCCAGTGTCTCTTCAAGTCCTGTGTTCTAGTCTTTATGTGTTTTTGTGTCTTGTTGTTAGTCTTGTAGGTGTCTGTCCAGGGGTATATTTGTCTTTCTAACTGTTTCAGGGTAACACTTTTGGGGGGTATCTTTTTACATAGTGGGGTTAGGTGTGTGTTGGGAGATGTTGGCAGTGGGTAGGGAGAGCAGGATGTCAGAGGGGGCATTGGTGAGCTTCCTCTGGGTAGTGAAATTGCACCTGCCACTGATGGTGGAGATGGGGGTGGATCCTGCAGGGTTAAGCTGTCCGTCCCCGTAAGGTGAGGTTGGATAATATCTGCAACCACATGATGCAGATTTTCAGGGTGGACAGGACTGTCCACCTATGGAAGCACCGATGGCAGGATTGTGTGGGATGTGAGGGTGACCTGTTGGACCACCTTGGATTTATCTTTGGCATGCACAGTGGTAAGTACATGACAAAAGTATCATTAAATCACGGTGTGTTTTCCATGTCAACAAATGTACTCAGTGACACAATGTAAAAAAAGCTACAGGATGGTGCCATTAATTTTTGTAGTCAAGCTGACTAGCTCCAACACAATCACTCGGGTTGAGGATGATATATGACCATGTGCAGGAATGTCTACAATCCTGTAAAATTAAAAAAAATTAAGTGCTGTGTCAGGTTTCAATGTGTGCTGCACAGTGCATCATATTACGCTATTGTATAAGGATATTTGTGTGTAAGGACTCACAATGCATATGAAAGGCCCATGTGATCTGCACTGTACAGGACACTTGACAAAACACACTACGTACGGACTAACTTGTCTATCCCAGTTGTGCAAAGGTTTAAGAATGGGTTAACACTTCCCACTGTGGGTGCTGGATCACATGTATGCCAACCTTTTAAATCTTCTACATTGCAATATAACATGGGTGTTGTTGTGTGAGGTTCAAAGAAAAAACCTATTCGTATTGGGACTCATATCACAATATTTGGTGTGTAAGTCTGCCTCATACACAATGTGGGATCAGACCACATCAATTGTCTCAACACACCCTTGTGAAATATGCTAAGCAAATATTGACTACCCAAAATGAAGAAAATTACATTGTGGCTGGAAACAGGGCCTTGTGAATGTGTCACTCATGTATTGCGTGCAAATAGATCACATTTAGGAGCAGGATTGTCTTGTGTTCCACAAGACTGCAATGGTCATGTTTTGTGTGTCAGACAGGCAAAGCAGATCCATTCATGTATGCAACATGAAAAGAGACAGAACTGTTACAGAACATAACATTGTATGTAGAGGAATTTAATGATGAACACAACACATGTTGAAATTCTCACCTGATACTAACACAGGTTTTTTCATGTCTTACAGCTGGAAGACCACTGATAACTCAGGGGGACGTCGATGCCTTCATGGACCCACACTCCACTGGTGAGTGCCTTCCTCATATATTTTCTTTGTGAGATATGAAGATTTGTTGGAAATGCTCCTGTATGTAGTTGAACACAGGCTGGGTGTGTATCAAATGTACCTCACCTCTAGTGTGATGATGTTGTGATTGAGCACATCATTTGTCTTCCTGATTTAACGTTGCACATCCCCAGTTAGTGAAAGTCATCATCAGCACACATAGAAGTGAAAATACTTAATTTCAAGATTGTTTATTTGCAGGAAGGAGCACCATCCAGCACATAAACAATCTTCACATCAACACACTATGGTGCAAGGGTAGAAAACAGTGCTGCTTCAGATTGTTGTCATGAGATGCAGCCCTGTCTTTCTGAATCGGCAGAGCGTGGTGTTGAGCCAAGGAGGCTAATGCACCACTCTGCCACTTCTCTAGACAATACGCCCCTTTGCGTGTTAATGTAAGCCAGAGTTAGGAGCCAGATGAATGGTCAATTGTCTTTACATATTTATATGTGCATGTGTTCTCGATTACAAGTCACTGACAACACCATTATGTGTCTTTATATGTATTTAACAGCTAAGGTGACATGTGGATATAACCCAAGTACCTATGTATCTGGAATCAGATCTGCACACACTGTGGGTTGGTGCTGAGACATATTTAGATGGACAGGAGCAACACCAGTCCCCAACCCCAACCCCCGCACCCCTGTCCGGGGTTGTTATTTACCCTCTTGCTGTTGTATCTGGTCATATTCAGCACTGTCCTGTCCCTCAACAGCATCCACCGACTCCTCGCAGATGACCGCGGACACCTGTTCCTCTAAGTCATCAAGCTCCTCCCGTGGTGCTGTACTCCCACCTCCGGTCTGCAGTGCTGCCTGCCGGTTATTGTAAAGTTTTCACTCTGTCTTGTGCTTGGCATTATGCCAGCTCTTCTTGCAGTTGGCCACTGTCCTTTTGACCACTGCTACCGTATTTTCCTTGGTCACAATGGACTTCCAAATGGCATTTTTGGTCCCCAATGACACCCTGGAGGTGACAAAGAGTTGTTGTTTTATCCCTGTCACCTCAACAATCAGGATCTAATTTTTCTGCTGGCTGAATCTGGTTTTTCTCTTCCTCTTCCCCTGGGACTCTGACTGGTCCTCCTAGCTGTTAAGGGGGTTAGAAGGCTTGTTGTCTCCTGTTGAACTGGTTCCAGCATGCTCCATTTTGTTTCCAAAGAGCTTTGCAAGATTTTTCTAGTTTTTTTTCTGTGAAGCATGAAAAAAGTCACGTGATGCTGACTAACGTGAGTTTTCTGGCCGCTGACTGGCCGGGCATAACTCTTTCCATGTTACCGGCATGATTTCTATCACCGTAACGTTGTTGTTAGCGACAACATTTGCAGCCACGAGAAGATCCTATTGCCATGTAGTTATGTATTGTAAATACATCGGTACCATAGCGATGGGTTTCACTGGTACATGGCGGTCAGAAAATTGCAGCTAACTAAAGCTAGCGTTAGTTAGGGGCAATTCTTGTAAATATACCCCCTGAGAGAGAAATTCATTGTTTTGCAAAGATACAAAAAACATCCAATGCCACCTTTACTTCCCCTAAGGTGGAGTAGTTTACCTTTTGGTTAAATGTTATGAGTTATTGATTGTAAAGCCCTACAATCTAGGAAATGTTGTCCTACTGATTCTCCTTTGACTATGATATGACCACCTGACATATCCAATCTGTAAACATTCACTGTTCTACAGACTATCCCTGTGATAAACAAAATATTTAACTATTTCTACTTGAGGTGCAGATATAGGAATCTCCATTTCCATGCACCAGTCTACCCCCGCAAATCAGGCAAACTCATAACTGGATTCAGTGGAAGAAGCCCAAGAATTGTTTGATAACTGACAGTGCTTCGTTTGAAAGGCCTGGGGTGTGTCAGGCTGACCTGAAATCTTCCACTCTATTAGATGAAGATGAACTGGAAGACTTGGCCATTGGGATGACCTTGAGGATCTGTGAGCAAAAGAGCAAAGATTGACAGGATTCTTAGAAAATCTAAAGACATCTATAGATACTAAGGGAACCATATTTGAGATGGATAAAAGAGTGTTAATAAATTTAGAGAGGCAAAGTGCCTTCTGCCATGTATGAGTAATCTAGGTATCATTGTGAAAGGAGCAATGATATATTTATGTATTGACTACCATTAGTAATGCTCCCACTGCTTCTGCTTCTGGATCCAGTCTCCAACTGAAAAATCATGGCATTTTGAGATTCAGGTGGCAAGCGAATAGGCCCACTTTGATTGGACCCCATAGATATAGAATTGTGTTGAAAAGATTAGGACTTAGAGACCAGTTAATTTTGTCTTGAAGAAATCTAGATTCCCATCTGTTACTGAATTGGAGAAACTTTGGAGATACTCCGCTTGAAGGAGAATCACGCAATCAAGTCAACCATGCACAGAAATTCACATGAAATTGAGTCTTTTGCGAAACTGAGATTGTGCATCATTTGTGAGTGAATTAGTTGTGATTTCTTTTAGCTTATCACAAACCCAACACCTGGAGGGAAAAAAACACATTAAGAGTCTGTAATTCATTGGAAAGGACAATCAGTAACATACCGTTCAGGTAAATTACTTGTCTGACCCGGTGTAATGTTTGTAGCACAACCACCATCACAAGAGCTTGGTGAAACACCCTAGGGCTGAGGAGAGGCCGAAATTGAACTTTTTCTATGACTGCTTTGTGCAGCAACTTGTGAACTCTTGTGTTATTAAACCTTTTTCTGGAAATATGAACAGCATGGGACAAAGAAGTATTAGTTTAAGTGGTTGATAATAAAATCCTATTTGTATCCCTGGATGGTTTGTAAAATCCCTTGAACTGATGTTATTTACCTCTAATTATGTTGAAAAAGTAGGAATCAACCTTCTCAGGAGAAAAACTGTGTAAGTTGATGACCTACCGTTGTTGGCAATGGATCATCCTTCACCACCCTTCTCAGGTTCTCTGAGAACCCTTCTCAAAACTGGTCTCCCCTCTGAGGAAAGAACGGCGTATATCCAGCCCTGTCACTAAAACCAACGGTATGTCCTCCTCTTGGTGTAAAAAAATAAGGTCTGTAAAAGAGAGCTCATCCTCAACCAGTTCCTTCAAAAATACCTGTGAAAAAAAGTTTCTTACATTTTGTTGTGCCTTACATAGATATAAAGTCTGTATATAATTTAAAATGTAATTAACAAAATGAAATTCTAAATAGGTGTCCATCTGCTTCCACATCAAATTATTTTTCTGGCAGTTTTGTCCAGTCTAGCATCTATTCTCATGAAGAGAATGTCCCCTCTCTCCTGGCAGTTTGGGTATTTTTTAATAGAAATATAGCACATTGACTTCTCCCTCTAAGGATGGGTAAATTAACTGGTGCGCCTGTACATACAGCATCCTCATTATCTGCATTATTTTGGTCAATGGTCATAGGATTTCAAATAGTTTGTCTTGACAGATACATAATGCTTTCTCTAATACCTTTTTGGAATCGTTCTCCGTTTTGACAGGAAAGTTACAATAGCTGGTTCTACTTCAGGAGGGAATGGTCATTTATGAGGTAGAAGGGTCTGGGACATTTCTCTCGCAGTTTATTCCTATTTGTATTGTCCATTGGTTTCCTAATACAATGTGTAACAAAAGTCAGAAATCAAGGACGATGGGGCACACTCTGCTGATCGAGGTTGTGAAATTACTTTCAGTTTCAAGTAAGGGATGCCAAGGGCATCTAGGAGGGCTGCACTTAAGGTCAGGATCAGGTAGGGTAAGTCTAGTTTTGACATGCCAGAGGCAGTACAATATCATCATCATCACTATCTTCTTGCTGGCTTGTAGGAGAGGAGTCAGAGCCTAAGCCAGAAGATGCTAGTTCTTGTACGGCAATATTGTCATTTTGGCATCTAAGGAAAGGATTCCCTCGAAAAGTAACCTCTTTCGACTTTTTAGTGGAGATTTCTATAAACCCCTGGTTTCCATGATGTGCTGATGGCGTGGACTGTATTTTTAGTTGGGATGCCTCAACTTTTCCTATCAATGAGACACAATATTCAGGATTAGTCCCTGGAAGGTATGAGTTCTTTCTTCAGGACAGGGAGTCAAATGATGTATTAGCTAATTAAAAGATGCAGTTATAGACTGACTAATGGTCTCCTAATAGATTGTATTGAACCAATTTACTGCATGAAATAACTGCATACTGAATCTCCTCTCTAACAGTAACCTGCCTCTCTCCGGTGGACTCCTTCTCAGTGTGCTGTTTATGGCATTCCTCTTCTACAGAAGAATCAGAGTCATCTGGCTGTGAATTTATTGGGAATGAATTTATGTAAAGCCTTTTCAACCCGCTTGCATTTGTAACCTTCCTTATATACTTGCTAAAACATAAAAATCAATATATAGCTATTATTATATTATTTAAATAGGGTGAGCAGTCCAAGAGGAAATATAAACTATAACATTAATTATATTACACACACACACATGCATGCACACACGCACACCCACACATACACACAAACACACACACAAACATATATACAAACAGCAAAGTTCCTCCGATGTCACGAGCCACGATCCCATCAGGAGGTCCTTAGGGACACAGAGCTTCCTACAATTCAATACATCACACACTTCTCCTTACTTAGAAAGAAGTTCACCGCTATCCACTTTCAAAGGTGTACCTGAGCTTTATTTCACAAATATAAAAAGCAGGTTGCTCACAGTACTAAAGCATTCGTTTTGGCTCTGAATGAGCCTTGATCACAGGTGAGTCTCTTAAAATGGTATAACCACGTGGTTTTTACGGATGCCAGTCATATTTTTCCTTTGCTCCTTTGAAAAAGTAAAGCAATATTCTCGATTGCAGAATAATTTCAACAACACAACAAAAAATGGAACCAAAGCATTCAGACAGTGTGAAAATAAGTATGTGGTCCAAACGCTAAGGAATTGGTTTTACAACAATCGTACTGTTTATTATTTTGCATGATACACTTGTATAATCTTCAGAACAATCAAAAGGTTTCAAAGTTTCATTCTTCATTAACAAATGATGGATTCCATAGAAAGCTCCAATCTGTGTAATGGATTGTTGCCTGTCTCAGGAGACAGGAGCCAATATGTTACACAGATTGGTGCTTACTATGGACTCCATTGTTTGTTAATACACTAAGAACATTCACTTTGCCTTCTATTTTATAATCAAAATTGTTTGATGGATTATATTAACTTTTAATGCTGAAATCTAAACAACAATACTTAATAAGCAAATGAAGTAAAACTAAAAGAATTGAAAATAAATCTTTTAACTCACAAACATTTTCTTCATTGACCTACTAAATGTCCTGAATAATTTTTGCTATGTGTTTGTGTAGTTAGTCACTCCTTATTTCTTGCTGTTGATTAACAAATGTCCATATGACCAGTGGCGTTTTTTTTTAATGATTACACTTGAAGATGAAGGTCTAGAAAACCGCTCTCTCAATAATATCACTGCGATATTTGCAATGAAATTATTGATGAGAACATGGTGAGGGCTTGAGTTATATTTACCTTAGGGAATGAGTTATAGTTACTTGAGATAACTATAACCGGTGAATTTCAGGGGTTTTGTACATTTAAAACAGTGTTTTAACTGACATCTTCACCTAACTATAACGTCACTTTAACATTGTTTTTTTCAGTTAATATAAATATATATGTGTCTGTGTGTATAAATAATCACTGAAAAAACCTTCTGCTTGGACCTTTAACACGGGAGCGGACCTTTAATAGCTGGTATAGCCCGCTACGGCTGACTATAAGACTATATTAAAATAAAACATATGTTTGAGAAAAAGCTACTTTTTGAATGGTCAGCCCAATTTTGTTACTGATTCTTTTTGCTTGTTTGTAGACTCTTCACCCTGAGGTACTGCTTTCCTGGGCTAAGTGTATATGCGGTGACTCCTAAAACATCTAGAAATTGGCTAATCCCTGATTGGCACATTTATCTCTCCTATAAGGGCACATTATGTGGTGTAGAAACTGTATGGCAAATAAATTTAAATATCACCTGCAGACTGCAGCATTT
Source organism: Lissotriton vulgaris (assembly GCF_964263255.1). NCBI lineage: Eukaryota > Metazoa > Chordata > Amphibia > Caudata > Salamandridae > Lissotriton > Lissotriton vulgaris. Next base: position 1,956,286,740 of record NC_141689.1, on the reverse strand, counting down.
TTTGCCCCATCCAATATTGTGGCAAGGAAAGCATGTCTTGAGGCCAACAGATCTAGTCTGACTGTTGCAGTTTAAACCTGCTGTGAGCTCTGTGAAAATAAACTTTTTTGACAGGTATTACTAACCTTCCTTTTAAATAATAGTAAGTCGCCGGTATGTAGGCCTCGTAGCCCACAAGGCAGCTTGCATAATATTTAAAAGTGGGACATGTAGAAAATTAATGTTAACATGTTCCTACAGTGACAAGGTCCTAAAAGCCATTTTCACTGTAGCAGGCATAGCTGTCCTATGTAGAAATCAGAGTGCAGATTAAAACACCAATACTCCTAAATCAGAAAAGGGACCAGCTAGAAAATAATTCAACACTATTTTCAATAGTTACTAAAAATTCAATTCAGTGGTGATGTTGTATGTTCAAAACCCATTAAGGAAAATCATTTTTTAAAACTTATCCTTTACCTGCTTGGTTGTTCGGGAGGCTAATTTGCCATAGATCTCCAGCTCTTACCAGCCAGTGCTCATCACTGGGTAAGGTGTGCATGAGGTGTGAAATTCCTCCCGGGAGCACACAATGGACTGACGTGAATGGGTAGAGATGACTTCTGTGAGCTCAATAGTATGCGCAGGGTGGGTTAGATGCGTCAGAGAGAGATGTAGAGGGAAAAACTGAGGTTGACTGCTAGAGAGATTAAGAAAGGAGAGAAAAAGACCTGTCAGGTAAAGACAGCAGTGAGGTAGAGCGAAAGCTAGCGATCTGTGTAAAGAGAAATAGAGGAACAGAGGCAAATTGGTGAGGCATAATTGAGAAGAGAAAGTGGTGAGATTAATATAGAGGTAAAGAGCAAGAGCATGATGTTGAGACTGGAGAGGTAGAGAGATATGAAGAGAGGGAAGTAAAGAAAGAGGTGAATTGACTGCGAGATCACAGAACAACGCAAGAGATTAGGTAGTGATAGAGAAAAAGAGGAAGAGTTAAAGAGCGAAAGGAAGCAAGAAATGTGTAAAGTAGTGAGAGAGGTGAGATAAAGGGAAGAGCGGTAGAAAGAGAAAGAGGACAGCTGGGGAGGTGAGGTAGCAAATGCATGGAAGGGAAAGTGAGATGTTAGGCCCTGACACAGATGTGTGGTAGAAAGAGGTGAGGAAGTGAAAGACTTGAGGTAGAGAGACGAATGCGGTAGAGAAAAAGGTGAGATAGATGGTGGTGAGGTAGTGAAAGAGATGGTGTGAGAAAGAGTTAGAAGGAGAGAGCGACAGAAAGGTGAGTTAAAAAGAGATCCTAAAAAGATATAAATAGGTTTAATGTTAATGAAAATAAATGTGAAATTACAGAACATAGCGCTGGTGTCTTATTTTTGGCTCTTGCAATATTGTGTACGCTTCTCATGTGAGAATCAATGGTGTCACAGTGATGCTGGTATCTATAGCAATTGTTAAGCAGTTTGAGCCACAGAAAAACTAATTTACTGGGAGAATCCAGTGCTCTTTTCTGACAACTGTGGGACCCACAGGCCACATGAATCATGACTCAATACATGGCCAAAGTAGCCTCACATCAAATGAATAAATACATACATTTTTTATCAATAAACTGGGTATTAGTAACTAGATTTCATTTCTAACATTTCTTTTTGGCCTTGAACCCTGTTGTAGCCCAAACACTGACCTCACTGTGTCACGACTTCAGAGCCCACCACACCATGGATCAGGCAGGGTGTCTGGTTTGGACATTTCTTGGGATCAGAACAGGAGGTGGAGAGGGAAGGCCCCCTTAACCTTTTGTGTGTTACTTTGTTTCGACCCCTTCCCTAACACAACTGTGTATGGAAAATAAAGGCAGCGGTTAATACTTATTGCCACCTTGCTCTTAGCTCATAAATAATGCACTACAGAGCAACATTTAAGATCTTAAAACTGCGCTTCCTTCCTCTTCTGCACCGCACCAAAGGGGAAAGAGAGAGGAAACCAAACCTACATTTTATTCCTCCAGCATCTCTTTATTTTCCTTGGGGAGAATAAAAAATTGCATTTTTGAATCAGAGGTATCCAGTTTCTGCCCATTTGAAGGAGTTTGGTTTTATAGTTTTTTTTTAATTAACTTTATTTAAACTTTTGCATAATAACATAGTACAAATGTGCATTCCTTAGCCACTAGTTGGAACTGGTGAATACATACATCATAGTGGGTACAGTCCCATGCATTGGACCATCCGCGAGCCCCCCTCCAATATATGTACCTAGATGTACAATCATTTAATCCCCCTCCCCTTCAGAACTTGCATGGTTTCGCCCTTCAGATGCACTGTGTGAACCTGCCCGGAGGCCGTCGGCAAGTAAGCCATGACAGAGTTTCCTCCAGACCCTTAAATCATCCTCTAATTTCTAATCTGTGTGGCACCTTTTCATGTGCAACTCCTCAGCCAGCGTCCATTCACATACATCTCTTATCCATGCCAGAATCTCATTCGCCTGCATACCCATCCAAACAATTGCTTTTCTGCGTCTTGCTAACACCAATATTAGTAGATGGTGCCTGTATGTCATCTTACTTTGTTTTTTGAGTTTACTTAGCAACCCCAGCAAACAGTGGGTGGGTGTCAATCAAGAAAGCTTTATTCGACTGTTATAAATTTACAATCATAAAAGCACAGAAAAAATATACATCGCTTTCCAATCAAAGGAGAATTGAGGAACAGCAACAGTTTTTATAAAACAAACGAGTACATAAGTAAAATACATGAAGAAAGGCTTTTAAAAACAATTATAAAGCAATTAAAATTCATCTTAAACAGAGTACACTCTTTAAAAACATAGCAAGCCTCCATACTACATGTTCATTATCCATCCGCTGAAGTTTTAAAGAAGCAGGGCGACATTGCCTTAACCCCTGGGTTTTTAAGAGTGGAATTACCCACACTTTCCTTGACTCTGAATAAAATTTGCAGAAAAGGACAGAATGAATGGTAGACTGACATTATTGATTGTCAGAAGGACACAATGAAAGGTGCCTCGACCAATTGTTCATTTTAGGCAGAGTCACCAATCTATGAAACATATTAAGCTTAAATCTGGCCAATAACATTCTATCATACGTTAAAGGGACAAAAGACAAATATGGCTCAATGCTGAATGTAGTTAATATAGATTGATGTTGGTTAACAGTGGGCTTCAAGAGTTCACCAGGCAATCTAACCTCTTCCAGCATGTGAAGCCCCTCCTTTTTTAATGCTTCCCTTGAAATCATCTGTAAGGAACTCAAGCCGGTAAAATATTCGGGATGCCCTAAATCATTCATAAAATCACAAACAAATCTAATCCATGGCATCTTTAAGGCTCCGTCTAATTTAAGACAGTCATCTAAAATATCCCTGTTTAACTCTGTCTGCTCCTTAGACCAGATACTGAGCCACAACAGTATCGGTTCTATTTTAGTTAAGTCAGAAATAAAAGAGAGACCCAGTTCTTCATGACAAACAAAAGATGAAGTACTAGGGGGAACAGATAAGATAAATCTTAAAAAAGAATTCTAAACTTGTTGCTGCTGCGTGGTATTTGCTAGGCCCCACACCCCGGCTCCGTACATTGCTGATGTAATGCACTTTGCTTTGTAGATTTGTATCAACTCCCCGGAAAGTTTGATTTGATTTGATTTGATTTTGGACTTATAGAGCGCATGGCTGCCCTGAAGCGTCCCAGCGCTAATCCTAATCTGAACCCAATGAACTCAAGCGAAGGCAGAATTAAGGGATGGTAGGGAAGAGAAAGGTTTTGAGTGCTCTTCTAAATTTCAAGTGACCCGATTCCATTCGGAGTTCGCTAGGAAGGGCATTCCATTTGTTTGACACATTCAGTGAGAACCGGCGGCCTCCTGTGCGTGCCTTCCTCACTCTTGGAATGATGGCCAGATTTTCTCTATCTGAGCGGAGGGCCCTGGTCGACTTGTAGGGGCGGATCAGTCCTCTCAAGGCCGGAGGGCCTTTGCCCTGCAGAGTTTTATGGGCAATGCAGAGTGACTTAAAAGTGATCCGCTCTTGAATGGGGAGCCAGTGCAGGGCTTTCAGCAGTGGTTTGGCTGAGGCCCGTCTTGGCGCCCCCATCAACAGCCTGGCTGCGGCGTTCTGGGCTCGCTGAAGAGTATTAATAGTGGCACGGGGGGGCAGCGAGGAAAAGGGAGTTGCCATAATCCAGTTTGGACAGGATCAGACCCTGAATTAGCAGCTTTCTGGATTGAAACGGAAGGAGGGGGAGGACCTTCCGGGCTGCCCGTAACAGGCCGAAGCACCCTCCTACCACCTTCTGCGCATGGGTCTTGAAGGTTAGTTGGGGTTCGAACCAGATCCCTAGGCTTTTAATTTGTTGCTTGGGGGGAGGAAGATCTCCCATACAGGGGGGCCACATCTCAGGGGGCAGAGAGGTGGATTGATTGCCTAAGAACATGATCTCAGTCTTAGTTCCATTTAGCTTGAGTTTCGAGCTAGACATCCAGGAGGAAATGGCTGTGAGACAATCCGGGAGGTCGGCTGAGCGGCCCCCTTGTTGTGACAGCGAGACGACAAGCTGGGTGTCGTCTGCGTAGCTAATGGATTTAATCCCGAATGGGGCTACCACCTTCTCTAACGGGGCCATGTAGACATTAAACAGTGTGGGGCTGAGGGAGGAGCCCTGCGGCACCCCACACTGGAGAGGGATGGCCTTAGACATGGACCCATTTTCCCAGACCCTGAATGATCTCTCCTCCAGGTAGGACTGCAACCATTTGAGGGCTGACCCTGTAATGCCCAGCAAGGCCAAACGTTGGGCCAGGACTGCATGATCTACGGTATCGAATGCAGCACTTAGATCCAGGAGGATCAGAGCTACCGATCCCCCTGAATCTAAGATGCATCTCACCTCTTCAGTCACCGCCAGAAGGGCGGTGTCTGTGCCCTGACCAAATTCCGACCCAAACGTTTCCGACCCAATTTCTTGGAAAAGGTTACCAGGGGATTGGATGATCTAATATACATAATTTTTTTGCAGTTATTGTTTGAACCCATGATTCGTTTTGATTGAACAATGCACCCAAATATGAAAAGCTCTTAGTTGCGGTTAGCTTCTGTCCCTCTACGAAAATATATTTCGCTCTCATGGTCCCTTGGCCACATCTCATTACATATGTCTTAGAAATATTAATGCTGAGGCCTTCATAAAAACAGAAAATCTGTTAAGGACCCTTTGGAGCGCAATTTGGGTTCTTGCCAACAAAACTGCATCATCCGTATAAAGAAGTGCCGGGATGGGTTGGCCGGCAACTTAGGGGAGGTCATGTGTAGTTCTCCCTAATGCTTACCCTAACCCATTAGTATACAAATTAAAAAGAAAAGGGACCAGAACACAACCCTGTCGCACCCGCCTTCTAACAGGAAAGGTAGCCCTACGCCCCCACCCTCGTCCAAAGCGCACACTAGCTGATGCCCTGCTATAAAGGTTCCTTAGAAAAGCAATAATTTGGAGGTCTACTCTCAGATCCTCGAGGACCTCCCACAGTCTTGGGTGCTTCACAGAATTAAAGGCTAGGGTTAAGTCTACGAAAACCTATACAATCTGCCCTTTTTTGCCTTGGTATACTTTCCTATGAGCAGGGCCAGGTTTAGACACTGCTCCATTGTTCCGAGCCCCTTTCAGAAGCCATATTGTAAATCTGATAAAATATGGTTTCCTTCTGCCCATTCCGGCAGGTGCTCTAAAATCACGCAGCCCACCACTTTCACCATGGAGTCTAATAGGGAGATTGCTCTATTGCAACCCAGGTTATGGCGATCCCCTTTTTAAATAAATAGGACCTATTATTGACACTCCCCAAGTCTCAGGTAAATGAGTTTGACAAATGGCATTAATGACCTGCGTTATAATAGGCCCCCATAACAGCATATTAGATTTAAACAGGTCTACAGGAATACCGTCAAGACCAGGTGCTTTTCTGATGTTACTCCGATGTAGAGCTCCAGTCACTTCATCTAAAGTGAAATTTAAGTCGACATTAGAATAATTAGTCTCTAAATTATCATCAGATACAGTATAGGAAATATCAATGCCATTATATACCTGTGAGAAATACCCAATCCATTCCTCCTCCTAGATAGCAATTGTTATTGAAGGGCCGTCCTGAGTGGTTAGGAATGGTGTCTGCATGGCCCTCCAGAAAGCTGCACTATCTTTCAATACGGCTGCTGTATATAGGGCTTCCCAGGTTTCATCTCTCAAGGTATTCTTTCTTTTATTGCCTGTCTATATTCCATTCTTGCCAATCTAATATTACTCGTTATTCTTTGTTGTCTCTGTAATTCAAATTTCAGATTAGAGTATGCTTGGGTGCATCTTTTGTATTAAACCAGCCTGAGTCCTTATTTTTCTTAAGGCGTTGTGCTGATAAAAATTTCCTAAGCACATTCGATATTTCAATATTGGATGCTACAATACTTGCACTAGGAGCTGTCTTAGACAGGCAGACCTCAATAGCTTATTTTCAATTTATATTAGAGCTCTAGTTATTACTATGGGGTCCACTTTTGACCATTTTAGTGTATAACCATTAGTTTTATCTAGTTTAATTTCGCCCGTGAGCTCTCTATCCTTATTATTCCTATTAGCCTTTTTTGAGGGCAAAGTAACCACCAGGCGTAGCCGAAAATGATCGCTCAGGGGATTTTCGCCAACCTCAAAACAAAGTAGTCTAGAAGCATAGTTGTATGAAACTAAAATGTAGTCAATTGTAGAAAAACCCCTGCCGTTGTAGGTTTAGGGCATTATTACTGGGGCTCCAAAAGCTCATTTTCAAAACCTAATTCATTAGTAGCTAAAAATTTATTAAACAACGCCCCTGCCGCCGAATGACAGAAATGGGTCATATAGGTGGCTTCTTCATACACATGGCCACATAACCTATTATCCTCAACGGGGCACATTGCACAGTAAATCACCCATCATTATTATCAATACATCTGCTGAGCTAACATTACAGATCACATTTAAATCCCCACTCAAGTTTTTTAACACCTGGCAGAGTTCAACTGGAATAATGTTATTATAAAAATTCACCAAAACTACACATAGATCAGTACTTAAATACAATTTGATTATCTGATAAAAACTGTTCCTAAAAATGATTCTATTTTACTGAATGCTAGTTGTTTGGAAATATACATATACAGGCCACCCTTAAGCCTTCCCCCAAGACCCTTCACGGCCAGTGTATTAAAAGTTTTAAAACCATTATTATGGAATGAATCACTGGACCAGGTTTTCTGTAAGCCTATTGTGTCTCTATCTTGAATACATTTATACCATACTGGTTATCTGTTTTTGACCACATCTCTGCAATATTCCATGTAACAATATCACAGGAGGGCACATTCCTGTTCTGTAGAGGTAGGGATGGGACAAGCCTACAATTATTAATGTCACCAGAACAGGTTGGTTTTAGTATTTGCACAGGGGGGTTCCGGTTTAGAGGTGAAGACACCTCATTTCCGGAATCTAGACCCCTCACTTGTTCACCCCTTACTCTTTGTTGCTTACCAACATCACATCCTGGGTCACTTGACTCCAATTGACTGTCCAATGCTGAAATATCCACACCATTGGCCGTTACTGACCCAGCGTTCTTGGGCAAGCAGTGAGCACCAAGAGTCAGTTTATCAATATTACCCAAGGAGTTAAAAACATCAAATCGATTACTAGTCGGGTTGGGAAATCTTTGTTGAATACCCCAAACAGGTCCTCTATCTCTGTGGGGTATTGTGAGTACCTGGGTGGTTGGTAAAAGAAACCCAGAGGCAGAATGCTTATCCCCCTGGGAGTGATAGATCTAGATCAGGCTCTCTCGAGTTTGGTTTGAATCGTATTAGGTGATCTAAATGTTAAGACTATGCAATCTCCAGGCATAGTTTTGATAGATCTACCTACCCATGCAATTCTTCTTGCCATCTTGAACTCTGCAAATAATGTATTAGTAGGTCCCGTCCTTTTTAAAAAAAAGTTTTTCCGCCATTTTCATATAGTACAGCACAGCACAAGAGAAAAAAAGAAATGCAATAACATGTCAAATGATATCAAACTTCTGTCTAGTGTGAGCAGAACGTTGACACACCTAGTAAAACAAGGAACAAAGTAAGAAAAAACTGAAAAAATGAAAAATAATTACAGCCTAAGCAAGCTTCTATCTCATATGGGCAAGTCATTATTACACAGAAAGGAAAAACATGTATTTCAATTTCAATTTCAAGAAGTCTTTATTCGATAATTAAATCATAAAAGACATATAACACAGTATACATATCTCTAAAAATACATGTACATTCCATAAGATAGATAGAGTAAATATAAAATAGTCGAAGACCATATTAAATCATTAGTACAAAACTTCATTGAAAATAATTAAAAGTTACAATAAATCCTTAGTCAGATGACCTTGATAATCCTGGGGCATGTAACAGATCCACATTTACACATGACCAATAGCAATTTTATAGACTGAGGCTGCAGCCTAAGACAAATTAATACATCTGGCTCTAAGGGTCCAGGCCCAACCTAAATATTTAGCTGCTCCAGGTTACAATTAGGGGTGACAGGTCAGACTTAAGTAACCTACTAGCATTCGCTGCTGAGCGTATTCCTAGGTTCCTACAAACTGGGCTTAGCCACTTAGCTCTGGGGGCAATGTACAGCGGGCAGACAAAAAGAAAATGGTCAACGTTCTCTTCCTGTCCTGAGCAACTAGGACAATGCCCCGGGCCACCCTTACCCCATTTTTTAGTGTACTCCCTTAAGGGCAGAGAACCGCACCTAAATTGATGAAAAAGCTTGCGGTCCAGGGGCTTAGTTATTACATCCCAATAATTTTCAAAGCTGGGGACATCTTTCATAACAAGAAAAAAAGTGCCAGTAAGGTTAGTAGCTGTCAGTCCAGAGCGTCTTTTATCCGCCACCCTTTCCCAATAGTGCAGCTTTATATCCTTCTTAGAGAGAAAGATTGCATTGATAGGGTTTGACCAAAGTTCCCCGTGGCCCATGTCACATAGGGTGGTTCTTAAGGCTTTGAACCAGCCAATGTTATAGGAGCCAGGTAGATCCCTAACCTCTAAACATGCTCTTGCGTACAGCTGAAGTTTGGGCGTAGTCCAAAGGCGTCGCCAGAACGCCAGAGGACGCAGTCTGGCCATATCCTCCACCGGCTGACACCCAAGATCAAACAAAAGTGGAAGCCGCGGGGATGACGGTGGGAGGCCAATGGCCAGCCTTAAAAATGTATTTTGGGCAACTTTCAAGGGGTCAAGATTGCTATAGCCCCAAAGCTTAGCTCCATACAAAACAGATGGTAAGACTTTCATGCCATAGATTTTTATTAAAGGGGACATGGGCCTGGAAAAGGAACTTTTATGTTCCTTAAGCAAGGCTCCTCCTATCTGCATATGCTTCAGTGCCAGTAGTTCAACCTGTTGAGACCAGCCAAGGGTCTCACTAAACGTAATTCCAAGGTAGGTAAACAGCTTAGTCTGTTCCAGAGGTGTACCTCCCATGGTAACCCTAGCTGTGATCGAGGAGTGTCCTCTTAGTACCATAAATATTGTTTAGACACATTTACCTCTAGCTCATGCTCGCAGCAGAACAGTTCAAACCTTGCCAGAGCCTGTTGAAGGCCCTGTCTGGTCTTAGATATTAAAAGAGTGTCATCTGCGAACATGAGCAGTGGGATTTTCATTCCAGCCAGGGACGGGGCATCAGTAGGCTGATTGGCAAAATACTGCATAACCCCATTTATATATAAAGAAAACAGGGTGGGTGCTAAGACGCACCCTTGCCTTACACCTTTAGCAACTGGAAATGTATCTGTTACCTCACCTGGTTTACCCCATCGTACTTGGGCATATGTGTGGGCATGAAGGTTGACCAAAAGGCGTAAAAGGGGAGCAGGCATACCCAGCTTCGCTAGACAGTCCCACAACTTGGCCCTTGGGACAAGGTCAAATGCAGACCTTAAGTCCACAAAGGCTGCGTAGAGGTTACCTTTGCCTAGGGTGACGGTCTTCCAATAGAAAAGAGTAAACCGAAGAGCCTGATCTAAAGTGCTCACATGTGACCGGAAGCCAGTATGAAGAGGTGTAAGAATATTGGACTCGTCAATCCATTCTTGAATCCTGCCAAGAACAAGTTGGGCTATGATTTTTTGCACCGCATCAATTAGGCTGATCGGCCGGTAGTTGGAAGGAACCGACCGATCGCCTTTCTTGTAAATTGGCAGGGTTTCAGCCCCAAACCAATATTCGGGGACCTTAGCACCTGAGGCTAGAGCATTTGCCAAATGGACTAAATAGGGGACCCAAAGGTCTTGGTCCTGTTGGATTAGGTCGGCAGGAATGCAATCCGGGCCGGGTGCCTTGCCCCTTGGAATAGATTGCAGAGTATGTTTAACTTCACGGCTTGTAAATTTGAGGGGGGGACTGGGAATAAGACATGGAATGTCATCCTGTATGTTACTACAGTTCTTAAATTGTTCTTCAAAGTAACATACCCACTGATGTTGACCAACCGAGGCGGGGCTTGGACGATCTTCCTGTGATTTGCCCCATTTTAATAGGTGCCAAATCTGACACATGTTCCGGGAGCTACATGCTTCAGTTAGCATGCCCCGGCCGCGCCCCCAACTGCGTCCAAGCCGCTCCTGGACACACCCATGGATCTTTCTCCTGCTACTCCTGCAAATTCAGCGGCACCGACAACATCTCTGCTACGACCACACCACAGATTCCCGACCCCAACCACCTACAATGCATCCTTCTCAACACCAGATCGATCCACAGGCATGCCATTGACCTATGGAATCTACTAGACACCATTTCTCCGGACATCGCCTTCCTTACGGAAACATGGATGAATGCTTCCTCCGCACCAGACATCACAATTGCCATTCCTGAAGACTATAAGATCACCCACAAAGACCGTACCAGCCACACAGGAGGAGGAATCGCTATCGTCCATAAGAAATCTATCCGCATCTCAACCAGCTCCGACGTCAATCTCGCAAACTCCGAACACCTTCACTTCCAGATCCACATCGATCCCAAAACAACACTCAGAGGCACTCTCCTCTACAGACCACCAGGACCCCGCGCAAAATTCAGTGAAGACATCACAGACTTCATCACCCCACACGCACTCCCCTCCAAAGATTACATCCTTCTGGGAGACCTCAACTTTCACCTTGAAAAGACCAACGACCGCAACACCACCACCCTCTTGGACAACCTCGCCAACCTCGGACTTAAACAACTAGTCACTTCCCCCACCCACATCGCAGGTCACACACTCGACCCCATCTTCACATCCAGCAACCATGTCTCCTTCAGCCACACTACGGATCTCCTCTGGACCGACCACAGCTGCGTCCACTTCATCTACAACAAGCTGAAACCCATCAACCACTCCCAACCTACCCTGCAAAGAAACTGGAACAAAATCACCACGGACCAAATCTCCGCATCGCTCCTTCGAAACTCCCCAGCCTTCTCTTCCAACGCCAACGATGCCGCCTCCAACCTCACGCTATGGTTATCCAACACCGCCGACACCTTAGCTCCACTGAAAAAACGTCAAAGCAAACCTGGCAGCAAGAAAGCCTCATGGTTCAATGATGATCTCAAGAAGTCCAAGAAACTCTGCCGCTCCCTTGAAAAGGCCTGGAAAAAAGACCCAACCACCAGCACCAAGGACGCCTTCAAAAGCGCCACCCGCTCTCACCACCAACTGATCCGAAAAGCCAAGAAAACAGCATTCAAGGATCGACTTGACAACAACGCCCACAACAGCAAGGAACTTTTCAACATCGTCAAGGAATTTTCCAATCCCTCGGCCAACTCCAACGACATCACACCCTCTCAAACCCTCTGCGACTCCCTAGCCTCTTTTTTCCACAACAAGATTGCAGACATCCACAACAGCTTTGACAACCAACCCGGAAACCAACCCACCCTACCATCTGCTGACCATCTTCCCCCCGTGAACACCCTTAACGCTTGGAACCCAATCTCCACCGAGGACACCATCCGCCTGATGAATTCCATCCACTCAGGATCCCCCACAGACCCATGCCCTCACCACATCTTCAACAAAGCAGACTCCGTCATCGCACCGCACCTCCGAGACGTCATCAACTGCTCCTTCAACTCCGCCACCTTCCCAGAAGACTGGAAACACGCTGAACTCACCGCCCTTCTGAAAAAACCAACAGCGGACCCCACCGAACTCAAAAATTACCGCCCCATCTCGCTTCTTCCATTCCCGGCCAAAGTCATCGAGAAAGCCGTCAACAACCAACTCACCGCTTTCCTCGAAGCCAACAAATCCCTCGACCCCTCACAATCTGGCTTCCGAGCAAAACATAGCACTGAGACCGCCCTCATCGCAGCAACAGACGACATTCGAACTCTACTGGACAATGGAGACACAGTCGCCCTCATCCTCCTCGACCTCTCTGCAGCATTCGATACAGTCTGCCACAGCACCCTCCTACAACGCCTCAATAACATCGGAATCCAAGGAAAAGCACTTGAATGGATCACCTCGTTCCTCACCGGAAGAACCCAGAGAGTCCGCCTTCCTCCATTCAAGTCCGAGGCCTCTGAAGTCATCTGCGGCGTACCTCAAGGATCCTCACTCAGTCCCACCCTCTTCAACGTATACATGAGCCCCCTCGCGGCCATCGCACGCCAACACAACCTCAACATCATCTCCTACGCGGACGACACTCAACTAATCCTCTCTCTCACCAATGACCCCAGCACCGCCAAAACTAACCTACACGAAGGAATGAAAGAAGTTGCCGAATGGATGAAACAAAGCCGTCTGAAACTGAACTCAGACAAAACAGAAGTCCTCATCTTAGGTACTTCCCCCTCTTCATGGGACGACTCCTGGTGGCCGGAAGCCCTCGGAAAAGCACCCATCCCGACAGACCACGCACGGAACCTGGGCGTCATCTTGGATTCCTCACTTTCGATGAACAGACAAGTCAGCGCCGTATCCTCTTCATGCTTCAACATTCTTCGCATTCTCAGAAAAACATTTCGCTGGATCCCCTCCGAAACAAGGAAAACAGTCACCCACGCTCTGGTCACGAGCCGACTGGACTACGGAAACACCCTCTACGCGGGTACTACCGCAAAACTCCAGAAAAAACTCCAACGAATCCAAAACGCATCAGCCAGGGTCATATTAGACATCCCACGCAACGAACACATCTCTGGTCACCTTAAAGACCTCCACTGGCTACCCGTCAATAAGAGGATCACTTTCCGACTGCTTACCCACGCACACAAATCACTCTACGACACGACATCGGACCAGATTGCCTCAACTCTCGACTGTCCTTCTACACCCCCCCCCCGCCAACTACGGTCTTCCAGCCAAGCCCTCGCCACTGTACCTCGCATCAACAAGACCACCATGGGAGGCAGATCCTTTTCATACCTGGCTGCTAAAACATGGAACTCACTCCCCGCCTACCTGCGCCTCACCCAGAACCACCTAGCGTTCAGAAAGCAGCTTAAAACGTGGATATTTGACAAATAATCCTCCTCCCCTTCCTAAGCGCCTTGAAACCCTCTGGGTATGTAGTGCGCTATACAAATTTTATGACTTGACTTGACTTGACTTGCCCACCGTTCATCATCCCAGTTGGACTTAGCTTTATCCCTTGCTTTTTTATAAGCCTTCCTGCAGTCCCTTATTAAGCTATGATTTTTTTGTTTTATTGAGTGAAACAAATTCCCATGAGTTTGACGGCAATCTACATCAAACCAGGATATAGTTTTCTGTTTTCCCCTCCTACCCTGCTTGGATATAGTTTTAACAAATAGTTTTTTTAGCTCTAAAAATAGATTAGTGTGGATATTTGTGATTTTTACAATAATATCATCTTGAGTCTTACAACAAGAAATTTCTTCCAAAGAGCTTGAGACCAAGGTTCTAATCTCCTTACGTGCCTCAACATTAACAGCGACTTTTGGCCACCGAACCCTTCTCATGTCGTTACTAAGCACAACTTCATTCTGAACGACATTCAGGCAACTACTCTCTATCCCCTGAAAGCTATTAATTCCATCACCATTGGATCGTGGTCACTTTCAGGTCGGCTTATGACCACCATATCTTCTACTGTGGCCCACATCTTAACATCGACCAGAATATAGTCTATCCGACTACTATATCTGCCGTTGCAAAATGTGTGTCTACCTGTCCTATTGGATCGCACTCTACCATTAAGTGCTCGCAAACCTTTGTCCAAGCAAAACCCTTTAATAAATGTGGCAGATTGCGTCCATTTCCTAATTGGGGCCAACTCAAGCTGAGGGATCCCCCAAGTCATATCCTCAGCCTCAGTGAGTAAGTCATCACCTACACTCATGGGTACAAAACAGGAGTTAAGATCCCCCATTGCAACCGTAAAACCATTTACATTTGTACCAGAGAGGAAATTGTCCAGAATGTGAAGGCTTGGGGCAACACTTCCACCCCGGATACCCCTGGCATAAATGTTAATCAGCAAGATATCAAGGCATTTAGAAGATCTTATTCTAACCATTAGTATGTCGGGGCTGTCAATTTGTACCTCCTCAGCTCCTACACCCTCATACTGTCGAACCCAGGTAGTCAGGCCTCCCATTGCACGTCCTCTATGGCCTTTGATTGCTGGTTTACCAAAGTTTAAATAACCAACAAGGAACACCGCTGGGAGTGCCCAAGTTTCCTGAAATGACCAAACATCACCTTGATTAATAAAATCCACCCATTCCGTATTACACAGACGGGACTCAAGCCCAGCAATATTCCAAGAGCCAAACTTGGTACCGCTTAAAACTGTCCCGGAGGTACTACTAGCCTTTACTATATCATCATCCATGATGCCCATAAGGTTTGATCTATCTATTAGGGGTACATCACTCCTTTTTTCAAATTCAACCCCCCCGTAAACTCCCGACTCAACCCCCCGTTATTGTCAATCACCATATCATCAGCCTCAAAGGTCGCTACATCCTGAGCTACCACTTCTATTTCCTGTTTCCTACCCCAAACCCTACCGGGAGGATCGTACTTCTCCTTTCCACAAAGTATATGCATCTCATTGGAAATAACACCATAGTAAGAAACCAATTCTGGGGTAGTAGAGGTACCCGTACAATCTAAATTGACCTTAGGAACTAAGTAAGGGAAATCAAGTCAATCATTTGAGTCCATCCCTGACAGTGGTTCATACAAGTTTTGCAGTGGAATATTCCAGTGCTCGTTGCACCAGATGGAATTAGTACGATTACTTGTTGTAGGGAGATGGCTGGGTGGGTAGCGGCGGGGGATAGGTGGGCATGGAATGTTAAAATTATTGGTAGGATAAGAGAAGAATGGTGAATGTTTTGGAATATTCAGGAAGGGAGTGTTCAGGAAGGGAGTGTATCCACTAGCGCTGGGATGAACAGGGGGTCTAAGCAAGGGCTCTGGATAAAAATAACTCAAGTTTCTAGTGGATACATCACCTTCATTGTTTCCAAGGTACCAATCGCTTATGTGAGAGACAACTCTGTGGTCCTTGAAATTAATGATCACAATGTCACCCTCTATATCTTTAGGACGGAGACCCACCCAGTTACATCTTCTTACCGAGATAATATCTCCGTTAAGATGGACTGGAAGGGGTCTGTGATTTCTCAGCCATTATTCAGATTTGCATTAGGCTCACGGTTACCATTTGTGATCGGAGGAACACCAGTTAAAACGATCACAAAATTAGATGATTCGGGGGGGTAGGTCCACTATATTCTTGCGAATTGGAAAAGTTCTTTGGGTTATAGGTTTGGCTTTCTCGGCCCCAGGGGGCAATGTCTGACTATTTACGATAGTTGCCAGTTTATTTGAGGCCAACACGTGCTTATCATTAGTTAACTTATTTACTAATGACGATTTGGGTGTTGAGATGACTTTGGTGTTTTTGCTGGGTGGATATACATTTATTTTGGGTGATGTGCTTTGGATCAATATTGTTGTGGGAGGTTGGCCTTTCGATTGTGGCTGATCCTTACGATTCGTTGGATGGAGAATTTTGTTCGGATCAGCTGTTGATAGAAGGTTATCCATTTTCTCCCCCAAAATCCTAACCCTTTCCATAAGGGGGAGCATATAGGATTTTAAAATTTGAGCAAAGAGTTCTATGGTCTCTTTTTTCGTCATAGGTAATGGTTCATCAATGACGGGTGGAGTAGTGTGAGTAAGGGAAACTGGTGAAACCACCCTCAAGGAGGGGATAATTTTTTTAATTTTAGGTGTTTCTGCCGGGGGTGGAGAGGCCTGGGTGTTAAGACTTTTCCTTTTAACCCCCCCTTTCTCCTCTTCTTCCTAGGCGGAGAATGAAGGACCCTACGTAAATTCATGGGTTTAATTCCTGTGACATTTTTACTATGTAATGGAATTGTTTTATTGTTATAAGTTGGCTTGATTGGGGCTACACTATCGATTGGTTGTTTAGACAGAGAAGAATGTAATTGGGGGGCTATGAATGGGGCTGCTGGGGTGTTTAAGTCTATAAGACTATTTGGGACAGTGGGTGAACTAGTACAATTGTCAACACTACTATTACCAGAGTTAATAGCAGATGTGTTGAGGTCACGAAAAATGCTAGGGAAGTGGTCAGTACAGAATAGATCGCCATCTCTGTCCAACCTACCAGTACTTCCCGTGGCGTGAGTAGTACTTCTATCGATCAAGGGGGACAGGGGTTTCTGTTTCAAATGTTCAATAGATCGGCGTCGCTCAGCACATTTCGCTGCTAAAAGAAGTTCTTTATCTATCTCCATGTTGGCTTTCTCGAAATATTTGTCGAGAGGCCCCAAGATCGAGACCCCAACACAGGATGGTAGAGAGTTAGACATCACTGTTAAATAATCTTGCAATAACGGGAGCTATGGAGACCGACTAACCAGAGTACAACAGGGGCAGAGTGTAAGTCTTAGGGGCCGGGCCCAGCCCAGCCTCCTTCGGCCTCTGACGGCCACAGACGGTCCCGCCTTTGTCCCAGGCTTCTCCCGGGACACTCCTGTGGGCTCCCGCGCAGTGGAGAAGACAAGCGCTGTTTATGGGGGAGTAGTGAAAGGGGGCGTGGCAAACAGGGAGAGTGGCCCAGGTGACTCGGGCAGGTCAGCAGCAGCAGGGACTCCTGGGAACCGGAGTCCAAGTGCCAGCACGCTCGCAGCCCTCCTATGACTAATGCCCACAGCAGTCTTTGGTAAGTCCTACTCCCCAACGCTCACAGGAAGCAAGCGCCTCGAAGCGGGACCGGCGAAGCAGGTCCAGCGAGAAGTAGCGCTTTTGAAGGAATAGGCGCTCAAGATTTCACTGCACCAGTGTGCTCCACCAACAACAAGGGTCCAGTCCCAGCAGGCAGACACAAAAGAAAGACGATTCCCACGAAGGTTGCAGGTCCGGTGGTTTTGACCGTGATGAGGGGGGCGTGGCAAACAGGGAGAGCGGCCCAGGTGACTCGGGCATGTCAGCAGCAGCAGGGACTCCTGGGAACCGGAGTCCAAGTGCCAGCACGCTTGCAGCCCTGCTATGACTAACACCCACAGCAGTCTTTGGTAAGTCCTACTCCCCAACGCCCACAGGAAGCAAGCGCCTCGAAGCGGGACCCGCGAAGCGGGTCCGGCGAGAAGTAGCGCTTTTGAAGGAATAGGCGCTCAAGATTTCACTGCGCCAGTGTGCTCCACCAACAACAAGGGTCCAGTCCCAGCAGGCAGACACAAAAGAAAGACGATTCCCAGGACAATCTTGACATTATTGCAAACATTCAAACCATCACCAATTCCTCCTTCCATCTATGAATTGGATCCCAAATTCTCATCCGTAGCTGTCTCCCCCTCCTACCTTTCCGCGCGTAGATTCCTTTTTCTATATTATAAGCAGCCAGAAGACTTGCCACTTTTGCATTGCAGAAGGTGTTTTATCCAGCCAGCCCTGGCTATAACAAGTCTGAAAACTGCCATAGCAAGAAATATAAACTCCCCATAGGAGACGACCATGTCTGGAATCACCCCGAAGAGTATCAGTGTTGGGGTAAGTGTGACTTGAATTCCTATAGATCTGTCCTTATTCCCAGAAAGTGAAAGGACTTGTTTCTCAATGTTGTCCAATGCTCCACTTCACCTGTTGGAAATGGGGGAACATTAGTTAGAACAACAGTATATGAAGAAGCTTCCGGGGGAAGATGCAAATTCCTTGTTTCAAAAAGCCCTTCCCGCCTCGTAATTACGTGTCCTGTCAAATTTACCGGCTTATCCTTAACTCCGTGTGTTTGCATATCGTTCCTTAAGGCAGTCTGAGTGGGGTCGTTTGCCGCCTCCCCTCTCCCTTGTGAGATGCCCTGTCTAATATGAGTTACCTGCAATTCATTTTGGGATGGATGTGGTACGCTTTCACCCAACTGGTCTGTCCTTATCGGGGCTTTTGGGCTAATCAAATTTGATTGTGTCTGCTGCTAATAGACAATCCCAATCTCACGATTATCTACGAGATGGCTACCTAACATGGCCCTTGTTGTACTAGATAGTGCCAGTTGATGACTGCAGTTGCACACTGTGGTGGCAGTGTTTGCAACCTGCTTTCAATGTTTGTAAGCATTTGTTTTAGTGGGTTAAGCAGAGTCCCTACAGTAGATTCAAGTTTTTCCCAAAATTCCTCCTGCCCGTTGTCCACATGTAAGCCAAGACGGTCTTGAGCACTTGGAGTTGTGATCTGCTCCTGATGGAGTACTTTTTCCACTGGCTTAATCTTACGAGCCTGACCTTTTGCAACTCATCTTTGTTTGTTGATACCCTGCCCCTTCCTCTTTTGGGGTGGGGGAGTGAGAATACTGCAAGCAGTTGATTTTGCCTTTTGACCTCTGGTGGCCATGTTCAGCCTGGGCCTTTTATCACTGGTCTCTAAAACCTTAGATGAAGCAATGTCCTCTGTGTCAGCCGCTGTCCACAGGGGCATTGGAGTTGTAGATAAACTACTGCTCTGAATACTGTTACATGGAAAATTACTACAGGGCATGGTGGGTTGTATTGAGGTTCCCGCGAAAGCCAACGCTCTGTAAGCTGTATTTCATGAATAAGTGCTGTCTCTGCCCTCGTTAAAAATGCATCTAAAGTCCCTACTACTCCCCGTCCACTGAGGAATTTTACCTAGTCATACTTTATTGTAATCCCTCTATGCTAGCACCACTATTCACTTGGTTACCACCAATGCTATCCAGGTACGAAATGAAATGTCAATACTGTGTCCCAGTCCAGCCTCCTCCGATCTCGATCTCGGACGGGCTCAGACTAATAATCAATCAATCAATCAATCAAGGCATTTATATAGCGCACTACTCACCCGAAGGGTCTCAAGGTGCTAGGGGAGGGGGGTCTGCTACTGCTCTAACAGCCAGGTCTTGAGCTGCTTCCTGAAGGCGAGGTGGTCCTGGGTCAGGCGGAGGTGGGTCGGGAGGTAGTTCCAAGCCTTGGCGGCGAGGTAGGAGAAGGACCTTCCTCCTGTGGTGGCTCTTCGGATGCGGGGGACGGCGGCGAGGGCATGGCCGGTCGATCGAAGCTGGCGTTTGGGAGCTTAGAAGTTGAGGAGGCTGTTGAGGTATCCTGAGCCTTGGTTGTGTAGGGCTTTGTGTGCGTGGGTGAGGAGACGGAAGGTGATTCTCTTGTTGACCGGGAGCCAGTGCAGGTCTCTCAGGTGTCCGGAGATGTGGTTGCGACGGGGGATGTACAGGATGAGTCGTGCTGAGGCGTTCTAGATCCGCTGGAGCCTCTTCTGGAGTTTGGCGGTGGTTCCGGCGTAGAGGGAGTTGCCGTAGTCCAGGCGGCTGGTGACGAGGGCCAGGGTGACCGTCTTCCTGGTCTCGGTAGGGATCCACCGGAAGATCTTTCATAGCATGCGCAGGATGTTGAAGCACATCGAGGAGACGGCGTTGACTTGTCTGGTCATGGAGAGCGAGGAGTCCAGGATGACGCCCAGGTTGCGTGCGTGGTCTGTCGGTTTGGGTGCACTGCCTAGGGCGGGGGGCCACCAGGAGTCATCCCAGGCGGAGGGTGAAGATCCCAGAATGAGGACTTCCGTCTTGTCCGAGTTCAGTTTCAGGTGGCTGTTCTTCATCCATTCGGCTACCTCTTTCAACCCTTCGTGTAGGTTGGCTCTGGCGGTGGCAGGGTCATTGGTGAGGGAGAGGATCAGCTGGGTGTCGTCAGCGTAGGAGATGATGTTGAGGTTGTGCTGGCGTGCAATGGCTGTGAGGGGGCTCATGTAGATGTTTAAGAGGGTAGGGCTGAGCGAGGAGCCTTGAGGAACGCAGCAGATGACTTCGGTGGCTTCTGATCTGAACGCGGGGAGGCAGACTCTCTGTGTCCTTCCGGCGAGGAAGGAGATGATCCACTCTAGTGCCTTCTCCTGGATTCCGATGTTGCTGAGGCGCTGTACTAGGGTACGGTGGCAGACAGTGTCGAAGGCCGCGGAGAGGTCTAGGAGGATGAGGGCCGCTGTTTCTCCGTTGTCGAGCAGGGTTCGGATGTCATCGGTGGCTGTGATCAGGGTGGTCTCGGTGCTGTGGTTGGCCCGGAAGCCAGACTGCAAGAGGTTGAGGGATCCGTTCGTCTCGAGGAAGGCTGCCAGCTGCTTGTTGACGGTCTTCTCGGTGACTTTTGCAGGAAACGGGAGCAGCGAGATGGGGAGGTAGTTCTTGAGGTCGGTGGGGTCGGCTGATGGTTTCTTAAGTAGAGCGCTGAGTTCGGTGTGCTTCCAGCTCTCCTGGAAGGTAGCGGTGTTGAAGGAGGTGTTGATGATGTCCCGCAGGTAGGGTGCGATGACAGTGTCGGCCTTGTTGAAGACGTGGTGAGGGCAGGGGTCAGTCGGAGATCCGGAGTGGATGGAGTTCATCGTGCGGACGGTGTCTTCGGTGCTGATCGGGGTCCAGGCGCGGAGGGTGGTGGTGGGGGGTGCTGGTTCGGTCGTGGCGTGCGCCGGTTGAGTGCTGAAGCTGTTGTGTATGTCCGCGATCTTGTTGTGGAAGTAGGAGGCGAGGGAATTGCAGAGGTCTTGCGAAGGGGTGATGTCGTTGTTTCCGGCGTTGGGGTTGGAGAGCTCTTTAACGATGTTGAAGAGTTCCTTGCTGTTGTGTGCGTTGTTGTCCAATCGTTCCTTGAATGCAGTTTTCTTGGTGGCGTGGATCAGTTGGTGGTGTTTTCGGGTGGCGAGCTTGAGGGCAGTCATGTTGTCCGGTGTTGGGTCTTTGCGCCAGGCTTTCTCGAGGGCTCTGCAGTTCTTCTTGGAGCTCTTGAGTTCGTCGGTGAACCATGGGGCTTTCTTGCTGCCGGGTCTGCTAGGCGGGGTCTTCAGAGGGGCGAGGTCGTCTGCGCAGTCGCTGATCCACTTCGTGAGGTTGGTGGCCGCTTTGCTGGGGTTTGTTGCGCTGGTGGGTGGGTTCTTGCTCAGGGAAGTTGCGAGCTGGTCGGCTGTGATCTTGTTTCAGCTTCTGCATGCAACCTGTTGCTGGTGGTGGTGGATTGTGGTCCTTCTGAAGCTGAAGTGGACGCAGCTGTGGTCCGTCCAGTGGAGTCTGGTGACGTGGCTGAAGGTGATGTCCTTGCTGGATGAGAAGACGGGGTCGAGTGTGTGTCCGGCGTGGTGGGTGGGGGTGGTCACCAGCTGCTTGAGTCCGAGGTTTGCGAGGTTGTCCAGCAGGGTGGTGGTGTTGCGGTCGTTGTTGTTCTCCAGGTGGAAGTTGAGGTCCCCGAGGAGGATGCAGTCAGAGGAGAGGAGGGCGTGCGGGCTGACGAAGTCAGCGATGTCTTCGCTGAATTCTGTGCATGGTCCCGGGGGTCTGTAGATGAGGGTGCCTCTGAGGGTCGTCTTTGGGTCGGTGTGGATCTGGAAGTGGAGGTGCTTGGCGGGTGCGAGGGTGTCGTTGGTGTTGGTCGTGATGCGAATGGTGTTCTTGTGGACGATGGCGATGCCTCCTCCAGTCTGGTTGACGCGGTCCCTCCGGATGATCTTGTAGCCGTCTGGGATGGCGATGGCGATGTCGGGCGCTGAGGAGGCGTTCATTCAGGTTTCCGTGAGGAAGGCGACGTCTGGGGCTGTGATGTCGAGCAGGTTCCAGATCTCGACGGCGTGTCTGTGGACGGAGCGGGTGTTGAGCAGGATGCACTTGAGGTGGCTGCTGCTGTTGCGCGTCGTGGTCTTGGTCAGTGCTGGAGTAGTGCAGGTCCGGATGCAGGCGAACTTGTAGGAGTGGCAGCAGAAGGGTCCGTGGGTGCGTCTCGGGGTGGCTCGGTAGCAACCCGGGGTTCGGCCGGCGTTGAGTGCGTAGAGTTCGGTGGCGTCGTAGGTACGGTGGGTGGGCTGGAGTCTGCGGGGGCCAGGGGTCCTGGCACTGGGCACGGTCCAGGCGTGGATGGGTGCAGACGGGCTTACCTTTGGCGCACCTTCGGCGCTCATTCGGCGCTCCCGCTGCGCGCGGTCGCTGAGGGGGCGTCATAAGAAGGAAGCCGGGAGGGCGGGTCAGCTGGGAGGCGGGAGTGTGGGATCCAATCGGCTGGTGGGGGGGCGGGTCCGCAGGCAGGCAACGGCGGGAAAAGCGAGTGGGGGCTTGGCGGGCGGCCCTGCGGCGGCTGGGGCGCTCGCTGACGGCGTAGGCGAACAGGCAGGCAGGCACAGCAGCAGGAGGCAGGTGGCAGGAGCAGGAGGTCCTAGGAGCGTTGGGGTGACCAGGCCGAGGCGCAGTGGTCCAGCTTAGGTAAATGTGGGCCCAGATGGAAAAAATAAGTCACTTAACACAGTACCTTTTTTGGGTTGTGTATGGTATGTGTCCCAGTCTGGTAAATAGGTGTAAGGGGTCGGCCCTGCCCTGCCTCTTCCTGGCATTGACAGGCAAGGACAGGCCCGCCCTTGGCCCGGGCTATGTCTGGGCGCACCCGCCCGGGAGCCTTTATGCGCCTCCGGATGTGCAGGAGAGTGATGGCGCCTCCAGGTGCGAAGAGCAGCAACAGGGCAGTCTGGGGGCTGAAGTCCCCTCTGTAGCGATGGTGTCAGTGGTTCCCGCGAAGGTGGACCCGCCGGTGCCTTTATGCACCTCCGGATGCACAGAAGAGGACTGTGATTCGGGCGCATAGAGCAGCAGCACGGCAGTCTGGGGGCTGAAGTCCCCCCCTGTGGCAATGGTGTCAGCGTTTTCCACGAAGCAGGAGCTGCAGATGCCTTTATTCGCCTCTGGGCGCGCAGGAGATTGACAGCGCCTCCGAGCGCAAAGAGCAGCAGCTGGGCAGTTCGGGGCTGAAGTCCCCCCGTGGAGATGGTGTCAGCGGTACTTGTCTATTAACGCTGCCTCTGACCCTCTCAACCAGGGCCGGCGCTAGGCATGGGCAGTGTGGGCAGCCGCCCAGGGCCTCGCGCTCAGGGGGCCTCGCGCCCCCGTGAAAGGTCACACGTTCACAGCTCACTACAGGGCCCCCTGCCTCGCCTGATCGCGCCCCCCGTGAAAGGCACACATTCACAGCTCACTACAGGGCCCCCTGCCTCACCTGATCGCGCCCCCGTGAAAGGCACACATTCACAGCTCACTACAGGGCCCCCTGCCTCATCACGCCCCCGTGAAAGGCACACATTCACAGCTCACTACAGGGCCCCCTGCCTCACCTGATCACATTGCAGGTGGGGGAAGGTGCAAACGGATTGGGGGCGGCATAACAGCTGGGCCAGCAATTATGTTGGCTCACAATGTCAGGGGCGGGGCAGCGCCTCGGATAAGTACCGGCCATTCTAGGCTCTGTTTCTGCATTTTGTTTCCAGGCAACGGAGGCCCCTTTGTTTCTTGTGAGCACCAGCCGGACACAGGTAAGAGGAGGTGGGTGAAGGGAGGAGGGAGCAGCCAGATCAACTGGCGTTAAGTCATTTGTTATCCTTGTCAGCAGGCATGGCTGTAATTTCCCTTTGTACAACAGGAAGAAAGGTCTCATCTTGCAGTTTGTTTCCGCGCATGTGGAATAAATGCCTGACATATTTAACAAGTCAAGAAGGTGGCACCCTGTTTACCCAGTAGCCCCACCATAAAAACGTTTATGTTGTAGATATAAACGTTTGCATTCTGAAACGTGTGTTTTGTTTTTGTATGTGTGCCAACAAATTCTGGCAAGCAAAAAGCTTTAATTTATAGAGAAATGTCTGGTTTAAGGAGTCCATACGGGTCGGGCAAAGCGCTTACGTTTCATAGGGCGAGACTTAAACCTCTTTCTACCCCATGAATTTGAAAAAATTTTTTACTTTATTTGTGAGGGCTTCACTTCAGAATGTGGAGATGGTCTCTGAATAGTTGCCACTCCCCCCTCCCAAAGTTCATACACACTTTACTGCTCGCATCTGCTCGCTGTCCCACGGTTTTCCGCAAAGCCCTCAAGTTTCCCTAGTCCATGCGTTAAGTATCCCATCCACTCCAGATTTGTGCTCGGTATTACCGATTTAATGGCAAAGCCAACAGGTCTTGCATTTTGTGACTTATTTGTTATTGCCAATGGCTTTTAGCCCGGCTCTACAGCATCCAGGATGCTGTGCTGTGCAGCATAGCTAAAGAATATTAATAATAAAATTCCTATGACGGCTCCGTCATTTTGAATGTAGGTGCACAATGCATTTGCACACCTACAAAATGACTCAGGAACATTTTGTTAATACTTTTATTTTGCAATCCGAGTTGGAACAGGGAGGGCATGGGTAATGGAAGGAGGAAAGCAAACATGCGAGAGAGAGAGAGAGGAACAGCGAGATGGGGAGAGAAGCACACGGCTGAAAAGCAACAAGGGAGGAGAAGAGCACAATTGTGAGTGCATCACAAAAGGATGAGGGAGAGAAGCAATTGGGATTGAAAGAGCAACATCGAGCATGACAGGGGAAGAGAAGCACACTAGGGAGACAGCTTGAAAACACATGCATTCTTTTGGAGGGCTTGAGAAAAAAGAAGAAAGAAATTCCCTAAAAGTAGAAGTGGAAGGGTAAAAGTAAATTGCATATGTTCCAGGGGAGTGATAGACATAAGATGGGCAAGGCAAGCCATTCAAACGGAAGCAGGTAAACAAGAGTGACAGTAAAGCTGGCCAATGGAAATTAATGGGTGGGCTGCAAGTCCTTCTATGCTCCTTGTAATCTCACAATAAGTCTTTCACAACCAGAGAGGAATCGCCCTAAAATGTGGATCAGGAATAGCTGCTTATTGCAAATCAGGCAGTTCTTACAATACATCACAAGATTGAGCAAAAAAAAGCCCCAACAGTGACAAGTGCCATAACTATTGATGTTGACCTCTTAAACGTAAAGCTAGCATGGCTATGCTATATAACTAAAACAAAGAGTGGTAAGGACTGGTTTTGTGGAAGTAGGAGACCGTAAGATACTTTGTGTAGATTGGAGAAAGGTACCAAGCATGCCTCTGGAACACATTCACCTCTGCCAAGTGTTTGTCATAGCAAGCTCTGTTTTTTTTTACCCTCACCCTGCCTTTCCTGGTCCATTGTTCATTGGAAGGGCTAAAACTCACAGGATAACTACGGAGTGCTAGGGAGTACAGAGTGACTAGGGAGTGCTAGGGAGTGCAGAGTGACTGCAGAGTGCTAGGGGGAGCTAGGGAGTGCTAGGGAGTGCAGAGTGACTAGGGAGTACTAGGGAGTGCAGAGTGACTAGGGAGTACTAGGGAGTGCAGAGTGACTAGGAAGTGCTAGGGAGTGCAGAGTGACTAGGGAGTGCTAGGGAGGGCAGAGTGACTGCAGAGTGCTAGGGGGAGCTAGGGAGTGCAGAGTGACTAGGGAGTACTATGGAGTGCAGAGTGACTAGGGAGTACTAGGGAGTGCAGAGTGACTAGGGAGTGCTAGGGAGTGCAGAGGGACTAGGGAGTGCTAGGGAGTGCAGAGTGCAAGGGAGTGCAGAGTGCAAGGGAGGGCTAGGGAGTGCAGAGTGACTAGGGAGTGCAGAGTGACTAGGGAGTGCTATGGAGTGCTAGGGACTGCAGAGTGACTGCAGATATTAAGCTAATGCCAATGTAAATGACAATGCCATTTATTTATCTGTTTTCAAAACCAACACATAAATACAAATTTTGTCATTTACAATGCCAATAGCTCTAACTTTTTTTTTTGTGAGGTCTTATATAGCGCTCCCACCATTGCATTGTAAATGCTTGTTTATATTTAACGCTTAAAGACGTATTTGAGACTTTGAGTTTGGGGGGCACGTAGAGACGGAATGGGGAATAGGTTAAATATGCATGGTATGTTACATCCCAATTCGAAAAAAAAAAAATAGGCAATTTTGGGTACGAAATGGTGTTACAAATTTGCTTTTGTTTATAAGATAATAAAAGCTCAACCAAGCAATTTATATCAGCTAATGCTGTTACTCAGTCCAAATGGACTATTCTTGTTTATTTTCAGAGGTTAAAATGGCTGATGTGGTCCTGCTGGCATTCAGATGAGTAGTGTGTAGTTACAAACAGATCACTATAACAAGTGTTTTATGGCGGTGGGCTTTCTAACTTGTATCGGAACTTGTGACCGAAAGTTTACACACAGATCTCTGCAGCGGGTACACGAACCAGGCTAGTTACCCTACAGGGGTTGTACCTGTAACCTGTATTATGTGTGGTAGAGCAAAACACACAAGATGATGGACGGAATGATGCACAATGGCAAAACATTCACCCCCAGTCACAGATCTGGGTTTAGTCCATCGTTATTTTGCTCACCAAGCCACCCCAGTTCAAACATGGCCATATGCAAATCAGTCTTGACCCTGTGCCTCATGAGAACAGTCCAGCCCGAACTACCAAGCCATGTCTTCTCTGGACCGGAATCAAGCATCCTAGGACCGGTTTCTGGCTATCAGAGCACACCTCTGCGAGCCGTATATCAACTCCTAAGCTTTAACTGGGCATGCATGTTTGCGTTATGCATGATACACAGATGTTTGCGTTAGCACTCTCCGCACTGAACATTTTTATAGTGTGTAGGTGTTTTATGGTGTTTGCACACATGCGTACCTACATGCAGCCAGTACATGAGTGCCAGGAGCACTGTTATGGGTATAGTATGTTGTGACCAGTAGGTGAGACTTTAACCCCAAAGTAAACTTGCCGGGATCAAAATCGGTGAACGTCACTTAACCTCAGTTGCTCTGTAGCAGGTGCATTATCCAACCAAGACATTTTATTGGCATGAGTATGCATTGTGTGTTTATACACACACATGCATACGCATCCCTGAAGCAGGTCCAGGGTCTAATCGAGGAAGCCAACACCGTGCGCTGCGACTACATCCTGGACTCCTAGTTTGCTGGCTCTTCTTGTTATAGCATCAAATGGTTTCTCTAGTTCTATCCATTCGCTCCAGAGGTTTGTTTAGGAAGCGTTATTGAAATAGAAAGAGAAAACATGGTACAGAAATATAAAAAGGAGCATGAAGTACAAATCCATAGAATAACGAGGAATAAAAAGTAAGAATCAAATGGTGAAAAATCTAATACATCAGCATAATATGGTATTTAATTTTACATTTATTCTGCAGGATCAAGCTTTTTAACATAAGGAAAAATGGCAAGCCGTGACCACGACAATGGACGGAAACATGCCTCTGGTGCATTCAAGAGGAAAAGGAAGCGGGAACAGATTGAAGAAGATAAAAGTCAGCGGTATTCGCTACTTAAATTTATGAAAAGAGGGATGCATAATGAGAAGGAACATAACCCCAACACAGCAGTCTCCCAGTTCCAAAATCAGGAGCCAGAGAACCCGCAGGACCAGCACCAAGCATCAACTGCCACTAGTGTGCTCATTCAGTACGACAATAAAGTGGTGAAGAGCATCTTGGGTCGAGATCCTAAACACATCAATACTAACACAGCCAGTAGAGTCTCCAGTTTCGAGCAACGTGATCAGGAACATGAGCAGCAAGTTACAGAAGGACAGGTATCGCAGTTGCAAGAACAGGAACCAGAGGGCCAGCAGCACGAAAAAGGCAGTGACACTTCCAAGCTCCAAGGAGAGATACAAAGGAACTCGGATGTGCAACAGCAAGTTAACATCACAATTAATATGCCATCTGAATATTATGATTGTGGAGTAAAGAACCAGTATACCCAGCAGCTGGACATTGTAAAAGTGGCAGAGACTGGTAGCGATGAAACTGCTAGCAAAACTACTGAAAAGTTTTTCCACCACATTGATGATGACCCGGGGAAATGGCCTACTACTCAAGACGATAGAATACGTTGCTACCTAGTAGAAAGAGGACCTACCCAGGCTGGACGTAATGCATGTGATTATTTCCCACGTGACTCCCAAAATCGATCCTTCAAACCTACTTTTTTCAAAAGGGAAATGAGTAACGGTCAGCAAATTAACCGTCAGTGGCTGGTGTATTCGACGTACAAAAATGCTGTATTTTGTTTCTGCTGCAAATTGTTTACCACTTCCTTCACTAACACTCAGCTTGTGAGCAGCGGTTTGTCTGATTGGCATCATCTTGGTCAGCGTTTACATGAACATTAAATTTCTCAGGAGCACCTAAAAAATATTAGGGAGTGGAAGGAGCTTGAACTTCGACTGCGGAAGGAATGCACTATTGATAAGCAAAACCTTGCTCAAATCCAGCAGGAGAAGATGCATTGGCGAAATGTCTTGGAGAGGCTCCTGGCAATTACACAGTACCTAGCAGAACATAACTTGGCATTCCGCGGCAGTGTTGACCAGCTGAACCAACCCCACAATGGCAACTTCCTAGGGCTTGTACAACTTTTAGGCAAATTTGAGTCAGTTATGATGGAACATGTTCGCAGAGTTACCACAAAGGAGATTCATACACATTATCTTGGCAAACACATTCAGAATGAATTGATTGAGCTGATGTCTGAGATGGTTCTCAAAGAAATTCTACGGTGTGTCCGAAGAGCCAAATATTACTCAGTGCTTTTTGACTGTACTCCTGATTTGAGTCATACCGAACAGATGACATTTATTGTGAGATTCGTCAGTTCTACAAATGGATGTGTAACTATTGAGGAACATTTCATTGGATTCATTCCCCTTGAAGAGCAAACTGGTCTGGCTCTTACTGATGCGTTGTTGCACAAGCTGAAGGCACTGAAAATACCCCTTGCTGATTGTCGTGGGCAAGGTTACGACAATGGTGCAAATATGCGTGGGCAATACAGTGGCGTGCAAGCTCGAATCTTAAAAGAGAACAGACGGGCTTTTTTTACACCGCGCGCCTGTCACAATTGGAACCTGGTCCTGGGAGATGCTGCAGCTTCATCTACATATGCTGCCAACTTCTTTGGTATTATTCAACGACTTTACTCATTGTTCTCTGCATCAACAAAAAGATGGAATGTATTAAACGAAGCTGGAGTGACCCTTTCCCTCAAAAGCCTCTCTGCTACTCGGTGGGAATGCCGTCTGGAAAGCGTCAAAGCGGTCCGATTTCAGATGAGTTTAATACTTGAAGCACTTCTGCAGGTGTCTGAAATGGATAAAGATGTGAAAACCAGAAGTGAAGCAACATCACTAGTATCAGAGCTTGAATCATATGAATTCCTCCTATGTTTGATCATATGGTATGATATTTTAATGAGAATCAACACAGTCAGTAAACTGATGCAGAGTGAGAACATGCAGCTTGATGTAGCTGTGAAACACGTTCAGGAACTACTTACATTCTTAACAAAGTATCGCCATCAAGGATTTACAGCAGCATTGATATCAGCAAATGAACTTGCAGATGAATTGGAAATTCAAAAAGAATTCAAATGTGATCGAAGAATATCTAAGAAAAAGAAAATGTTTGGATATGAGGGAGCGGACATGCCAATCACGGACCCAAAAGAGCAATTTCGCATCAAGTTTTTTAATGCTCTTGTTGATACAGCAATTGTGTGCATTGATAGACGATTTGAGCAGCTAAAAAATCACCAAAAGCAATTTGGTTTTCTTTATAATATTTCCAGCTTAAAAGACATGAAAGGTGGAGACCTACAAAAGCACTGCAATGATCTACATCATCTTCTGTCAGACAGCTCAGCTGATGGAGCTATATCTTCAGACATAGATGGGATTGAACTGTTTCAGGAGATTTCCTTTCTTGCTCAAGTCCTTCCTGAAAAACTTGGCATGTTAGAGGCTCTTCAGTATATTTATTTTAACAGATTGGAAGACATCTATCCAA
The DNA here is from genome assembly GCF_964263255.1 of Lissotriton vulgaris. Classification (NCBI taxonomy): domain Eukaryota; kingdom Metazoa; phylum Chordata; class Amphibia; order Caudata; family Salamandridae; genus Lissotriton; species Lissotriton vulgaris. The sequence continues at coordinate 1,956,256,438 of NC_141689.1, read as the reverse complement.
ACTGTGTGCTTGCCCTAAGAATTCTGCTTACAATTCCAGTGACAGTAGCATCTGCCGAACGCAGTTTCTCACGCCTCAAATTGATAAAGACGTATTTACGCTCAACGATGTCCCAGGAACTACTATCAGGATTGGCCCTTCTTTCAATAGAAGGAGATATTGCAGCAACATTGGACTACAGTGAAATGATTGATGCCTTTAGCAGAAGAAAGGCTAGGAAGATCACATTTTAGCATGTAGTGCTACACACAAGATACTGATTTGTCACAACAAGTTTACTTATTCAATATTGTCCTGTCAGAATGAACTCATTGGGCTCTTTACTGTGTAATTTTTCAGAGTTCAACTTAATGTATCCTGTTTTGTTCCTCCTTCAGATTCAGCTGTGAAATGTATGCTGTGTTTTCTTGACCCTCTGTTTCCTTTGAAATTTGGGAGCATGTCCACTCTCCATGCATTCAGAGGATCAACACCAACTACTCATTGAAGGAGCTGGTAAGTGTTACACTTGTGTTGTTGCCTTGTAATATTTCTTTGTTTGTTATGAATGAATAACAATAATGATAACCTGTTATATGTATATGTTTGTATTAGGATGGAGGCGAAAAGGCCAGATTCGACCAGTGACCTCCAGATGCGTACAGGACACGAAATGAAGATGGCAATTTCTTTCTATTTTCCCATTCCTACCCTACCCCAATTTTCCCCAAGTTGGACAACACCATAAAGTTCCAAATATAAACAACAATGGTGCTGTCTATTTGGGGAGCTTGAAGATTGTCATCAGAATCCTGCCATTCTGCCTCTACCACTTCCTACAGTTCTAACACCAAATTAAAAACAGTGATTTGAAAACCCCTTGAATCTGCAGCATACTTCCACTTAAAACACACACAGATACATGACCTTTCCTGAATGAATCAATATCAGGGAGCCACTTAACAGGAATAATCTAGAAAGTTGGAGTTACTCTATTTATGTTTCACTGGAATTGTGTTTTTATGGGTTCATTCTCTCAACGTTGTTTGATTGCAATATTTCATTTTATCTACTTTTTATAATAAATTGATATTTGCTCACCTGTTTTCAACCCCCTCTACTTTTTGTCAATGTTACTGATATCCACATTAGTTAGCTTCCGTGATGCCAAATAAGATCAATAGTACTGCGATGTCGCTTTCTGTGATGTCACTTCTTGTGACGCAATATGCAATTAGGGGGGCCTCGCATCTTCCCTTTCGCCCGGGGCCTCAGAAGGCCTAGGACCGGCCCTGCTCTCAACTACCTCCGACCAGAAGCGAATAATCTCGGGGCATTCCCAGTCCAAATGCAAAAAACTGGCCACGTCTTTATGGCACGTGACGTAGGGCAGATGTTGGAGCTATTGGCAGCCATGCGATCTAATCTCTCCGGGGTCATGTATGTGCTATGTCCATAGTTGTAGTAGATTTGCCGGAAGCGGGCATTACAGGAAATCGTGAAAGCGCCCACCGTCCTCCAGTGCCTGTCCTCCAGAGGCACTTCCAGATCTGTGTTCCAGGCAGCAAATGCCCTGAGGGGGAACAATTGAGTCCGCCCTCAATGCCCTTTACAGTAGCGATATAGTGTACCTACCGGCTCCGCATGTGAGTAATATGTCTAAAGTCTGAGTAGGTTGTGGAATCGATGGTTGCGTAGGCCATATTTCTTGGAATATATTAGTCAAAACAGCATACTGTATGTTGTCTGCTTGCTTGCGAAATCGTAAAGCTAACATGTTTTTACAACTTACTTTTACACATTATTTGTGTTTCTAACACATTTATGGATACAGTATACTGAGCCTAAATGCCATTGAATGATTTAATTAAACAATCGTGTTCATATGTCTTTGCCCATGTTTAAATGTTTTGAATAAATGGGCCACCTTTAGGATGAATCAGCATTGTAATACGGTATCACCATAATTATTGTGGGTTCTACCATTCTGTCAATGCACACTTGTTTTACATGTCGAAAAATATGCAAATTTTCAGTGAAATTTCTAAGACAGGGCTATTAATGTAGCACGGAACTGCAATGTTAAGTGTTGGTGCTACCATTTGTTGGTGCACACCTGCTCTATTTTTCGAACAGCGGGTGAATTCTCAGTGTGACCTTAAGACAGTGCTCGTACACTCACGTGTTTTGCCTGATGTTAACACCGTGCGTTTGCCCGAGCTGCCATGTGCAAGTCTGCCTTGGTTTCGAAATATGGGCAATATTCTAAAGGGCCTCTAAGCAGGTAGTGTGTCTCTGCTTGTATATATTCCTCTGAGTCAACAACCTTTACAACGCAGTCATCACATCACACTACATTTACAACGCAGTCATTACATCGCAACATCCTTTACAATGCATGTCACTACAACGCTACCATTACATTGCATGTCACTACAATGCATGACACTACAACGCATGACACTTCAACGCAGGCATTACAACGCATGACATTAGAACGCATACCATTACAACGCATAGTACCCCTACACTATCCAACATTTACCCTACTGCTGCACCCCCAGGAGTTAGAATAGTAATTTTACCCCTACACTATCCAACACTTACCCTAATGTTGCACCCTCTGGAGTTAGAATAGTAATTTTTACCCGTTCACTATCCAACACTTTCCTTAAATGCAATGTTATGGTATGCGTTGTAATGGTATGTGTTGTAAAGGTATAATGTGATGTAATGGAATGTGTTCTAAATGTAGTTTTAAGAAATTTGTTGTAATGGCATGCGATGTAAATATATGCGTTGTAATGGATGTTGCGGTGTAAAAACTGCGCTGTAAAGGCATGCATTGTAAATGCATATTTTGTAACGTCATACATTCATTCCTCTGCCGGCTTTACTACCATGGTTTGCCTATGTTACCATAATTTTGGAAATACAGATTTGAGTCTACTGTCATTATATGATAGTAGGGTGCCCCCCTTATTCTGCTTATTTGTTTTTCAGTATCGCTTTTGATAACACAATGTGCATTTCGGGCTAATAATTTAATCAATGAAATAGTCTTATTACTTTGACGCCGTACATACTATTGAGCAATAGAGGTTAATTTTCAACAGTTAACAACCTAATACACCCAAATAAACATAGATTTACCTAATCTATATTTAGTCGGGACTTGTTTAGTTTTAGATTTATTCTTTTTAGTTAGCTAATAGGCAATGATTGAACACGCTACTCTCTGTCTTAGAGACCTAGCAAAGTACCCCTGATGTCACCATCATTCGGAGCCTTGTTCTCTCACGTAAATTGGGTTGTCTACTAATCTAGGACTTCCTGTTTGGTATGTCATAAAATTAAACATAAGATGAAAAGTGTAAAAATGTTGAGGATCTTTATAATAGATACTTTAATATATGTCTCATAGTAAGTACGTGGATAGGAACAATTTCGGATACTGGCTTACTTTTATCATCAGCGGTAGCAGAGACCGATGATGAATGAGACACTGATACTTTTAAGTGAGCCACCCTGACTGAACTAGTTACTTATACTTATCTCGAAGCACCAGCAAGCCTTGTTGTTTTAGATGTTTTCTAATAATCATTATTTCATTCTTTTCAAGCTTTGAATGCTGATTTTACAATTAGATGGATTGCGGGTCTTGAGCTGTCGACCCTCTTCATTTTATCTAGACAATATAAAAGTTACTGGTCCACTTTATTATTCTTTTTGGTACAAACGCAGACTGGTCACTACATTACATTGGGTGGTAATAAGAATAAGGATTTTTTCACAATGATCTACCATTAAATTTATGCAGTCTATGTATTAGAATATCAGGCACGGATATATTTCTCTTTTTTACTTTCTCTTTTTTTCTCTTTATTTCTTTTAATTTCAACATGTTTTATTCATATTTATACAAGAACACTTTCGCAAATCTGTTACAGGGTTAGCATCGGTTGTACTAAGCGCAGCTTGTACATCAGTATACTGAGACGTTATGTCACTTTTGTTTACCTAACCCCACATGGCGATTCACCTGTTGGTTGGTATCGGGCCTTCTATTCTTCTGTTTTCTGGACAAATGGTTTGCAGTGCATTTTGTGTAATATTTTCACCCTCTTAATGTTATTCCAAATATATATCATCCCATGTGGATGGTATACGTTTTTAAATCATCTAGGAACTAATGAATGCTTAGATATATGCTTTCTCTTTACCATTGTCCTTACAGGCTTGAGAAAGTCACGATGGTGACGAAACGCACGTTGCCTGTTTTTCATGTGTTTTCTGAATCAAGGACTGAACCGTCATTACATCCTGGAAGCAAGCTTTCATAATTATGTTAAGCATGACTTATATGTCTTAGTCCTTGCCCTTTTGTAGCAAAAACAACACATTGTTAAGAAATAAATTACAAATGGAATATATGATTACATCTGTTCTGTTCTCTGTGTTATGAGGACACTCTTCTCATCTGTTTTTCTTTGGGTTACACTGACAGATTACTGTCTTTAATGAAGTTTGTGATATTGTGAGTGCCAGGGTGTTTTCCGAAAACGTCTGACAAGTTACTGTTGTTTCTTGTGCTATTACACCTTAGGTAGTGGGGTGTTTCACCCGAGTGGCACCACTTTGATTTTCTTTATTAACGATTGTTTTTCTATTGTACAAGGCCAATACTTTTAATAAATATTTAGGTGCAACTCTTATTGCCACCACTACCTTCTTGTATATTTTTAGCATATTGTATGTATTGTCCCTGTCCCAATCTGAAACCGCCACAGGCCTGTTCAAATGTAATGAAAATCTTGCCCGGGTACAGATCCACGAGCACGTTGCAGCCCCCACTTGCCACGCCTGGTATGACATATTGGACATCACCCTCCTGACCTGAGCAAGATCCCACACTGACAACTCCCGATGAAACAGAGCATGATTCAGGATTCGCTCCACAAATGTTTCCCAGATACACGCAGTCTGTCTGACCACATATGGCACCTTGTCGGATGTACCCGCGCTGTCCAATACTAGGGACGGCAGGTCAGTACTTGGTACTCCATCTTGGAGTAGCCTCTTCTCCTAATTGTCGCCCTCAGCGAACCATCTCATGGCGTGCTGCTGTTGAGCTGCATAATAGTAGAGCTCCAGTCTATGTGCCTCGAGTACACTACCCTCAAATGTGCGATTCAGCGTGGGAAAGCCACTCCGCTACTTTGGCCTGCCCAGTACAAGTCTAGTAGTATAGAATCCAGTACCCAAAATATGCACCTAGGTATGGGGCATAGAGCATTCTGTAGCACGTATAGGCAGCATGGCAACACCACCAATTTGCTATTGCCAGCCTGCCCATTAAGGAGAGAGGAAGAGTGTTCCAAAAGTCCACCGATCCCTTTAATGCATCTATCATATTATAGATGTTAAGCCTGAATATCTGTGTGTTCTCCCCTGCCACCTGAATGCCCAAGTACCTGAAGTGTCCCGTCTCCCACTGTAAACCTACTTGAGGAAGAACGTCCACAGAATAGCCCCCCAGCCGAGCCAGGGGGAAAATCAATGCTTTGAGCCTTTAAGTCGCAGCCCCGAACACCCGCCAAAGTCCTCCAACACCTGTAGGAGCCTTGGTACCGCCTCCTGTGCTGATGAGACATAGAATAACGCTTCATCCGCATACAGTGATATGGTATGGGAAGTACCACCTATGTTTATTCCCCAGCAGTGCAGTGTTGTGTAGTCCCTATAAAACCTATATAGGATCTGCACGTTTAGGCAACATACACTGTAGAATTGGTGTTAGACTGATTCTAGACACGCCCACCGGGTATGTTAGCCTGTGTACCAGCTAGCTCACACTTCCACACTTCCACAAGAAACTCCTCTTATCAGGGAGAGAATAGTTCTTGGCAACTATCAAACATGACAACCCTGATCCCTCGGGACCGTCGAAACAGTGTAGTACTTTTCGTTCAGTCACTTGTGGTCACTTAGTCTCAGACAGTTACACAGAATAAACGGTAGGGACGTTTTTCAATAAGTATTTATTGAACAGTCGTTAATCTAGTGTAAAATAGGTGCGCTGAAAGAATAATTAGACAGTAACAGATATGAATAATTAGAAGTACTAAGAAAGTAAAAGGATGGTAGATTTCTACCATATTGCTATAACCATCAATACAGACAAATATATAAAATACATGACAGTAAAATGCATACTCCTACGATGCTACCCTAGCTGGATGTACCTAAGTGTACCTAGCATGTATGTAGGTGTTAAGCCAAGAATCCCTCTAGGATAAAGTTAACCCCTTTAAATGAAGTGAAAGACTGTGGGAGCCCGTCTTGTTCTCTAGTTGGACACCCCGCAAGGGATGTTAGACTACTGCGAGATGGAGTGTCTGCATGCAGGAACCTCAGCGTCTCGCATCAGTGTGTCAGCAGGGAAGTCCAGATCTCCTCCGCTTGTCTCAGCAAGATGTGATGTTTATATACCCCAAAGTCTTCCCGGGTTTTTACCTTGCTGTGCCACATGTCGGATTTAGGATGACGTCGGGAATGACCTTTATACATAGATATTATACAGGAGATGGTATCCCTGCTGAGTTTCCAATAATCCTCATGCATAATGTATGAGGCCTTTACCGGGGAAAATTATGCGTTCTGTGCGCAGTGTTGTATTTAGTCAAAAGGTGAGTCCCTAAACCCGTTATTTATGTAATGTAGGGAAGAATATAGGTGAAGGGTTATGATGTTACCTGAGGGGTACCTATATGGAGTAGAACAGCAGGTCCCTGTGTGCCGAGATCACCAGTGCAAACAATAGTGAGGACAGCGGACAACCTGGGGCGTCCCCCTCCCCAGCCATCACTTGCTCGACCTACTATGTAGCACCCAAACCTTGACACAGGGTGCCATGTATAATATCTGCACCCATCGTCTGAGCCGCGGGCCGAATCCGGCCACCCGGAGAACCTCCAATAAATACCCCCAGTCCATCGAGTCAAAGACCTTTTCCAGATCTATGGAGACCAAGGCTAGATCCTCATCTCTGTGCCACACTTCATGTAGGATGTGCGTCAACCACCCAATGTTCAAGCCCTTGTTTTGGGTTGGTATGGAGTCGCATTGATCTTCGTGGACTAGGTGTACCATGTGCAGGGCCATTCTGGCTGCCTGGACCTTGCACAATATTTTTACATCCAAATTTATCATCGTGAGGGGTCAGTACGCTGAGGGAACCTGATCATTCCCTCCTGGCTTTAGGAGCATAACTATTTCCCCTTCATGCATTGACCGGGGTAGTATCCCTGCTTCAAAGGTCTCCTCATATACTTGTAGATGATATTGCACAAGCTGATTCAAATGGGCCAGTAAAAAGGCTTTCGGGAACCCATCAACCCCAAGAGTTTTGGCTCCCAGAATGGCCCAAAGTGCCTCCTGCACTTCTTTGGCAGTAATCTTGACCTCTGGCTCTGTTACACCTGTGGGTGAGAGTTGCGGGACCTCCAAGCCCTCTACAATGGGGCTATACCTCTACGCTATCACTCCTGGGTCCACTGTAAATGGTGTTGGAACACCTCCAGTATTCCTCCCCTGGTGTGGACAAGATTGCTCCCACTGCCTTCAAAGTGGTGGTCAATGGGGGCGTCCGCTCCCTTTGGAGAATGCATGCTAATGGGTGCCCTGACTTATTACGCTGGCTATATAGCCTCTGTTGGTAACCCGTCAAGGTTTACTTATCAAGTCTATCCCAGAGATCTGCTAAGCGTTTGCGCGGGTCCCATTCCCTCTTGCCTACTTCTGGGTCAGTCGGGCTTCCCGCATGTACAGCGGTTATGGTTTTCTCCTCACTGTTAAATTCCCCAAGTAGCTACCTCCTCACCCCTCACACAAATCCCATGCTGCCCCACGAGCCACTGCCTTTAATTTCTCCCACTCAATAGCCCTCCCGGTAGGCCCCCCAGTTTGTCTCTAGGTAGTCTGTTACTGACTTAGATAGAGCAGCCTTCCCCACTTCATCCCAGAGGAGGTCGGGCAGAAATCTCCAATACCTCGGCCCCAGTATGGGAGACCCCCACCTCACCAAGCAACATACTGGGGAATTGTCAGACAGAAAATGCACCAAGTGGGTCACCTCTCTATCTGGGAAGGCCAGCACACCCAAGACCAGGACCTTATCCAACCTACTCTGTTTTCCATGTGTGAGTGAATTACATGTGAAGAGTGGGAGAGTAGGATGAGCCTCCCTCCACACATCAAGAGCCCCCAGTTCATGCATGACTTTCCAAAGCATTTGGGACCTTCTAGGTTTTGTTCCTGCCTTGGGGGATATCTATCAAGGTCTGAGTCAATGAAACAATAAAAGTTGCACATCCATATGTATGGGATGCCCAATCTTTTGGACAGTAGGGCCTGAATGACCTGGAAGAACATGCGGTCATCTGTGTTTGGTGCTTTTGAGTTTTAAATAACAATTTCCCTGACATCTAGCGAGCCTCGCAGAAGTACATATCCACCATTCACATCATATTCACTGTATTTCAGAGTCAATGATATGCCCAGGGCCACCCGGATCATAGGGCCCTTGGCATATGTAGAGAAAGATGAATGGTGAATCTGGCCTCACCACTTCTTGGCTACTCTAGCTGTGCTACTATCATCCAGGTGCATTTCCTGGAGGCAAGCTATCAATATTTGAAGGGTGTTTGAGGAATGTTAACAACCTGTACCGTTTGGTGCACATGCCCAACCCCGCACATTCCAGTTCAAGAATTTGAACTCAGTCCCCATCGTAAGTAATTCTCACTTCATGTACCAATGTCGGACCCTGCCCACCCATGATTAAGCTACTACGGTTCACACCTACGGAACAAACCAGAACATGGAAACTTGTAGAAATAAAACCCTTCCCCTCCTCCCATGGAAATTTTATGAACCACAATATAATCAAAAATGCCTACCCCTAAGTTGTGCCAGCATGCATATATCACTGTATATTGCCCAACTGGGGCTAACACTCCCAAGCCACCCTTTAACAACGAATCCGGGCCCACCTGCCAGGATACCCTGTAATCTGACATAACCATGCAATAGTATCCAGAGGTTAGAGTGTCCTTGTCCCCAGGAAAGCAACACCACTGTACCCACCCCAGTATATTCTAAAATGTGCCTGCTCTTTCAAAGTGTCAGGCCACCCCGGTATTTGTGTAGTTCTCATCCTGGAAGCGAGTCCTCACAGCCGGCCCAGCATGAGAGCCATCGCCAGCCCCCCGTCCACTGCTCCTCCGTGGCCTCCACCACCTGTTCGAGCACAGTTTCCGGGACTACATCCACTATGCATTTAGCCACTGAGACCATTCACCATTATCCATGTACGCAGTATCCCCCTCCGCATCCAGTACTGAAGGGTTGTCTGTGCTCATTTGTAGGGTGCCGTCACTCCTGACTGTGATCCTTTTGTCTGGGCCTGTGCCTGCAATGAGTGACCCCTCTACTCCTCCCCTGGATTGTGATCCTTGCCGCTGTCTTGTGCCCCACTTCTAGGTTCGATTCCATGGCTTTCGCAACTATTTCCCTTCCACGAATCTCCAACTATTCCCATACCTCATGAGGGCTCTGTAATAAATGCGTCTTTCCCTGCACCAGAACCTTCAATTTCACCGGGTATAACAGCATATATTGTAGGTGCCTGTCCCTCAGCTTCCTCTTGACGCCGAAGAACGATTTTCATTGTTCCTGCTTGGTATAATCAAGATAAATGGACATCTTGATGTTTTCAAAGCAAATGTATTGTTGCTGTCTAGCAGCCCGAAGGATACAGTCTCTGTCTCAAACGTTTTGTGATGAACGCACGTGGGGAAACCCACAGCGGCAGAGGGGCACCAGCGCCCTGTTCACCCTTTTGATGGCAAAAATATCCGAGAGGCCCGTCGGGCACAGCTGAGTTTTGATGCACTGCTCCAGAAACAGTTCTGCTGACCTCCCATCTACTCTCTTAGGGAAAGGCCAGCACGCAGATGTTGCTGCATCTAGAGATGGGTTTGGTTTAATAGTTGAGCAACAGGAGAACTGGTAAAGCAGATCCTACCTCCAAATTTGAGAACAGGTTTTATTACCATTTTCAAATGCACTGGAACTAGGGCTTTAATCCCTGTTTCGGACACATGACCAAAGACAGTGTGATCCAGCCTAAATTGCTGCACCACCGCCGCCATCTACCTCACATTCTGGTTGTTGAACTCGGTTTCAACAAGCGTTGAGAGATACAAGACCGTTCTATGTACAGCCTCGTGTATAAAAGCAGAGATTAGATTCTGCTCACGAGATCCACTGCAATTTCACTCCCCTGAGGCGGAAGCCGGGGGTTAGCATTGAGCTGCAAAGCGCTTTCACTTAGAACTGCTTGCTCTTTTTTAAAACTGCTCGTTTTATTTTTAAAATTATAATTTGCGCCGCAAAGTGTTTGTATTTTCACAAGGAGCACTGTCCTTAGAGAAACGCTGTAATTAGACAGCCAAACACGCTAGAATCGCCCCACACCCAGCCGACTAAGGTGCTGAGTGAGAGGCAGCATTATTGGCAGACGTATTGGGCGTAGTCACTGCCCCAGCGCTCTAGACTTCCAGCCTCGTGTATAAAAGCATACGGTGTTCCCTCCGCGCAGCGGACGCGATCAGCGGGCGCGCCGGAAGCGCGCCGAAGTCGAGCCAAAGTCCAGCCCGCCTGCGCCCGTCCGCGCTAAGGACGGGCTGGGGGCTGCTGTACCTGCTCAAAATGACATCTGAACAGGTAACCAGAGATAAACTTCTGTCTCTTAACTACACTGCTAAACAATGCAACCATTTCATAGAGGTTGCTAAATGGCAAGGACCTATTACATGTATGAGGTGTAAACTCACATTACAACCCTATGTTAAGACCTCCCCTAAAAGTATATATAAAACTATTACAGGTGGACTAATAAATGCACGTTCCATGTGCAAGAATGCCCTGCACATATATGACCTACTCGCAGAGAACAATCTGGATTGTCTTATGATCACAGAGACATGGTTAAGAGAATGGTCAAATATTGATATTACCTGCGCACTACCACCTGGTTATAAGATACAAAGACTCGACAGACCGATACATAGAGGAGGGGGAATTGCTATAATACACCGTGAGACACTCACATGCAGCATTTCTGAGTTACAAGATATTAAAGGTGCAGAAAGCCTAGCTTTTAATATACAGGCCCACGACTCCTTCATGTTCTCTGGAGCATTAATCTACCGCCCCACCGGACCAATGGAAAATTTTCTGAAAAGCATGGGGGAGGTAATTACTGCTTTGACGCTTAAAGCAGCTAACTTCACACTACTGGGAGATATAAACATCCACCTTGATAATATGACAGACCCAAATGCACAATGCTTTAAAGATATCATGCAGGTGCTTGGATTAAAGATTCTCACGAAAGACCCCACACACATAGCGGGCCATACCTTAGACTGCGTCTGTTCTAACCTTGAGACTATCAAGGTATCTACCCCTTTGCCTCAGATATGGACTGACCATAGTGATATAACATTTTACCTTACAATAAGGGAAGCTAACAGAACCCAACCAAATGGACCTAGACCTCAGAAACCAACTCCCTGTTGGGCAAAAATAATTGAACATCCAGATCTACCCATATGGGTTAAAGAAAACAAACCTTTGACCATTGAGAATGTGTTTTCTGATAATCTCAACTATGAAAAATGGATGAGAACAATAGGGGAAAAAATAACCTCGGGAGGAGCAACCAAATCAAAACCTAAACAACGGAAAATCTCTGCCCCCTGGTATACTAAAGACCTTAAAGAGACACTACGCACAGTGCGCAAGCTTGAACGTACATGGCGTAAATATTATAAAAAAGAGGACCAAGAGAAGTATAAAACTGCCAGACGGAATTATCACGCTCAAATCAGCCAAACTAAAATAAACTATTTCACAAACAAAATAGATACATCTCAGAATAACCAAAAAGAGATCTTTCGTGTGGTAAAGAGCTTCCGAGACCCAGGGTTTTTGTCACAGGAAATACCTCCATCACAGAGTTTCTGCAATGAAATCGCAGATTATTTTGAACAAAAAATAGTTAACATCACAAAACACTTTCCTGAAGTGATTGTAAATACCTACAATCTAGCTGTAGAAACCAGCCCAGATAAAATTAGATGGAATTCTTTTACTACAATTGATCTGCATGAGACATCTCATACAATGTCAAAAAATAAATCAGGATCACCACTTGATCCCTGCCCTCCTGCACTAGTCCACGAAATCAAAAATGAGGTCAACCCCATGATCAATATCATCATAAACGCCTCACTCCAGTCGGGGGAAATCCCCAGCACATGGAAGACGGCGATAGTAAAACCCCTACAAAAAAAACCACTACACGATCCATCCGTTTTAACTAACCTGAGACCCATCTCACAACTCCCCGCCTTATGTAAATGCGCCGAAACCCTGGTAAATAAACAACTTTCATCATTTCTGGAAACTAACAATATATTACATCCAAACCAGGCAGGTTTCAGAGCCAACCACTCTACAGAAACAGCACTCCTGTCAACGACAGAAACCATTAGAGCGGCTCTTGACCAGGGGAAGAAGGCAGTCCTGATTCTCCTGGATTTATCTGCAGCATTCAACACGGTGTCCCACACCATCTTACTACATCGCCTAGCTGAGGCAGGCATTGGGGGCACCGTGTTGAAATGGTTCAAAAATGTTCTGCTCCACAGAAAACAAATAACCAAATTGGGACACTCTACTCAGAGGAGAAGGAGGTTAGGTCAGGGGTGCCCCAGGGCTCTAGCTTGAGCCCTACCTTGTTCAATCTGTATATGGCACCCCTGATCAACCTAATTGCCATGCATAATGTAACCACGGTTGCATATGCAGACGATACCCAACTGGTCCTGGTCTTAGATGAGGATACAGGAAAGGCCGAACAGATACTGAAAGACTGCCTAACTGCGACTTTTGGATGGATGTACAATAACCATCTTAAGTGCAACTCTGCGAAAACAGAGATCCTGCCCTTCGGGAAAAATAACATCTTTTCCCCTCACACATGCTGGCCATCAGATGCAGAAGCCCCCCCTAACACCATCAGTGCTACACGCAACTTGGGTATAAAATTTGACGATATGCTGTCCTTTAAACAGCAATCCAAAGACGTGGCCGGTGTCTGTTTCAACATAATCAAGGGCCTCCGAAATGTTTTTGATTACCTTCCACTGGCCGCCGCTGTACGGTTGCAATCGCTCTCATAACATCGAGAATCAATTACTGCAACAGTTTGGACGCAGGAGCGGCTAAATCTACCCTGCACAAGCTGCAAATGATTCAAAATGCGGCGGCCCGGCTTGTCTTGAGATGGCCTAGGAGATCATCCGCGTCAGCTGCTCTGAATGCGTTGCACTGGCTCCCCATCCAAAAACGAATACTATTCAAAGTCCTTCTGATCACATACAGAGACTTTCATAAGTGCGGACCCAAATATCTGTCAACCAAATTTCACAGATATCTCCCAAATAGGGAACTTAGATCAGCCACTGCTAATCTAATGACCATACCCAAGTTTCGACTGACCACCAAGGGTGGCAAATCCCTGGCAGTCCTAGGCGCCAAAGCCTGGAATGCCCTCCCAGCTAAACTTAGAGCATCACCATCAGAAAAAAATCTATAAAAAACTCCTAAAAACATGGATCTACGGATTATCTGATGCAAAATGTAAGACTCTAGTCTAAGGACATCTAAAGCTCAGCTACTACCCCCAAATATTTCATCTTTGCAGTGAAGTCAGCAGCGCCAAGATGCTCCTTGGAGTGTATGTGCGCTATACAAAAACCAAAAAACATCAAACATCAAACATCAAACAGCAGTCAGGGCCGAAGGGTTCCTGCTCACATGTTTTAGGATATTTTGGCGGAACAGGACTAAATTTGATTTTACCATATTTGAACACCTGAGGTAACTAATGTGACAAAACACAACAGGACAAAAAATATTTACAAACTTGAAGAAAGCCAGAATGGATTTCATAAACCATTTACCATTGTGCTCAATTTGTTTAGCGTGGAAACTGTAAACATTATTCATGTGTATTGGCAGACTAGAGATGGGCAAGCCACTGAAAGCTCGAGCCAGGCTCGAGCCTGAAGCCTTGCTCTGCTCCAAGATCTTGTTAGAACCTCAAGCCCATAACGATACGAGCTTTAATGCAGCTTCTGTCTCCTCTCACCCCCTCATTCTGACCAGGATGTGGAATTATGGCAACAGCTGCCAACTTTGAAACTGAGTCTGGTGTGGGCTCAACATCCTCTGATCTGTCTAATGTAACTAGTGCTCATATAAAGTACTCTAGTGCCTCTGGGTCGAGGTCATGCTATTAAAAACTGAACAAAAAGGTAAAAACAAAGCCTTAACATAAGGCTGATTTGTACAAAGTGAACGCAGAAAACCTGAACAAAACGTGGCTTACCAACTTAAATTGTGCCATATTAGGCAAATATTTTATTTGACCAAAACTCTTTTTTCTTCATTATCGCATAAGAACATTCTTTTCTTTCAAATATGTGAGTTCAGAATACCAATGCTACAATATAATATAATCTGGGCCACATACAGGGTTCACATGACATGTGTCTTGCCTCTTAGGGCCATATGTATCATGCAAATTCGCAATCGCAAAGGCCGAAATTCGCAGAATTTCGGCCTTTGCGAATGCGAATTTGCTAAATAGAACGTATGATGCAAAACTGGTGCAAAATAAGGAATCGCAAAATTTGCGATTCCTTATTTTGCAATTGCATTTAAGGAATCGCAAATTTTGGATTCCTTAAATGCAATGTATGTAGCAAAAAAAATTAGCAAAATGCCCTTAAGGAATCGCAAATTACCACAAACTTCTAGTTGATGGTAAGTTGCGAATTCCTTGAAAAATGCACATTTTTGCATTTTTCAAAGTGCCATTTGACGCACATACGTGCCGTTCATCCATATGACCCTTGGTGCACTAATGGATAATGTTTAAAAACAATGGGGCATATTTATCAAGGGTTTGCGTTGCTTTTACACCATGCAATGTGGTACATGCACGACAAACTCAAAATGATAATCAAGCCATGCAAGGTCACTTTGCAAGGCCATGAGTGGCTTAATAAATCAGGAGTAACACAGCTCAAATCACTGCATTGCATTACCCTGCCCCAGGGAGGCATCCATGGGCGCTGTATTGGTGTTCCCACACAACATCAATGAATTTTGATGCATTCCCATATTTACCATTACTGGTAGACCTGGGAATGCACCAAAATTCTACTCCTTCCCAGGGGAAGCATAACTTTATTTCTTCTTGTTACTATCCTTTTCTATGTGTGCTGCATTTTGAGTCTGACACCCACTCCCCCTGCAATATGTGGGTTTCTAGGAACAATGATCCATCTTCAACACAGAGTGTCATTAAATACAGGCTGATTAAAAGGAACAGTCGCAACAGAAAACGAGTAAACATAAATTAAATGAAGCAAGGTACCAGGCCCAAGGAATGCTTAACAGGCGCCAAAATGCTAAATTTTTATAAAGATGTATTATGGGTTAATGAAGGTGTCTTGGAGTGCAGCAGTGCATGAAAAGTGGAAAGAAGGGAATGGCACTTGAAAGTGGGAAGGAGGAGTGTGAATGAGAGATTGGGAACAGAGTGTCTGAGCTAATTACATTAAATCATAGTTTTATAGCTGAATACTGCCTCATTCAATTTATGCATTGAGATCAGATGTTTAATTTTCCATATCCACAATAAAATGAAGCTACAATAATCTTTTCTTGGACTTGAAGTCTCATACTTACTATCTCGCAGACATCGAAAAAAGGCCTCCTAAATTGTCTGGATTCAAATTTTTAATGAATATGCCAAACAAACAGCAGGAGGAGAAAACAAATCCCCGTGGCTGGATTTTAATCAGCATCGGCATTCGTAATAGTGCATACATCCATCAGGAAATGAGAAGTCGCAGTACCTTCTAGTTATTGTGTTTTTCAAATGTGTAGGCCTTGTCAGAGCAAAATGATGCTTGCTGTTAATTTTTTTTCCTATTTTCTTTATCGGATAATAACTTATTGACATGTGCTGTAGGGTTGGCTTTTATGTGTTACTTCCGCACACCAACATACATAATGTTTTCACAGATACTCCAGACAATATATAGAACAGACACTTGTACACAGAGACCGGCAGACATACAGAAGGGCACCCATGCACATATGCCAACAGACATTGATGCGTAGAGACTCCTGCATCTCAGCACATTGGACAATTAACTCCGGTGCCCATGCACAAACTCCAACAAACACAGACAGAAACATACAGGCGCACATAGACACATATAGAGAGGAACCGGGACCGGGCGACTGACTCTGGGGTGTGAATTCCTCACGTGATTTTGAGAACTGTGGGGCATATTATCAAGGACAGGCGAAACATTATCGCCGCTTTTATCGGCAGGAAACTGCCGATAAAGCGGCGATAATGGCCTTGATAATATGCTCTATGAATTCCAATCGAAGCCCATGTTAGATGTGAACAGATGTGTAATTTTTGGCCAATTGAGGATTTTCCCCAATTGACTCAACAATCTCCGACAATCTCCAACTTCACTAGAGGTACCTATTTTTTGGTTTTCATTTCAAAAGCATAAACTCGCTTCTACAGGTCGGAGATACTTCAAAAGTACTATCTTGTCCAATTTTGAGGGTGGTTACTGCCATGTCATTCCAGAGTATAGGCAACAAGGGGTGGTGAGGGACAGAGTCTCTGAATTAAGCAGAAAGCTCTCACCCAGTCAAGAGATCAGGGCTAGATCCAACACCGTTTTTTAGCTCACTGCACCATCCCAGTTTCAGAACCTGGCTGTATGCAAATTAATCTGTTCCTGTCCCAGTGCATGATGGGAACAGGGCAAACCAAACTACAAAAGCCAATTCTTACACTGGGAAGGAAACAAGCTCCCGGGGACCGGTTTCTGGCATTACAGCCGTCTTCGGCCCGGTTTGCTTGAATCCTGATGGTGCAATGATCAAGGGTCTCACATCTGAGAATACCCTTCCACGCTTAGGGTGGACAAAAATATTTACAACAAGGGGTGGTGAGGGACAGAGTCTCTGAATTAAGCAGAAAGCTCTCACCCAGTCAAGAGATCAGGGCTAGATCCAACACCGTTTTTTAGCTCACTGCACCATCCCAGTTTCAGAACCTGGCTGTATGCAAATTAGTCTGTTCCTGTCCCAGTGCATGATGGGAACAGGGCAAACCAAACTACAAAAGCCAATTCTTACACTGGGAAGGAAACAAGCTCCCGGGGACCGGTTTCTGGCATTACAGCCGTCTTCGGCCCGGTTTGCTTGAATCTTGATGGTGCAATGAGCAAGGGTCTCACATCTGAGAATACCCTTCCATGCTTAGGGTGGACAAAAATATTTACAACAAGGGGTGGTAGGGTATACTCAGACATGAGTCCCTTTCTCACTGCTCCATCAGGATTCAAGCAAGCCGGGCCGAAGAAGGCTGAAATGCCAGAAACCGGTCCCCGGTAGCTTGTCTCCTTTCTGGTGAAGAATTGGCTTGGTAGTTTAGTCTGCCCTGTTCCCATGATGCACTGGGCCAGGGACAGACTGATTTGCATATAGCCAGGTTCTGAGCTGGGATGGGGCAGTGAGATAAATAACGGTGATGGATCAAGCCCTGATCTTTGGACTGGGTAAGAGTGGTCTGTTTAACTCAGACACTCTGTTCATCACCACCCCCTTTGCTAAATCGTTTTTGGCCACTATAGGTGTGGCGGGTATACTCAGACATGAGTCCCTTTCTCACTGCTCCATCAGGATTCAAGCAAGCCGGGCCGAAGAAGGCTGAAATGCCAGAAACCGGTCCCCGGTAGCTTGTCTCCTTTCTGGTGAAGAATTGGCTTGGTAGTTTAGTCTGCCCTGTTCCCATGATGCACTGGGCCAGGGACAGACTGATTTGCATATAGCCAGGTTCTGAGCTGGGATGGGGCAGTGAGATAAATAACAGTGATGGATCAAGCCCTGATCTTTGGACTGGGTAAGAGTGGTCTGTTTAACTCAGACACTCTGTTCATCACCACCCCCTTTGCTAAATCATTCCAGAGTATAGGGACACTTCAGTGGTAGGTGCCCATAGGAGCAGTGGTGCAGAGCATTTTTACCTTTAACCTCTGAAGGGAATGAGCCTATTGGCTTCGTCCCTGTAAAATCTACAAAAATCTCAATAACTTGCGGCTTTCTTTTACATTTACCCTGTATATTGTGGTACCTGTGTGTTTGGTGTGTGTGTGTGAAAACAGGAGTCTAGGTGTATGTAGTACCACAGATGGCCCTTTCTAGAGCTTCCGGACAGTCCACTGTCACACCCTGCTGCTGAGGCTAGAGAAACTTGGCACATTAGTAAGCATCCTAAATGGGATTGTCTCCACTTTCACTGGAAGATCCGATGTTATCTTATGATCCCTTTCACACCTGATCCTATTAGTAGAAACTTTAAGGGCTTATTTATGAAGCCTTGCAACACTTTTACGCTGCTGTTGCTTCACTTTTTGTGACACACCGCGGGCGTAAAAAATGAGTCGGGTTGCGCCCTATTTACACATCAAAGCAGATGCCTCACTTTGTAGAGCCCTGCGCTACAATATACCTGTGTCAGGTATAATGTATGTAGGGTGGGAGTTCCCCCGCAAGAAAGCCTTGTAGATTTCACTGCGCCACTTCTAGGATGCCACTGCGTCAAAACCTTACTACTGCCTCATGGCAGGCGTAAGGGTGACGTTGTGCAATGTGAATTCAGCCTACCACATGCTATGTTGGAGTTGTGTTATGCTAACAAGACAATTCCAGCAATGCGTGAGTTTTGCGCTGACAAATGAGTCAGAATTCCTGATGCATCTGTCATTGTTTGTGACATGGAGCGCCAAACACTAAATATGGCACATCCAGGTTGTCGCAGTGAAAAGTATTGCATCACTGCTTTCACGCAGCGATACAACACCTTTCATAAATGAGTTTCTTAGTGTTTTGCCAAACATGCAATATCTGCTCGAATTAGGCACAGATGGAATTCAGTCATTAGCAATTTCTGTCAATTTTTTATTGAAGTTCTTCAGTTGTTCAACTGATCCCATATCTAGGCAACAGAAATTCATATATGCCATTTCACATAGAATCATTTTAGCCACACCACGTCCACATCTATATATCCTTATATCCAGCCACGGTCCGTGCAGGTAACAGCGGTGTGGCGGTGGGGCTGGGTAAGGGGGGATTTCGAGGGATGATGCCAAGGTAAAATTAATTATTTATTCCATTTTCCCTCTGCATTGTCCCTCAAAATACCCCCCTTACCCGACCCCACCGCTGTTTCCCTCTGCATCGTCTCTAAAAGGATGTATGATAGTACAACGCGATCATTTTGATCGCGGTACTTTACATCGCGGATTTTACAACGCAAGTCGTTACAACGACTTGCGTTGGAGGGCGCGGAATGAGGATTATTATAATTTTCTATTCCAACCCCAGCCCACGTAACAGTAGGGAAGGTGTTGAAATAGAAAATTACAATATTCCTTAACCAACAGCGCCATCCAGCGCAAGTCGTAGTAATGACTTGCGTTGTAATGGCAGCGTGGTAAAGGTCGTGCGGTGTAAACACCACGTTGTAAACGACGTTTACCCCCTAAAATCCCCCTTTACCCGGCCCCACCGATGTTACCTTCACTGACCGCGGCTGCTTATCTTAACCATCTCAGAAAGATTTTAAGGCAAAGCGGACAATCTCCCAAGGTCACCAACTTCCAAAGTTCCCTAGAAAAGTGATTGGGGCAGCTTGACGTCCTTGTGTAACATGTAAAGCAGATTAGATTTAATTTGATTTCACAGCTAGGCATTCTTGTCCTTCCCAGCCCTAACCATTGCTCTCTCAGGTAGTAGCACCCAAAATTTTTAAAAAATATCTTTCTATCTCATGTAACGCTACTTAGTCCAGCTCTTTTATAACACCCTCTGTTTCACCTTTCTCTCTCCAATAATATTCCTACATCTCTATGTACCTACTCCTTCTCTCAGCCTCAACTGACTCTACCTCACCAAGTCAGTCTCATCTTTCTCTGCCCCACCTACACCTACCTTTCACAAACTCACCTTTCTCTCTATCACTCTCTGTGGATACCTCTACCTCTGTATCTCTCTACATCCTCTCTCTATTGTAACTCTCTCTCTTTACGTCACCCACAGTGCCTAATTTGTTAAAAAAGAAAGCGAGTTCTGGTACCCAGATATATTCTTTAGTGGCCTTCTCACACTTCCACCATTGGTACGGCCCACTTCCACCATTTAAGTGCATGGGCACTGTTCAAATCCTTTCATGTTCTCAGTACCCATCTTGGTGGGAGGATCCAAGGTGAGTGTATGGCTGCTTTACATTTTAGTACAGTATTCATTGTCACACTGCTAGATCACACAACAGATTGAATAATTACTTGTCTACTAAAAATGACATGAAAGGTTATAAACTTGCTCTGGTCATTCAAACTGTGCAAAATCTAATATGTTCAATCAGTGTCAAAAGTCAATCTTTGAAAGTGCTTGGGCGGCATACCTGACATTAAATGCAGTGAGCAAGTGAGGAGAGCACGGCTTCCTCAAAGGGGTTCAGTGGTGGTTCTTCTCCCAAAGATGCTATACTCACAACTTTGAGCTGACTGTTAGAAATTGAGACTGGTCAAACCACCTATGTCCCTAGCGCACCTGCAGCATGACAAGTGACACACATGAAGATTACACTTCTCTAGGGAAAACAGGGGTCATGGGAGATAGGAAGGCAGGCGAGGTCCTGATGGTAGAGTGACTCTCAGCAAGTCTCGGGAAATCACAAAGCCTCGCTAGAATTTGGGTTTCTAAATCGAAAGCGCACAAAACATTAGAAACAGATCTATAGCAATTATGAATCACTCCAAAGCACATATTCAATATTTCTCTTACCAGGATCAAGTAGGGGGAGCTCCACATGCAGCCCCCCTCCACTTCCTGCATTCAGTCAGAGAACCAAAGGGGTAGGAAGCATCAGTCAAGCAGACTTCGGTCCAGATGTCTTCAGTAAGTTAGCAAAAAGCAATGGAGGAATTCAAACTGGTGTGAGGCACAGGACTGTAGTAAAACTGAGGTAAAGAGAAAACTGGCAGAGCCTTGCCTAGGAGAGAGCTGACCAACGAGGGGACTGAGAAAAGGGAAACTGAAACGTGTCGCCATCATTGCTGTCCGTGTAGCTGCTACTGCCTCTCATAGGCCAGAAGGGAAACCAACAGTTGGTCCCCCTGGCCTGTGCTTTGCAGCCCCAGCCATTAAGGGCTTTCCAATTTCCATCTACCCATTATTGCAACTGGTTGGGAACGTTTTTCTGTAGGCCTGGCCGCTGTTGAAGCCCGAGTCTGATTCTTGAAACTACTGCATTGAATGAAATAAGGGTTTTTGAATGGCTATGCCATATTTGGTTAAAAAAATGGTTGTTTATAGTGTGGCTCTACTTCGTGTCTCATTCTACTGAGCTAACTCGTTGCAAAACTAATGGTGGCTATTCTGTTAAATGCTGTCAAGATGTATACATGTATATTGCATGTATGATGATGACTTTATCCAGCTCCTGAAACTAGAATTTGAAACATTGACAACTGGACTAGCACTTTTTCTGTGGACATTTCAAGGAATCTAAAGCTGTGTAATAAATAGGCTACAACATAGAGTTCTCATCACCTCCTCCAAATTCTGGATCATTCCTACTCCTTGACTTAAGGATCTGATCAATATACAATCAATGCCAGAGAGTTTGTAAATCCTGGTGAAAAAGACAACGATTCCAAACCTACTTCGGAAAAGGGATTATGAATATATTCAATTATATTCCTGGTTCCGAAGGTATGACGAGACGTCAGGATCATGGTTGAACTAAAGAACCTCAATATGGCCATACCAACTCAACCTGTAAAATTCCTTCTCTGACTGTTGTCTTTTAGCACCAGGATGAAACTGTCAGTACCTCTTTTAAAGGGTCAAGGGCAAGCAGGAGCTACTGGGGCCAAAAGTGGAGGTTGAGTCTTTTTACTCCTGATGTCTCATAGCCCGACTTACAGGGACTCTGAGTACCTGGGCCAAGTGCTACCCCTGCAGCACTTGACTATCTGGGTTGCACGGGTCGAGCAATCCAAGGCTTCTAAGAGGAATGGAGGGATATAGATGCAAGGTGGACACATACTCAAAACCAGATATTCGTTTTTACCAACAAAATTGCATTTGTATATGATCACAATCTGAAATTTCCAAAAAATGAATAATACACACAGTTGCTGTAAGTATGGCACTCCAGCGTTTTCTGGGTAGGCTCCTCGGGTTTCACTTTCCTATGGAGTGTGGTTATTCCCCATTCATGTGAGGCAACATTCAGGTTATGCCCTACTAGAAAGCTAGCTAGTACTTAGCTGCTAAGTACAAGTCTTATAATTTCCATGAATGTCTTCTTAAAAGTCAAAGGGCCTCATTCATGAGAAATGACAATTCACTGCGTGAAAGCAGTGATGCGTCACTTCTCAGTGCGCACTCCTTGCGACATGATTGATGCGTCATATTTATAATATGACGCATCATGTCGCAAGGAGTTACAGATATGTCAGTATTTCTGACGTATCTGTAGGCGCAAAAGTGACGCATTGGTGGAGTGTGTCACAAAAGTGACGCAACTCCAGCAATGTATACTTTCACATGGGCAAGTCCCATGTTGTTAGTGCCTGCGTCAGTCTTACGCTGCAGGCGTAAGATTTTGACGCATTAGCGGCCAAGAAACGGCGCAATGAAATCTGATAGAATTCACTGCGTCACTTCCATGACCCTTTCTTGCGTCAAAACACCCCCCGTGCATACATTATACCTGGCGCAGGTATAATGTGGCACAGGGGTTTCCAAAGTAACGCATCTACCTAGATGCGTCACTTTGTAAATATGGCACAACAAGGCGCATTTTTTACGCAACTGGTGCGTCACAAAAAGTGATGCACCAGCGGCGTGAAAGAGACACACAGCCTCATAAATGAGGCCCCAAGTATCTTCACGCAGTAGCACTTTTAGTCAGAGCAAGTTCACCCAGAGGCTGAGGGAACATCCTCTGACACCCTACCACCAGTGAGAGTTATTTAGTTATTTTACGGTGCACAACTTTATAATTTTCTGGTCTGGGAGCCTTATGCATTAAGGCCCTATTTATCTTTTACAAATGTCAGTGTTGGGCAACCTGCTATCTGTCCGAGCCCTTGAATCTTAGTCTAACTGAAGCTGGAATGTGCTTCTCGACCTATAAGTTTCCGATGGCACATTCGCAGATCGTGCTATGAACTATTGAAGCAGCATGACAAGGGCAATTAAATATGAAATATAAGTAATTATTCTTTCAGAAATATATGAAGATGTTTGGTTATGCTGTTACGGGAATTATGAATTTAACAGAACAAACAGTATTGCTTTTCCAAAGCAATTACTTAAAAATTGGCTCATTTCAGTCTTTCTTTTCAGCAGTTTGAAAACAAATTACAATTTTCTGCTTGTTACAGACAATGTTATTGCAGCGGGTTAGGAAAAAAATAAATAGATATCTAATCCCATCTAGAATCAAGTCAAAATAAGAACATCAACGATGGGGCTCTCACATATTAAGTGTGACCACTGTGCATGCAAACAGATTAAGAATTTAGGAAAAAATATAAGGAGCGACACACTTTCAACTGTAACCTTACAGCACTGTTATGCTCAAAGGTCTTCATTAGCAAGTCATTTCAAAGTAGAATTGTACATTATGACCTCAAGGGGAGAAAGTACCCAGTAACCAATGGGCAATGTAATTGTACCATTTGAACTTGTCCCTCAAACCCCTGCTCACAGACCTGAACTTATCCACAAGGGACGCTTTCCAGAACTATCATTTCCATTCGGTCATACCACTCTCCATAATGTTTAGAAATATGTTATGTTGTGCTATTTTATTAACGTGTTTCCAAATAACTTACATTACCCCTAGGTCCCTCCTGACCTCGTCCCATTCCTTAAAATATGGAGATGACCATCTCCACGACAGAAAAAAGAAAAGGAGCATGCTGGGATACCCTACCTGCTCCCTCCCACTGGGAGTACATAAGCGGTATCAACCCAGCATGCAGCCTGTTCTTTTTTCTGTCTTCTGACAGAATGGATGGAGTTTTGCTTTCTCTTACCTGCGGTATCTTCAGTCGGGCTGCTGGGCTGTCCTCACCGTCCCTGAAGTCCTCCTCTCTGTGGCACAAGTCGGGCTGCTGGGCTTTTCAACGTCCTGCTCCGCGTTCTCCTGGCCTGCCGGGCTTGCCGGGAGCCGCGTTGGATGCCGCCCTTTGCGGCTGGGGCGCTGGTTCTGCCGGTCCTCT
Organism: Lissotriton vulgaris; assembly: GCF_964263255.1. Lineage (NCBI taxonomy): Eukaryota > Metazoa > Chordata > Amphibia > Caudata > Salamandridae > Lissotriton > Lissotriton vulgaris. The sequence goes on along the minus strand of NC_141689.1, from coordinate 1,956,231,914 downwards.
TCCGGGTTGCTTTGCGCGTCTCCCTGGGGCTTGGCCGGTGGTGGGAGACGCGCTGCTGCTGGAGTGTTGACGGTTCCTGGGGGGCTCTGCCGGGCTTTGCTCCTAGGTTTCCGGCCTCCATGACTTTTGCAGCCTACCTTTGAGCACCATGCGATTTTCTCCGGACGTTTGCAAGACATGTTTGGTGTGGTAACTGGCATGCTGCTTTGTCCTGCGGCTGGATGGGAGACCGCCTGGGTCTAACAGGTGCTGTTGGCTTCCATCGTAGTCTGGCATTGCTTGATGCGTGTTCCTTACGGTGCCTGCCGCACGCACATTTCTTGCTGTGTTGGTGATGCTTGGATGTGGGGCTGGCTGGCTCGCTGGATTCTGGATGTGCTTTGCCGTGCCTCTGTGCTGCCATCCCCTCGTGCTGTGGAGCCTTTGCCTTGGCAGTTCCCTTGTGTTCGGGGCTTTCTCATTGCGGCCTTCCTCCGAGGTGGGGTCTGCTCTGCCTGGCGCTGATGTCCTGGAGGGTGCCTGGGCGGTCTCTTGGAGGGCGGTGGGCTGTTCGGGTGCTCCTCCTGCCTTCCTGGTGAGTACCTCGTAGCGGTTCCTGTTTCTTTCTTTTTTTGCTGTGTCCCCTGTTTCCTGCTGTCTTTCTTTTGCAGGTTCCTCCTGGGCCTGGTCCTGGGCTCCCTCCCTGAGGCCGGTGTGGTTCTTGCTGTGGCCTCGGGGGTGGGGGACTTCTCTGCCCGGTGCTGGTGCTCTGGTGGGCGCCTGGCCTGTCTGTTGGGGGTGGGGGGGTACTATTGGGGCCCTCTTCCTGCCCCCCTGGTGAGTACCATGCATAGTACGTCCCTGTTTCCTTCTTGTTGACTGTCCTTCTTTGCTGTGTGGCGGTTGGGCTGTGTATGGGCGAGTTGGCCTTGATGGGCTTGGTTCTGTCTCTTGGCCTGTTGTCCGTGACTGTTGCTGGTGGGAGTCGTCCTTTGGGCGTCTCCCTGCCGGTCGTGTGGGGTGTGTGCTGTTTTCCTCTATTTCCTCCATTTGTTTCCGCATGTCACTTGGTCTCCTGTGCTGCCTTGGCTCTTCTGCTGCTGGGGTTGCTGTTATGTGCTTGCTCCCTTGGTTTGCCTTCCCCGTGCCTCCTCGGCTGCTTGTGTTCTGTTGGTCGAGGCGGTGGGCTGGGGGTGCGTTCTTCCTGCCTCCTTGATGTCCTTTCTCCTCCTCTGGAGTTTCGACTTTGGAGTGGTCCGGGGGTGTTTCTCCTGTTTTGGGGGCTTCTTTCGGGTGGGCCCCCTCCTTTTGGCTCTCTCGGGGGTTCTCAGGCCCGTCTTTCTTGCTGGGGGGGTCCCCTGTTGCTTGGGCCCCCCTGCTCTGCAGTTGTTCTGCCCCTGGTGGGGTGTGCTTGTGCCTTTGGTGTGGTGTGCATTCCCCCTTTTTTCTTTGGGATTGGGCGGTTCTCACTTCCTGCCTGCGCCCTGGTTCTCTGTGTTCCTGGGTTGCCTCTGTTTTCTCCTGTGTGCCGTTGGCGTGCCTCTTTGGTTGGCTTGCCCTTGCGGCGTGGATTGTTTTTTTTTCTTCCTGTTCCCCTGGCCTGCTTGCTGTTTTGGGGGTTCCGGTTGGGCCTTGTCGGGCTCGTGTTCTGGCCTTCTCCTGATGCTGCGGCTCCCTGTGCTTTCTGGTTCCGGGGTTCTTGCTGCTTTTATTTGCTGTTTCTGTCTGGCGTGTCCCTCTGGTGCTTGTCGCTTGGGGTTGGTCGTTTGCCGCTTGTGCTCTGCTGCTGTGTTGCCCTGTGGCTTTGGCTTCTGGTCCTCCTGCTGCCTGGCCGTCCCTGGTGGGGTGTCTTCCTGCAGGGCCGTGGCTCGCTTTCTGCGGCCTGCTGCCCTTTGGTTCCTGGCGTGCCTGTGGGTTCGGTCCTGGTGCGTGCCTGTCTGGTTCCTGCTGTTTCCGCTGCTGGTCGCTTCTTGCTTCCTCTCGGATGCCTTGCTTGGGCCGTGCTCGGGGCTTCTGGCTTTCGGCGGGTTCCTGTGTCCTCCGCTTGTTTCCTTGTCGGGGGGCTGTTGGGCCCTTCCTCTGTCCTGGGGGCGCCTTGTCCTTGTTCGGCTGTTGGCTCCGGGCCGGGCAGGTTGGGCTCCTGATGGGTCCTATTGTTGTGGCTCGCCTTCTGCCTGGTGGGGTTTGGTTTCCTGTTGTGGTTTCCTTCTCCCCTCTTGTTTCTCTGGATAGATTGTGCTTTGGGGCTTTGCTTCGCTGGCCGCTCTTGCCTCCGGTGGTGGCTGGGTCGCTGGCTCTGCCTTGTATGGGCGCTTGTTCTTCGTGTGCCTGGCTCCTGTGCCCCACCCTGTTTGCCGGTCCTGGCTGGGCTGTGCCCTTTCCCTGCTGGTGGGTTTTGGGTGTCGGTCTCCCCGGGTGTGTGGCCTTTCTCCGTCTTCCTTTTGCCCCTTGGTTCCTGCCCTTCTATTTGTTCGACTGGGGTGTGTGCCTGTCTGGGTGCCGGCCTGCCTGCCTGCCTGTGGTTTTCCGCTGTTGGGTGCTTCTTGCTCCCTTCGGGTGCTTTTGCTTGCCCTGTGCTCGGGGTGTCTGCCTTCTGGTGGTGTCCCCACCCACCCCGGGTTTCTGGGGGTGGGGGGGTGGGGGGGTTTGATCTTTGGAGTGCCTTTTGTGCGAAGGTGGGTGTGCCTAAAGACTTTTCCGATATTTCTCTGGATTTGGTGGCTGGTTGTCCATTGCTCCACTGCAGTGGTGTGCTCGCTATATGTGCGTCACGATCCTTCTAGGTAACTTGGATGCGATTGGGTAAAAATTAGGATATGCAGTGGATGCTAGAGTTTATTTTTGTTATAAAAAATGTTATTGATTTGTCAGTTACAAACAGTAAAGTTAAGCAATTACAACAGAAAACGCACCTTGAACCCTCACACCCTGGTGTGGCTCATTGATAATATTATAGAAGAAATTTAGTTGCCAAGTCTGTAGTAATCCATCCATCAGTCCTATATCCAGGGGCGCTTTTGTGGTCATCCTCTGGCGGTGTATATAGGTTTTCTATTCACACACACAAATCCATGCCCCTATGCCATTCAACGAAAGTAGGCAGTGCGTCCAATCTCCTCCTCCGAGCTATATTGGGATTTGCCACCATCATTGACAGTCCGACCAGGAAGCGATTTCTCGTGGGGCCATTTGTACCAAGATCCAGTGCTTATCATCAAGTAGCCCAATCCATCCCTCCCACTTTTGTCTCAGGGATTGGAAGCTGTTGGGGGCATTCATCACTAGTGTTCTGTAAATTTGGGACATTCCCCCGTTCCCCAGTTTGCCCATCAATAACTTGTCCTCAAGAGGACTATAGTCAGGAAGAGTAGAGATCTGACAATCTATATGGCTGTAGGGCATGATGTAGTTGGAGGTACTTTTGTAATTGGGTCAACGAAAGGGAGAAGAATGTCTGAAGGTCATGGAAGGAGCCATCACACCATCTGTACAGATGTCCCATGGGGTCGAGATGTGGATCCTGTTCCATTTTTCAAAACATTGCAATTGGGCAGTGTGCAGGAGGGAGTGACATCGCTACAGCAGGCTCTGCCACCCCAGCCCATACCCCAGGATCCTCCCTCCTATTACGGAGGACCACCTTGGTAGCCTTGGCGAGATTGTCCTATGAAGGAAAGTTTATTGCAGTAGTCAGGGTCATCTCACCTAAAGTCAATCAGTCATTATTGACCAGTAGTTTTGTTGGTTTATAGTAGAGCTGGAGATGTGCCATCCTCATACCCCCGCCGTAAACTGATTTTTTCAGTCTATCATGTATTTTGCAGGAGAGGCCTTGCAACCAGAAGAATGAGTGAAGTGTGGATGTCAGTTCCCAAAACCACTGGTCTGGAATGTGGAGCGGAACATTTTGGAAGACATAAAGATACCTGGGGAGTACCATCATTTTAACTAGGGATATTTTCCTGTAATTCAGTAGTGGTAGTGTCCCTCAGCACTGAAGGTCTGTTTTCATGTTCAGGGAGTTAAGATTGAGGTTCCAGGTCTTAGCAGGGTTCCTGGCGCTGTAGATCTTTGGGTATTTAAAACTAGAGGTGCAGATCCGCCTAGGTGGTTCCCAGTCTTCCTCTTTTAAGGGAACCAGTAAGGATTTCCTCAAATTAACCCAAATGCCCCCATGCTTGTTCATAGAGATCTACTATTTTTATCCAGCGAGGGCCAGGGATCCGGCAATGGTAAAGGCATTGCAGAATTGTGTCCATGTACAGTACAATCCAATCCTCACAGTCGTCTGCTTGTTCAGAGGCCACCACTTGGGCATCACAGCATATTAGTCGACCTAGAGGCTTAATTGCCAATGCAAAGAGGAATGACGATAAGGGGCAGCTTTGCCTAGTGCCCCTATGGATGGGGAACATGTGTAATAGAACTTCGCTAACCAGTACCCATGCCTGAGGCCCAGTATATAAGACGGCAATGTAGCTACGGAGCTTGGGACCCAGATCCATTCTCTCCAGTACACTGGTCAAGAAAGGTCAATTTAGAGTATCAAAGGCCTTTTCAAAATCCAGAAGTACAGAGGCCAGTAGGTCTTGGAGGTCAGTCATGCGGACCATGGCCAAATGAAGCCGCCAGATGCAATGTCTGGTACTGTGTTCCGGCATGACGCCGCTGATGGAGCAAGGATTCGCACATAAAGCGACTTGCTTGTATTCCTGAACCTCGAATAACGTTAATAAAGTAACCAACCTGTTTGGTTTACTACATTTGTACATTTTACATCAAAATTGGGTGTCCGAGTGAAGCTTACTTATGTGTTTTACTAACCATAATACTCTTGCATCTAAGATGGATGCTGCTACGCGAGGGTTTCTACTGTGCATGCGTCTGTCATACTCATGCAACGACGTATTCTTTGCTTTGGAGGGAATCTGTCGCATCTGCGCACTAGTGTTAATATGGCTGCTCTGTGTTCTCACATGCGAGAAGCTTGCACTGCTGCTTTTGCTAAGCTGTTCGTTCTGCCTAATCCTAATGCCATAGTTAAAATTAAGATAATGGGTATAGAGTAGAAGTTCATGGTATACAGTGTATTCATTTATTCTGTGTTCTAAAACTGTTTCTTTCTACTTTTCATGTATCATAATCCTTGGGCCTGGGAGGTTGCTATTACTCCATTTTGAAAGTCCTTTTACGTCTGACAAGCTGCAGAGAGGAGCTGAACTAGTTTTCATTGAAATTGAGCCAAAAGACAGTCACAGCCAAGATGTGCCTGGGAAGACGACTTCTGACCCTGCTGGAAGAAGCTAAATTGTATACAATGTATTTGTCAATAGAACAACCATTGTTAGGTGAAATGAATATGGAATGTGAAAAATAAATTGATGGGCGGGAACGTAAAATGAATATTCAACACTGAAGTATCAGAATTTAGTGTGGTGTGACGACCTCTCCTCCTCTTTTGTCCAATCGAAATTGGGGATCCTTACACTTGCAAAATTGGGGGTTGGTCCACTGACCTGGAAAACAGTATAACTAGGATAGGCTTAGTTAGTTAATTTGTCCGACTTGTCCGAATAGCTGACCTGTCACTGACCAAACGCACTCAATAGGTGACCAAAAGCAGAGGGCTGTTCTGTCCTGATCCTAATCTGGTTTATCTTGTCCTGATTCTAATCTGCACCTGCTGGCCTACTGGCGACTTTATCCTTCTTTGGGGTTTTCTGTCCTTAAACTGACCCGTGGCCAGGGTTGGTCTTCACACCATTCTAGGTAAATATAAATCCGTGTGGGTTCGTCATTACATATGTTTTTCTCTCTTTAACTCGTTTTTGTTAGCATTTTTGGATTGCATGTGTTCCTTTTTCTCTTACCCCTTCCTGTAGTTAATGATCATTTGTTTTTCTGATTTAATAGAATGTTACAATTTTACTCACCCTCCCTTTAAAGTGCTTAAGTTTGGTTATTCGATATAATAGCGTGTTCCATTTTTCTTACCTTCCCTATAGTCATATGGTTAAATTGGGCTTTTCGTGATTGCATGTTATGTTCCCTTTTCTTACCCACCCATTTGAAATTTGCTTAAAGCTATATTATTAGAATGTTCCTTTTCTTTAGCCACCTTTAGGGAATTTGTGTAACTGTTTTTGATAAAATAGCATGTACCTTGTTTTACCTTCCCTTTAAGAAATACTAAATGATTGGCATAATATATCTTTTGCATAGTTATACATTATTTCTAATACTTGTTATTGACAGTCTTATTGCTTTCAATCTTTGGATCATGACCTTTTATGAAATTAGATAAAGAGTTTAAAATTTTCCAGAGTCTGTGGTTATTATAAGAGTGCAAATGTCATTTTACCTATTATTCTAACTCCCTGATCCAATGGGTTTATAGGTACCAGCGACAAAGATTGGTAAGTCAATGGTATAGGATCTAGTAAATAAAATAGACTGGTAGTAGAGCGAAGGTTACCTGGTTAAGTAAATGTGTAATTGATTATGGGCCCGGGTGAGTATGGTAAAAATATAGTCGGTGACCTGCGCGCTCTATCACCGCGTTGGTCTGGGTGGATCAATGTGTTCAATACTGGGCATTGTCTGCTAACTAGGAGTTTAGCGAATATCTTGACCTCTGCAATTATCAAGGAAATGAGCCTGTAGGAGTCACACTGATCCACTGGGCTCCCTGGTTTAGGTATGACTACAATTGTGGCAGTGTCAATGTCTTGGAAAAATTTACTCCTTCCAGTCACATCCTAATATAGATTGAGCTGATGCGGTTTAACTAGAGAGAATATCTACTGTAGTATGCAGCAGGGAAGCCGTCAGGGCCGTGTCCTACCAGAGTTAGGTCTGTGGATTGCGTCCCCAATTTCGTCCTCTGTGATCTGGCAGTCTACCCGAGGAAGCTTGGCGAGTGGTATGCCGTCAAGGTTTGAGTGTTATCGTTCACACTGTGGGTGTCCTCAGTGGGCATAAAGTGATTCAAAGTAGGAGGCAAAAACTGCGGCTATAGCTGTAGCCATTATAGGGGATGGAGATCATTAAGTATCGCAGGCCCTATATGGGATGCCATACCCTTGGTAATTAGCCAGTATAGAAGTTTCCTTGATTTATAACTGTGTTTAGAGACCCATTGTGTTGAGGCCATTCAACACGAGTGTGTATCTTCCATCGCAGCTTGTCAGAACGTCTCTTCCACTGCAATCAGCCGGCTGTGGAGGTTCTCACTTTGTGGCTGTGGAGGATCTCACTTTCGTGCCTAGTGTATTGCTGTTTAAGGTCAAGAATACAAGTTTTGAGGGCATCCATGGTGCCTGCTCTCTCCTTTTCAGCTGTTCTGAGATAGCACTTGGCAAACCTCCTAATGGTGGTCTTGCCTGCTAGCCAGTGAATGTTTGGCGAGTCTACCATACCCTCATTGAGTGTATACTAGCATAATAATTCAGTGGAGAGGAGTTCTACAGTTTTTATTTTGGAGGCACCCGGTGTTGAGGCGCTTTACCATTCACAGTACCTCGCCACAGCCCCCTAGTTCGCCGCCACTAGTGAGTGATTGGAAATACCCCTGAGTCATATGTCCGCCAAAGTGACCTGTAGCATATATATTGCTGGGAGGAGGATTAAGCCAATGCATGAATAAGGGAGGCCAATGTGTGACTATATTCTCTAGAACCATGCTAGATTCTCCAGCTGTTACAGAGACCCAGGGGATACATCCAGTCTCCTATTTTACCTGCCTGTGTCATGCGGGCTGCAGTAGGATGGTCAAAGGTGTTCAAATCAGGCCTTGGGGTAGCATGGAATTCTCATCCGATCACTGTTGTTCCATGCTGCATCTCAGACATGTGTCAGGTTGGCTACACCTCCTGGGTATTGATAGAGTGAAATGTATATGCTGAGAAGGTTATAGTCTTTCCTTTCCAAAAGACCCTCCCCCTAATGTATCTGCTTAATGGGGCAGCAGTTGTGGCTGTCACAGTGGGAGATAGGATTTTATGAAGGAGGATAGCAACTCCTTGCGAATTCTGGGCGAATTTCGCATAGAATACCCTTTCATAGACATAGCAACTGAGAAAGGGACAGTCCAATTCCAACAGGTGAGTTTCTTGAACATCAAAATGAGGGACTGGTAGCGTTTAGCATATTGTAGGACTGCCATTCTCGTAATGCGATCTAGGAGGCCATTCACATTCCAAGACATGATGTTAAGTCACAGTTTTTAGGTCTATGCAGACAGAAAGGGGAGGACGTGAGTGTGTAGATGGGACAATAAAGGGGTGTTTGGGACCCTCACAGTGTTTGGTAGGCAGGATGTGGCCCTTGTCTCCAGAAGACATCACAAGCTCAGTCGTAGTAGTAGACAGTGCTAGTGAACAGTAAGCTAAAAATAATAGATCATTTGCCACCAGCTAATTCCTCCCCTATACTTCCCTCCCAGAAGCTTCTGTCACCCTACCATTCTAATTAGAAACAACAAAACAATCAAACAGTTGAGGAGCATATGTATTAGACCTTCTCCCATGATGAGGATTTAGATGTGTATGACCTGTAAATGTTTGACAGTTCCTGTCTGCCTAAGGCCAGAGCCACCCCCTCTGAGGCATTTTACTCTGGGTTCAAGTGTGGGTTTGGGGGCAGTGAGTTCACCTCCACAAAACTGACTTGTCATGGGGTTGGATTCAAAGGATCCCCTTGTCTTCTATTTCAGGCGCGGTTCCACCAGGAGTGTGATTTCTGGAGTATAACAGAACCAGGCGTCGGCCTGTGGACATGCCATCATCCGATGGGGCTCCGCCTGGGCTGCACCCTCAGCGATTGCGTCTCGGTGTTCCAATACCCACTCCCATGCTGCCTCAGAAGTTTCAAGAAATGTGTATGGTCTTGGAAAAGCACTTTGAGCCGCCAAGGATAGATCAATATGTAACAGATATTTAATGCTCAGAGTTTTTGCTAGACCCAGTCGAATGACTTTCTTTGGAGTTAGGTTGAGCATGATTAGTCCGGGAAGATCATGATGCGATTGTACTGCACCTTTAGGTGTCTTGCCTTGTGGGCCTCTAGGAGGATAGCATCTCTCTTCCTAACAACTGAGCAGCTTGGAAATCATAGGGTGAGGGGAGTCCCTGGGGGTGGCCGGGGGCCAGTGAGCTATGAGCTTGCTTCAGCACAAATCACACCAACAGTGCCCCTTTTGGTATGCATGATTTCAACCTGGTGTCGGGAAATGTCATAGGGGGCCTGGGCGTCAACACCATCAGGGAACCCGACAAAGTGCAAGTTATTCAGCCTTAATCTGTTTCCAGCTTCCTCCAGTCACTGCTCAATGGTAGCTATAAAGGAAAGCATCTTTGCCATGTTAGCTTTAAGGGTGGTGATGTTATTTCGTCCATGGAGAACCTATCCTACACCACAGTCATCCTAGTAGCCACATTGCAGAGGTCCTTTTCTGAGGAGCACTATATCAGCCCTAACCTCTTCTACCTTGGTCTCAACCGCCTCTATGGACATTCACATAGCCAGATAGCGCTCATGTCTGCAGGGGCCATTGTCTGTGCAGTCCCGTCACTTGGGTCCTGTTGGCCCAGTCTACAAGATGGAGCTGCTGATGTGTCACCTTGGACTGGGTGTTGAGCACTGTATCCTTGTCCTTTCTTATTTTGGTGACAGAAAAAGAGGGGGAGACCCAGTGTACCCCTCTATGAGAACAGTCATTTCACCCATGGGGACAGCAGGAGCTGTCACCTGTCTGTCGGTAGCTGAGCAATGTCTGAGCCAAGGGGTCACATTAGCCTCCAGAATCACTGACAGAATATCGACGGACAAAATATCGTCCTACATAAAAATCGACGCTGGAATATCGATGGCAAGAATATCGACATCCTATCTACAACATGGTAAGTAAAAAAATAGCGGAAAAAAATTATTGATGTTAAAAATATCGTAATTAAAAATATCGGGGTTTTTTCAAATTAAAAAAAGTGTAAAATAAAGTATTTAATACTTATAAACTAAATAAACATAGTTAAACATATTTAATAATGTTTAAAATGAATAAATAATACATATACAATAATATAACATTAATTAAACATATACATAAAATATCTAATATATACTTACTTAATAATACGTTTTAATAATTATTTTAATACTCATAAATTATAAAAACATATGATAAATTACAAATACATCTAAACATGAAACAATAACGTAAATAAAAAGTAAATCATTATGTTTAATACATTAAAAAAATGACACATACTTTCAATATTTTTAAAATTAATATTTGACTACTTTATCAAAAATAATAATACAAATATTAAATAGCTAAATAAAGAAAGGTACTATTCAAAGTTCCAAAAAAAACACTGCAGTAATGATAACATTAGGTGCTACAGTAGGGAAAGCATTGGATAGCGTAGGGGTAAAAAATTACTATTCCAACTCCAGAGGAGGCAACAGTAGAGAAAGCAGAGGATAGGGTAGGGGAAATAAATTACTATTCCAACTCCAGAGGGTGCAACAGTAAGGAAAGCATTGGATAGCGTAGCAGTATAAATTACTATTCCAACTTCAAAGGGTGCTACTGTAGGGAAAGCGTTCGATAGTGTAGAGGTAAAAATTACTATTCCAACTCCAGAGGGGACAACAGTATGTAAAACATTGGATAGCGTATGGGTAAAAATTACTATTCCAACTCCAGAGGGTGCTACAGTTGGGAAATCGTTGGATAGCGTAGGGGTAAAAAATACTATTCCAACTCCTGAGGGTGTAACAGTAGGGAAAGCGTTGGATTGTGTAGGGGTAAAAATTACTATTCCAACTCCAGAGGGTGTAACAGTAGGGAAAGCATTGGATAGCTTAGGGGTAGAAATTACTATTCCAACTCCTAAGAGTGCTACAGTAGGTAAAGCGTTGGATAGCGTAGAGGTAAACATTACTATTACAACTCCAGATGGGACAACAGTAGGGAAAGCGTTGGATAGGGTAGGGGTAAAAATTACTATTCCAACTCCACAGGGTGCCACAGTAGGGAAAGAGTTGGATAGCGTATGGGTAAAATTTACTATTCCAACTCCGGGGAGTGAAACAGTAAGGAAAACGTTGGATAGCGTAGAATTTAAATATATCATACTTATAAATAATTTTTGTATTTAGAATAATAAATAATTTAATTTTTAAATAAATCTACATCATTTACAAACAATTAATAACTATTAAAAGCAATTACAATTGAATAATTAATTAAGAATAAATGAACAATAAATACCAATAAATATTAATTATTAAATATTAGTCACCACATAATACATATTAAGGAATAACATATTTTTCAATGCAAACATATTAATTATTTAAAATTAATTCACAATTAAAAATTATTAAACAATAAAATTATTTTTCATACCAAATAATACTTTTAATGAAACATCAATTACCAATTAATGAAAAATAATTTCCCATTAATAAAAATGAATTACCAATTAAAATATGAATTGCCAATTAACAAAATTATTTACCAATTAAAAAATAAATTACCAATTAAAAAAATAATTACCAATTAAAACATTATTTACCAATTAAAAAAAAGAATTAGAAATTAAACACATTAATTACCTATTAAAAATTAATTAGCAATTAAAATAATTAATTGCCAATTAATATTTACATATACATAAAATAATTATCCATACCAATAAATAAATATAATCAACAATTTGCTTGAAAGCAGGAAGGCGCACTCAGGAATACTGCAGCATAACGAGTTTATTGCCCAGTTGACACGCTACGCGTTTCGACAATGAATCTTGCCTTGATCACAAGTGATTAACCCCTGCAGGTCAAACCATAATATACACACCACCAGGAGGTTCATAAACATAGAAGATGTGTCCACATCACTGTTAAATACACAGTATAAGGGAGCCGCCATCTTAGGCTGGCTAAATGTAATGGCTAAAAACCTGAACTTACATAGGGTGATGGACAAAAGAGAGTTGTTAAACACCTCCTATTGCAGATAGCATATGACTAAATAAATATAAATCATTAATTAATTACAATTAAAATATTTCCCACCCAATTCCCCTATAAACACACAACCCGCTCCGGTACTAACACATAAAATTTACTTCAAAATATCATTATTAATATATAAAAATAGTACGCATATAATTTAAAACAATTAAAATAGTTAACAAAAACATATTGCACATACATAATGAAATACATAACAATAATACAAATATTGATATTAGTAACATCGAGATTAGTTACATCGATATATATGCTATCGATATTACTAACTTCGATATTACTTATATCGATATAAAAAAAATCGATATTACTTACCTTAGGGTCGATAATCTGTCCAACGATATTCTTAACCTCGATATTCTATACCTTCGATACTTCCAACTCGATATTTTTGTAGGTCCATATATAAAACTCTATTTTTAGACTGTGCACCTAGCCTTCAGGGTCACACCTCCGGCAAAACAATGTCAGGTGTCACCCCACTCCAGCCCACCCACCTGACAGCACCCCCCAGCGGGTCCTGGTTGGAATCAACAGCCCCTGGCCTATGTCTTCTAGATGGCAGGCGGATGGCAGGCAGAACCTCCAATGCCCCCGGTCCTCTTACTCCCCATGAGCTGGCAGAACAAGCAGCTGGGAGTGCGTCACCAGGCATCAGGGTCAGGGTTCACCCGGTTGCAAGGAGTGAGTGCCCCCGTCCACTCTCCAGCAGGGAGTTATCAGTTCAATTGGGGGACAGGCAGTTACAGCATGCCTTCTGGCTTAACCACTCAGTGGCTCCCCCTGCACCGACGAAGGTAGCTTCAGCCAAGCCCCTGCGTGCCTCACTGGGTGGGGCCCCAATGACCAGGTCAGTGAGGGAAGCGTAGTGGATGGGGCTCACAATAGAACCAAGCCCTTCAGGTCCTTATTTGGTCTGAGCCTTCTCCACTCCTCCAGTGTGCTCTCTCCATACAGACTGTGGGCACAGGAAGCACCAGCCCATACAGGCCAATGTCTTCTAGATGACAGGCAGAACATCAAGTGCCTGCCGGCCCGCGGACTCCCCATGGGGGGGGCACCACAAGCATTCGGTGCAGTCACGCCCCATCAGATTGCAGGAAGCCACCTCCTTTACTCGAGTGGGGGGACCCATCAGTTTACCTGAAGGGCAGGCAGTTCAATTGCCCCCTGGTTCCGTCATTCACCAGGTCCACTCAGCCTGACCGAGGTTGCTTCGGCCAAGTCCTTATGTGCCCCACTGGGTATCACCCTGGTGTTGTAGCGTAAATGTGTTGAGCCTCATGAATGATTTTAGTTGATCCAATTTATTTTATGTGAGAAGAATGTCAGCTACCGCACCAATACCATTAGGTCCTCCAATGAATCTTGTTCTGTGATAAAAGAACCAGAATACTTAGGGGATGAACAATTATCATTTGAGAACCTGGCATAAGATAATTGATAGTATTTGAAAAGTCAAAGTAAGCTCTAAAATAATTTCTACCACCCAATTTGTTGATCAAAGCTTAATTTAGCTCCAGCAAATAATGAAGAAGAACCAGCACAGTATTTTATCTCAATTTGTTGTTTTATCCAATTTCAAATGGTTAACATACAATCTAGTTTAAATTGAACAGATTTAAGAAGCATTTAACAAGCTGTGAAATCCAATTTTAAGGGCGCTATCTTCCTCCACCAGTGGATATTTCTTCCCAAGAAAGTAAATATTATTGGAAAATCACTTGTCTCTCAATACAAATCCTATCACTGAAGGTTCAGTAAAAGTTTGAATGACCAGTTTCATTTCATGGAAAGGATTGTCTATCCCTGTCTGTACTGCAGCGTCAATGCCACAGCTGTTTCTCAGAAACCTTCCAGCCAGAAAGATTCAACTACAGAAGCATACCAGCCGGCAGTAAACACAGTATTTTGTCACAGTTTGCATTGAATCTTGAAGTCCAAATCCTCAGTCTTTGTACCTCAAGATGGGTAGAGAGGACATGGACAAGATAGGAGACGCCTCGTTCAGAGGTTAGGCAATTATACTACATCAATTTCTTTTTTACACCCCTTGACATCACCAAGTTTGTCGGACCACTCTGTCCCATTGATCAGTTTCAGTAGGATGAGATGATATAGTAGGTAAAAGTATATAAATTGGGACAAATTAAGTAATCCATCAATTTGCATTTTCCTTAGGTCCACTGTATTTTAGTCATATGATTGTTTGTGACATTTAGGAAATAAGCAAGATCATGTTCTTTTCCTTTGTCAGTCCTCTCCCAAGCAAGTGCGCTAGGAAGTAACAATTTTGCTTCAAGTCTAGTAAAGTAAGCTACAAACGTGAAAAGAATCATTGAGTGTTAGCGCACAAGCAGAAACTTTACGAAAGGTTCCCATAGGCTTCAGACTATTCAATTCATAAGTTCACACTAGGAAAGAAATTCAAGTTTTGAGTCCTTCATGAAACACAGCTTGTGCACAATTAATTTGTGCTAAAATATGAAACTTACTTTATTCAAACAGTGCATTAATTCTTCAATTAGACAGATTAATGATTTGTAATTTTCATGTAAGTATAAGATACCCCTAAAAATAATTTTTAACGGGTCATTATTATTCCGCATATAATTTGTAAGTTATTTTGCACGTTATAGGTTGATACATTATTCAGCATTTGAAAAGCACATTTAAAATAGGCCTTTACATAGCACAAATTATAACATGTCTTGTATAGTTTGTCAGTGCCCACATTACACATTCTGGAGTTATTAACTGCTTTTCTAACACATAAATTATTTTATTCTTATACAGAAATTTCTATGTATTCGCTTGTTTACTACATTTATCTATGCATAAAGAAAACATATATCAATATATTTGTTAAATCTTTACATTATCTTATTGGCGTTTAAGTCATCAGAAATATACATCTAACATTATGCATGCTTTTACGATGCAGTATCTAAATCAGACTTCATTTTTGTGTTTTCTTTAAACTCAATAACCTATCACACATTTGTCCTTATTGTAAAATAATGTCACAAATAATTTTTCCAGGGTAAAATTGTAGCGATAGATGAAAGATAGTGTTGTAAATGAAGTACTCTGAAGCAGAGGTGAGTACAAACGTCTTTATTCTGTCATCCACTCTTCGTAACTGACAGGTTGATCAACATTCCAAGGTGAACTCTGGAGGGAAGTACCAAGACACCAGAAAAGCGGGAGAGAGCGGAAGGTACCAAATGGGAGAGGGAGAACGGAGAACAGGGGAGAAGAGCCAGGGGAGAGGGGAGGAAGATTACAACACATCTCCCTACGCACGGAAAAGAGAGGCAAAGATGGCTAAAGGGAGGAAGGGGAAAGAGAGCAAGAGGGCCCAGGAGAGAAAACAGGATAACGATTGAAGAGCATGGGAACCCAAAAATCAGGAAGGCGGAAGCCTCAGCTGTAGGAAGTAAGGCAAGTTGCATTATGAAGAAGACAACTATGCAAAGAGTTTAGAACACAGCAAATCAGGGGGTCTTAGCATTGGCAATCGCATCTCTTCCCCTGATGGAAGCAAAAGGGGTAACTCCCATTGTCAAGTCGGAAGAGGTGTGATATGCCCAAATGCTTTCTCTTAACATTTTATCAACATTCATGTTATTGGTACAAGCTAGATGTGTGAGATTTCTGATCCAGAGCATTGCCATCCGAATGGGGTCACTGTCTCCTTGGCAGTATACAGTAGATTCCTCATGCTTGATACCCAACTCACAGAGGAATACCTTCATTTTAAAAGAAGAGAACTTGGTATCATTGTTAGTTACTATGCAGGCCGGCACTCCTTTGCATGCAAATGCATCTCTTAAGAAGTAGATAAGGGTTTTTGTCGAGACACAGGAGACTCACTTGTATCTGATCCAGTGAGATGTGTAGTCCATGAGAACCATCAAAAATCTCTTAGGGACTCCAGTTCGTACTGTGGGACAGATTATCTCCAATGCCAACTTAGTCCATGGAGTCTTAGGAACTGGTGTGACATTATCGGAAAGGTTACAATTGTTCGCAGAAGGCCAACTCTTAACAACATCAGTTCCTGATACAGCATGAACCATCACAGGCATTTCCCTTTCTACAGGGATTTTTGCATTTTGATTAGAATTGATGTGCACCCCCGAAGGAGGTAAGTGACAGGCATTGTTATTTACTCTTTGTCCTATCCCGGTGACTAACTCAGAACCATTTTTTTCATCTCTGCTGGTTTTCTTCACCCTTTCAGCTACGAGAACTTGATCTTTATTGTTGGGGTCAAGTACAATCCCCAGCTGTCTTTGATAGTGCCAACCCAACAGATTTGACCCTTTGTTTACCATGTACACTTTGCCCCATGTAGAAGATGCCTTTGAATGTAATACATACTCCCATCATCTCCATTAAAGGGATGTTCTAACTGGCATACCCTACAGCTGTGATGTCAGGTTCCAGCATTTTGAGACTGGAGGTATCAAAAATATATTTTATGGCCTCAACATTGAATTAGGTAACCGGGGCACAAGAATCTGCAAAGACATCTATGGGCTTACAATTCACAAAGATGGTACATTTAGGATAATCATTAGGCTTGAGGTCACATAATTGCCCTTGAGACCGTGGGGAAACTTGGCAGTCCTTAGCTTGTACATGGAACACATACTTAGAGGCCATGTCCCCTTCACTGTGCACTACTTTCACCTGATAGTTTTCACTGTTGTTGCTAGTCAGATGCCCCTTCTTGATACATTTTCCACAGGTGACATTGTGGGCGGTACAACGCACATCATTAGCAAGGTGATTGGTGCTGCCACATCTATAGCATTTCAACATTCCCTTTTCACTGGTGGAATG
Organism: Lissotriton vulgaris; assembly: GCF_964263255.1. Taxonomy (NCBI): domain Eukaryota; kingdom Metazoa; phylum Chordata; class Amphibia; order Caudata; family Salamandridae; genus Lissotriton; species Lissotriton vulgaris. The sequence goes on along the minus strand of NC_141689.1, from coordinate 1,956,215,042 downwards.
GTTATCTTTGACTTTTCTGGATTTTATCTTGAATACCTCATTATCAATGGATACAGCCTGTGCATCACTGCTATTGCGAACATTGGCAATGAGCTCACTGTGAGTCTTCATCTCTTTAATTCACTGAGCAGTGTGTTCTACAGACACTGCTATACTAACCGCTTCTTTTAAGGTGGGGTTTTTTGCCAGGAGCTTTTCTTGAATACGACTATTGTTTGTGCACCTGACAAGCTGGTGTCTGATGAGTGAATCATTGAGTTCACCAAAGTCACATAATTGTGTAAGACCTCTAAGTGCAGCAATGTAATTAATGACAGATTCCTGTTTACCTTGGATGCAGGTAAAAAAACCTATGTCGCTCCAAAACTGCATTCACCCTGTCACCAAAATGTGCTTCTAACTTTAAGAGGGTAATTTTAAACTCATCTGTTTCATCCTCCTCTAACTCAGGTTCAGGTAAGGTGTCATAAATGTTTCTACCTTGTATACCTAGGTTATGCAGCAATACTTGTTGTTTGTGGAAACGCAGGAAGGAGAGAGTGGAGAAAGGGGAGATGACAGAGATGGCCCCCTTCGCCAATTCGCCGCGAGTGTTGTTAATGAAGTACTCTGAGGCAGAGTTGAGTACAAACGTCTTTATTCTGTCATCCACTCTCCGTAACTGACAGATTGATCAACATTCCAATGTGAACTCTGGAGGGAAGTACCGAGACAGCGGAGAAGTGGGGGAGAGCGGAAGGTACCAAATGGGAGAGGGAGAAGGAGTATAGGGGAGAAGAGCCAGGGGAGAGGGGAGAAAGATTACAACAGATAGCATCTTTATTCTATCACCAGGCCGGGCGAAGAAGTGTAGCAGAGGGAGCTTAAAATAGGACGAAGCCCCCCAGCTCCTTATTCGGCCCGTGTTTGAAACAGGTAGCGTGTCGCAGAGCGGATGGGCCAAACTCTGGAGGAAATGTGCAAAGCATTCATGCAGCACTCACAGGCGACACACCAGGCACACTACAAAAAGAGACCACACCATGTTAGGTAAAAAAACAGTATGTGTATTGTAAAATAAACACATTAAACTGGAATCACAGGTGCAGATAAACTGTGCCAGCCGGCAACGGGGAATAATTCACAGGGGAACTATACAGGGCAGCCCCAATTGGGCCGCTGTCAGAACCAACATAAAGGATACAGAATAGTAAATGTAGAGTCCATCAATGAAAATGTAACCACCAGTCGTTGCTGGCAAACCCATGCACGTAGCATAGATCACTTTAGGTCTCTGTCAAATTAGCATTAGGCATGAAACATGAACAGTTCTGCCTCTCAGTAGGCATAAAACATATCTGGGTATAAGGCATGAACCATGAGCCTAGGATGAAAATGTCAGGTCAGCATATAAACACATTCTGCGCAAACCCACATTGGATTAGGCATAAGTCCATTATGCAGAACACCAACAGTATACTCTGAGGGAAAACATTAGGCATCACATTAGCAGAAGGCACATTAGGCATACTCATCGTATTTGCTCTCAGTAGGCCTTGACTTATGCATGTGGCATCCTAAAAGGCATAGAGATATAAGAGGCATAATCAGATTAGCATTGGTGCAATATTATAATAAGCCTAACCCTCATTAGCCAGGGTGTTAATACTAGGCCGTAAACACACTAGGCGCACTATTATCTTTTTACACACCTTTTGAGCACTGCAACCTTTTCCCTTCAGCATTACCACCACATCCTGTTGGCTCTCTCTCACTGGTGGATCTAATACTAGAACCCCTCACTATACGTTCAGAGAGGCACTTAGTAGATACCAGTTTACACAAAAACCCAGATGATGAGACTCCACCAATGGGTGGGCTGATGGGTATTTTTCCTTTTTTCTCTCCACACACTGACCAGTCCTCCACACACTACATTTGAGTGTACAGATATCTTCAGCTTTACTCAGACCCTTAGCATCCTCTGTGTGTTTTTGCTAATTAGATTGGGGGATAGGATGCAAGCAGGTCTTTAAAGTTTTCCCCTCAGACCCTTCTCTACGGTTTGGTTTTTGTCCCCCAAAGTACCGGCCAGTTGGGGTCCCCTCCTTGGACCCGAGGCTAAAAGAAAAATGCCTCATGTTGCAGCGAACCGCAACTTCGGCATCGCTGTGTATCCCCCGGGGCACTGTGGCCCTGTCCGTGGTGGAATCCCACACGGGCTTCAAAACAATGATGGTAGCACGTTGCAGCTGCCAACTGCCAGTCGGGGCAGCTGGAAGAAACAAGATCAGCACCGCCCTGACCCTGGGGGGAGCCCCCCTCCTCGAAGGCTTGGGGCCGCTGGGGGAAGGCACCGACCCTGTGCCTCGACCAACCCTCATAGGCCCGGCACGCAGCCCCACTCACCAGGAGTCTTGCGGGTATCTGCCTCCTCTGGTCTCCTCCCGCGGGTCCTCAGGCACCGGTAACGTGCTTCAGTTGGACCCACTCCTGGGGCACTTCCTGACTCGTGGGCCAGTGTGCGGGGCTCCCACCGACACCCGGGGCCCCTGCCTTCCACCCAGTACTCCTCCTGATGTCACTCTTCACTAGGATCCCTCTCCTGGGGGCCCAGGTTTTTGACATGGAGCCGGCAAAGCTCCGGCTGCACTCAGGGACCTCCTCCGCTCAAGGAGAGCCCCACCTTTATGGAGCAAATTCCCCATCGATGTAAGGATGTTGGCCTGTGAGGGGTAGGCTCCCGCCTGGCTCCACAGCAGACACGGGGATCCCTCGTTACTCCGGGAGCTTCCTCCTCCTCACTTCCAGGTCCTCGGATGATGGCAGGGCTCCCTCACCGCAGGGAGCCCTGGAGCCGGCGCGCTGCTTCCTTGCAGGGCACTGGCCAGCGGCGTGGGCTCCCGCTTCGGTCTCTCTCCATGGAGCTCCCTCGTCACCACAGAAGCCCCGCCACCCCTCCACCTAATTCCGGCTCCTGCGAGGCTCTGGATGTCTTGCGGCAGGCCCCGCCACCCACCTGGCAGCCTCGCCTCTGCTTCCGGGTTGCTACGGGCAGCGTTGCGGCTCTGCCCTTATCTTTGGCCCGGACTGCGGTGGTGATTCGAGGCAGTTTCAAAGTGCGGGGTCGGCTCCCGCTATTATTGGCATTTAGCTTGCGGGCTGGGCTCCCGCTGGGTTTTCCAGTCAGCCTAACTGCGACACAAACACAGGGTAGTTAGCCTGTAGCGAAAACACAGACAAATGCTGGGTAGGCACCCGCTAGCGTTAACCATGCGGTGTAGGCTACTGCGGTATTTATACATCGCAAAGGGCGGCAATCATGCGGGGTTGGCTCTCACAGTGCCTTTAAATAAACCAGTTCTTCCTGGCCACCTAGCGCTGCTGGATCCCCGCTCCTTTTTCTTCTTGGGTGGATTAAAGTAGGAAGCGGCACAGCCTGGGCAGGATTACAATCTAGCGCTGCAGGCACTGGCTCCTACCTCTCCTCTGGCAATTTAGACGTGGCACTCATGAGACGCAAGGTCCCACCAGTAGCCTGCGGGTCACAATATAGTGCTACTCACCTCCTGGGAGTACAGGCCAATCCACTATATAATGCCCCCTGGCACTGGGACCCATGAAGCAGGGTTGTAGAGCTCAAGAGGCGCTAGTTATGAGAGCTGTAGGCACTACAGGGCACGATCAGCAGTCAGTGGGCACTCATCAGAAAAGACACGCAATTCCTAGGAACTGTCATTCTCTGTAACATGGCACTCCTCCTGGTACAGCAGTCTTTACTCCAGCAGCTGGGCTCTCACTTAGCCCTGTGGGCAGCATAGGGATTACAATTGGGCACAGGGGCCAGCACACAGGTCCATGCAGTGGTACCTCCTGGCAGAGTGTCCCCTCACATTCAAGTCCACGCTCATTCTGAGCACATGGCATCCCAGCTCCGCTATTTATAGGCCCTCACCCCACCTACCAGACTAGTAGCTAGCAGCTTCGAGGAGCTTCTGGGGAAACTTGTTCTAACTGGTCAAGGGGGAGGTGTCCAGCGCCCTGTCTGCCAGGATTCCCTCCAAAAGCTGGGGGTGCTGGGAAACAAAGACTAGACTGCCAACCCACCTCAGTCAGGCGGCACAAACTCACAGCCATGGCGACCATTTTAAAAGTAACATTTCTTCACAACAGTACAAATAAATCTGGGCAGGCTATTGCGCAGCAGTCATTTTCTCACACCTGGTAAAAGGATAGGGGGAAAAGCGAAACATTTCAGGGAAAAAGGGCCTAGTCCAACAGCCGGCTCCTTCTCCGCTCATCCACCAGCCCCAGGCAGGTTGCCCTTACTGTGCAGATCACAGTTGGAGGAAGACCCAACTAACACCTGGTGCCCATACAGGTCACGCTGCCCCTCAGGGAGCAGGGGTGCAGATCGGCTCAGAATTCCTACCTGGATGTTGCTGTAATCTTGGGCAGCACATCTGTACATCCAGATCTCTCAGGGGAAAAAATCTGTCAGGTCCAGCCTCGTATGATGGAGGATCGTGGAGGAGGTTATGGAGCACAGCTAATGCTGGTCCACCATCTTGACCAGTCAGGCAATGCTCTGGATGCTAATAGTTTTAAGGTATATGCTGGTCTAGTTTACAAGTATGGTTGGTTTGTTTGTGTTTGCCATTTATGTATAAAAAATGAATTATTCTTCATGCCAGAGCTTATAAGATTGAGCTGTTAATGAGGGATTGCTGAAGAAGAAGAGGTCAGGCATGTAAGGATATATTCATAATACGAAAAACTGAGGGTAAGATTACAGTTTTAGATCATCATTACCTGGCTAGAGGAGGTAAGATTGGTATAAATAGAGCATGATTTAAAAATGACATTATATACTGTATAAATATCTTGTACAGATTCATCTAAAGTACATCTTACAAAGATCATTCACAGCTAAATCCCTTGTAATGTTTTGATCACCTGATTTTGGTTATCAAGGTTGTTGTAGTGGTCTAGAATATTCTTATAAGATTGATTAGTGTGGATTCTGAAAATTATAATAAAAAATATTACCACAGATACTGTTCTCTGTCAGCACAGAAGATAGCAGAATTAATTGGAGACCAACAAACAATGCAAATACGTGCAGCACGGAGAAAAACAGCACAGTCACTGAGTGTCCAAAGATGTGACGTTTCTGACAGCTTTTATAGGCCCAAACCACAAGAGGATGCAGCATCATAACATATGTGGCACAAATTAAGCATGGGCCACTTGACCAATTAGCAAAGGACTAGTTGTTGTTATACCATTTATGGTCCGAAATATGCTGTTGCTGACCACGTGTCCCAAGTAGGCAGCTTCAGGGAGTTTTCCACTGTAATGCAATTAGCCACGTACCAGATACATTTCGAAATGTGATATGTTGAAAGGTTTGTGTCCAAGCGTGCTTCTTCCTCTGTTCATGTATCTTTCTTGAGCAAACCTTGCGTTACAATAGCAGTTTACTGAGGCAAAATGGAAAAGCATAAACATCTTGTGTTGTGAGCTATTGTGTCAACTTAACAGGGCATAAAGCTTCAAGAATTTGGTATCATATAAGAAAGATGGCTTCAACATTGCCCCATCTCATACCAAATCATTACTTTGCATCCTTTCTGTGCATCATCTCCTCTCCTTCCTCACTTGGGTCATAGTCATGATTGTGCCTTCTCCGTTTTTTGTGTCATGTCACACACTGCACAGAGCTGGAAATGTAAGCTGCACACCTTCTGGACAAACCTGGATCATTACGCACAAGGTGATCAAAGCTGTTATAATTATAATGATCACCTCCAATATCCATGACCCCCAGCTTCCTACCCATAGCATCAATTTCTCCCATATGCTTCCTGTGTGTATGTTGAGTGCCTCATCTTTAACTTTGTCTATATTACATATTGTATTGTCTATTGTATTGTCTATTTTGCGTCTATTGTCAGGTGTCCAAGAACAGCACACCTGGTGGATGACAGGGCATACTCCACCTTCCTTGGCCAGGATGGTGTCTAATGCAACCTTGTTCTGTAATTACTACTGCTCTCATGGCAGTGAGTTCTTCAGTGATGTTTCCCAGAGCTGCTACTGTTGAATCTGCAGGATCTTCAATCATCCTTGCTAACTGGTGTATCCGTATAGAGGTATATACTACCCCTACACCAGGCACTATGGCCCCTTGCCCTGTCATCAGGTCATCCTGCCATTCTGATGTTCTTTTAACCCTTCCTGTCCGGTGACCTGTGTGCTCAACCTGTACTAGATGAGTGAAGTGTGTAATTCGAGGCAGGATGGAGGCAATGTAACAACTACCATACTATTTCGGGAGCAAATAGAAGTACGCCCATTGGCCACAGACAAACAACAGTCCCTTGTAACCAACTAGTCCAGGAGAAGATCGCTGATCCGTGATAGCTTTGTTGTGTGTGCAGTTACTTTCACCAACGAATATTGATGGTGTTACTGAATATTCTACTTCTGAAATACCGAAGGCTTTATCATTCCTTTCCTCCTATTCCCTTAATCCCTGCTCACCGTTTGTTAATTCTGAAATGCTACACCCAAAGCTGCATTTCTTCCATTCTTCCCATCTCTTCACTAGTTGTGATATTATGCATGGTTGTTTGAGGGGGTGCACCTGCACAGCTGGCTTTATAGGGCCCATCCATTTATCATTCTGAATGCATGATGGTGCAATAAGCTGTTGTTTTACCCTAAATCTTGGTATTTTTACCTCAGCCCCTTTGTCCCAACCAGCCCTGATTTTCCACTCCTCATTCCTAGAAGTTTTTTCAAATCTATTGAGCATTGCCTGATCTCTTTTTGTTGGTTGCATGTTCATGCATGGCACCATCTGTGTCTTAGGCCTTGCAGTTGCCGGTCCTACTGCTATCCCCTTCACAGAAACTGCAACTGTAATGGACATGTTATGCTGTCTGAAGAGCATATCGCGCATTAGGACACATCCCACATATTTAGAGACATGTAGGACTTTGTAGCTCATTCTGTTTTCTGTGTTTGTTGGCAGATGTGTGCAAATATAACATCCCGATATGTTCATAACGCATACATACATTTTTAGCATTTCATCATATTTATTTCCTTGGTACTCGTCCCAACAATTCTGTTTGTTTTGTTCTTTAATGTCGACCTACCCCACAGTAGAGGCTCCTCGTGGGTGTGCTGAGGGGCGGTGCGGCGGGGAAGGAGAGGGGCAGGGTGTGGGATAGAAAACTCTGGAATTGGGCCTAACGGAGTTAAATAAATAAATAAATAAATAAATAAAAAATATTGCTTGCGCTGCAACACCAAATCGGCAATGCAGCGCGCAATGTAATTCATTTTATTTATTTCTTTCTTTACTCAACTCCGTTACGCCCAATGCCAGAGTTTACTATCCCCCACCATGTCCTTCCCCCGCGTCGCCCAACCGCCCCACAGCAATCCCTCTAAGGGCTACTACTGCTCCCCGAGAATGTCTTGCTCTGTCATACTAATTTTCCTCTCTCCATATTTTACATTTGAGCCACTTCCATCCCCAAACTCAAAATTAAGGAACGTATTTCAAGAACTTTTGCATATATTATTATCAGTGCAGTCACGATTATCCCTGGGACTGGCGATAGTATTGCCAGTAGCACTGCTGGCCATTTTCTTTCCTCTCTTCTTGTCCTTGGCATGGCTTAGTACTCTTTTCTGTATGTCAAAGGGTACTTCCCCAACCTCTTTGTAGTCATTTTGGGAATGGTCCCTAATTGTATTCTTCTTCCACTTGGACCTATGCTGTATAACTATGTTCTTTGGTAATGGTCCTCCTTGCAGTTCACTGTTTAGTTAACGTCTCTGATAAGACCAGATCCAATGTCCTCTATTGCGTAAATCACACAATCTAAAATGTCAAGATGTATGTCTGCGATATCTTGTGCTGGTGCCTGATATCCAAAAGTAGGGACTGAAATGTCTTGCAAAATTAGGCTTCTTAATCCACTCAGTAGCGGAGGGCTTGGCACAGTCAGTTGCAGTACTCCATTTAGCTCTATTCCAGCGTACAATAGTCTATGCTAATTATTAGTTCTGACTCTTCCACTTTCACTTGTAGCAATCTGAGCCTTCAAGATCTTATTACTGGAATTTGTGTTCAGATGAGGCTACTTAGGTTTTGGGTCTATTCTTGACTATGTTCATTTGAAGTTGGAAAGTTCTGCACATTCCTTTTTGAAGAGCTCTGTCTTTGGTATATAACTAGCTGGTCCTGCACCCCGATTAATGCATTCGTGCAGGCTCCAGCCACACGAACTAGCAGGTCCTGCACCCCTCTGGGTCTATTGGTGCAGTCACCAGCAACACTTTGAAAGGAAACGTTGGTGCCTTGATGGTGTACCGAAAAAAGGTGTCTTTGGAAGGATGATACCCGGAGACCTGTCCTGCTGTGCGCAGCAGGGAACTGCCTCTAGTATTTGGTTACTTCTGTTGGAGGAGTTGCCTGCAGCGAGCAGGGAACTGCCTCTACTTTATCTCTTGTCTGTCGTTTCTTGCCTGGTGGAGCAAAGGTTGTACCTGTGAGGTGCCTCAGATGCCACTGGAGGTGTTGGTGGAGCTTACTCTCCGTTGCCCGGCCCTGATGCTTTCTTGGTGTGGGAGCTGTGGATACAGGATGTCGGCCCTTAACGGCTATTGCTGTTGTCACCAGGACCTGGAATGGGCCCTTCTACCTTGGCAGTAGGCAGTGTCATCTGGTGTTAGTTATGACCTGGATCCAATCACCAGGCTGCAGGTCATGGGACGGCAGAGTTTCTGCTTCTGGTAGAATGTGGCGATGAAGATAACGTAATCTCTCTGTTAATTTTGTACATTAGCACAATAGCAAATCATCTGCTATAGATAGTGGTGCAGTGGACATATGGCCTGCAATGCTTAAGGGGCAGCCGAACAAAATTTCATGAGGGCTTAACTTTTAAGTATGGGTGAAATTTGTGAATTCGCGGTAAGCGAATTCGCGCAAAAGTGAATTTGCGGTCCGCAAAATCCACGAATTTGTGAATTTTTTTATTTTTGCGTGTTTGCGGGGTTGTTTTTCAGCGCGGCTACCGCAAAGTTACCTGTGCTTTCGCACATGGGCGTGGGCATCTTGTTTTCAGTGTTCGCATTGCGTATTTCCGTTTCCGGGCGCTAGTTGCATGCTCGCGTTGTGCATTTCCTACGTGCGTGGTGCGCAAATGCGTGTTCGCGTCCGTTTTTGCGCGCTCGCAGGGGAAATATCGCGCCAACTAACCCACGTGGTCGCAAAGGGCGCGGCCATCTTGTTTTTCATTCATTGCTATAGTTTTGGGCATGCTTTTTCAATCCTTCTTTAATCTTTGTAATCCTTTCTTTGTTTAAACTTTTTTACTCATTATCTATCTCTTTATTTTTGTACATCTATATTTTGTGGTTTTTTTCTACTTTTGGTTACTTTAAAACTACTTTTTTAAACTCTCTTTTCTTTTACTTATTTTCCCTATTCTTTCCTATTTTATTTTCCTTTAACTATCCAGGACCATGGCAAAGGAAGCCGGCAAAAACCTTAAGGGGAAGGCTCCAGCACCCCGTAGCCGGCTCCCTTGCGGGCGCTTAAGGGGGGAGGCAGTAACTGCCTGGGAGATCTACAGTGCGGTGGCGGTGGCTGCAGTGGTTTTCTTTGTCCAGTAGACACCTCGCCAAGACCGTCGCGGCAGGCCCGGTACCGGGTACGGGCTCCGGGAGCGTCGCCAGCTATGGAGAAAGGTGTGCCTGGCCATGTATCGAGAGTCTGGGGTCCGGCGCACCTACAACGAGGCGACACACCGGTGGTCCGACATCTTGGACTGGGAACATGACCTGCTCCACCTGCTTTGCATCGAGATCCCTGGGCTTGGAGAGTACTAGTAGCTATTTAATCACTACTTTGTTTTCTCCTACTCTGTGTTATGATATTGCAATTTTTTGTTTTTTCCGAAGACCAAGAATGCTGCCGATTACAATGCAGGTAAATTATGTTTCAAAAGCTTCTGTGGTTGCAGGTGTTCACCTGCTCATTGGCGGTGCTACTATGCTTACTTCTTTTCAATTTTGTGCTGATTTGGCCTGAGTGATTATGTATGAGTGTACTTTACAGAACTGTGTAATGCTAGAAACTAGAGATTACATTGCAGGTAAATTATGTTTCAAAAGCTTCTGTGATTGTAGGTGCTTGCCTGCTCACTGGCGGTGCTACTATGCTTACTTGTTTTCAATTTTGTCCTCATTTGGCTTGAGTGATTATGTATGAGTGTACTGTACAGAACTGCGTAATACTAGACACCAGAGACTCAAGTCCAGTCCTTCCTTGTACTCCTGCCACTAAGAAGAGATAGTGGTGGTGGATTGATAGTTTGAGTATATTATGACTTGTTATTTAGTAGGAAACGTTTTACTGGTCTGCAATCATGACGGACTGTGTCTGTCACTTCGCGTGCCTCGGAGTGCTGCCTGCCAGTCCTAGTAGAACCTTTTTGTAGTTGGTTTAGTGAGTTACATAATTTTCCAAATAGACGGTCCGCGAATACAGCAATACTAATATCCTGGTAGACCACATCAGATAGGTCAATACATTTTGTGCAATTGTTGTCTAGTTCCCCAAAATAATTTGTCATTTATTTTTTTGAAATGTTTGATTTGGTTGACAACAATCATCCATATTTTTGTCTTTCTTTCATGTTGTACATCAGCTCACCCCAGGGGCAAGAGGACAGAGGAGGAGGTAGCGCCGCCGGCGGAGCAGGAACAGGAAGGCCAGGATAGGTCCTCTGAGGGCTCCTCTGCTGGCCCCAGTAAGTTTTCCTGTTAATATTAATAATTGTACTTCCCTATCTTTTACAGCACCTATTTATTCCAAACGTTCCTCATAATTCAATTTTTTCCTAAATCGTCTTTGATCTTCTTGTAGAATGTTTCTAAATTCTTATTCTGCCTGTACTATAACTCTCTGTGCTACTACTAGTTTATTATTATTAGTCTGTGTAGCTAGCTAAGCTTGCACAGTTGGCAAAAGGTGTTAAACAAAACTCCTATTCAGCAATAGCTCTAGGCACTGAGTGCAGTCCTCTGGGTTGTCCATAATGTCTATTGAAGTCTTCTTAATGTTTATGCTTTGACAATTCCCAACAATAAAATGTCAGTGGCCACCAAGAATAAGATACTAGTTTACTTTTTGATTTGAATGAGGACATGCTACTACTGTTGCAGGGACTATTCTGCACATACAGAACTAATGACAGGAAATAGGGCATTGGTGATAATAGGCACAGTTAGACTTTCCAGGTTCCACATACCTCAGTCATAACAGAAGTTGAAGCCCCTATCTCCTTATACTGAGACTAGCTAGTGGTTCAGAGGCATTATTTAGCTCCCGAATGCAGCGATGATCCCCATTGATTTTACAAATCAAAACATATGACTACAGAGTCAGAGTCCACTCCCTACCTCTCAGAGTCACGAAATAATGCTTGCAAATTGCAAACCCTTTCGCTCACTCACTCATGACCAAAAAAACACAGAGTCTATGTAAGTTTTAAAACTTTATTAAAAGTAAAACAACTAGCTCTGTGTGTACTCAGTAGTCAGTACGTTACATTTCAATCGTGCATTATATAAAAACATGTATTACAATCAAATTCATTCACATAAGGTAAACAGTGAAGTCTTTCAAACTGAACAGTAGCTGATTTTACACATTAATTGTGGGAGACCCCTCACCTGGTTGGAATTTAAAGTACTGGTGGTGATGATGATGATTAACATAACATATAGCTCTTGTTCGTAGAAGGGAAGCTTCTGTCTGTAATGAAAAAAATGGTGCATGTTAAAAAGTAAGCAGTCATCAGTTGTGCCAAAAATTGTAGCTTCTTATCATGGCTAAGCATAAAAAAAACACCCTCCCCTTCCGAAAGGGGAATTTTTAGTTTAGACTAGAGAGTCACAAATAATTAAATTTGTTTATGTAGTAAGTAACATATTTTTTCATTCCTAGACAAAATAGGGAGTGGTGTATGACATCTAAAAATTTCACATGTGTTTTCTAGGCGTAACACCATCCACACAGCCAACCACCAGTGCCGGGGCTAGTGCGGAGGTGGTCACTACAGCGGCACATGCGGTGCCAGCAGGAACTGCTGTGAGGGATGCCACGGTGGTGGCGGAAAGTGGTAAGCTATTGTATTATTCCTTCCTTATTGAGATTGCACAGTAGGCTCGCTGCAGGGGTGTAGTATATGTTGTACAGTAACAGTAAGTACACTTTACTGTTAAGAAGCCTTACACATTTTGAACTAAGTTTTTGTCAACCATGTAGAACTTAGAACTCAAGACAGTTACCCTTGACTTCGCATTAGCAATAGCATTAGCGGCAGGAGTTGACGAGTAACCAATGGTCTCCTCTAAATTTGACTTCAACTCAGCTGTGAAAGTTTTATCGAGAAGCCAAGTCAGATCAGAGATGAACTTGATGAATGGGATGAACGAAAAGGGAAAGAAAGGTTTAAGGAAGGACGAGCGAGTTAAATTAATGACTATGGCAAATAATGATACGTGTTTTTGAATGCAGGCACAGTTGGCTGGGAATCTGATTCATGGCTAGGTGAAGCAAGGATGGGTGGAAGGAGAAAAAAAGAGGACTGCCTGGGTGGGTGAAACAGAAAATGTATTTGTGCGCAATATATCATTTGGTGCAAATTCAAATGCAAGTCAAGCACGGATGCATGGCTGGCGGCTTTCGAAAAAACTAATAAAAAGGGTGTTTTTTGATGAGAAAAAGTAAGGGTTGTCCATTAAGAGGAACGATTGACATTTACTTTGAATGGATGGATGCCTGGATGGTATCTTCCTCATAGATAGCATAGGTGTATGTAGAGTTGACAGAGTAGACGGTCACTGGATGAAGACTAAGAGTGTTACTTTGAAGAGCATGTAACACCGCACATCCGTGCCAGAGTAGCAAAGCCAAGGAAAGTAGAAATTGTAATTCTTCAGAATACTCCCTTGACTAACAGTAGTTTTCAAGCACAGCATATATTGTGTATCTAGTGTATAGTTCACATTATCAAGTCAAGTCACAACTCAGTGCCTTCCTCTGGCGATTACGGGGACCACTCACTACCTCTGTTAATATTTTTTTTTCAACTCTGTCATTCATGTGTGGCCTATCGGTGTTCACTCAATCAATAAAAACAAATCACGTAAAGTCATCCCTTATATCATCCCTTATATAAGCAAATATCCTGTGAAGGGATAGATGATCATATTATCTTCTTCATTTTCCATTTGTAGTAGTCAGGGGCAGGGCAGGGTGAAACTTAAATTAATTGAGCAGTAGCCCTTGTAGCAGAGTATGGCCAGTGCTACCCATAATTGAAAAGTAAGAGCTTCACCACCTGCATGTACTGGATTGGTAACAGTAATGCAAGTCTGCGTCATCATGGGTTGCGTCTGTTTTTCTTGGGTGCAAGCTGACTGCGCTGGCATTATGCCGACTTCCACAAGTTTACATACTAATTTCGCTAAACAAGAGAGAAGAGGAATGGTGTACTGTCTGAGTCTAATGTAGTGAGTCCATATAGTGCTAGTAGAATTCCTAAAACTCCCACTTATGTTAGAGCAGAGGCCGACTAAGTTGGAGGTTCAATAGATACATGACACACAAATATTATGTATTGTGCTTGCAAGTTGCTAGTGCTACTGTGACACAACTTTCTGTTGAATTATTTTGTGTTAATCTTAAAAAGTATTGGACTTGGTTACAGTATTTTTCTTTTTCTTCATCTAGATACTCCTTCTTCCAAACTATCTCGGAAGGAGTTGGCCATCCGGGCCAGGCGCCGGAAGCTGGAGGCAATTGTCGCTGAATATCGGTGGCTGGTGGCCCAGGAGGAGGAGGAATCGCAGTCGACATCGACAACAGCTGCATCATCCTCCGCTGCCCCTTGGTCATACGGTCAGCGCAATCCTCCAGCGGTATGGCGCTGTGGTCTGGCAGCCACCCACCGCCGTCGAGCAGTGACAACAACAGCTGCCCCCCACAATGCCTGCAAGGCAAGGATGCACCGTTTGTCCGTGCAAGTGGCCTACCTTGAGCAGCAGGTGGCCCAACTGTCGAAGCAGAAAGCCCTGCTCAAGGCCCTCCGTGGAGAGCTCCGCGACCACCTGGCCACAGGACACCACCTCATGGATCATGGAGAGAGACTGTCCATTGCCTCTTTTTTAAAAACTTTTGGGGAAGGGGGTGGGAATTGGGTGATCAGGTTATTGGACTTTTGATTTCATGGACATTGGTTGGGGTTAAGGAGGGGGGTGGGTTGGGTCTTGCAGGATAGTTTATTTTTGTTAGGGACAAAATAATTTTGTATTTTCTACTTAAACATAGCATACACGTTTTATGTTTTGTAGGGGAGACAGGGTGGGGTTAACTCAACTGTACGTTTGTTTTCCTGAAACTTAACTGGCTGCTTGATTCTAGTTGTCTAAGTAATCGACCAAATTTCTACAAAAGTGATACTGACAGAGTTAGTGAATTCAATTGTCCTACTACTTTACTAATATTACCGTCAGTCTCTCCTCTGCTCCTACTTCATTATTCTTCCTCCCACAAAATGCTTATCTTACCTGTCATTCGTGTTTGAGAATAGGGCTAGGCACAGGGCTGGCTGCATGGCAAATGGCGATTAAGGTTGGCAATGGAATCCTGGACGGTTGAAATGGCATCGTTGTGGCATCGTTGTGGTGGTAGAAGTAGTGGTACACACTGGCAGTAGCAGCATATGAAAAAAAAGGAAATTAGACATGGAGTGGCCTGAGAGGAGCGTTAGAACAGTACGATAGTACAGTACACAAGAACAGGGTCAAGACTGATTTGCATATGGCCATGTCTGAACTGGGGTGGCTTGGTGAGCAAAATAACGATGGATTAACCCCAGATCTGTGACTGGGGGTGAATGTTTTTGCCATTGTGCAACATTCCATCCATCATCTTGTGTGTTTTGCTATGAATTAAATTGTAGTCTAAAGTATTCAATCTAAAGTTTAGTTAACTAGTAGTTGCGTGGATTATGGCTACTACTAGAACTAGTACTGAAGGACACAGCAGTGTAAACTTTAGTCACATGCAGGAGGAGGTTGTGAATCCACTCGATGGCGGACATGAAATTCAGAAATGATTTGCAAATACTCATGGGTGTGTGTCAAGCAGAATAGGAATATATCCTCGGATTCCTTCACCTGCCTTTAAATTGATTTTCTGTTGCTTTGACCTTATCCTCCCCAGCAAGCGTGTGGAATTATTGCTGTCATTTACTCACACACCTCAATGAAGAGGGTTAGGGTTTGAAAAATGGATGGGAATGGGGGTTTTTGGGAAAGTTTTTTGGAGAGATAAAAAGAAAACACAGCATGGAGAAACAACAAATGAAGAAAAACAAATCTACAATATGACCATATCCATAAATCTTTTAAGGGACTTAAAGAGAAGTGCATGCATGAAGTTGTTTGCTAAGTGGATGGTTAGGTTAATGAAAAGTATTAATACTTATACTACAACTTACTAACTAGTACTAAACAATTAGACAGTACAGGGCTGCAAGAATTACGCAATTTCACTTGCATATCTGTCCTCAGAGAGAATAAACACTTAGTAGTACATTACACTAGTTTTACAAATAGCAAAGAAACTTATCAAATAGCTGTAGGGATGAATTTGAAGTAGAGTGCAAACGCACTGAGTCACACACTCATAGAAGTTCACAAGCAACAATAACATTATTTAAAAGATAAGGACAAGTGAAGTGGATACTGTAACTGTATGTTGTAGTTGTCCTGGTCAAATTGGGAAGTTGCATGCATCCAGCTATTCCTCTTATTCGCAGTACTCCTCCATTCCATCGGGCGCTCCGTCGATCAATCTTGGTGACCACACTGTCCACTGCCTGCCTGGGGGATGCGTAATTGCGGATTGCTATGGTAAGTAATGTGTTTCCCATCATACAGGGTAAGTGCCGGCATGTAATTGTTGATGGAAAAATAGAAAGGGAAGGGATATTAAGAAACCTCGGAGGAAAAATATAAGGTACAGTGTGTAGTTCAAAAATAACACTTTCACTTTCAGAGGCGACAGTATTACATACATGCATCATTTCTAAAGTGCCTACTCTGAGTCTCTGTTTCCAGGATATGAATTAGCACACAGCAGGCCAGGGCCATGCAGACGGTCAAGGCAGACCCCACTGAGTGAACCAACCTCCATGTAGCATGCCTCTTGACACAGACTAGACAGACATGTAGTTCTGCTGTGGTTGTTGTTGACTTGTTTACCTGTTTGCTACTCACAAAATGGCCATAGTTCTTCCGTAAACCAATGATGATGATCCATCCATCCCAGTGAGTGACTGTAAAGATATTATGTAACTTTGATCATCAAGACTCATCATCATCATCATAGTATTGGCAAACTCAATGTTGTTCATGCAGTCACAGTCTACACACAGTGAGTCCAAGGACATTTGCAGTAGAAGTACAATTTGCATTAAACAAGGTAAAAACAGAATAGACGAGTTACATTTAGTGTGTAAAAGATTAAATAATAACAGAACACATAGGATTCATTTCATGCACAACAAACAAACAGCAATTGCTTTCATCAGAGTCAGACAGCCAGTGTTGTTCAGTGCATGCCATCTCACCATTCATTCATACATTACCTGTTCCACTTTTTGTCAACATCTGAAGGGCCACAGGGCAGCCTCTCGTGTGTCAATTTCAGAAGTAACAGTCAGCATAATCAGTAATTCCAGTCCCACTTCTTTCGAGGGGACTCGTCTACGAAGCAATAGTTTCTTGATTCTGCGTACTCCAGCCATCTGCCTTGAAGGAAATGGATAAGGGGAGTCTGGAGGAGGAGGAGGATAGAGGAGAATGACTGAGTTGTGTGAACTTGTGAACTTCAGGAATGCAGACAGCGGCACCTTCAATAAGTAAATAAGACGAAGACAGTGCTGCTGATGGATTTGTTGTGATTAGAGTTTTGTTGTAGTAAAAGTTGCAAAACAAAGAAATACACACAGGAATAAAAGTGAATAAAAGATGAAAAAAAAGAAAGTCAGTATTTCAGGCCTAGGTGTCAGGGAAGTAGAGCTTGTCCTCAAACTCTGTGAATTGAAACAGGAGTAGGTCAGCTAACAGAGAAGAACTTCCATCACCTAAGTTGGTGTCCTCTTCTTTCTGCGTGGATTTACGTATTTTGTAATCGGGTGGTATGAAGTGCTGATTCATCTTGATCATTGTTAACCTCTCCACATTTTTGGGCGAGAGGCGGGTCCTTTTTGATGTTACAATGGCACCAGCAGCACTGAAAACACGTTCAGAAGACACGCTTGGAGTGGGCAAGACAAATAATTTAGAGCTAGCTTGGTGATCAGTGGCCATTGACCCCTTTTCCCATACCAATACAGCAATGGGTTATGATCAATGAAGACCTCTGTTGGGTCATCCAGATAGGCCTGCACCATCCACTCAAGGTCATGCAGGGGTGCTCCATGTTGCGTACCATCTGTGGCCTTTGCATCAACACTGGAACGAGCAAACCGTTGATGAGTTATCCAATCTGCTTCTGACAATAATATGGCTGGGCCTGGTGCAGGTGATGATGATGCTACTGTTGCTGGAGTCGGTAACTGCTCTGAGGGACAGTGACTTCCTTCGGCCACAGAAGTGGACATTGACGCCGGATGGCCTGCTAATTCAGTAGTACTTGTGGCGGTTGCTTCAATTTCCTGCCGCTCTTTTTCGAACCGAGTGGCTGTACTTTGAAACATTTGCATCATTAAAAGGAATTAATGTATTGCTGGCCAGTGCCTTTTTGTACCGTGGATCCAGAATAGTGGCACAAATGTAATGTTATTCACAATGTATTCCGTTAAGCCTTGCATTGTCAAGTAGACAGGTTAATAAGCTCTCCGCCAGAAATGCGTCTTGCTTATCAGCATCATCTTGGAACGTTGAAGACACCGCCTTCAGTTGGTGCTCTAGCATGCGCAACAATGGGATAGCTTTGCCCAAAGTACAGTCCTCCCTGCTGACTTCACGCGTGAAGACCTCAAAAGGACGAAGCATGTCTGTCAGGCTTTTACCTAGGTTTCATTACTCTACCTCTAGCCTCATGTCTTTCATAGAAGCACCCCGTGCATTAAAGACATACTCATTGATTACCAAGCACTGCTCAAACAGACGCTCAAGCATGTAGAAGGTTGAGTTCCAAGGTGTTGCCACCTCCTGGATGAGTCCTCTGACTGGCACTCTACGGACACGTTGAATGATCTTCAGCTGCTTCCGGGCCTTAAAAGAATCGCTGAAATGTGTGCAGATTCTTCGGCAGGTGGTCAGTAACTTGCTGACTGTGTTTTCTTTTTTCAAGAAATCTTGAACAACAATGTTAATACTGTGCGGCAAACACGGCACTCTGAAATAGCCACCATCAGACATGGCCCTAACTATATTACTGCCATTATCCGTGAAAACATAACCAATCATGCGCTTTCTTGGATGCAGCCCTTCAAATAACTTACTGTTAAACTCCTCTAAAATATTTACAGCAGTATGAGAATTCTCCATGGCAAACATGGCTACTGTTGCATGTTTCAGAGTAGCTTGAAAAATTGTGGCACTGTGACAACCTGCAGCTATCTTGTCTCTAACCCCAGCAAAAGAGACCCAGTGTGCAGTGATGCACATTTAATCAACGGTTTGGCAAGTGGTCCACATGTCTGTTGTCAGGTGGATAGTGTGAACAGCACTCTTCTGCAAAGCTGCCCCAATCACCTCCAGCACATCTTTATGTAGTGCTGGAACCGCAACTCTGGCAAAATAGGACCGGCTAGGAACCTTCCATTTAGGGCAGACTGTTGCCATAAATTTTAGAAAACCCACCCCTTCCACGAAAGAAAAAGGGAGAAGGTCCAGCGCTAATATTTAAGCCAGCTTTGTATTATAATGACGTGCCATTGGATGGTTGCGTTCCAGTGGCGCCTCCAACCAAAACATGCTTTTAATGGTGGTCTGGACCGTTTTCATATGTGATGAGGATGCAGACCTCTTCAACCCAGTTAGGCTCATTGATGTACTTTTTCGCATTGATGTCTCTACCAGACTACTGTGCCTCCTTGATGTTGCTGGGGTAGAGGAGGGTGTGGGCGCTACCACTGCAGTGCTGCTGCCAGGGGTACTGGGTGTACCAGAAAAAATGTCTCTCGGTTGTTCACCTCCCCTGCACGATCAGCTCCTCCTCGTCATCAGATGCAATATCAATGTCTACATTTGGATTTGTACTTTTGGCTTTCCGGATGTTACTTAGGTGCGCCTCCCACTGGATAATGTGATGTTTTTTGAGATGACCTCTCTGGCCTCCGATACCATAGTTAGTACTAAGCTTACCCCGACTAACTACTTGTTTACAAATCGAACAAATGACCAGGTTTTCCACTTTTTGCTAATACTAAAGAAGTCCCAAACTGGGGACTGGAGATTTCTGGTGGTGGTGGAGGTGCTACTTTCAATGCCAGATGAAGTGGAGGATGGGTGTGGCTGAATTTGACTCTGTTGTGCACTTACAGCACCACTACTTGAGGTAATGGAGGTTGAGCTGGATGGAAGTCCCTGCCGGCCCTTCTGATGAGAAAATATAGAAGATGTAGGTCGTGTTGGTGTAGTAGTTACCTGTGTTGGTGGTGGTATCACCAGTGGTGCCACGCCACACACATCCTGCACAGCAGCATTTTTGGAGAGGGTAAAAATGTCTGTCTGCTGCTGTTGTAGATGATTCTAGGACTCATACCCTTATATAGGCATAAGAATCATACCCATATTAAGACATAGCCAATGCAGTCCAAATACGGCAAGGCTACTCCCATAGACTCCTAGAAAGCACAACACGTTCTTAAACAAACCAAGCCTCCAGCAGCTCGGGAATTCCCCCTGCTTCAGTATTGATTTGTCCTAGAACTCCTGGAGTCCTGAAAGAACTGCGAGTTCTCAGTGACGTCTTATGTCCAACCTTACGTCAAACTCAGCACTTTCCAGGTATAAATATACCAGCATCTGCCCTAAGCAACACACAGTAGTTTGGAGCACATCGGCTATCTACTTGCCCGACGCCCTGCTGATGCGAGTACCGAAGGAAGCCGACCCTCCCTGCTGGTGCACTGAGAGAGACGCTGTCTTTTCTCCTGCGGAGAAATCCAGCTCCAGTGTTTCCCTATCACCCTTGCGGGTTGCTGGGAGATCGAGTCCTGAGAAAGAGATACAAGACCTCCTTCATTCTATAACCAAGGTACGGAGCTGATGAGACCCATAGAGAATTCTTGATTCAGATTCTTGGCAAAAACTATAACTCATCTACTCCTTCCCTGTACTAGGCTTAGGTTAGGTACACCGGGGTAGGCGTATCTTAGAAAGACCAGTTGAGTACGTTTAGTCATTATTTTATCATTGTATGTATTTTATCCATTTGAAGTATCTTATGGCTTAGAAACCATGTAAATGCTTTTACAGTATTATTTCATAATACTAATTTTACTGTATGCACTTTACTTTAATTGCAATTGTGGCAATTCACTTCTCTTGCATGAGAAAGTAGACTGCTCAATAAATACCCACTTTTATTGAAAACTCCTGTCTCTCTATTTCTCTGCACTCCTGGTGAAACTAAGCATGCAAGATTTACTGAGTGAAATAGCTATCTATTGTTTCGGCAACTCTGGAGATATACTCCTTATTCTGGGGGAGCAAAGTTGTCATGTTTATGCGGTTGTCGGAAACTAATCCCTTCTTGTCTATTCAGGAAAGTTAACACCTTCTTGTTTACTCGAGAAAGTTTATAGTGACCTCTGAGCTAGCTGGCATTTCATAATTAAGTCTAACATATTCAATAGAGACCTAGTCCACCTCAGTCCTACGTCTACACCACGGGTCTTCAAACTGTGGGGCGCGACCCCCAGGGGGGCCGTGGAGTCATGCCAAGGAAGTCGCGCCATCACAGTAAAACTTCTGCCGAAACCCAAGGGCTTCAGCCCCCCTCCCCCCTCATTGTGTGTCTCAGCCCGGCTGCTGCTGCAGTGAAACTCGAGCTACTGGGGCTCGGCTGGGCAGTGCCTGGAATCATCTCCTGCACGCTGAGTTTTTCACAGGTCTTTAAAGACCATTTGCATATTTCATTTCTTTGTAAACTTGTTACAGAGGCTCAATGTTTTTCCTGGTTCCAGTACCCCCTGGGCCCCCACTCTGCCTGTTCCTTACATTTTTATTTTACAATTACTGTTGTACTGTGAGAATGCATTTAATGAGAAGGAATATAAAGTAGGGTTGCCAAAAGAAAAATGCCTTCCTGTTTTGTTTAAAGAGCCTGGAAAGACCTCCTCTTGACACTAAATAGACTTTTAAATAAAAAAGTATGTATGCATTCCTTATGTGACATTTCTGTCTTTTTTCTCTCCATCAGTCATGGATCATTGAGGCAGCCCTAGAGCACAATTAAAAGTGCTTTCTATTTATATTTGCTGTTCGAAGTATGCACAGATAAATGCTGAAAATACAGCTTTAGGTGACTGCTTATTTTTGTACCGAATGGGCCATCAAAATAATCTGCTGGCAACCCTAACCATAGGACTGTAAGTTTGTTGCAGGATAAGCACATTATTTATTTCCTCCACCCTCGATCCCCGATTAATGCCGCAATAGTTTAACTTAGATCTTAAACCCTATGCCGCCGTTAATAACATGAGTTACTTCAAGTGTCTGGAATGCGCCCTGCATTCAGACAACTTGCTCCTCATTCTCGCCCTTCACTTTCACGCTCACCCCGCACTCACACTGATCACCATGCACTCACACCATTCACCCACTCACCCTGCACTCACAGTGAACACTCTGCACTCACTATGCACTTGCGCTGTTCACCCTATACCTCACCCTGCAGTCACACGAGTACACTACTCATCCTTCACTCATGTGACACTTCACTCACCTGTCCCCCTCACTGCTCAATATGCAACTTACTCAAACAAGCCCATCAGTAATCATACATTAATTCGTCCCATTCTGAACTTGCATTCACACCCAAATTCATAAATTCATACGCCACCTCACTCACCCTGCACACTCCTCTTACCCTACTCTCGCACTGTTGCATCGCTCACCGTGCACTCACCTGGGCACTCTTGTCACCCACACAGTGTGCAGAGGGTTAATCTGCCTGCTACAAAGAACGTGTACTATGCAGATCACAGAACTGAGTGTGAGTAAACTATGAGTAGCGCTATAAAAAATGAAATGTTTGTCAGAAAGGTGCTATAGAGAGATGAGGTGCATTGTTGGTGAGTGGCAGTGAAGGAATTCATGGAGAAGGAGGAAACGGGGGTGGGGTACCAAATAAGACTGTCGCACCGTGTGCAACCAGTGTTAGGACCAGTCCTGGCTGGGAGTGTTAGTCCTCTCTAAAATTCTGGTCTAGTGACTCCCCTTCTTCTGGCTATATTATTATTTAAATTTGTAGTGCGCTACTGTTACCAAAAGATGTCCTGGGGCTAATAACCATCTGCTGCCTGTAGGCAAATGAGAAACACACAGAAGGAGAAGGAGAACCAGCCAAATGGGGTAACCTACAGAGCATAGAGAAAGGTTTTTATATCTTCCTAAAGGATAATAGATTCTTGGTGGAGCGAAGCAAAGGAGGGTGTAAGTTCCATAACTGCGCGGTTGCACCAAAATAGCGAGACAGACAACTCATGCCTTCTTGAATTAGGGAACAATAAGCAGAGTGTCACAGGCCGAGAGGAGCATACGGGTCTGACCGGTATGCTTGGTGATGAGAGATGAGAGGATGAAAAAGGACAGCAAGGAAGTGAGAGAATTTGATTGAAGAGATCACAGATGAGGAGAAATGTGAATTGCCGAAGAGAAGTGTGGACACGCAAGAAGTGAGTGTGAGCCAAAGGTGAGGGCTTCTGCTAGAACAAAGGGGAGATGTGAAAGTTGAATGGGGGGACTGGAGAGGTGTAAGACACAAATAGACAAAAATTTGAATGGAGAGACGAGGTGAATGAGAAGTGCTGAGGGGCACGAGAGTTGACGGGACCAGAGGGACCATGAGATAAATGCGAGAGACTGTTAGAGATGAGGGCAGTTAAAAGAGAGAATGGCAAGAGGTGGTTAAAGGTGAAGTGAGAGGTTGAATGGGGAGAGTTCAGAAGTTGAAAAAAGGGGTGAAAGAAAATGGCCTGCAAAGTGAGAGAGGGATCCAGGGTTAGGAGAGGAGAGAGGGATGGAAGGGAGGGGGTGAGAGGAAAGCTGCATGGGTAAACTGCTTAACTCAGCACAAAACCGCCAGGTTTTTAAGGGACCCCGGCTTCTCCTGGCCAGGGCCAGGTGAGCTTCTAATGTGGCAGCACAAATTCCTGCGGAGAGGAAGGCCCTTCTCAAAGGTTGATTAGAAATCTTTTTTATGTTAATTGATGTTTATTGGTTATAAACGGGTACTGATGGGGTGAAATCTTTCCTCAGTGTTACTATGTGTAAAACATGCCAAAATAATGAAGCAATGCTATCCCAAAATACACAGCATCACATAACGTCACTTACATTTTCTTCACACACAATTTAGTCAAGCCTGTCGCGTAATTTAGTCCTCACGTGCCTCATAATTCTAGTAGACCTGTCTACAAGTTTAGAAATTTTTGTCAGGAGGGGGTCCTTACGCCTCAAAAAGTTGACAGGGGGTCTCGGCATCCAAAAGTTTGAAGACCTCTGGTCTACACTGTTGTTTATGTTATTCCAATGCGCAGAGCCTATTGGGAATATAGGAACTACACGACATAGCGCCCAACGTTTGGTAAGGCGATAATTTAACGCTAGATAATAGAGTAACTCAGTCGTGCTTTTCACACAGCCCCTTTTTTCCGTAAAAACTCGAATAGACGTCTGGAGTGGGTAAAAAGGTTAATATCCGCCAGAACTTAGTAGGAAGAGATTCCTATGTAATAGTTTTTGGTTTAGTCAACATTGAAGGATACAGTGTTACAATATATTGTGCACCTAGGGCCTGATGTAGGTAAATCCATTTTACTGATTCTAAAATACCGAATTTTAACGAATCGGTATTTTAGAATCGCAAAATGGTATGTAGGAAAAAATTTGGTAAAAAATACAGCTTCTGTAAAATTCGATATTGGCCAATCGGAACTTACCGAATCGGTATTTTCCAAATCGGTATTTACCGAATCGGTATTTACAGAATCGGTATTTACCGAATCGGAATTCCCAATTCATTCCTATGGGCCTTTTGGCCCATAGGAATGAATAGGGAATACCGAATCGGTAAATACCGAATCAGTAAATACAGATTCGGTAAATACCGATTCGGAAAGCAAACAAAAGTGAAATTCACTTAGGCAGCCAATCAGGTGCAACCACCCTCCCCCTCCCTACCAGGAAGTGGCTACACAGGCAGCTGCACCTAATTAGAAGATTCTGGAAAGGCAGTTGGAGCAGACAAGAGTGCAGGAGCAGCAGAAAGGGTTTTGTGCACTTTTAAAAGTGAAAAATGTCAAGCAGCCAAGAGAAAGAGCCACATGAGAGGAGAAGGAAACTGAAATTCAGCATCATGGAGCTGTAGGTCCTTGTGGAGGAGGTGGTGAAGGTGCACCACAAATTGTTTAGCAGGCAGTCCCTCACTGTGGCTGAATCAGCCAAAAGAACAATCTGGCTGGACATCATGGAGAAAGTAAATGCCGTTGGGGTAACCATCAGGGACACAGAGGACCTTAAAAAAAGTTTTTATGACCTCAGGAGCCAAACCAAAAAGAAAATGGCAGAACAGCACAAGCAGGCATCAAAGACAGGCGGTGGCAAGAACCCAGCCCCCCCCTGACTGACCATGAGGAGATGGTGGCCTCAACCATAGAACCAGACAGCGTCTGCGGACTGGGAGATGTAGACAGCTCGGCCAGAGTTGCAAGCAAAAAAGGTAAGACAAATGCACTGCATTCCCCCCAATACCAACACCCTTACCTGTATCCTTAGTGGGCAAGTCAACCCAAGTCCAGTACTGCTAGCAATATACTGGGCCAATGCATGATGTGATATATAGACAGGAAATGTAAAGACATGTCATACAGCACACCAACCAACTAGTCCATGTAATGACTGCATACAGAACATGGCCAATGTGATAATTATTTAATAGTAGTGACTGTGAGACAGTAGCGCTTAGCTAATGGACGCTCATATGTCCACAGGTGAAACGTGTCGCAGGCGTTCGCAGGAGGCTGAAGGGATACCTCCTGAGAGGGAGGAGAGCCAGGATGCAGGACAAAGTACCCCCAACGTACCACAGGACCAAGCTGCATCAAGTAGACATCCACCTGCCCAAGACACAGAAATGACCCAAGAGTTGCTGGCATCCCCTAGCAGATCTCAGTCCCCTCTCCTGCTGTCATCACCTGAAATGCCAGCATCACAGCATGATGTGATACCCCCATCACAACCAGGCAGGAGGCATGTCGTGCCTCCACTCCCCGATTTGGAGTCCATAGCAGCTGAAATGGAGGGTGAGGGACAACAGAACTTGCCTGTAGCAGTGGGCTCTGGCACAACACAATCCAGTGCAGGGATGGGTCATAGTACTGCAAGACACCGCAGAGTGCAAGAAAGGCCAGCAGATGCACCAGTTGAGGACCCAAGTGTGTTCCTTGGTCTGGAGGGAAGCATGGTGCGGATACAAAGGATGCAGGGAAGAGCCATCCAGGCATGCCAACGACAGCTGAGGTCCCTGAATGGTAACATGGGAGAGATAGGAAAGGGCAACAGTGAGCTGGTAGAGGTTAATAGGGAGATGGCAGCAGGGATACGGGGAATCAACAACTCAGTGCAGCTACTATGCACCAAACTAGACAATGATTTTGCTGCAAGGCACAAGGATAGGCATTGTGCACATGTCCAAAGTACAGCCATCAACCGCCTGGCCACTGCCACATCCCTGTTATGCAGGAGAAGCAACAACATGCAGGAGGCCATGACACAAAACACAAATGAGGTCACTAGGGGCATGGCCAGGATGACCAGTGCTCTTGAGGCGCTGTTGAATGCACAAACTGCTCACACAGCTGCTCTGGATGTGCCTGTAAGTGAGGAGAGCACGAGTAGGAGCAGCATTGGAAGCACCTTTGTACCTAGAACTAGGAGGAGCAGGCCAGCAAGACAGTGAGCAGGCTGACCAACCTACTAGTGTTACTGGGAAGCGAGCAAGGAAATAACTTTTACAGTTCATGGTGCAGTTAACCAGAAATGAGAGCATTGCAGTTAAATGCTTTTGTTGCACTTTTGTTCTTTAAAAAACAAACTTCAGTACAAAATTAAACTAGTGTTGTAGCATACTACGCCTGTTTTTGTCTCCTTACTTACTTAAAAATAGTTGTGTGTGACCTCTTCCCGTTTGTGTCTGCCATCACTTGATGTTGCTCCTCCCGATGTGTGTGGTTCAGACACTGCTTCTCGTCGTCATGGTCCTCATAATCTGAGATTTCCACGTCTGTGCCCTACTTCACTGCCAGGTTGTGCAGCATTGCACAGGCTGCAATCATTTTGCAGCAGGTGATTGGTGTGTACTGGCAGGCCCCTCCACTTTTATGGAGGCAGCGAAACCTGCTCTTCCACATGCCAAAGGTGAGCTCCACAATGTTTCTAGTTGTTTTGTGGGCCCTGTTATATCTCCTCTGACTTGCTGTTGTTGGGTTGAGGTAGGGTGTGAGGATGAAGGACCGGAAGGCATATGCACTGTCCCCTAATATTAAGATGATATTAACATTAATCATATGCTCACACACATCCACCTCAAATACGACTCATGTGATTTTCACACAGTGTCTCACCTAGCAAGTATCCTTCGCCAAATTCCCCCGCAGTCAGGCGTGCGTAGATCCCACTGTTTTGGAAGATGTAAGAGTCGTGGGTACTCCCTGGGAACTTTGCGACTATGTCAGTGATCACGTATTTGGCATCACAGATCACCTGTACATTTATGGTGCGGATGGATTTACGGTTCCGATAAATGTACACTGTGGCAGCAGGTGGGCATATTGGTATGTGGGTACCATCAATGCAGCCAATGATGTTAGGGAACTGCGCCATCTGATAGAATTCTGTCTTTGTCCTTAGCAGTTCTGTATGCGTTGCAGGGAAGCTAATGTAGTGCTGCATTCTCTGCAACATGGCATCAAGGAATTTATTTAAAAAACGGGACAGAGAGCTCTGGGACACCCCACCTACCACAGCAACCACACTCTGGTAGCTTCCAGATGCAAGCAGGTGAAGGCTGCACAGCACCTGCACATGGGGTGGGATGGCGTGCGCCCTGGGGGTAGGATGGTCCAGTAGTGGGTGTAGATCCCTGATGAGGTCCTGGATTGTTTGTGGGGCCAGCCCGTACCTCTGTAGGATCTCAGGCTCAGTGGGCTGGAATAGTGTGATCCTCTGCCTATACACCTGCTCCTCCCTCCTCCAGACCCTCTCTCCTTCTGCCTGGAGCCATAGCCGCCTCGCAATGACATAGAACGCCGCCATTCTGGTGTGAGTGGTACATTTTGGGGCCTTTTGAATAGCCTCCACCTGGTTACCACCTGATTGCAATCCATGGTAAATACCGACTCCTAAATACTGAATTTCATGCAAATTCGGAATTTCAAAGGGGACCTACATCTCGATTTTCTTTTTTACCATTTCTTATTTACCGATTTGGTATATTTACCGATTCAGTAACTTTTCCGATTCGGAAACGCTACCAATTCAGTAAATATACCGAATCGGTAAAGTTTCCGAATCGGTATAGTTACCGATTCTGTAAATTTACCTATTCGGTAACGTTACAGATTCGGTAACTGTACCGTTTCGGTATATTTACCAATTCTGCTACTTTTTGGTCCCCTACATCTGAATGCCCAATACCGGTCGGTAATGGCCAAAATTCGGTAATTTCGGCCGTTACCGACCGGTATTGGGCCACCTACATCTGGCCCCTAATCTTTGTTTCCTTGAAACTTGCTCTGAAAACTCTCAGTCAGCAAAATGACAGAGAGTGACGATGAAAGGAAGAGAGCTAGAATAGCAACTGAAGTATTAGCAGAAGACACAAGTCTTCAGTAAAACAACCCGGATGCAATAATCATCCCAGTAAATGTAAGGAAGAGTGTAACTTACAAACTAATAAATAGTGGTGTATCATCGAGAGATGGTACAGTCATATTTGTGGTAGAGGCACATGAATATCGGCAGACAGAGGTATTCTATTCCTGGATAAATATTCCAGCAGCAAATGCTGTAACACGCAAGTTCCACTACTACAAAGCAGAGGAACCTCCAGTGGAATACGTTCCTTTCGAGGACGTTGAAATTATACTAACTGACCAGGAGCATCAGCTCTGGTTTAATGGCGCCCTGAAAACATCAAAATCACATTACCAGGCTCGGTCCACTAGGTAGACCAGGAGCCACATGGCCGGTTCTAGCCAGCTATACACCACATCCTGACATTGAAGAAATGTCAGACAGAAAACTTTTAGTTCAACTAAAAAAACTAATTAAAATACATAGACCATTGGTACAATATGTCATGCAGACTTTAACAGTCCAACCAGCAATAAAAATTCCACAGCACACCCCTCACCAGGGGAACACAAATAAAATCACACCACAGACTATACAATCAGTCATTGGTAAATTACCCGCAAAACGGGAACAAATTCCGTTCTGGTTAGCTCAAAAAATTACTCAAATAGAGGCAGTATTTCCTGATACTACCCCTCATGAAAAACACAGAATTCTGACAATCTGCCTACCAATGGGGATTGCACCAGATGTGGAGGACTGTGACACTTGGGGAACAGTCCTTGCTTCAATCTACACAAAAACATATGGCATTCCATCTATGGCGGTTATACCAGACGTACTAAGACAATTTCAAAATGAATACTGTCCAGAGCCTGCTTTAAATCTAGGTAGGAAATTACTGAAAGACTTTAAGCAAGTCTCGGATATACTACTAGCCAACATAAAAGGAGAAGCAGCATCCGTGGCAATCCACCAAAAATTAAAAGAAACAGATATAACAGAACAACCTTTTGAACTTGCCAGAATAATTGAAAGATCCAATGAAGAATTAGGTAGAGACAGTTTGGGTGGGAAACCACTAAAACCACAACTAACAGAAAATCCTGAAAGGACTTTCATGAAAAATAATAACTCAAAAGAAGAAGTGGGAAGGTAATAAACAGGCCTCTCCCAAAGAAAAACCAGCTTCAGACCAGAGGAAGGTCTCCACAACGGAGAGATAGATCTCCAGAACGTGGGGCAAGTCTCCACAACAGGAGCCCTCTGAAAAAATATATAATCTTAGAAATAGGGAACATTTGAGAAAACCTGACAGATATCAAGATATTGACACACGTCCCTCTTGATCTTTTCAGACTTCCTCACAGAAATCGGAAAGAAGAGGACGGTCAGAACATAAAGAAGAGCGCGTCAAGTCCAAAGACAAAGAACCTGCTCATCAAAGTAAAAAATTACAGTTTCCCAAAAAGAAGGTAGCCAGTATTAAAGTAAAACATGCCGAGGATTCCGAGGACACAACTCAAGAACGGAGAATGGGCCCAGACAATGCTAGACAGCGCAGCAGAAGTGACCATAGCTTGCAAGATCTTGATGAATCTTCTGGAGACAGTGGACACGAAGGAATACATTCAAGTGGAAACTGCAGATACCAGAGTTAGTGTGCCCCATAAGTTATATGAAATAACATTACGTATAGAGGGGGACAAAACTAGGAAAATAAGAGGTCTCTTTTGGGAGAACCTATCTAAAAGTTATGATATCCTTCTAGCAGAAAAGGACTGGCCATCAGAGTTTGTCAGGGAGTGCCAACATGGCGAAGAAATGATTATGCCTGCCTTGTCAAATCACATTCCAATTCATAAAAAATACACATATGCTAGAAAATAGGCAGTGGCCCGAGCCCCTGCATTATATAAAAATCATGTAGGATGGGATGAGGATTCTCCTCACCATAAAATCCAGTTAAAAAATCAACCTACTGCACAAAGGCAGTATCCTGTTAAGCAAGAAGCTAAAAAACAAGTCAGGGAGATCTTAGATCAACTTGAGTACCAGGGGGTGATTGAAACATGCAACTCACAAATGAACAATCCTTTGTTTCCTGTCTCCAAACCAGAAAATTCATATCATCTAGTATTGGACTACAGACACTTAAACTCCTGTTGCAAACATTTGCAGTACAAAATTCCCACAGTGCAGCACTGATGAATAACATCGTGAGCAAAAAATGTAAAACAACATTAGATATTTCAAATGGTTTTTTCTGTCAAAAGATAGCACCAGAAAGCAGGTATTTGACCGCTTTCTCTAGTAAGGGGGCCCCAAAAGCAATTTTGTCGTCTCCCACAGGGATTCAAGAATAGCCCAGGATTATTTTCAGCCAGGGTAACAGAATTACTACAAATGTATGATGATGAGGCATTATCCTATGTCGATGATATCTATCTAACAGACGATGACCTGGAGACACACTTGAAAAGAGTGAACACCATCATACTTTGGTTCGCATCTGAAGGGTACAAATTTAACTTTAAAAAGTCACGAATTGCCCACCTCACTGTCCTATTTTTAGGATATGAGTTATCAAGTGAAGGCAAAAGCCTAGCAGACAACTTCTTAGAGAAGTGTGCAATATTCCAAGCTCCAAAAACGCTGAAAAACTTACAATCAATTCTAGGTTTCCTGAACTTCGGAAGAATTTACATTTTAAATTATGCAGAGAGGGTAAACCGCTCTACCAACTAATAAAACCTGATTTGAAAGCAATTAATTGGACTCAGAAACACACAGAAATGTGACGAACATTACAAACAGACATGTTAACTAAAACAAAACTGCAAACACACGTGAACGAACGCAACCTTGTAATCCGAGTCATCCCAGGAAGATGCAGATTTACATACCTAAACTCTAATGAGGGAGAAACGGTACCAATAGCTTACAAATCACACTTGTACACACAAGCTGAAATGAAATTCAGTTCCACTGAAAAGATTCTAACTGCGGTACAAACTGCTGTAGCAAAAGAAAGAGCCCTGGCACAAGGTAAACGCATAATAATCGTTACACCTATACCTGCCCTAGAAGCAGTAACAAGAGCAAGCATTCCGAATGCTAAAGCCTTACATCCGAGATGGATACAATGGGTTAATTCTCTTGCTGAATCAGACATAGCATACGAATTTGATCCTAACTTAAAAACGCAAGAATTTCTCCAATACGAAAACGAATGTCCTCTGCCAGCTGAAATTCTACCTCAGGAACAGTACACCTGTGTAATCTACACAGACATATTTGCACAACACTACGTTGTGGATAAAAAAGTTTACAATGCTGCGTGCGCGATTGTAAAAGGTCGCTGGCGTATAGGTAAATTTAGACCATTGATCACTAAAACTGAATTGCTCAGAAACTGTACAGCTCAGCGAGCTGAACTACATGCTTTTAAGATGGCACTTGAAAATGCAGATCGCGAATTCCCCACACTAATAGTGTGCGATTCGCATTACTGCATCGAATCTTACAATAATTCCATGCAGACCTGGATTGAAAATGGTTACAAAGATGAAAGAGGTTGCACTATAAAGCATGAAAAGCTTTGGGAACGGGTAGTTCTTTTACAGAAAGAACTACGAAAGACTCACGTGATACATACGCAGAGTCATCAACGTGATGGCGTTCACGTTGCAGGGAATTCATTGGCTAATAAAGCCGCAGCGGCAGCAGGTCAACCGGCTTCCGTAGCTATAAAAAAAAATCATTATAAAAAACAAATAGATGGTGAAACGCTACTTGCAGTAAAAGCCTCTACGGAAGGCAATTATGCGGCGTTACCTCTAAATTATCCATAATTGATGCGAACTCCGTTCCTTTTGCTCAAATCCCTGGAGTGGGGGATAGAGTAATTCCAAACACGAACCAGATGGCTTACTTGATTCAAGAAGCACACATGGGAATGGGTCTGAGGCACCAAGAGATCCTGAAATCTCTAATAGAATTGCAATCAAGATACTGGTGGCCGGGAATGAGCATGCAAGTTTATAACTTTGCAATGGATTGTCAGGAATGCAATAGAGATCGCAGTTATGAACCGTACCAGATATCTGACTCTAGCACAGTAAGACCAACCCAGACACCTCTATTAGACAGCATTAGACTATCTACACGCAGGCCTCCAACCGGACACATGCGATCCCATAAATATTAAGATGAGATTCATTTGGATATGGCCCCAGCGCTCGGCTGACGCCAGAACTGTTATAAAAGATTTGCGAGTCTTTATCGGCACATACGCAATTGGCATGCTACATTCTGACCAGGGTCCTGCGTTTAGCTCTCGAGCTTACAAGGAGGCCATGACCAGCTCGGGCATTGCATTGCATCCATTCCATCCTGAGGGAAATACGGTAGTGGAGAAAAAAAACAGTGACATAAAGCAATCTATAACAGTGAGGGTATTAGGTTCGGATGATGGGTGGGTCAGACATCTAATAAGTGTCCAACGTAGTCTTAATAATCTGCCAAGAAATTCTCTGGGTGGAATCACTCCGTATGAACTTTTGTTTGGTACAAGAATGATAGTCGAAGATCTCAATTGTCAGACTTCAGTGGTGGAACAAAAAGCGTTTGATATCAAAGATCATTTGGCTGTTTTACAGGACTTGAATGAAACAAGAAGAAGTCTAAGTAACACAAAGCATAAGCCAACGGTCACTGAAGAGAAACCACCTGTCCCAGCAAGACCTGTCTGGATTCCAAAGATTGGGGATCTGGTCAGAGAAAGAAATTGCTGTACCTGTCCTAGCTATCAGCGGAACAAGATCAGTCGTACTACCGCCCCTTGCTGGTAAAAGGGAAAACAGAGTTGTATCAATCGACCTGGTAAAACCACAACCATGTGGCCAATAATAAGTAGTAGGCCCAGTGGACTCCCAAGAAGTAGCAGAAGACCAAACCTTGCTACAATCCAAGAGGTTCAAACTGAGAGACTAATCACATTCGATAAACCTGCAATGAATAAAAAAGGACTATGCAACAAAGCCATGGAACTTGTGCCTCTTGAAACCCAAATTGCAACAGTTCGTCAAGAAACACCTGTCTACAATGATGTAGCCGCGGACTATACCAATATGAAAAAGGAAGAAGCAACTACAAAGATTAATAACAATCCTGATGCCATTCAAACAATTGACAGAACTGCATCTGGCTACTTCATCAATGAACATGAAGACAAGCCATCAAACAAAACTTTCAAAGATAAAATTACAGAACTCTTTCATCAACTTGGGGAAACATATCTGATTTCACCGTGGATTGAATTGTGGATTGTGTTAGGTGTACTTTTCCTCCTGCTCTGGCTCATTTTGGTTCTAAGCTTGGGAAGAATGATAGATGGAAAGTACAGTACAATGGACACAGCAAGTCAGAACATCAACTTGGTTCAAAAACCTTACAGATCCTTTCACATTGAAAAAAGAGAACTATCATCAGTGAACATCACAGCACTTCCTATACCTGGTGGTGTAGCATGGGACACTACTGATTACGAAATCTATGGCCCAGTTGAACTCTTGAAATATCCACATCAGTTCAAGATTTCTTTAAGTGACTTTGTATCATCTAGTACTTTCTCTGATTATTGGGACTTTGAAAATATTAACAATATGATGTCAGATTAAGAAATGTCATCTAAATGTACAGAACATGATTATTTACAAGGTTCATCAAATTATGAAGAAATGTATTGCTATAATCATTATGGGCATCACTACTTGCATAAATCATCAAATCCTAGAAATGTTTTTATGTATAATCAATGGGAACATTGTCCAACTCTGCCAAAAGGCAGCTCAAAAACATTTTATGAAAAATTCCCATATTTTTCAGGGTTCAATCTCACTGATCCAGAAACATTTTATACCAAAACCCATACCTGATAGTATTAGCACTACAGAAGTGGAGATAGACGTATCCCATATTTTAACACATAACAGAACACTTCCTAATTGGAACAAATGGTTGATCTGGCCCACAGACACTAAACACTGTCAAGTTAGATTCCTGAACAAAACACAGGGGTTCAAACAGAATAGGTCAGGCCCAAGATATTCCCAGAGACAACATCCAGGGATAATAACAACCTATAGTGTAGTAAAACTATGCCTCGAATGGCTACAGAAATCCACACTACCTGAAATGAAGCAACGTTTGACTTTACTTAAAGAAGGTGCTGACTTGCGAGATTTCTTACTGGGACCTCGCAAACAGCGTCAAAAACGTTTCATATACGCCGGTATATACGCAGCTTACAATGAAGCTTGGAAAGTAACACAAACTGCAACTGCAGAAAAAATACGAGAAATTGATCGTATTCATTTGGAAAAATTACTGTCTGTAGTGGAAAATGGGTTAATGACTCTGTCCTTATTCACTGGACAGCATTGTATCATTTTCTGTTGATATAATGGAACAGGATATGCTAATGTTACAACATGGCCAGTCACAATTACGTTCTATTGTACAGTTAGGCTGGACGTTACAAAACCTGCGTTCAGGCTATGTCCCATGGCGTCTGATAAACACAACGTCATTATTTTCTATCTTTAACCTTACTGATAAACAAATCTCTTTGGCACAAAGAGGGGCAGACTATACGGTGCTGAGCATTGAAAAACTAGAAAGATTACCATTGACAGTCTCCGAAAAACCTGTCATTGAATGGATAATACATGGCACCATTACAATTCCGATAACGACTTTTCAGTTTCAATATTGCCAAAATTATATACCAGCAGGCCTGTATGAAACGTTGGGTAAAGGGTACATCAAGTCAACCTGGAATTTACCTCACACACATAGATGTTGGTGTGGGGGCAAGAAAGAGGTATTCCTTAGTGGAAACAACTGTAAAAATTCACTAAGCAGTACACTTCTGTGTCAAGGAATTAACTTACACGGAGCCTGCGAAGGTTCATCGAATAACCTTTCATGCCACCTGCACGGCACCCCTGCTTCACAGATAGAGCCTTTTTTCAGACAGCTTTCCAACGGCAGCTACATTCTAATAAGTGACCACAGCTGTTGTGGCATGGTGCCAGGAACGGCCTATCTCGTGAGCGTTACTTCCAGGGTCACTTGTTGTATGCAAGTATTGTATCCAAACAAGCTAGAAATGGAGGCAGCAATCATGCCTTCTGTGAATAACATTTATCTATTCGAATTGATACTTTAAGCAGAATAAAGTAACTGTGCCTTTAACCTCGTCTAAAGAAACATATGATCTGCAAGTTGCAAGGACAGCAGCAGAGGTACATACATTATTATAGAAAAATTGCCCTGTACATTTCGTAGAAATGTTAAGCCAAATCCTAAACATGTCTGATAACAGTGGCATCACACATGTATTTAAGACAATTTTTTCGGGACTGTTAGCAACCATTGAAGCAGTCCTGAGCATCTTCCCGAATTTCGTGCACTCTGTGTTCGGCGTCGTGCCTCTCATCTTGGGACTCGTAGCAGGAATCGTATTTTTTATCCTTCTGCTCCGATATTGCAAGTCAAGTCACAGACAAGAGAAGTGTGGCTCAATGATTAGAGCGGCAGACCCTGTTGCAGAGGTCTAGCCCGGGACCAGGGTTCAATTCCTCGCCTCGGCGGGTCTTGGGCTCAAAATTCTATGGACCTGATAATTCTCGCCTCTGTGCCTATTCCAATCATGGAGTCCCTTTCTGCAACTCTGGGCAATAGCTTGCTTAATCTCCACAACGGCCCCCACAACGCTAAGGGTGCCTGGCCTCCACCTTGGGGGTGCCCAGGAGTGGATGCCTCACAGGGAAAGCCAGGATGGGTTCCACAGCGGTATTCGTACAAGCGCCCTGAGACCCTTGCGGGTGAGTAGTGCGCTCTACAAGTATCAATTTACATTACAGGCTACAATGGAAGACATGATCCTAGCAATGCAATACCGAGAGCGGATTACTAAAGTCTTCGGCTTGGCTCAGCTAAGAGATCTGAATACTACCTGGTTTCTTTCATTCAGACCAATCTGGCAAGATTGCATCTTACCTGTTCTACGATGCCTGCTATGTGGAGAAGAATGTGTGTTAGACGTCTGTCTTACAATTCCATCTGCAGTACCTATGGATATCGATACTTTGCTTGGTTCGGTAACGGCTCATGCAACGTGTTGTCCCCAGCGGCTACCCATTCTGATGACGGCATTCGTTGAGACCTCACCATTACGATTAGGTGGCGGTGAGGTACGAGATGAAAGCGGCACACAGGTACAACCTTCTGTGAACATTGCTGATCTTGACAACAGTGACGGTAATGCATCTCACATATGCACTATTTCCACTTTTTCGGAAATGGCCCAACTTTCACCTACTGTTGTAGAGAAATTCTTTGCCAGCCTATCTGAATTAATGTTCTCTCCTAACAACAAGAATAACTGTTAAAAAAGCAAGCACACAGCGTTCCCTGAAATCTGAATTCAGCCTTCAGTTTTGGTAAACAGAACCTAAAAAACTTTGGAACCATTTTTTTTCAACGGAAAGCGAAATTGATTTTTTCCGGTTGCAAAAATATTTACCTTTTTGGCACATACTCTGCTTAAAGTAGAACTATTCTTAGAGAACTATGGGCCAGATGTAGGTAAAAGTCATTTACCGATTCTTAAATACCGAATTTTACCGAATCTGTATTCAAGAATCGGTAAATGAGATGTAGGAAAAAAATCGGTATCAAATACCGAATCGGAAAAAATCAGTATCGGACTTTCGGTATTTACCGAATCGGTATTTCCCGAATCAGTAATTACCGAATCGGTAATGGCCATACAACCGAATGGGCCAAAAGGCCCATAGGAATGCATTGGAATTACCGAATCGGTAAATACCGAATCGGTACATAATGAATCGGTAAATACCGAATCGGCAAGCAAGTAAAAGTGAAACTAATGAAAACAGCCAATGAGGTGGCACCACCCTCCCCCTCCCTACCAGGGAGTGGCTACCCAGGCAGCTGCAACTCATTAGAAGGTTCTGGAGAGGCAGTCAGAGCTGAGCAGAGAGACAGAGCAGCAGGGAGAGTTTTGTTTGTAGTGAAAGACAGCAATAATGGCAAGCAGCACTGAAAGCCAGAGGTTGAGAGAAAACGAAAAATAAAGTTCAGCAGCATGGAGCTGCAGGTACTGGTGGAGGAAGTGGTGAGAGTCCACAAACAGCTATTTGGCAGGCAGTCCATCACTGTACCAGAGTCAGCCAAAAGAAAACTGTGGCTTGCCATAGGAGAGAAGGTAAATGCTGTGGGTGTGACCACCAGGAGCATTGAGGACCTGAAGAAAAGATTTTACGATATCAGGAACATCACCAAAAAAAGATGGCAGAGATCCATAAGCAGGCTGGTGTCACCGGTGGAGGCAGGAACCCAGCGCCCCCCCTGACTGACCTGGAGGAACTGGTGGCCTCAACCATCGAGCCTGACAGTGTTGTGGGAGTAGGAGGATGTGCAGCCTTATTCATCAAGGCCAAATCGGCTCGCAAAGGGCCAGATTCTGAGAATCTGGCCCTTTGCGAGTGCGATTTTTGCATTTGGGAATTAACATCCCAAATGCAAAAATCGCTATTTGCTAATTCGCATATTTGCGAGGAT
This sequence comes from Lissotriton vulgaris, assembly GCF_964263255.1. NCBI lineage: Eukaryota > Metazoa > Chordata > Amphibia > Caudata > Salamandridae > Lissotriton > Lissotriton vulgaris. The sequence continues at coordinate 1,956,177,212 of NC_141689.1, read as the reverse complement.
TTACATTTAAGGAATCTCTATTTGAGATTCCTTAAATGTAATTCATCATCCATTTTACAATTGCGAAATCGCAATTTCGGGACGCAATTTACAGCGAGGTCAAACCTCGTGGTAAATTGCGAAAACTCAGAAAAATGCATTTAAATGCATTTTTCTGAGTTGCACGTTACACACACACATGTCCTTTGGACATGTGTGTGTGCAACGCCTGTGTTAATTTCCATTGCAGGGGTGCTACAGGGTGTCCTTTTTATACCCCTGGCACCCTTGTACTCGCAATCTCATTTGCGATTAGCTAATTGCTAATCGCAAATGAGGAATGACTCCCCATGCATTCCTATGGGCCTTTTGGCCCATAGGAATGCATGGGGAGTTATTCCTTTTTTGCGATTAGCAATTAGCTAATCGCAAATAAGGAATCAGTGGGAATCGCAATTAATATTGCGATTCCTACATGATTACCGTTTTGCGAGTCTCAAATAGGGATTCCTTATGATTCGCTATTTGAGCCTCGCAAAACGGCCCGTTCATGAATCAGGCTGGTGGACAGCTCAGCCAGAGCTACAAGAAAAGGTAAGAGGCTTGCGCAGCATGACACCCCATAGCAAACAGCTTCCCTATAGCCTATGTGTACAGGCCAACCCCAGTCCAGTACTGCTAGCACTATATAGGAGCAATGCATTATGGGAAATGTAGTCAGCAAATGTAGGACCATTTGTAAGTGCACAGAAATCAGCAAGGCACTGAAAGCAAATCAGAGTAATGAAAGTGAAATGTGCAAAGCATTTATTGTAGTGACTGTGACACATTAGCACTCAGTTGACATACGCTTCTTTATACCGAGGGGCAACATCAGGCAGTGGACCATCTGCATCAGAAGGGACTGCACCAGCGAGGGAGGAGAGTGTGGAGGCAGGGCCAAGCACTGTACAAGCCTCGCAGGAGGAGGAAGACACCACTGCCATCTTCCATGAGGATGACACTGTTCATTCCCTCGTGTTTCCCCACTCCCCAGACCTTTCTCAATCCCCTCCATTGGTGTTCTCACCTGAGAACTCCCCATCACGGTCCCTGCCAGCACCTGCTACCTCACCAGCCAGGAGGAGAATCGTGGCCCCACTGAGAGTCATGGTGGGAGGTGAGGTTGAGGCTCCAGCAAACATACAAGTCACTCCTGCCGCACAGGAGTCCACCCATCAGTCCAGCAGCACTCGCAGATGCCAACACACTCCCAGCAGTGCAGGTCCACCTGGAGAGGGCACTGTGTTCCGTGGCCTTGAGGGGAGCATGGTGCGCTTCCAGCGCTTGCAGGGGAAATCAATACAGGCCTGCCACCGCCAATTCCGAATCCTAAATCAGCAAATCGGAGACATGGGCAAGGGCATCAGTGACTTGATAGACAGCAACAGGGAGGTTGCAAAGACAAACAGTGACATTGCATCGGGAATGCACCAAATGACCGCCGCCATCAACCAGCTCTGCGCTAAAATGGATACCCTGGAGCACACAAGGCGCAGGAATGAGTGTGTGCACAACAGGGCTATGAACCGGCTGGCCACGGCAACATCCCAGCTATGCCGTAGAGGCGTCAACATGTAGGAGAGCCTCACGCAGAACACCGCAGAGGTAACCAGGGGCATGGCCAGGATCACCAGTGCCCTGGAGGCCATGATCATCTCACATACTGCTGTTAATCCTGCCCTGGACGTGGCTGAGGCAGACGACAGCAGTCGCCGCAGCAGCCTGGCTAGCGCTGTTGTTGAGCCACGCAGGAGCACCAGGCGCTCAGCTGAGCCTGCAGGCCATGCTGAAGGGAGTGAGCAACATCCCAGTGGCTCTGGGAAGCGCGGCCAAAAATGACATTAACAGTGTGGGTGAGGCAACCCGGGACATTAGCAGTCCCCACGTTTAAATAATTCTTTTGTTGCACATCAGTGCATGAACGTTGTGGCAACATTAAATTTCGTTTTTCTCATTCACAACCTATCTGTGTATCTTTACTCACTCAGAAATAGTTGTCTGTAATCTACTCACGTCTGTATCTGCCATCACTTGGTGTTGACACTCCAGCAGGTTGGGTTTCTGGCACAGCAATGTCGTCATCATGATCCTCGTAGTCTGACAGCTCCACCTCAGTGCCCTTCTTCACCGCAAGGTTGTGCAACATGGCACAGGCAGCAATGATCTTACAGCAGGTGATGGGGGTATACTGCCTTGCACCTCCACTCTTGTGCAAGCATCTGAATCTGCTTTTCCATATGCCAAAGGTCAGTTCAACTACATTCCTTGTGCTTTTGTGGGCCCGGTTATACCTCCTCTGGCTGGGTGTTGAGGGGTTCAGGTAGGGGGTCAATATGAATGAGCGGAGGGCATATGCACTGTCTCCTAGAAGGAAAAGGGGTAACATTACTCACATGCATACATGTACTTCATACTGCAATTGGTATTATGGGGGTCTGACAATGTGTCTCACCTAGGAGGTATCCTTCAGCCAAATTCCCCTGCAGTCATCCGTGCATAGATGCCGCTGTTTTGAAATATGTAGGAGTCGTGGGTACTCCCAGGGAATTCTGCCACAAGGTCAGTGATGGCGTACTTTGCATTGCAAATCACCTGCACATTGATGGTGTGCGTTGACTTCCTATTCCGGTATATGTATTCTGTGTCAGCAGGGGGGCAAATGGGAATGTGCGTGCCATCAATGCAGCCAATGATATGGGGGAATTGTGCCATCTGGTAGAAGTCTGCTTTTGTTTGTACCAGTTCCGCATGGGTTGCCGGAAAAGAAATGTATTGGTCCATCCTCCCTAACATGGCGTCAAGGAATTTGTGGAAAAACCTTGACAGGCTGCTCTGGGTCACCCCACCTACCGCAGCAACCACACTCTGGTAGCTGCCAGACGCAAGCAGGTTTAGGCTGCATAGCACCTGCACGTGCGGTGGGATAGCGTGTGCCCTTGGGGTGGTGTGCTCCAACAGTGGTTGGAGGTCCCTGATGAGGTCCAACATGGTGTCTGAGTCCAACCTGTACCTCTGGAGAATCTCTGCCTCTGTGAGCATGAACAGGGTGATCATATCACAGTAGACCTGCTCCTCTCTCTGCCATTCCCTCTCTCCTTCCTGCTGTAGCCGTAGCCGTCTTGCAATGACATAAAATGCCGCCATTGTGGAAGTAGACTTGCATTTTGGGTCCTTTTTTATGGGTTGCAGTTGGTTACCACCTGATTCCAATCCATGGTAAATACCGACTCTTAAATACCGATTTTGAGGCAAATTCGGTATTTCTGTGCTTCCCTACATCTCAATGATCATTTTTACCACTTCTTATTTTCTGATTCGGTATTTTACCGATTCGGTAACTCTTCCGAATCGGTAAATATACCGATTCGTTGAATTTACCGATTCGGTATTTTACCGATTCAGTAAATTTACCGATTCTGTATTTTTTCTGATTCGGTATTTTACCGATTCGGTAACTTTACCGATTCAGTAAATTTACCGAATCGGAGGAATTTCAGACTCCTACATCCCGATGAGTCGATACCCGTCAGTAACGGCAGAGAATCAGTAATTTCGTCCGTTACCGACCGGTATTGGGCCACCTACATCTGGCCCAAGATTTCTATTTTTAGAAACTCTAGAGACAATATTTTTACTTAGTCTCTCGAACATGTACAGTCTTGTATAACTATGTGATGAAATGGTCTCGACATTCTTTTCTGTATTAAGAGCCATTTCATAAATGTAAATTTCGTGATTCATTCAGTCAACATTCTAAATGTACAATATATGCATTATCTGAATGATACCACTGCTTGAAAACGTACAGTATAATACTCATTTTTCGTGTATATACCATTTCAAATGCATTGTATGTATTGTGGGATGGAATGGAAAACACATGCTTAGATATGCTTAAACATTGCTTAGTATTTAGTAATGATGGACATTATATGTGGAGTGGGTGTTGTAGATGATTCTAGGACTCTAGTAAATATTCCTGATTTCATGCCCTTATGTGGTTATATCAAATCATACCCTTATATAGGCATAAGAATCATACCCATATTAAGACATAGCCAATGCAGTCCAAATACGGGAAAGCTACTCCCATAGACTCCTAGAAAACACAACGTGTTCTTAAACAAACCAAGCCTCCAGCAGCCCGGGAATTCCCCCTGCTTCTGTACTGATTTGTCCTAGAACTCCTGGAGTCCTGAAAGAACTGCGAGTTCTTAGTGACGTCTTCTGTCCAACCTTACGTCAAACTTAGCACCTTCCAGGTATAAATATACCAGCATCTGCCCTAAGCAACACACAGTAGTTTGGAGCACATCGGCTATCTACTTGCCCGACACCCTGCTGATGCGAGTGCCGAAGGAAGCCGACCCTCCCTGCTGACACACTGAGAGTGACGCTGTCTTTTCTCCTGCCAAGAAATCCAGCTCCAGTGTTTCCCTGTCACCCTTGCCGGTTGCTTGGAGATCGAATCCTGAGAAAGAGATACAAGACCTCCTTCATTCTATAACCAAGGTACGGAGCTGATTATACCCATAGAGAAATCTTGATTCAGATTCTTGGCAAAAACTATAACTCATCTACTCCTTCCCTGTACTAGGCTTAGGTTAGGTACACCGGGGTAGGCGTATCTTAGAAACACCAGTTGAGTACGTTTAGTCATTATTTTATCATTGTATGTATTTTATCCATTTTAAGTATCTTATGGCTTAGAAACCATATAAATGCTTTTACAGTATTATTTCATAATACTCATTTTACTGTACACACTTTACTTTATGACAAGTATTGCAATTGTGGCAATTCACTTGTCTTGCATGAGAAAGTAGACTGCTCAATAAATAACCACTTTTATTGAAAACGCCCGTCTCTCTTTTTCTCTGCACTCCTGGTGAAACTAAGCATACACGATTGACTGAGTGAAATAGCTATCTATTGTTTCCGCGACTCTGGAGATATACTCCTTATTCTGGGGGAGCAAAGTTGTCATGTTTATGCGGTTGTCAGAAACTAATCCCTTCCTTGTCTATTCAGGAAAGTTAACAGATTCTTGTTTACTCAAGAAAGTTTCTAGTGACCTCTGAGCAAGCTGGTATTTCATAATTAAGTCTAGCATTCTCAATAGAGACCTAGTCGACCGTAGTCCTACGTCTACACTGTCGTTTATGTTATTCCAATGCGCATAGCCTATTGGAAATATAGGAACTACACTACACTGAATACCCGCTGGGGCTGGAGTGACGACTGTGATGACTGGGTCGTAATCATCAGACTGTTCATCAGCAGCAGAATGCACCAGTTCTACTTCTTCGTCATCACCCATAAGTGAAAGTCTTGCGGGAACCTTCCTTTTAGCTAGCTTTGCCAGGTCATGGCGTGCCTCCCTCTCAGACTGCATTGGTGGGTGCCAATCAAGATCTAGATCATCAGAAGGAAGGGGGCTTGAAGAAGAACTTGTACTAGCCCTCCTTGACCTTTTTATTGCTGGGGATCTGGAATACAATGGATCATCAGGAGGAGTGACTTGCTCGGATGATACCTCCGCTTGAATCTCGATTTCCTGATGTGTCCCTACTTCTGGAGGAACAAGCATTGTGGGCAGTTGTGCCTCTCCTTGCGCCTCTACTTGCGTCACTCCTTGCGCCACTCCTTGCGCCACTCCTTGCGCCTCTCCTAGTGCCACTCCTTGCGCCTCTCCTAGTGCCACTCCTTGCGCCTCCCCTTGCACCTCCCATTGCGCCTCTCCTTGCGCCTCTCCTTGCGCCTCTCCTTGTTGCACCTGTGGCTGTCGTTTGGGCTGTGGTTGAAGAATCGTCAGATGAGTTACACCCTGCGTTGATTGGATGCTACTTTGCGATGAGTCAACGCCAACATCACTGGTCAATGGTGAAAGAGCAATTAAAGAGGGTGCCTCTGCGGCACTCATGGACTTGGGCCTAACTTGGCGTGGTGGCACTGAGACCAATGAAGCGGAGGTGCTGCTCCCAGCTTGGTCCCCCGGCAGAAACCACTGCTGCAGGCTTAGTTTTTTTTCTTCTCAAAAAAAGTGTCTGTCGGCACACCAGTCTCCTTGGTAAGTGGCACCACTTGCTTCTTCTGCTCCTTCTTACTGGCAGTGGCACTGGCAACTTTCGTGGTAAAGGAGCTATGGCCTCCTTTCTTTGGGCCCATCTTCTTCAGTTGTCAGAACAGCAGGACGCAGTTGCACGAGTTGCAGAGTTGTCTGTGGCCACCACACGTGACGTCACGTGACGTTGTGCACACACCACAGCAGGACTTCTTCCTGGCACTACAACAAATGATGATGATGAGGAGGATTCCTGGTTGTCTTTCTTTGTGCACCTAAAGCAAAGGAAGCCAGTGGAACATCAGTTAAATAAATATTGCATATGTCGTGCTTCAATTAATATTTGCAACTAGGCATTTATTATAACACAACACACCCAAAAACGGAAATACAGTAAATAAAAATTGCAATTCTAATCCAAAATGGATGTTTAAATTAATAGAAGAGAACCCACACACAGAGAGCTGTTTCATGCACCACTGAGTACCCCTGGGCATAATGGATGAAAGCAAGGCAGAATGAATGAAAGCAAGGCCCCTAGACCCCCACCCACATGGCCAGACCCTGGACCAGGCCTCAAAATGGCCCCCACCCACATGGCCAGACCCTGGACCAGGCCCCAACAACACACAAAAAATCGAAACACACACAAAAATCACCCAAATCCAATGGCATCCATGCCCTAAATGAGGTTTAAAATCAAGAGAACACACAGAAAGGCACATGCACCACTGACTGACCCTGGGCATAATGGATGAAAGCAAGGCAGACTGGGTGCAGGGCTATGGCACAACAAAGCACACTGTTTGGCTTCAAAATGAGCCCTAGACCCCCACCTACATGGCCAGGCCCTGGACCAGGCCTCAAAATGCCCCCCACCCACTTGGCCAGGTCCTGGACCAGGCCCCAACAACACCCAAAAAATCGAAATACACACAAAAATCACCCCAATCCAATTGCATCCATGCCCCCTGGCCAGGCCCTGGACCAGGCCTCAAATTGGCCCACACCCAAATGGCCAGGCCCTGGCCTCCAACACCCAAAAAATCGAAATACACACAAAAATCACCCCAATCCAATGACATACATACCCTAAATGATGTTTAAAATCAAGAGAACACACAGAAAGACTTGGCACATGCACCACTGACTGCCCCTGGTCATAATGGATGAAAGCAAGGCAGACTGGATGCAGGCCTATGGCACAACAAAGCACACTGCCTGGCTTCAAAATGGCTCCTAGAGCCCCCACCCACATGGCCAGGCCCTGGACCAGGCCTCAAAATGGCCCCCACCCACATGGCCAGGCCCTGGAACAGGCCCCAACAACACCCAAAATACGAAATACACACAAAAATCACCCCAATGCAATGGCATCCATGCCCTAAATTATGTTTAAAATCAAGAAAACATACAGAAAAACTTGGCAAATGCACCACTGACTGCATCTGGGCATAATGGATGAAAGCAAGGCAGACTGGGTGCAGCCCTAAGGCACAACAAAGCACACTGCCTGGCTTCAAAATGGCCCCTTGACCCCCATCCACATGGCCAGGCCCTGGACCAGTCCTCAAAATGGCCCCCACCCACATGGCCAGGCCCTGGACCAGGCCCCAACAACACCCAAAAAATCAAAATACACACAAAAATCACCCCAATCCAATGGCATCCATGCCATAAATGATGTTTAAAATCAAGAGAACACACAGAAAGACTTGGCACATGCACCACTGACTGACCCTGGGCAAAATGAATGAAAGCAATGCAGACTGGGTGCAGGGCTATGGCACAACAAAGCACACTGCCTGGCTTCAAAATGGCCCCTAGACCCCCACCCACATGGCCAGGCCCTGGACTAGGCCTCAAAATGGCCCCCACCCACATGGCCAGGCCCTGGACCAGGCCCCAACAACACCCAAAAAATCAAAATACACACAAAAATCACCCCAATCCAATGCCATCCATGCCCTAAATGATGTTTAAATTCAAGAGACCCCACAGAAAGACATGACCCATGCACCACCTACTACCCCTGGGCCTACTGGCTAGTGTGGCTTTAACACGCACCCCAAAATTACAAAATACATCTACATAGATATAATAACAGTGAGCTATTCAATTCCATGCCATAAATGATATTTAAGTTCAAATAAACTCACAGAAACAGTTGTATCGTGCACCCATGACTAACCCTGGGCCTACTAGATACTGTGGCTAGTGGCTACACACAATATATTTTATAAAAGTTGTGAAAAAGTTTATAAATTGTAGTTGCAGCAACTGCAATGCCCCAAACAAACAACACCAACTTACTTGTAAAATCTCAACTCCAAAAGTGATCCAAACAAAAAGTTCTCAAATACAAATATCCAGTGGCAGCCAAAGAGTAATCCTTCCAGCTCCAGATCCAAATGAAAAGTGACCAGGACATGGACAAAGCACTGGGAGGAGCCTGCTGGACAGGAACAGGAAGTTGGAGACTCTGGGGAACTTCTTTCCTCCCAACCCCCCAAAAATGCACTCCTTGCACAAAAAAGTGCAGCCGAATGTCAATCTGAGGAATTATTCTGATCCAGATCATCAATTTCAGAAGGTTTATGCTGCCAGCGATAGATTTCTTGTGCAGAATTGCAATTTCTGCTATTTAGGGAAAGTGAGCTGTTAAAATCTCCCGCCGGATGTCAGCTGCGCGGCGCATCTACGTGTTCCTCAATTGTTTACTCTCGCGATGCCTGATCACGGCCCCTTATGAAGTATTCGCGTTCTGAAAGTTTCCCATTGCAAGATGGCGGGACGCTATGACGTACTTGTGGTCGAAAAGTCTTGCGTGATCACGCCATGACGTACTCGCGGTAGAAAAGTCTCGCACCATTACGCAGCAAGATCGAAAATGGCGCTGCGCACGCAAACAGGGAGGAAACAACTCGGCGAACTCAGAATCACGGTAAGCCAACGCAACGCGCGCAAGATTGGATTTTTGAAGCGCGACCAAGCAAAAAAAATCCGCCAACTCGCAAATTGTGAATTCTTTGACAATTTTGCGCGATTCCCGGACCGCGAAATTGCCCAAAATTCGCAAATTCCGCAAGCGGAATGAATTTTCAGCCCACACTTATTAACTTTGTCACCCTATCTGTAACCCTGGGTGGTGAAATACGCTCCGCTCGTGGAGTTTGCAAAGTGTCCTGCACTCCAAGTTTTGCGGTGAACGCAGAGTTCCAAAAAACTCCACTTCGCGTATCAGAGCGGAGTTTTTTTCCTCCCTTGTGATTGTTAACATCATGTCAGTGTCCCCGTGCGAGGAAAATCAACCTCAGCGAGATTTTTCCTTGTTCGTGATTGTCAACATCAAATTGGCAAGTGCGAGCGTGGAAAAGAAACATCCCGGCAAGATTTCTCAATGCGTGGTGGTCAGGTTTCTCATTGCAAGTGGTCGCGTATGCTTGCGACCGCGGGTGATGAGAAACTGCTTGTTCGCATTGAGAAAGTTGCTGCTGGAGTAAAAATCTATTTGTAGGGAAGAAAAGGGAAAGAAGGGACCGTTTCGCTAGGCAAGGTGCAACTCGCGATGACTGCACAGTGCGGACAAGAATCCGCACTGTGAAATCACTGCAAACTGCATTTTTCTATGTAGCTCCACCACTTGCGGAGCTCCGTGTAGCATGGAGGAGTTTTTTTGCCACTATCCATTGTTCCGTGAAGCACAACTCCGCGAACTCCACCCAGGCTAACCTATTTGGCATACTTCTCATTGCCAACAGGGCTAGAGGTGGTGCATCCACTCATGAAAGTTCAGTCTATGCACATATCTTTCCAATTTTGTTTTTGAACATCCTATTCTTGCTCTCCATAGCACCCGCTGCTGTTGGGTGATAGACACAGTGTAGTTTATGTGTGACCGCAAGCCCCTTACATATTCCCCCTATCACATGGGAAATGAACACAGGTCCATTGTTGGAGCTCAGATGGACTGGAATTCCAAAGTGTGGTATAAGTTATTTCAGAAGGCATTTATCAACTGTATGTGCATCACAGCTCTTTGTTGGATAGGCCTCAGTCTATTTGTTGAACATGCACACAATTACCAACACGTGTATGTACTTCTGGGTGGGGGGAATGTCAATGAATTCTAATTGGAGGCTTTCAAAGGGTCCATGGGGTGGTGGGAAATGACCAGGTGCAGTTGGTGTACCCTTCCCAGTATTATATTGTGCACACACAGTGCATTGCTTACAAAGTCTCTCTGCTATTTGGTGAAACTTACAGTGGTACCAACATTGTGAAAACAATTTGATCATGCAGTCTCGGCCATTGTGTGAGGAACCATGAAAGAGACGTGCCATGGAGGGAAGCATTGATGAAGGCAGGCATATTTTTCCATTCGACCCTGTCCATAACCCCTCCTTTGTTTGCACACACCCTCCTTTTACCCATTCCTCCTTTTCATGTTCCTCCATTTTTCCCTGAATGTGTATAGTGTAAAAATGTAATGAATCACTGCTAGCATTAGTGTCCTTGTTGTGGCTTATTTGTACTATTGCTAGCTGGCAGCCTGTTAGCGCTATCCTCTTTGCCTCCCCATCAATAAATGCGTTGCCTTTTGATACATAGTCTTTTGATGAAGTGTGGGCTGCACATTTTATGATAGCCACTTTTGATGGCACTAACAATGCTTGGAGAATGTCACTAATCAATTGTGCGTTTTGTATGTGTTGGCCTGCTGATGTGAGGAATCCCCTCATTGACCAAGGTTGGCCGAAGTCATGGACCACCCCGAAGGCAGACTGTCTGTCTGTGTATGTGTTTGTTCTTTTTACTTTAGCCAACGTACATGCCCTCATTAGTGCCCGAAGTTTGGCCGCTTGTGCGCTTTTGGCAGCCGTCAACCTTCCCCCTTCCAGTAGCGTGTCAGCTGTGTTCACTTCATAGGAAACCTGCAGTGTCCCTTTGTCATCCCGCAGACATGACCCATCTACAAACAAATCCCCTTGAGCATCAGGCAGAGGTGTGTATTTTAAGTCTGGGCGTACCTTCGTATGCCTGTCTATAGCTAGTGCACAATCGTGAAATGCATCATCTGAGTCAAAATCATCCAGATCATGCTCTGTTGGCAAAAGGCTTGCTGGGTTCAAAGTGGTGCATGTCTTGATGACAATGTATGATGCTAACACTATCAGCTCATACCTGATGAGGTGTGAATTTTTAGGTGCTGTGTCTCAGTGGATGTGAGAAGTGTGTCCACTGCATGGGGAACGTGCAAAACCATGGTGTGTGCCAGCACTATCTTTTCAGACTGTTCTACCGGCAGTGCTGCTGCCGCCACTGGTCGGAGTTAAGGCAGGAGCCCGGATGCTACTGGGTCTAGTGTAGCAGTATAGTATGCCACCGGGCAGTAGAAGGATCTGTGCTTTTGAGCTAATACCCCCAATGAGCACCCTCCCTTCTCATGGCAGACCAGGTGGTAGTCTTTGCTGTAATCTGGGAGGCCTAATGCTCGTGCTCCGCTTAGTTCGTTTTTGAAATTGTAGAATGCCTTATCACAGTCATGTGACCAAGTACAACGTCTGGGACCTCTTTATGTGTTAGTGCTTGTAATGGCTTAGCAATCAGGGAGGAGTTTGGGATCCAGTGCTGACAGTACCCCACCACCCCCAGGAATGCCCAGACCTCTTTTTGTGTTTGTGGAGTGGGAAAGTGGGTGATGGTGAATATTCTGTCAGGGAGTAAATTCCTGGTCCCTTCGGACGGTTGGCAGTGTATGGTGCATTGTAATTTACAGAGCAAGTCTCTTCCTAGTAAGTTCATAAAGCTGAGTCTGCAAAGGATAAACTGATGGTTGACAGTTATGGTACCTACGACTAGTTTCAGTGGCTGTGTGAGATATTCATCTATTGGTTGTCCTGTTATTCTGACTGCTGTGACCTGTATTCCTGCAAGTGGCACCTCTGGCATCTGAGGCACCTTTAGCATTGATCTTTGAGCTCCTGTGTCTATTAAGAATGATACAATGTTGCCCAAAACTGTTTCCTTTACATATGGGCTGGATTGATCCACTGCTGTCGCTGGAGCTATTAGTCAATATTCCACTTTCAGGCATCCCTAGAATAAGCCTTGAGGCAGCGGTGGGAAGTCATTGTCCTGCTGCACCCACCCGTCCCTTCCTGTCCTGTCATGCTGTACTGGAAGCATGTAGAAGTGTGGCTCACTGGTTAGAGGAGGCATACCCTGAAGCTGAGGTCAGACCCGGGACCAGGGTTTGATTCCCGACGCAGCAGGGTCCTGAACCCAATTGTCCAAGGACTCGATAATTCTCGCTTCGGTGCCCACTCTAAGCACGAGTTCACACTATGCAGCTCTCCACAACGGCCCCCGCGGCGGGATGCCTGGCTTTCACCTTGGGGATGGCTAGTACGGGTGATCTCACAGGGAAAAACCAGGACGGGTTCCGAAGGCAAGCGCCGAGATGCCCAAGGGTAAAATCGAGCGCTATATAAGAACACACATACATACATACATACATACATGTAATTTGACACATACCCTTGCTGCTCATTATTTCTATGTTCGGTAATTGAGTGTTATGCTGGTATTGTTGTTGGCACTGTCCCCTATTCTGTGTCGGCCTATTTTCCCCATTTGTCTTTTTTAATAATGGGCAGTCTGCCTTTCAGTGGTTGGGGTCTTTGCAGTAGGGGCATGCGGACCCTGGAGGAGGTAGGGAAGCTGACCTGCCATTCTGTGGTCTTCTGGTGCCAATCCCTCTAACCCTGCCTCTGCCTCTTCCTTGCTGACTTGTGTAAAATCTCTCTTGTTCTACCATCAATCTTACTTTTTCTTTCTTTATTTTTTCTGCTTCCATTGTCTGCACGTTGGACTGATAATCAGAGTAGTATCTTGTTGCTGCAAACACATTTTCAATTGGTTTCTGTTGCAATCAGACAAAAGAGGTTTGTAGGTGTACTTTATTAGGTTGTGTCAGAGCTTGAACAAACGTGGTGACAAAGGCCAGCATTGCATCCCCCATTGGATCCGTAAGCTCACTAATCTGCTGATAAACTTGCTGAAGGTGGTCAAAGTAGGAGTTTATCAACAAGACTGGGTTGCTGAACTGTTCCTTAGATAAGGGATTGTGTGTCTCTGGCGTGCCCGGAGGGATGGATGTGGTCCCTTTGGGAATCCATTTTGTTGGAAATATTTGCCTCACACACCCTTGCGAGTGTCATGCTTCATCATTGGCGTTGCTCCTCGTCGGGGAGGCGGTGCAATCCCCGACGGGCTCACCTCAAAGAGGGGCTCTTTGGCGGAGATCTTTTAATTCCAACAGCCTTATGGTGAAGTGGGGGTATGCGGGCAGTGTGTAGCCTGAAGGTGATTTAAAATGTAGATGGGGGTACCAAAAACTACTTTATTTAGGGGTCCCCTACTACAGATAACTAACTGTAACACCTCACATTGTATCTACATGTTGACCTGCCCCTGCGAACTAAAATACATAGGAATGACGACACGCCCTATCAAAACCCGCATCACTGAACACCGCAGCAATTTTTGCTGCAGAAAAACTAACACTAAGATGTGCAAACATTTTGTGGAGGCTAACTACACCGCTAATTCAATCAAATGGCTTGTCCTTGAATCTAGCCCCAATTGTCCAAAACAAGCTCTGTTCCGTAAAGAACAGAGATGGGTCCACCGATTATCGTCAGAAAGTTTAGGCCTCAATGAGGATATCCCGTGGCACGCACTATAATATCACTCTCCTGGACACACATCCTCCCGTTCAACACCTAACATGACGAGCAGTGATATGCATCCAGTGCGTCATATAACCATGAGCGCTGGGGACTCTATCTCACATTAACCCTTAACAAACTTAAGGTTATAGGTCGCGTCTCCTCTTTGGATGTAAACCATGTGTTACATTTACATACGGCCCCAACTAGACTACTTGTGATACACAAGCTATGGTGTATCCACCCGTAGTACTTGGCCTTATGTTTAAGGGTGTTTTTTGTTTGTTTTTTATCTTTCAGCTTTGACCAACCAGTGGCTCTGTTACCGTTTTTCCTTGGCAAGGTTAAAATCAGTATTCCGGCTATTCACCCTGCACCTCACGTGACCCAACAGATCGTTTGAATAAGTGTGGTAACCAACGTACTGCTCCCTGGTTGGTCAATCTGAGCTTTGACATATTGAGTGGCATAGAATAAAAATAAGTCTATATAATTCCCATTCAATTATTCATCCTGCATTTATACGATGTACACTCCACCTCTACATATACATAGGCCGATTTACCTATTTCTATGTAATGATACCTTACATGGGCGCACATTTAATTCCCGTTGATAAGTGTCGTTCCAATAATATTGACACTCAAACAGGGGACTTTCAAGGCGGATGTTAAGGTAAACTGGATACATCACTGTTGCATCCTTTAATGTACCTCTCCAGAGTCCTGTTCATAAAGATTTGTCTGTTGCTTCTAGGGTTAAATCGGATGTTAGACCCAAGAAAACTCCTAGTAGGTATCTGTGTTGATTTTTCTTTTATAGGGGTAAGATGTGTTGCATCCTTGCTTTTCCACTGCTTGTTGATTTACTCTGCTTTACCTCATTGTGCTGGAGCCTGGAATGTATGATGCGTGCCTGCATCTTACATCCTTGGTTCCAGATTCTTTCCCAACTGTTATATCTCCCTGTACCTTTGACTTAATGGATGTGCTGTGCTTCTTTCCATCCAACTTGAAATAAACCTCTATTTTTGTATAAAGGAGCCTCTTACTTTGTTACAATCACCCTCCCCTTCTCTACACATAGCTGTGTCTTTACATTTACTAACCCCTCTTAGTAATGGCCGCTTCAAGCACCGGGACGATCACCTGACACTAGCGTCGGATCTAAACATCCGGCGGAGGGGGCGGAGTCACGCAACAATCAGGGACGCGATGCGGATAGAAATGGAGCCTGCCGCCGAGCTCAAGCATCTTCCCGAGCTCGGCGGTGATGGGTAGGTGACTATACCTGTGCGCAGTGATCAAGAGGTAAGCTGACACTCCTGGGACCTCCCGGGGGGGACCTGAGTCCGTACTGCCTTTTTACCATGCTTTTTACCATGGTCTTTCCACGGGGTCTCTTTCTCTAATCTTGTTATGGCCATACTTCTGAATTCCTGTTGTTGCCATCCTATTGAGCAAAACTCCGACCTGGATTTTTCATTATGATGATACATATGCCTTCCCTTGACTCCCATAGCTTAACCTGGAGGCTCCATCCTGATGCATATACCCGCCGAGTATTGTTGTGGCCCTTAGCTCCTGCTTACTAGGTGAGTCGGTGGCCCATACTTGGCATATTTACTAGCTGACTTGAGACTTATAATATAGATACTGAGTGTGTACTAGTTCACCACATCACCAACACTGATGAAACGATTATGAGGGTGATCCTCCTATTTTAGCACTGCTGCTGTTTTTATCACCTTGTGTTTTTAAGCCTTCACTCACGATTAGGTGGTGTGACATCATGCACTCACCGTGCCACAATACAGTCACGTCGAACCCAGTCTAGTAGTAGTATTCTATCACTAGCATGACACTGTGTGTTGTTTTGGTCTAGCACCATGCATTTAGTCTGGCGATCATACATGCTATTAACCCTGTACTCTCATTCCCCATCTAGGTATAGGACATAGCTACAGAGGTAAAACAATTAAATCCCACAATTGGGCACGAGACACATGACATTAGCATGCTGTTTTCACGTTTGTAGACCTTGTTTTTACTCATAATAGGTCCTGATGAACCGCGGGCACTATACCCATGCGAGAAACATGTTGACCATTGTCGTTCCATATCAAATCTAGGGCCACTACACCTAACTAGTTGGCACCCGGATTGGTAGATCCACGTTTTTATCTGTAGTAGGGGACCCCTGAATAAAGTAGTTTTCGGTACCCCCATCTACATTTTAAATCACCTTCAGGCTACACACTGCCCGCATACCCCCACTTCACCATAAGGCTGTTGGAATTAAAAGATCTCCGCCAAAGAGCCCCTCTTTGAGGTGAGCCTGTTGGGGATTGCACCGCCTCCCCGACGAGGAGCAACGCCAATGATGAAGCATGACACTCGCAAGGGTGTGTGAGGCAAATATTTCCAACAAAATGGATCCCCAAAGGGACCACATCCATCCCTCCGGGCACGCCAGAGACACACAATCCCTTATCTAAGGAACAGTTCAGCAACCCAGTCTTGTTGATATACACTTGAGGGCACAAGCTGACACTGGACCTTCCGCTTTCCCTAGTGGTAAATGGTGCCCAATTGATCTACAGATCGCTCTCTCTCCTCTTGACAAATTTCAAAGTAGGAGTTCACACTCTTATCTTTTTCCTGTTCTGTATGTGTTATTTTATTCCATTCATTCATTTCTTTATTTCGGCTTAAGTTACCATAAAAAAATCACAAAACAATTTCATATAAAAGCCCATAAGAGTCACAATTATCATTTCATAAAAAACAACTGTCACTGTTATAATCTGATAGAATTGATACAGTTAAAAACGTGTTTAAACAAAACATCATCACATTAACCTATTTATCATTAATCGTAAAGCTCATCTTAAAACGCACCAATTAACCCTTTGTCATTACAGCTTTAGGCCCTTTTTTCTACGCACAAAGTAAATAGAGAGCAGAAATCTGCTGATGCTAAATACTATAGTTTGAGTTGTGTCTGTCTTAAATATTCTTAATGCCATTTCGCATGACCTTAGTCCCAAAAGGTTACATATGGGTTTAATCCATTTCCTTCTGTCCAACACATAGGCTGCGTAGAAGAAAAGGATATGGAGATCATCCTCCTTGGAATTGCCCTCGCACATAGTGCAGATTCCATCTGTCATTGTTACCCCATCAGCCCTTTTTCTTGCCCAGCGTGCCAGGGTTGATTTGGTCATGAGGTTACCGTATCTTAGTTTCATATAAAGGGTTTTTGCAAGTGGGGCCTCTATTTCGTCAAGGAATGTCTCAAAAAGACACTCGTCCTTGAAACTTAAAAATGTATTTACTAGGGTCCCCCCATTATTCCCGTTAGTTATTTGGTTATGGATAAAACCCCAAAAAGCCCTTTTCACAATCAGTTTTGAATTTGGCGGTAACCCTTCCGGGTTTTCCCAAAATTGCATTAATCCTATTTTAGTAAACCATAATCTAACATGTTTTAGCCATAGATTGGTGTTAGATATGTCCAAACACAGTATCTCTCTTAGCCCATTCCTATAGTCAAGCAGTTCGGGTGTCTGCCATAGTCTCACCCAAAACATTAGTGGCCGTACAATAGTATAGTGATCAGTTCTTTTGACATTTAAGTCCAACTGAAGCGGTACCAATGGTGTACCTCTTGGCACCCTTACCAAACTTCTCATAAATTTATTGTCCATAATGTTAAATACATCCTTTGACATAGGGCCCCAGATCTCAGCACCATAAAGGGATGCTGGTTGAACTTTAAATTTGAATAGCTCCACTACAGGTGACACAGCTTTACTAGTGCTTGAGCTTTGCTTCTTAAGGATAGGTTTTACATTCTGTATATATTTTAGCTTGCTTTTTTCAATTTGTGAGCTCCATGTAAAATTGGAATCGAGCGTAACCCCCAAGTAAGAAAATTTTTGAACCATTTCCAATTTTAGGCCATTTAAAATTAGACAACCTTTATCTGGTTTAATAGGATTTAGGGCCACGCAGGTAGTTTTTTTCACATTGATTTTTAAGCCTTTCTTGTTACAATAATCACTAAAAGAATTGAGCAATGCCTGGAGACCTTTCTTTGTTTGCGAAATTAAAATGGTATCATCCGTGAATAATAACGCGGATACCTTTGCTCCATTTAATTTAGGTGAGTCATTTTTACAACCCTCTAAGTGTGCTGGGATGTCATTCACATAGAGGGAAAATAATGTAGGGGCCAGAACGCAGCCTTGGCGGACGCCGCACTCGATAGGTATTTTCTGGGTCAGTTCCCCATTTGGGCCCCATCTCACTTTGGCAAAGTTCCTGGCATGCAACTCAATTATCTGGACCAACAGGCTACTTGGAAGCCCGACCTTATGTAGGGTCCTCCAAAGAAGATCTTGCGGCACTAGGTCGAACGCCGCTCTGAGATCTACGAATGCAACGTATAAGTGGCCCTTTTTAATGTGTACATATTTCCAGTAAAGACAGCAAAATCGAAAAACTTGATTGATAGTGCTCACTTTACTCCTGAAACCAACTTGATACTTTGTAAGGACAGTGTTCTCATCCAACCACTCATTTACACGAGTTAAAATATGGTTTTTTTTGGAGGATGTCCATTAAACTAATTGGCCGGTAATTTAAGGTTCCGACCGGTCCCCCGGTAAAAATTAACACAATCTCGGCTCCCCTCCAACTTTCAGGAAAATCTGCATTACGGGACAGCATATTACACAAATAATTTATATACGGTGCCCATATCTTCAAGTCATGCTTATAGAGGTCCCCAGGCACTTTACCTCTTTTTACTGCATTAATTGCCGCCTCAGTTTCCTCTATTGAAAATTTCAAATATTCTTTGGGAGGTGTAGGCCATGGTACCTCTTCGCCAGAATTTTTATGGTCTGTATCATACTTTTTATATAGGGTCGTGAAATGGTTGACCCACGTAAGTTTATCAAGGTAGATATCCTTTGCAACTCTCCCTTCATGATTGCCATTGGCGACTAGCCTCCAGAACCCTGCAGTGTCCCTTGCTTTGGCAGCCACCAACAAGTCTGCCCAGCTATCTTCCTCCCACGTCTTTCTCGAGGCATTTTGAACCTGCTTATAAACTTTCCTTGCTATTTTAACATCTTCTGCGGATTTGGTTTAGCAAAAGGGACCCCTTAGATTCCCTGCATAACTTGCCATACCATGGCTTGCTGTGAGACAGATTATTCAATTTTTGATGGTTTTTCTTTGGCATTTTTGTAACTAGTGCCTTCAGTGTTTTAAAGAAATCATTGTGAAGTGCCAAAAAATGATCAGGGTTATTGTCCTCGACAAGGGAACCTGTAAAGACCCCAAAAGACATTGCAAATTGTGAGTAAATTTCCGCGAGGATCTCACATACAGTATATGGGACCATTTTAATGCTCGTCGGTTATTACTTACAAGGATCTCATCACGCGAGCCACTGTGTACGTCTGTTAACACACCATTCCCAACTCCCATGACCAAGCAAGATTCAAACAACAAAGCCAGGGGACAATGATCGCTCTCTATCCTGTCTTCTACCTCGAGATCGATCATGTGCTGCCAGATAATCAGTGACACAATTACAAAGTCTGAATTACTTTTACATTTGTTTCTAGAAAATGTTGTTTTTTTGGAAATGTCAGATGGGAGGCGTGCATTACAGGCCCTAAGACCATGCTCCACAGACATCTTCCCAATTGAACTGCCAAGACTGTACATTTAGCAGGTTCACTATTGTCCAATGCAGGAATGATATTAGCTTGGTCTTCTTCCTCGAAGACATCGCTGAGCCCTAGAAAAGGGTTCATAATTGCAGTTTAGATCACCAGCTATGATGACGGCTTCCCTGCTAACTGTTTTACCTAGGAAAGAGTCCAGTTTAGCAAGGGTGAGGGATTCTTTGGATGCGGGGGCAGGTCTATTGTAGACATTAATTACATAGAGGGATTTCCCTTCCCATGTTGTAATTTTCAGTGCCAATATATCTAGTGAGCTCGTATCTATAATTTCAACCTGAATCCTTAGGGTTACCTTGACCCATGCAATTAGGCCACCTGAAGGCCTTCCCCTTATGGAGGGTATGGCACCAATTCCAAAGGATTTGAAGCCAACCCTATGGGGGGTATCAAGTGACCATGGTTCTTGCAAAAGGCAAATGTCACTAGAGTCAATATACTTAGCCCATTCGGGGTCCCTCAAGTTCTTGGCTACACCAGCAATATTCCATGATATTAATTTCAGTGTCCTGACATTACGGCTAGATGTAGGTGGTGACTCCAAAGGTGGGGGCCTTGTATCTAATAGCACGGCTCTCGATATTTGTGGGTCGAGATCTTCCTGTGTTCTACCTCGCTCTCCCTGCATGGTAGTATTATTCGTACTCCCAGATTCTAAGGTTGGTGTACCTTGCTGTCTCACCCCCTGGGCACAGGCTGCCGCCATTTCGCCAACACTACTTGATGACTCAGCAGCACATGGGTCCTCAGGGTTAGCGCATGCACTGTGACTATTTTTACTTTCAGCACCCATATACACCTCTCCATTTACCTCCATGTATCCTCCCCTGATTTTATTAATGGCATTGGGCCTAAGCCTACATGGTCTAGCTTTTGTACCGTTAACACAACCCACTGATGGATTCAGTCAGTCGACTGCTTCTAAGCAGCTCTATTAAAGGTTGGTATTCCCATCCATTGTCCATTTGGGATTGCCCAAATTCCCACTACTTAGCCCGCCCTTAGTGTGATGGTTTACCATTGACCAACTACCGCCACCCTCAGAACAAATATTGGAAGGATAGAAGAATGAGAGTGGTCTAATTTCAATTGTGGTACTTCCGTCTTGAGGACCTGGATTCCATGAGCATAAGTGGCGCACAATGCGTGGATCTTCAAACGTAACAACCACACAGTCTCCTGAGATTACTTTCCTTGTGGGTCCTACCCATGGGACTCTACGAACCATTAGTATTTCGCCTTTTATATGGTGTGGTAATGGCCTCTTTTCATTTAACCAGTGTGAGACTTTGTTTTTTAGAGTCCAAAAACTTTACTCTGGTTGATTGTTTAACTCAGGAACCCCTGTCAAGACAACTACATATGGGCTAACATCTGGTGTAAGATTAATATAACCTCCCCTAGGTTTATTTCCTGATTGATGCCCTTTCTGGCTCTGCTGGATGTTACTTTATTCCAATCTACCTTGTCTTCTGCAATTTTTTTCTTTTAAATATTTCACTACTTCTTTTTTTTCTCTAATGGGGGTTTCCCACTACATAAGCCCACACTTGTTCCCCCTACCAGCCGTACTACGGATAGTGAGGTATTATTGGGCAAAATATGTAAATTAAGATCGAGGACGCTTTTGGGGGGAGAGCTTTTGGTTCAACTAACCATACAGCCTCTCCAAGCTTCAGAGTCCTCAGTGAATAAGAATAAGCATAGGAAGCCTCAAATTAAAGCTGGGAAAGCCGCTCCAGTAAAGGAGAGGAAGAAAAAGACAGATCAGGAACACCCAAAGGTGACCCCCTCACTTAGATCCTACTTTAAGCTTAATACACAGGGTGGAATGGAAAAGGTTAAACAGGACATAACAGTTTCAGGGGCCCCTTTACCATCATACCATGCCATCTCTTTGACCAACAGATGTTTCCCTTGAAATTAGTCAGCCACTACTTCGGGTGAGAGCAGTTATACCGAAGGAGATCAGTTAGGAGATGCGCTTCACGGGTAGCAGTGCAAAGCCTGGACACACTACAAAAGATGCTGAGTCAGCTATCTCTGGAGATTAAAGATTGTTTCTCTATTTCAGAAGTAAATCAAAAGAAGATTCAGGACACCTGCTCTAGCTTAGAGGAAAATTTGTCTGCATTAGCACATCGGATGGAGGCTCTTGAAAATAAAGTGGGTGAGTTTGGGTTGGAGGTGAAGGATAACACTCAGGAAGTGGTCAGGCTTAAGGGAAGAGTAAGAGATCGGTCTGAAAGATTGGAGAGACTTAAAAACAATGCCAGAAGGAATAACATTAGGATTCTGGACCTGAGAGAAGGGCTAGAAGGAGATAATATCAAAGCCTATGTTATAGATAGACTTTCCTGATTTCAGTTTCTATTGTTGGTAAATTCTGGTGTGGTTTTTTCAGTATTTTCAATATCTTAAAAAAACTGTTGTTATCAGTGGTTACACCTTTTTGCGCCACTAAAAACAACAGAAAAGTGTTTTCCCAGTGTTTATGGAACGTTTTGCTTTTGTTATTGCTTGCTTTCTGCACTGAAAGTACATGGTATATAGACAGTGTACTTATGGTGTATATGAGGTCAAAATAGATTTTTGCAAATTAATCTTATTGTAGTACACCATACAATACTTCTTCAGTGAGTCTTTGGGTCATGTGCGCTCGCTCTTTCCTTCCCATGTAAACTTCTGTGAAAAGGCCCTCTCAGCATTCTTAGCCCATTGGGCTGAGAACCATCAGCATAGGACACAGTTGGAATGACTCTTTCTTTGATGCCACATAAAGCACAAAATGATAAATATTTTCATTTTAGTTCCTATGCATTAGAAACCAGTGCAACAGAATGGACTAAAAAGTCAATAGCATCACTCATTAACTCCTAAGATTGTACAGATGCTTTCAGCATACCATCTAACAAGTGGCAAGGATCTACTACAGTGAATCACTTCAGCTCGGGTATCAATTTTGACAGGTCATCACACAACTTTTTTATATACGTAGCTGAATCACTGCAAATACAAACAATATCACTCCAATCTCTGTTGAACTTGGAAAGAACCTTTTTTGCAGAGCATTACAAGTAACACTGCGTTCCATGTTTTCCAAAAGTCTGGTGTCATGTTTTCACCATTATCCCAGATGCTTGGTGATATATATACTTGTCCCTATACCTTGCATTGAATGTTTAAAGCCTGAGGTGTTGGCAATTCACCTACTATCAATACTGTCCCACTAGAAACTATGGTCTAAGGGTTTTTACCCATTCTCTGTGGGTAAATGTGATGACACATATTAGGAAAGATTTTTATGAAACCGCCATTTTACCTATCGCTAAAAGAATCAAATGCAGCCAAAATATTAAATATGAGTTTGATATTTCCTGATTCTCTATAGTTTATAAAATAATTAAACTAGACCTAAAACATGAAACTAAACCCTACATCTTTAGACCAAAGGCCACAAAACTGAAAAAGTAAAAGGAAGAAGAAACAATATTTTAGAGGCATCCCTAAAGAACAAAACTCAAGCAATATAATGTTAGCCAATCTTTCTTACTGCTACTTGTATAACAAAGTTACATTGTAGTGACCCCTTCAGGAAGAAAAAAATGACTTTCACTCTCTTTTTCCTTTCTTTGAATGGCATTTAGTTTGTGGTTGTCCAGGTGTTTTTTCAGTGTTTATATGTTTTCACAGGTGAGGGCTATTTTTCTTTCAGTGGGGTTTTATCAGTTATTCTAGGTTTAAACCTAAAACCCCACAGCCTAGTTATAGACATCTTGACTAAAGCCTTCCCGCAGGTGGCTGCGGCATCAGTCTGGGAAATGAATATTCAGCGAGTTCATAGGGACCTTTTAAATTGAATCCTGGATGGAAAAAACCCACTAAAACCCTGGTATATATTAAATCCTATCTTCTCAAGGAAAACTTACTTTGGGCTGCTCCTAAACTTAAGACTATACAGGTCCAGGATGCTTCGTTCAGAATTAGATCAGATATTTTGCAGGTTACAGAGGATAAAAGGTGGGAGTTGGGTAAGCAGATGGATGCACTGAGAGAGCTTGGGGCTCAAGTACAGTTAAGGTTTCCTGCCTTTCTAAAAGTAGTATGGGCTAATAAGATGTATAATTTTAGGTTTCCAGAGGAAGTGGACAGCTTCTTGGCACAAAATGAACCTTAGTTTATAGTATGAAAGGAGTCCAGTTTTGTGGAGATGTTTGTGTTTTTTGTTTACTTTGTTTAAGAGGTTAGTGGGATACGGTTCGAATTGGCAATTGTTAATTGCCACAGAGAGGCCAGGGAGGGTTCCCATGGGTGGAGCGGGGGTCCGGGGAGGTTGAGGGCTGTTGCACGTGTGTTGGTGGGGATCATTGGGAAGAAATTAAAATAAATCCTCAATAGGGACCTAATGGGATGTAATAACTTCCTGTAGACAGACGCGGGGGTGGAACAAGGACAACAATGGGGGATAGATCTAGTCATGGAGGAAGTAGACTCCTTGAAGTATTGTGTTGGAATGTGAATGGTCTAAGAGTCAGAAGAAGACAGCATGTGAAACTGCAGTATCTTAAAGATAGCCCAGCTCGGTTTCTTATGATGCAGGAAACCCATGTGTTACAATCAGAATGTAAGGCATTGTTTGAAAAATAAAGATGGGTAGCTAAGACAGTAGCTGCCAATCAACAATGCTGTTTGATAGGGGTCGCCATAATTCTTAAAGTGATTTCAGGAGTTGAGCTTGTTAAGACGCACGTAGATGACAGAGGACGTTGGGTAATATCTGAAGTTAATATGCTAAATTTACCCTGGTTTGCTATTATGGACATAATGAGGGTGATATTACTCCTTTGAGTAATCTTTGTCTTGCCTTGGCAGATTTTGAGACTCCACTTATATTAGGAGGAAACTTCAACGTGTTTTGTAAATAATAAGCTGGATAGATCATCCCCCTGTACTCAGATAGCAGCCCCGCGAGATAAAGCCCATCTCTTGTCAATATTAAAAAATCTTGATCTTTGTGATGTCTTGTGAAGAAAAATGGGGGAAATTAGGGAGTACTCCTTTTACAGTAAAAAGAATTCCCATTATTCCAGAATTAATGATATATTTATGGAAAACCCAGAACTTGCTAAAGTAAGCCTAATAGAATATCTTCCTATTCACCTCTCTGATCATGGAGCTATAGCTTTGAATTCGAATCTTCCCCCAGAGCATTCTCTAAGGAGATGGAGTCTGAATAGGGGACTTATCCTTCAACCATCTATCCCAGGCATATTAAAGAGAGAAACAGCTATTTTCCTCCAGCATAATCTGGGGTCAGTCTCCTTGCATATAGTTTGGGACGCTTTTAATGCCTGGTTGAGAGGGAAGTTAAAAGGGACATCCGTGTGTTGCGCTAGATCAGAGACAAAGGAGATGGCCAATTTAGAGATGCAGCAAGCAGGGGCTGAGGCCGATCTGAAGGCAAGGAGGCCCTCTGGTGTAGGGAATGAAAGTATACTAAGGAGAGAGGAAGACCTCCAGGGGAAGTTTAGAATTAAGTCTGAGGAGATGCTACTTCAAAAGTGGGAGGTAAGCAAAATGAGGGATTTTGATCAAAGTGAGAATTGTGGCAAACATCTCGCCATGAAAAGCAGAGTTGATACATCCAGCAACTATATCAGTAAGATTAAAGTGGGCACCCGAATTATGGAGGACAAAGGGGATATTAAGCAGGCTTTTGTTCTTTCAGGGACGTTATCGGGAAGGTACCTTGCCTGAGGAAGAGGACATTGATAGGTGGCTTAATGAGAAACAACTTCCAAATTTAAATTTGGATAGCCCAAAAACTCTTTCCCAAGGCATAACAGGGAGTGAGATACTATCCGTCCTAAACAAAGCCAAGAAAGGGAAAGCGGCAGGACCCAATGTGATTCGAACTGAGGTTTATGTTTTATTGATGGAAGAAATCATTCCGGTTTGGGTGGAACTGTTTAATGAAATCCTAGGAGGTATTTCCCCTTTGCCAGACTCATGGAGTGAGGCTGTTCTTACACTGATTCTGAAGCCCAGGAAGGAGTCAACTCAGTGCCAGTCACACCGTCCAATTTCATTATTGAACTCTGATTATAAGATCTTTGCAGGAATTTTGAATGCCCGGCTTTGTATGATCATGGGGCCGTTAATTCACGAGGATCAAAAAGGTTTCCTCCCGGACAGACAGATGTCAGACTTGGTATACACCTTAATTGGAGCAGTTGATTTGGCCTCCCTCTTTCAATCACCACCGTCGACGCAGCTAAAGCCTTTGATCAAGTGAATTGGCAATACTTAAGTAGGACCTTGAAGGTTTTTGGTTTTGCGACGGTTTGAGGGAGGTCCTTAGGAAAATATATAAAGCTCAGTGGGCTCGGATTTTGATTACTGCAGCCTTTCCCCGTGGTTACGATAGAGCCTTGTACTAGGCAGGGTTGCCCAATTTCCACTATTCTTTTTGACTTATAAATTGAGCCCCTGGCCCAGAGTTTAAGGCAGAATGTAAAGATTACTCCCTTTGTAACTAATGGGTATATTAGGAAATTAACATGATATGCTGACGATTTGATCCTATTTTCTCACTACCCGATCCTTACTGAAGTCCAGGTTTTTGGGAAACTTTCTGGTTATAAATTTAATAGTGATGAAACCAAGATTATGGCATGGAACATCACAGATCAGGGGGTGAAGTTTGCTAAGGAGCTAAATACATTGGTGTGACAATAACGCAAGATCTCAGAGAGACCCCAAAAATTAACCTCGAAAGAGTTTCTAATTAGGTGAATACTTTATTAAAAAGATGGCAGAATATCCCACTATCCTACTATGGGAGGGTGAATCTGATTAAAATGTGTATGCTCCCGAAGTATGCCTTTCTGTTTAACAATATCCCCCTGGAGTTTGGTAAAAGTGACCTGCTTAAAATACAGGGCAAGATTTCCTCCTTCATTTGGACAGGTAAAGGGATCAGGCTCATGTGGAAGAAATTAAGATGTAAACTTACACATGAGGGATGGGCTTACCAGATTTTCAGTTGTACTGTTGGGCCTGCCAACTAAAAAAATGTAGGATACTATTTTTAAGTCCACATAGTTTACTGATTGGCAGCATGTTTAAAGCTGTATTATCCAACGTAGTGGAGATAGGATTTATGTATAAATTTGGCACTCCTAAATTCTTCAAAAAAGTCCATCTGAAGACGTTGAATGCAGCGGCCATGCTCTGGTTGGACTGTCGGGGTAGTTTGGGTCTCTCATACTATAATGACTGGGCACCAGTGTGGGATTCCCCTGGAACACCAGAATGTCTTTTGGGCGTCTTAGTTCAGCCATTAAAAGAGGTGGGAGTCAAACACTGGAACAACATACTGCTGGGTAATAACTGTCTCCACTGGAATTTTTGGAGGAATATTACCAGCGGTGCTCTTTCCAGATTTAAGTTTTACCAAATCTCATCATGGTGTAAAAGTCAACACTGGCCATTAATGGAAGACAACACTATGGAAATTGATCTACAAGGTGTCACTCCAAAAAAGAAAGAAGTAGCACAGTGGTATAATCATCTCCTTGCTGCTGCTGACAGGAAACTGGAACATCCATACGTGGTCTGGGAGAAGTGCTTGCAGAGCGGGGAGCTGAAAGATCTGAGGCAAGTATCTTTAGGCACACTTTACCCATTGATCAAATCAGCCGCACTCAGGAAAAAACATTTTTTTATGCTCCTCAGGATATACTGGTCCCCACTTAAAATATCCAGAACTAAAGGCAATGGATAAGTCAGGTGTATGAGATGTGGACCTGAGGGTAGACAATATCCACGTGGTTGTTTCCTGTCATGAGATTCAATAATTCTGGGGAAATGTGGGTAAGACACTCTCCAAGGCTCTGGGTATCCAGGTTAAGATAAACTCTACTCTTATTTTGTTTGGCATTGTGTTGACGCCTGAAGGGGTGCTAAGTTCCATATGCCCCATTGGTTTACAGAATAAATTGGTGTTTTATCTGATTCTATTAGCTAGGAGAGAGATCTGTAAATTATGGTGATGCCCCCAACGTGGAGGGCCTGGTGGAACACAGTAAAATACTATATAGATTTAGACCAGAAGGTTAATGCATAGAGAGACAGATCAGACCCTGGTTTATTTTTGAACTTGTTAGAGGATTTAGAACTTGATTAGATCAGACTAGTTTACAGGATAAGCTCCAATGATTATACCTCTTTGTCAGCTCAAGATTTGTGCTGTAGGTGGCCCCTGAACTGTGGCATTCTGTCTAACTCCATGTACCACTTCCTTGGCTCTTCCCTTAATGTTGGAAAATCTTTGGTGAAGGACATAATGTATTGTCTTGACCAGGGGACATATGCTAATTCATTGTCTTTACTGCCTGGTGGAGGGTGCACCTTGCCTCTCGCAGGGGCATAATTAATGAAGGTGGTGCTTCTAACACTGAGAATGTTTGCAACAATTGTTTCCACTGTTGTATTTTTTCTACTGCATACAACAGTGTCTCTTTTGTTTTGGCCTCATCCCATGTTTGCAGGTCTGAGTCTGTGAAACTGAATCTTGCTATGTCGCAGCCAATCTGTGGAGTTAGTGGTGAAGGGTCAATGGTAGGATCTGGGAATTTCTTTCTTGCTTGTTGGTCATATGCGTTGTGTGCTTGGGGGCCTTTGTCCATTAACTGTGCTTGTGCCAATGACAGTACATTTTCTAGGTTTTGTCAGCTCTGACGTTCTGTAAAGGCATCTACTGGTAGCGTTCCTTCCACCGTCTGGTGTAAGAAACTCTTACATTTAATGGTGTCTGATTTCAACAGTTTCTTTTGTACAGTGGGTGAGCCATGTAGAGATGAAGTAGCACTACTTGTTTTACTGAGACTTTCTCGCCTAGCCTGCTGAGTCCCTTCTAAAGCTTGCCCTATGGTGGTGATGTAGTGTGCCGTGTGGTGTGCATATGTGCAAGCATCCCATATGAGATCCAGCCACTGTGTAATTGTTAGCCTGTCATCTGCTGTTGTGTAATTGACTATTTGCTTCCATTCACAGGGGATTAATTTAAGTTTGTCTCAAATATGACAACTTATTTATATTGTACATCCCGTGACGCAGAAATTGTAAGTTTCGTTATGCCATTTATGTATAAATAGTATGGAACTGAGTCCTTGGCGTAGGGCCATATTGTATGCTGGGGAGTCTTTTGGTGGAGCTGGCTGGATTCTATTTAAATTAGTTTTACTTGGGGGTTCACCCTTCAATCAATTAATCATTTGTAAAGCGCACTGAGGGTCTCAAGGCGCTGGGGGGGAGGCGCTACTGATCGAATAGCCAGATCTTGAGTATCCTCCTGAAGGTCAGCAGGTCTTGGGTCTGTCATAGGCTCAGTGGGAGGGTGTTCCATGCCTTGGCGGCGAGGTAGGAGAAGAATCTCCCACGGGTGGTTGTTCTTTGGGTGCGTGGGACAGTGGCGAGTGAGAGGTCGGCAGAGCGTAGCTGGCGGTTGGGGATGTAGAAGGAGAGCCGTCTGTTGAGGTAGGCTTGACCGGTCTTGTGGAGTGTATTGTGTGCGTGGGTGAGGAGCATGACAGGCAGCCAGTGCAGGTTTCTCAGGTGGGGAGTGATGTGATGTGGCCAAGGATTGGTACGCCGAGGATCAGTCATGCCGAAGGGTTTTGGATGTGTTGTAGTCGTTTGATGAGCTTGGTCAGGGCTCCGGTGTAGAGGGTGTTTCCGTAGATGAGTCTGCAGCTGACAAGGGGCCTGGGCGACTGTCTTTCTTGTATATGAAAGGATCCATCTGTAGATCTTGCGGAGCATGCGGAGGGTGTTGAAGCAGGAGGAGGAGACGGCGTTGCCTTGCTTGGTCATTGAGAGCATTGAGTCAAGGATGATTCCCAGGTTGTGTACGTGGTCGGTGGGTGTCAGGGCTGCCCCCAGTGCCGTCTGCCACCAGGAGTCATCCCAGCCTGAAGGGTTGGAGCCGAGGATGAGGACCTCCGTCTTGTCCGAGATCAGCTTCAGACGGCTGATCTTCTTCCAGTCGGCGACGGCCTTCATTCCTTCGTGGAGGTAGGCTTTGGCGGTGATGGGGTCCTTGGTGAGGGAGAGGATCAGCTGAGTGTCGTCAGCGTAGAAGATTATGTTGAGGTCGTGCTGTTGGGCTACGTGTGCGAGCGGGGCCATGTAAATGTTGAACAGCTTCGGGCTGAGTAAGGATCCCTGGGAAATACCGCAGATGATCTCCGAGGCTTTGGAACGGAATGGGGGGAGGCAGACACTCTGGGTTCTGCTGGAGAAGAAAGAGGTGGTCCAATCCAGAGCCTTGTCTCGGATCCTGGAACCCTTGTTGCTCTGCGATGACAGGTCAGATATACCAGACAAAGGAAGGGTAGGGTGTCACACTATAATACAAACAGGCAACACAGTGGGTGAACAAACGGTATCATGTCCTTTTCAGCCAGACCCTGCTTTTGCAGCAGTGGAGGAAGCCGTTCATCAGGCAAAAAGACAGTTCAATTGATACTAGTTCACCAAAGCATTCACAAGTGGGAAAGAGAAAATGTCCTGGGTGCTTTGTAGCATTACTGATGCTCCATGGACCGAACAAAAAAGGTGACAGGATTTAGAAGAAACAGTAGTATTTCTGTCTCCTTGCTATTTCAAGTGGACCCTTAAATGGGCAGGAGGGGCAGCTAGATGATATTGAAGACCCTATGGACGGTGCCAAGAGGTCGTCATTCAAATAAACAATGCAGAAGTGGTGAACTCTATGCGCAGTTCAGACAAACACATAAAACAAATAAGCAATTTCTGGTGAACCTGCACAGCAGTGCTGTATGAGAGCCTGTCTGTTGTGAATGTGTGCAGTATGATTATACTAATCCCAGAAGAGTAACAGGGGTAATAGGAACAATATTATTGGTATTTTAAAGGGCATTAGGAGCAAAACGCAAATAGGAGTTATTGTACAGTATAGGGCAAATATTAATAAATCTGTCAGCCAGTACATTTTAGGGGGACAGTAGTGGTAAGGGACATCTAATCCAGTGATCAGTAGTATTTGAGGGTTGCTTAGTTCATTGTCAGGGACGTAGCAGCGTAAAATGACAGTCATGTAGCGTCATAATACCCAAAATAAATTATAACCTGACAAGTACTGACAACACCGTTCAATCCTAACTGAATCTGACCACAATGTATGTGATACACACGACAATAACACAATAGAAAAATGCAATGAAACCAACAATTATAGACAATACAACAAATGATACTTCCTCCCCGTTGTACCTAGGAAACTCCCTAGGCACAGCTGGAGACCGGTAAACATCACTTACAACGCAAGCATTACAACGCACTACCATTACATCGCAACCATTACAACGCAAACCATTACAACGCATTGCGCTGGGGGGCGCTCTAGGATAGGGAATATATTTAATTTACTATCCAACACCTTCCCTACTATCCACGGGGACTGGAGTTGGAATAGTAAATTAAATAATTCACTATCCAGCGCCTAAAAGCACTATGCGTTGTAATGGTATGCGATGTAAAAACCGCGTTGTAACAGCAGGCGTTGTAATAGCCTGCGTTGTAATGACATAGATCCCTGGAGACCACCTCTGGCATCCAGCTGGAGGCACCACCCCACTGGGCACCCAGAGCCAGGGGCGCTGAGGTGAGTTAGCTGCACCCAAACCTGAGTTCATGAAAAACGCTAAATTGGCGCCCTCAGAGCTTGTTGCAACCAAAGAGGAGCAGTCCACCTGGACACTACCCCGACGATATTATTCCTGCATATGAAGAAGGTGCAACACAGTGGTGCTTGTACTACCACCACCTGTATCTGGGGAGCAAAACTTCCACAACTCTAAAAGAAGGGGCTACCTGCTACAACCCAACCTGGAGGATGGAAATCCTGAATCAAGACTCACCAATGGACGTTGATTTTGGCAAAGCGTACCAATCTCAGCTGCAGTCAATGGGAAGGAGCTGTAAATGTCTTCCACCCCCACAGGCAGGGGAATCTCTCCAGGCAAGACAGAGGGGTCTAGAAGTTCGCCCTCCTTAGTACACCGTCAGCCAAGTGCTGCTTAGCACCAGGGAGTCACTGCATGCAGGGAAAGTGCGGAGGACGCAGTCACCGGCCAGGCGGGATGGGTATTAGGACACGATACTGAAACCGAGAGCAAAAATGCACATTAGAGAAATTTGGCAGAGGACGACAGCAATGTCAGAGGTAAAGAGCTGCAAATGGTGCAGGAAAACACAGAGGAAGACGGCGTCAGCAGCATGTAGCAAGCGCTAACCTTAAACAGAGGAAGAGTCTTCAACAGAATGGTGACAGACTGTAAAATAAATGGTCAGAACCACAAAAAGGGCACAGAAGAAAGTGGTAAGAACAGGCGCTATGACAGCCATGGGAATTTGAATGCTGGAGATGTATATGTCTCCGGGACACAAGCAAACCATCTCTGGCATGAGAAGAGCAAAGGAGAGGGAGAAAGAGCAGAAGAAGAGCACAGATAACCTGTTAAACTAGGTCCATACAAATGTGCTGAGAGAGAGAAAAAGCAGGAGCCAGAGAAATGATGAGATCAACTCACGGCATGGTGTCTTAGCTGCCAGGGAACTGAGGAACAGAGAAGATAAGCTATCAATCCTCAGGCCTCCAAACCCTGAGCGTGGCTGAAGTCTAGCTGCCAGTGGCTGTTGAAGTCCGTCAGTGATCCAGGGGCTGCAGTCTCACAGATGTGGTTCTCTGTCAAAACAGAAGATAGCAGAATTTATTGGAAACCAACAAACAATGCAAATACGTGCAGCGCTGAGACAAACAGCATAGTCAATGAGTGCCCAAAGACGTGATGTTTCTGACAGCTTTATTAGACCCAATCCACAAGAGGATGCAGCATCATAACATACGTATCACAAATTAAGCGTGGGCCACTTGACCAATTAGCAAAAGCCTAGTTGGTGTTTTACCATTTATGGTCTGAAATATACTGTTGCTGACCGGATCTATGACGTTACAACGCGTTATTTTACAACGCAGACCGTTACATCGCAATTTTTACAACGCAGGATCCATTACAATGCATGCCTTTACAACGCATGTCATTACATAGCAGATAATATTACAACGCATGCCATTACAACGTAAGTATAGGTAAGTATATCTTTTAAAAAAAATGTAATTAAGTTAATTTAATTAATATAATTTAATTAATGTAATTTTATTAATTTTAAAAAAGTAACCAATTTAATTTAATTTAAGTATTGTAATTTAATTAATATTAAAATTGTAATTAATTTAAGTATTTAATTTAATTTAATTAATGTAATTTAAATAAATAAAAAAATTGTAAATAATATAATTTAATTTAATATAATTAATTTAATTTTAATAATTTTAAAATAATAATTAATTTAATTTAATTTAATTAATGCAATTTAATTAATTTAAAAATTGTAAATAATATAATTAATTTAATTTAATTTAATTTAATTAATTTAATTTATTTAAAGTCGTGATTTTTTAAAAAGTAAACCCTAAAAATACCCCTGTACCCCAAAACACAAACACAGCCCTAAAACCTAAAAATACCCTTGTACCCCAAAACCCAAACCCAGCCCTAAAACCTAAAAATACCCCTGTACCCCAAAAACCAAATCCAGCCCTAAAACCAAAAAATACCCCTGTACCCCAAAAACCAAACCCAGCCCTAAAACCTAAAAATACCCCTGTACCCCAAAAACCAAACCCAGCCCTAAAACCTAAAAATACCCCTGTACCCCAAAAACCAAACCCAGCCCTAAAACCTAAAAATACCCCTGTACCCCAAAAACCAAACCTAGCCCTAAAACCTAAAAATACCCCTGTACCCCAAAAACCAAACCCAGCCCTAAAACCTAAAAATACCCCTGTACCCCAAAAACCAAACCCAGCCCTAAAACCTAAAAATACCCCTGTACCCCAAAAACCAAACCCAGCCCTAAAACCTAAAAATACCCCTGTACCCCAAAAACCAAACCCAGCTCTAAAACCTAAAAATACCCCTGTACCCCAAAAACCAAACCCAGCCCTAAAAGCTAAAAATACCCCTGTACCCCAAAAACCAAACCCAACCCTAAAACCTAAAAATACCCCTGTACCACAAAAACCAAACCTAGCCCTAAAACCTAAAAATACCCCTGTACCCCAAAAACCAAACCCAGCCATAAAACCTAAAAATACCCCTGTACCCCAAAACCCAAACCCAGCCCTAAAACCTAAAAATAGCCCTGTACCCCAAAAACCAAACCTAGCCCTAAAACCTAAAAATACCCCTGTACCCCAAAAACCAAACTCAGCCCTAAAACCTAAAAATACCCCTTTACCCCAAAAACCAAACCCAGCCCTAAAACCTAAAAATACCCCTGTACTCCAAAAATCAAACCCAGCCCTAAAACCTAAAAATACCCCTGTACCCCAAAAACCAAACCTTGCCCTAAAACCTAAAAAATACCCCTGTACCTCAAAAACCAAACCCAGCCCTAAAACCTAAAAATACCCCTGTACCCCAAAAACCTAACCTTGCCCTAAAACCTAAAAATAAATATATTTAAGTACATTTAATATTAATCAAATTAATTAAATAATAATAAATAAAATTAAAAAAATTACATACTTACCTATACTTACGTTGTAATGGCATGCGTTGTAATAGCATCTGCAATGTAATGACATGCGTTGTAAAGGCATGCATTGTAATGGATCCTGCGTTGTAAAAGTTGGGTTGTAATAGAAGTCCGTTGTAAAAGTTGCGTTGTAACGGTGCAATACCTTGCTGACCATGTGTCCCAAGTAGGCACGTACCGGACATTTGGAAATGTGATATTTTAAAATGTTTGTGTCTAAAAATGCATCCTCCTCTGTTCCTGTATCTTTCTTGAGCAAGCCTTGTGTTATAATAGCACTTTTGATGGCTTCAACACCAGGTCTTGAACGATTTGCAGAATTAAAACTGATCATCTATTTTGTGGATGTATTTTAGAATTGAGTTCAACGGTTGGCAGTTTTGGTGCAGAGGTTAATCTAAGAAGGCACCTGGTTTTGTAAGTAGCATTTTTTGACCCTGATAAATTCAGGACCCAGTTTATGTATTGTGCAGTTGGTGACGCATGGAGATTTAAAGGCTGTTTGTTGTGAAACTGCCAGCCAGTTAAGAGGTTTTTGAGCTGGTGTGTTGTGAGGGTTTCATATGCAATATATGCCTTGGGGCTGCATTTTGTGGCCTTTGTAGTCAAGCCTAGAAAAGAAAACAGAAAACGCTGCACTGATATTTGGCAGAGATCCAGGAAGGAGAGAGTCACTTTAGAGGTATGAGGATAAAGAAAGACGTATTGAAAAATGTGTTAATTTGAGGTGTAATGAGAAGTCATCAATCATCAAAATATCCTGATTCTTTGAAAGAAAAGGGAACGTGATCAGTTTTTGTTGGCCAAGGTGGAGGGATTAAAGATGTGTTTTCATATCACATTTCCTGTGCTTTTTCTTGTTTGCGTTTAAGGTACTTGTCAGACATCTACTGATACTGATGTCTCAGTGAATCAGGTCATTAGATCTGAAAGTTAGTAGATGAATAATGCAAAATGACTACCCCTACAAAATCGTGAGTTAAATCAAAAATTTCACATGGCCTGGTTCTTTCTCATATATATAAAACAGGCCTTCGCCTGTGTGGGGGTTAGTGGACCATGAAATATGGGGCACTACAGGCACCACTGAAGCATTTGCCACCCTCCTTTAAGTCAGACAGAGAGATGAAAGTACTGAATGCCTTAGGCTTATGCCTTTTGTGTTTCCACCCTTCTGCCCGCAAAGGAGGGTGACCATTACAATACAGAAATATGGTGGTTCCTTTAGAAGTGCAATAGTTCCTTCGGTCAAACAGTGGTCGATAAAGCTAAAAATGATGTCTGATACAGCTTAGAAATTTAATTTGGACCGAAGGGTGTGGTTGCTGATAGTGTATTTGTTAGTGCAAATTTTGATGGTGCAAACAAGCTAATTCCTGGGTTTTAAAACAGCATCGTTAGAGTGGAGGGTTATGAGAAACTGGGTTAAAAGTTAAAGGGCATTACTACCCAAGTAAAATAGAAAAACATAGGTGCATATTATCAAGAAAAGGCGATACATTATGGCCACTTTTATCGGCAGGAAACTGCAGCTAAATCTGCGATAATCGGCTTGATAATATGCCCTTGTGAATTCTCATAGAAGTCCAGGTTCTGGTGTTAACCTGGGCTTCTATGGGAATTCACAAAGGCATATTATCAAGCCCATTATCGCCGATTTAGCGGCAGTTTCCTGCCGATAAAAGCGGCGATAATGTATTGCCCTTTCTTGATAATATGGCCCATAGTCCTTCTCAAGTTGAAACACTAAAGTCACTAAAATAACCTACGCTCAACCCCGTGCTAGCTATGGCACAAAGCAGACATGCTTAACTGAGAAGCAATGTGTAAAGTATGTATGTAGTACCAAAACCGCAATAAAATAAAAACATATCCTAAGAAAAATCCCAAAGCAATTTAGAAAAAAACAAGTTGTAAATAAAAAAATGACACCAAAACAACAGAAATTCACTTCTTAGACCGAGAGATATTGATCTTTTAAACTTAAATTAAAAATAGCATTAAAAAGCATCAAGATCCTACCCCATTTACTTGGTGATGGTAGACTGGGACTTAGGCACGATTGGAGTCCAACTGCTATAGAGCACAGGTAGGATACAGCAACGAGATTTGAACAGGTCAGAAGTTCTATCTTAGGACTGAGTTTCAAAAATGAAAGTCAAAAATCCTCATTGGGGCAAGCAGCAGGGTGTAGCCAAAGAGGGTTGCAAAGACAGTATAGCCATTGGACGAGGTTTCGGTGAAGCCATTGTTTTTTTTGCTGGAAAGCGCAGAAGAGGAAACATTTGAATTTTGTGTCCAGGAAAGGTTTCTCGCCAGATGCTTTTGGCCCCATCACTTTAAAAAATAAATATTTTTATTGCAATACATTCAAACAACAGGATTACAGAATGCAAGTGAACGCATCTTCTGATTAGTTTTGGTTTACATTTACGACGTCCGGGTAATACATTAGTAATCCACATATAGAGGCAACAGAATCTCTCTACCCCCTACCCTCTCATAACCATCTATAGCCCTGCAAGTTCCCCCAAATCTTTTCCCATTACTTCGGGCATCCTCTGGTCAGATAAATTGTACACTCTGCTTGCCTGCACCAGTTATGAGAGTTTTCCCTGTCTATCACGTTAGGCTGGTGGGACCCCCCAAAACCTCACAATATATCGCTTTGCCACCACTGCAGCCAACGCCAGCCAAAGCTTTGTATATTTAGGGCAGGCTCCGTCTCCTGGAATCAACAGCTGGAGCCGCTTTGGCTCTATTGGGACAACCACTCCTGCAACCTCCTCCATATTTCTCCCGACTGCCTTCCAATAGTCTTGTATTACCGGGCATTCCCATAGCAAATGACAATAGGTACCCTCCTGTCCGCACCCTCAATGAGACAGTGCATTACTCATGTGGCCAAATCGATGTAGAAGTGTTCGGGGGTAATATATTCAGTGAATTATGTTTTGCTGAATAAGACTGAATTGGGACCGTAACACCACTTCTCTGGGGCCCTGCATGGCATCTACCCATTCATGGTCTTCAAAGTGGCCTTTATATTTTTCCCACACTGTTTTCAAGGGACCTAGGCGGTCTGAGGGATTGTTTACTAATTTGCTAAATAATAATGAAATAGCCGTTTTATCAACGGGTTCTGTTAATAACTGGTTTTCCAGGTGTGATGCTTCTGCCAGTTCCCCTCCTCTCGAATGTAGTTCCATAGTGCATGTCCTAACTGCATATATCTCAGCCACTCACCTTTCCCCATCTTCTATTCCCTTTTTAGGGTGCCGAACGTGACATATGGCTGTCCTCTCCAGATGTCACCTAGGGAATTCAATCAAATAAGCTCTCATTTACTAGTACTATGTAACCCCCCAATTTATTGAGTTTATCCCACTCCCAGAGAGGGGTCATTGCAGATAACTTATTGTCCCAGCCTAGTTATTTTGTGGCTGCTCTCCATGCACCAATCGCTGATATTGTATGTGTCGGAAGGCCTTTCTCTAATTTCCTATTGTATAGCTGTGGTAGTTGGCCTCTGGCTCCCATGACAGCTCTGTCTACATTATATATATGCTGGCTCCACTTAGTCCCTGAACACCCACCCATTCACAGTAATGAGTTGGGAGGCCCAGTAATATAGCTTGACATTGGGTATCACCAGTCCTCCCCTCCAATAACCCCTCTTTGTAACTTACTCAGGGCGATACGAGGTGCACCTCCACCACAGATCAGGGCTTG
The DNA here is from genome assembly GCF_964263255.1 of Lissotriton vulgaris. Lineage (NCBI taxonomy): Eukaryota > Metazoa > Chordata > Amphibia > Caudata > Salamandridae > Lissotriton > Lissotriton vulgaris. Next base: position 1,956,139,213 of record NC_141689.1, on the reverse strand, counting down.
CAATCTGGTCTCTAGTTTTTGGAAGAAAAGTGGTGGGACCTGATAGGGCATGTCCTGCAAGAAATATAACATGTGGTGCAGAATCATCAACTTGAACAGGGCTGCATGCCCCATCAGGGTGATTGGAGGCGTCTGCCGATGCTGGGCATTGCTAATACATTTATTCTAGTTGCGTCATCAAATTCCGTTCAAGTAACTCTTGTGGGTTTCTTGATTTGTATGTACCTGGATATGTAAACTCCTTCATCTCCAATGGGACATGACACCTAGTGGTTAGTTTTGGGGGGGGGTCGCCTACTAGTAGCAACAACAGGGATTTGTCCCAATGTATTCGATACCCAGCGTATTCTCCAAAAATATGAAAGATCTGTAAAATCCTGTTGATAGATTGTCTAGGTTTCCTCACGTATAACAAAATGTCTTCCGCATATAGAGTAATACGCTCATCCCACTCACCCCCAACCGAGATACCCCATATTAGAGGGCCTTGTAGGACCGCTAGCCAGTGGCCACAAAGCCAGAGTGAATATTAATTGGGACAGTGGGCAACCCTGCCTCGTCCCTTTGTGTAAAGGAATTACTTGAGATACTGTTGCATTTACTCTCACCCTTGCTAATGGCTACTTGTACAACAGCTTTACCCATCCAATAAATTTAGGTCCAAAATCTAGGGGGTTCAGGACCGCATGTAAATAAGGCCATTCCACGCGATTGAAGGCCATAGTGGCATCCAGCGAAAGGAGGGCTGCCAGCTCTGCGGTGTCAATCCCTACAACATGCAGTATTCCAAATAGTCTGCGTAAATTCAGCCTGGTCCAGCTGAACGAGGGATTTAACCCAGGTCTTTTGACTGGGGGAGAATGTTTGCATTGCCAGCATTCTGTCCATCATTTGTTTGCTGTAACACCCAAGTGGAATGGGTATGCCCAGAAGTGGGCCATTTTCTCACTGTGCCACTGGATTCAAGCTAGCCTGGCTGAAGAAGGGTGACATAACCTGAAACCGGTCCCAGGATGCTTGATTCCGGTCTAGGGAGGACTGGCAGTTCGGTCTGAACTGTTCCCTTGAGGCACAGGTCAAGACTGTTTTGGATATGGCTGGGTCCAAACTGAGGTGACATAGTGGGCAAAAGAATGATGGATTTAACCCTGATCTTTTGCCTGGGGGAGAATGTTTGCATTGTCAGTATTGCGTCCATCATTTGTTTGCAGTAACACTTTTGGTCCCGCTGTGTGGCATAAAGGTGCATTGGTCTAGGTGGATGAGGTTGGAGATTACAGTGCAATGGCATATAGATAAAGCATTTGATAATACCTATACTTCATAATTGAGGCGAAAGATCGGTCTATACAACCCAGAGTCCCCTAGTGGAATCCCCTCCTTTGATCTTACCACAACCACTGCTGTTCTCTGATCTGGTGGCAACACCCCTACTGATTTGGCTTCTTTAAACATGTCTAGGAGTTGTGGTGCAGTTTTGTCTAACATACACTTAAATATTTGTACAGGCAGACCGTTTGTTCTGTGGCCTTCCAAGATTGTAGAGCCTGCGCTGCAGAGCTAACCTCCTCTACAGTCAGATCATCATCTAGTCTGTTTCTCTCTTCTCTGGAGAGCCGCAGCATGTCTATGTCCTGCAGGAAGACGCCACAGTCTGTTTTGGTGTTCTCTGTCGAGGACAAGTATAGTGCTTCTTAATTTGTTGCAAATGTTTCTGCAATCTGTGCCCCTGTTTCCAGACATGCCCCTCTTTATCTATTATCCCAGGGACCCAATTATTTGTTGACACTTTTTTCTCTAACCTTGCCAATAGCTTAGTGGCTTTGTTTCCCACTTCATATAATCTGTGTTGGGTGGCCAACGCCTGCGCCATAGCATTGTTTTCCAGTAGGTCCCGCAGTTCCTTCTGTTGTAGCCTTAAACAGTGTTCCACCTCTGTTGGGGTTCCCACTCCCCTGCCTATTTGATCTTCTAATTCATGTATAATCCATTCAATGGAGTGGCCCTCCTGTGTGTCCATGTCAGCTGAGAGTACATTGTTCATATCACCTCCCTGGTATCAATTGTCCATCAGAGACTTCCAGGAGTAGCGCACCGAGATCATACAACGTTGGTGTTTGCAACTTAGGTGGTACATAGACCGAACAGAAGTAATTCAATCACCCCTCCCAATGACCGCCCACCACCACAAATTCCCCCATATGATGTGTATGAGTTTTCAGCGACACAAAGAAGAGTGTCTACCTGAATAATATCCCCACCCCTCTCGAGTCTGTTGTATACCCCACATGTGCTAATAGCGTATCTCCCAACCAAACTAGTGCTTTGCAGTGGCTGCCTTGTAGGTGTGTTTCCTGAAGTAAGACAATATCTTGGGCATGCTTTTTTATGAATTTCCATCACTACTGAGCACTTACTTTTGCAATTGAGACCATCAAAGTTCCAGGACCAAACATTCAGCCTTTGCTTCTGTTGGCCAAGCATAATAGTGTCAGCCTACTACCCCCCTTGTCTTTCACCTGCATGTTAGCTAGAGACATTTTTATCTCTACCCTCATTTTTTCTTCCCTGATCTCTCATACTACTCTGCATCTGAACAATGCATTTGACAACAAAACACATTGTAGAACTTTTCTCTTTTCCCCAACACATGTGCGTCCCCCAACTACCCAACCTGCACAGTCTCTACCGCCCATACCAGAATATTGAATAACAACAATAAGGGGTGTTTTGACAACAATAGGACTTTCAGTAGTTATTTAACTCTTTTCAACCCCACCAGTAAACATTCCTCTGTTTAGTCCCCAAAAGTTCCAGGCCGGTATTATGCGAGCCAGGTGGTTTGATTCTCTCACACAGTTCCATTTGTCTGAGTTGCTCCGCTCCATTCAGTGCCCTACTCCACTTTGGTATACTATCCCTGTCTTTCCTTCTTACCTTTCGGGTGGCCTTGTGTCTCAGTTTTATTCACCCTCATCAGCCCTCAGTGTGTCCGATGGATCAGTCTGTAGTATATGCCCCACCTGCAATCCTACTGTTTCTGATCTCTGCTCTGGGTTCTCACTGCTTCATCTTGGTTCTTTGAATCACTTTCTGCCCACCATGTGCCACCCCTACAGCCACTCTCAGGCTTCCTCGAATGATGTGAAGAGCCAGGTATTGTCTACTGCATTTACTCAGGGCTTTGCTGGGAAGAGCATCATGTATTTAATTTCCGTCTCTCTCAGTTCTCACTTTATCATTTCAAAGCTCCTCCGTTGATGCTGAGCTTGTAATGTGAAGTCAGGTAAAAAAACAGATCCAGGCGTTCTCATACTGTGTGTCACCTTTTATGCTTGAGGACTGTGTCTCTGCCCAAGTAGTTATAGATTCTTGCTGTTATAGTACATGGGAGGGCCCCCGGTTTAGGCCTCAGTACAGGGGCTCTGTGAGCCCATTCCACCGAGAAAAATGTTGATAGTCTTTAGGGCTTTAATGTGTTCATAATGAGATCCTCCACAAATAGGTCCACACTGGGTCCTATTGCCCCCTCTGGTACCCCCACCACACTGATGATTTTTCTTCTTGCTTGTTTCTGTTTTAGAACCTTATCGCTTAACTTGTGAAGGTTTGTCCTGATCAGGTTGACTTCCACCATCACTGTGCCAATCGTGAGTTCAGGAGTGCCTTTGAAATCTTTAAACGCCACCATAATTGCCCATTGTGAGGGTTTTCCAGCCCCACCCACTTCCATCTGTTCTGCTGGTTTGGGGATGGCATGATTATCCATCTTGTTGGATTGCAGTGCCCTGTAACCTTCGGCTTCACCATCATTAGATTGTTTTTGGGTGGGGTGCCTCCAGTTGCTATCAACTCCCCTTTCAGAGCCTTTGGCCCAAATCTCATCTGTATCTCGGTCTGCTTTCCCCCACCTTAATACAGGCCTCTCAGCCAATGGCGCCACTCACTCGTCCTTGTTCATAGCCCTGTGGGGGTTTTTTTGCCACTCGCCAACTCTTCCCGGCTCAGGATATTGCTTTGGGATAGCGTGTGTCCGTGTTATGTTTCATATAGGTACCCCAACATAGGCTCAGGTAGTCACCTAACTTTTCACAGCAAGGTAAAACCCCTAAGGCTACCACTTTGAGTATATAAACACCATATTTTGCTGTGATAGTCAGAGGAGAAAAGGACTTCCATGCCGACACACTGATGCGAGACGCTGAGGTTCCTGCACGCAGACACTACAGCTCGTGATGATTTGACATCCTTTGTGGGGGTACATCTCCAGGCCAAGATGGGGTCCAACTGTTGCTCATTTCAGGTAATGTGGTTGACTTTATCCCAGAGGGATTCTTGGCTTTACACCTACATACATGCTAGGTACATTTAGGTACATTTAGTTAGGGTTACATCGTAGAAATATGCATTTATTAATGTCATGTATTTTATACACTTGCCTGTATTCATTGTTGGAAGGCATGGCTTGGCAGTTTGGGCTGGTTTTTATCTTTGGGGTGCCACTATTATCCTTTTGCATGTTCTCTCTCTGACTCGTTTTTCATCTTTTACAATTTATACTGTGATTATTCTTCAATGTTGTATGTTGTTAAATTGGTTTGAATCGGGCTCTCTTTGGAGCCCTTTTGATGTCTTAGAAATTGATAAACAATTTGAACCATTTGGTTCGCGTACTTTGGATGAAGTCGGGCGATTGATATCGATCTGTCTTTTATCTTCAGTACGGTGTTTTTTCAAATCTGTACGCTAGTATGTTAATACTCGTCCATTGTGTGTAACACTTGGACTATTTTGTGATCTGATTGGTAACTCTAACGAAGGTATCCTTTGTATTTTGGATGGGATTTAAACAAATCCAAAAAAATGTATTAGCGTTAACTAACCATTCCAAGATGGCGACCATTTAGTAGGACGAGAAAGTCTGGTGATGTCCTATTTCTATTTCTTAGACCATTGAGTAATGTGGCGCGATCGGGTACTTATACGCCGAATCATGGCGGTCCGGTTTATTACGAATTTGGAACCCACTTGATGCTGTAGGGAGTACTCTCTCCCGTAAGTTTATGGATGAATGTTTGGGTTACCGTGTAGTGTGTTAATTACTGAGAGTCTGCCGATATTTAACTTTGATGATATCCTATGCTTTTAAATTTAGTGACCATACAGAGGCATGAATAGATAGGATTTTGCCGGAGAGTTTGGTTATAGAATCTATTGGTGGGGTTTATATAATACTTCCATTATTTGTTTTAGATTTTAAACTGTGAAATATATTATGTCATTTTTAGCACAACGCTTTAAAATAGTGTCAATACTAGGTTACTAGTTTTCCGGCCAACCCATTATATTTTAGTGGGAGTTTAGGATACCGGGCTGATCTTGGTTTGTGCCGTTTTTGATAAATACATTTCATGACATACAGCTATTATGAGTTGGGCTGTTTATGTCGGTGAAATTTTCACTGTGCAACTTGTAGGTTTTAAGCGATTTTGAATGATGACTAATTTCTTTTGTTCCCCTTGACCCTCATATGTTTTTGGTCATCAACCCTGAGTGCTCTACAGTCTTCGTAGCGCATTGAACTATTGTATTACATTTTGAAAAAAAAAATAACAATATGATCCTTTGATATATATATCGGTTTACCTTTCTCTACTGCAGATCTAATGATTATATTATTCCATCAGAAGAACTCTGAAATATGAAAACAAACAGAGATAATTCTCCTTTTAAAAAAATGGGGGTGGTTTTTGAACTTTCTCTCTTTTCTAAGAACTGATATCAACGATAACATGGTAATGACGGGTACTGGTGATGAAGTATCTAAGAGGCACACTCACCTTATTTATTCTTTGCCTCTCATGTTTACCAATATCGAAGAAGGATGTTTTTTGGCACTTATACATGACATTAGTGGTTGAACAGTTCTTGTTAGCTGACTTAGCAGTTGGATAATGAATATCGAGTTGAATATGGTTATAATTTATATTTTGTTTTTACTTTAGTTTATATTATTATTTGAGAAATATCTGACTTCTGGAATTGGCTCTGGTGCTTTTGAAGAAAATTACCTTTATGGTGAGTAAACTGACTGACTTTCAGATAGATTACACTTCTCAGGGAGTGGTTTTCCTCTCATAATTGGTCACATATTTGATTGTTCGGTTCAACTCTGATACTAAGATCTTTGAATATGCTCTTGGCAACATTTAGACATGTGTTCTCATACCATTTTTTGGCTTTTCATCTTTCTAACATCTTGGGCAATAAGGGTCTTATAAACAGCTTGCGTGATCACCTATACTTCATATCTATTCAATCTCGAGTTATCTCAAACTTGTTGTTACCTCTTTTCAACATAGTAATGGATTCAATATTGAATATTATGATCTTGCTTTCTGTCTCTGTCACAGTAAATTATCTAATTGGCACGGGTGTGACCTTCTCTATTTTGTACACTCTTTTTTGTCCTTTTGACTAAATCCATGGCGGTGTTAGGTGTGGGGGTATACCCACTGGTGATGGTGTGTGTAGGAGAGTAGGGTCTGCTATCCTATGGTCACCCCAAATTTTTGCTTTTTGCTTCACTGGTTTCTGACTTAATGTGGCTGTGGGCCTGCTAATCAGACCCACAGCCTGCTGTTCTCTCTCTAAATTACTGCCAATGCACTCTAGGTGCATTACGAATTGGAACTGGTTCACCTTATGAGCCCCTGTATAAGTGCACCCTAGGTGCCCAGGGCATAGGTGTATCCAAGGCCTACCAGGGGCTGCAGCATGTATTATGCCACCCCTGGCCTGGCCTCCATATTTGACACAACTGGCTGATCACTCAGCTGGGGTAAGTCGGTGTAGCCACCTCTTACTTAGGTACAGTATGTCTGTGCCTAACCCTAAACTGGACACATATGTTCCTATCAGCCACTCCTATGGAAGGCCTCATCAATCCTGGAGGCAGAGTGCTTGGAAATATGTGAGATGGTGCTCTAGCATGAGCTGAGCCTGTCTGCAGCTGTCGGGAACAACTCCCTAAGCTGTTCCGGGATATTGCCATACCATATACTCTTAAGTGCATTATAATCCTCGCGGTTAAATGCTATCTTTGGTTTGGCTTTATCAAAACATGTCGAGTAAGGTGTCATACGAATTGGAATACTATCCCCTCGCCAATTCTGGCGACGGGGATAGCATTCCACCCTTCTAGAGGGACACGACATGTGTGTAGCCTTAACCCCGGTTAAAGTTAAACAGAGCCTCAGCTCCACAAAATGGACGCTGCCACCACAGACACAAGTCTGGCCTCCTGCTGCTGACCGAAACTCGGCAGATGGTGGCCTGGACAAAGGGTTTCCTGCCTTGGGAGGTGCGAGCACCACCCCAGACAGGATTTTGTGTATTGGGTAGGACAGGGCTGAATAGAATCAGACATGCCCGGGGCACACAAGGTGTCCCCGTGCATAGGCCAGCCCAAACCGGTTCTGGGGCCTTCCAGCCCCAGTCCTGGCGCGGAGCTGGACAAAGGAAAGGGGGTGTAACCGCCCCCCTTCCTGGTTCCTCCCAGAGGAGGGACCTAGTAGGTGATCCACCCCCTAGATTGGAATAAGAGGGGGAGCAGTGCCATTGCACAGCAGATCATCCCGAAATCAACTTAAAACTAAGAAGAAGACTGGACTTCGACATTCTGCTGCACAGAAGACTGAAGAAGAATCTCCCTTGTGGCCAAGGAGTGACCACCCTGTGAACACAGGCACCAACCAGCAACTCGACGTCTGCTTTGCCGCCGCCTCCCGCCGGAGACCGAGCCCAGAGCCCGACAAGAACCAGACTCCCAGACCTCTCAGAGCCCGATCCACAGTCCCTGCAAAGAAGGGACCCGTGGAGGCACCGAGTGACGTGGGACCGGACCTCTTGGAAGACACCCGAAAAGCTGACTGTGCAGCTTCTGAGGCATCCTCGACGTTGTGCTTTGGGGATTGAGAACCCCCACCACCGAGCAGCCCTTGCACCGAAGATCAGCCCTCCAGCATCTCCACGATCTGCGTGGGGCCCTTTTGCATTGTGCCACTCGACGCGCCATCCCGGCCACTAGCCACGCGGCCAGCGGCCATCTTGGCGACGAACCCGAAGATTTAAACAACAGGTCTGGTTGCTCCAGACCTACCCAAGCTCCTGTGAAAAGGAGCACCCGCTCTGACCTTGCTGGTCCGAGTGAACAGCATCTTTCAACCTCTGCGTGGCTTGTATTTGCCAAGGCCTGTTTGCTCCGATCAGGTCGCCGACACCGCCAACAGCGAGAAGCCTACGTGGGACAGCTCGTGACCGACTCCTGGACGTCCTCGACCCCGGGTATCCACGTGGCTGCAGAAAGAAGCTACCCGACAACGCCTGTTTGCACCCGACATCACCTGGTTCCACTCTGGTTCCACGGCAGTCACTGGCTAGTGACTTTGAACACTGTCCCCTCTGCTTTCAGGTCTTCACATCTACAGATCCACCCTTGGATCCACCGGAACTCTTCTCATCGAGCCGCCTGCAGCATCTCCTGCTCCAAGCACCATCGACCAGCGTGACGAAACCCGACACATCTTCGACCCTGTGCACCCGCTTCCTGTGGGTGAGGTAACTCAGCTCCGCCGGTGCTCCTGCACTGGTACACATCCCAAGGGCCTGTGTTTTAAGTTTCAGCTCCGTAGGTCACTCGGAAGGTTCCTAACTTTCTAACTTTGTGCTTTTTACGCACCATAGACTTTGTATTGAGAAGTGCGTGCACTTTGGACACTGCACCCGAGTCCCGTGGGCCTTTCCCGACTTAGTTAACTCCAGTCTCGAATAGTTCCAGCGATTCCCAAGGCCCTAGGCCTCTTCACTTTCCTCCTGGTATCCCTTATACCACTTATTTAGTATATGGTTTAGGTGGCCCCTAGGGCTCATCCAAATTGTGCAACTTTTGTGTATTTTAAACTGTCTTGTGATTTAACGCTTGTGCTTCTGTGCTCATAAAGAGTCCAGGGGATTTTAATAGTTAATAAATCAATATATATTTTCAATATATATCTGTGTGGTGTCCCTTTCATTTGGTATTCAAGGGGGTTGTGTATGGTATAACAGCTGGCTTCACATGCCTTTCAGAGTTTAGCCTAAGACTGCTTTGTCCACGTTACCACTAGGATAACTGGTCTACAAGGTTGAATTACAACCATCATCATAAGGGTTGCTTGGCATGGTACAAAGTGATCACTAGAACTAGTGAGCATTATATACCAGGCCAACTTCTCACATTGGTGAGCAGCGGATTGGGATCTGAGCTTGCTGTTGTTTTACCATTACAATCTTTGAGATTATCATCTGAAAGATCACACAGGTACCTGCTAGGTACATATAAAACAAGACTAGTATACTTAAGTTCTACTGAACTTAGTTGTTGTAGAGCAAAGGGAGTAGCACACCCTAGCTACAACTACTAGATAGGTTTAGTAGGTAAACACCAGTGTAGGTAGATTGCAACACATCCACCCACACTAGAGCAATGTCTGGAACAGAGGGGTCCAGTGGACTTACTCCTGTTGAGAGTGACCCTCCAAGGGCACCATCCCAGTTTGCTATTTTTCCCTTTAAGGAATTAAGACAGCTTTGTGTCTTAAGGGGTCTGAAGACAGGGCCTTCCCCTACTACAGACCACCTAAGAGAGCTCTTGGATCAGTCTGAGGCTCTAAAGACCTCTAAAGCAAACCCCACAGGGGATGCTGAAGGAGGCCATCCTTCAGAGGATGACACTGTAGACCCCCCTGCCCCTATCATCCTAGTAGATGAGGATGCCTCCACCACTGGAGCTCCTCAAGTAGATATAGAGGAAGAGGAAGAAGAAGAGGAGGAGGAGGTGGAAAGCAGTGAGTCAGATGATGACAGAGATAGTCAGGTGCTGGTCAGTAGACTGAACCAGGCTAACTTAAGTCAACTTGGGAATGAATCAGGTAACAACCCATTCAGACCCTCAGGTGGACTTAACCAGGGCCATAGGAGGAGAAGGCATCACTCAGGTGAATCCAATACCTCCCATGTCTCTAGAGGCTCTCATGGTCACTCCAGAAAGGAGATGACTAGCCCTCAGAGAAGGGAACATGAGGCCAAGATGAGAGAGGCTGAGCTTAGGATCCAGAGGCAAGAGTTAGAGGTTGCCCTGGCTAAGGAGAAACGTGCTAGAGCAAGACAGCCTAGAGAGAGTGGGGTAATAGAACCCACTGGTGGCAGCAATATCCACAAGGATAAAGACAGGTCTTTTGATAATAGAAACCTGAGTAAGATTGTGCCCCCCTACAAAGCTGGGGATGACATCCATAAATGGATTACTGCAATGGAGAGAGCCTGCAGAGTACAGCAGATCCCTCAGGAGCAGTGGGCAGCAATCTTGTGGCTCTCCTTTGAAGGTAGAGGCCGAGACAGACTCCTCACAGTTAGTGATGGGGATTCTAGAAACTACCTGGTCCTGAAGAGTGCTCTGATTGATGGGTTAGGCTTAACCACTGAACAGTACAGGTTAATGTTCAGAGATACCCAGAAGACACAGACTCAGGACTGGTCTGAATTTGTTGAGTGTGCCACTAAGGCTCTGGAGGGATGGTTGCTGGGAAGCAAGGTTACAGACTATGAAGGATTGTACAATTTGCTGATGAGAGAACAAATTTTAAATAATTGTCAGAACCAGCAGTTGCATCAACATTTGGTTGACTCAGATTTGACCTCTCCCCAAGAATTGGGAAAGAGGGCAGATAAATGGGTAAGAACCAGAGTTAAGCAAAAGAACCAGAACCAGAACCAGGGTGGTGACCAGAAGAAAACAGACCAGAAGGGTGGGGAGCAGAAAGCTAAAGACCAGAAGTCTTCAACAGGGCCCCAAACTGAGACAGAGGGTGGGTCCCAAACTTCCAAGAAGAAGAAGAAAGAAGGTCAGAAGAAACCCTGGTGTAAAACTTGTAAGAACACCTCTCACTGGACAAGTGAGTGTAAAAAGGGTGGAGCCCCCAGCACTGCAGCCCCTAAGGCACCTGCACCCACTAGTACAGTTAGCAGTGTTGGTCCTCAAGCCAAGGGTTTAGTGGGAATCACTTTGGGAACTGAAGGAGATTCTGACCTAGTCAGAACCCTTACACAGGCTGTTCTGGTTTGTGAAGGGGACATAGATTTGACCCCTGACATAAGTCCCAGTAACCTGGGCAAATACAGACAGACACCTTTGATTAACAACAAAGTGGCTCAAGCTTACAGGGACACATGTGCCAGTGTCACTATGGTGACACCTAACTTTGTGGACCCTGGACAATACATGCCAGGCGATGATTACCTGGTGACCAATGCCAGCAATGTCACTACTACACATAGTGTGGCACTTGTTAACTTTTCCTGGGGAGGGGTAACTGGCCTAAAGAAAGTTGTGGTTAGTGCTGATCTCCCAGTAGAATGTTTGTTGGGCAATGACCTGGAGAACTCTCTATGGTCAGAAGTTGAGTACAGGACTCATGCAGAGATGTTAGGGATATCATCACATGTCCTTGCTGTGACCAGGTCACAGGCCAAAAAGTGCCTCTCTGAACCTCAGGTCTTGGATCCTGGAACAATGGACCAAGTACCTCCCAAGAAGAAGAACAGGAGGGTTAAGGCTGTGCCTTCCCAACTGCCTACAAGTGAGGATCAGACTTCACAGGAAACTGATCTTGAGACCCCTGAAGGAACTGTCCCTGAAGAACTTGAACCTGATCAGGTTGAGTTTCTGGGGACGGGGGGACCTTCTAGGGCAGACTTGGGGCAGGCTCAGTTAACCTGTCCTTCTCTTGAACCCCTCAGACAGCAGGCTGCTGCTGAGGCTGCTGGGAATGCTCAAGGTGCCCATAAAGTATATTGGGACGATGGACTCCTTTATTCAGAGGCTAGAGACCCCAAGCCTGGTGCTACCAGGAGGTTGGTTATACCTCTGCAATTTAGGGGCTTCCTACTCACCTTAGCCCATGATATTCCTTTAGCAGGACACCTAGGCCAGAACAAGACTTGGGACAGGCTTGTCCCTCACTTTCACTGGCCTCACATGTCTGAAGACACCAAGGAGTTTTGTCGCTCCTGTGAAACCTGCCAAGCCAGTGGTAAAGCAGGTGGAACAACAAAGGCCCCCCTGATACCACTACCTGTGGTGGGGGTTCCCTTTGAGAGAGTGGGGATTGATATTGTTGGTCCAATGGATCCCCCTACAGCATCTGGGCACAGATTCATACTGGTGGTAGTGGATCATGCCACCAGGTACCCAGAGGCAATTCCCCTTAGGACCACAACAGCTCCTGTTGTGGCCAGGGCCCTACTTGGAGTTTTCTCCAGAGTGGGGTTTCCTAAGGAGGTAATATCAGATAGAGGTACCAACTTCATGTCTGGATATTTGACAGCTATGTGGAAGGAATGTGGTGTAAACTACAAGTTCACCACTCCTTATCACCCACAATGCAATGGGCTTGTTGAGAGATTTAACAAGACCCTAAAGGGCATGATTAAAGGATTACCTGAAAAGCTCAGGCGAAGATGGGACATCCTTCTGCCCTGCCTTTTGTTCGCTTACAGAGAGGTCCCTCAAAAGGGGGTTGGCTTCAGCCCCTTTGAATTGTTGTTTGGGCACCCTGTAAGAGGACCCCTGTGTCTTGTAAAGGAAGGATGGGAGTTACCTCTCAAAAAGCCTAAACAGGACATAGTGGACTATGTACTTGGTCTCCGCTCCAGGATGGCAGAGTACATGGAAAAGGCATCTAAAAACCTTGAGGCTAGCCAAGAATTACAAAAAGCTTGGCATGACCAAAAGGCTGTCCTTGTTGAATTTCAGCCTGGACAGAAGGTATGGGTGTTGGAGCCAGTGGCCCCAGCAGCACTCCAAGACAAATGGTCTGGACCCCATACAATTCTGGAAAAGAAGGGAGAGGTTACCTACTTGGTGGACCTAGGAACTCCCAGGAGCCCCCACAGGGTGCTCCATGTGAACAGATTGAAGGCATATGTCAGCAGGGCAGACATGGGCTTGCTCATGGCTACAGATGAGGGACAGGAGGAAGAGAGTGACCCTCTCCCAGACCTGCTCACTCAGAACCCTGAGGATGGCTCAGTTGAAGGTGTGGCCTTAGGTGGCAGCCTCACTGAACATCAGCAACATGACTGCAGACAAGTTCTACAGGCATACAGGCATATGTTCTCCTTGACACCCAGTCAGACTAACTGGTGCACACATGTGGTGGACACTGGTGACAGTCTTCCTGTAAAGAGCAAGATTTACAGGCAACCTGACCACGTCAGGGACTGTATAAAGACTGAGGTGCAAAAGATGCTGGAATTAGGTGTCATTGAGCCTTCAGAGAGCCCCTGGGCTAGCCCAGTGGTTCTGGTCCCCAAACCTCACACCAAAGATGGCAAGAGAGAGATGAGGTTCTGTGTGGATTACAGAGGACTCAATGCTGTCACCAGGACAGATGCACACCCTATTCCAAGGGCAGATGAGCTCATTGACAAGTTGGCTTCTGCCAAATATTTGAGCACATTTGACTTGACAGCTGGCTACTGGCAAATCAGGTTAGCTGAGGAGTCTAAAGCCAAAACAGCATTTTCTACCCCTAGTGGGCATTATCAGTTTGTGGTGATGCCCTTTGGTTTGAAAAATGCACCTGCCACCTTCCAAAGGTTGGTGAACCAAGTCCTCACTGGGTTGGATGACTTTTGTGCAGCTTATCTGGACGATATTGCTGTCTTTAGCTCCACCTGGGAGGATCACCTGATCCACCTGAAGGAAGTGCTTGAGGCTCTGCAGAAGGCAGGCCTCACTATCAAGGCAACAAAGTGCCAGATAGGGCAGAGCAAGGTTGTATACCTGGGCCACCTTGTAGGTGGAGGCCAAGTTCAACCACTGGAGAGTAAGATCCAGACCATCAAGGACTGGTCCCCTCCAACTACCCAGACTCAGGTCAGAGCTTTCTTGGGCCTGACTGGGTACTACAGGAAGTTTGTTAAGAACTATGGGTCCATTGTGACTCCTCTTAATGATCTGACATCTAAGAAGATGCCCAAAAAGGTTCAGTGGACAGAAATCTGTCAAAAGGCATTTGATGACCTGAAGAAGGCCATGTGCTCTGCACCTATCCTGAAGAGTCCTGACTACTCAAGAGAGTTCATTGTCCAAACAGATGCTTCTGAGTTGGGAGTGGGAGCAGTGCTTTCACAGCTTAATGTAGATGGCCAGGACCAGCCCATTGCTTTCATTAGCAGAAGGCTGACCCCCAGAGAGAAACGTTGGTCAGCTATAGAGAGGGAGGCCTTTGCTGTGGTGTGGGCCCTGAAGAAGTTGAGACCATACTTATTTGGCACTCACTTCAAGATTCAGACCGACCATAAGCCCCTCCTATGGCTTAATCAGATGAAGGGTGAAAACCCCAAACTACTCAGGTGGTCCATTTCCCTACAGGGGATGGACTTTACAGTGGAGCACCGCCCAGGGACTGACCATGGCAACGCAGATGGTCTCTCCAGGTACTTCCACTTAGAACATGAAGACACAACTGGTCAAGGTTAGTCTAATGTCCCTGCGTTTGGGGGGGGGTTATGTAGGAGAGTAGGGTCTGCTATCCTATGGTCACCCCAAATTTTTGCTTTTTGCTTCACTGGTTTCTGACTTAATGTGGCTGTGGGCCTGCTAATCAGACCCACAGCCTGCTGTTCTCTCTCTAAATTACTGCCAATGCACTCTAGGTGCATTACGAATTGGAACTGGTTCACCTTATGAGCCCCTGTATAAGTGCACCCTAGGTGCCCAGGGCATAGGTGTATCCAAGGCCTACCAGGGGCTGCAGCATGTATTATGCCACCCCTGGCCTGGCCTCCATATTTGACACAACTGGCTGATCACTCAGCTGGGGTAAGTCGGTGTAGCCACCTCTTACTTAGGTACAGTATGTCTGTGCCTAACCCTAAACTGGACACATATGTTCCTATCAGCCACTCCTATGGAAGGCCTCATCAATCCTGGAGGCAGAGTGCTTGGAAATATGTGAGATGGTGCTCTAGCATGAGCTGAGCCTGTCTGCAGCTGTCGGGAACAACTCCCTAAGCTGTTCCGGGATATTGCCATACCATATACTCTTAAGTGCATTATAATCCTCGCGGTTAAATGCTATCTTTGGTTTGGCTTTATCAAAACATGTCGAGTAAGGTGTCATACGAATTGGAATACTATCCCCTCGCCAATTCTGGCGACGGGGATAGCATTCCACCCTTCTAGAGGGACACGACATGTGTGTAGCCTTAACCCCGGTTAAAGTTAAACAGAGCCTCAGCTCCACAAAATGGACGCTGCCACCACAGACACAAGTCTGGCCTCCTGCTGCTGACCGAAACTCGGCAGATGGTGGCCTGGACAAAGGGTTTCCTGCCTTGGGAGGTGCGAGCACCACCCCAGACAGGATTTTGTGTATTGGGTAGGACAGGGCTGAATAGAATCAGACATGCCCGGGGCACACAAGGTGTCCCCGTGCATAGGCCAGCCCAAACCGGTTCTGGGGCCTTCCAGCCCCAGTCCTGGCGCGGAGCTGGACAAAGGAAAGGGGGTGTAACCGCCCCCCTTCCTGGTTCCTCCCAGAGGAGGGACCTAGTAGGTGATCCACCCCCTAGATTGGAATAAGAGGGGGAGCAGTGCCATTGCACAGCAGATCATCCCGAAATCAACTTAAAACTAAGAAGAAGACTGGACTTCGACATTCTGCTGCACAGAAGACTGAAGAAGAATCTCCCTTGTGGCCAAGGAGTGACCACCCTGTGAACACAGGCACCAACCAGCAACTCGACGTCTGCTTTGCCGCCGCCTCCCGCCGGAGACCGAGCCCAGAGCCCGACAAGAACCAGACTCCCAGACCTCTCAGAGCCCGATCCACAGTCCCTGCAAAGAAGGGACCCGTGGAGGCACCGAGTGACGTGGGACCGGACCTCTTGGAAGACACCCGAAAAGCTGACTGTGCAGCTTCTGAGGCATCCTCGACGTTGTGCTTTGGGGATTGAGAACCCCCACCACCGAGCAGCCCTTGCACTGAAGATCAGCCCTCCAGCATCTCCACGATCTGCGTGGGGCCCTTTTGCATTGTGCCACTCGACGCGCCATCCCGGCCACTAGCCACGCGGCCAGCGGCCATCTTGGCGACGAACCCGAAGATTTAAACAACAGGTCTGGTTGCTCCAGACCTACCCAAGCTCCTGTGAAAAGGAGCACCCGCTCTGACCTTGCTGGTCCGAGTGAACAGCATCTTTCAACCTCTGCGTGGCTTGTATTTGCCAAGGCCTGTTTGCTCCGATCAGGTCGCCGACACCGCCAACAGCGAGAAGCCTACGTGGGACAGCTCGTGACCGACTCCTGGACGTCCTCGACCCCGGGTATCCACGTGGCTGCAGAAAGAAGCTACCCGACAACGCCTGTTTGCACCCGACATCACCTGGTTCCACTCTGGTTCCACGGCAGTCACTGGCTAGTGACTTTGAACACTGTCCCCTCTGCTTTCAGGTCTTCACATCTACAGATCCACCCTTGGATCCACCGGAACTCTTCTCATCGAGCCGCCTGCAGCATCTCCTGCTCCAAGCACCATCGACCAGCGTGACGAAACCCGACACATCTTCGACCCTGTGCACCCGCTTCCTGTGGGTGAGGTAACTCAGCTCCGCCGGTGCTCCTGCACTGGTACACATCCCAAGGGCCTGTGTTTTAAGTTTCAGCTCCGTAGGTCACTCGGAAGGTTCCTAACTTTCTAACTTTGTGCTTTTTACGCACCATAGACTTTGTATTGAGAAGTGCGTGCACTTTGGACACTGCACCCGAGTCCCGTGGGCCTTTCCCGACTTAGTTAACTCCAGTCTCGAATAGTTCCAGCGATTCCCAAGGCCCTAGGCCTCTTCACTTTCCTCCTGGTATCCCTTATACCACTTATTTAGTATATGGTTTAGGTGGCCCCTAGGGCTCATCCATATTGTGCAACCTTTGTGTATTTTAAACTGTCTTGTGATTTAACGCTTGTGCTTCTGTGCTCATAAAGAGTCCAGGGGATTTTAATAGTTAATAAATCAATATATATTTTCAATATATATCTGTGTGGTGTCCCTTTCATTTGGTATTCAAGGGGGTTGTGTATGGTATAACAGCTGGCTTCACATGCCTTTCAGAGTTTAGCCTAAGACTGCTTTGTCCACGTTACCACTAGGATAACTGGTCTACAAGGTTGAATTACAACCATCATCATAAGGGTTGCTTGGCATGGTACAAAGTGATCACTAGAACTAGTGAGCATTATATACCAGGCCAACTTCTCACAGTGTGGTTTTACAAATTTCTAGAAAATTGTATATATAATGTATCCCTCTTCATTTTTGTTGTAGCCCTGAAGAAGTCATAGGGTGATTGTGTCCCATGACGAAACACGTTGGCATTGGTACTTGCTCTATTGGCTACATCCTGTATGAATTCTTGGGATTATGAAGATTGAGATTATGATGAAGAACATTTGATGTATGAAGAGAAAATAAAATAAAATAAAAAGAACTGATCTAATGAACTCTGAAACAGAAATAATTTGATTTGGTTCATCTTTTCTCTTAAGAAAGTATAAGAAACTGTCTGATTGTGCTCGGGGACAACCTATCCTTTTGCTTGTCAATGAGGATAGCTCCCCAAATGGAGGATTGTACCACTTGGGGTACAGTTTTCACTGCCATACATACCAAAACTCATGGTATCCCATCATTATTAGTAATACCAGAAATATTAAGACCAATAAAGAATGAGTATGGAGCATAACGTGCTCCGAACTTAGGGATGAAATTATTAGGTAATTTGCCCAGGTATCAGCCATCATACCAGCCAACGTTAAAGGGGATGCAGTAGCAGTGGCAATACGCCAACGACTGAGGGATTTACTCCTTTACAATAGGAACGTGAATTACCTAAAATTATTGAAGACACCCATGCTGAATTAGGTAGAGATAGTTTGGGAGCTAGAGCGCTTAAACCTCAACTCATGGGTGGTCCTGAAAAGGATAACACCAAGCAAGCACCTGATTCTTCTAAAAATAAATGGGATAATAACAATAAAAAATAAATGTATAGAGAAAATAGATCTCAATCCAGGAGTATTTATTTATTTATTTATTTAATTTATATGGCGCGTTATAACCACAGGGGTCTCTAAGCGAGTAGGTCTCCCCAAGAGGATCCCTCCGAAAGGAGATATAACCTCAGGAGTAGAGATAACATTAAAAAACCCAACAGGTATAAGGATACTGATACACGTTCCTCTTGTTCCTTTCAGGGTTCATCAAAAAGTCAGAGAGGGAAGGACGGTCAGAACACAGACAAGAATATCGTACAAAGCCCGAAGACACGCAACACGATTCAGAATATACTTCCAAAAAAGAAGACAAGCCCAACTCAAAACCTTAATTTAAAAAGAATAAAACAGCAGGTCTTAAAATTAAACATGCAGAGAATTCTGAGAACACAACTTCTGAACGGGGAATGGGCTCTGATGACGCTAGACAGTGCAGCAGAATTAACAATAGCTTTCCAGAACCTGATGGAATGAACATATCATGGTGGAAACAACTAGTACAGGGGTGAGTGTCCCACATCGGTTTCATGAAATGATACTCCAAATTGAGGAGGACACATCCAGAAAAGTTAAAGGTCTCTTTTGGGAGAACCTGACTTTTGGCTACGACATCCTTTTTAGCTGAAATAGATTGGCCACCTGAAACTGTTATGGATTGCCCAAAGGGAGAAATTGTGATTTTGCTGGCTTTTTCCGCCCTCTTTCCTACATATTTAAAGTACACATACATGCATGAGCATTATATCGCAAGATTGTTGGGTGGAATGCTGAGTCAACTCACCAACCAATTTTAGTAAAAACTACTCAACAGAGACAGTACGCAATGGATCAAGAAGTGAAAAAATAGGTCAGAGACATCTTAGATCAACTTGAATACCAAAGCGTAATAGAAACGTGCACCTCTCCAGAAACCTGATAACTTATACAGTCTAGTTTTAGACTACAGACATCTAAACACATGCGCTAAAACATTTGCAGTGCAGAATGCACATAGTGCTGCATTAATGGATAACATTGTGCGGAAAAAATACAAAACAACACTAGTTATCTCAAATGGACTTTTCTGCCAAAATATAGTGCCAGAAACTGGTGTTTAACCACATTCTCAGCACTAGGTTCCCAGCATCAATTTTGTCGACTCCCCCAAGAGTATTAGAATAGCCCAGGGTTGTTCTCCGCTAGGGTAACAGAATCACTTCAAAATTTGGATGAAGAGGCATTGTCCTATGTAGATTATATTTATCTGATGGGGGATAATTTAAAGGATCACTTAACCAAGGTAAGCAACATAAATTTGGGGTTCGCTTCTGAGGGCTACAAATTAAACTTTAAGAAACGAAAATAACCCACCTGAATGTCCTATTTTTGGGATACGATTTATCAAGTGAGGGTAAAAGCCTGGCAGCTAACTTTTTAGAAAATGTGTACTGATCCAACCTCCTAAATCGCTGAAAACTTACAATCCATATTGGGATTCTTAAATTTTGATAGAACATACACTTTAGATTATGCGCAAAAAGTAAAACCTTTCTACAACTTAATTACACCTGATTTTTTAGTTAGGCATTGGACACAGGAACACACAGATATCCTTTGTTCCCTACAAGCTGACATGATAGCTTCAAAATACTTGCAGACATGCGTAAATGTCTGCACCCTTGTGATCCGTGTTATATTGGGTAAATCTGGGCACAATTCCCTGAACTTCAATGAAGTAGAAACAGTACACATAGCATACATATCACACTTCTACACAAAAGCTGAAATGCCCTTTGCTTCTCCAGAAAAAATCCTGACAGAATAACAGTCCCCTGTAGTAAGAGAAAGAGCACTGGCTCAGGGGAAATGAATAATTGTTCTAACTCCAGTACCAGCCTTAGAGGCAGCTACAAGGGCAAGTGTTCCCAATGCTAAAGCCTTGCATCCAAGATGGATACAATGGGCTAATTCTTTCCCAGCCACAAATCTAGAATACAGATATGACCCAAGTCTAAAAACACAAGCATTCCTGCAATGTGAACAAGAATATCCTCTCCCAAATGAAATAATGCCTCTAGATCAGTATGAAAATATAATTTATACTGACAGATCTGCTCATCCAGCCATAGAAAGTAATCAACAATACAGCGCAGCGTGTGAATTTGTGAAGGGTCGTATGCAGGATGGCAAGTTCCATCCCAGCGATACGAAGAAACAGTCTCTAGGAGACTGCACGGCTCACCTGGCAGAATTAAAATCCCTGTTACTGGCCCTAATAAATTCTGATGGAGAATTCCCACCCTGATTGTGTGATTCTTTTTATTGTGTCCAGTCATACAACTAATATCTTTGTTACTGGGGTATAAATTGGTTTAAAGACTCAAAAGGTGGCACAATTAGACATAAAATGCTATGGGAACAAGTAGCTGAGTTGAAAAAAAGAACTACCAAGAGCTCATGTGATACACCCGCGGAGTCATCAACGTGATGGCGTTCACGTTGAAGAGAATCTGCAAAGGGGGCAGTACGTACGGTTGCAGTAGCTGCAATTACTCGTTCAAAAACAAGAATAGATGAACAGATAATGGTAGCTGTCATTGCTTCACGCAAGAACAGCAAAGCGCTACCGAAAGGCATTCCACTCAAGTTAGATG
The DNA here is from genome assembly GCF_964263255.1 of Lissotriton vulgaris. Lineage (NCBI taxonomy): Eukaryota > Metazoa > Chordata > Amphibia > Caudata > Salamandridae > Lissotriton > Lissotriton vulgaris. The sequence goes on along the minus strand of NC_141689.1, from coordinate 1,956,118,425 downwards.
CAAACAACATTCCGTATGCTCAAATTCCAGGACTGGAAGATAGAGGAATACTGAATATGGATTGCAGATTAGACTTAATTTAATCTGTAAATGAGGTTCTAGGTTCTGCACACTCGGGGTTTACCTCAACAGTTTCATTGTGGAAGGTTTCCATGATGGTGCTTCCAGCGCAGACACCTTTACTAATATCAGACAGATCGCTCACTTGTGTCTATTTGGACCACTGCTGCCACCTACATTCAGATGGGGCTTACAAGTATATCTCGGTGGCTGTGGATTCATGCTCTAGATTCCTATGGGTATGGCCTCAGCGCTCAACAGATGCTCAAACTGTTATAAAAGATTTGCAAGTATTTATAGGGGCATACGCAGTTGGCACATTACATTCTGACCATGTCCCCACAGATAGCTCTAGGGCTTACAAGGAAGCCATTGAAGGTTTGGGTGTAGCATTTCGTACTCCTCTCAGTACCATTCTGAGGGGAATTCGGTTGTGGAGAGGAAAAATTAGGACTTAAAGCAATCTTTAACAGCAAGAGTATTAGGTTTGGGTGGTAGCTGGGTCAATCACTTATACGGGGTCCAACAAGCCCTTAATAACATGCCAAGAAGTTCTCTAGGGGGTGTCACTCCTTACGAGGTCCTATTCGGGATGAGAATGTGGGTACCTGATCTCGATTATGAAAGCACAGTGGCAGAAGAAAACCATTTGATATCAATAAACGTTTGGCTGTTTTACAGGATCTGAATGAATCCCGGGAACCACTATGTGGCCGATACTGAATAGTAGGTCTCATTGGCTACTTGGTAGCTGATGCTCTCTTCTTGCTACCATACAAAAAGTTCAGACAGAGAGACTCATAACATTTCTAGAGTCACAAAATGATGGAATTTCCATCGATGAAATGGAACCTGTTCCTCTGGAAACAGAACTTCCAAACTCAAATGAAAGACAAATTTCAATTGGGCCTAACACCTATGTCTACATCAATATGCCTCAACATGGGTCACCTGCCAGTTCAACAAAACCTACTGAGCTACCAAAGATAGATTGAAATGCATCTGGCTACTTCATTGATTTTGATACCTTCTCTCTTGATCCCAGTGAACCTGAGACAACACCAGCTCCAGTTTCCTGTAAGCAACACATTTGTGAATTCTACTCTTTTCTTAAAAGACTTACTTAGTATCACCTTGGCTCCAGCTCTGGATCATAACTGGAATATTGTTTTTTCTGTTCTGAATTGGCCTAGTGACTGTTTTTTGCTTACTCATCAATGGAAAATATCTTCCAGAATGCTCTGCAGTATCAAATGTGAACTTGGTCCTGAAACCTTCTACATCATCTCATCATGAACAAAGAGACCTGTTATCCGTGAACATTACAGCAGTTCCAATTACTTATGATATAGTTTGGGACAAGGCTGATTATGATGTATTTGGCCCTACTGAACTTTTGTAAATACCACATTTATTTAAAATTTCTCTAAATGATATCATTACCTCCAGTACATTTTCTGATGATTGGGATTTTGAAACTGTAAATAATATGTTGTCTGATTTAGAATAATCTGCTGCATTTTAATACATAAGAGTTTTGGCATTTTAATACCTGATAGTTTTGTTTCCTAATGTGGGGTAATAAACAGGTAATCTTCATACTCCAGATGCAGCTAAAAACCACTCAATTTAGTTCATAGGTACAAAATGCATCTGCCTTTTTCTGCGGCATGCTGAGATTTACAGCCAGCAAAAACAGATAGGGCAAAAATCTAGGAGTAGAACACAGAACAGAAGGCTAGATGTTCACTGCAAAAAAGTGAATTCTATTAGGTCTGCATTATTCACCTGATGCTTGCATCTCATCTAGGATGTATTATCTGCAATTCATAATGCATTGCATTTTCATGGACATATTCCAGGATGAAATGTTAATTGCTTGAAATTCTGACTCAATAGACGTCCTGAGTCGACAGTGTCTATTTAATAGGAAATTGACTGCTTTGTCTCTAATGGCCAGAATTGACTTAATTACTGAATTAACCATCAGGTACGGGCTTAGATATGACCAAACCAGTCATCAGGATTTACTTTCTGTTTCAAAGAATGATTACAGATTATAAGCTTATTTATGATGCTATTCTTAAATTATTCAATCAACCTCAGTAGTTGATGTCTGCTACCACGAATGGTTGCTCTTCATTGTCAGAGGTTCACATAAACATATTTATTGTGAACTGATTGATCTTACATTTTTAAGAAATCTGGGCCTCATTTACAAGAAAGTGCCACAGCACAGCATCGCAAGCCCTTTGGCTGGGCCACGCTGTGGAACTTTCAAAGCACAGGGATGCATCATATTTACAAGTATATGGCAGATCCCTTTGCTCTCCCCTGCACTGGCGCACAATTAGCTGCCATGCACTGACCCAGAAACCCTTGCACCTTGGTGCAAGAATATCTGCACCATCTGGATGCTTGTTTATGTGCAGGAAGGTGCCCCTTCCTGCACATAAACAATCTGTAATGGTGTTTTTAAGCTTCTATGTGGGCTGCGTTAGCACACATGGAACTTGTAAAATGTAATTTTTTTAATGATTGTTTATGTGCAGGAAGGGACACTTTCCTGCACATAAACAAACCTGAGAGGTTATTTTCTCGTTCTATGTGTGCCGGGAGAAATTAATACATTCTACTTGTTGCACCTCCCTATGCCCCCTCTGGGGAGACATAGCATTCAGAAGCAATTCCAGGTTTATGATTTCTCACAAGTCTGGAAATATGTCAGGTTTCATGGGTGTTGTGTAGGAACACCCTCAGCAACACCCATGAATGTCCCTTTCATGTAAAGTGCAAACAGTGACTCACCTGCAGCGTAAGGGGCTTGTAAATAAACCCCACAATATTTAACACAAATATTATTAAGAACATTTGATGCATACGTTATGAATTTTGGAAGCCAAAATGCACAATTTCTTTCTTATGTCTAAGTATATTCAAGGGTAGCAGCACACAAGATGGCTGTTGGAATTGCTAAAAAACTATAAAAGAGGAAGCAACGAAAGGAGTCATAAGTGAAAAAAAATATTTTTAAGAGCTTTGGGTAGGGGTAAGTAGGGGAAACAGCTACTATATGAAACAAGCGTTTCCAGTGCAAAAGGCTTCATCCTGCTCAATCCCTCATCCCCAAAAACAGGGCCTCGCCAAAGACGCATTGGTTGCTTTTCACTTAATGGACATTTTTAAATCCATACATAGCAGGCAATACATCGGAAGCCAATACATCAGTGGTGCCATTATATCAGGATATATTAAATGGCAGGAAACATTTATACATATACACATATCACTGTAAACTTAGCACTATGTCTTGTACCCTTTACTGTGCCCATTCATGGGCCCATGAATCTTTCATCCTTAACATCGCACCCATAACCTGTACCCTTGAACCTTTCTTTCTGTCTCACTATTAACAAATACACAAACACACATACACACATACACTTCATCATAGCTTAGTTTTCTATTCAGTTGCCCTCCGATGTTGTGACTTCCGATATTATTTTCCATCTGATTTAATGACTGCAATGTACAGGCTTATCTGTCCTGGATTTTGGAGGGATTTTGGAGGGATTGCTGGCTAAGAAGGTATTCTAGTATACTTGTTACATTGTCGTAATTTGACAATGGCCGAGTTAGCGCTTAGCTGTGCTACACGTTTTTTCCCCTTAACTTGACTATACTTGGAAACGCCATTTTGTGAATTGCGGCGGCCATTTTAGAGAATGAGCGGCCTCGTGGTCAGCATGCCCTTTAGTCCGTTGTCCGTGCAACTGACCACTCGACTCTGCCCAGCAACAGGCTATTTTTAGCCACGGTCAAGCCCGCTCATGCGCAGTTCCAACTGACCAGTCACCCCTCAGGAATGTGCCGCCAAACTGACCAGTGGGGTTGTAACCCCTCCCATGAGTTGGCTGTGCTCCAAAAATGACCATATATGTACATAATCTCTGTAACCTTGTGCCGCCTATCTTTTTATTGCTTGTAAACTGTATAAAGGAAGGCCTCACACCAACGTTCGGTGTGATACTTCTTGCATTGCCGAAGGGTGTTGTAGGATTGTACCACCACCCCATGGGGTCTTAATAAACTTGTTCTTTGTACTTTTCAGTTTCCGTGCCAACAGTTCTTGCAGTGTAAGTGGGTTATCTATGGAGCATGTAGGCCTTGGGAACCCAATACTACAAATTGGCGACCACGAAGGGACTCATCGGCGACTCGGATGCCCGAAGGAGAGGTCGTGACGAAGGTTTGGAAACTCGCCATGGACGCGTACGCTGCCACCGAGTGACCCGAGTCTTGGCACCCACGGTGTTTCTTCCCTTCCTTCCGATCTGACCTTCCAGGTGGCGCCGGTCTCTGACTGAGTTCTTGATCAGTTCTGGATAAGTGCCGTTTGGCTGATTCGATTAAAGACCTTGGCAGTTGGAATCTGGACCTTTGAGATTTGGGTAAGATTTGTGATCGGTAAGGTAGTCTGCGGACGCTTACTGAAGTTCTATGATTTGTGATCGGTAAGGTAGTCCTCGGACGCTTGCCGAAGTTCTATGACTTGTGTCTATGATTTGAGTTAGCTAACATTTGTGACTTTGTGACCTTGTGACCTTTGAATTATATGTGTAGTGCACTTCACATAGGCAGGCATGTAGAGATGTTTCTCTAATTTTGTTTTTTTCCTTTGAGCGGCACATTTGTGTGAAGTATTGTAAGTGCCAGTTTATATGGTATCACGCTTTCGTGATACTTTTCGAACACGCCTGTTTTAAGCACACTCCGAGGGATGTGCTGTCTTGGAAATGGTACCACAATTAGGTTAGCAGAATCACAGCCGGCTCCCCCAGAAGGAACTCCGAATCGTGAAATGTACATAAAATTTGGCCTTCCCCCTATAATGTATAGCAAATTATGGCATAAATATACAAAAACTGATCCTGAATTGTAATGGCCACTACATGGGTCATTCGATTTGCGAAAGGTTCAATTTGTGGAGCAGTGTTTGTTTCAATGTAGGTCTAGACAGAATATGTTTGATTGTGTACGAATGTGGGAGAAAGCGGTGCGTGAACGTATGAAACATGAAATTGCCTTGGCGGACAAAGAGCAGCGCAAGGCTGCTCGAGATAAGGCTTTACAGCTTGAGGAAAAGGAAGCGCAGGAGAAGAAAGAAAGGGAGGAACGGGAACGTAACTTGCAAACGGCCGGTCAATTTCCTATTCGTCGTCCGCTTTATCCTGTCCTTAATAATGAAATTGATGATTTTTCGTTACTAGATCGCTCTCCGCCTCCGTATGTCCACCCCACGGCTCCGTTCGAGGATTCCGGTGATGAAGGTCGGGATAAGTCGGATGGAAAGGACAATTCGAGTGTCACGTTATCTGCGGAAAGAGCCGTGGACTTGCGTGGTCTTGCTAGGAAATTTAATTTGGATCATGTAACTGTAGCAACGATTTTAGCTGAAAGGAAATTGTGGTCAGACCGAGAATTAATGTGTTTCATAAATACTTTAGCGCAGGAAGTTGTTACTCGCTTCCGTAAATATTCGGAGACTTTAGAACCCAAAGCTGTGTCAGTTTATTGTGAGAACTTGGATAAAGGTTTATTTGCTCTTTCAGATGCTGACGACCTTTTCAAACGACTACTTCATCTGCGGGATGAGGCGACCAGACTGCGGGATGAAAGGAAAAATGCTACAGGGTCCGTGCCGGGGTCGACGGAGGAATCCAAAGAGTGTCCTCTTCGGGGTTCAGATAAGAATACCAAAATGCATGTTATGCCTATGCGTGAAGCCGCGCCTTTGTATGTTCCTCCAAAGGGAGAGGGTACAGATGACGATAAAATGTCGAAGGATGCGAAGGGGTACTTTATATATAATTGGGTATATATGCCTTGGAATAGAGCAGATGTTATGGCATTAAAGAACTCCCTGCCCGATCTTCGTAAAAATACAGCTGCGTTCTATGAAGGGGTTGAGGGTGCCTTTTGTGTTATGACCCTTGTTGATATAGATCTCTTCTTTGGGTTAATTCTTCCCCCTGATATGTGGAGGTTGATTCGTAAAACTAATGATCAAACGACTTTTGGGGCTGCTTGGAAGGACTTAGAGCAGGCTGACTTACAAAGGGAACCTGCATGTAAACCGTGTGCTTTGATTCTAGATCTCCCGACGGCTATTTTGACTAAATTAAAAACTCTGGTGCCTCCTAAAAAGATTGATTGGACCATGTTGGCTTCATGTAAACAGAAGCCAGATGAATCGGTATCTGATTTCTTTACACGCTTTGAAGAAGCTTTTCATGATTATAGTGGGCAATCATTAACAGACGATACGGGTAGGCATCTGTTTGTTGATAAGTATGTGGCTAATCTCCTACCGGAGATTGCAAAGCGATTGAAAACGAGCGAAAGTTCCTGGACCACGGCGACCCCTGCGTCTTTGTTAACCATGGCTCAGTATTATGAGCGGCAGGAATTGGAGGCTAAAGAAAGTGTTGATAAGAAGGCGAAGGAATTGAAAACGAAGGTGATGTTGGCACAGGTTCGTGGAACGCAATCTAGAGGGAATGATAGAGGCAGGCGAGGAGGGGGTAATGCGTCGTACGGGCGTACGGATATAGCGGAGGATCAATGTGCCTATTGTAAGGAGTTTGGGCATTGGGCTGATGATTGTCCGGTACTTCGTGAGCAACGTAGTCAGCGTGGTCGAGGAGGTGGAAGGTCAAGGAACAGTTATTCTGTGCGAGAGGTGGCGGAGGTGATCGTGGTAGGTTTGAAGAGAGGGGCCGTGGCCAGGATGACCGTAATACATTTGATAGGCGGAACCAGTATCAGATATCGGAGGGTGAGAATGTGGAGCATCAGGATTATGTGCATGCATAGGACTGCGTAGGATGGGGTATGGAATCAGTTGAAGTGCCAGTAGATCAGAGTGGTCCATATGTATCTGCGGGCATCTTGGGTTCTACTGATCAGTTTCTAGTCGACACAGGGGCTACTCGTAGCGCTTTGTCTAAAAACGTGGTTCCGAGGGCTCCCCTGTCTGGTGATATGATTACATGTATTGGGTTTGATGGCACACCCACTCCCAGCCCATTATCGAAGCCTCTTGCACTTTGTCTCGATAAATTTTTCAGTTATGGCCAATTTTTGTTGTCACCTTATACCCCAGATAATATTCTGGGCATTGATTTGCTCAAATATTTTCGAGCGACGGTACGTTGCGCTCCGGAGGGAGTGCGAGTTATTTTGAATGATAACTATCCGGATTCAGACAGATTTTTTACTATACAAGACTGTGAAGCATTAGCCTCTCTCCCTCACACGTTGTGGGCGACCTCAGATACGGATGTGGGACAGATGCTTATTCCACCTATTCGCATTACTGTAAAGGAGGGAGTACTTTTGCCACGTGTCCCACAGTATAAGATCTCCAGGGAAGGTGAAATTGCCCTGACACACATTGTTCAAGATTTGATCATTGCAGGGGTAGTGGAGGAAGTCCCCTATAATGTTTGCAATAGCCCTATTCTCCCGATCCTTAAAAAAGATACTGACGACAAAGTCTATCGATTTATTATTGATTTGAGAGAAATTAACAAAATTGTCATCCCCCAATACCCGGTGGTGTCTGATATCACGACATTGCTTACATTGGTCCCCCCAACGGCGACGACCTTTAGCGTCATCGACCTGAAAAATGCGTTCTTTTCTATTCCCATCCATCCTGATAGCAGATACTTATTTGGTTTTACGTTAAATAATAAATCGTATAGATTTTGTCATGTTCCTCAAGGTTACACTGAGAGTCCGAGTATCTACAGCCAGGCTTTAAAAAGATAGCTTGATTCCTTTCAATTGCAATCTGGAGTTGCCCTTATCCAGTATGTCGATGATCTTTTGTTAGCTGCTGACACTTATGCGCAATGTGAGGAGAGTACGCTTCCTTTACTTTCCTTTCTTGCTCAGAACAATCATAAAGTTTCGAAGAAAAAGCTCCAATACTGTAGACCCAAGGTGACCTACCTCGGTCACCTTTTGTCTAAGGAGGGGCGTGCATTAACATCGGGTCGAATTCAGGCGATTCTAGATACACCAGTCCCCCGCACACAGAGAGATGTACGTGCCTTTATAGGATTAACGTCCTTTTGTAGACAGTGGATCATGGGGTTTTCGCATATTATCAAACCTTTGTTAGCGTTGCTGTCCAAAACTACACCAATGCCCCTTGAATGGACAGAGGAATGTCAAAATGCTTTCGAACAATTGAGACAGGCCCTTTGCTCTGCACCCGTGTTAGGTACACCAGACTATTCAAAGATTTTTACATTGTACGTGCACGAGAAAGATGGGTGCGCGTTATCAGTGTTAGTGCAAGTACACGGGGATAAGCAGAGGCCATGCGCATACTTTTCAGCTATTCTCGATCCTGTAGCACGAGGATTACCTGGGTGTTTCCGAGCAGTTGCAGCAACAGCAGTAGCTATACGGCAGAGTGAGGGAATAGTGTTATCGCACAAACTGTTGGTGTTAGTTCCCCATGCAGTAGATGCCCTGTTAAATCAAACAAAGACCCAATATCTCACCAGTGCACGATTAACAGGATATGAGCTTACACTTTTGGCGCCACATATCACACTAAAAAGATGTGCTACCCTGAACCCTGCCACTTTATTGCCCTATCCGGTTGAGGAGGGTCAGGAAGAAAAACATCATGATTGTGTTTTCCTGACCGAGGAACAGACAAAGGGTCGTGTTGACCTACAGGATATGCCACTTCCAGATGTGGATGGGGAGCTGTGGGTTGATGGATCGTGTTTGAGGCTGCCAGATGGTACGACTTCCGCAGCATATGCGATCACGACACTTAAGACAGTGGTAGAAACAGCACGAATACCACAAAAATCGGCTCAGGCAGCAGAGCTGATAGCTTTGACGAGAGCTTGCGAAGTGAGTGCTGGCCTATGTGTGAACATATACACAGACAGCCGGTACGCCTTCGGAGTAGCACATGACTTCGGGCTACTCTGGAGAGAACGTGGGTTTTTAACTTCTCATGGAGTACACATTATGCACGGAGAATTGGTGCGTGATCTCCTAAACGCGTTGCTTTGTCCGAAGAAAGTAGCGATCATTAAATGCAGTGCCCATAAAAAGATCACTGATAAAGTGGGTCAAGGAAATGCTTTTGCAGACAGCATAGCGAGACAAACAGCTATGTCCCGAACTGACTCCCCCATGTACGTAACAAAATCACAAGCTGAGCGATGGTACGATGCTAGAGCGGAGATACTAGATATCCAAAAATCAGCGACTGAAGCAGAACTTGCGGCATGGGCAGCAGATGGGGTGCTAGATGATGAGGGTTGTTGGAGAAGCAAAGACATGGAGAAATGGAAATTGCCTGCAGCTTACTTGCAAGCGATGGTTCAGATGACTCACGGATTAGCACATGTGGGAGCTCTTGCGATCACTCGATTGTTATCACAGGTTTGGGAGCATCCCGAGATCGCCAATACTGCCAAGAGAGTAGTGCAGACCTGCCTGATATGTTTACAGCACAATCCTGTGAAAGGGACCCATACTCCGAAAGGAGGGTTCGTTCCACCATCTGCACCATTTGAGGTACTCCAAATGGATTACATTCAGCTTGAGCGCTGCAATAACCTTAAGTATGTCCTAGTGGTGGTATGCGCTTTTAGCAAATGGGTTGAGGCCTTCCCCACGAAAGATAATACAGCTTTAACAACAGCTAAGGTGTTGCTCAAGGAGTACTTTCCTCGCTTTGGAGTTTGCAAATTTTTGTGGAGCGATAATGGGCCTAATTTTGTTGGGGAAATTGTGGAGTATGTGCTGAAGGGGTTGGGGATCCAGCAGAAGTTTCATGCTGTGTTCCACCCTCAGTCAGCAGGTCTTGTTGAATGGTACAATGTCACGTTGAAACTAAAACTGGCTAAGATTGTAGCATCTACGTCATTGAAGTGGCCGGATGCTTTACCGTTAGCATTGCTCTCTCTCAGGTCAGTGCCCCACTCTCGAACTGGCCTCACACCATATGAAGTGGTGTTTGGAAGGCCTATGAATATATGGGGAGTGCCTAAGCCGCGATTGATACATGATGTGCCTTGTATAATGATGAATGACTATTTGGCACGATTAACAAATGATTTGCTTTCTATTCATCAACATGTTCGAGAAGCGCTCCCTGACAATTCTACTGGAGAGGCTCATAATCTCCGTCCTGGGGATTTCGTTATGGTCAGATCGTTTGAGAGGGCGAACAGCTTGGAACCGAGGTGGCGTGGCCCCGAACAGGTCCTCTTGGCTACTCGAACAGCTGTACGAGTGACCAACAGAAAGCAGTGGATACACTCAACTCACTGCCGGCGTGTCTCTCCGGACCTGGTGAATCCTGCCGTGCTGACTGACTACAAGGAGATTCTGGAAAAAGAAAAGAGCCCGGCTGTGACATCGGCCGAAGTCGAGGGAGCCTTCCCGGACCACACTGTTTCCAGCGTTACGATCTGCGGCCACGATAAGGAGAAGATTTCTTTTGGTTTTCGTGACTGGTTGGTTACCGCTCTGGGGTTTGTGAAATGGAAACCGGGAATCTCAAGGGGGGGGATCAGTTCTGCCAAGAGTAGCGACACCCGTCTTGACCCCGGAGAAGAAAGCAACGGCTACTTCGGAGCTCAGCACCGTATTTTTCTTTTTTTTAGGTATAAATATACACACATATGTACATTTGAGACTTTGTGAACTTTTTGAACTATTTGAGACATTGAGAACTCTTTTGAACTATGGCGTCTTCTGCATCACGAGACAAAAGAATACTTGGTGCCATCCTTTTTGTTTTGATAATTGTGGTAATAGCAGTGATAGCTTGGGTAGTTGAACTCGTGGTGCCTGTACGTGAACATTTGCTGCCGACTACCCCGGCTCCATCTGAACATTTTCACTTCACCTTGCCCTACCATGAAGAACGGCACCGGCAGACCTATTTGAAAAATAGCTTTATTCAGATTCTGCATCATACGCATAACATGACAAATACTTCCAATTGTTGGGTGTGTGGGATGTTGCCTGGTCATCAGAAGAAAGGGGGCACTCCACTCATTCCACTCCCGTTTTCACATAATGGGTACTGCAATGCCTGGTACACTCTTCTATTCACTTTGCGATGGCCAACGAAAGGGGGGGTGCTTTTCCGTTTGAATAAGATTTGCTACCATGACCGGGATGGGTACCCACGAGCTGAGGGTACTCGATTTGAATGGGAAGAATACCGCCCCGACAATGCATCTGCACCCCGTATTTACAGCAACCAAAGGAACATTAATGTATCCAGTTCGCATGTTATTAATGTTATTGCAACTAAAGCTGATTTGTGCATACGTAATAAAGGTACAATCCCGGTTGGAAAAAGTGAATGCAACACTACACTTACGTTCGACAGCTCGAATGGCATATCGTTTGTGGCATCTCGTAATACTTATTTTATTTGTGGAACTAAGGGCTATCATCAGCTTCCGTTGGGATCGTTAGGCACTTGCTATGTATCCTTTGTATTGCCCCCTGTATTCATTGCCCCACCAATGTATCATAATGACTATGTACTTTACCACGATTTCGTGTTAAACCGTGTTAAACGTACTGTTGTTCTGGACGATATCGACCAGACGGATACCGCACTGCAGCAATATGTGGACTTTAATTTGGGACTGTTCTCCTTTGTGGGGGCTGCTTTGAATAGTAGGAAAATACGACGATTGACCCGTGTTGTTGAGGCTGTAGCCAATGATACTGCTATTGCATTAGGAAATATTACCGAAGAACTTCAGATTTCTAGGATTGTTACACTTCAGAACAGAATGGTTCTAGATGTGGTTCTAGCTGATCGGGGGGGGGGCATGTAGAATCATCGGAAGTAGCTGCTGTGTATACGTACCTGATAATTCGCCATTCGTTTATGATGCCATTTCTAAAATGCACAAAATAGCAGCTGAAATACACCCGGACAATGGAACTTGGACTCTTTCAGGGTGGTTCTGGTCAATGCTTACCACCTGGGGTTGGAAACTGCTAACGATTTTATGTATCATTGTTGGGATACTGTTCCTTGTATGTTTATGTATACAATGTGGCCCAGCTTTATGTTCTATGTGTTTATCGGCTTGCATACCATCAAGACGAGCTCTTGCTCACAACAAAATGATGCTTCATAGAGAAGTAGCTCAAATAATGCTAATTGATATTGAAGATGAACATCCCGATTATGTCCACTATGAGGTAGCTTCAGCTAAACGCTAAAAGGGTCGTCTGTCGTAATTTGACAATGGCCGAGTTAGCGCTTAGCTGTGCTACACGTTTTTTCCCCTTAACTTGACTATACTTGGAAACGCCATTTTGTGAATTGCGGCGGCCATTGTAGAGAATGAGCGGCCTCGTGGTCAGCATGCCCTTTAGTCCGTTGTCCGTGCAACTGACCACTCGACTCTGCCCAGCAACAGGCTATTTTTAGCCACGGTCAAGCCCGCTCATGCGCTGTTCCAACTGACTAGTCACCCCTCAGGAATGTGCCGCCAAACTGACCAGTGGGGTTGTAACCCCTCCCATGAGTTGGCTGTGCTCCAAAAATGACCATATATGTACATAATCTCTGTAACCTTGTGCCGCCTATCTTTTTATTGCTTGTAAACTGTATAAAGGAAGGACTCACACCAACGTTCTGTGTGATACTTCTTGCATTGCCGAAGGGTGCTGTAGGAATGTACCACCACCCCATGGGGTCTTAATAAACTTGTTCTTTGTACTTTTCAGTTTCCGTGCCAACAGTTCTTTCAGTGTAAGTGGGTTATCTACGGAGCATGTAGGCCTTGGGAACCCGATACTACAAATATGTGTTGACTTGCACCGGTTTCTCTCTCCTTTGAGCCTCCTTGAAAATTAATGTACTCAAATTCATTTATATTTGGGACTTGGCACCTTTATACGATAGCTGTTTCCAACATGCCAGGATTTACCACCATTTGGCCGAGTGAGCATTATGTTAGTGTGACCTGTTGCGGCCTGGCATCCCAAAACATGTCAGTTAACTCCTATCATTTTAAAGTGGATACCCATACCCCACACTGCCTGACCATCTCTGTGAAATAGATACCCACAATATTCAGAAACTACCACCATTGTTTCATAATGAACAGTCTGCTACTGTTGGGCACTATTGTGCAATAGATGCCCAATCCTTCTCCTACGTCGTGGCCAAGACCTGGAACGAACTCTGCTGTAGCATCAGACGTAGCCCCACACTGCAAGCATTCAGGAAGAGCCTCAAGAACTGGCTTTTTTCGGATGACCAGAGCTGCCCTTGACTCCCCCTACCCCCAGTGCCTTAAGACCTTCACGGGTGAGTAGTGTACTCTACAATTCTCTGATTGATTGAATATATGTACAAAATCACCAGTGTACTGCCAAGGCTGCCAATTATGTAATGGGTGGCCATGCATGGACCATGGATGTGAACAATGTATTTGGAATGATCACCATTTTGCAGAGGGCAAACAGTAAGCCACTGTGCCAGTTGATATCTAAAATATGCAACATTACAAACAAGCTTGAGCCACATTTTATCAAGAGAGGTAACCTGCATGCCCACACGTTGACAACAATTACCACTGTTGTTCCAAGGATGACGTTTTTCAAGGGGTTTGCATCATGCTACATAGATTCCCACAATGTTCCATGAATTACCACCACAATGTGTGGGTCAGCAGTACAATGGATGAGCAATAGACATCCTCCAATGGATGCTCATAGGTTAACAGCAATTATCTCCACTGTACCTCAGCAAGCATTTGACCAGGGAGGAAATGCACATTATACAATGGGTACCCACAAGCTGCCAAAATGTTCTGTCATTGTGCCAGTGTCAGCATTTTATGAGAGGCAGACAAATTCCAAGTATGATAAAACTAAAAAAGTGGAGATACCCTATTGTTCAGAATATGGATGGGGTAATTTAAACCAAGCAAGTAAAACAAGTCCCTAATCAAGTTTTTGGATCATGTGTTGCGCCGTAATCATGTACAGTATTAATGGGGTAAAACATATACATTAATTGAACAAAACAGAAATTGCATGTGACATTTAGATATAGTGGAGACAGTGATAAAAATGTACAAATCAATTTTTATTTATCATTACAAAGTAAACATACAATTAAAAAAATAAAAATATATTAAAAACAGTCCATTGTTACAACATGCTTGTGTTGATCATCTAAGCAAAAAAACTACACAAAAGTTGATGCAGCGTTTCAGTGCAATTAAGATCATCCACATTCTTCAGAACAGAATTTTCAACAAAATTAAAAATTCAACAATCTGTTAGTTTATACATACACGTTAAAAAAATATTTTTACAAAAAAATCAATGCATTAGTCTCTATCTACAGTTCTACATAGGAGAGAAAAATACACATTATACATCAATGCATTAGTCTCTATCTACAGTCCTACTTAGGACAGAAAAAAACACATTATACATTATTCTAAGTCCCCAATTTGAAATACGAATTCAATAGTATGAAATGAGTACAAGACAGCACATGATCCTTCTTTATCATGACCTACCTATTTAGAATATATGTGTGTATCCCCTGTGTGATTCAGATCGGACAGGTTCTTCCAGTAGATTTTGTGGAAAAAATAAGGAATAACATAAAATAGAGTCAATCATATTTTACTCAGCATTCATACAGCAAACAAAGGAATTCATATATATAAAGCTCCTTGTGATAGGCATATCATAATACATTCATTATAGCACACCTTTTTATGTGGTAGTCTTCTCTCATATGATACGTTCATAGGAACCACTGATAAAGTTTGTCACTATATATTAGCGTCCTTTAAAATATAAAAATCGAATATCAACCTCCCTATATATGTTTAATGTTAATTATTAAAGCATTTTATTGAAAAATTCCAGGGGCTTACCGTTAAAAAAAAACAGGTATACCTTCATCGACAAATCAGGTGAGCCATGGTTAAGCTTCCATTTGTTAGTGTACCAATACATCCCTTTAGGAGTCATACTGTGAGACAAAAATATTATACTTAACCCCTTCGATGCTCATGACGAGCTCAGCTCGTCATGAGGCACGGTTGAGCTGTGCTGATGACGAGCTGAACAATGGGAATAGAAGTCATGCAGCACAGGAGGGGAATTGCTGCAGCAGCGATGGTGTTAATAAGTATCTAGCGATTAATTGTTCATGTAGATTTTACTCTCATTGTTTAAAATACAGACTGGAAAATTACCTGATTATGTTGCTCTCTTGGCATTGCAACTCAACAGTTAAAATCTGTAACGATTTAAAAAAGTACAGCCTTTTAGAACAATTCTTTAGGTGGTTTTATTCCAACTACTCCTATCTATATTCTAAGTTTATTATTCTAGTAGTCTTAGTTGTATTGTATTACTCTCTAGAGGATATAGTGTACGCTTTAGGCTCATTTATGTTTGGAGACAGCATAGGCTGTCCCTTAGTTACTACACTGAGCTGGAAAGGCAATGTGGGATTTGTAATTTACCTAGTTGGATCAATCACGTTTAGTCTGTTAAAGATTTAATAAACAAAAACTAAAAATACTTCAAAGTCTAGGAAATTAGGAATTTAAATTCTCAAACTTACTCCGTATTAGACACAAATCGATAATTGTATCTCTTTGTCAGCACTAATAGTTATAATGGACATAGCCTAGTTTACATTTTGAATCGGCAATGTGCGGTATCCTCAGTTAGGTCGGTCACTTTCAGTCTTTCAAAGATTTAATAGACAGAATTAAAAATACTTCAAAGTCTAGGAAATTTAAATTCCCACACTTTCCCCTTATTGGGCACAAAATAATGATTGTATCTCTTAACCAACCACTAGTAGTTATAATGGACATAGCCTAGTTTACATTATAAAAAGGCAAAAGGCTTGAATCTCACGCAGGTAATTACACCATTCTTCTTACCTAATAAAGCGGTTCTGGCCCCCCTGCTCTCTATGAACGTATTTCCGGGTCAGGACACGGAGATGGCCTGGGGGCTGTCTTATATAACCTAGTCGCGATCATGTGATCTCTATACTGCCTTGAGATATGATCATTTTTGGTTACAAACACTCTAGAGTACGTTATCGAAACTTTATAATTCAAGTAAGGATTTTGCCATTTTCTCAGATCCGTTGTTTTTGCCGAACAAGCAAAGACAATTGCTATTCTAACAATGGAAAAATAAAGCTTTTCCACTAGCGGCCATCTTTGAATGTCCGATCCTCTGGTACGTGGTTATCACAAAGCACAATATGATTGAGAAAACGCTTGGATCCACTATCAGCAGTTTATAGTTAGGAGTTAAAATAAAGGATTTACCTTATTTTTACTCATTTATTTATTCCTGCACAGACGCAAATCTATACTACTATTATAAAGAGAGAACACAAACCTTTGAGCCAGGTAAACTACAAAAGTAATGCACCAATCACTACACCCAATACACCATTTGAAAGGGGAGATGTGGCATAAGGACATAGGCTATAGACATGTACACCATATACATTAAAAAAGCAAAAATGCCAAAAGTGGTAAAGTAGTCCCTTGGGGGCGTGGTCGTGGCAGTGGGCGTCTCAAACAACAAATGTGGGCGTTTACAGGGCCGTGCCAAGTGAAAATAACAAACATAGGCCAAGCGACTTCACAACACACTTACATATGCCCACATAGAGCAGAAATGCGCTTTCACTGAATTTAGAACGCACAATATGCAGACATAGAGCGGAAATGCGCTTTCAATGAATTTCTAACAAACATTTGCAAATCCCAACACATACAGCGGAAATGCGCTTTCAATTAATTTAAATTCACACATACAGCGCGGTAACACCAATATACAAAAACAGCTGAGGTGCGTGCTATAAGAAATATACACACATTTGTTGCAGTTACCCAGACAACATTGACGCCTTTGCATTAAAAACCGGGCGGGCCTTCCATCGACGAGGAGTGTCAAATGACGCCACACAGGGGGCAGGATTAATCGCATTCTACACCAATCACAACGCACTAAAGAAAACACACACGACTTCGGCTTACCAAAAAAAAAAGTCTTTAACCATTGGCCATTGACCAACGACGTCACAGGGAGGGTAAACACGAACAAAAAAACCTGACATTTCTTAACGGAGAAACGCAATCGACTACGCATTCACGAGATTTTTCTTACATCTTGCGGACAAGATAAAACGCTTACAATAAGACATACGAATAACGAAAATAACACAACTGCCCATAATCACTCGAGCACTGCCAGCCCTTCACCACACAATTGACAAAACGAAAGGGAAACTTCTTCAAAGGGATACAAAAATGAACACACGGAAAGTGCATTCGAAAGAAAAAAACATTAAACAGGTGACACAACACTTTCCTCACATCTTGCGGACAACAAACAAACAACGCAGAAAACAATACATACAAATTAAAAAAATAACAAGTGGACCAAATCAGTTGAACAGGGCCAGGACTTGCACAGACAACTCTTCAGCGGGGCGGGCATGGGCCCTGAAGCAGCCTTTTGCTCCCGGACAACGTCGGTACGGGCTGATAGTGCTGTTATAAACATACGAAACAGAAAACAGTGTCTTTACAATAGCAGCTATTTTTGACTGACGGCTATGCCAGTTAATAGCTATATCGGGATCGCCTTGTAAGCTAAAACCTCAAGAGTACTGATTTATCGATATATTTAAAATTGTTACTGCACTGTTTTGAACAAAAAAAAAGACTTTAAATATGCATAAAGATTCTATCATCACAGTTAGAGTGTCAATTTGACGTTACAGATGAGAAAAGAGATATCAAGCTTGTGGTTGGACACAAGGTTAAGGATATATTAAGTATGCATAGAGGTTCCATCATAACAGTTAGAGTGTCAGTTCGACATTAAGGATGAGGATAGAGATATCCAACACGTGGTGGGACAAGGGAAAATTACATGAGTATCTCTTTTAAATATGTTTTTCCCAATCCTCCTTACAATTCAGGCCTTGTATAAAGGTATTAAACTTATACATATGGAAGTGTTCTTGTTTGTCCCGTTTCATAGTTAGGTCATCACCACATGCATTTGTCTGAATTATCTCCAAAATGGACGCTGGGAAGCAATGACGGATCCGGATGAGCTCCGCGAATCGGCAGGACTCCTCTTTGATTTGGAGCCGCTTCTGTGCCGTTTTTTTTCACTGGAGTGCTGGATGCCGGCTTCGGAACATGCGGTGAGTTGCCGGACCGCTTTTGGACTGCTCCTCTCTCTCGGGTCCAATATTAAGACCCCCAGTGATTTTCCCCTCAGCTGCGATGCAGGCAGCCGCCATTTTAGGCCGTTGCACCCGCGTTCCCTCATGAAGCCCTGGAGAATTTTAATATATCCTCCTCAACGCTGCCTTGTCCTGGACATCTGTGTGCTTGTCACCTTCTCCTATGACATTCTGGGACAGGCTGTTCCTAAGTGGCAGTACTTAGATGAGGCGCGGGCGTCTGCCATTTTCGGTTGCGGTTCCCCCGTCTCCTCATCAAGCATGCTTTTTTTTTTCTTTCTACTACTGCCTCTTTGGGACTTACGGATATCGGCAGGATCTATATGGTGTTTCTGAACAGACTGTTATCAATATGGACATAGTTGTATTTTTTGCCTCTAATGAGGGGAAGGCTTTTATTGTCACACAAAGTGCTACACTTGCCATACTAGTCTTGTGCAACAATTTGGGTATGCATAGACTTTATCTTCTTTGCTTCCAGCCTTATCCTGGTATTTTGGCGTAATTTATCTTATTGGAAATGTCGGCGGCTGCCTCTTTTGGTCACTGAGCTCATGTTTCCTTCTTTTTGTACTTGATATGCCAATACCAATACACTATTGCTGCAATTCTCTCAATATATCTTCTGTGCTGTTCTGTCCATGCTACGCTAACAGTATTTGAGGATATCTTCGATGTTTTTTTGAAGAGCTGTATTGGTGCGTCCTGAGCTTTACTTTTCTAGTTCTGGTGTCTCCTCTCTTCTTTGTTACAATGGCCAATTATTCTCACTCTGCCAGGTCCTCTGTAATGGGCACAAAACCAAAAAGACACAAAAATGACCTGCCATCTCCAATTCATTCCTCTCCAAACCCAGTTTTGGACTCCATTTTAGATGAAGTTCGGCGTCTCCAGCCATTTATGTCTGCAACGAACGAGAAACTAAAACAAATGGAGGAGAGATGGATCGTCATGGAAGGCAAGTTATTGGAATTGGAACAGCGTGTTAGTGACATTCAGGATATCTCTACTAAAATTCCACTCCTTGAACAGGAAATTCACAAACTGAAGCTACACATTGAGGACCTTGAAAATAGAAATCGTAGAAACAACCTACGCCTTTATGGCTTCCGGTAAATATTGAGGGTCCCAATATGGTGCTGTTTATTCAGAAATTCCTTCCTGAGCTTCTAGGTCTACCGTCTTCCTCTACTCCCCTCAATATACAAAGAGCTCATCGTTTGGGACGCCTTTCTACCAATTCTACGAGACCTCTGGTTATCATCATGCTCTTTTTGGCGTTTACTGAACTAATGACTATCTTGAAAGCTGCCAAACTCAAACGCCATCTTATTTTGTCTGGTGATAATATCTACATCTCACAAGACATTTCCAATGCAACTAACGCTCGTCGCTAAAAATTCCTTGCCCTGCGTCCTCAGATGAGACATCTTAATCTTCAATACGGAATTCTCCATCCGTGTCTCTGCAAAGTTACACACGATGGGTGCTCACGATCCTTTGATGATCCTGAAAAACTCAAGCTTTTTCTTCATAGCTTTTCTTCAACTGGAATGGATATGACCATCTGATTCTTTTTCTTCTTGTTTATTTTTTTTTGCTCTTCAGAATTGCTTTTTTTAGCTCATTTGTCTGGTTTTATCCTCCACTTTGACATTAATTGTTTTTCTTCTGTTATTTCTCTTTCTATGTCCTTCCTCGATTTGAGGTGCTCTTTTTACAATCTCTTTTCCTTTCATGCCTATGATCTGCTTTGCCCTGCGTCATCATGCTCCCTCTTCACTGTGTTCTCTTTTTCTTACAGATCTGGTTGTTTTGCCTTGATCTGTCCGTTTGTCTTTCTCTTCTTGCTTTTTCTCTCTCCCTTTCTTCTTTTTCTTCTTTTTCCTCTTCTGCTTTCTCTTTGATCCTATATTTTTGGTCTTTCTGTATTTATATTTATTCTTCATTGTTATTGATCAGTGTGTTAGGGTTAGTGTATTTTGATACTGTGGGTTTTTATGGTAATTTGTCTTCATGTAACTTTTTGGTATGGTGTGTTTTTTATTGTAGTCTCATCCTTGAAGTGTTCCTACTCCATATGTTTTCCATCCTCCCAACCCTCCATTATGTGTAATCTTGTCACGTGGAACGTCCGAGGTCTTTGGAATCCAGTCAAACAACAAAAGGTACTGTCACATTTATCTAAACCTAATTCTTAAATTGCTTTTCTTCAAGAGACTCATTGTACGGATGTGGAATCCCTAAAGTTGAAGAGACAATGGGTGGGTCAGGTTGTTTTTTTCTCCTGCATTAAACAAAAAAGGAGGTGTTGCTATATTGTTTCACAAAGCCTTGTCAGTTCAAATTTTATTTACTCAAAATGATGATGATGGTCGATGGGTAATGGCTAAGATTGTGGTACAAAACAAAACATTAGTTTTGTTAAATATTTATGGTGCTGTTCGACCAAATCCCAAATTTCTTCTCTCCTCCACTGATTGCCCTAATATTATTGTCGCTGGTAACTTTAACCAATGGTTAGACCCTTACTCTGACAGATTGTCCAAATGCAAATTTCAACCTGACAAATGTCATACATTTTTTCAATCGGCCATTGCCTCTTGTCCTTTATATGATGTTTGGAAAACCTGTAACCCTGATTTACTTGAATACACTTTTTTTCTCAAGTATGCACCATACCCGTTCAAGGATTGATTACATTTTGGCTATTAAATCCCTACTTCCCTCTATTAAAAATTCCGAAATTGGTTCCATTTTTATTTCAGATCATGCACCTGTTTACGCTGTTTTAGTTTTTTCTCTTACCTCCTCCAAATTTAGCCGTTGGAAACTCAATACTTTCCTACTATCTGATACAGTTTTTATCAAAGATGTCACTACTTTTAATAATTAATTCTTTACTTTTAATAACCCTTTGGATACCTCTGTCCCTAATAACTGGGATGCTTTTAAATGTGCCCTCCGTGCCTTTATTATTTCTTATGTCTCTAAAAAGAAGAAGATCGCAAAAAATAAATAGGAGGATCAACTGCAAAAAATTAAAGGATTAGAGCATACATAATTTACCTCTAAAGCTCCTGATGCTCTTCATGATTTAATTGCAGCAAAACCTGAACTGAATAAACTAGCAACTATTGAAGCATGTAACATTTTACCTAAGATTAAGTCTAAATGCATGGAGGTCAAAATAAAGCAGGCAAGATGTTAGCAAACTACTTAAAAGTTAAGTCTGAACGTAAAACTATTGGTCCTATTTGTAATGAATCTACTAACAAATTAGTCTCATCAGATGAAGATATTGCTGAGGTCTTTCATGAATATTATCAATCTCTGTATTCTGATGACACATTTCCCTCCGCTCAAAATGTAAACACTTTTTTTCAGGACTTCCTTCACCACCATCTCTTCCTGATGAATTTGCGGAATTAGAGAAAGATATTACCCTTCAGGAAGTAATCAATGCCATCCAAACTTTGAAAAAATCTAAGGCACCTGGTCCTGATGGGTTACCTGTAGAATTTTATTCCACTTTTACTTCAATTTTTGCCCCCAAACTTTAATTCCTTCATTGCATATGCTAGAGCCTCTGGGTCTTTTATGGACACCTTAATTGTTATCATTCCTAAACCTGATAAGGACTATTCTTACTGTAAAAATTACCATCCTATATCATTAACTAATTATGATTGCAATATTTTTGCCAAGATTCTTGCTTCCCGCCTTGATAGCATCATCCCCCTTTTGATTAAAACTGATCAAGTTGGTTTTGTGAAAGGTAGACTAGCATCTGACAATGCTCGAATGTTTACTAACATTATTTCCCTTGGCAGGACATTTAAGGATCCCTTTGCTGCCCTATGTTTAGATGCTGAAAAAGCATTTGACCGTATTAATTGGCAAATTATGTTTCAAACTCTCCAATGGTTTGGTTTTGGACCCTCTTTTATTTCTTATATTAGACTTTTGTACTCCTGTCCTCGTGCCAGTATTTTTATGAATAACCAGTTTTCTGGTTTTTTTCTTTATCCAGAGGTACAAGGCAGGGTTGCCCTATTTCTCCTTTAATATTTATTTTATGCCTTGAACCATTCTTAGAGCGTATTCGGACTAACTCCCGGATTACTGGCTTTAAGCTCTCCTCTACTGAAACTAAAATATCTGCTTATGCCGATGATATTTTGATTTATATGTCTAATCCTGTTGACTCCCTTCCACATTTTATGAATAAAGTCCGAATCTACTCCTCTATTTCCGGTTACAAATTCAATTTATCAAAAACCGAAGTTCTGCCTTTAAATTCTATATGCTATCAATTTATGTTTAGGTATACTGATTTTGCCTGGTGTTCTTCCAAAATTAAATACCTAGGTATTTGGTTTTCGTCAACCCTAACTGACACTCTTAAATATACATTTAACGCCTTGCTGAAGAGACTTCAATCCCTCCTCCTCATATGGTCTCCCTTATTTCTTTCATGGTGGGGCAGATTGGATACTATCAAAATGATGATTGCTCCCCATGTGTTGTACACAGTGCCTATGCTTCCTAATAAAATCCCTAATGTATATTTTTCTCGAATAAATTCTATTTATATAAAATTCTTATGGAATAACAAACATCCCCGTATTGCTCTACATAAACTTATTCGACCTAAAAATGAAGGTGGTGTACGCTTTCCCAAATTTAAAGCCTATCACTCAGCTTTTTTGATTAAACAATCTTTTTCATTAGATTATGATTTTTCGGATATTCCGGTCCCCAGATGGATTCTTTTTGAGCGGTCACTATTCAAAGATTTTTCTTTTCAACATATTATTTTTATGTCTAATTGCTCCTTTTCGTCCAAAAATCCTGTTTTGAAATACTCCCAAACTTTACTCTTTAATACATTTTCTAAGGATTTGACTCCTCTGCAATGTTTTTTATCCTCCATTATATGGTGTTATACATTTCTCAAATACAAAGGAAAATCTTTTACCTACAAATATTGGAATGAAAAGGATACCTCTTTCGTTTATCAATTTCTCCACAATATTTCTATTATCCCCTTTCATGAACTACAAATACGTTATCAGTTACCTGATTCCTTTTCTAATGAATAGAGTATCATTGTTACCGCCATACAATCTCATTTAGCTACATTTTCACTCCCACTTGACTCACCTTCTTTAACTCCTTCTACTCCTTTATATCCTTTATTTTCAACCCACAGACCTAATGCCGCCCTTGTATATAAATTATTGTTATCCAATGTTACTGATCGTTCTAAATCCAATATTGAGACTGCTTGGGAAAATGATTTGTCTGTTTCTCTTTCTGTTCTAACATGGGAGAAATTATGGTCTAAGTTGTTTAAAGTCGCTGCTGCTGCGCGTATAACTTAATCTTTGTATTTTATTTATCATAGAGCTATTATTACTCCTGTTAGCATGTGTTAGTTTTCACCAATTTCCTCTCCTCTTTGTTGGTCTTGTTCTAGTGTAACGGGAACTTTAAAACATCTACTGTATGAGTGTTCTTCTGTTTTATCTTTTTGGGATTCAGTTTGGAATGTTTGCATGTCAATATTTAAATTTGATGCTACTTTATCACTACTGCATGTTTTTTTAGGATCTTTATCACGTGATATAGTTATTGAACCCTCAGTTTCTAGACTGTTTGTTCTTTAGCTTTTAAGGTCATTTTATCATCCTGGAAAGATAATTCCAAGTTATCGTTACCTACTTGGTGGAATTTAATTTGTGATGAACACAGGATTGCTACTGTTTCCTCTTCTTCTGTTTCTCAAAAAATCAAATCTGATCTCCTTTGGCTCCCCTTTACTACTTATCTTTCTTCCAACCCTCCTTTACTTTAAGTCTTTTTCACTCTTTCTACATAATATTATTCCATATATCTTTATGATTCTTCCTTTCGTTCTCTCTTTCTTCCTCTTTCTTTTTTCTCTTCCTTTCTCTTTCTCATTCCTACTATCCTTTCTCTTTTATCTTTTCTAATTATAAATGTATCTTGTGTTTTATGCCTGATTGTTTCATTCTATTCATGTTAACACTAAGTTTTATTATGGCCAGTGTTTTGTACTTGGAAAATCTTAATAAAAATCTCTTAAACAAAAAAAAAAGCTGGTCAATATTGTGTCCCTTGTCTATCCAATGTTCTACCAGAGGAGCATTCCTCTTCTTGGTACGAATTGTGGATTAATGCTCATTTATCCTAATTCTGATTTCTCTAGAGATTTCTCCTATGTATCCCAAATGACATGGGCATAGGTTTCAGTAATTAAGATTCTTGGAACAAAAGTTGGCCACATTTTTTTAATTGTGAGTTACGTTATTATGAACAATATTTTTTCCTTTTAAGATGTTAGTGCAGGTGCTACAGGAACAGCAGGGAAATGTCCCTGTGGGTAAAGGTGTGTTAGTTATGCTTAGTTATCTATTCAAGCTCACGTCTCTGTAAGTATGAATCAAACTATTTCTAATAGTTTGATTACGTCGGAAAGAGAACATAGGTTTGTCCAGTTTTGTTTTCCCTTGTGTATTAATCACATGCCAATTCCTATTAATATTAATATTTTTTGTTGCAGATATTGCTATAGATAATAACAAAAATTGAAGGCCGTTTTCGTGGGTCTTGGTTAACTTGTTTTGAATCATAGAGAGAATCTCTGTTAGAATATTTGGCACGTTTGTATACATATCTGATCATCCTTCTAGGATAGCCCCTGTCTAAAAGCGTGTTAGTGAGTCAGTTTGCATGTTTATTATAATCCTTAATGTCACTGCAATTTTGTCTAATTCTTAAAAATTGTCCAAAGGGGATATAATATATTTCTGGCATGCTGGGTGGTTAATTTTATAGTGCAAAATGGTATTCCTATCTGTGGGCTCTGTATACAATTCGACCTGAAGTTGATTGTTTCTATTCTTGATCTTAATGTCCAAAAATCACAGTTCTTTTTATTAATGGATGATGTGAACTGCAGGTTCCTGTCTTCTAGATTAAGCCACGCAATAACATCCATCAGTCCTTCTTTGCTTCCTTTCCAAAGAAAGAAAATGTTGTCAATATGACAAGACCATAGTGTTATATTTTCATAGAACGATGCCATTGGATTAAAAATATACTGGTCCCTTTGTTTTGTTTATAGAGGTCTGTGGTAAATAAAAAGATGTGCTTTTTCAAAATAATTGCTACACAGTCTATTATAAAAATGGCATGCTCTGTAAGGTTCCCATCGTCTGTGCTCAAAAGATCTTTTATAATTTGTATAGTGTTGTTTTGGGTAAAAGAGCTATTTTTCTATTGTTACAATAGCAATTTATTTGTCTGTTCAGCAAAAACAACGGATCTAAGAATATGACAAAACCCTTACTTGAATTATAAAGTTTCAATAATATACTCAAGAGTTTTTGTAACAAAAAAATTTCATATCTCAAGGCAGTATAGCGATCAAGTGATTGCGAGCAGGGTATACAAGACAGCCACCGGGCCAGCTCCGTATCTGATTCCTGACCCTGAAATACATTCGTAGAGAGCAGGGAGGCCTTAACCGCTTTATCAGGTAAGGAGGATGGTGTGATTACCTGCATGAGATTCAAGCCTTTTGCCTTTTTATAATGTAAACTAGGCTATGTCCATTATCACCATTAGTGGTTGGTTAAGAGATGCGATCATTGTTTTGTGCCCAATATGGAGCAAATGTGGGAATTTAAATTTCATAGACTTTGAAGTATTTTTAGTTCTGTTTATTGAATCTTTGAAAGACTGAAAGTGATTGACCTAACGGAGTATACCGCACTTTGCTGATTCAAAATGTAAACTAGGCTATGTCCATTATAACTGTTAGTGCTGGCAAAGAGATATAATTATAGTTTTGTGCCTAAAATTAAGTTAGTTTGTGAATTACATTTCCTAGACTTTAAAGTATTTTTAGTTTTAGTTTATTAAATCCTTAACAGACTGAAAGTGATTGATCCAACTAGGCAAAATACA
This sequence comes from Lissotriton vulgaris, assembly GCF_964263255.1. Taxonomy (NCBI): domain Eukaryota; kingdom Metazoa; phylum Chordata; class Amphibia; order Caudata; family Salamandridae; genus Lissotriton; species Lissotriton vulgaris. The sequence goes on along the minus strand of NC_141689.1, from coordinate 1,956,092,009 downwards.
AACCACACAATGCTGTTTGATATAAGTCTAGTAGCTAAGGGACAGCCTATGCTGTCCCCAAAAATAAATGTGCCTAAAGAGTACACAATATCCTCGAGAGAGTAATACAACTAAGACTAAGATTACTAGACTAATAACCTTAGAATGTAGAAAGGAGTAGTTGAAATAAAACAACCTAACAAATTGTTCTAAAAGGGTGTTCTTGTTTAAATCGTTACAGATTTTAACCTTTGAGTTGCAATGCCAAGAGAGCAACATAATAAAGTAATTTTCCAGCCTGCATTTCAAAAAATGAGATTAAAATCTACATGAAAAATGATACTCTAGATGTTTATTAGGTATAATATTTTTGTCTCACAGTATAACTCCTAAAGAGATATTTTTTTACACTAACAAATGGAAGGGTAATCACTGCTCACCTGATTTGTTGATGAAGGTATTCCTGTCGTTTTTTAATGGTGAGCCCCTGGAATTATTCATTAAAGTGCTTTATTAACATTAAATATATATAGAGAGGTTGATATTCAATTTTTACATTTGAAAGGACGCTAATATATATCGATAAACTTTATCGGTGGCTCCTACAAACGTATCATATGAGAGAAGAGTACCACATGAAAAAGTGTGCTATAATAACGGATTATAATATGCCTATCACAAGTAGCTCTATATATATGAATTCATATTTTTCTACTGGAAGAATGTGTCCCATCTGAATCACACTGGGGATACATGGTTATATTTTAAATAGGTAGGTCAAGATAAAGAAGGATCATGTGCTGTCTTGTACTCATTTCATACGGTTGAATTCGTATATTTCAAATTGAGGACATAAAATAATATATAATGTGTATTTTTTTGTCCTAAGTAGGACTGTAGATAGAGAATAATGCATTGATGTATAATGTGTATTTTTCTATCCTAAGTAGGACTGTAGATAGAGACTAATGTATTGATTTTTTTGTAAAAACAATTTTTTTCATGGATGTATAAACTAACAGATATTTTGCATTGTTGAATTTAAAGTTTTCTAGAAATCTCTGTCCTAAAGAAGGTAGTTGATCCTAATTGCACTGAAACACAGTGTCGACTTTTGTGTAGTTTTCTTGTTTAGATAATCAACAAAAGCATGTTGTAACAATGGACTGTTTTTAACATATTTTTAATTATATGTTTACTTTGATTGTAATGATAAATAAAAATGATTTGTAAATTTGTATCAAAAACGTTGTTTTTTTGCATTACTGTCTCCACTATATCTACATGTCACATGGAACTTTAGTTTTATTATTGTATATATTTTAACCCCATTAATACTATACATGATTACGGTACAACATATGATCCAAAAACTTGATTAGGGAATTGTTTTACTTCCTTGGTTATAATTCCATGGATGCCTTTGAATTGTGGAATGCCCCTGTGTAGTGAATAGCAAAGCTCACAGCAAACTGACACCTTTGTAAATGCAGCTGGGAGATGCCCAGCAGTTGATTTAACTTGTCCTTGACTTAGACCTGCAGGTACCTTTTTTTAATAAAAACGAATGCATCCAAAGTGTGGATTCTGGGTGATGCCTTTTCTGCTAGGTGTGTCTAATCCAAAGGCTTACTGAAGCTTTGCTCTCTTACTACAGCCCTTGCCATGTGTCAAAGCTCAGCTAGCCTGGTTCCAATGTGGCCATAATCATGAGTCAAGGTCATCTGCCTTGCATTCAACCTCATTGGACACCTGTGCTCCTAAGAATCTGGTGAGCTACTGAACCTCTGCACCAGTGATAGAGATGGGCTGCAGATGAGATCAAATTTGCATGCGTAGCTGAGATGAAGGTTGTTCAGCCTGGGGAGCACATGGCACTTTGTAGTAACATTTATTGCTGAGCACAAGGCACTTTGTACTAATATTTATTATTCTTTTTTTATTGCTGCTCCCTTGATCCTTCTTAGTATTGCCGGTCAGCACCTGGTTGCGTAAAGAGCTAGGTGGATCAAGTGATCTCTGAGGTCCATTCTGAGCCCTGTGTGCTCTTGAACTATTGCCCATGACTGTTGATTGACACGCCAAGGTCGATGTACTTTCATCCAACCTCCATGTGGATGTATAAACTTGGAAACAGTGTTTCATTACCTCTTTACATTGCAGTGCCCATGATACCGTTGTTGCTCTTCAATTTCCTGTTGCTAGCCCAATGTCTGCAAACATTTAGTTTTTATAACACTCTTAAAAAGCTTTAGAGACGCAAAGTATCCAGTTTTGCTGAAATGTTTTGTATTTCTCCGTTTTTCTTAACAAAGCCAAGAACTTCACAATCAATGGCCGTTTGAGAAAACTCAAGACATGGGTGTATGAAAACATATCAAGGACAAAAATATTGCGATATCCTAATAATGTGTTAAAAATAATGGGAACAAGAATATTAACTTTACATTGTATGTAAACTGCAACAATATCGTGGACCACAATATTATTAAAAAAGTAAGTATATGCAAATATCTATATAGCAATACATTTGATTTATTTCAAATATTAAAGTTTAAAAAATAATATAATATAAAATAAATATAAAAATCATTAAAATTATATTGTGAACTAAATATATATACATATATATTTAACTTTAACAATTACAATATGTCAACAATTTAAAAAAATCATTAAAATTATAATCAATAGTTAAAATAAATAGCAAACAAATATTCACCAAAACATATCAAATAGTTTTTTTAAAATAATACAAAAACAAAACAATTAAAATATACCTAAAGATATTACAATTTACTTATTTTTATAATTAATTTAAAAAATCATACAGTGCAAGTATTAGCAATCCCAACTACAGACTAGAAGGAAAAATGGTGGACATTGAAGGAGTCAGATTTACTATTCTGACTCCAACATAAGCAACAGTAGGGTAAATGTTGGACTTTTGAGTGGTCATATTTAGTCCAACTGCAACATAAAAAAGTAGGAAAAACGTTAAACTTGGGTGGGTCAAATTTACTATCCTCACTCCAACGTAAGGAAAAGAAGCAAAAGTGTTGGACTTTGGAGTGGTCAGATTTACTATTCCCACACTAATGGAATTAAGTAGGGAAAGTGTTAAAAGTGTTAAACATTTGAGGGGTCAAGCTTACTATCCCTACTGTAATGTAAGTGAAAGCAGGGTAGTGTTGGACTACGGAAGATCTAGATTTACCTTTCCCAGTCCAATCTGAGCAACAATAGGCAAATGTTGGACTTTGGAGGTGCTAACCTTACTATTCCCTTTCCAATGTAAGTAAAAGCAGAGAAAACGTTACACTTAATGGATTACTATTCCTTGTCCAGTTTTAGCGACAGTAGGGAACATGTTAGATTTTGGAGGGATTAGGTATACTATTGTCACTCCAATTCGAGTAACAGTAGTGAAAGTGTTGAACTTTCGAGACGTTAAAATTTACTATTTACACTCCAATGTATGTAAAAGCAGGGAAAATGTTCGAATCTGAAGATGGATTTACTATTCTCACTCCAATCTGAACAACAGTAGGGAAAGTGTTGTACTTTGGAGGGTTGCATATACTATTCCCACTCCAATTTGACCAACAGCAGGATGTGAAAGTGTTGGAGTTTGGAGTGTTTACATATTCTATTTTCTCTCGAATCGGACGAACAGTAGGGAAAGTCTTGGACTTCAGAGGGGTTAGAGTTACTATTCGCAGTGCAGTCTAAGAAATAATAGGGAATGTATTGAACTTCAGAAGGGTTACATTCGCTATTCCCACACGAATGCATGCAACAGTAGGAAAAGTGATTGAAGGAAAGTGTAGGACAATGGAAGAGGGTAGATTTACTTTTCCCATACCCTCTGAGCTACAGTAGGAAAGCATTGGATTTTGAAGGTGTCAATTTACTATTTCCAATTCAACATAAGCAAAAGCAGGGATATTGCTGGACTTTAGAGGAGTTAGATTCACTATTCCAACTCATAAACTGTAAAAAAGTCATTTAAAAATAAAGCAAAATAAAAACATTTAAACATATTTAAAATAAGAATTATATTGAATAACAATATATTAAATTAGATTTCGAAAAGTACTGATTATATAGTACAAAATAAACAAAAAAATGAGCAATTAAATCAGCAAACTATTACAAAAAATTAAACATTAATAATATTAGATACATTTTTCATTAAAACACTACAAATTAAAGAAAAAATAGTTCACTAAACTGTAGATTTCAATTCTGTTTTTATTATTGTTAATGAAATTGATCCCATTATTTTGGATCTGTATTCTTTCATGGTGATTATACTTGCTGAATAAGGATTTATTAAATTTAACTGTATATTTCAATAGACTGATCGACAAATTGTGAATTAATTTAAAAACAACAAATAGGTAAAATAACAATTAATCAACTTCCTAGAATTATATAAGATATTTACACCTCTGTGGGCAATGATACTTTATGTCCTTGAGCTACACAGTTAGAACTCAAAGACAACATTTGACTGAGGCCTGGTGAAGATAAATCTTTACTAGAAGCAAAGAAAATCAAAATCGAAAGCTTAACAGAAATGCCAAACTGGGTGGCATCCAATGCAGGAGTCCAGTAGGGGTGAATATCATTTGAATAATCTTCATAAAATTAGAAAGTCGGATCAGTATTCTTCCTGTTCTTTGCAGGTCTCTGTGGCAATAAAAGCACAGAAAGCAGTAGTTGGACTGACTTTCACTTACAGGATGAACACGTCAAACAGAAAAGTGAATCAGCATTGTGAAGTTAAATGTAGTATAAAGAAAGAAGAGAAAGATTTGGACTCAAAGACATATTTTAAGAAGAAGAAAGTAGCCAGACTAGAAAAGAAACTTGCCTTGGTGGCTACAAATACTTCTGTGGAACTGGACTTGTACAGCAGAGCTTCTGGACAGTGCTACAGGATTGACATACAGTAGCACTTCTGGACAGTGCCACAGAAGTGACAGCAGCTCACCAGACTTTTCAGGAGTAACTGGTACTGATTTCAACTGAAGAATGTATAGGTTAAGACACTGGATGTAAATATAAACCCACCACATAGAGTTTATTATGTTGAAACGCAGATTGAGGGTGATATATCTTGCAAACCTAAAGCTATATTCTGGCCTCACTTATCAGATGCTTACAACATTATCTTAGCAAAGGATGACGGGCCTCTGGTTTTCCGAAGGGATGAACCTCAAGGTGAGGATGTAACAATGCAAGCATGGTCCTCATTAGTACCTGAAGTGTGCAGAGAAAAATATGCATACAAATATGTCTTGAAACAGTTTCCTGCTTTGTTTAGAAACCAAGTGGTGAGGGACAAAGAATCTATTACACACATAATTATTTCACAATATCGTTTTAAGCCAGAGGCTAAGTGTGATATAAGAGCTATTTTAGATTAATTCCAGCATCAAAGTATAATAGTGCTTTGTTATTCCACATGAACACGTCTTTTTTCTGGTACTACAACCTGACAATTCATATAGAATAGTTTAGGCTATAAAAATGTAAACACACGTGCACACACAAATGCTGTAAATAAATGCTCACAGCACTAGGCTGGTGATGAATCTGGCCAAGAAACAATATAAAACAATGTTAGATAAACCTATTGGATTCTTTAGTTAAAATAAAGCACTTGAATCCCAGTATTCAACTGTTTTTTCATTCAACGGGTTTCAGTACGCTCACACAAGATTTGCCCATCGGAATAAGAACAGCTCTGGAAGTATTGCAGCACAGATAATGGAGATCTTCAAAGAAGAACCCAAAGCACTATTATATATTGGCAATATCTACATTACATATGATGACTTTACTGAACACCTCGATTGGGTTGACGATGTAGTGACACACTTAGCATGACAGGGATTTAAAATCAATTTGATTTTCCCTGAATATGTTTTATCCACGGAGGATAAAGGATTGGCACCTGACTTTCAGAGGAATGCTACTTTACATCCTCCAAACACATTAAGTAAGTTACAAGCCCTCTTGGGGTTTCTTACGTTTAGAACAGCTTACTGACCCCATTATGTTGATTGTGTTCACCCCTTCGATGAATAGTTTGATCTCAAGTTTTCTAAAAAGATGTGAATGAAAGCCCACACAGCTGTCTTACTTGGACAGTAAGCAGGCATGCTAGCACTTAAATATTTACAAACATTGGACAACAATACAAACCTAGTGACTGTCACCAGTACCTGAGGGTACACATACATAGTTTGCAATTAGTGACAGATGACTCCCATAGGATATAGATTGTACTTGTATTCCTCCTACTGAGAAAATTCTAACTGCAGTACAAACAGCTATACTGAAGGAGCGTCCCGTTACACAGGAAAAAAAATATTATTGTTTGCCTATATGTATACACTGGAAGCAACAATAAAGCTAATATTTCAAAAGCATGTGCTACACCTCCATTAAGTGCAGTGGGCTACTCTTTTAAATGCCACTTAAGTAAAATTGGAATATGATCTAGGGGTGAGTGGAATTGGTAGAATTTGATTCTATGGAATTACATTACAAGTCCAAGAGATTCTGCAGAATTTAGCAATGGGCGGAGTGGGCATTTGGTGACATTTACTTAGCTCAAAATGTATCTTTGCCTCCAAAAACGCATTCGAGGATGCATATTACGCTAAGAAATAGCGCTGCCAAATACCAAATGCATAGCAGTGCATACCGCTTGGTGCTCTTCTATAGATGTATGGAAGGGCACCGAGGGCTATGCACTGATAGTGTATTTAGTATTTGGCACTGTTGTGCATACTCCTGAGTGCCCTTACATAAGTGAGGGTTAGGCACTGCAGTGTATACTCCTCGGCACCCTTACATAGTCTGCAGTTATACTGCAGAATATGTAAGGGCACCGAGGGGTATGCACTGCTGTGCATACTCCTCTATGCCCCTACATAAGGGAGCCAAGGGTTATGCACTGTAAGTGTATTTGGTATTTGGCACTCCTGTGCATACCCCTCGGCGCCTCTAAGATACACTGCATTAATCACTGCATGGTATGTAATCTGCAGTGGTTTTTAAAAATAGAGGGGCTGCTCTCTCTTCCAATCCTGTCTAAAAAACAAACACTGGAGAGTGTATTCCGCCAGCAGAAAGGTGAAATTTATTAGTAAATCCATGTTATATGAGTAATGCGTAAAAACCAAATTCCTCCAATTACTCAGACAAAATTAGAAATTTCATCCACCCCTATTGTGATCCAACAGTTTGTACTCATGAATGTTTGCAAAATTCACAAAATAATCCACAAACTTTAAATATACTACTGAAAGAATGAGTATAAGAGCATGTTTTACAGGTATGGTTCTGAACAGTCAACATTAGAAACTAACAAGATACTCCATGGTTTTTGCGGCAGTGCAGGGAATATTTGAAGATGATGACTTGACACACACTAAAATTTTGGGTGACTGCTGCAGGCCTAACATAAAATACATGCCCTAATTCAGCACACTGATCCATCGGCTCCCACACTTAGGGGCAGATTTATGTTAACTGGCGCATCCCCAGGGATGCGCCAGTTAACATGCGCCACAGTGCGCCACAGCTCCGCCACCCATGGTGCGCCGCATTTATAATGCGGCGCACCATGGTGCAAAAACGCCACAGATGCAAGACGCATCTGTGCCGGAAATGTGGCGCATTGCTGGAGTTGCGTTGCAAGCGCGGCGCAGCTCCAGCAAGGCTCGGGGGTACACCATGTGCACAATGCTGCGTCAAGACCTACGCCTGCTTCAAGCAGGCGCAGGGTTTTGACGCATAATTGCCCTGAAAGTGACTGAGTGAAATCTCATAGATTTTACTCATCCACTTTCAGGAGGCGTTCCTGCACAGGAACGCCCCCCCCCCCCCTGCGTAGGAACGCCTCCTTATGGCGCAGTGCTTTACAACGTGACGCATCTACTAGATGCGTCACGTTGTAAATAGGGCGCATTGTTTGCGCCGCAGTTGCATCAAATAAAGGGACGCAATTGCGGCGCAAAGAGGCGCAACGGCCTCATAAATCTGCCCCTTATTGTCTAGGATTTAGCATTCAGTATACAAGGCAACAATATAGACTTGCCACATTAGTGCTTAAACTGATTCAGAGATTCAAAGCAGAAGTCAATTAAAAGCAAACAACTTTGGGAAAAGGTACCTGTTCTACAGGACAAGTTGCCTTTGGTCGAGGTACAGCACGCTATGCCCCACAACAGTGAAGGAATTAATGCTAAAGGGCACCAGGCTTCAGACGTAGATGCAAAGATAGTGGTTCAAACCTTTAAGGTAGCTGCTGTAACTCAATATGAAACTAAGATCGATACGTGCATTTTAGTGGAAATACAGGCCACAATGAAAGGAGAGAAGCCTCCTGACTGTTTCTCCTCCAAATGCTCATATGCACTTACTAAAGACAGTGTTCCTATAATTGTTATACTTAGAATTGGGCATAGGCATCCTAATAAGCCAGCTATAGCTGATTTACTCAGAGCAGCTCATGAAGGAACAGCTTCTGCTGAGAAGTGGCATTTGTGCTTCTGTATCAAAGCTACAGTAACAATATTGCTAGCTGTACGTACCTAAGCTTGAGGAGAAAAATATATGCAGCAATACAGCATTTGTCAACAAATAAAACATTCAACTTTATAAGACCAGCACCTATGCCCCTTACTATGCCTGACAATTCAAGATAATCTTCCTGGAGCATCCATTCAACCTCGATTGTGGTTGATTCATGTTCTAGGCTCCTTTGGGTTTGGCCATACAAAACTGGCACTGCATGAGCAGCCATAAAGGACTAATGCTGCCTAACCGAAATGGGAGCTGTTCATATCTTTCATTTAGACACTGGTTCTGAATTCATGCTAAGGCATTTATGGATGCTATGTCTGCTGCGGGGGTATGAATTTTGCATGGAATCACACCGCATGGTAGAGTGAGCTAACAGTACAATTAAAGAAGCCTTGACCCCTAGGGATTTAGGGCCCTATGTAGGTAAACTACATTTACCAATTCTAAAACACCGATTCGGTAACCTACCGAATCCTTAAATTGCCCACCTACATCTCAAAAGCCTAATTCGGTTGGTAACGGACGAAATTCGGTAATTTTGGCCGTTACTGACCGGTATTAGTCTACCTACATCTGGCCCTTAGATACAAGATGTATATGGGTATTTAGTTTATATGAGTTTCAATGAGCACTGTATAAATTGCCTAGACGAGTAATTGGTGGTCACCACCATATTAATCACTCTTTGGATTACCGCTGTATGTGCCTCATTTTTAGTTCCCTGCAAAGGTGGCAGAGTAAAAAATCAGAGCATTTGATCATAATGCTTGGTTCAATTTATTACTGTTTAAGAAACTAAAATTAAATTGTCCAATGTGAAGAACTCCGACTCTGCCACAGGCATACATGAAGTTGCTAAAGCTGTTGACTGGTGTGTCCCCAAGGCAGTAAAGCGGGTTCAGGAAAAGATCCCTTGCAAAGCAAGTTTTTTGGGCCATCATACATGTTAGACCAGACTGTCAGCTTTAGGGTGCTCTTTCCTCCAACTGAGTGGCTACTTACTTTCATCTTATGCTGAAATTCATTTGTGTTGCTCATAGGACTCTGTGCACTTTACCACTGCTAACCAGGCTTAAAGTGCTCACGCTCACTGTCATAAACCATGGTTTAATTGGCATACACCTAATTGGCATATAATTTACTCATAAGTCCCTTGTAGGCTGTAATATTATATATTCAGGGCCGCTAAATTATATGCAATTAGTGGGTATGCAGCACTTATTGTGCCACCCACTTAAGTAGCACCTTAAAACATGTCACAGGCCTGCTCTTGCAGCATGAGTACAGGTTTAAAGTGCCAATTCAACTTAGCAAAATTACCCCCTTGCCAAGCCCTAAACTCTCCTTTTATTGCATATAAGTCACACTAAAGGGAGGCCCTCGGTAGCCTATAGGGCATAGAGCATTGTAATTTAAAGGTTTGATATTTTCCTTTATGTTTTCCATGTCCTGGTAAAGAAAGAAATCCTAAATTTGGATAACATTGGGTTGTCTTACTACATTTAATAAGTGCCAAGTTTTGATTAGGACTAGGTGAGAGGTTCATGCTTGGTATCTATGTAACTATAATAAAAAATCCTCTTTAACGGTAAAAGTTGGATTTTAAGTTACTGATGTAAAGCCCCTAAGGTCTGACTCAATCCTCTGTAGCCCCATCTCCATCTTGGCTATTTGAGGCTGTCATCTTAGAACCCTCAAACAATTGATGTCACCATCTTTCCCGGTCATGCAGAATTATTGCCATGTCTCCTATTAGACGTAGATGTTGTCTGACCTGATCATTCTAAGAACTGTTAAAGCATTTGGGGCCAGATGCATGAAGAAACCGTTTTGTGATTTCCTAATTGCGAATCCTTGCCATTTGCAATTAGGAAGTCGTAAAACGGCATGCATAAAAGTGTGTTGAACACTTTTTGCGATTCCTAGGGGATTGCAAATGACCTACCTCATGAATATTAATGAGGTAGGTTGCAATCCCCCTAGGAATCGCAAAAATCGCAGGGATGGTGGCCTGCTGGGGTCAGCAGACCACCATGTCTGTGATTGCTTTTAAATAAAACAATTGTTTTTTAAATGCAGCCCTTTTTTCTTAAAGAAAAATGAGATGAGTTTCTAAAACAAAAATCAAAAGTTTTCTTTTCATTTTTTTAAGAGTAGGCAGTGGTCAGGGTTGAATACAGGACTCACCTATTATGTCTAGTTCCCAGGCATCAACAGTACCCGGCGGTCTGCACAACAGGTTAGGTTTCCTTAAAGTTATGGCTGTGTAAGGATGGTCGGGATCATTAGAGAGATGGAGGAGTCATGATTCTTTCTTTCATTTCTCTCTATTTCTTTTATAAAAACAGGTATTTGACTATAGATAGATGGAGTCATGCTCAATGAAATATACACTGTAAGTGTGTCGTTTACTCATATTGGACTGGCTGAAAACAATCAAATTGTTTTGTGCTACTTTCTTGTCCGCATGTGACTAATCAGTATGGAGCCCCTCGTGTTGTGCCCTCTCATGTAGACTGCAAATAGTATCTCTTGACCCATTGTGTGAAAATCCTAAGGGCCTAAGAACTCATTTAGATGCAACTTGCAGCTTCTCGCTTATATCCCAGTGTATAGCAGCGTTTCGCTTATGTCTCAGTGTATAGCACGCATGTGTGGTGTCTATCAAAATCGCATTCTGCTTAACGGATCGCCACTTCTGCCCGGGGTCATGGGACATTGTGAGTTGTGATGGAGTCAGTTAAACAGGGAAGTGGCGCGGGGGTGGCGGCGGGCAGAGGGAGGAGGGTAGACGGCTGGGCGGGGGGGGCCTTCGGAAGCGGTGTTGTGTTTTAAGGATCGCCGCATCCTGCCTGTGTTTAAGGGTCATGGAAGGCTCAGGTGGAGTCAGATAACAAATGTAATTGGAATTATCCTTAAGTTCTACGGTTTCAAAATACCACAATTCAAAATGTCACTACTGAAGCCGATTTCTAACCCCTGTTGCGGTGCTGGAGTCTATGTATGCCCGTTAACAAATTTCGCGACAGTGCAGCTCGACCGGCTCTAGGCATCTCTTGTCGCTACTCCCGATGAGTATGGCTCAGTGTGTCTTAAACTGTGAATATCTCCATTTAAAAACCCATCACATTAGGAGATTCCTACGTGTAATGTCTGTCATCCATTACCAGAACCCCAGTGTCTGTTACTTACAGTTTTTTGCCGTGTGTGTTGCCAAACGACCTACCCACCCCGCCAAGTCCGGGAGGTGCTGGCTTGAAGTGCGGCCATGTATTTCTACAAGCAACGGTGTCATGTGACCCGGGGACTGTCTAACTAATGGGTCATGTGGTTAGTTGTGGTAACCTGGGCAGCCATGACAGAACGGTTCTTTCTGTCCGTGGTCCCACCCAAATCCTTGTCAAGTTTTGACATAGTCCGACCACATTCGAACAGTGTGGAGTTATGATGTTGGGGGTGCGAATATGGCGAGTTTAATTGAGTGTTGGGGTCTACTATTGTCTATTGGAATAATGATTTATTGGTGTTTCTAAGGTCACATCACAGACATCCCACCTAGGTTGTGAGTGAAAACCCCCCCTCGTGGTGTTATCTGTGTCCAAAATGTAAGTGTGAGGCAAAATAAGTACATACCACGGGGCTGGGGCCTCCTGTAGAGGTTTATATTCGGAACTGTGATTTGTTTACAGTGTGTCAAAGCTTCAAAGGTCTTGATGATTCTCTTGCAATCAGATGGGTGCAGTTTCTCTGGGCCTCCTGTAGAGGTTAATATTTGGAACTGTGGTTAGTGTACAGTGTGTCAAACCTTCAAAGGTCTTGATGATTCTCTTGCAATCGGATGGATGCAGTTTCTATGGGCATTGTGTATTTATGTTCCGGGGCGTAATGGGCTGGTCACCTAGTGCCTTCCTAATCTTCACTCAGCATGTGGTGAAATGTAATGTAAGTCCTGATTTGTACAGGTATACGCTGCGTTCTGCTACCTCCGTGTGTAGGCTTTGTCTCTTCTCCTTTTGGTGCCTGCAGCGTGCCTTAGGTGACATCTGGATGTAACTGACAGTTAGCTTTTTAGACTTTATGAATTCTTCCCAGACAGTCACACAATAGAGGGATTAGTTGTGCCTGAGCCATCTAATGGTAGGATGGAGTGGAGTTGGACAAAGACACACTTGCAACTGACCAGGCTGTGTTCTGCCTTCACACACATGGCTTATCACCTCCACATTGACACTGCAGCCCGATTGTAGCCAGGGCATGAGAGTCAGAAAAGTCCAAGGACTTGTAGGAGAAACCATTAGAAACTATTTCCATCTTTAAATCTTTAAAGAAGGCAGCAGGCATACAAATTGGACCCTCAGACCCACACTTCAATTCACTTTCTGGACATGTTGAAGGCCTCTCCGAAGACAACCTGCTGCTGTGACCTTCTGTGCACTCACCAAAACTGATTTAATGTACCTGGAAGGCCTGCTTCGCTGCCTGATGCCTGCCTTGAACCATCAGAGGCCAGCCTTGCTGTTTGAGCCCTGCATCTTAACCTGAAACAAGGACTACCGGGGTGACTCTAAGGCTAGTTTGCTGGCCTTTTTTTCAGAGGCAAAGGGACATAAAGGGTTCCCACTATCTTAAAACCTCATCTGATACCAGCCTGAATGAGTCCTGAACCCTCAAGTGGTGCCTCACCAGTCCTAGACCGATGGTTGTAGTACTAAAAGAGTACCCAGATAGCCAAAATCGAAAACTTCGGACTTAGAAACCTTTTGGCTAAAAACTGCTCTAAGAATCGAAGGAGGATTGTGACCAACCTGCTCGATGATCTGCCTGAGGTGCATCACTGGCCAGCCTGACTTTGTGACTGTTCCCACAACATTCTTATCCAGAACATCCTTTTCAGTGGCCCACTGCAAAAAAAGGGCTATCCATGCTCCTGGAACTGTCTTCAGACATAGCCTTCTGCCTCGTCCTATGAGAGATTTTCAACTTCCAAAAAAGTTTGAATGCAGAAATCTTCACCACTGCTTTGACCCAAGGTTTCCTGACCATGGCGTTTCCTGTAGCCTTGCCCCACTGAGCTTTATATTCTAGACCATTTTCTTGAAATTTCTTCTGAGTACAAAGGTAAGCACTGAGCAGTCCATCTCGTTCAGCCATATTTCCTGACAATTTTTTGTTTGTTTGGCATTTTATACATCGCAAACTCGACGTGATTGTATCAGAATGCTTTACATGAGCAGCAGGTGCATTACAGATGGACATATTTATTTTGTTAGGCATAGGGAGAGTAAGTGAAATGCCGAGAATCACAGGATGTTCAGCGTCCCTTCTGAGACTCTAACCTGGTCGCCCAGCTTTGAGATTGACCGCTTTAGCCATTACACCACATTTTTTGCTGTCAGCGATTAGTGCTTTGATCTTTTAGGTGCTAGTTTTCGCTAAAAACTTTAAAAAACTCTTAACTTCAGTTCCACTGATTGGATTTTTGTTGTTTTGGAGTCAAACAATTTATGGAAATATACTGTATTTTTCCAAATTGGTGTGTGATTTTCCTTGTGTTGTTTTTTCACTTTATGATTGTTTGTGTGTTGTAAAAGAACTTTGCACATCGCCTCTAAGTTAATCCTGACTGTTTTTTGTGCCAAGCTACACAGAGTTAAGCACAGGTTAATTTAGTGACTTTTTGTAGTTCTCCCTGCCAGGGATTGTGGCTGTTTCTTGACCCGGGCTCACATCCCAATCTCTCACATTGGTGTTCAGCCAATTCCTGATCCGTGTGGATCAGAAGTTGAGTAAGTGTAGTACCATGCAGTGATTTGTGTTACACAAAAATCCCAGATAAATAATTTGACACAAGAGGTAACCTCTATTTTCTTTCTTACTAGTTTTCCATTGGCTGTTTTCTCACTTTTTTATATTTAAGTTCCCTACTTTACTTTTTGCGCAACAGAGATGGAGCTGTGCAACTTTGATACCATCAAAAATGGTGTGCTGCTGAAGCTGTGCAAGCAGAAGAGGCTGAAGGCAGACAAGAGGGCTAACAAACCTGATCTCCAAATAGCTCTCAGAGCCTTTGAGGAGATGCACCGTTGCAGTATGCCTTAGGAGATGATGATGATGATGACAATCAGGATGAAGGAGCACAAATAGATGATGAGGGTAATGGGGGACCGAGTCCAGGGTCCCGAGCTGCATGGAGAGCCCAATCCAACCACAGCAGATGACCAGGATGCCCAGGCTGGAGCAGGGACAAGTAAATCTGACCCCAGAGGAGCTGGAAGACAAAAACGCAGAGAGGGAGCCCAAGCTGCAGCGGTCCAAGATGAAACTGGAAACAGAGGAGAAGAAGACTGAGAGGATACTGGCAAGAGAGAGACTGGCCATGGAGGAGAGAAGGATGACCCATGATCTCAGTCTCAAATAGTAGGACATTAAAGCCAATAAAGTGAGACCAGCAACAATGGTGGCAGCACACCTGCAGTGTCCACCAGAGAAGTGAGGGTCCACATACACTGGGAGCTGGTACCCCCTTATATGGTGTGAACAAATAGATTAGAGGATTTCTGCACATTAGATAGCTCTGAAGTTCCACTAGTGCCCAGAGGAGTGCTGGGGGTAGTTTGTGGAAGTATATGTTTATTGTGGGAAGGGACACACTTCTTACACTTGAGGTAGAGGACCAGACCAGGTTTGCCCCCTTTTACTTAGAAAATTCCAGCAAGGCACTGAAGAACTGGGAGGGGCCGCAAAGTTGATGATTTTGTTGGATTGTACAACCTGATTCTGAGTGAGCCCGTGCTCAATCCCTGTTTTACAAAGCTGTGCCAACATCTGGGAGATACCAATCTGACTGACCTCGAGAAGCCTGCAGGGGAGGCAGACCTCTCAGTCAGCACCAGAGTATACAAGAAGGCATTGGGAGGGACTCAGAAAAGGTTGGTCAGGTTTAAAACCAGAAGAAAGAGGGGAAGATAAAAACAAGAAGGAGTTCTTTCAAGACCCCCAAAATAGTTCTCAGGTAAAAGGACCCCATTCCCAATCTGGCCTCCAGCGGAAAGGCTTAGTTGACTAGAACACAGGTAAATGTGGGCCACATGCTATGAATGTTACCAGCATGTATATGCACACCAAAAAAGATCCCAAGTATCCCATTTGGGCAAGCCCCCATTGATGGGAAGAACCTGGAGTTGGCTAACACAGTGCTTGGAGAGGGGATGGCTCCAATTAATGTGGCACAGACAGCTTATGTTACCCAAGTGTCCATAGGTTACAAAGATATGGTTCCCAAAGCCAACAGACCTTAAAATACTTCCAAGTATAGGCAATGGGTCACCATCTATGGGTAGAGGGTGGAGGTTCTGAGGAACACAAGCGAAAGTGTGTCTACTGCCAGGTGTCATCTGGTGTCCTCAGAGCAGGTTTTGCCCAATACATTCAACCAGGTTGTAGTAGCAATAGGAGAAAACCAGGAGAGTCAATACCCTGTGGCTCTGTTTCCCTTTGAATGGAGGGGGGTCATAAATCTTCTGAAAGATGCTGTAAGTCCTGCCATGCCTGTGCACTGTCTGTTAGAGAATGATCTGGAGCACGCTGCCAGGAAAGAGCTCTAGTCACACCTGGACATGTTGGATTCGCCTGAGTGGGTCTGTGTGTCCATCAGATCCAGGCTGCCCAGGTGGTAAGTCAATGACTTCTGGAGGCTGGCGACATGACCCAGACAGCTGCCAGGAAATGTAATGGCAAGGGGTATGAGAAACAACCCTGAATGCCCCAAATTGCAGATGCATGGGGTGAACCTGGAGCCTACTAGGGAGGACAATACCTCCCTTGGTGACCTGCCTGAACTTGCTGGCTGGCAATAAAATGGAAGGCCCACCAGGGAGCAGTTCAGTAAGGCATAGAAGGAGTGCCCAATCCTGGAGGGCATGAGGTGGCAAGTTGAAGCCCAGGCAGCTGGCGATACCTCTCAAGATCACCTAATTTTGTGGGTGAATGACCTTCTGTATAGTGAGCCTAAGACATCTGTTGATGGGGCAACACATGTGTTGGTAGTCCCTCAATGTTACAAAGCCTCCCTACTGGTGTTAGCTCATGGAATACCCCTGGAAGATTATCTGGGGCAGGATAAAACCTCTGCCAGGTTTATTTCACACTTTCATTTGCCCTGGTTGAAGATATCCACAGGGACATTTTGTTGGATTTTTCTCACCTGCCAGGCTAGTGAAACCATATGGAAAAAGCTGAAAGCTAACCTGATCCCCTGCCTGTCATTGGGACCCCCTTTGAAAGGGTGGGCATCAATATTGTAAGAACCAGGATTACCACAGTAGCCGTAGGAAACAGGTTTATTCTGGTCTTGGTGGACCATGCCACTAGATACACAGAAGCTCTACCTCTAACGACTATGACTGCACCTGCAGTGGCTAGGGCCCTCATGGGGATGTTCACCTGGGTGGGTTTCCCCAGAAAAGTGGTGTCTGACATGGACACCAACTTCACATCTGCGTACATGAAGTCAGTCTGGCAGGAGTATGCAGTAACGTACAATTTCTCCACACCTAAGCATCCACAAACCAATGGGCTTGTTGAAAGATTTAACAAGACCCTAAAGGGCATGATTATGGGCATGCCTGTGCCCTTGAGGAAAAAGTGGGACAACCACTTTCCATGCCTGCTCTTTGCCTACAAGGAGTACCACATAAGGGAGTGGGGTTTATCCCATTTGAGCTTCTGGATGGTCATATTGTTAGGTGACCTCTCAGTCTGGTCATGGAGGGGTGGGAGCAAACTCCCCAAAATCCCCTCCCAAGATGTGGTTAGTTATATGCTAGTCTCGAGTTACCAGTTGGCCAAGTTTTGGAAGAACTCTTCCTAGAACTTGGAAGTCAGCCTGGAAGTTGTGAAGCAGTTGGATTGGGCCCTATGAGGCAGCTGGGAGAAGGGTGGAGGTGACCTACTTCATTGATCTCAAGTTCACCCAGAAACCTCTAAAGGGTACTCCATGTCTACCACCTCAAACCCCACTATGAGAAGTTTGAGGTCACCTTGCTGCTGGTGACAGATTGCAAAGAGGAGGAGGAGAGTGAAACATGCACTGACCTCCTGTCATCTATGGAAATGATGGGCCAGTGAAGGTTGGCTACCTCTTCCCTACCCTCAACTCAGAAGAACATAGAAAATGTTGCCAGTTGTTGGGACAGTTTACCTCTCTGTTTTCCCTCACTCCATGGCTTACACATCTGTGCACCCATGATATTGATACTGGAAACATTCCACTGTCAAAAAAACCAATATATACAGGCTCGCTGACAAAGTGAGAATCGGAATCAAAGAGGAGGTCTCTAAGATATGAGAACAAGGGGTGAATGAGCATTCCAGTAGTCCCTGATCCAGTCCAGTAGTGCTGGTACCAAAAGCTGCCCCTTCAGGCACAGCCCTAGAAGTCTGATTCTGTGTAGACTACAGGGGGCTCAACTCAGTCACTAAGACTGATTCTTACCCCATCCCGGAGTTGATGAGCTCTCTGACATGTTTGTGGCTGCCAATTTTCTTAGTACTTTTGATTTGACTTTAGGGTACTGTCAAATTACCCTGACTGACGGGGCTAAGGAAAGGTCAGCCTTTTCCAGCCTAGAGTGCTCCTTTCAATTTAAGGTGATGCCCTTTGGGCTGCAAATACCCCAGCCACCTTCCAAAAGCTGGTGAACCAGGCCTTGGCTGGTATGGAGACCTTCACTGCTGCTTAGTTGGATAACATAGTTGTCTTCAGTAGCAGCTGGAAGGACCGTCTCCTTCACCTGAAGGAAGTGCTTCATGTCCTGCAACAGGCAGGCCTGACTATCAAGGTCAGTAAGTGCCAGATAGGGCAGGGGTCTGTGGTGTACGTGGAAGACCATATGGTGCAGCATCTCGAACCCAAAAGAGAGAGTAGTCAGGCAGGACTCTGACAGAAATAAGAGCCTTACTGGGCCTCACTGGATATTCCAGGGTCTTTGTCAAGGGGCATGGCATCATTGTGGCCCCCTTCACTGAGCTAAGTTCCAGGATGCAGCTTAAGAAGGTGATCTGGACATATGTTTGCCCCATACCCTTTGACTCCCTCAAACAGACAATGTGCACAGCCCTGTGCTCAAGGCCCTGACTTTTCAAAATAATTTGTAATCCAAACAGATGCCTCAGAGCCTGGCATAGAGGAAGTCTTATCACAGTTCAAATGAGGAAGGTCTAGACCAACCTGTAGCTTTCATCTCTGGGAGCTTACTTCCCAGGGAATTGAGGAGTGTGCTGTGCAGGGTCACCCCATACATATATGTCATCCACTTTTTTCTGACCTAGTTTTTACCGACCTTCCAACTCAGAGCATTTTATCACGCTAACCAGTGCTAAAGTGCATGTACTCTCTGCCTAAAAGCTGGCAATATTAGTTCATCCCCAATTGGCATATTTAGTTTACTATAGGTCCCTAGTAAAGTGCACTACGTGTGCCCAGGAACTGTAAATTAAATGCTACCAGTGGACCTGCAGCACTACTTGGGCAACCTCCTTAAGTAGCTCTCTAACCATGTATCAGGCCATTGCATAGCCTGTGTGTGCAGTTTACACTGCCATTTCAACCTGGCAAGATAAACCACTTGCCAGGCCCAAACCATCCCTTTTTATACAAATACACCACTCCTAAAGTAAGCCCTGGACAGCCCAGGGGGCACGGTGCAATGTATTTAAATGGCAGGACATGTACTTTTAAGTTTTACATTTCCTGGTAGTGAATAACTCTCAACATTTGTGTTTGCTACTTTAAAGCCTATCTCCCCAATAGGATGACATTGGGATTACCTCAGTCCCTTGTTTAAGTGTATTCCACAATTGTGAAGAGATAGACATTTCAAGTTTGGTGTCTCTGGAATCACAATTTAAAACAACATATTATGATGAGGTCGGATTTTACATTGCAGTTCTGAAACTGCCACTTTTAGAAAGTAAAAGACACACAGATGATGGACGAAATACAGAGAAAATCAAACAATTATCCCAGTCAATTGATCTGGGTTAAATCCATTGTCCTTTTGCTCACCATGCCAGACCAGTTTAGACCCAGCCATATGCAAATCCGTCTTGACCCTGTGCCTCATGGCAACAGGCCAGCCAGAACTTCCAAGTCAGGTCCTTCGCAGACCAGAAACAAGCATCCTGGGACCAGTTCCAGGGCTTCACCTCTCATCAGCCAGGCCAGCTTGAATCCAGTGGCACAGTGAGTCCGGGACCCATGTCTGGACATACCCAGCACACTTAGAGCAAGAAAGCAAAAGACACACAGATGATGAACGAAATGCAGAGCAAATCAAACATTCACCCCCAGTCAATAGATCTGGCTTAAGTCCATCATTATTTTACTCACCATGCCATCCCCGTTTAGACCCAGAAAGTAGACATATTTTACTTTAGTCATTTGGTGCCTGCTGCTTGACTCTGATTCACATCTGGGAAAAGTTACAACTGGGCTTTGTGTATTCTCCATTGACAGCCGTACACAATGGAAAATTAGGTGTGACTTGAGGGGCCCTCCTGGAAGGATGGAAGGGAGGAGCTAGACACATCCTCACTTACACCTGTCTAGGAAGTGTCCTGTCCCCACACAAAGCACTACATACCCCCTGTAATGAGTCTGGAGACAGTGCACAACCTCTGTGCACTTCAATGGCTTGTCTTTGAAGTGTCACCTACTTCAAAGGCCCAACTTGGTGTGAGTACTGGACCCCACCACTTCAGTACACATATAGACCTGTGGATACTCTGCCAGGAAGAAGGACTGCTGTGCTGCTGAAAGACCTGCTGAATGCTGCCTTCTTGCCTGGAGAGGAAGAACTGGACCTGGAACCATCTTGAACCCAGTACCCAAGAGGGACTCAAAGGGCTAGTCTGCTGGCCTCCTGATGTGAATCTCAGGTTCCTAACAGGCTCCCCACAGCTCTTGGATCCATCTTCTACAAGTTCCTGACCCCCACATGGTGCCTTGCAGGTCCTTGGGCCCTTGGTGTGGCTCTCAAGCTCTTAAAGTCAAGCATTTTAGCTCTTCACGAATGAGTATGGGCCTTTCCGCTCCGCAACTGCCCCTCTAGCACAGCGAATCAGCACAAGCTGCTGCAAGTTTGTGTTGTTGTGCTGCAAGTATTGTCCGCCAGTGTGGATCCCCATCATGAGGCTTGATCCCGCTGTCCGCAACACCCAACCTGCTCTTAGCACCACACCGACCACGCCAATGACACTCTCCTTGCCCCTGGCGAACTTCTCCAATGCGAACCGAAATGTTGGCTGGACAAACCTGAAACTGCATTTGACCTGTGCTTTAACACGATCGGCCTGAAAGTTTGTATTTGAACCGGTCCAGTGCAACCAGATATTCCTGGTTGGTTCTTTTTTATGCATCTAATTAAGTTCTTCTTTGCAGCTGCAAATGCTGTTCAGTGGGCCTTTGCCAAAGGGTAATCTAAGCTCATAGAAACATTTTTGGGTAGAGTCTCCTGCCTCATCCATAACGTAGAAATCTTCAAGCAAGCTTTGAACCTAAGCTCCCTGATGATGACGCTCACGCCTCGGACACCACCTGCTGCTTTGCCCCTTGACCTTTATAATCTCATAAAATTTTTCTTGAAATTCAATTAAGTCTGAAGGTAAGCACTATCCAGACCCAATCCACTTCTTGTGTCTGGACCTCTCTCCTTCGGGAATCGGACATATTTTTTTACATTGACCAAGTCTTGCACGACTAGATGTCAGTGGTTAGTGCTTTGATCTTTTGGTGCTAGTTTTCACTAAAAGCTGTAAGAATTCATTACTCCGGTTCTACTGAATGGATTTTTGTTGTTTTGGTGTCAAACAGTTTATTAAAGTTGGTTTTATTTTTCTATTGGTGTGGGATTTTTCTTTTGTTGTGTTTTCACTTTATTACTGTTTGTGTGCTGCATGAAATACTTTACACGTTGCCTCTGAGTTAAGCCTGACTGCCTTTTGTGCCAAGCTACCCAGGGAAAAGAACAGGTTACTCGAGTGACTCTTTGTGGATCACCCTGCCAGGGATTGTGGCTGTTGCTTGACCAAAGCTCATACCCCAGTAAACCAACAACTCAATTTCTCACAGTCCAGATCACCTGTTCCAGGTCTTAGAACATTGCTCTCTGACAGTAATTTTACTGCTGCTTCCTGGTACAAAGACAAGACGGACAGTGTAGATTGATCACATCATAAAGCAGAGAAGGGATTACTCCAAGATGAGTCCAGCCACGTTGAAATCGTCAATGCCACTCTGGGGATTAGTGACAGTGCTATGTCTCTATCTTCACTTCAAGTACCAATGAAATCAAATGATGTAATTGAAGTGCCTATTTTGACAAGTGAACCTCACAATCCAAATCAAATATTGCTACTTTTGCAACTCTGGGGGTTATTATGAATAATACTTTCTCCAGTCAGTTAACGCTAAAGTTGGCTTCTAGCTTGCTATTGACTCTGAGACAGAGACTTTTTTCCACAATGTTCTTATATCTCGATTGCTTCTGGATTTCTGTCCATCCTAACGTCAATTATAACATTGATTATAATTTTAGTTTGTATAAATTATAATGACATTCCTGGAGAAAAGTTAAAGAAGACCATGAACAGTTTCTTCTTTCCCAATTCTCCTTCCCCATGGTTCCTTATATGCCTCCCAGAGTCACACTCTCTGGAGCAGAAGGATGGGCACAAGGAAGTCGGAATCTCCCATTATCTTATAATGGACTGCTAGGTGTCTGAAACCTATTGTCTCTTGATTCTGTATGGCCATGGTTCTTGGCCATGGTTCTTGGATGTTTGTAGAGATCTGTAGTGTTGGGCAGAAGATGGCCTTTCAGACAAGAAAAAGTATCTTTATACATGCATTATTTGAACTAATTTAATGTACATGCTACTGGCACCATGTTGCCATCTGTCATTTAGAATACATTACATCACACACAAATTTGCCACCCATTCCTTAGTAATCTTTTGCAAGGGAAAGAGAACATCTAGGGATTAAGAACTGATTGGTGCTGAGCAACAGACACAGCAGCTTAGTGGTAGCCTCAGCATTATATTCTTTTTTATCACAATGTTGACCTAGACACCAGATAGCTCACAGTGCAACCATAAGCCTCTCTAACCCTACAGGAGCTCTGGTTTGTACGTCTTTATTCTTCAGCATGCAACCGTTAACTGAACACACTGTGTCACAAAAAATACATGCACATATACCCATTATAACTCCTCGATGAGTTGTAGAAGTTCTCGCACCAATCTTCCAGATCTAGTGTTGTGCAGTTCTTACTAATCTGTAGGATCTGTGCATTTGTTGGACAACATAAACTTTGGATGAGGTGCCTGAATTGATTCCAAGCAACCCGCATATCTGTTGGCCTAGAGCCCAGCTAGCTCACAGTGCAACCATAAGCCCCTCCTAACCATACCAGGGAGTGAATGGTAACTGGCAACCACTGAACTGTTTACATGATCAGAGATCATGTAAACAGATCAGAACCTCTTGCTCAGTCACTCATGCTTACTTGTTCTCAGAGAAATACACAGAGAATACACAGTGGGACATTTTCAATATATTAATTGAACGAAAATTATTCCTGTATAACATACATGTGTTTCACTAAAAGAGTAAATACCAGAGATAGTTCTACCATGATGCCTGCTTATGCTTGCAATGCTCTGGTGTGACTATAATTTGAGCTGAATAAACAGAGTTGTAAGCATTGGGTCTCAATGGCGTGGCTTTTACGAGGGGTTTGTGCAGCCCCCGCATGCAATGAAGTCAATTCTAAAGATAATGTTTATGAAAGGAAACAATCCGTGGCGTGAAGGCCTGCATACTGCCTGTAGTAAATTGAACCTTGACATGACCAAACTGCAGGATTTTATTCACCAGCCTGGCATCCTAAAGTCCATACTGAAAAAACAAGTCAGAAAATTATCAAAGGAAGAGGACTTGAAGGAACTGAATTCATCCAGTAGTAAAATTGGGATACTTGCAAGTTCCTACGAAGACCACCTACGGCAGCCATACATTAAACAAGGCGATTTTAAAACTAATTTGTATGGTGAGACTTATGGTCTTGCTGATCAAAGACATCAACAGGCCCTGGAAAGCCTTAGAGGCAATAACAACTTGCAGACTTTGCCACAAACATGAGTAATCCTTGGCCCATCTGGTTTGTACATGCCATTGTTTGTCACACTCACGACGCACTTTATCGAATCCCTTGTTCCTAAAACACTGGGTGCGAACCTGTACTGAAGCTATGAAACTGCTTTTTAATCTGGAGACTCCAATGGAATTGGCAATGTTTGCAAAGTTTGCATATAAGGCTAAAGAACTCGTAGGTAAAGCCGGCACATCGCACCTTTGAAATGAAATTACTTGGCACGACAAACTCATGCTTCATTTAGGATTTTACATCCTTTTACTTTATTGAAATGAAATCGCCCACGTATATTTAGTACTCAGTTTACTTAAGCCACTGCTGTATATTTTACAAAACATCTAAACTTTTTACTTAAAATATTGTTTTAACATTCCAAAGATAATTACGAATGCACTTTATAATTCGGTGACTCCAACCCTCCACTGCAGACCTGCAAAGTTTGCACACAAGGGGAAGGACCGTTCAGTATTGGATTGATTTATTGGTTTCATACCAGTACTTTATCGATTTTAGCTGTTTTTAAGCCCTGTTTGTAAAAATCATTTTTGTTTTTTTAAGTAGATATAACATATAAAAACTCGCTAGGTATGCATTAATTGTAACGAAGTATGTGAGATTTTATTTGAATTTTTGTAACAATTTTTATTAATTGACACAATAAACTGCTCATTCATTCATTCCGTGTATATATGCAGGCATATAAGACATGACAGGCAGGCATACTTCTACTATGTGAACCCTACTTTGTGTGTACCTCGAGTGTGTGTAAGTATGAAGTCAAGAATTCCCCGAAGGATGATCCAACTCCATTATCTGGTGGGAGACAATGCAGGACCCCGTCGAGGTCATGAGCTGCGTGGTGAAGTCTCAGCATGCAAGGACCCTCAGTGTCAGCTGAAGTGCCTCCTCTACCAATCCTATGAGATGCTAAATATTTATAATGAAAAAATCCATGCAATGTATGTACTGATAAGCACTTTTTTTATCATTTTGTTTCAAAATAGGCCAAATTATTCCCACCATATGGCTAACCCAATTGTTTACGTGTTCCAAGTGATAGTCGCAACATTGCTGTTGCTGGCAACCACAGACGACGTTCCAAAGGCGCAGCTCGGAGCAGGTTTATGAAGCAAAGGTACTTCACTCCAGTTCCCACAGCAGCCGCTGAATCCTGTAAGCGTATCTCAGAGCTGGTATCCAGTTCACAAGGAGCAAAAGCATCATAGGGTGGCTCGAAGAATGCATTCATCAGCAATGGAATATGCTGGGGACAACAATACCCATGGGCCTTTAAGGGATCCATCAGTACTTCAATGTCCAGTGGCATAACGAATTGTGATCTGAGACATAAATAAAAAATACGCATTCTTGGCTGCAAAGCAGGCAGTGGAATACAGGTTGTAGGAGGTAGCCAAACAGGCTTATAAGACAAGAACCAGTACTGTTTCAGTTTTTGAAGCTGAGGTGTATCATGAGCTCACGGTATTGCAGCACAGCCAGTGCTCTCCCCATTCCAGACTGAACTGGGATGTCCATTGCATGGCAGAAAATTTCAATCAGAATTCCCACCTCAAGTAGCAGGACAAGTGGGAGACCTCCAAAAACGCTTCCCAAAATGGAGTGTATGATAAATGGTATAACTCTGAAAATTGTCTGAAAGGTGCTAACCAGTCTAGAGCCAATACATTTTAAAAAGTGCACTGTTCCCTTTGTATCAGACATATTAAAGATATGGTGGACCAGCTCCCCAAAATGCCGCAGTAGGTTAATATGAAGTATTGCCTGTATCTTGGATGAGGACCTTGCAACCTAGAGAGCAAACATTGCTCTGTTTGATGTTAAGGCACATCTTTTTGAAAAAAAACGTGGCTTTCAGTTTGCTCAGAGAATCAAAGGGTATGTAGGAAACATTTATCGAAGGCCATAGTGTTGCCTCCCTAATTGTGCAGGCAGGTGGAAACAGTACTTGTGTGCAACAAGTGACTTTGAATTAACAGTTACCAGATAATCGATGCCTGGTTCCATTCCGCAGCAACCTTGATCATTTCACATCACATAGCTCTCAGTAGAGAGCAGCTTGAAAACTGGATGAATCACAGCAGTTGGAGATCCCTTTACAAAACAGTACACATTCTCAACTGAAGCATTGCATGCCCCATGAAGGGAAATGTCCTTGCATACTAAGGACCTACTCAAAACATCCTCACATTCTGAACCACTAGTAAATCTTCAGTGTCCCCATTCCTGCATCTAAACCTGAATGGTAATTCCCAGTTTTCATGCATATAACTGTCCCCGTACGAGATAGTGGAGGGGCGCCTTCAACTGGTTACTTTGGAGAAGAGTCAGATGCTTGACTTGTGTACTCAGGTGGGTTTGACTCACTCATGATGTCTGGAGCCAACAAACATTATGAGTCTCTGGTTATGCCTTTTCCTGGTCATTGGGCAGTTACCATATGTGTTTTGCTCGCCACAACTCTAAGCGGTTCAGCATTAAATGGAGCGTCAGTCTTGTGCAACCTCGTTTGGTTGACAAGAACTTGGTCTTCTTTCTCGAAGACCATGTCTCCAGCACATCAGTTCTAATAAGGGCAAGCCTTCACGTTGCATTTGTGAGTGGTGTCAGTGACACAAATCTCATCAGGGTCCATAGTTGTATCTTTGTTTTAACATCTGACCCAAACAGCAAGGTGGCAGGACTTTCTCTTGTCAGGGAGTGAGGAGTGGAACTTTAGGCAGTTGCTTAACGAAACTTGAGGGGGACCCACTACAAAGTACAGGGTGGGGCCCCCCTCTGGACACACTGAGGGCAGAGTACTGTACTGAGGGCAACCCCTTGAGCTCAGGGCCCCTTGATTGCAGGGGCTGCGGGGGCTTTTGTTAAGCCACTAACTTTAGGCCTGGAAGGCTAGATGTAAAAGCTGATTTGAGGTTGATTCCTTCCTGTGCAGCACACTGAACTATACTTTTCAAAGTGCTCATAAATCAATCCACAACGCCATTTGTCTGTTGCCAGAGAGGTGTGCTTTTCTGATGTTTGATGTTCAAACCATTAAGAAAGTCTTTGAACTCTCTGCTATTGAAGGGAGGACCATTATCAGATTAAAGAATGGAAGGAACATCCAATGCGGCAAAAATGTCATCTAACCACTCAATGACTTTGATATGTGTGGTTGATGAAAAGTTTTTCACTGGAGGAAAACTTGAGTACTAATCAACAACTAAAATGTGATGATGTCGATATTGAGGGGTCCGGAGAAGTCAACCACAATCCTCTCCCAGGCCTATTTAGGAAGATCAACATGTTCAGCAGGTGCTAAGCCATTTTAGGTAACAGAAAGTTGCACAGATGACAACCTTTCAGATCCTTTTCAATTTGCTTATCAAGGCGTGGGAACCACACTTAATCCCTTAGGGCGCTTTTAGTTGCAGTAATGCCATGAAGCCCTTCGTGTGCCACTTCAATAACTTGTTGCTTCAGGCTTTCAGGGATAAATATTGCTGCTCCTCTTAGTATGACACACCATAATGTGTAACAGAAAGTTCTTCCTGAACATTCTTGAATTTATGGTACTTAACATCATCTGTAAGAGGTCAAGGATGTTTCCTCCATGGTTGTATTGCAATGATTTCCTTAAGCTTAAGCATGCCTTTGTCAGTACTAGTGGCTGTCAGAATATGTTCAATAGAAAGAACTGTAGGGGCACTTGACTTTACTATGAATTTGATGTAGACCTCAGCCTTTTTGGACATTGTACTATGAAGCTATTGCGGCACTCATGAAAAGAAGTCTGGGGAGGTATGATTCTTCCCCGGTTCATACAGAATAGTGTAATCATATTCCGGCATACCCAACCTCCACCTCTCGATGCGAGGAGACATCTTGACTTTTGGATATCTGAAAATGGTGAGTAACATCTGATGATAAATGACAAGGGTGAAATGCTTTCCATATAGAAACACATGGAATTATTCACACACCCATACTACAGCTAAGCATTCTTTATCAGGTTGAAAATGAGCATGTTTGGTCTGCGATAGACTCTGGGTAACATAGGCAACAATGTGTCTCAGAGCATCAGGCAGTCTATTGAGGTGGGCAAGGATCGCGCCCCACCCTATTTGGCTTACATCTAGCCCAATCTCTGTATGCAATATTGGATCAAATTAACCCATTTCAGTTGCATTTTTAATTGTATGTTTTATTTTCTTGAAGCTTCATTCATATTCAAATGACCAAGCAAACAGAAGATCTTGCTTTGTTAGTTCTCTTAGAGGAGCACTCACAGTGGCAAAATCGCAAATAAACCTGGTGCAGTAGCTGGCCATGCCTAAGAGCATCGCAGCAATGTCACATCTTCTCGGTAACAAGTTGTATGGTTCTCCCTTTTGAGTTCAGGAGTCCTCCCTTTTCAGAGAAATATTCCCCAAAGAACTTAAGTCTGGTTTTGTGAAACTCAAACCTCTCTGCATTCAGTGTGAGGCCTGCATTAGCAAGCGGATGACATACTTGTGTGAGTGCCCAAACACCAATATATCAACACTGCAGTTAAAAGCAAGTATGACAGGCTGAATTAGTAGACAAATCACATCCTGAAAGATTTCTGCAGCTGCCAACACATCGAAATGGAGTCTTTTATATCTGAACAAAGGAACATGAGTAGTAAAAGTAGTAATGTACCCACAGTTTTCTTCCAATTCAAGTTAATGGTGGCTTTTATTCAAATCAAGGGAGGAGAAAACTTTGGCACTATTCAGCTGCGTGATCATGTCTGTAATGTGTGGACTTGATGTCTTTCTCTTTTGATTGCTTTGTTGGGCTATCGCATAGCAATACAAAGGCACACTGAACTTCCACTGTCCTTTTTTGACACCACCACAATGGGTGAAACCCCCGGTGTTGGATCTGTAGAGAGCTCGATTTTGTCATGCTTTAACAGTGTTTCTAGTTCTTTCCCAACGTCTTTCTGTATGTGAAAAGTAATTTGATGGTTTCACTGTGCAACAGGGCAAATGTCTTCATTAACCCCTTGCCGGCTGCCAGAATTCTGCTCCTGTGCGGCACATTCTGATCGCGGGCGTGGTCGTGACGGCTCCCGGCCGTCATCAGCACACAAGCACCGTGTGCCATGACGGACGGGAGCCGTCACCAGCACGCAAGGGGTTAATGTGAAGGTGCACATTCATTATCACTCATTTCCTGCGTCCATAAAACAATGTTGGGAATTGACTCTCTATTTCAGAAAGGACATTCAAATTGTAGTTAATAGAGATCAGACCTATGTCAGGAGCAGTATTAAAACTTAGTAAGCTTGCATCTGAAAAGTACTGTAAAGGACATGAATTGGCACTTGAAGTGTCATTTTCTTGTGCTGCATGGTCACTACAAAGAATCCTTGACTCTGCAAGGGTGTGAAAGTTATCCAGGAATATTAACACACCTTTGGAAGATGAATTTGATAACGTTCAACTTTGTTTCACTTCCACTTGCCTTATTTACTGTTGCTCTTTGCACTTGTGGAGTTGCCAGAGTGCTTCTGGAACTTTCTTGGTGTCCATCTTTTCGTCTCTCCATGACGCACTTTGTTCCTCTTTCACTTTGCAAACCCTGAAACGGTTTTCTTTCCCATTGCCTTTGCATATCTGTAGGATGATGGGACTTTACTGTAATGTGGAAAGGTGAATCCACAGCGGAAACACAAACTCTTTTTCTTCAGAGACATCACTCTGTGGGCCTCTTCCTTGTGTTTCTGCGTACTTTACATACTCAATGCTGATTCATTTTGCATTGTTCCACCTTCCATTTAAGCAACCTGTCAATCAGTACATTCCTCCACTCTTGCAGCCATGAGCAACTTCCCGAAGCTGAAGGTCGCACTATGCATCATAAAAATGAATCAGAGGGGCAAACATTGATAACTCGAAGATGCATGGCTTCTACATCATTCAATTCCCTGAACTTGCAGTGCTTTATGAGCATGTCAAGTCTCTCAGCAAACTCAGACATCATCCAACCAGATTGTTTTTCTTGCTTACTTTGAAAATGTACCTTTCATAGTCAACATTCAGCATTGGATTGAATTTTGCTTCCAATGCATTCTTGATTTGCTGGTGATACTTCATCCGCTTGTGATATCTTCTTTATCACTTCTTTTCCTCCATCACCGGCAAGGTTCTTTGAGTATTTGATGATCTTTTTGTCATCTGCTTCTTCTATACTATGTATGAAATCATTGAGTGCTTAGATCCAGGCAGTCAATCTGGTGCCAATATTCTGCTTTTTGGTGATATTGAATAGAGGCGGAGTTTCATGAATGTCGCTGAGCCATATCTGGCGCATGTTTCAACAATCATTGGAGAGCTTCGAAGCTTGACCTTTTATTTTGTGCTGAATGCTACAAGCCACCTCAGTGATCGCTTCTGCAAGGACCAACAACTTCACAAGCACAACCCCATGCTCACACTTGGATTGGCGTGGTTACTACATGCTACTTTGAGCATACTGACCTAGTCTCGATTGGAAGTTGGGGGCACATTTCTGATTCACTCTTCTGAGGACAGGTGCACTTTCTGTACTTGGTTGTCTCTGTCTTTATAATTTTCTTGCACCTGGCTGTCACTGCCTTTAGCTGTTCTCTGCACCTGGCTGTTGATACCATTAGCACCTCCTCGTACCTGGTTGTTACTATCTTTAACGTATATGCTTTGTATCGGTGTTGGCTCTGTGTTATGCTGTGGTGCAGTGTCTCTTGTTTTGGCCTTGCCAGTAAATCTTTGGAAGGCTTACTGGATGTGCTTCTCCATGGGGCCTTCACCTTCTTCAAGGGCTCTCTCAAAAGCTGGAGTTATACTTTGATTCCACAAACGCCAACTGTAGACGGCTTCTTGGGGCACATGTGGCAGCCACAAGCAGTTTACTGGACCACAGCAAATTCTCAGGGAGAGCTTTATTGTATCCTTGGGGGCACATGTCCCCTATTTTGTGCCTGTAATAGTGTCCTCCCCAGCCTGGGAGCATGTAATAGACCACGCCACACATGGAGTTTTGGATTGCACATCTTTATTCTTCATCATGCAACCATTAAGTGAACACACTGAGCCACAAAATGTATTAACCACACCCAGTCACACCCAACAGATTACGTTATACTTGTAAGTCCACCACGACCACTAATGGCCTCGTACATGCAAACACAGGACATGACAGTTTCCATCTCACGTTTTTTCAGCATATGATATTGTGTCTTTACAGGCTGACCCAGTAAAGATTGCAGATATTTGACACATGGTGATACTATTTTAGGCTTTGATCTTGGCGCCAGGACGCTCCTTTGCTGGAGCATCTGTGCGCCTAATAAAAACGCATAACATAACATAACATAACAAGCTTCTGAGTGGTCGCCACATCCCTGCTCTTCGCGGCCTGGATCAGCTCCTGCTCCGAACCCCATCCCACACGATCCGGGATTTGCTCCAGGTACGAAAGTGTGCTGCAGTTAGCTTGCCTCCTTCACTCTGATCACAGCATCCAAAGCAAAAATATCCTGTAGAAGAGGAACCAAGAAGGGGCAGCTCGACGGAAAAAACAAAGAAACTCTACAAAAAAAATAAAATAAATAAAAGACAAAAAACACACAATCAAAGAAAAAGCCTGGTTGCCATGAAATCAAGGAACTTGCAGTTTGCAGGAACCTGCAATCTCTGGTGTGAACCGAGAAGGCACCTAGGGAGCAGCCTTCCTTGAGTTGAATCTTAAGTGCCTCAAGATTCACTTTTAAAAGGACTCCTGATATCCGGAGAGGGGGTTGCCGAGAGAGTGTCCTGCGATGTACTTGGGGGTTGGCCAAGCCACGACTTGAGTCCCATGCCCCCCGCCGTGCCAGGACCCAGGGTGCATTTCAGCTGGGGTGATCCATTGGCAGCCAGGGCCGACAAGCGATCCTTCCAGAGGCAGCACAGAGGCAACCTGGCTTCAAGGTCCTGTTCGCCTCCGCAAATACACCGGCCTGCTTGCTGCACCTCCTGGAGCACAGCGGTCAAGTCACATTCAGCCAGAGTCCTCCTATATGTTTAGGTTGTTATGCCTGGAGCTGGTAAGTTTATGTTTAAGTAATTAAACCTATTTGCTTTGTCATTTCTTATTTCATCAACCGTTTTACTTGCAATGACAAAAAGAGTAAACTATTTAACTGGCAATGACCTATATAAGAAATAATCCATTCAATGCTTTCAATGCTTTTCGTTTGTAGAACCATAGCAATTTACAAAAGAACACAGCTTCTCTAATGTCACGCCAGTCTATTTTTTTTTTACAATTGTGGAAAATATAATTTAAAGTAGAGAACATATTTCTGACAGATGACTTAATTGACCGTTTGTCATTTGAATCCTAATATTGTTTTTGACCCTGGAACTGGGCTGCAGTGATCTGTGAGGTTTCACTCAAATTGACCACGGTTGAATTAATTTGATAAAGTCTGAAGCAGGTCCATATTCTCACTAGATGGAAAAGGAAATTGCAAATCAATTTCCCTCGGATCCTACTGGAACGTGACAGTTTTTTAGGATTAGTTTAATTTACATTTGTAATATAACCATATGCATCGAAATAGTACAATATTCTTAGTTGCTATAAAGTATGTACAAATTATGTTGGAATTATTGCATGTTGATATGTTTACTTACTGAATGATTAAGGGCCCTGCGCCATGATTTATCTTTTAGTATTCCGTCCCTTAAAGCACTCTGCTGAAGTAATCGGGCTTATCAGCTGATGGCATATAACTGAACGGGTTTGAGAATATATCGGAAGTGCAGGATGCTCTGCAGGGATTTTCATGACAGAATAAATGAATCCCGGAATTTGAATTTGTAGATAGCTTACATACCCGGGCACTGGGTCTCACTTTTTCACTACAAGTATATATTAAGCCTATATAATCCAGGAATGATTTGATCCTGCTAAATGAGATGATGAAACTCGGGTTTGTGTAGCCACTTGTCATAGGCTACATCCTGTCAGTTTTTATTTTGGTACAAATTGTTTTTGTTTCTCTCCATCGGGGCTGTATTTTCACTTTCCTTTCAACTCTTCTTTATAAGTTACAATTGTAAATGTGGATCTGAATCCACTTTGAGCAGTTCACTTGCATGAATACAATCTCTCTATCATACCCTGTCATCAGTTCAAGATTTCTTGAAGTTGTTGATGACTGGCTATAGGTTTTGTTGACCAGAGGTAGGTGCAGTAGCTGTATTCTACTAACGTAAAAGTCTCGAAGCCACATGCTCTAAGTGTGATTGACCAAAATTGTGTTTAGACATAATATCTTAGAAAAAATAACGTGTGAACAAAATATTGTGTCAAGAATAAAAATATTGTAAAGGCAAGTTTCTACAAGTAAGCAAAGTTTTACTATATATGACTCCATCTATATGTACCTTGAAAATGTAGATATCTTCAAGGTACGTAGATGTGGAGTTAAGAATAGTGGGGCATATTAACAAGGGGGTTTATCTCCGCTTTTTTGGCTTTAAAAGCCAAGAAAGCGGAGATAAAATTATCTCCCTATTACCTAGCTGTTGCCAACACCAGTTAGCAACAGCTAGTAGGAGATAGCGACCATCTTGGGCCCCACTTTGCATGTCAGTGATATTTATCAATAATGACCTGCAAAGTGGGCGTGCCAAGATGTTAGCGACTGAAAACAGTCGCTAACATCGCTATCTCCTATGACCAACTTTTGGAGATATTCGCGCTAAGCGTGAATATCTCCAAAAACTAACACCTGCCCTGAGCAGTTCTTAGCCATGTTATCCAAGGGGAGGTGGATAACATGGCTAAGAGCATTAGCTCGGTAATGCATGAATATCGCTGACTTTTCAGGGATATTCATGCATTGCGGCGATTTTTATCGCATTTGCGACAAACCTTGGTAATACCAAGGTTTATTTGCGGTAAAAATTGCCGCAGCTCAGCGGTAATTTTTTGTCTCTAACCAAGCAATAGCGATAATTATCGCTATTGCTTGGTAATATGCCCCAGTGAGTCTATAGGTACCTATTAGCAATCAACTTCTTGATATTTTGGCCCTTGAAATTTTGATATGATATTCTGCCCACATGATATTTCTGTTTTTTGATATTCTGTCAGTGATGCGGTTGAAATAGAAGCAACATTTTCTAACAAAATATGTAAGCAATTTCAAGTTCCTGATCCTATTCCTTGTGGGAGACGGCCGGGAGCCATCCCACATCATGGTGGGCATGTGCGTCGGATGGCTCCTGGTGGTCCTACACCCACCCATGGGGGAGCATTTATTTTGGCTGTTTCTGCCCCCCTGGGGGGCAGATCGGCTAAATTTATTTTGTCTTGTGTGCCCCACTATGCCATCAGGGACTCCGTTTATTTATGCTGGGGAGAGGCCCCTTGGGCAAATGTCACTTCTCTTCATGGAGGTGAATATTTTGGCCATTTCTGACCCCAAGGGGGGCAGATTGACCTTATGTTTTTAGGCCCCTCTGCCCTCAAAGGGCTCTCTGTCTTACAGTTAAGATTTTAAAGCTCGCTACTCCACCTATCCTCTGTTCGCTATTGACCCAGTATGTCCCCCGACAATCTCTGCGTTCGGAAGGCCAGCACCTGGTAGTGGTTCCTCGGGTGAAACGCTCCCGGATGGGCGGTCGCTCTTTCCGCTATCTGGCGGCTAAAATATGGAACGCCTTGCCGTCCCAGGTGCGTGGCTTAGAGGATCTCCTGGCTTTCAGGAAAGCCATCAAGACCTACCTTTTTCCTTCAGACTAGGCCTCAGGGGTGTTATGTTATGGCCTGCTGTGCTTTTTAGAGGCAGCTGCCCTCCTTGTCAGTGACAGGGCCGGGACGCCCCTTGGCTGGGGCAGCTGAGCGCTATATAAAAATATATAACATATAATAAAAATATATAACATAACATAACATAACATAACATAACATAACATAACATAACATAACATAACATAACATAACATAACATAACATTAGACATCAGGATTTTTCTTAAATGTTGTTGTGGAGCAACCCCTTGATCAAGGGTCGCTCCTCTTCATGGGCTGATTATTGAGGCTATTTCTACCCCCTTTGGGGTAGATCAACCATATGTTTTAGGCCCATCTATCCGCAAGGGGGGCAGAAGCCATTAGACACCAGGATTCTTTAAATGTTGGTGTTGAGAAGTGGCCTGTTGAGCAGGGGTTGCTCCTGTTTTACGGGTGTGAATAATTTGGCTGTTTCTGCCTCCCCTTAGGGACAGATCGGCCTCATGCTTTTAGGCCCACCTACCCCCCCTGCTTGGTTGGTGGATTGTGTGTGGACTGGTGCATTATTTGCATATGTGATTGTAATGTTTTATTTTTACTTTTTATTCTATTGCAAAGCTTTAGATTCTTGTTTGTGGTTGATCTGCAGTTCACGTAGTTGCATTTATTTGGTAAGAAAACATTTTTGGTGTGTTTACTCCAAAAGAGTATTACTGTCATGCATAAATGATTTTTATGTAAGTGGTGTCATATTAGCAGCATATTTAGTTAGTGTTTCGAGTGTGAAATTCTTTGCCATGTGTTTTGCATTGACTTATGTGTAATTTTCTTTTCTCTTTCTTTTGTACTTATATATTGTTGGTCCTTGCTGGTTCTGTGTAGAGTAGGTGGGGGTGAGTCTAGCTGCTTCTGGCAAGTGAGTGCTATAGTTTTGGTGTATATAGGTTTTTGAGATCAAGCTACATTTTGTTTATTATTTATTTTACAAAGTGTTTGCTGTTGTTGACTTGTTTGCCAAGTTACCTTTATTAGTAAGGATTAAGGCTAGCCGCAGAATTAATGC
This sequence comes from Lissotriton vulgaris, assembly GCF_964263255.1. Lineage (NCBI taxonomy): Eukaryota > Metazoa > Chordata > Amphibia > Caudata > Salamandridae > Lissotriton > Lissotriton vulgaris. The sequence continues at coordinate 1,956,056,349 of NC_141689.1, read as the reverse complement.
ACAGCAGGTGGTTGGGATGCTTTTTTAATCTCCCCCCTGACCAGGATTATGCGACTGACAGTGAGTCTGAGGGAGAGGAGGAAGTGCAAGATTCTGGCAGTGAGTTTTCTGTCCATGAAGAATCATCTGATGATGAAGCAGTTTTTTTATATATGTAGAAAATCTGCCCCACCAGGGGGGCAGACAAAGCCTAAAATATACCCCCCAAAAGGGGAGCGACCCTAGCCTAAGGGGCCGCTCCCCCAAACAAAACTTGCATGCATAGACATAAAAAAGTGCCCCCAATGGGGAGTGACCCTTGCCCAAGGGGCCACTCCCCACTGCATTTATTCTAGTGGCCCAGTTGCCCAATTTTATTTTAAATAATTAAAATCAAAGCCAAAATGAGTGCCCCTTAAGGGGTGCGACCCTTGCCTAACGGTCCGCTTCCCCAAACAACAAAACACACTTGACTTTAAAAAGAAATAACCCCTGGCGCTAGTGGGCATTCCTGCTGCACGATCGTGCAGCAGGAATGCACAATAGAGGCATCGAGGGAAAGGAAAACCCTTTCCTTTCCCCCAATGCCTCTTTTGTTTAAATCCTCCCCTTCCCAGCCACAAAGCTGACCTGTTTGTTCCCCGACGAGATGGTAGCAAATGGCTTCCTGCTCGGCGGGAACAAAGGGAAACCTTTGTTTGCACGCTGACGTCATTGATGATGCGGAGGGGGGGGCGGGGGAGGCAGGGGAAGGTCTTCTCCTGACTTCTCCCCGGTAAAAATACCCGCATCTGCCTCACGGGGAGAGCACCAGTGCTTCCCCCGTGGGTGGGTGTCATGACAAGCTGGACTCGTCATTAGAACACGGCTACTGTGTGCCATGACGAGTCCAGCTCGTCATAAGCACTGAAGGGGTTAAATATTAACAGTGCATTTCCTTATTGTGAACTCGCTTGTTAATAACATTTTAAACTCTCAACCTTCACTCACCCTCTTTCCAAATCCAATCAGTATGCGTGTGTGCTTAAGGAATAGTTGATTTTGAAGTAATTCTGGGGATTCTGGGTAGGAAAAGGTTGTCGGTGTCTAGTATTAGGAAATGTTTGGGTTTGGTAGGCTTCCCTAGATGGCTGTCAAACACAGAGCCAAAAACCCAGGTGCCCCCTTTGAAAACCAGGTTGTTTTGTGATAGGTAATTTTGATGTCTCCACAATAAGTTTTGGGCCCTTGCCTATTGCGGGTACTTGGCCGACCTACACGAGTTAAGTACCATTGTTATTGGGAGACCAGAGGGAATGCTGGGGAATAGGAAATTTGTGTCATCCCAGTGAGCCCACCACTTAACCACAGAGAAATTTGAGAAAATTGGATTTTTCAGCTAAATTTAAGGTTTGCAGGGGATTCTGGGTAGGAAAACTGTGGGAGGTCCACAGTAGCCATCCCTCACTGGACTCCCCTGCATGTCTAGTTTTCAGAAATATGTGGTTTTGGTAAGTTTCCCTAGATGTCCTCCAAGCTCAGGGCCAAAAACCCAGGTGCCCCCTTGCAAAACCAGGTTGTTTTATGAAGGGTAATTTTGATGTCTCCACAATATGTTTTAGTCCCTTGTCTATGGTGGGTACTTGGCCTACCCAAATGACTAAGGTAACATTTTTATTAGGAGACCTGGAGGAATGCTGAGTGGTAGGAAATTTGTATCAGCCCAGTGATCCTACAACTTTCCCACACATAAATTTGAGAACAATTTGAATTTTTCAGCTAAATTTAAGGTTTGCAGGGGACTCAGGGTAGGAAAACTTTTTGAGGCCCACGGTAGCCATACCTCACTGGACTCCCCCGGGAGTCTAGTTTTTAGAAATGTGTGGGTTTGGCAGGTTTCATTAGGTGGTTGCCAAGCCCGGGGCGAAAAACCCGGGTGCCCACCTTGCAAAACCAGGTTGTTTTGAGATAGATCATTTTGATGTTTCCACAATACGTTTTGGGCCTTTGCCTGTTGTGGGTACTTGGTTCACCCACACAAGTGAGGTACCATTTTTATTGGGAGACCTAGGGGAAGGCTGGGTGGTAGGAAATGTGTACCGGCCCGGTGATCCCACAACTTTTCCACGCAGAAATTTGAGAACAATTAGATTTTTTCAGCCAGAGGTTGCAGGGGATCCTGGGTAGGAAAACCTTGGGGGGTCCACACTACCCATCCCGCCCTGGACTACCGCAGTTTTCAGAAATGTGTAGGTTTACCTAGATGGCCTCCGAGTCCAAGGCCAATCATTCAGGTGCCCCTTGTCAAACCAGGTCATTTTGTGATAAGTAATTTGTACACGAACATATATAAATATATATATATTTGTTTAAAAGGTTTGATGTGCTGTATCACTAGGATAAAGAGATGTAAAAATATTTTTTATTAATGCTTTTACATTTTCTAAGTGGCAGTCCATGTTTACTATTTTTGTTGTTTCACCTCCTTGTTGTTTGTGTTGGAAACCTAGAAAAGTATACATTTCTGAAAATACAAATTTCCAGATTCAGCACGAGGTAATTTGTGTGGATCACTCATGGTTTTCAAAAATAAAAATATTTGGTAAAATAAACAATTATGTAAAAATAAGAAAAAAATGTAAATAGCTGACAATACTTTAATCTGTAATGTTATGTTGTGGTGGACATTTACAGTTACATTTGTCAGACCATTCTGGTTGAAAAAGTATATAATGTTTGTTTGTTGATGTATGACACCCAGCGCCAACAACTGAGCTGCAGCTTATCAAGATTTTTCATTGTGTTTCGACCAAGCTTAAATTCATATGGCAAAATCTAATGGAAGAAAAATGGTTATAAAGGAAACTTACATATTTTTTAAAGTTGCCCAGGTGTTTAGGATTAATGGTGATTAGTACAACTATTTGTGGTTACCTATATTATCATGTGATTTAGAGGACATGTTTCTAAATGTGTTCTTTCTTGAACACTTGCCAACATTTGGAAACTGAAAATGGGAGATAAGTTTGCATCTACATATTTGTAACCTGTGCAACTATCTATGTAAAGCGATCTGATACCTCCGGGTCTAGCCAGCACTATATAAAACTCCAAATAAATAAATAAATATAAATACATCAGTTCAATTGATAATAACAGCTGTTCTACTGATCTGTACTCCCACACTTTTACCAATAAAATCAGTATTCTACTTGTTTGAGTGGGCCTATTACCTGTGACATGAAAGGTTCCAAAGTGTGGATTGTAATGATATTAAGAATTGGACTAGGCTGCCACAGAGGAAAGTCTACTAAACTGAGACACTCAAACGGGTCCAGGGTGGTTTGACTTGCATGGATATCACTACAATTTCTTACCCAGAATGGCATACAAACCTCAAACATTGATTAAAATCATACTTTTACACATATTTCTGTAGACCCACAAAATTCCTACTACCCAGCATTCCCACACTTCTCCTGACAAAAAGGTACTGAACTTGTGTGTCCGGGTTTAGTGCCCCCAACAAGGACAGACAGAACCAGGGACCATGCAAAGAAAATATTAAGTTGAAAGATCACAGTTTTCATCTATTCATGTTGCGGGCAGTAGACCCAGCTACACGAGTGAGTGGTAGGAGGTTTGTGGATCCTCGAAGATTTTGCAACTTTCCCTCAAAGAAATGTGAGAAAAATGTGGAGTGATATCTAAAGATTGAGGTTTACAGGGCATCATGGGTACGAAATCGTAGCAGGATCCACACAAAATACCCTTCACTGGATTTGCTTGGGTCTCTAGGTTTCTGAAAGGTCCAGGGCTCATTCAATTTCCTGATTGCTGGCTGACCCAGATTTCGAAAAAGGCACCATACCAAGTGAGACGAAATTGTAATGTATCCCCTCTCTACTGGCCTACATGTCAAACAACACCTAAAATAATAAAAATTGCCTCCTTCTTGCTTTAGGGACGGGGTTGCTCTAGGCTGCAGGTGGCGGAAATACTGTTGGGGCTTTAGGCACGAGGGAGCAGCCTGATGTTGAGAAGGCACATCCCTTACTCCATTATCTTTAAAACAAATATTCCTGGCATACAGTGGGCTTTCTGTCCCCTCTCTGGGCAAATTGGGGGGAAATACCCAAAATTAGTCCTAGGGAAAAAACTCTATTGGGCCCATTCTGGGGTGTGGGTATGGCCTGATCCCTAGACAGGCTCCTCTCCTTTTTTTAGACATTTGATTAACCATAGACCTTTTAAACAACTCTACTCTATAAAATCTATCATTGTACATCTGACAACTTATAGTAATGTGTTCTGTCTCTGATTGCTTCTATGTTAGGCAATAGGCAAAGATCTCCAATTAATATAATGGTTTGTTTGGTTCTATGCAAACAGAACCAACTTGACATGATTGCTTTCAGTTTCATTTCAAAACTAATGCATTATGAGTATGAACAACAAGAATTGAGACTACAGTTCGAAAATCGATGTCTATATTACATATAACTTTATGTCTTAGGTTGATAAGCTCTATTGCAGATTTAAAATGTCTATAATGGGCCACTGTCATAGAATGTAACAAACTCTGAAATGTTAAAGTTTGATGACGTACAACCTATTCAGGATGGCAAATTTCGGGTGTTATATGTGTCTAAACTAATGTACATAATGTATAGTTGTCTATTATTAGACATGATATAGAATAAACAATAATTGATATTCTATATTATTTTTAGGGGTCTTCAGATATATCATTTTTGTCCTGAAGATGGTCTCAACAATCAATTTATAGAGACCGAGACTTCGACCTACACTTTTTCTTTGTCAAATTTACCATACCAATTGTACCAAGGAAGAAAAGCGTATACAATTGTTTCAATTAAGTGTTTTTATTTATTTTTATAATATGTACTTCTTGCAACATTGTTGATATATATTTTCTTTACCCTATTTTTTATGAAAACTTATTAAATACAAACTCTCTACATACACCCGTTTTCTTTGCTCTCTATGTCTGGATTACTTATTGTGCTTGTGTAAATTGAATCAATAACCACCGTTGCTTAATTGCACAGTAGACCAATATTTATTTGGTCTTAAATCAGCATTGATAACTAAACGTTATAAACAGTATAAACAAAATCCCTTGGAAGTACCTTCACCCTTTCATATCCCTTGTTAACCAGACACTAAATTGCATCCGTCATTTTTCAAATATTAAAGCAATGTGTTGGTCCTCTTCTTACATTATTATTGAAATCCAATTTTAAAATTAGATTTAATTGCCAAGAACAAAAGAGATTGGGGGACTGAAATGGAGTGTGTGAAATCTGAAAATGACTTATTGATATATTTGTGTTTCATACCAAACATGAGTGTTAACATGCCTATATTACTAGCTCAACATAACATTAGTCAAATAATTCATTGGTTTGAACAGATGATCTGAAAGATAGAACTGTTGAAATCGGGAGATTGCCGGTGGTACACAGAGCACTAGGTGGATTATCTTCATTTGCTCATACATTAAAATGATTGAACTTAAGAATAAATTAAATTGTTTTGGTTCCAAAAGACATTTTTCATTTTGATTGGAGCATATTTTAATGAAGGTTTTGTGACAATACCTATGTGCCAATAAAAAGGTTTTATGGGTTAAATAATGCAAAAATATTGATTTTAACACAACAATGTTTCGATGATGCAAGCAGCTGAGATTTTAGGATTTTCAAAAAGGCCTCTAACAAATAGTTTTAGCAAGGTTTCTTCTATGCTTGGCGGTAAATTCTGTTCCGCTCGTGGAATTTGCGGAATTCGGGTAATTTTGCATTCCGCAGAGAACGCGGAATTGCTCAAACTTTTGCAATCCGCAGCTTCGCTGAATTATTTGCTTGTTTATCGCTTTCAAAATGCGTGTTCGCAGGATATTTTTCTCCACGCGCACACAAACAACATTCGCGAACAGGAAAAAAGCATCGAGAACTTGTTCGGCGAGTTTGTGGAACTCTGCGTGCTCGCGGAGATTTTTTACCGCTTCATGGAGCTTTGCGAATCGCGACTACACAAATTACGCCCACCCCTAATTTCTTCCTGTTATGAAACTGAATGGATGAAAGAAATCCTTTTAGAAAGAGCATTACTGTTGTTCTTTTATCTAATCTCAGCATTGTGACAAAACGAAACAGTAAACAGATCAATGTATGCAAGCATTATATCTATGTTTAAACATATATTTTCAAAGGCATTGTTTTTATAATGGGCCCAAATAATAGCCAGTGTCCAAATTCACCTATTGATTTCGTTGATTAAAAGCAAAGGTAATCGTATTAAAAAGAATGTCATAAGATTTTGAGACAAATTAATTTGTTTGAAAGTTTGTATCAAATGTAATGTTTTTTTACTAAGCAAATTTGGTTCCTGATTATTGTGTACTGAAAAAAAGAAAATCCATTAATGTTCAGATTGATAATGCAAATTTACTGATTTACAATGAAACATAAAGAACTGATATTCTAGCCTGATTTTTCATGATAATTGATGTATTTTCTGCTGCTCCAGAGTGCAAATAATAAATCATAAATGTAGTCCAATGTTGGGTTGCAGTAATATGGGTTATAAGCATGGGTGTCCGCATAACTTTTTCCTGGGTGGGGGGCAACATTTTAACCTAATCCATCCTCTGACATGATGTGTGTCAGGTGGGGCACAAAAAACCACTGGGGCACATGAGGGGCCGTGGGACAGAGAAAGCAGACCGCATATCTTCCCTTACACCATAGGTGTGTTGTGCCACAGCCATCTATTTCTTATGTAGCCTTTGGTAGCTATCGCACTTTCCAGCAGTTGGCAAAGAAGCCAGGCAGGCAAGAGCGACTCCTTGCTAAAGGTGAAAAAGCGCAGGCATGCAAAGGGTTGAAAAACCTGATGCGAAAGCTTAATAGAAGGATCAAGATGCCATTATCTCATTAGCAATTTCTAATCTGTTCATATCACCACTATTGAATGCACCACCTTATACATACACAGATGATCAAGGCACTATACATGATTATTCTTTTTAAATGTAGATTCTGCATTTAGTGTTAATGTGCACAAAATAATGTCTGCCAAGTGTATTTATTTTGAAAATGTATTAAATATATTAAAATAAATAAAAGCAAATATATTAACTTAAATAATATGACAACTGTTACCATCCAAATTGGAAAATAAAGCATGTAAATCTAACCTGGATAACTATTTAAGGGGAAGAACTGCAAAAATCTACACTCTTGCTCAAATTTAACAATCCCATTTTTCATTGAGTAGTTTCAGACAGATTTTGTTAACTGGTTAGTAATATCTCAAAAGGAACTGTAAATGTCTGTAGACTTGTGTAAATTTATTATTACTTTTTTCAATCAGCTGTTGTTTGTTTTTATAAATGTATGCCCGATGTATGCTCTTCATACACAAACCCGAAAAGCGATCACCTGCCATTGTCGACCTCAACCACGTTTTCACCATTCTCATTAGGCTGAAAGTACAAGAGGTCACTGGTAATATGAGAGCAATAGACATTGCTTGCTGGAATGATGAAAATAAATGGTTTAGAAAATCCAGAATTCAATTGACAAACAACTCATCGTTTGTTGACCAGATTTGAGACCATATGACTGATTCACCTTTCAGGATTTCAATTTCATACATTTCTCTAATGTTTGCAATATGGCATTTGTTTTGCTTAAGTGTCATTTTTGTGTAAACAATGGAGAGATCAAGGATTCTTAAGCTTTCCGTCCCTATCACCAGGATAAAGTACTAGAAACACAGTGGACGAACCCACTAATATAGATGACTCACTAATACTTTTTTGAGAGCCAGAAACCCATTAGGTTTTGTTAAAAGACCCCTCACCCACCAACCTAGTTGGTTTGGTTCATCATCGGAGTCCCAACTGAGTAGCTGAGTGCCACCCAGTTTTGCTACGATGCCTGACTACAGCGGAGCTGGATTTTTGTGATAGAGTGGTTAAAAAGTGCAAATGAAGTGGTGCAGAGTTAAAATTGTCTATGGGAATCCTTACTGAATGATACTTTATTCCCAGCGGCCCAGAACAAAGTAAAATGGAAAGAAGGACAACTTTAAGATAAACTGGTCTTAGTTGTCACTGAGGTCTACATGTTTCAGTCTTGTTACAAGTTGTGAGGATTTCTTCAGGACCATGTGTAAATAAGTGAGAGTGTGGCAAAAAAGCCACATGTATATTTTATTCAACACACACGCTAAGGTGTGTTGTGCATGCAGTGGTGTCTGTGTACTTACTGACCCACTGGTAAACAAACCTGTAGGGAGACAAGAAGGGGAAAACAAGTAACATAAAATGCAATCTTATATACTGTATATATTGTGCCACCTTTATGTCTCTAACAGTGTGTTTTGGACATCTGGCACATGCGTGAGTCGATCAATAGAGTGGTCAGTTGTAGGTGCATGTTATTCTCACCTGGCAGGCACTCATAGGTAATCTGCATATGTACAATCGAGACATGCTGCTGTGATGCTGTATACTCAAAAAGTCTAGAGAGCTAATGAGGCACTGGGAGGTGCCTGCATCTGGGGTATAGTGCCTTTAGCTATACGTTTTACTTAAAATCATAATCACACACATTAAAAAACTGTCACAAAAACAATATAACATATTCACACTAGCTACGTGTTTGTTGTAGCCATTTGCAGGACCAGAAGGGGCACCCGTCTGTGGTCACACACTTGGGTTAGGAGAAAAGAGAGAAGTGTGAGTGATCAGGTTTCAGGTTACAAGTTGCAATTCAGGGTATCTGACAACCTGAGCCTCGCATAAAAGACTCTGAGTAGCTTGTGTGCCTTTGAACAGTCCGGATGTCTGCACAGTGGCTATGAGAATATAAAGAAAGATTTTGAAAGCTCTTACTTCATCAAGAAGAAGAACGGTCCGGTAGCACCTATTCCGGTCTCCTTGTGGTCCTGGATGTTAATGATACTGCTGACTGCTGTCTATTTAAAAGAGGGGAGACCCGAGCAATGCTTTAGGCCGCTGCATTCTGATGTCATGGAGTCAATTTTGTGCATGGGACGTGATGACTGTCAAGTAGCTGGAACGTTAACCTCCTATGGATTCTGAGTGTTGGGAGGTTTAGTGGAAACTTATACGCATGTGCAAGGGAAAGCATGTATGTATGGGAACTGTAGTGAGCAAAACAATAACAGGCACTGCTGTATATTGCTGCAGTATTGGAAATGACAATGCATTTAATAGCGTACATGGGTAAAAGTATTAGTGAGTCGTCTATATTAGTGGGTTTGTCCAATGTGTTTCTTGTAAGTGTCATTTTTCCATGTGTTTTGGCTAAAGTAAGAACAGACTCAAATTTTTCTTGTTCTCATTGACAAACTGGCTTTCTAATGAAGCGATGATAGAGTCCATGTATGGCCCATAGATAGACTGGCGATAGTATTCTTCCACAGAAGATTAACCAAAACTAGAAAAAAATACTTACCAGTCACACTGTCTGGAAAAAAAGTTCAAAGTAAAATTTTTCTGCCATTGTTAACATTTCTCTTCTGATTTTTATCTGTGACCAAGGAACATAGTCCGAAGGCATTTCGTGAGATTACACACTTTGAGGATATCAAGCTGAACAGGTTGGAGAGCCTGGCTTACAGATTCCAATCTTGATGAGTAATCTGAAATTGTGAATAAGCAAAATAAAAAGCTAAAACTGCTTGAGGAACATTGCAATTGAGATGCATCCTGATGTACTTTCCCTGATGCTGTAATAACAAGCAAGCTTAATTACATAATCTTTTCAAAGTTTGAGCTAAAAGTTCTAATTCTCTTCTATTCTGTTGTCCATAATGTTTCTCTTAGCAATGGCACATTGGGAATAAGAGATCTTCTTTTTGGACTCTCACAGAAAAACTTGATGATGGCTTTCACTGTGCCAAAAGAATTTAGTATATAAGGAACAGAATTTAGGTTATTAACAACCACATTAAGTTTATGTGCAGCACAAGAAGTAACATCAGCTTTAGAATATGTTCTCTCTATTATGGCTTGAACGCAACCTTCCTTTCATGCCATTATAGAGCATCCATCATATCCTTGGCCCTGGAGATTTCTAAATGTAATCCAATTTTTAGAAGATGTATCCCTAATCATATTTACAATTGAGATAGCATCCGTTTCTTTTTTAAGTTGAAAATCCAAGGATTCATTTCTGATGATAGGTATGGTGCTCCCTGTGTCTACACAATGTACTCAAAGTGACATCTCTTCTTTTCAAGCTATGTCATCACTTTCATCAGCAATGATTGAAAATCAAATAGACATATTGACTTAGGTTACTGGATCTTCTCTTAAGGTTTTTTCATGTAATGTAATCATTTCATGTTCAACTCAAACTGATGTGTAACATGCATAAACTGGTGCATTTTCCAGATGGTTCTTTAGGATCACATCACCTGCTTCAATGTAATGGTACAGACTTGCATATTCTGTGTTGTACTTTTTTCCCCATGTAAAACAATGTCATGTGTGCCACAAAATAAGAAAGTTGACAGATTTTGAAATAACTTTCCAATGTTCTTTTACATGCCTTTTCACAGTGCTGTCTATTTGGCAAACAATATTTGTTTCCGTTTTCTTTCTGATTGCCAGAAAGTGAGTAGGGGTTTTATGCTAAGATGATAAAACATGGCTGCATGAACTTTCATGAAAATGTATATATTTAGTGATAGGCTTCGTTATGAATGCTCCTTCTTTTCCACGATGAAATGGCTGTTGATAAACTGTGCAATACTTTTAAATCGAACCTTTCAGTTGTGAAGAGTAGCTAGGAAATGGTGAACATTGATTACTCAAAACATGATGGAAACAACGTTGTCCACCTGAATCCTTCTAGAAGTCTTTTCTGCTGGGGTATAGGTATTTATTAGTATATTGTATTTAATATCATTCACAGGAGCATCAACATAATGACTACATCCTGTTGGAACTGAAAGTAGACCTGTAGAACTGTTTGTTCTTGGTTATTCTGCCTCCTTTTTGCCATGTCTAGATTCTTTTCTTGCTTCCTTAATACAAGAATCTAAATCATCCAATTTTTGTTTTGAAAATAATTGTGGATGTCCATTTCTAAAAAGAAATGGGAAACGTTAAAAACTCTGCTCATCACCAGACTGGTTGTATTGAATAAACTTTCAGTTTTAGATGAGCTGGGGGGAGTTGGAAAATCCTTAAAATTTCTCCTGCAAGGAGAGCAAAGCTTTTCTTGCAAAATGCATACTTATATTGGCAAGATGAGATATATGAACATCATAACTCACTTAGAATGCACTATTTATTGAATACAGTTCTGTATGCAGTAATAGAATTTGAAAAAATGGAAAAGTGCATGTGTATGGGTAGATGTAAACACACTGACACACACACACACAATGTATATATATATATATTCACTGAAAAAAACATAGGTTTCACACACGTTATAGTTAGGAATTAGCATTTAAAAAACCTTGCAAATTCACTGAAAAAACCTTTGAAATTCCCCCGTTATAGTTAGTTCAGCTAACTATAACTCGCGTGACCGCAATGCACTGCTGATGAAGTCACATATTACATCATTCATGACATGGTCAGTGACATCACTCATGTCATCACTGGTTTTGTATGAGTGAAATGTCCAGCTAACTATAACGTGTGTGAAACCTTTGTTTTTTTCAGTGAATTTGCAAGGTTTTTAAATGCTAATTCCTAACTATAATGTGTGTGAAACCTATGGTTTTTTCAGTGAATTTGCAAGGTTTTTTAAATGCTAATTCCTAACTATAACCTGTGTGAAACCTATGGTTTTTTCAGTGAATTTCTAAGGTTTTTAAAATGCTAATTTAAAAATGTATCAATTATTATATTTATTATATATTTATTTCTCCACAAACTGCCTTTGTATATTGTAATATATGCCAAAGGCAGAAATGGAACTGGTCCAACCAATATTGTCCACAGATTGAAAAAGCAAGGAAACATGTGAATAAGTCTGTTTCTGATATCCTTAGAGATTATGGTATGGGTTCTATATACCACAACAACTTGCGTTACATTTGAAAGGCATTTATAGAGGAGACGCTGTACATTTCACATTTGAGGGGAACAGAGTCTTCCCCTTGAACTTTAGACTCTGCATCAGTACTTACTTGTACGTACAAAAAACACTCAATGAACACAACATCTCTTTTTAGAGCCAACCAACATATAAATACCCAAACTTGTTATTTAACTGTATTTTATGTTATTTCTTTTTCCGACGTGTGTACCTCGCAATTTTTAAGAAAAAAAATACATTTTTTGCCCTTCTGGGTCCTTCAGGGACCCCCTGAGTAGGCCTAGGGGATCAGGGAGTCTCTACCCTGCCCCCATTTCACGTTCTCCACTTTTGTTTTTGACTCATCTATGCCTTGAGGGTGCGTGCAACGTGTGCGCACCTCGTGATTTTTTATTTAAAAAACTTTTTTTTTTTGCCCTGTGGGGTCCTTCAGGGACCCCATGAGAAGGCCTAGGGGGTCAGGGAGTCTCTACCCTGCCCCCTTTTCACGTTCTCCACTTTTGTTTTTGACTCACTTCTGCCTCGAGGGTGCGTGACACGTGCGGGCACCTCGCGATTTAAAAAAAAGAAAAAAAAGGTTTTTTGCCCTTCGGGGTCCTCCAGGGATCCCCTGAGAAGGCCTAGGGGGTCAGGGAGTCTTTACCCTGCTCCCTTTTCACGTTATCCACTTCTGTTTTTGACTCACTTCTGCCTCGAGGGTGCGTGCAACATGCGCGCACCTCGCAATTTTTTTTTTAATGCTTTTTTTGCCCTTCGGGGTCCTTGAGGGACCCCATGAGAAGGCCTAGGAGGTCAGGGAGTCTCCACCCTGCCTCCTTTTCATGTTTTTAAAAGCATTTACGAAAATCGGGTAAAACGTCATTCATATGCGACTGTCGCGCAACGTGCGAGCGCCCGTGCGCACACGTAAAGTCATGTGACTTGAAAACATCACTTTTGATTGGTTTATAGTAGTTTCTTTTCCAAATCTTAAAAAACCCCACCCATTTCCCTCACAATCTGTTTCACTTCTTTGAGAGAAGCATCATCAGTGTTTTCTCCAAGATTTGAAAATGGCAGAACAGCAGCAGCCACAGGAATCTTCAGACTCTGATTTCGAGTATTTACCTGAACAACCAAAGGTGAAGAAAACAAAAGTCTTTTATTTGGAAAAAAAATTCATACCCAGAAGGGCAAAAAAAGGTGAATTCCCCAAAGGTGACTTGCAACATTTGTGGCTCCGTTCTATTGAGAGGTGATCCCACCAAGCATTATTCATTTAGTATTCATACTATGGTGTGTCATGTAAAGAATGTTCATCCAAACAACTATGCTCGGGCATCAACTCAGCAATTGAGGGACAATCCTGCAGCTGCTATCCCCAGTACATCTTCATCTGCAGCATCTCCATCTACAAGTGCACAAGACATCCGGCCGGATTTTGCAGACGTGCACATACGATACAACTTTTGCAATGAAATCTTGTGTTATGGAGAGCAGAGCATAGACTTGATTGTGCTAAAGATTAGGCAGCACACATGCCCAGCAATTATTTTTTTTCTTTTATTATTTTTGTTACTGTTGAGCAGTTTTTGGTTACCTGTTTATATTTTTGTGACAAAAAATCCCCCAAAAATATAAAATTGTTAAAAAAAAACAGTTCTTGTAAGAACTAACTTCACTTCTCAAAGAAGAGCTATATTTCTTATATACTGTGTCATACTTTTTTTGAATGAATGTGTAGTGTAAAAATAAATGACTGAAATGACTGAGTGAAGGGGAGGAAGGGACTGAGGGAAAAAGTGAGGAAAGGGTAGTATGGTGAGTGAGGAAAGGGGAGTCAAAGAGTGACTGAAACAAGGGGACTAAGGGTAGGGGAGTGAGGTAAGGGGAGTGAAAGAGTAAGGGAAGGGCAGTAAATAAAGGAAAGTGAGGGAGGGGGAATGAGAAAAGAGGAGCAGGGGACGGAGACAGGAAAGGGGAGTAAGAGACGAAGAGGAAGAAGTAAAGCAGGGTAAAAGGAGTGAAGGTAAGAGAAGTGGAGTGACGGTGAGGGAAGGGGTATGAGGATGAGAAAAGGGGGGTAAGGGAAAGTGAGAGATGGGGAGTGAGGGAGAGACAAGTGGAGTGAGGGGATGGAGGTAGTTAGGGAAGGGGAGTGAGAGAAGACGAGATAGGATTTCAATGAGGGAAGGAGAGTGAGGGGGAGTGAGGGAAAGAGAGCAGGAAAGGAAAGGGGTGTGAGATACAGACAGGAGGAAGTGTAGTGGGGAAGAGGAGTGACGGTGAGTGAAGGGCAGTGACAGGTAGGGAAGGGTTATGAGAGTGAGGGAAGGGGAATGAGGGAGAAGAAATAAAATTAAGAGAGAAGAATAGTGAGTGAGGGAAAGTGGAGGAGTGGTAGAAAGACAGAGGAAAGAAGATTAAGGGTAAGGGAGAGAGAGGGAAAGAGTGAGAGAGAGGGAGAGCAAGGGACTGAGAGGGAGTGAGGCAGTTAGAGTGAGTGAGACAGAGGGAGACAGGGAGAGAAACATGGAGAAAAAAAGTGAGGGAGGGAGTGAACGAAGGGGAGTAAGTGAGATGGAGTAAGGGAGTGAGGAAAGAGGAATGAAGGTAGGGGAGTGAGGGAAAAAGAAGCATTTTAAGATAGAGGAAAAATAGTGAGTCAGAGAGAAGAATTTATGGAAAGAGAGAGGAAAGAAAAGAAGATTGGTGGAGAGAGAGGGAGACAATGAGAGAGAGAAAGAGAGGGAGAGTGAGGGACTGTGAGGGAGGGAGGCAGTTATAGTGACTAAGACAGAGGAATAGACTTAGAGATGGATGGAGGAAAGGGGAGTGAGGGAGGGAATAAAGGAAGGAGAGTGAGCAAAAGGAAGTGAGGGAATAAGAGAAGGGGAGTGACTGAAAGTGAGTGAGGGATGGTGTGAAGGAAAGAGAATGAGGGGGAGAGAGAAAAGAGTGAGGGATAGAGCAAAAAAAGGGTAGTGATGGAGAAAGAAAGAAAAGAGTAGTGAGGGACACAGAGAGGAAAGAGGGAATAGGAGAAGGTAAGGGAGGGTGAGGGAAGGGTACTGAAGGTGAGAGAAGGAGTGTAAAGGTGAATTAAGGGGAGTAAAGAGAGTGAGGGTAGGGGAGTAAGATGAGCAAAGGAAGTGGAGTAGGAGACAGAGTAAAGACAGTGAAAAGGGAAAGAGAAGTAAGAGAGTGATGAGAAGGTTTTTTTTGTTTGTCATACATACCTTATAAGTAATGAAAAGTTAATAATATATTTTTTATAAATATAATATCTGTGGAAGAGAAGAAAAAATCTAGTTATAATATATATTTCACAATAAAAAATAATTTGTACAATATGTTATGTATTTTATTTTGCTGTTCTCAGAATCTATTGAATTTCACTGAAAACAGTGAGTTCAATAGTACTTATCATATAACAGCGGGCACAAAAAAAGAAATATAATATGTCTTTAAAAAACCCATTCAACATTTTCATTAAGAACGTAAACATTAAAAAAAAACATATCTTAAATATTTTTTTCGAACAGCAATTTCTTACGTAAGTATGGGATATCTCCAACAATCACAAAGTAACAAAACATTATTACTTATTTTTTATAGACTCTAAATAAAGTTATGTACAAACATATGCTAGCAACATTTTCCCTAAATAGTCATTTTTTGTTTGAAATAAAATGCCTCATGGCCAAATAGTATATGTGAAATCCTTAGTTTGGAAGATACTTAATAGTACTCTTAAGCATCCATTTCCCAACCTTCTGAATCAAAAGCACCAACATCTTTTGTACCATCTAACAATGGTTCTACCTCCACCCGATGCTATTTATCATGTACATAGAACCTTAACCAACTAGCATGCTATCAGAATCTCAACATCATCTGGTATGCCGATGACACTCTGCTCATCCTTTATCTTAGCAAGGAGCTGTATACCATTAAAAGAAACCTCTACAAGGGAATACAAAATGTCACCAACATCTCCAACAACTACAACAAATCTAAAACACCTCTGCCTCACGGATGATCAACATCTCCTGTGATAGCCACATCACCCACTATCTGATACACTTACACTAACTCTACGTCAACTGCAAGAATTTTTTTAACCTGATCACCCTCACTCACAAAGTACTTTTCAACACCAGACTACCCTTTCTTAACAGCAGTAATTTTCCCAGGCCAATTATGTTCCCTATAATTTGGGTTGTAAAAACACTAGGTAAGAATTTAGTAAGTCATAAGGCAAACGTTGTTTAAAAATCAATTAAGTATCATTACAATGAGTCCAGCCTTTTGTACATTTTAAGTAAGCTGTGTAATGTAATGTAATGTATGTAATGTATGTGTTCTTGTAAAGCGCACTGCTGCCCTGAGGCGTCGTGGTGCTGTAGACCGCTGGGGAACCCGTCCTGGCTATCCCTGTGAGATGGTCCCTACTGGGTATATCCAAGGTGAAACCAGGCATCCCCGGTGAATGTGGGGGGCCGCTGTAGAGATGAGGCAAGCTAATGCCCAGAGTTGCCGAGTGTGATCCCTGGTTAGAGTAGGCACTGAGGCGAGAATTATCAAGTACGCTGACCATGGTCCACGACCCTGCCGCGTCGGGAATTAAACCCTGGTCCCGGGCCGTTCTCTGCTTCCGGGTCTGCCGCCTCTAACCAGTGAGCCACACCACTCCACATGTCCTGATGTTGTAGAAGGACCATCATGGAAAATAATTGCTACAGTTACAAAAGTTCTTCCTGATACTGATAGTTGAGAAGCCACAACATTATTTATTGAAGTTGTCAGTTTTCTTCCATCAGGTCTGCATCGTTGCAGCATTAAAACTACATACTGTCCATATCTTTGTATAAATAATGTTGATAACATTTGTGAGTTACATTGGGTACAGACCATGTTTTGATTTGCTTCTCTAACTAGATTGTTAAAAGACACTGATTTGCAGTCTGGTAAAGTCAAATATATAAATCTTTCAGTGTCTATTTTAGTACTACTTGAAAATGAACAATTGTCACAGTCATGTCGCCATTTAGAAGAAAGGCCAAAAAGATTTTCAATATCTATACCTTCATCTTGCAATACAACAAGCATATACATTAGAAATTCCTGACAATCTTGCTGAATATTCTGTGAAAATTGATTTAAACTAGAACATATGTCTAAAACATTTCGAATATCAGACACATTTTCTATTTTAGTTTTATCACTATTACATTTCTCGAACACAGAATTCAACAAACAACAAAATCTTTTGTCCCGATTTTCAACAATTTGTTGTAGTAAAGTTTCTAGAAAAAAAACAACATTAACCACTACATTAGCATAGCAGTTGACACTAGAACTGTTTTCAAACTGATAACCAACAACGTCTTCAATAAAATCCTTTTTCTTTTTGGTTACTATCACTGGTTCATCCAGTTTTTTTCTTTTCTCTTCAACCTCGCTACATTTTTTCTCATATCTTCTTTTTCGACTTACCACACGCTTTCAAATACTGGATATTGAGGTAAATTGGGAGCATGTTCTCTTCTTAATCTATTATACTCTTTTACACAATTTACATCTGCACTAATCTTTGTGTCATCAAAATCAATCAGGTATAATCCAGATGAAGTTCTGACTCGAGATAAAGCAACATATGCCATACCCTCTTTAAACACAGTACTTCCAATATTCACCAAAGCACAATCTACACTTAAACTTTGAGATTTATGAATAGTCACCGCATATGCCAAACAAACAGGAAACTGTTTTCGACAGACATATACATTTTTTACAAGCAAAAATCGAGCTGAACAACGACTCAATTGTTGTACTTCTTCAATTTCATCAAATTTGATTTTAAAAAATTCAATGTCATCTCTATTTGGGTATTTAACAAAATCAACAACATTACCCATTGCTCCATTTACTAAACCTCTTTCCACATGTAAATTA
The DNA here is from genome assembly GCF_964263255.1 of Lissotriton vulgaris. Taxonomy (NCBI): domain Eukaryota; kingdom Metazoa; phylum Chordata; class Amphibia; order Caudata; family Salamandridae; genus Lissotriton; species Lissotriton vulgaris. The sequence continues at coordinate 1,956,038,335 of NC_141689.1, read as the reverse complement.
CATCTTAAAATTATCTGACAATTTATACATACATATAGATTCTTTTCTAAACCAGCAGTTTTAGATATTGATTTCTCTAAAGAATCCAATTTTGACTTCAACTTTTCTGACAAAATAGTAGTAGCTCCTTCATGCTCTATTCTATCAATAGCTTCCAGTTTTATAATTTCTTGATTTTATAACTTTAAAATGTTTTCATTGAATATTGAACATTCTTGCAGAGTTGGCATCAAGCATATCACTGATTTCTTTTCTGCAATTTTTCTATATATATTCTCTGGAAGAATATTTTCGTTTGCAAAAAAATGTGTAAGTAATCGTGCCTGTAAAGCTTCTTTGCCATGTTCACTCACTTTTCCAATTCTTATATCTTCAAGAATACTTTTATAATCAGCGTCCTTTGCCTGTCGCATATTTGTAATGAGTTCTGTATATTCGAAATACGACCAAATATTAACATTTCCAATGCTTCCCAGGCACTTTCTGGTGTCTTCATGTGTAACTGTTTTAAATACTGGCTGTGCTTTCACAGGAGTTAGTTGTAGTAGACCTCCAAAAACTATGACGTGTTTGCCTACAAATAACACATCATACTCTCTTTTAAGGATTTGTTGCATTCTTAAATGCACACAGGCAAGCATTAAATTTGATACCATGCTTACCTCCTCAATAATGAGAAGTTTCATTTTTTTCAAGACTCTAGAAACTTCACAACAAGCTTCTCCAGATAGCTTGTGGTATTCTAATTTATTTTCATGCTCTACTGGCAGCATCAATAAACAATGTAAAGTAAACCCTTTAATGTTATGTGCTGCCAACCCAGTTGGAGCAGTAATAACCCAATAGAGTGACGACTCAGTTCTTTTCTGTAGATAAGTTGCAATTCCTTTAACTAGAAAACTTTTTCCAGTTCCTGCTTCTCCACTCACATACAGTCGGACAGGTTTAAATGACGTACATGAGCACTCTTTTTTCTCATGATATAAACCATGCTCAGTCTGTTCTGTCACTTGATCGTATATTTGTTTTTGCTCAACATTTAGTTGTTTTTCCAATTCTCCTAAGTTTATTAGATCCTCTTGAGCTTGTTGCATTGCTCTTTCCACCTCATCCATGGCAGTTGCTGCTTCATTTTGGATAGTTGGTTCTCCTAGTGGATCCTGACTCAACGAAGCAGAACTTTGACTGTCTTGAGAACTGTCTCTAGCAATCTCTGCTGCAATTGTAGCTTCTTGCTGTATTTCGTCATTCAACATTTTCAGATAATTAGTAAAAACAGGACAGTCTATTGTATTTTTAGTTGCGTTGAATGAATCTTTATAACTGTCAAAATCTCCAAGTAGTTCCAGCTCTATACGCCATGGCTTAAAGAGTTGCAAAAGAGCTAAATAGTAAAATTCCCTTTTGTCTGGAGTTTCGTAAATCAGTTTTCGGTGATTAATCAAATGTCCTTTTCTTTGTTTCCCTAAACATCCTTCAGACCCAATCACAGCATATACTCCTTTATTGATATCTTCTGGAATATTCCTTTTAAAAGTATAGCTTTGCAGTACTTCATAGAGACAAATGTTTTCAAGATGATTACTTCTATTTGGATAGTATGTATCCAACATATTTGTCTTCAAAATATTGGTACTGTCTGGTTCTCTCTCTGCTAAATACTCAATTTCTTCTACAGATGTCAAAACTCAGTTTCGTGTTCTTGCAAGACCTAAACTCACCCAAATGATTGTTCTAGATTTGGAGTATAGACTTGCAGATGAAAAGCGATCTGAACATTCATATGTTCCGATTTCTCGATGAGACACATCTTCAAACTGTAGCTGTACAATTTCTTACTTAGGCTCTTTTCATGAGAAATTTCTTCCCACATTTCCTTTAGTTCCGTTTTTTCAGATTTAGTAATGTAAGAAGTTACATATTGAGCCACAGCAATGGAGTTGTCTGCAACAAATTGCATGTTAGCATTCCACATTGATAAAATGACTGGGTTATAGTCATTTATGTATTTTGACTCTTCATTTCTTCTTAAGTTGCAGGTATTTTTCAGTGATTTTCTGTGACAGTATGTCGCAAAGATGACATAAAATTGTTCACTCTTCCTTTTGGTAATACTGGGCGTGGAAATGCAAATCGACATTTTGTGTAGAACTTATCCCTAGATTTGTACTTTCGACGACAGTATTTTCCACAACGATGGGTTTGAAACCGTAAGACTTGATGTCTTAAATTCTTTTATTCTGTACTTTTTGGTACATCACATGTAGAATATTGTTCAATAAAACTCATCACTGTGTCATCTGAATCTCTTCCAAATTTGGGGGCATCTTTGATCCATAGCAGCATGTATGTGAGGAGCACCTCTTGCTTGATACTCCTTTCTCCAAAAGAAATCCAGAACCTCTCCAAGAGGAGGATTTTTTTTGTTTGTGATAAAAGACATCATACTTCAAATCTATGATTGAAATACCTGAATACATTAACTGGATCCAAAGAGCACAGTTCTCCAGGTGTCTTGTATTCTATATTTTCCATGTTTGCATTTGCCTCTCGAAGAAATTGAAGTAAATCTTCCCAAGCATACTCTCCACAGCTTAGAGTAAGGAACCATGTAGGAGTTCCTAAGTTTCTTAGCATACATTTCAATTCCCCATGACGACGGTACCAATACTCATTAGTACCACGCTGACATGCCATGAGATTAATTAGCTGAGATTCCAAAATAGTATCTTTCTGTTGGACTTTATCCATAAAGTCCTTTGCCGAAACATTTTGCAAATATACTCCACTTTTTAGTATATGGTTCACTGCATAAGAAAGTCCAGACAAGTCACTCTCAAACAGAAGATGAAACAAATATGGAATACATTGGCGAAACCTTGGATCTTCTGAATATAATCTTGATGTCCGGTATTTAGATGCAGGAATCTGCACAGGTGGTTCATCATATCGTCCACCTTTGCCGGTTGGAAATAACTGAGGGAAACAACAAGCTTCCAAGCTTTCTTCCCATACACTAATGGGACTTCCTTTCGCTTCTTTCATTTGAAATAACTCAATTGTATTCCCCATCACTTCTTTTGAGTGATGTGGATGCGCACTATAATGTTCATACATTTCTTCAGTTCTGGACACATCCACTTTTTCAATTTGTCCAGTTGACAAATCACTGTCCTCTTCTACAGTTGTTTCCTCTTCTCCTACATATACATTTTTATAGTATTGATTATTTTTTCCAATTACAACTTTGCCTTTTTCACTTTCATAACATTCACTAATTATTGCCAGATTTTCTTACTCTTCGTAGGAACGCCATTACCTAGAATAACTAGAGGTTCCTCTTCCACAATTTCTACACCAATTGTTTCAATATTTGTCTTTAAATCTAGAGGCAAATAAACAACTCTTCCCTTTAATCCTCTCTGTAAATCTGATTGAGGCAATTTCCCTGTCTTAGGCTCCATACGAACAATAGCCTGAAATGGATGCACACATTGAATAAAAATAGACTCATAAGTATTCAAATTAGGGGGGGTGTAGTTCGCGAAGTAGCGCTACGCGAAGCTACGTGAAGTGTACTTCGCACTACGTGAACTTCACGTAGCACTACGCGAGCTGCGTAGTAGCATCTTCGCACTGTGCAAGATGCATTTTCAATGATTGCACAGAGCGGACAAGCATCCGGCACTGTGCAATGATTGAAAACTGCATCTTGTACAGTGCGAGCTGTCGTTTTCTGCTGCTCGAGTGGATTTTTACTCGAGCGGCAGCTTTCTCAACGCGAACTGGTAGTTTCTCATCTTGAGCGGTCGCGAGCATGCGCAATCACTCGCAATGAGAAACCTGACTTCCCCGCGTTGAGAATCTCGCTGGGATGTGATTTTGCTTGCTCGCGGTCACGAACATGACGTTGAGGACCGCGAACAAGCAAAAAATGACCGTTGCACTACGCTATGCTGTACTACGCGTGTTCGCACTGTGCTACGTGCAGCTCGCGAATTACGCGAGCGTAGCGTGGTGCTTTGCCCAGGGTTAATTTAAATCTATCAGTTCAGAAGGAATATTTACCAACTCAAGATTATTATGTAAAGCTCTAGCAGGCATTTTGTTTTCATTTAATTTATTATAACAATATTAACAAACACGTTGATCAGAACTCAAATCAAAACAATTCTCTACCAACAAATAACAAATTCCTTCCACTCATTATTATTCTCCTTTTCCCTTTTTAAATATAGATCAACTTACCTGGTCTGATTTTTATAATCTATTTGTCTACAAGAACTAAAAGAAAAGTTTGGCTTTTCACACAAAATGACCTTAAACCTTGTAATTTCTTGCTCAAAATTTTCTGTACTAACATTCTTTACATTTTCTTCCACATTGCCTTCTATTAATTTATCTGTTTCTGCACTGTCTTCTTCAGGACCAAAGTAACTAACCTCAATTTCTTCACAAATGTTGATCACATCTAATACAGATCCATGCAAAATAGCACTGTTTAACTGTTTTAGCTTAAGTGCTGGACTTTTTGCATAATACAACCTTCTCACTAATTTGCTCACTTGATTATGATGCACTGCTAACATCCTGAAATGGTAAAAACACTCTGACATACTTTTTTAGAAAGACAAGCCAGAGAATGACCTTGCAAACCCGTTTTTTCTCTCACTCTGCAAGGATCTAATTCTTGCAACATCTTAATCTTTTGTTTAACACTTTTCGTACTATACTTACGTAAGAAGTTGTGAAAAAAATCAATTGAATCCTGTCGTTCACTACAAATACTGCTACAATTCCAAGTGTGCAGTGGAGCCTTAGCATGTCTCCCAAAAACTTTATCAGCTAACATCTCTTCTTCATTTCTAGGGACAATTTTCTCTTTTTCAATCGGACAACCATTCTTAACCTCATAAACTTGACCACTGGTGTCAACTGCCTACAACAAATCATTACTCTGAAGGTAACTCTCTTCATTAAAAAACAGCTCACAACTTGAATTATGTTTCCATTCTCCAGAAAAAAATTACAACAATGAGTTCTATTAATTAGTCTTTTCCACTTACTTTTGGCCTTCATAACATTGATTGGCTTATCTAGTGTTCGAATCCTATTGATTACTAAAATAAATATATATTTTTTTAATTCAAAAACCTTCTCAACAATTGTTTCAATATGTTTCTTTTTCTTATAAAAAGCTGTTTTTATTTTACAATTCTTTATATTTTTTTAATAAATTTAAAACAACTCTGTTATAAAACATTCGCTTACGAATTTCAACAAACTGATATTTTAATCTATTACTATACACTATATCTTTATCACATAGTTTTCCATCATTTTTATTTTTTGTCTAGTTTTTCTTCGTAGTGACAGAATTATTTTTTTCCTAATTCTCAACACTTTTTTTAGTTTGAGTTATTTTCATTATAAAATCCTTTGTTGTCTTACCACACATTGTTGTTTAGATAAATCTTGTACTTCTTTTTTCTTGGAAAAGTAAGCCTGTTTATATCTTTTTCTTTTCTCACTCTTCGAAGGCATACTGGTTTTTGTTTGTGTAGATAATTAAAATCTGTTGTGATGAAAAAAAAACATTTTTTATTTTTTTTTACAATTATAGACCACTACTAGCATACTACATAGCAATTAGAAGCACTATATGTTGTAAAGTGTGGTTCACTCCATAAGTAAGTTTAAGGCACAGCAGCAGTGTACAGGCAGTGTAGGAGATCATGCAGAGAGTGCTGTTTCAGGGTTTAGGGCAGTGTAGTGGTGTTTCAACATTATAGGGGCATTCGCTGAGGATGGTGTTTCTGTGTTTAGAGCAGTGCAATAGTGTTGAAAGAGTTTAGCAGGTTTTGCTAGGGATGGTGTTTCAGGGTTTAGGACAGTGCACTGGTGTTTAGGCAGTGTAGGGGGTCAAGGTGTGACTGAGAATGTAGAAATGAGAATTCACTGAAATGATTACTACATGCTACAGAGAGAGTTGCTATGGCATTTGTACAGCACACCCAGGATCTTTATTACACAGCATGGAGACTATTTGGGCATTAAGAGGCCTGACACACATGCTGCATAGGACTTTATAGCACTAAATGTCCTAAGGCCTGACTCACTCCATGAGTACATGTGTACTCATATTTTTAAACACATCAACTAAGCAAAATATTCTGCCACATGCTACTGAAAGATTTTCCATGGCATTTGTGCAGCACACCCAGAATGTTTACTAGACTACAAGGAGACTATCTGAGAATTCTAACCCTGATATACAAGTGTGTAAGTGGTTAAACCACTTCTTGTACACACTCTACATGTTTAACAACAGCACTGTACTGCAAAAAAATATCTCCTCAAACACATTAACATACCAAATGCTCCTATCATAATGTTTTTCCCAAAGCAGACAATTTCAGAATCAGACTCTATAGAAATAAATCCCTGCTTCTACAATAGAACACATTTTTCCTATTAACTTAACGTACGCAACATGGATCCCTTTACAAATTTACAACTCACCTTTAATAATCCTTTTATAGATTTAGAACAGTGTCAATCACACACCAGATTTTCTTAAGCAGAATCTCTGAATTGTGCAGCAGTCACTTGAACCATAGAATGGTATTGCTTCCCCCTCATTTTCCGCACATATTCAGGTAGCTAACCAATGAATTTTCTTCCCACACAAATTCAAAACAAAACTAACATTTTAATTGGTTCTACATTGCAACACTTTTAATCTCACAAAATATTCAACCTTCCCCCACTGCTCTCTCTGCCTGTTACTATGGTTACACTCCATAAAGCACCTAACTGAACACACATTGGAAAAGTTCATCTGCATACCAAACCAGCAAGAGTGTTTGACTTCTCAATACACCAGCTTATCCTGTGCAATGTTCCTTTCAATGACTTTTTCTCAACCAATAGCATTTCTACTTTTAAAAAACAGTAGCATGCACCCTAGTTTTCAATGTTGAATTTTCAGAAACCACCAATCAATTCTTTTTTTTCAAGTGAATTGAACCTCATCCACATTTTTTTCTAAACTCTCACTTTTCAAACTGTCATTTCATTTCCAGAGCCCATCTGAGTACAACCAGATCTCCCTTCAAGATGCTTACAGTGTGGATTGTAGGACACGTGTATATATTCTGGAATGAAAGGTATGCAGCAAATAGATGTTTTCTCAACCTTGATTTACCAAATGTGGATATTATGTGGATTGGCCAAAGAGGATTGAGATGTCACCAATTGATGCCATTGGTAAAATTCTGTTTGCATTTCTAACACCCATATCTCATAATTGTACACTGTGGTGGCAATGACCTAGGCACCTTGACTGGGGTAGGTCTGGAAATGCTTTTAAAGGACACCTTTGGACAGTTGATGTCACTTTTTCCACAAACTGCCTTTGTATATTCTAATATATGCCAAAGGCAAAAATGGAACTGGTCCAACCAATATTGTCCACATATTGGGAAAGCAAGGAAAAATGTGAAAAAATCTGTTTCTGCTTTTCTCAGAGACTATGGTATGGGTTCTATTTACCACAACAACTTGCGTTACAACATGCAAGTCATTTATTGAGGAGACGGAGTACATTTCACAGATGAGGGGAACAGAGTCATCCTCTTGAACTTTAGGCTCTGCAACGGTACTTACTTGTCGGTACAAAAAACACTCAATGAACACAACGCCTCTTTTTAGAGCCAACCAACATCTAAACACTCAAGCTTGTTATTTAACTGTATTTTTGTTCTTTTTTTTCTGACGTGCGCGCAACGTGTGCGCACCTCGCGATTAAAAAATAAATAAAGGGTTTTTTGCACTTTAAGGTCCTTCAGGTCCCCCCTGAGAAGGCCTAGGGAGTCAAGGAGTCTCTATCCTGCCCCTTTTTTATGTTCTCCACTTTTGTTTTTGACTCTCTTCTGCCTTGCGGGTGCGTGCACCATGCGCGCACCTCGCAATTTAAAAAAAAATAAAATACATTTTTTGGGCCTTCGGGGTCCTTCAGGGACCACCTGAGAAGGCCTAGGGGGCCAGAAAGTCTCTACTCTGCCCCCTTTTCATGTTTTCCACTTTCGTTTTTGGCTCTCTTCTGCCTCAGACACAAAATGGCGGCCAACACTTCCTGATTTCGACCGATTGGAATTTTGACAGACGTCAAACAGCAAATCAGAATTCCGCTAGCGCACAGGTGCGCGCACTTAGATATATATATTTTTCTTCTTTTAATTTTCTCAGGAACTACTGGAGGGATTTACAACATTTAAGCAAAAGCGTGATCTGTGAATCAGACTCTACCATTTTGCCAAATTTCTTGTAATTCCAGTCAGCAGTTCAGGCTGTATCCGTGTCTAATCGTCCTATGGAAAATAACATGGGGAAAACACGTTTTGGGACCCCCCTTTTTTCTCAGCCCCCACTTAACGAATCCCCCCAAAACTTTCAGGGAAGGAGCGGAGCGGGCCATCTTCTTTAAGAAATTTGCATGTATTCGTTGACCGGCGCCAAAGTTATTCCCAATAGAATGTTGTGAATTTCCTATGGAAACTAGGTCCTAATTATAACTACCTATATATATATATATATATATATATATATATAGTGAGCCGAGCTGTGATACCTCGCGGCAGATGGCAGAGTAAAAGGAACTTGTGCAGCCACTTGGACTTTAAAAAATGGTGAAACCTGATCACCCTGAACAGACTGTAAGGCCATAGTACTCTGGGACTGGTAGTAGTCACCACAAAATTACGAGTTGTAACAATCCGTTTCAGGTGAGCCCGCCGCCACTGGGAAGGAGGAGCTTAAAAGGAATGAGTGTTAAGGGTTTACATCGCTTAAGAACTACGGCGTTTGACAAAGGCACGAGCTGAAACCGGTTATGCCTAATGTTTCTGAATAAATTACTGCCAAGAGCTCCTGGCGTCCCTTGCATTCTTCTGTAAGTAGGAGTGAAGGACTTTATATATATATACAAATAAAACGGAGCCTTTGTACAGCGCATAACGAGTGGCCTATGAATAGGGGACAGGTGGCCCCGAAACGCGTCTGGCACCACAACACACCTGTGCAATTTTGGGGAGCAGTATCCTTACAGGCCGGACGGCAGGCTGAACATGAGTGTGTCCTGGAAGAGCTTAAGGACATTTGTGGTTTCTTATTTGCAGCGCGGGGTCCTTACCGCGTCATGATGCACCGTCTCCAGTCACCAAAAATGGGAAATGGACAGGAGAGGCTACGGATCAGAATGCTGCTGATCTGCCATAGCGTGTGAAGCCGGATTGAACAAAACTCTCCACAATTCACGGTATCCCACATAGGGACTGTAACAATCACTCTAAACGAATATGTGATTCAGAGACTCCCAAGGAAGAAAAAATACATTTCCCAGCATGCACTATATGCAAAACGAACTGGCAACCAATAGGAGGCATGCTTTTAAATTACAAATAAAACGGAGCCTTTGTACAGCGCATAACGAGTGGCCTATGAATAGGGGGCAGGTGGCCCCGAAACGCGTCAGGCACCACAACACACCTGTGCAATTTTGGGGAGCAGTATCCTTACAGGCCGGACGGCAGGCTGAACATGAGTGTGTCCTGGAAGAGCTTAAGGACATTTGTGGTTTCTTATTTGCAGCGCGGGGTCCTTACCGCGTCAGGATGCACCGTCTCCAGTCACCAAAAATGGGAAATGGACAGGAGAGGCTACGGATCAGAATGCTGCTGATCTGCCATAGCGTGTGAAGCCGGATTGAACAAAACTCTCCACAATTCACGGTATCCCACTTAGGGACTGTAACAATCACTCTAAACGAATATGTGATTCAGAGACTCCCAAGGAAGAAAAAATACATTTCCCAGCATGCAATATATGCAAAACGAACTGGCAACCAATAGGAGGCATGCTTTTAAATTACAAATAAAACGGAGCCTTTGTACAGCGCATAATGAGTGGCCTATGACTAGGGGGCAGGTGGCCCCGAAACGCGTCAGGCACCACAACACACCTGTGCAATTTTGGGGAGCAGTATCCTTACAGGCCGGACGGCAGGCTGAACATGAGTGTGTCCTGGAAGAGCTTAAGGACATTTGTGGTTTCTTATTTGCAGCGCGGGGTCCTTACCACGTCAGGATGCACCGTCTCCAGTCACCAAAAATGGGAAATGGACAGGAGAGGCTACGGATCAGAATGCTGCTGATCTGCCATAGCGTGTGAAGCCGGATTGAACAAAACTCTCCACAATTCACGGTATCCCACTTAGGGACTGTAACAATCACTCTAAATGAATATGTGATTCAGAGACTCCCAAGGAAGAAAAAATACATTTCCCAGCATGCAATATATGCAAAACGAACTGGCAACCAATAGGAGGCATGCTTTTAAATTACAAATAAAACGGAGCCTTTGTACAGCGCATAACGAGTGGCCTATGAATAGGGGGCAGGTGGCCCCAAAACGCGTCAGGCACCACAACACACCTGTGCAATTTTGGGGAGCAGTATCCTTACAGGCCGGACGGCAGGCTGAACATGAGTGTGTCCTGGAAGAGCTTAAGGACATTTGTGGTTTCTTATTTGCAGCGCGGGGTCCTTACCGCGTCAGGATGCACCGTCTCCAGTCACCAAAAATGGGAAATGGACAGGGGAGGCTACGGATCAGAATGCTGCTGATCTGCCATAGCGTGTGAAGCCGGATTGAACAAAACTCTCCACAATTCACGGTATCCCACTTAGGGACTGTAACAATCACTCTAAACGAATATGTGATTCAGAGACTCCCAAGGAAGAAAAAATACATTTCCCAGCATGTAATATATGCAAAACGAACTGGCAATCAATAGGAGGCATGCTTTTAAATTACAAATAAAACGGAGCCTTTGTACAGCGCATAACGAGTGGCCTATGAATAGGGGGCAGGTGGCCCCGAAACGCGTCAGGCACCACAACACACCTGTGCAATTTTCGAGAGCAGTATCCTTACATGCCGGACGGCAGGCTGAACATGAGTGTGTCCTGGAAGAGCTTAAGGACATTTGTAGTTTCTTATTTGCAGCGCGGGGTCCTTACCGCTTCAGGATGCACCGTCTCCAGTCACCAAAAATGGGAAATGGACAGGAGAGGCTACGGATCAGAATGCTGCTGATCTGCCATAGCGTGTGAAGCCGGATTGAACAAAACTCTCCACAATTCACGGTATCTCACTTAGGGACTGTAACAATCACTCTAAACGAATATGTGATTCAGAGACTCCCAAGGAAGAAAAAATACATTTCCCAGCATGCAATATATGCAAAACGAACTGGCAACCAATAGGAGGCATGCTTTTAAATTACAAATAAAACGGAGCCTTTGTACAGCGCATAATGAGTGGCCTATGACTAGGGGGCAGGTGGCCCCGAAACGCGTCAGGCACCACAACACACCTGTGCAATTTTGGGGAGCAGTATCCTTACAGGCCGGACGGCAGGCTGAACATGAGTGTGTCCTGGAAGAGCTTAAGGACATTTGTGGTTTCTTATTTGCAGCGCGGGGTCCTTACCGCGTCAGGATGCACCGTCTCCAGTCACCAAAAATGGGAAATGGACAGGAGAGGCTACGGATCAGAATGCTGCTGATCTGCCATACCGTGTGAAGCCGGATTGAACAAAACTCTCCACAATTCACGGTATCCCACTTAGGGACTGTAACAATCACTCTAAACGAATATGTGATTCAGAGACTCCCAAGGAAGAAAAAATACATTTCCCAGCATGCAATATATGCAAAACGAACTGGCAACCAATAGGAGGCATGCTTTTAAATTACAAATAAAACGGAGCCTTTGTACAGCGCATAACGAGTGGCCTATGAATAGGGGGTAGGTGGCCCCAAAACGCGTCAGGCACCACAACACACCTGTGCAATTTTGGGGAGCAGTATCCTTACAGGCGGGACGGCAGGCTGAACATGAGTGTGTCCTGGAAGAGCTTAAGGACATTTGTGGTTTCTTATTTGCAGCGCGGGGTCCTTACCGCGTCAGGATGCACCGTCTCCAGTCACCAAAAATGGGAAATGGACAGGAGAGGCTACGGATCAGAATGCTGCTGATCTGCCATAGCGTGTGAAGCCGGATTGAACAAAACTCTCCACAATTCACGGTATCCCACTTAGGGACTGTAACAATCACTCTAAACGAATATGTGATTCAGAGACTCCCAAGGAAGAAAAAATACATTTCCCAGCATGTAATATATGCAAAACGAACTGGCAATCAATAGGAGGCATGCTTTTAAATTACAAATAAAATGGAGCCTTTGTACAGCGCATAACGAGTGGCCTATGAATAGGGGGCAGGTGGCCCCGAAACGCGTCAGGCACCACAACACACCTGTGCAATTTTGGAGAGCAGTAACCTTACAGGCCGGACGGCAGGCTGAACATGAGTGTGTCCTGGAAGAGCTTAAGGACATTTGTGGTTTCTTATTTGCAGCGCGGGGTCCTTACCGCGTCAGGATGCACCGTCTCCAGTCACCAAAAATGGGAAATGGACAGGAGAGGCTACGGATCAGAATGCTGCTGATCTGCCATAGCGTGTGAAGCCGGATTGAACAAAACTCTCCACAATTCACGGTATCCCACTTAGGGACTGTAACAATCACTCTAAACGAATATGTGATTCAGAGACTCCCAAGGAAGAAAAAATACATTTCCCAGCATGCAATATATGCAAAACGAACTGGCAACTAATAGGAGGCATGCTTTTAAATTACAAATAAAACGGAGCCTTTGTACAGCGCATAACGAGTGGCCTATGAATAGGGGGCAGGTGGCCCCGAAACGCGTCAGGCACCACAACACACCTGTACAATTTTGGGGAGCAGTATCCTTACAGGCCGGACGGCAGGCTGAACATGAGTGTGTCCTGGAAGAGCTTAAGGACATTTGTGGTTTCTTATTTGCAGCGCGGGGTCCTTACCGCATCAGGATGCACCGTCTCCAGTCACCAAAAATGGGAAATGGACAGGAGAGGCTACGGATCAGAATGCTGCTGATCTGCCATAGCTTGTGAAGCCGGATTGAACAAAACTCTCCACAATTCACGGTATCCCACTTAGGGACTGTAACAATCACTCTAAACGAATATGTGATTCAGAGACTCCCAAGGAAGAAAAAATACATTTCCCAGCATGCAATATATGCAAAACGAACTGGCAACCAATAGGAGGCATGCTTTTAAATTACAAATAAAACGGAGCCTTTGTACAGCGCATAACGAGTGGCCTATGAATAGGGGGCAGGTGGCCCCGAAACGCGTCAGGCACCACAACACACCTGTGCAATTTTGGGGAGCAGTATCCTTACAGGCCGGACGGCAGGCTGAACATGAGTGTGTCCTGGAAGAGCTTAAGGACATTTGTGGTTTCTTATTTGCAGCGCGGGGTCCTTACCGCGTCAGGATGCACCGTCTCCAGTCACCAAAAATGGGAAATGGACAGGAGAGGCTACGGATCAGAATGCTGCTGATCTGCCATAGCGTGTGAAGCCGGATTGAACAAAACTCTCCACAATTCACGGTATCCCACTTAGGGACTGTAACAATCACTCTAAACGAATATGTGATTCAGAGACTCCCAAGGAAGAAAAAATACATTTCCCAGCATGCAATATATGCAAAACGAACTGGCAACCAATAGGAGGCATGCTTTTAAATTACAAATAAAACGGAGCCTTTGTACAGCGCATAACAAGTGGCCTATGAATAGGGGGCAGGTGGCCCCGAAACGCGTCAGGCACCACAACACACCTGTGCAATTTTGGGGAGCAGTATCCTTACAGGCCGGACGGCAGAATGAACAAGAGCTTAAGGACATTTGTGGTTTTATATATACCTATTATCAACGCAATGGGGGGACTGCTTGAAAACACATCGGTCTATATAGACCAATTCCTACAATCTTTTGTAAAAAACTTGGACTCATATATCCGGGACTCAAGTGATTTCCTTGGCAAAATGCGAGACATTGAGTGGCAACCGGGAGACTGGCTGTTGGCACTAGATGTAAGTTCTTTGTATACAAGTATTAAACATCTAGATTGTATAAATGCGGTCAAATACTACCTATCTAGAAGATCTGCTGACTGTAAAGACCACACTGAAATGTTGCTGGTTATGTTGACTTACTGCCTTGAACACAATGTCTTCATATTTAACAATCTTTTGTACCGACAATGTCAGGGGGTGGCAATGGGGGCCAGTTTTTCACCAAGCGTGGCATGTTTACACATGGGGGCTTGGGAAGAACTGGTCCTCAGACCCAACTTTGAAAAAGAAATGACGGAAAACATTGTATCATGGTATCGTTTTATTGACGATTTGGTAGTAGTGTGGAGAGGGACGCAGGGAGATGCGGAAAGATTCATTGAAAATCTAAATAAAAATGAATTGAATATTAACTTTACCTATACAATGAGCCAGATTAGGATCCCTTTCTTGGATATAGAAATATACATCAGTGAGAACAAGCTAGCAAGCAGACTATTCCGCAAAACAACAGCAGGGAATACGGTCCTACACGCCAGCAGCACTCACCCAGCCCATCTTATACGGAGTATTCCGTACGGTGAGATGCTGAGGATACGCAGGTTGTGTAGTGAACCCAGTGAGCTGCTAAAAGCACAAGACGAATGTGCTAAGCGGTTCATGGAGCGAGGCTACAGTAAAGGGATCATCCAACAGGCTATTACAAAATCCATGGTCAAGGACCGTAAGGATTTATTAGGTATCACAGAGACCTCGGCTGAGGAATCTAATGAGGAACCCGTACTCAACCCTGATCATAATAAGCAGCCGGAACCCTTCCGCATAATAGTGGGGTACTGTAATCAACACCAGGCAGTACGTAAAATTATCAACAGAAACTGGCCGATTGTCAGCAGTGACCCTATAATAGGGCAAGATCTCCCTAAAAAAGCCTCCTTAACCTTCAGTAAAGCCCCCAACATGAGACAAAGACTGGTGGTAACTTGCCCAGAAATTATTGACAGTAGCTCTTGGTACCAGAACAATCAAGGCTTTTTCAGGTGTAAAACCTGCAAAGCATGCGTTCATGGAGTGAACAAAAAAGTGTATAGGGATGGATTCAGTGATCAAGAGCACCGTATCACCAAAGTCCTGACCTGTAAAACGGACTTTGCTGTGTATGTCCTTGAATGTCCCTGCAAACGGCAATATGTGGGAAGCACGAAGCTTCCCGTGCACAAAAGAATATTGCAGCATTTAAGGGCAATAACCACGCAGGATAACACCTATCCCGTGGCGAGGCACTTCAAAAGTCATCACCAGAGCAACAACAAGGACTTACAATACTGGGTGGTGGATGCAATAAGTATAAGTAGGAGGGGAGGCAACAGGGAAAACAAACTGCGAAAAATGGAAACCAACTATATACTCAAGTTTAACAGTAAACAGCCGGTAGGTTTGAACCTGACAGAGGATCTGTATACATGTTTGCACAATTAGGGATAGCCAATGATAGAATTGCCCAAGTGAGAGAAACAAAATAGAGCTAATGCAATGAATATGTAAATAGGATGTGTATATATATGAATTAGAAAGGATAAAAATATAGAGGTTTTTATATTTTTGAAAGTTGTGTTATATATATGTGAAATGAAATGCAGTTGTATATAGATGATTCAAACTTAAACTGTAAATAATGAATTTTATAGAGTTAGTTGGGCAACTATCATAGGGACTATGGAAAATAAATAATGTGTAAAAAGAGTAAGAAGTGGGAGGACCATTTTCGACAATAGAAAGTGTTATATTTAACAACCTGAGGTAAATGAAATGAATATGTAGAGTCATGTAACTGGGAATATTAATGACAAAAAGAGTAATCAAAATATACCTGTCGTGTGAGGCAGAAAGTAGAAATAAAACATGGGTGGTTAAGCAACTAATACCGTGTAAAGCAATTGTCAAAATTTACAAGGTATAGCCCTGGTTTAAATAGTTTTTATACATGGTTTTGCACAGGAGCACTTTGTATGGGGCACGGGTTAAAACACATATAATGCATAACAGGTAAAAAAATGACAAGTAGTTTGTAAGGTATATTGGGATTCAGCCCAGAACTGCACGAAATATGGCAACATCGTGAAAATGTAAAAAATCTATATATATATTCTTGTAGGAATACACGTACAATGATACAAGGCAAACGTGAAAAAGTGAAAAATGTGAAAAATCCGTATATATATTGTTTTGTACATACACAGGGATTCAACCCGATATTGTGCAAAAATACTTAGGGATTTATCCCAATATTAGATGAAAATGGATCGGAAAAAACGATGAAAATCATTGTAAATATGTGTATATATTGATATAATGCAATGTGTAAGTCCATCATCAGTTTTTACCAAATGTATGCAAGGTTTGAAAAGAACCAATCACTAATGAGCACTGTGCACTTTAAATATGTCGAAAAAACAAGGTTACGCTGTCATGTGATCAAGGCTTTTCAGCCGAAACGTTATGGCGACAGCTGAATAAAATACAACTAACCAGCATCCAAGCGTGGTCCGTGTCTGTTTCCAGCGCAATCAGGGCAGAGGTGATTGTGGCAGGAGAACGGAGGTTTTCGATATATATATATATATGTATATATATATATATATATATATATATATATATATATATATATATATATATATATATATATTCACAGAAAAAACCATAGGTTTTAGGCCATATATAGTTAGGGATTAGCATTTACAAAACCTTAATATACTCGCACAAAACCATTGAAATTCGCATATATAGTTAGATGCAATAACTATATATCGCGCACCCGCAACCCACTGCTGATGATGTCACATATTACATCATTCATGACATGGTCAGTGACATCACTGATGACATCACTGATGACATCACTGATGACATCTCAAATGACATCACTGATGACATCTCTAATGACAACATCCAGTGACTGTATGTTTCTGTAAAGTTAAAATATGTCTTAGATATTGAAGAATGAGTGGATGTATAAGAGTTTGGATGAAGGATTTAGTAGGTGCATGACTGACTGTATGAGTGAGTGATTAAATGTGTCTCACTGAGTGCATGGGTTAGTGACTAAACTGTCTTAATTTGTGCATCATTATTACTGTAGTTCTGTAAACTGCTGCATGTGTTGATCAGTAGCTATATGAGTAACTATATGGGTTATTGATTGGTTGCCCAAATATTTGTATGGGAGAGTGAGTGTGTGAGTGGGGGTGGCTGGGAGGTGTGTGACTCTGTGCATAGATGTGTGAGCAGTTGATTCAGTAGATGTATGGGTTCAAAAGTGCATGTGAAAACAGCTGTATGGGCGGTTGACTATCAGCATGAGTGCATTGGTGAGTAATTGGATTTATCAGTACTATATGTCAAAGTAAGTACATATGTAAAACACAGTACATGTAAGAGTTGACATATATAAATAACTGTGCATAAGAGCCAGTGAATGTGTGAGTGGCTGTATGGATCATTCTGAACTTGTATCAGGGATTGTATAAGAGAGTAAATATGTGTTAGTATATGTTTGATTAAGTAAGGTGTGTATAACTGTATAGTTGAGGAAATGGAGGTGTGATTGATTCTTTGCATGACTGACTAGGTGTGTGAGTAACTCCATGGATGAGTGACAGTCTGTGAGAGTCTGTTTACACTGATTGTATCTAAGGTTATATTAGAGTCTGAAGAGGTTGATCGTATTATCACATGAATGATATCATCAGTGATGTGATCAGTAATGACAAATGAGATGTTATCAGTGATGTCATTTGAGATGTCATCAGTGATGTCATCAGTGATGTCACTGACCATGTCATCAGTGATGTCATTTGAGATGTCATCAGTGATGTCATCAGTGATGTCACTGACCATGTCATGAATGATGTAATATGTGACATCATCAGCAGTGGGTTGTGGATGCGCGATACATAGTTATTGCATCTAACTATATATGCGAATTTCAATGGTTTTGTGCGAGTATATTAAGGTTTTGTAAATGCTAATCCCTAACTATATATGGCCTAAAACCTATGGTTTTTTCTGTGAATTTCTATGGTTTTTTAATAGCAAATATCTATAGCTGTAACATATATTTTTTTTATTCTAATTCACAAATATTTTTTATATATATTTGTATTATATTTTTTTAATTCAATTTATATTATAGTTTAAATAATTTTTTCTTGTTTCGTTGCCCGTCCGCGAATCGGTAGACGTTCCGTTAGTGTAAATACCGCGTTAGAAAGGCACATCGTGACGCGTCCCATAAACGCAACATATCGCGTTACTACGTAATGCCCCTTATGACGTGCTGCGTTAGCGCACCCGGAAGCGTTCTGGAACGCGAACAAGGGCGCGAAACGTAAAGCCCCGGAATCGATCTAAGGCGCGGTGCGGAACGCGGAACGTAAGCATAACAGGTCATGTGACTAGTTAATAAAATTTTTCATTGGTTGATTTTACTTTTAGTTTCCTAATGATGGAACGCTTGATCATATGACGTAAAACAAACACTTTTCATTGGTTTAGAACATTTTGTTTTCTCAAATGATGAAAGTCCCACCTTTTTTCCTCACTCCGACTTTCATTTTTATGAGAGAAAGACCTGTTTTTGTTTGCTAAGACATGGCATTTCTATTAGCTGCAGCTGGTGGATCTCCACCACCTCCACCACCACCAAAGAAGACAGGACCGACTAGCCAGGTCATCTTCGACCAGGAAGAAGAAGAGGAAGACGAGGAACAGGAGCAAGGGACAAGTGGCTTTCTGAAAGAAATGCCAAGAACGTCCCGTGTCAAAGTGAATTTTATCTGGCAATTTTTTTCTTTTCCTTCTCATGAAAAGAAAGTTAATGCTAGGTACGTTACCTGCCTCATCTGCAAAAAAACACTCTCAAGAGGGTCCGAAAAAAAATATAGCTTTGGTAATCATACCATGCATCGTCACATGGAGACTTGGCATCCTCTTAATTATTCTAGAGCGCAACTTCGAGATTTGGTGGATAACCCCCTACCGGCAAAAACATCCACCAATGACTTTACAATAAGTGAGTCAGAGGCAAGGGAAACGATTCCAAATCTGCAAAAGAACTTTGGGCCGATGAGATTGACTTGTGTACAGTGTGGAAAATTAATTTCATGCAGAGAAATGAGTATTACTTTAATAAATAGATCATTTGAAAATCATCAATGTCCAAAACGTCCTAGAAAGTAATTTTTTTTTGTTGTTGCTCCTGTTGAGCCCTTTGAAGTAAATTATTTTTGTTTCTCCTTCCTCAAAAATAAAAAATAAAAGTTCTTTTCAGAACTACCTTCCCTTTTCCCAAAAAATTGCAAGAATGTTTAGCACTCTAGCATCCTCTATTTCTATTGATACGCTTCCCGATTAGCGTCCGAGTACGCGAACCGGGAGCGAAGTAAAAAAAATATTTTTTTTAAAAAGACGAATTAATAAACAGAGAGTAATGTGAAAACAAAGAAAAATAGAGTGAATAACACACAGTTACTGTAGAAAGAGGAACTGATAAAAGAAGTGAAAAGAGTAGTATAAATAAGTAATAGAAAAAGAAATAAAGGAAGTAGCAAAGACAGGAAACTAAGGGTTACAAAAAAGAAGCAGAGGAACTAATAAAAGTTAAATCTGATAGATATGTAACGTAAAAAGTACTAAACGCTTACCTTATAATTGTCATTACCGTATTGTATTGTCATTTTCATACTTTTTATCTATGTAAAAAAGAACAAAAACATTTAAATTAGTACAAGATGGTAAAAAAAGAGTGAGCATAAGACAAAATGAATGTTAAATGTTAAATGTGGTATACTAGTAAAGCGTACAGCTGACCCAGCAAAGAAGCGTCCCGGCGCTGTATTTTGCTGGGGAACCCATCCTGACTTTCCATGTGAGATAAACCCTCCTGAGCATCCCCAAGGTGATGCCAGGCATCCCCGGCGCTGATGGGGCTGTTAGTTGAGATTAAGCAAGCTATTACCCAAAGTTGCTGAGTGGGACCCATGGTTGGAGTAGGCACCATAGCAAAAATTATCAAGTCCGCTGACCAAGGCCCAGGCCGACCTCTGCTTCTGGGTCTACCGCCTCTAATCAGTGAGCCACACCAATCCATATACATATTACAAAATCACAATTCAAAGTAGAAAATTAATTAAACATATTTAATGGTTTATTTTTGCTGTTATCAGAAAAAATCAAATTTCACTGAAAACAGTGAGTTGAAGGTATTCAACATATAACAGCGGGGAAAAAAAAAACACAATCAAAATGATTGTGTTTAAATAACCCAAATAATATAAATAAACAGAAATAGGAACTTCTCCAAAGTAACTTACTTTCTATGACGTCAAAGGATATCCTATGAACAGCTTATACTCAGTTGTGCTGTTACTATTTTCTGCCCGCCACTTTCTGAAAAATAGACTCAATTGTTTTAAGAAAACTGAGACATACAAAGCAATTTGAAACAGCACACTAAGTTACAGCAACACCTAGAATCATTGTAGTCCAATTACCTACCCTAAATTCTGACTTCAAAAATCAAGTTAAAAGGCAGCATTGCTTCATACTCAATTACTAATGTTTGCTGAAAGAATAGCCATTTTTAAAATTTTAAATAAGCTGTGTAATATTCAGATGTTGTCAAAGTACCAGCATATTATGTAATAACTGCAGTTGCAAATGTTCTTCCTGAAATCGATGACTGTGTAGCAAAAACATTTTTAATTAGACTGGACAACTTATTTTCTTCTAGTTTATGTAGTTGAAATTGTAAAATGACGTTTCATCCATAAATTTTCAAAAATAATGTGGACAGCATTGCAGACTTACATTTCCTCTACTCCTTTTTTTGATCTGCTGCTTGACTTTGCTTATAAAAACAAATAGTTTTCGCTCTGTACTACAATTATCCAAAAGGCCATATATAGTAGGAGCCATTAGAACCTCTGTAAATTCCTCTAAACAAATCCCAAGCTTCCTTTCCTAAAATTTTGGTTGTAAGAACACCAGGTAAGAATTTTGAAGGTGGAAAGGCAATCTTTTTTTTAAAGTTAAAACAGAATCATTGTAGAATGACCATCCGTTTCCAGATTTCAAATAAGCTGTGTAATGTCCTGAATTAGTTGAAGGACCGTTATGATATATTATTGCAGTAGTTTTAAAAGTCCTTCCTGATATTGACAACTGCGAAGCCACAAAATTATTAATTAAAGTTGTCAATTTAGTTCCATCAGGCCTACATCGTTGGAACATTAAAATGACATACTGGCCATAACTTCGTAAAATTAACGTGGACAGCATTCCAGACTTAAATTGCCTGCACTCCATGTTTTGATCGGCTGCATTTACTACCTTATTGAAGGATACTGATTTACTGTCAGGCAAAGTTAAATATATAAATCTTTCTGAGTCTACACTAGTAGTACTTGATAGCCTACAGTTCTCGCAGTCATGCTGCCATTGATAAGAAAGGCCAAATAGATAATCTACATCTACACCCTCATCTTGCAATACATCAAGCATATACATTAAAAACTCCTGACAATCCTGCTGAATATTTTCAGAGAATTCTGTTTGACCTGAACATTCGTCTAACAGAAAACGAATTTCAGACACACTTTCTACTCTCGTTTTATCAGCACTACATTTCTCTAACACAGAATTCAACAAACAGCATAAACTTTGTTCCGAATTGATCACAATCTGTTCTTTGAAAGTCTCTAGTGAAAAGAGAACATTAACAACTACATTAGCATAGCAGTTGACACCAGAACTATTTTCAAATTTAAAACCAACAACATTTTCAACAGAATTCATTTTATTCCTGCTTCCACTTTTGGGTTCATCGACTTTTGCTCTTTTTGCTACAACCTCCCTACTATTACTGATATTTATTCGTTTCCGGCCTACCACACGTTTCTCAATCAAAGGATATTGAGGCAAATGTGGCGCATACTCTCTTCTTAACCTATTGTATTCCTTAACACAATCTAGATCTGCACAAATGTTTGTGACATCACAGTCAATCAAGTACAAACCCGATAAAATTTTGACTCGTGACAATGCTACATAAGCAATACCCTCTTTGAATACAGAACTGCCAATATTCACTAAAGCAGTGTCTACACTTAAACCTTGCGATTTATGAATTGTCACCGCATATGCCAAGCAAACAGGAAACTGCTTACGACGAACATATAAGTCTTTAACAAGCAAAAACCTAGCAGAGCAACGACCAATTAGCTGTACTTCCTCAATGCCATCAAATTTAATTTTTAAAAATTCAATTCCATCTCTATTTCTGTATTTCTCGAAATCAACAACATTACCCATTGATCCATTTACCAGACCTCTTTCAACATGTAAATTCCTTCTCAAAATGATTCGGCAATTTAAACACACATTCAAAGTCTTTTCAAAACCCGCAGTTTTAGATATAGTCTTCTCTAATTAATCCAATTTAGATTTCAAATTCTCTGACAAAATAATTGTTGCTCCCATATGCTCTATTTTGTCAATAGCTTCAAGTTTTACAATCTCTTGTTTTTCTTGTTGTTGAAGATGGAACATTCTGCAAGAGTTGGCATCAAACATATTCCAGATTTCTTCACAGTAATTTTCTGAAAAATATCCTCTGGCAAAACGTCTTCTTCTGGATATAAATTTGACAGTAATCGTGCATGTAAAGCTTGTTTACCACGCTCAGTCACTCTCCCGATTCTAATATCTTGTAGAATATTCTTGTAATCTTCGTCCTTCGCCTGACGCATATTTTCACGCAGCTCAGCATAACTGAAGTTTAACCATATGTTAACGTTGCCAATGCTCCCTAGGCACTTCTTGGTATCTTCATGTGTAAGCAGTTTAAACACTGGTTGTCCTTTCACTGGTGTCAGCTGCAGAAGATCACCAAAAACAATGATGTGTTTGCCACCGAATAACACATCATACTCTGTTTTAAGAACTTCCTGCATTCTTAAATGCACAAAAGCAAGCATGAGATTGGAAACCATGCTTACTTCGTCAATGATAAGAAGTTTCATCTTCTTCAAAACTCGAGATACTTCACAACAAGCATCTCCAGATAACTTGTGGTATTGTAATTTGTTATCATGCTCCACTGGCAGCATCAGTAACCGATGCAAAGTAACCCTTTAATGTTATGAGCTGCCAGTCCAGTTGGAGCGGTCACAACACAAGACAGTGATGAATCAGTCCTTTTCTGCATATAACATGAAATTGCTTTAATAAGGAAACTTTTTCCAGTTCCTGCTTCTCCACTCACGTACAGTCGGACAGGCTTCAACGACGTACATGAGCACTCTTTCTTCTCATGACTTAATCCATGCTCAATTTGGTTGGTAACTTCGACATATATTTTCCTCTGCTCAACGTTAAGTTGTCTTTCCAATTCTTCTAAGTTAACCGCATCCTTCTGAGCATGTGCCATGGGTCTTTCCACTTCAATCATGGCAGTAGCAGCTTCATTTTCAATAACTGGTTCTCCTAGTGGATCCTGACTCAATGAAACAGAACTCTGACTGTCCTGAGAACTGTCTCTAGCAATCTCGGCTGCAATTGTTGCTTCCTGCTCAATTTCTGCATTCAACATTTGTAGATATTTTGGAAAAACAGGACATTCTATGGACTCCTTGGCTGCATTGAAAGAGTCTTCATAACAGAGGAAATCTCCAAGCAGTTCCTCTTCTGCACGCCAAGGCTTGAAAAGTTGCAAAAGAGCTAAATAGAAAAACTATTTTCTTTCGGGAGATTCGCAATCCAATTTTCGATGATTTATCAATTGACATTTTTTTTGCTTCACCAGACATCCCTCACTTCCAATTACAGCATACACACCTTTATCAATATCTTCTTTGATGTTCCTCTTGAAAATGTAATTTTGAAGAACTTCATACAGACAAGCATTCTCCAGGTGACTGCTTCTATTTGGATAATATGTATCCAACATGTTGCTCTTCAAAATATCTGTACTGTTTGGCTCCTTCTCCGCCAAATACTCAATTTCCCATACAGGTTTCAGAACTCGATTACGCGTTGCAGCAAGACCAAGACTCGCCCAAATGATACTCCTAGATTTGGCATAGAGACTTGCTGAAGATAACCGGTCAGAACATTCATAAGCTCCAATTTCTCGATGCGACAACATCTTCAGACTGAAACTGTACAACTTCTTACTGAGGCTCTTTTCATGGGAAATATCCTCCCACATATCCTTCAGTTCTGTCTTTTGTTTTTTAGTGATGTAAGACGTCACATACCGAGCAACAGCCATACAGTTGTCAGCCACAAACTGTATATCCATGTTAGCATGCCACATGGACAAAATCACTGGGTTGTAGTCGTTGATGTACTTGGACTCTTCGTTTCTTTTCAAATTGTATGTGTTTTTGGGTGATTTCCTCGTCACATTATGTCGCAGCGATGACATCAAATTGTTAATATGGTTGGGATACCCGTCACCCCCTCCCAACACAATCCCCAAGAATGGGAAGACGGATACGGTTCTGAACTTTTTGAAGGCGGGAGGGAGTTACCCTCCCGGCCGTATTTATTAAAATATGAAACAAAATTAAAACATTAAAATAACAGTTTCATATCATGTACAATTTCATTTACATATTACGATGTTTCTTGGCTAACCTTAACACATCTCTAATACAAAGGTTCTCCTAGCCAATTCTAAAACATCCTGTAAATGCATTTCTCAAAATTCAAATTGTACATCCTAACATTACGGGCCAACGGCAAGGTCGTAACCGGTGTCAGATCCCTAATACCAGAACTCCCCCCTCACTTGTGAGGAGCGGGCGCACAGAGGACTGTACCTCTGTGCCAACTTCCAATTTCCCTTGTCTTAACGGGGGCCCCCTGTTTACTCGACGCCATCTTAGTGGTCGTCCGAGGACTCGTGTGAGGTGTCTAGAAGGTAGCATAGACCCCCCTCCCACCCCACACTGCTTACCACATCTGCCGTCGCAGATGTCCTGGCCCCGGGAAATTCCCAGGAGGGGCCCGTAGCCCCTCCTCCCCAGGGAGGGGCCTATGACCGCCTTCCCTTTCGGCGGCCCCATCCTTAGAGGGGACCGCCTCCCCATTTGAGGGGCCAATGGCCGCCTCCCCCCGGGCGCTCCCATCCATAATGGGTGACGCCCCACCTCTAGGGATCTTCCAATTACTGCTCACCGATCATGACCTTACCGCCCGACCAAAATAAATAAGACATTTAAAACTAAAGAGAATAAAACAGACAATTATACTGAGCAATTCAAAGTATAACTTCTACTAAGCACTACATTTAACTCTGCTGCAATTACTTTGCCGAAATACATGCTGAAAGATCAACCACTTTATTACATACCAAAATTATCAACTTTATTCACAACAACCTGTAAAAGAAACAGTATCATGCCACTCGACTTTATTCAAAACAAATCGCTGTCATCAGGGGCTGGTGGGTGGGTCAAAATTGGCTCTTCGTTCCGTCTCGAGCTCACGTGCAACGGGGAGGTGCAGCTTCAGAGCACAGGAACAAGAGGATGCTTCCTTGGCTTGTTGCTCCTTTTATCCTTCTTCGGGCGGGCGTGGACCCTCCTCCAATCCGCCTCCGGGGCGTGGCCATCGGCGTAGGTGTCTAGGACAGCCCTCTCTTGGGCGTGAAAAGGCGCGCCCCGCTACGCCGCTTCGGGCAGACCAGCCGAGACTCGCCTCCTGCCCAAAATGGCTTCCCGGGGGGATCAGGGTACTCCACCATACGTTCGGGGGGACCGAGCAGTCGCCCCTTTCCATATGGTTGGGATACCCGTCACCCCCTCCCAACACAATCCCCAAGAATGGGAAGACGGATACGGTTCTGAACTTTTGGAAGGCGGGAGGGAGTTACCCTCCTGGCCGTATTTATTAAAATATGAAACAAAATTAAAACATTAAAATAACAATTTCATATCATGTACAATTTCATTTACATATTACGATGTTTCTTGGCTAACCTTAACACATCTCTAATACAAAGGTTCTCCTAGCCGATTCTAAAACATCCTGTAAATGCATTTCTCAAAATTCAAATTGTACATCCTAACATTACGGGCCAACGGCAAGGTCGTAACCGGTGTCAGATACCTAATATCAGAACTCCCCCCTCACTTGTGAGGGGCGGGCGCACAGAGGACTGTACCTCTGTGCCAACTTCCAATTTCCCTTGTCTTAACGGGGGCCCCCTGTTTACTCAACGCCATCTTAGTGGTCGTCCGAGGACTCGTGTGAGGTGTCTAGAAGGTAGCGTAGACCCCCCTCCCACCCCACACTGCTTACCACATCTGCCGTCGCAGATGTCCTGGCCCCGGGAAATTCCCAGGAGGGGCCCGTAGCCCCTCCTCCCCAGGGAGGGGCCTATGACCGCCTTCCCTTTCGGCGGCCCTATCCTTAGAGGGGACCGCCTCCCCGTTTGAGGGGCCAATGGCCGCCTCCCCCCGGGCGCTCCCATCCATAATGGGTGACGCCCCACCTCTAGGGATCTACCAATTACTGCTCACCGATCATGACCTTACCTCCACAGGCCGGATAGTTGACCGGCTATCCGGACCCCCCACAAAACTCCTACTTAAAGGTCATGGCTGCACAAACTCCTCAACCAAGCTACGAAGTCTCCTATGAGTAAAGCATTCCCCTCCCGGGACAAATGGACCCCATCCTCCAGATACATATGGTCCCCCCTGATACATCCATGAGGAATAGAATGCAATGTACTTGTACGAAACAACCTACCAAGTTTGTTATTCACTTTCTTCACCGACTAATTTAAAGCTGACACAGAAATAGCCCCCCGCCACACCTTCCGCGGAATCATGTGTGACCATGCAATCGTGCACCCCGGGACCCTTCTCGCCAACCAACTCACTGTGGACAGTATTAATTCGAGAAGTACTCGTCGACCAGTGGACAGCAAATCATTGCCCCCAAGATGCACTATGATTACAGATGGCGGTGACCTTGTCCGCCCTAACAAACCCTCCATAAAATTTTGAAACTGGTCAATACAGAGCCCGCCCCTTCCGTAGAAGGTCACCCTGTACCCGTATTCCCCAGCCATGTGAATCATGTCACCTGCTTTGAATACGTCTGCGGTGCGCCTCACGTATGAATGGCCGACGACCCGCACCACTCTTTCCTCAGCCGGTGATCTTTGACCGCTGGTCCCCAGGTGTCGGGTCAACTGCACAGTCCGCCCCGCAAAGCCTGCTCGCGAAACTGAAAACCAAACAGAAAACAAGAAGCGTGAGTGCATGACATTAGCTTCACAACATGTGCAACCGCACATACCTCTTATAACAATTCGAGGACCAACGCCCCAACTGCTTCACTTTATCCACACTCAAACCCCTGGCTGTAGCCTCTGTAGCAGCACCTATCCGGAATGAGTGGGTCCCAAAATCGCTCGGGTTCAAGCCCGCTGCCGCGATTGCCATTGTTAACACCCGCTGAAACTGAAACCTGGTCAGTGGGGTGGCATCGGTATGTCTCAGCAAGCTCCCCCCCCATGATGCCGCCCTTTGCGCTAAGTACTCCTCTACGCATTTCACTGGGCACATGTGGGACTCTAGCATGCGCTGAACAACCACACTGTCTCCGATCGCTCCCTGATCGGTTTTGGACTTGGCTATAGTGACTACCATCGTGTCACCTTTAATCTGGATGTGTTCTCGACACAGACCTCCCTCCGTATCCTGCTTGTTCCTTGCTATCAGTTCGCCTATCCGCATAGCCCCATGGAATGCTAATGCAAACGCGGCCCGGAACAGCACTGTCTCTGACTGAGATGAACAAGTCGCAGGGAGTACGGACATTAACTGGGACAACCTTGCTAACCCTATCGGGCACCTCTCGTCCTCTCTACGACCCTCAAGGCGTTGCCACCCGCGCAGCGCCTTCTTTACCAGAAAGGATGCTGTGGGGTCCTGAATGCCATGAGCCTGCGCCATGAACGCAATGGCGGCTCGGTGTCTATTGGCTGTTGCCACTGATCGGCCTGCCTGATGCAATGATACTAGAAATTTCAGGACGTACTCTTCCTGCCCCCAATGCTCCCCCCTCGCTGGACCCAAAAATGCCCAATATGAACGGAACGCCCCTTCATATGCCTTCCTTGTCCTGGGAGCTAGACTCTCTCCCACGAGGTTTTGTAATCCGGGGCACCGAGAGACCAGAGAACTTCGGGAAATGGTGCCGCCACCAAGTCCGCAGAGGGCAGATGGCCCCGGAAGGCCTGCATGTGGGAACGAGAGAGTGCATCAGCCGCCTGGTTCAGTACCCCAGGCACATGTTTTGCTCTAAAGTGAACGTTCAATTTCATACATAGCAGGACAACTTCTTTCATCAACCTCAAGATCAATTTGCAGCGTGCTGCCTGATTATTGACACATTCTACCACGGTCATGTTATCCGACCAGAACACCACAGTGCGATCACGAAACCCCTCTGGCCATGTCTTCAAGGCCACTAGAATAGGGAACAGTTCAAGAAACCCAATGTTACCTGTGAGCCCACTCTCGTGCCACCATGCCGGCCATTTTTGTGCCGACCAATGATTACCAAAAATGGCGCCAAAACCCACACTCCCTGCCGAGTCGGTCCACAAACCCAGCTCCTCGGACGAAACCGCTGGTTTGTTCCACAGGAGACGACCGTTGAAATCCGCCAGGAATGCCAACCATATGCGCATGTCCTGGCGAACCTCTGCTGAAAGTCTTGTGCGGTGATGCCCTTCCTTAAGGCCAACCATGGCTTGAGCAATAGAGCGAGAAAAGGGGCGAGCCATTGGGATCACTCTAAGGGCAAAATTAAGCTGACCCACAGCCTGCTGCAATTGATGCAATGTTACTTTCGTCTCGCCAATACATTTCTCGAGCGAGGCCTTACATTTCAATACATTCTCCTTAGGCAAACGGAAGCACCCCTCTTCAGAATCGAGCTCAATTCCTAGAAACTCGAGTGAAGTAGACGGCCCCACTGTTTTGCCCGGTGCCAGTGGCACGCCAAACATTCTCATGAGATCACAAAATTTACTCAAAGCCTGTGCACATTCCGTGTCCCCGGCCGCCCCCAGAAACAGAAAATCATCAAGGTAATGCATAACCTGCGTAAAGACTGTGGCTCTGGTGAACGCCCATTGCAAAAAACTACTGAATTTTTCAAAATACGCACAAGAGATGGAGCAACCCATTGGCATACATCTATCCATGTAGTAGCGTCCCTGAAACACAAAACCTAACAGACGCTGATCCTGTGGGTGTACCGGGAGCAACCGGAACGCTGACTCGATATCAGATTTTGCCATCAGCGCTCCGGGCCCCAGGCGATTCAACATGGCGACAGCCTCATCAAAGGAAGCATACCGCACCGAACAAACTCCCGGGTCAATCGCATCATTCACGAAAAGACCCTTAGGAGCGGACAAGTTATGTATTAACCGAAACTCACCTGGGTCCTTCTTGGGGACTACACCCAACGGTGAACAAACAAAATTATGAACAGGCGGGTTCGCATAAGGACCCGCAACCCGACCTCGGGCCACCTCCTTTGCAATCTTTGCCTGTACTACAACCGTATTCTGCTGAACCGACAGTTGGTTTTTACACAGTGCTTCCCCCCGAAAATCCCCCGTCGGGATGCGGAAACCACATGAGAAACCATCTCTCAACACCCCAGCGGAGACATGATCAGGGTATTCGTTCAGCCAGGGGATCATTGCCAAGATGTCGATGGGAGTAGGTAGCAGCGCCCCTCGGCCGTCATTAGACCTGTTTGGCGCCGCCTCTGCCCCCTGTATCGCCATTCTTGGCTCGGCATGAACTCTCGGGGTGTGAAGACTGTCCGCACCCTGCACACTCATGCCTGAACTTGCACGTCCCCTGTGGTCTAGTGCACTTGCCCCTGTTGAAACTCCAACAGACCCCTTTCTTGCCTGAGTTCCCATTACTCTTTGTGTGCTGATCACTACCGGTGCCCGCTCGAAAGGGCACCGACGGGAAATGGCGGGAAGGCTCTGCCCCATTCCCGCCAAACGAAGACGGCTTTGCCGAGTTTGACCTAACCTGTTTCTGCCAGGAAATGGAGTCGAAACAGTCCCACGTCAGGGATGAGTCGTGCTCCTTGGCCTTACGAAATTTGTTATCATAACCCAACCATTGATCACCATCGTACGATTCATAAAACTCCATTATTCGTGTCTGGTAACAAGCCAGTTCAGTCAACACCTCGGGCCTACGCTCCCCCATGATTGCAGTGAACATCCCAAAATCCCTGGCCCAATTAGCGATTGTCTCATCAACTCTGAAACCCGCCATCTTTGCTCGCCATACATTTGGATGCAACAGTTCCTTCTGTTTTTTAACATGTTCTATCTCATAATGATCAGTCAATGGCGAAAATATGTTCACATATTTATCCGCCCATATCATTTCCTTTGTGGCCAACGGGATATGTTGGACCACCTTTTCCCTCCTTGAGGGTAACGACCCCTCCCCAGCCATTGGCAACGGCTTCTTACCCAAATCAGCTGAACTCGCTGCAGCCGCTGTTCCAACGCTCGAAGACGGTTGTTCCGCGGGAACCTGAGAGGGAACAAAAGGACAAGGTGCCTTCGCAGCATCTCGCGACTGCCGCAACTGCTTCATTATTAATTTGGCCTCTTCGGCCGTATCCTCATTATTTTTGCCCAACCACTCCGCCAACTGGGCGGCCAACTCAGGTGGCATATCCCCCTCGTTCACAGGTGTAACTACGACAGGGATCGGCTGTCCTGCGTCCGGAATCGGAACTGGGGCCTCTACTGGCCTGACCGGGCTCGCCGGAGGAGACTGTGAAACCGGTGCCTCATCCCCAGCCGCCCTGTTCCTGGCCCTTTTACCTCTCCCGGCAGGGACTACCCCCGGCAATGCTGGTCCGATGACTTTCTTAGGCCGGCCCGTACCGTTCATGGCCGCCATCTGCTTCTTCATGTTCGCCATGTCCTTTACCAGCATACGAAGCATTTGGTCGGTGCTAACCTTCTTTCCGACCCTTTTGCCCGGCATTCTCTCACGATAGTCGATCGAAAGGTCCTGGAACCAAAGCTCGAAGCGCTAAAAGAGAAAACAGAAAAATTACAAATTTTCAAAATTGGCTCTTCGTTCCGTCTCGAGCTCACGTGCAACGGGGAAGTGCAGCTTCAGAGCACAGGAACAAGAGGATGCTTCCTTGGCTTGTTGCTCCTTTTATCCTTCTTCGGGCGGGCGTGGACCCTCCTCCAATTCGCCTCCGGGGCGTGGCCATCGGCATAGGTGTCTAGGACAGCCCTCTCTTGGGCGTGAAAAGGCGCGCCCCGGCTACGCCGCTTCGGGCATACCAGCCGAGACTCGCCTCCCGCCCAAAATGGCTTCCCGGGGGGATCGGGGTACTCCACCATACGTTCGGGGGGACCGAGCGGTCGCCCCTTTCCACTCTTCCTTTAAATATCACCGACCGTGGAAATGAAAAACGACATTTGGTGTAGTATTTGTCCTTGTTTCTGAATTTTCGACGACAGTACTTTCCACAACGATGACT
Organism: Lissotriton vulgaris; assembly: GCF_964263255.1. Classification (NCBI taxonomy): domain Eukaryota; kingdom Metazoa; phylum Chordata; class Amphibia; order Caudata; family Salamandridae; genus Lissotriton; species Lissotriton vulgaris. The sequence continues at coordinate 1,956,006,664 of NC_141689.1, read as the reverse complement.
TTGAAACCGTAAAACTTGTTCTCTTAGACTTTTGTCTTCATTTGTCTTTGGAACAGCACATGTAGCATACTGTTCTATGAAACTCATCACTAAGTCATCCGGATCTGTTCCAAATTTAGGTGCATCTTTGATCCATAGTAGCATATGTATATGAGGAGCACCTCTTGCTTGATACTCCTTTCTCCAGAAGAAATCCAACACCTCTCCAAGAGGTGGATTTTTCTTGTTCATGATGAAAGACATCATAGCTTCAAATCTATGATTGAAGTACCTGCAAACATTCTCAGGATCCAAAGAGCACAGTTCTCCAGGTGTCTTAAATTCAATATTTTCAATGTTTCCATTTACCTCTCGTAGAAATTCAAGTAAGTCTTCCCAGCCATACTCAGCACAGCTGAGAGTGAGGAACCATGTGGGAGTTCCTAAGTTCCTCAGCATACATTTTAAGTCAACATGACGGCGGTACCAATACTCATTAGTACCACGCTGACAAGCCATGAGATTAATCAGGTGAGAATCCAAAATACTGTCTTGCACATTAACTTTATCCATAAAGTCCCTTGCCCAGATATTTCGCAGTTGTATACCACTTTTCAAGATGTGGTTCACTGCATAAGACAATCCAGAGAGATCACTTTCAAACAATAGATGAAATAAATAGGGAATGCATTGTCGAAACCTAGGATCTTCTGTATACAATCGTAAAGTCTGGTATTCTGAAGCAGGAATTTTAACAGGTCGCTCATCATAACGTCCTCCTCGACCTGTGGGAAATAACTGTGGGAAACACCGAGCTTCCAAACTTTCCTCCCAAACACTAATAGGACTCCCTTTGGCTTGTTTCATTTGAAACAACTCAATAGCATTCCCCATGACTTCCTTGGAATGCAAAGGATGAACACTATAATGTTCATATATTTCTTCCTTTTTAGAGGATTCTATTTTCTCAATTTGACCAGGACACAAATCGCTGTCCTCTTCTTCACTTACTTCCTCTTCTGCAACACATACATTCTTGTAGTACTTATTATTTTTTATCAAATACAATGTTGCCTTTTTAACTTTCCTAACATCCACTAAATCTTGCCAGATTTTCTTACTCTTTGTCGGAACACCATTAACTATGATAACCAGAGGTTCCTCTTCCACTTTCTCTACTCCAATTGTAATAATGTTTTTCTTCAAATCCAAAGGCAAATAAACAACCCTTCCCTTTAATCCTCTCTGTAAATCTGATGGAGGCAACTTCCCTGTCTTTGGCTCCATTCGTACAATAGCCTGGAAGGGATGGACACTTTGAATCAAAATAGATTCATAAGTATTTAAATCCTTCAATTCATAAGGAATGTCATCTAAATCCAGATTATTATAAACCGCTCTAGCAGGCATCTGGTTTTGGTTTAATTTGTTATAGCAATAAGTACACATACGTTGGTCTGCTCCCAAATCAAAACAATTTTCTACCATCAAGTATGTGGCAAAATCCTTCCATTCACTATTGTTTTCCATATCACTCTTTGCATATATATCCACTAACTTACTCTGATTCTTATAATAAGTCCGTCGACAACACACACAAGTGAAATTAGGCCTCTCACTTGATTTCACCATAAACGTGGAAATTTCCTTGTGAAACTTATCTGTACTGAAAATCTGTTCACTGTCTTCCACATTACCATCTTCTAGTGGTTCAATATCAACATTATTCTCTTTACCAGCAAAATAACAGAACTGAGGGGCATATTACCAAGCAATAGCGATAATTATCGCTATTGCTTGGTTAGAGACAAAAATTTACCGCAGCGCTGTGGCGATTTTTACCGCAAATAAACCTTGGTATTACCAAGGTTTAACGCAAATGCGGTAAAAATCGCCGCAAAGCATGAATATCGCTGAAAAGTCAGCGATATTCATGCATTAGCGAGCTAATGCTCTTAGCCATGTTATCCACCTCCCATTGGATAACATGGCTAAGAACTGCTCAGGGCAGGTGTTAGCTTTTGGAGATATTCCCGCTTGGCGCGAATATCTCCAAAAGTTGGTAATAGGAGATAGCGATGTTAGCGACTGTTTTCAGTCGCTAACATCTTGGCACGCCCACTTTGCATCTCATTAGTGATAAATATCATTGACATGCAAAGTGGGGCCCAAGATGGTCGCTATCTCCTACTAGCTGTCACTAACTGGTGTTAGCGGCAGCTAGGTAATAGGGAGATAATTTTATCTCCGCTTGCTTGGCTTTTAAAGCCAAAAAAGCAGAGATAAACCCCCTTGATAATATGCCCCTCAATTTCTTGACAAATATTCTTCACATCTACTTCAGAACCATGCAAAAGAGCTTTGATTACTTTTTTAAGCATAATTGCTGGACTCTTAGCATAATACAACATTCTAACTAATTTCCTCACTTTATTATGATGCACTGCAAGCATCCTGAAATGATGAAATACACTCTGGCATACTCTCCTAGAAAGACAAGCCAGTGAATGACCACGCAAACCTGTCACTTGTCTCACTCTGCAAGGATCTAATTCTTGCAACAACTTTATTTTTTGCTTTACACTTTTCTTATGAAATGTCTGTATAAAATCACAAAGCAAATTGATAGAATCCTGTCGCACACTGCAAATAGAACTACGCTTCCAGGTGTACACTGGTCCCTTAGGACGTCTCCCTAAAACCTCATCACTTAGCGCCTCTTCTGCATCTGCAGACACAAGTATTTCTTTTTCAACCGGATGACCATCTTTTACCTCATATGCTCGACCACTGCTGTCAACTGCATGCACCAAAACATTGTCCTGAAAATAACTCTCCTCATTAAAAAATGCCTCACTATTTGAACTATGCATCCATTCTCCTAAGAAAACTTCACAAAAATTACTCCGATTAACGTCTCTCTTCCATCTACTATTAGATTTGAAAACATAGATTACCTTGTTTAGTTTCCTAATTCTATTAATTACCAAAATAAATAACTTTCGCTTGATTTCGAAAGCCTGATCAATAATTTTCTCTACATTTTTCTTTTTCTTATAAAATGACACTTTCTGTTGACCTTTTTTAAATTGTTTTACCAAATTGACAATTACCCTGTTACGGAACATTCGCTTATGAATGTCCCTGAAAATATTTGCCCTTCTACTGCCATGCACAGAGTTATCTCCTGCTCTAGCACAAACTTTTTTGACGGGCCTTTCCTTTCCATTTAAATTGGCTCTCTTTTTCTGGACTAAAACTTGTTCTGTAGTTATACTTTTGTTTCTACAAATGTTTTTAAGGAATGATTTCGTTCTCTTACCCGGTGTTCTCTTCGTCCGTTGAGATAATATTAAAGTAGAGGACTGCTGCAAAATATTTGGTAACTGCTGTCTTTGACGTTTTGTAGCCTTTCGAATTCTATCCTTAGACAGCATTGTCTAATTCCCAAATAATCTGCAGTTGAATCTGTGGTGAAATATAATAAAAAATGTTATTAACCACTATTACCAAACAGTAAATCAATAACAGTAAGAACTAGATTCAACAATGCTATAAAAAAAAAAGTATGCACAAGGGTGCAGGGGGCATCACTTTGACACCCTCTGACACCCTCAAAACAGGCACAGGTGCCATGTGGCAAGCAAACCAGCCCTAAGGGCATGTCTGTCTGTCACATGGCATAGGTGTGCATGCACACATGTGCATGCACACCTGGATTCGGTATTTTAACACCTAATTGGATTGGGTGTTAAAATACCGAATCTAAAGGGCCTGTGGGACAGAAAGTAATCCCACCTACATCCCAAATTTAAAAATCGGCAAAATTACCGATTCGGTATTTTTGCGATTCGGTAATTTTACTGAATCGGTAAAATACCGAATCGGACAAAAAAAGGTCCCCTACATCTCAGTAGGCCAAATACCGGTCGGAAACGGCCGAAATCGGCCGTTTCCGACCGGTATTTGGTACCTACATCGGGCCCTTTATGTAAAACACCTAGGGCCAGATGTAGGTAAATCACATGTACCGATTTTGAAATACCGAATATTACCGGTATTTCAAAATTCGGTAAATGGGATGTAGGTACCAACATCTGATTTATTACCGATTCCTTAAAAATTCGGTATTTACCGATTCGGTAAATACCGAATCGATATTTGCTATTGAATCCTATGGACCTTGAAGCATTGCGTGACATTGATCCACATTCTGTCCATCACCTGTTTTGTTTGCAATGTGGCACACAGACATGCCCTAAGGACACGTCTGTCTGTCACATGGCATATGTGTACATGCACAGATGTGCATGTACACAGGAATCGGTATTTTACCATGGATTTGTATTCCATGGTAAAATACTGATTCTGAAAGGCATGTGCCAATGGAAAATTGGCTACCCACATTTCAATCTTGCATTTTCGGTAAAATTACCGAATCTGTAAAATTACCGATTCGGTAAAATTACCGAATCGGAAAAATTACCGATTAGGTAAAATTACCGAAAACGCAACATTTAAGGGCCCCTACATGTCAATGCCCATTTACCGGTCGGTAACGGCCGAATTCGGCTGTTACTGATCGGTAAATGGCTATTTTCAGCCACCTACATCTGGCCCCTACATTCATGGGGAACAGACTTAAAATGCCCTAATACACATGAAAACGTTTTTTTAAGGAACTTGAACCTTTTTTTCAATAACTTTTAACATGGCTATGTAACTCAAACAATCAAAATTAAAATTTGCCAGGCACACATGGGGGTGTATTTACAAGGGCCTTACACTACAAGGAAAATGACTTCAAATGACCAGACACACATGGGGACGTATTTACAAGGCCCTTGAACCCGGGGGAAGTGACTTGAAATTGCTATGCACACATAAGAGAGTATCTACAATGCCCGTGCAACACTTATGCATCATTTTTTACATGTACACCGTAACATTAACAACACAATTACATCATATATCTGTTCCGCAAAAGCGACGCATTGCAGGAGTCACATCATTTTACCATCAAAAACAATTTCTCCGATTCTGTAAATGTAAATTTACCTACATGTGACCCTGAATTTAGGCGCCTACATACCTTTTCGCCATTTACAGGTCGGAAACGACCGAAATCGGCCTTAACCGGTCGGTAAATGGCCTAAACGACCACCCACATCGGGCCCTAAGTGTGCATGCATTTGATTTCAAACAAAGTTTTAAAACCTTTTATGTAAAACAATTATACACCTACATTCATGTAAGGGCAGGTCTGCCTTTCACATGACATACGTGTGCATGCACAAATGTGCATGCACACCGGAATCGGTATTTTACCATGAAGTTTGATTTCATGCTTAAATACCGATTCGTTAAGTCATTTGAGACTCAGAAGGCTCCCCCCTATATAGCAAATTTACAGGATCGGTAAAATTACCGATTCGGTATTTTTCCGAACCAAAAATTTTTCCGATTCTATAAATGAAGAATGCAAAACCGCCTTTGAAAGCAGAATGCAGACACTTAACGCAAAACATCATTTTAAATACATAGCTGATTTTCTTATTTACGCAAAAAAGCATACTACTCTTTAACTAAAATATATAAACGATAACTCACCTTTACAAATTCTTTTTGAAATTGAAAACAGTCTCAGAAACACACCAATTATTCTGTACCAGAATTAAAGGTAGGCACTCCAGAGGCTGGAACCAACAAAGGCACCGAAACGCTTATATTCAACACACATATCTCTCATGTCAGCCAATAAAAACTCTTCCCTCACTTTTTTCAAATCAACACCCTTCCCCCCTCTGCCCTTTCTACCTCTTTTCCATAGCAACTACCGCCTGCCTGACCTGTCATGGCCACAAGTTCACACAACAATGTTTCAAATGAACTCTGAACTCTCAGTACACCTGCTAATCCACTGCAATCTTTCATAACAACATTTTTAAATAACCATTCAAAATACATCTTTCAAAGAACACATCCATGCACCCTAACTTTCTGTTTTCAGCTATGAAAATACACCAATCAATGCTAATGAATCATTTACACTTAAACTCCACAGTTTTTTACATTACAAACATCACTATTTCAACTGCCATTTCATATGGCCGGGATGCCTTTCACCCCCTCCCAACACAATCCTCAAGGATGGGAAGACGGATGCAGTTCTGAACTTTTGGAAGGCGGGAGGGAGTTACCCTCCCGGCCGTATTTATTAAAATATGAAACAAAATTAAAACATTAAAATAACAGTTTCATATCATGTACAATTTTTCATTTATACATACGATGCAGTCACGTTTATTGGCTAACCTTAACAAATCTCTAATACAAAGGTTATCCTAGCCGAGTCTAAACATCCTGCAAATGCATACTTTCTAAAAATTGTACATCCTAACATTACGGGCCAACGGCAAGGTCGTAACCGGTGTCAGATCCCTACTACCAGAACTCCCCCCTCACGGTGTGAGGGGCGGGCGCACAGAGGACTGTACCTCTGTGCCAACTTCCAATTTCCCTTGTCTTAGCGGGGCCCCTTATTTAACTCGACGCCATCTTAATGGTCGTCCGAGGACTCGTGTGAGGTGTCTAGAAGGTAGCGTGGACCCCCCTTCCACCCCACACTGTTCACCACATCCGCCGTCGCGGATATCCTGGCCCCGGGAAATTCCTAGGAGGGGCATCGAGCCGCCTCCTCCCCTGGGAGGGGCCTATGACCGCCTTCCCTTCGGCGACCCCATACTTAGTGGGTGCCGCCTCCCCGTGTGAGGGGCCAATGGCCGCCTCCCCCCGGGCGCTCCCATCCATAATGGGTGGCGCCCTTCCTCCAGGGATCTTGAAATTACTGCTCACCGATCATGACCTTACCGCCACAGGCCGGATAGTTGACCGGCTATCCGGACCCCCCACACTCCTACAAAAGGTCATGTTTAAACAAACCCCTTAACCATGCTATGAAGTCTCCTATGAGTAAGACATTCCCCTCCCGGGACAAATGAACCCCATCTTCGAGATACATGTCGTCCCCCCGAATACATCCGTGCGGAATACTGTGCAACTGTGCTGAAAGAAACAATCTACCAAGCTTGTTATTGACTTTCTTCACTGAATGATTCAAAGCTGACACAGAGAGGGCCCCCCGCCACACCTTCCTTGGAATCATGTGTGACCATGCTATCGTGCACCCCGGAATCCTCTTTGCCAACCAGCTAACAGTGGATAGAACCCGCTCGAGGAGTACTCGCCGACCGAGCGCCACCAAATCATTGCCTCCCAGATGTACTATGATTATAGACGGTGGTGACCTTGTCCGCCCTAACAGTCCCTCGACAAAACATTGAAACTGGTCAATACAGAGCCCGCCCCTTCCGTGGAAGGTCACCCTGTACCCGTATTCCCCAGCTGCGTGAATCATGTCACCTGCTTTGAATACGTCCGCGGCACGCCTTACGTATGAGTGGCCCACGACCCACACCACTCTTTCCTCAGCCAGTGGTCTTTGACCGCTGGTCCCCAGGTGTCGGGTCGACTGCACAGTCCGCCCCGCCTCGCAAGCTCGCGAAACTGTAAACCAAACAAAAGACAAGAAGCGTGAGTGCATGACATTGGCTTCACAACATGTGCAACCGCACATACCTTTTATAACAGTTCGAGGACCATCGCCCCAATTGTTTCACCATTTCAACACTCTGACCCCTGGCTGTAGCCTCTGTAGCAGCCCCTATCCTGAAGGAATGGGTCCCAAAATCGCTCGGGTCCAAGCCCGCTGCCGCGATTGCCAAAGTTAACACCCGCTGAAACTGAAACCTTGTCAGTGGGGTGGCGTCGGTGTGTCTCAGCAAGCTTCCCCCCCATGCTGCCGCCCTTTGCGCCAGATATTCCTCAACGCACTGCAGCGGGGACATGGGGGACCCTCGCATGCGCTGGACAACAATACTGTCCCCCATCGCACCCTGATCGGTTTTAGACCTGGCTATTGTGATTACCATTGAATCACCCTTGATCTGAACGTGTTCCCGACACAGGCCTCCCCCTATATCCTTCTTATTTCTTGCCACCAGCTCGCTGACCCGCATAGCTCCATGGAATGCTAATGCGAAAGCGGCCCGGAATAGCACTGCTTCGGACTGGGAGGAACATGTCGCGGGGAGCACCGACATCAACAGGGACAATCTTTCTAACCCAATCGGGCGCCTCTCGTCTACTCTATGACCCTCGAAGCGTTGCCACCCTCGCAGTGCCTTTTTTACCAAAAAGGAAGACGTGGGGTCCCTGATGCCATACGCCTGCGCCATGAATGCAATGGCGGCCCGGTGCCTATTGGCCGTTGCTGCTGATCGGCCTGCCTTGTGGAGTGCTACTAAAAACTTCAGTACATACTCCTCCTGCCCCCATTTATCCCCTTCTGCTGGACCCAAAAATGCACAATAGGAACGAAACGCTCCTTCGTACGCCTTCCATGTCCTGGGGGCTAGGCTGGCTCCCATGAGGTCCTGTAATCCGGGGCACCGAGTAACCAGAGAGCTTCGGGAAATGGTGCCGCCACTAGATCCACGGAAGGTAGATAACCCCTGAAGGCCTGCATGTGGGAACGAGAGAGTGCATCAGCCGCCTGGTTCAGCAAACCCGGCACGTGCCTTGCCCTAAACTGAACATTCAGTCTCATGCACAGTAGTACAATTTCCTTTAATAGTCTCAAAATCCACTTGCAGCGTGCTGCCTGGTTATTTATGCATTCAACCACGGTCATGTTATCGGACCAAAACACCACTGAGCGATCCCGGAAATTGTCCGGCCATGCCTTCAGGGCCACAAAAATGGGGACCAACTCAAGAAACCCAATGTTACCTGTGAGCCCACTGGTGTGCCACCACGTCGGCCATGTTTGCGCCGACCATCGATTACCAAAGATGGCGCCAAATCCTACGCTCCCTGCCGAGTCGGTCCACAAACCCAGCTCGTCCGAGGATGCTGGTGGCTTGCTCCATACCACTCGACCGTTGAAATCCGCCAGAAATGCCAACCATATGCGCATATCCTGGCGAACCTCAGCAGACAGTCTCGTGCGGTGGTGTCCTTCTTTGAGACCGACCATGGCTTGAGCAATAGAGCGGGAAAAGGGGCGGGCCATTGGTATCACTCTGAGGGCAAAGTTAAGCTGGCCCACCGCTTGTTGCAACTGATGGAGAGTTACCTTCTCTTTGCTAATGCACAATTCTAGCGAGGCCCTGAATTTCATTACTTTGTCCCTGGGCAAACGGAAGCATCCCTCCACTGAATCGAGCTCAATTCCAAGAAACTCGAGTACAGTAGATGGCCCCACCGTTTTCCCCGGTGCCAATGGCACGCCGAACCGTCTCATGAGATTGCAAAATTCCAGTAAAGCCTGTGCACATTCCGTGTCACCGGCTGGCCCCAAGAACAAAAAATCATCTAGGTAGTGCATAACCTGTGTATAGCCCGTAGCTCTGGTGAATGCCCATTGCAGAAAACAGCTGAATTTCTCAAAATAAGCACAAGAGATGGAGCAACCCATTGGCATACATCTATCCATGTAATAGCGTCCTTGAAATACAAAACCTAACAGACGCTGATCCTGAGGGTGTACCGGGAGCAACCGGAATGCTGATTCAATATCCGATTTAGCCATCAGCGCTCCGGGCCCCAGGCGATTCAACATGGCGACGGCCTCATCAAAGGATGCGTACCGCACCGAACAGACTCCTGGATCAATCGCATCGTTTACCGAAAGACCCTTAGGAGCCGACAAGTTATGAATTAACCTAAACTCACCTGGGTCCTTCTTGGGGACTACTCCCAACGGTGAACAAATTAAATTAGGAACTGGCGGGTGCCTATATGGGCCGGCGACCCGACCCCGGGCAACGTCCTTCGCAATCTTGCTTTCTACCACCACCGGGTGCTGCTGAACGGACAGTTGATTTTTACACAGTGAGTCTCCCCGAAAATCCCCCGCCGGGATGTGGAAACCATACGAGAAGCCTGAGGTTCCGTGACGATTTGAACCCGTGTTTTCAATATTGTCGGAAATACATAATATTGGTATCAGCAAACCGCAAATGATCCATTTAGCATATCCTGGTGTTTTCGCTATGCTACCAGCAAGAGTACTCCTGTTACAAACATATTTCCGATCTACCCATGGCATCCATCTTAGATCATGGCAGCCATTTTGTGTTTCTTGCCCTCACATACGCAATAACCTCTGATCACTTCATTTCAATTAAGGACACGTAGCCTTAGCCGGCGATTCACCTCTTTAGTGACACGTGCACCTTGAAACAGAACACGCTGTAGCTGCATGACTCGACAAAGGCTACCTCCTCTGCCCGAGGCTAGTCCTGCTATACTGGTTCTTGTGGTCGTTGGCCTGATCATGATTAGGCGGCCGAAGCTGGTAGCCTTGCCCATTTACAACCCACAAACATCCCTTATCCTGCTTTTCTATCTTCTGCACCTGACTCTGCTCCTTTCCTTCTGGGCCTTTATTAGGGGGAGGTAACGAAATTTACGATGAGGCGGTCCGGGTCTTGAATGAAAACTTGACATGAGATTATGATGGAAAAGTGGGAACCCCTCGTTCGTAATGTTTTGACATCAGATATTGTCGACGATTCCTGTGCAACGCCAAATATTTATTGTTTAGGACACAAAGGTTTGGGAATGTACTAACATGTGAAGAATTTGCCTGAAGCCCAATTTTTAGTATATAAGGAGCAACCCTCTTTGTACAAATCGACAGGCTCCTAGACACTGCCCATGTGTAGTTTCTGTGACTTCTGTGTCCCTGCAGTAATAAACCTTGGTCTTTGACGCCACCATCGAGAAGCCCGTGTTTCTGTTTATTTGTGCACCAAGACAGGTGGAACTCCGGGGTCTTCGGGTGTTGTTCCCTGACACCTCTGGACGGAACCAAAAAGTCCAGAACTCCAATTGGCGCCCAATGTGGGGCGACGTCATTCGGTACCGGTCCAAAAGCCTGAAGAGTTCGAGAAGCTTCGTGTGAAGATTCCTGAGGGAGGCGCCCCACTTCATCGATCCCGGCATATCGCAAAAGTGGCCCGAAGTTCTCTTCCACGAGGGTTCCCGTTCGGACGGCTGCAGTGGGCCGTTGCCTTGACCGTCGCCCTGTCTTGGACCCGAGGTGCAGTCCTTAGTACGGCGAAACGTGACGGGTTTCTCCTTGGTGACGTCTTCAGTACCTCAGTTAAGTATTTAGTGGTTGCTCGTTGGTTACTTCGTGAGGGTTGTTAAAATCCTTTTTGGTACTTGGTTTGGTTTGGTTTCGTAAGATTATCACTGGTTGTCCTGGTTACGATAATCTATTGGTTTAGTTTGGGTATCGATACATCAGTTCGCTTTGGTAGGCCTACGTTCTTGGTTCAAGTGCACATATCTGTTTCCTGTTTTGTTTGTTCTGAGTTCCGGATTACAAAATGGTAAGTCGGAAAAATTGTATGTTGTCTTGTTTTGGTTGCAACAGTGATTCACGATTGGAGGACTCATGTCTGGTTCCTCCGATTGGGACTCCTCTATATGATTTGTATTGTAAGTTTGGTGTGGGTCCTATATCTTATAATGAGGTGTGGGTCCGCTATACGGAAAAGGATGGTGTCCTTAGTTGGCCACTGCATGGTAGTTTTGAACCCGAAATCCTTGATAATTTAGAAGCGAAATTGTTTAGGAAGAAAGCCCGGCCGGCAATGTTTGATTCTTTCCGTTATTGGCGAAAAGAATCCAAACAGAGAGAAATTAAAAGGTTGAAGAAAGAACAAAAAGAGCAAGAGTTGACTCTAGAACAGGCTGTCAAGCAGCTGCAAGTCAATGAGTCTGAGAAGGCCGTAGAGGTGGCCATTAGAGAGCATAATTTAGCGATCGACAAGTGCTATCCTGCCTTGCCATCGAAAACAACTAAGATCGTAGAGGACTCCGAAAACGATCCTCTGTTGTCTTACTTGTTACAGTCACCTCCACCGTATGCACAAGGTGCTACGGCTCCGCCTGTACCGAATGTTCAATTGCCGGTTGCTGGACAACCTGGTATTCCTGCTCCTGCACCCCAGAATCAAGCTCCTGTACCTCCTATAATTAATGTGAAAATTCCTTCGGCACCTCCACTCCCTGGGTTGCCGGCTTCTTTACCTATACCTGTATCGCTTACACCTCCTGTTTCACAAGCTGTCTTACCTGATACTCCTACTGTCCCGCTATCTATTACTACTGCTTCTGTGTTCTCTACATCTGCTAGTATTATGACTCCGCTTACTGTTCGTCGAAGAATCACTGATTCCGTCTCTAATATTCTGTCTCCTTTCTATAAAACCTTAATTAAGACTCCTGCCTCTGACTCTGTACAGAGACGCAGTCAGCTTCCAAGCACTGAGGAACGGGGAATCTTGGATTCCACGGCTCTTAGATGGGTTTCGAAGAGTAGGAGATATAGTACGAGAGATGTACTAGATACTTTTATGCAGTGGAAGGCACCAACGCAACAATATGTTTTTGACGAGATGTGCTCCCTGTTGCGTGATGAATTAGAAGAAGATGATTCTGAATCGAACCTAGAAGAATTAATTAATGTTCAAAAAGAGTTTGCTGCAGGTATGATAGTAGGTCAAGATATAAAAGAAGCGATGGAACTGATTTTAAGTTTTAGAAATGATCCATCTCTTCGTTCACTGAGAGACTTAGAGAAAAGTAGTACGAAGCGGACTGGCCAATATCCAATGAGGGAGGTTCCTCCAATTTGGCGCGAAGCTGTGCAAGCTGATGCTATTAATGGTATCGCAGCCGCTCCGGCACAATTCCAGAGAGTGTGGATACACATTCCTTGGAAGCGAGCCAAAGTATTGGCAGTAAAACAGGCCTTGCCAGATCCGCGTAAGAATCCTGCTGGATATTATAAGGAGTTAGCACAAACAGTTGAGGCTTGTGTTATGAATCTAGCGGACATCGACATGTTATTTGGGAATGTAGTTCCGCAACCAATTTGGGCTAAAATTCATAGAGAGAACCATCCAGTTGCCCTAGGTGGTGATTGGGCAGCTATTATTGCCGCAGATGGTCAGCAAATAGGTGGTTCCAAACCCGAACCTCTAATTGCTAATCTTCCAGGTAGGATAATTGACTTAATGAAGACTCTGATGCCAGCACTGCGCGTTAACTGGGACAAGTTGTCCACTTGCAGGCAGAAGAAAGACGAAAGTGTCTCCGACTTCTTCACGAGGTTCGAAGAGACTTTTGTAGATCATAGTGGTCAGGATATGAGCACAGAAGGAGGACAGAGATTATTTGTCGATAAATTTGTACCCAACTTGCTACCAGAGCTCTGCAACAAATTGAAAGATTCCGAGAGTGCGTGGGCTGTCTCTACAACTGCGCAAATACTTGCAACTGCACAGTATTATGAAAATAGGGATAAAGAGGAAAAAGAGAAATCAGATAAGAAAACGAAAGATTTAAAGACTAAAGTTCTCTTGCAACAGGCGTATCCGCCTCGCATGAATCAGACTAATACACAGCAAGGATCGTATCAAAGGACAGATTATAGTTCACCGAGACCTCAATATCAGTGGAACCAGTGTGCGTACTGTAAGAAAGAGGGTCATTATAAAAATGAGTGTCCAGTTTTAGCGCAAAATAATGCAGCAGCAGCTCAGAGAGGTCGTGGTGGTTTTGTGCAGAATTCTAGAGGTCGAGGACGAGGTGCTATGCCTCCACAAACGAATGATCGCCCTTCCAATCACTTTGATCAACGAAATGGACAGTCTGCCCAGCAAAATAGATCTCAGCAGTATCATGTTGAAGACTATCGTGAAGTGGATGAGGGATTTCAGCAAAATGGGTACTAGGACAGCCATGGACAGAGAGAGGGAGTAGTATCAGTTCCAGTGGATCAGAGTGGGCCTTATGTCGCAGTAGCAACATCAGGTGTGGTCGAACCGTTTCTGTTGGATACTGGTGCCGCAAAAAGTTCTATCATTCATGCGAAACTCCCTGGCGCACCTTTGTCCGGCTTAACAAATGTTTCTGTAGGTTTTTCAGGCGCCCCTGTTTACAACCCTGTATCTGGTCCTTTGTCTATTTCTGTTGGACCGTGTCAATTGAAAGCACCCTTGATTTTGACGACAGGCTGTAATGAAAATCTGCTTGGTTTAGACTTATTAAAACGCCTATATGCGACATTGTACTGTTCTCCGGAAGGAGTACAGCTTACATTGGGTAAAAGAATCACCTCTCCGATGTACTTGTCAATGGATGCACTCCCGCCAGAGCTGCGTTCACTCCCTGATACTCTTTGGGCGACTGGTCCTAATGATGTAGGCCTTTTGGAAATACCACCGTATGTAGTTACTTTGAAAACAAATGTAAAATTTCCACGAATTCCCCAATACAAAATTTCTAGTGAAGGTGAACATGCACTTTTATTGATCGTACAAGATTTGATTAAGAAAGGTGTAGTCGAAGAAACGAGAGGAAATGTTTGTAACAGTCCTGTATTACCGATTTTGAAAAGAACTGATCCTACAAAGCCTCCAGTATATAGATTTGTTATCGATCTCAGAGAGGTTAATAAGATTGTGATTCCACAGTTTCCTGTGGTACCAGACATTACTGCCCTGTTAACATTGATTCCTGCAACAGCCACATGGTTTTCAGTCATCGACTTGAAGAATGCCTTTTTCAGCATTCCGATAGCTGAGGAAAGCAGGGATATTTTCGGCTTCTGTCTAGGAGGTCGAAGCTTCAGGTTCAAACGCGCTCCACAAGGCTATTGTGAGAGTCCGTCCATTTACAGTCAGGCATTAAAAAGTCAGTTAGATTCTTATGTACTTCCTCAAGGTTCTGCCCTAGTGCAGTATGTAGACGATCTTCTAGTGGCTGCCGATGACAAGGAAACTTGCAAAGCAGCTACGATTTCGTTATTGCATCATTTGTCCAATTTGAATCACAAGGTGTCACCTTCGAAATTGCAATACTGCTGCCAAGAAGTGACCTACCTAGGTCATCTCTTGTCAAAGGAGGGAAGGAATTTGACCCCAGAGAGAATAAAAGCAATTACTCAGATGAGTGTTCCCCGCACTCAGAGAGAAGTACGTGCCTTTCTAGGTATTACCTCTTACTGTAGGCAGTGGATCCCAAATTTTTCTCTTTTAGCGAAACCATTGGTGGCTTTGACTGGGAAAAATGTTCCGAGTCCGGTGCCATGGTCTGATGAATGTCAGGAGAGTTTTTCTGAGTTACGAAAAGCATTGTGTTCAGCTCCTGTATTGGGTACACCCGATTACAGCAAGCCATTCACGCTCTATGTTCACGAAAGAGAAGGTTGTGCGTTGAGTGTTCTGACACAGAAATTCGGTGATAAACAACGCCCCTGTGCGTATTTTTCATCAACATTAGATCCGGTAGCTAGAGCGTTACCTAGTTGTTTGAGAGCTACAGCGGCAGCTGCAGCTTCCATTCGACAATCTGCTGGTTTGGTGATGAACAACATGCTAGTGGTTATGGTTCCTCATGCTGTGGATACACTCATGAACCGAACCAAGACACAACACCTTACCAGTGCTAGATTATCTGGCTACGAGCTGACACTGCTAGCAAGTCATATTCAAATCAAAAGATGCAACGTATTGAATCCAGCAACATTGTTGCCGGCTAATCAAGAGTCGAGTGATTCCGAGCCCCATGATTGCTGTTTCAGAACTGAGGAAGAGACAAAGGGACAAATTGATTTAAAAGACACTCCGTTGTCAGATCCAGATGGCACGTTGTATGTGGATGGGTCATGTTTTAAATTGGAGAATGGTGATGTGACTGCTGCTTATGCGGTAACGACTTTGAGAACGATTGTGGAGACTGCAAGAGTGAGTCAGAATTCTGCCCAAGCTGCAGAATTAATAGCTCTAACAAGAGCGTGTGTGTTAGCAAAGGGAAAGAGAGTGAATGTGTTCACAGATAGTCAGTACGCGTTTGGCGTGGCCCATAGTTTTGGCCGTTTGTGGAAAGAAAGAGGTTTCATTACGTCCCATGGGACTAAGATTCAACATGGTCAGCTAGTTAACGACTTGTTGGAATCTCTAACCTTGCCGATTGAAGTTGCAATTGTGAAATGCAGTGCTCATAAAGCAATCACGGATGATGTTGGTTGTGGGAATGCTTTTGCTGATGAAACCGCTAAACAGACAGCTAGAGATATGATGAGTAGAATGTATGTCGCTACGTCTGCAAGATGGATTTCTGAGTCTGGAATGTGTGAGGATACAGTGGAAAGTGTGAAAGAGATTCAGAAAGAGGCAACTGAGGAGGAAAAGCGTGCATGGAGAGAGAGTACGGGTAAGTTGGATTCAAGTGGGTGTTGGATCGATTTGTCGAAACAACAGCGTTGGATGTTGCCTGATGCGTATGTGCTTTCAGTGGTGACAATGGCGCATGGAGTAGCGCATATAAGCTCTAAAGGAATCTGTAAGATGTTGGCTCCAGTTTGGAAGAATGATGGGATCAGTAAATGCGCAGAAAGAGTGGTGAAAAATTGTATGGTATGCCTGATGCATAATCCTGGCAAGGGAACTCCTACTCCTGGTGGTCACTTCGCTCCTCCTTCCTGCCCCTTCGAAGTAATTCAGCTAGATTTCATACACATGGATCGTTGTAATAATTTAAAATACGTCCTGGTGGTAGTCTGTGCATTTTCCAGATGGATCGAAGCATATCCACTGAAGGACAATACTGCCCTATCAACTGCCAAAATTCTTCTCAAAGAATATTTCCCTAGGTATGGAATGCCACGGATTGTATGGTCAGATAACGGAAGTGAGTTTATAGGGAAAGTTATGCAGAGTGTGTGTGCCGGTTTGAACATTAAACAAAAGTTCCACAGTGCAAACCATCCCCAGTCTGCTGGTTTAGTTGAGGGCTACAATGGCACCCTCAAACTAAAACTAGCTAAAATACAGGCATCCACGGGTTTATCCTGGCCAGACGCACTACCCCTGGCTTTGTTATCCACAAGAGCAACTGTGCATTCTAGAGTAGGACTTAGTCCATACGAAATTGTTTTTGGCCGTCCTGCGAATGTTTGGGGAGTGCCTAGGCCAAAAGAGTTTTGTTCTCTGGAATATCCTATGTTGATCGATTACCTTTACGACTTGACTGCTAAATTGAGTCTTATTCACCAACAGGTTTTCGATGCATTGCCAAAGCCTCCGGAGAGTCCAGGTCATCAGCTGAAACCCGGTGACCACGTTGTGGTACAAAATTTCGCGAGGACGAAGAATCTTCAACCCAAGTTTGTCGGCCCCTTCCAGGTGCTGCTTGCAACAAGAACTGCTGTTCGTGTAGCTGGTCGCAAGCATTGGATTCATGCAACACATGTCAAACGTGTGCCTTTGCCACTTCCTTACGACGACTGGGTTAAGAAGGGAATTGGTGCCTCTGAATGCGAGCAAACACCAAAGTTTGTCCCTTTTAGCGATGCCAAAGTGATAACTGACACTACGAACTCTGACTCTCCTCCTGAAAATACTTCTTTGACTCCTGAACATTTGCCTTCTGCATCAGAAGAAACTCTGCCATATGCGAACTTGAACATTGCGAACTTTACCGACACTACACTGTTTCCTGATCAAACGATTCCTGCAAAACTAAGATACAACTTACGACCTCGTAATATGGACAAATAAAGCAGGAAACTGCCAATTTTCTACACATTTGAAATTTTAACACTTTGCCTTCAGCCAGGAAGTTTGCTATTGTTTTATTGTTTTCAATTGCCTTGCCGTCTGGGTAGCCGTAGGGTCGTGGCTGTGTGCCTAGTTGAATCTGCAGGGATCAGACACAAGGTCGATCTTTCTGTTAGTTCTGGGAACTCCCAGGGCTGATAGAGGCATTTTCATCTACGTACAGATCATCAGTGGTCGCGAGCGGATTGTAGAAGATGGAGCTTCCTGTGCTGCAACGAGAAAATGTGATTTATGTTCGCAGAAACAGACTTTACAGAATTCTTCATAGCAAATGCTTTTTGATGCAATGTGCCATTACATTTTTGATTGTTTTAATAACGTTGGTGGGTGGAATCGTCTTTGGTATAAATTTGATCTTTGTGCCAGTAACTACAGTACCTTCCCCTGATCCTGCTACTTCTACTGTTTCTTCTATACACTCTTTTCACTCGTTTCCTGAACATGAGCAAGCTCGACGCTCAGAATTTATCAATAACACTATTGTACAGCTCTTGAACCAACATCAACTGGTAGTTAACACTACAGACTGCTGGGTGTGTGGCTTGATACCCCACACTATGGATAAAGGTATTCCCTATCTGGTTTTGCCTTTTAGCTATAATGGATCATTTCAGGCCTTTCAAACCATCTTTGCTTATGCCCTTGAAACCTATCCTCCGCGTCCACCACGTTCCACTAAATATAACTCTGTCAACAAAGCTTTAGTCCAGGGTATTATTGATATGATCAAGGATGTCAATAACACTCCATCTTACCCTAGAGACGAATTACAAGTATATTTAAGTTGGAATTCTTCAGAGTATCGCCTCAGTTTGGGAGAAAGCAAGCGTAAAAGCTCAACTCCAATCTGGGTTGTACCTCACCGAGGTCAGGTCTGTTTGCAAGGTAATGGGAGAAATCCAAGAGCTCAGCTAGGGAGGAGTGAGTGCGTCGAAACGTACGTATTTCCGTCTAACTCCTCCCCTGCTTTTCTCACTGCTAGGGGTACCTACTTCATCTGTCAAGATAGAGCGTATACGTGGTTGCCTGCTGACTTTTCAGGGTCATGTTATATTGCTCGGTTGTTGCCTCCAACATACACTGCTTCATCTGATTATCACAAAACCAGAGTAGCAAGAGGTGTCTTCAGCAAGGAAGATACTGCTGGTCAGGAAGCTGGAGACTTCTTCAAAGGTTTCCTTCCGTTCTGGGGGCCTATGGCCAATAGTAGAAACATACGTCAGCTAACACGGGTAGTTGAATCTACTATTACCGAAACTGCTGGTGCCCTTAGCAACTTGACAGCAGAGCTTCAGGCGGATAGACTCATGACGTTACAGAACCGTATGGTTTTAGACGTAATACTTGCAGATCGAGGTGGGGTATGCAGAATGATCCAATCGAGCTGCTGTGTCTTTATTCCCAATAATGCTCCAACAGTTTATGAGGCGATCTCTAAGCTACACAAGATTTCCGACTCTATTCATGTAGACAAGGGAAACTGGTCCTTCATAGAGTGGTTTTGGACTCTGATATCAGCGTGGGGATGGAAGGTTCTGATGGTCGTTGGTGTCATCTTAGTATTCCTATTCTCATGTTGCCTGATTATCCAATGTGGTCCAGCTTTGTGTAGTCTTTGTGCTGCAACCTGTTTTAGAAAACCACCTGCGTTTGGGGAAAAGGCACGAGAAAGGATGATGATACAACAACATGTCATTGACCTGATGAGCATAGAACTAGATTCTGACATAGACTGATTAATTGCCTATGTAAGGGCAAAAGGAGGGTCTGAGGTTCCGTGACGATTTGAACCCGTGTTTTCAATATTGTCGGAAATACATAATATTGGTATCAGCAAACCGCAAATGATCCACTTAGCATATCCTGGTGTTTTCGCTATGCTACCAGCAAGAGTACTCCTGTTACAAACATATTTCCGATCTACCCATGGCATCCATCTTAGATCATGGCAGCCATTTTGTGTTTCTTGCCCTCACATACGCAATAACCTCTGATCACTTCATTTCAATTAAGGACACGTAGCCTTAGCCGGCGATTCACCTCTTTAGTGACACGTGCACCTTGAAACAGAACACGCTGTAGCTGCATGACTCGACAAAGGCTACCTCCTCTGCCCGAGGCTAGTCCTGCTATACTGGTTCTTGTGGTCATTGGCCTGATCATGATTAGGCGGCCGAAGCTGGTAGCCTTGCCCATTTACAACCCACAAACATCCCTTATCCTGCTTTTCTATCTTCTGCACCTGGCTCTGCTCCTTTCCTTCTGGGCCTTTATTAGGGGGAGGTAACGAAATTTACGATGAGGCGGTCCGGGTCTTGAATGAAAACTTGACATGAGATTATGATGGAAAAGTGGGAACCCCTCGTTCGTAATGTTTTGACATCAGATATTGTCGACGATTCCTGTGCAACGCCAAATATTTATTGTTTAGGACACAAAGGTTTGGGAATGTACTAACATGTGAAGAATTTGCCTGAAGCCCAATTTTTAGTATATAAGGAGCAACCCTCTTTGTACAAATCGAACAGGCTCCTAGACACTGCCCATGTGTAGTTTCTGTGACTTCTGTGTCCCTGCAGTAATAAACCTTGGTCTTTGACGCCACCATCGAGAAGCCCGTGTTTCTGTTTATTTGTGCACCAAGACAGGTGGAACTCCGGGGTCTTCGGGTGTTGTTCCCTGACACCTCTGGACGGAACCAAAAAGTCCAGAACTCCAAGCCGTCCCGTAACACCCCAGCGGAGACATGATCAGGGTATTCGTTTAGCCAGGGGATCATTGCCATGATATCTACGGGGGTAGGTAGTGGTACCCCGCGGCCAATATTAGACCTGTTTGGCGCCTCCTCTACCCCCGGTATCCCCATTCTTGGCTCTGCACGAACTCTCAGGGTGTGAAGAATGTCCGCATCCTGCACACTCATGCCTGAACTTACATGTCCCATGTGGCCTCGTGCACTTGCCCCTGTTAAAATTCCAGCACACCCCTTTCCTACCCCCATTTCCACCATTCCTGGGTTGGTGATCACCAGCGGGGCTCGCTCGAAAGGGCGCCCCCGATTGATGGCGGGAAGGCGCCGACCCATACTCGCCAAGCGAGGACGACTTCGTCGTGCCCGGCAGGAGCTGCTTCTGCCAAGAGACGGAGTCGAGACAGTCCCACGTCAGGGACGAATCGTGCTCCTTGGCCTTACGAAACTTACTATCATAACCCCTCCATTGATCGCCCTCATATGTTTCATAGAAATCCATTATGCGTGTTTGATAACAGGCCAATCCAGACAAAATCTCTGGCTTACGTTCACCCATAATAGCAGTAAACATCCCAAAGGCCTTGGCCCAATTAGAGATTGTCTCATCTACCCTGAAGCCCGCCATTTTTGCGCGCCACACACTCGGATGCAACAAATCCTTCTGAGCCTTAACATACTCAATCTCGTGATGGTCAGTCAGGAGCGAAAACATATTTACATATTTATCAGCCCAAATCATTTCTTTCGTGGCCAGTGGAATATGCTGAACTACTTTCTCCCTTCTTGAGGGTAAAGACCCCCCATTTGCCATTGGCAATGGCTGCTTACCAGACTCCATAGCTGGTCCCACTGATTTTCCTCCGCCAGCCGCTGGTTCTTCCGAGGGAATCTGTGAGGGGACAAGAGGGAGATTTGCCTTCGCAGCATCTCGCGATTGCCGCAACTGCTTCATTAGCAACCTAGCCTCTTTGGCCGTGTCTCCGGGTGCCGCTGCACCCTCGGTATTCTTTCCAAGCCATGCGGCCAACTGTGCGGCCAACTCCGGAGGCATTTCCTCCTCGCTGGTGGGCGTAACTACAACCGGAATCGGTTGGCCTGTATCCGGGATCGGTACCGGGGCCTCGACTGGACTAACTGGGCTTACCGGGGGTGACTCGGGAACTGGGGACTCCCCCCCCTGCTGCCCTATTCCTGGCCCTTTTACCTCTCCCTGCGGGGACTACTCCCGGCAATGCTGGTCCGATGACCTTCTTCGGTCTGCCCGTATTATTCATTGCCGCCATCTGCTTTTTCATGCTCGCCATATCTTTCATCAGGATGCGGAGCATCTGCTCCGTCCCTGCCTTCTTTCCGGCCCTCTTGCCAGGCATCGTTGTCGGATACTTGACCCTTGCTGCTTAGCTGCTCAACGAGGTCCTGGATCCGGAGGTCCGAAGTCGCTGGAAGAGAAGGCTCCTGGAAGAGAAACACAAAAAATTACAAGTTCTCAAAATTGCTCCTTGTTCCGTCTAGAGCTCACGTGCAACGAGAGGGTGCAGCTTCCAAGCACAGGAACAAGAGGATGCTTCTTTGGATCGTTGCTCCTTTTATTCCTCTTCGGGAGGGCGTGTACCCTCCTCTGGTACGCCTACGGGGCGTGGCCAACGGTGTAGGTGTCTAGGACAACCCTTCTTGGGCGGGAAAAGAACCGCCCCGGCTACGCCGCTTCGGGCATACCAGCCGAGACACGCCCCCCGCCCAAAATGGTTTCCCGGGGGGATCCGGGCCCCCTACCATACTTTCAGGGGGACCGAGTGGTCGCCCCTTTCCATTCCCACACTTCATCTGACTGCAGCAAAAACTCCTCTAGCCATGTTTTCAGTCTGGATTCTGGGACATAGCTATATCCACTGGGCTCACAGGTATGCTGAAAACAGAAATTTACACAACCTCGATTTACAAAATGTGGAAATCAAATGGATTGGTCGAATAGGATTGAAATGTCACCAATTGATACCATTGGTGAAAACCTTTTTAAATTTGCCAACCCCTGACCTCATAATAGTGCACTGTGGAGGAAACGATTTGGGCACTTTGACTGGGGTAGGACTGGAAATGCTTTTAAAGGACACCTTTGAACAATTGATGACACTTTTTCCTCAAACTGCCTTGGTATATTCCAATATATGCCAAAGACAAAAATGGAGGTGGTCCAATCAATTTTGTCCACAAATTGAAAAATCGAGGAAGCATGTAAATAAGTCTGTTTCAGCTTACATGAGAGACCATGTAATGGGCTGCATCTACAACAATAACTTGCGTTACTACATGCAAGATATCTACAGAGGAGATGGCGTGCATTTCTCAGATGAGGGGAACAGAATTTTCATACTAAATTTAAGAATGTGTATTGGTTCCTACTTATAACTTTCTAGAACATACACAGAACCCAAAAGCTCTTTTCAGAGCTACCTTAACTTAGTGTACTCTTTTAAAATTTCGAATGAACCTTTTTTTTCCACTTAATTTCACCTATATTCGCTTCCCGGTACGCTACCCAATTCGCGTACCTGCAGCTAACCACACGAAAAAAAACTTTTTTTTTTATCGACATATATGAGCCTCCTCAGCCACCCTCAGAAAACTTAGGGAAACAGCATACGTCTAAAGTACCCCAATCTTTCCATTCTGAACATTATTTACCCTCCATCTTGTATCTCAATTCTACCGAAACACAAAATGGAGGACTCCCGTAACACTGCAAGTTCGCGTACCGGGAAACACACTGACAAGCACTCGCACAAAAAAGGTGGGAAAGTAATTAACAGAAAAACCACTGGAGACACTTTCACCAATTAAACAGTAGCTCATACTACATACCAATCCCTACCATTTTCACAAATTTAGTTGGAATACCATTTAGCCATTTAGCATGTAAAACTCTCTAAAATCCCTGAGGTAAATTACTTCACAAAAAATATCGAAAGTGTTGGAAATGACAACCAATTAAAATATTACTTTCAATTTCTACTACTATATCATGACATTTGATTGGTTATGTACCTGAATATATATAAACAAAGAGAAAGAAACACAGCCATTTTGACTACTACTTCGTGAAGTGCAGAACAACAAAAAATCAACTGATAACTTCAAATTATATTTAAAAGGTAAGATATTATTTTTAAAACTGAGGGTGCGCCAAAATGCTGAACAATGGGCCCCCCACAGTGTCTGTGAATGGTCTCCTTGCAATTGAGGTAACGTCTCCTTCTCCCTCCCCTATACCTCCTGACACCATCCATGAGAGGCCCAAGGAGGGGCCCCCGCCAATGGACCTTAATTGCAGGCGACACCTTTCTTTGTGATAGATCTCCAGGAAAACAAAAGGACACATCACCAGTGTGTGGCCCCATGCTGATGGGCTGAGTGCGAGGCCCTGACCGGCAGCCCAAACTGCCCATGCCTAGCGCCGGCCCTGAGTTAAGGATAGAGTTAGACTTCTCTAGTATAATTCAGAATTGACTAAGAGTTTATTTGATAATTTTCTTCATATTTCTACTTCCAATTTGATACCACACACTGCCCAAAGAAAAAAACACTGTATAAATAACCAAACTACCTGTCTGTACTGAAACCCAACCGTGCCCTATCTGTACTGATATATATTTTAAAAATTCATTTTTCAGAATTCAAAATGGAAGGAGAAGTAAACAACTTTAAAACTGAAACAGAAAAAAAAAATGAGACAGAAGTTGACATGGATTTCTACGACGACACAATAAACAATGAACTTGTGCAATGTGTAGATGCAGTAGATTTTCTACTGAAAAATGAAGAAAAAAATGATCACGATTTTTTAGATTTTCTTTTAAATTTTGAAAAACAATCTGAAAAATAAATTTTAATTTCTTAATTCAAAAATTGTTTGACACATTGTTTATTTTTATATATATATTGAAAACTAGTAGCAAATTGATTATAACGTGAAGTCAGACTTTAAATATACTGTGCAACTTTTTGGTGTTACATACTAACTTTGTACATAGTTACTTCCTTTCTCCCACTATATTATCTCCAATGTGTATTTGCAAAAACAACAAGTGACAACATCAACAACATCTCTTTATCATCTCCTGCCTCCATGTTGTTTCGGCTTTCCAGACAGACTATGGTATGAATTCCATATACCACAATAACTTCTTTAACAACAAGCAACATATCTACAAAGGAGACAGCGTTTATTAAATTATACACTCTACATTGATACCTACATGTAGCTACGTAAATAAAAATAAACAAAAAAAACAACAAAACGAACAATCAATAAACATACAATAAGTTAAAAGTCAATCATTCTTGTTTCCTTATACTACGCTCCCCAGACCGCTTTCCAGTACGCGAACCGGGCGCACCCCACGAATTTTTATTTTTATTTTTTTGGGCCCCGCGGGGCACTTTAATATCCCCCTCATCAATCCTAGGGGGTCAGAAGGGGTCTACCTTGCCCCCTTTCCTTCATTTCCCCCTTCGTTTTGGCCTCCTCTTGTCTCTCGATCCTACCGAGAGACAAGATGGCGGCCGCTACAGACTGTTTAGAATGTTGACAGACACCGGAGAGCCAATCAGCTTCGCTTCGAAAAGCTCCGAAACGCGAAAAGTACGCGAACTAGTCCGCTATCTAGGACGCTGTCACAGATATATCTGTTTTTTTAAACGTTAATTTCTCAAAATCCACTGGAGCACATATATTGAGACCCAGCAAAGGCACATCGGGCTAACAGTCCCTACAATTTTGCCAAGTTTCGTGTAAATCCATTCAGCCGTTCGAGCTAAAAGTGAGGTCAAACGCCCTATGGAAATTAACATGGGAAAAACGCGTTTTGGGACCCCCCTTTTTTCTCGGCCCCCCCTTGACGAAACCCCCCCAAATTTTCAGGGGCTGATCAGAAACAAAATGTGCCATTTTCCTGTAAATTTCAGCCGATTCCGTCCACAAACGCCAAAGTTATTAGACATGGAATTTTCAAAAGTTCCATAGAGAAAAAATCCTAACTATATATACCTACTGGCGACCGCCAGTAGGTAATATATATATATATATATATATTCACTGAAAAAACCATAGGTTTCACACCGGTTATAGTTAGGATTTAGCATTTAAAAAACCTATTAAATTCACCGAAAAATCCATAGGTTTCACACCAGTTATAGTTAGCTGGAAATTTTACTGATATAAAACCATTGAAATTCCCACGTTATAGTTAGTTGGACTCACTATAACTTGCGCGTGCAATGCACTGCTGATGACATCACATATTACATCACTCATGACATGGTCAGTGACATCACTCATGACATCACTGATGACATCTCAAATGACATCACTGATGACATCGTCCAGTGAATGTGTGTCTTTCTGAAAAATAAATATATTTTATATATGTATATGTTAAGATCGATGGAAGAATAAATGTTTAAATAAGTGTCTAAATGGATGGTTTTTTTAAAAAAATTGATTGGTTAACTGGCTTATAAGTGTATCTTAGTGAATACATATATTAGCGAGTAATGTTTAAATATTTAAATATATGTATCAGTGTTTTACTTTGTGTATAAGTGGCTGCATGGGTTGGTGAGTAGCTACATGTGTGTGTATATGGGTTATTAGATGTTTTTTTAGTATCAGTATGAGTGTCTGTATGGTTTGGTGGGGCGGTTACTTAGCACATAGATGCATCAATGACTGACTCACTGTTTGTATGTGTTTTGAAGACAGCATTTGTGTAGGATTGTATGGGTGGATGAGTGTGTATATGTGTGTGTTAGAGAGTGAATGCCTCTCTCACTAGTGTCTTTATGAGTAACTACATATGTTTTAATCTTGTATATATGAGAATTGATGTATATAAGTAAGTATATGTGAGAGTGAGAGATTGAAAGAGTTCCTGTTTAAATAAGTATGTGTTTCTATAAGTGATTGTTTAAGAGAGTAAGTATGTGTAAGTTTCCTTAGAAGTAATGTGCTAATGTGTGTATAGTTGGATATGCAAATAAATGGATGTTTATTAGTTTATTTGCATGTGTGAGTATATGTATGAGTAAGTTTTTGATGACTGTCAGTGTGTAACAGAATGAATAGGGGTATCACTACATATGATGAGTGAGTATATGTATGAGTGAATACATAAAACTGTTGGTGAATGTGTGAATTTGTATATAGATGGTGAAATTACTGAATTGGTTGTTGTAACTGGTATGGGTATATCCACTTTTTTGTTAATGTTAGTTTCTATTTTTGAATATGTGTTTCAAAGGTTACTTTACAGTGAAAGGAGGTCTGTCACTGTGTTACAAGGATGGTGTCATCAGTGATGTCATGAGTGATGTCACTGACCATGTCATGAGTGATGTAATATGTGATGTCATCAGCAGTGCATTGCACGCGCAAGTTATAGTGAGTCCAACTAACTATAAGGTGGGAATTTCAATGGTTTTATATCAGTTAAATTTCCAGCTAACTATAACTGGTGTGAAACCTATGGATTTTTCAGTGAATTTAATAGGTTTTTTAAATGCTAATTCCTAACTATAACCGGTGTGAAACCTATGGTTTTTTCAGTGAATTTCATAGGTTTTTTAAATGCTAATTCCTAACTATAACTGGTGTGAAACCTATGGTTTTTTCAGTGAATTTCATAGGTTTTTTTAATGCTAATTCCTAACTATAAGTCTCACTTTATAAATAAGACTGTTAGCACTCTAGTTGTTCTTTAGAACACTCTGGTACATTCTGTCATTGGGCTACAGTTGGGCTACATCTAGTTGAAATTTTGGCTACATATACATTTTTTGGTCTCTGGTGGCCATCTTTGGGCTACATTGGGCTACATTGGACTACATTTGGGTTACATTTTGGCATTTTGGCATATATATATAGCCCAATGTAGCACAATATATATTTTATCAAAGTTAATTTTCGTAAAAACCACTTAAGAATAGGGCTACCAGTCCCTACAATTTTTCCCATTTTTTTATTTTTTTTATTTTTTGCTTTGGAGCGCTCCCGGTGCGCTTCCCGGGGAGCACCCCGAAAAGCGTACTTTTATAAAGCGCCCCCGGGCGCGCTCCGAGGAGCGTCCCGTAAGCGCCAATATCGCGAACGAAAACATGATCATGACGTATCGCGTAGCCGCGCCCGCGTGATACGCACGGCGTAAGCGCACCCGGAAGTACTCGAGCGAATACGATCGCGCAACGTAAACATCCGACGCGCTTACGCTACGCGACCCGAAGCGCCCCCGGGGGCGCGCCCCGGGGCACGTAGCGTAAGCGCGTCGGGTCATGTGACCTGAAAATAACACTTTTCATTGGTTCATAACAGTTTTAGTTTCATAATGATGAAGCCCCTGGTCTTGTGACCTGAAAATAACACTTCTCATTGGTTCAGGACAGTTTTTTTTCTAAATGATGAAAGACCCCACCTTTTTTCCTTATTCTGACTTTGTCCTTTGACTGAGGAAGACCTGTTTGTACATCTCTGTACCTTTTTGATATTAATAATGGCTTCAGTAGCAGCAGCAGCTGGTGCATCTGCCCCACCACCACCACCACAACCACCAAGAGGACCACCTCAAGATTATATTGGTGGTCAAGAACAGGAGGAGGAGGAAGAGGAAGAGGAGGAGGGGAAGAGAAGATGGCTGCCTGAAGAAAATACCCCATACAAACCCAAGCCACACAGTGTATGGGAGTTTTTTTCAATCCCAGAGGGCAAGAAAAAAGTGAATGCGCCCAAGGTAACTTGCCTAATCTGCAATGATGAACTTTCACGGGGCAACCCAAACAAAAAATATTCATTTGGTAACTATACCATGATTCGTCATATGACCAGAAAGCACCCAAACAACTACTCTCGTGCTGAGTTCAGGGAACTGGCCAGTAACCTCCCACAGTCGTCAAGGACCACCTCCCAAACAAACCAACCCACTTCATCGGGACCAGAAACATCCGAGATGATGCCTTGCATTCAGCCAAGATTTGCTGATTTTAAAATCACTTGTTCTGCATGTGGCAAGCTTATCGCCTATGGTGAAAAAAGCGTTAAGCTCATCGTCCTTGCAGGTGATAATCACAAGTGCCCCAAAAAGAAGTAATTTTTGGGGTTTTTTATTTTTTTGCTCCAGTTGAGCCAGTTTCAATTCCCTTTTTTTGTTTCTCCCCCTAAAAAAATACAAAAAAAATATAAAACTGTTTTGAAAAGCCAAAAAAAGTTCAAAAAGTTCAAAAAACACAAAAAAAATATAAAACAACAAAAAGAAGAAAAAAAAAAGTTCTTTTTAGAACTACCTCCAATTTCTAAATAAAGGCTTCATTTTTTAAAAACTCTTTCATCTTTTTCCCTCATAGTGCGCTCCCCGGGCCGCTCCCCGGTGCGCGTACCGGGCGCTTCCCCCGCGCAAAACGAAAAAAAAAATATTTTAAATGCCCCGCGGGGCCCTTTTATAGCCCCCACATCAAACCTAGGGGGTCAAGGGGGGGTCTACCCTGCCCCCTTATGGTCATTTCCCTCTTTGTTTTGCCCAACTCTCGTGTCTCGATCCTACCGAGACACAAGATGGCGGCCGCTCCAGACTGTTTAGAATGTTTACAGACAACTGAGAGCCAATCAGCTTTCTGCGCGCAAGTCGCGTGGCGCGCCTGGAGCGCTCTCCGGTGCGCGCACCGGAGAGCGCCTATAGATATATATATTTTTTTGAACCTAAATTTCTCAAAATCCACTGGAGCACATATCTTGAGACATAGCAAAGGCACATCGGGCTACCAGTCCCTACAAATTTGCCAAGTTTGATGGAAATCCATTCAGCCGTTCGGGCTAAAAGTGAAATCGACCGCCCTATGGAAATTAACATGGGGAAAACGCGTTTTGGGACCCCCCTTTTATCTCGGCCCCCGCTTGACGTATCCCCCCCAAACTTTCAAGGAAGAACCGGAGCTCGACGAGGCCATTTTCAGGAAATTTTCAGGCAGATTCGTCAACCGGTGCCAAAGTTATTCCAAATAGAATTTTGAGATTTAACATTGAAAAAAATCCTAACTATAACTACCTACTGGCGACCGCCAGTAGGTAATATATATATATATATATATATTCTTGCTCCAGGTTTCACCTCCACTTAGATAGAAACCACGCACTCCGGGGGTAAATCTCCAGATTGATTTTATTAGGTTCGCAACAGACGCGTTTCGGCGCTCCGCCTTCCTCAATGTTACAAACCTTGTGAGGTGGCACCATGTTTTATCGCATCCACGTGGTTTTACAGTGAAAACAAACAAGGGACTCAAATCAAAACACCATATTGGATGAGTATTCGTATTGAGGTTACATTATATCAACTCAATCTGTAAGAAACACATTAACTGTTTTTCTATTTGTAAATGTGTTCAAGTTCGGATTATTATATCCGCTTCACAATTTAATTGATTAAACTAATTGTGATTTTCACTAAGTGTGCAATAATAAAATGAAGCCGTGTATCGGCTATACTCTCTCCTGGCTTATAGGTCGAGTCTTTTCTATCAAAGTATGGCGATGCTAGAGTCAGTGTATCCGACATGTCGTTGTTATAAGTCATTTTACGGTACCTGCCTTCCTGGTATTCCATATCGGTACCCAGAATAGCAGCGCCATTTTGGTAGTTTCAACCTGAAATCCCATCTCTGCTCAATGGGATTTGCCTCACTTAATATTGCACACTTGAAAAAACAACAAAGTTATATAGCCATGTATCGGCATGCCTAGATTGCTGTGACAGTGTACACCTCTCTTGTCTCATTACGCCGTGGATCGGCCAACTTCCCTTGTCAAAATTTGTTTTCACATGATACATTTTATCGTAATTATCAAGTTCATTCGGGGTTTGCTCAAAAATCAGATTGCTTAAAGTTCATTAACCTTTTAACTAACGCAATGCTGAAAGTCACAAAGAGTTCCAGTAAATTCATAAGTTTCTAATCATCCATAAGATACAGTTCAAATTTTACAAAACAAATCAACATCAATTCGATTCCTTCCATGTAAGTAACGCACAGTGTCACTCAAGATTCCATTTCATTTTACCCTTCTGAATATTCTATGGAACAGCCTCATTATTGTTGATCCTTGATTCATGTTTTCTTATTTAGAAACCAATATGAAATGCTAATTCCTCTCCCGCATTCAATCCCTTTGGGTGTTTGGTCATTAGGTCTATTATGTACCGGGATTCTAATATTCTCAATCTGTGGAGCCTGTCCCCTCCCCTAGAGCTGTCAGCTATATGATCCAAACCAAAGTACTGTAGTTGATGTCTGTTACTAGAGTGGTGATCTTGGAAATGGCGCGCCACTGGGTACGCCTGATCGTTCTTGTCGATTGCTCTCAAGTGTTCCAAGATTCTTAGTTTGAGTGGTTTGATAGTACTCCCAATGTATGATAGTCCACATGGGCACTTAAGACAATACACCGCATATGGGGTACTGCAGTTGAGGTATTTATTGATGGTTTTCATTATTCCTGTTCCTGGTATCTCATAGTTCTTTACTCTTTTACTGTGCGCACAGGCTTTGCATTTATAACATGGATGAAATCCTTTCAAATCAGCAAGTGTATTGGGTTTCTTTTCCACTTTTCTAAGATGACTTTGTACTAGCATATCTTTCAAAGATCTAGATTTCTTAAAAGTTGCCAATGGAAAAGTTGGAATATCATCCTTTATGATACTATCGGTTTTTAGTATGTGCCAGTTCTTCCTAAGCATGTGTTTTAAATGATTGGCTTCTGCTGAGTAGGGGGTTACCAGCCGGAACTTCCCTGTCTCTGCTTTGCCTGAATCAGTAGTTTTATCCTTTTCTCTTAGCAGATTTTGCCTCGGTGTAGATTTTACTTTATTTAGTGCTCTATCTAGAGTGTCTGTGGCGTAGCATCTTTGTTTAAATCTACTGATGCATTCTGACGCTGCAATTTTAAACTCTGAGTCACGAGTGATGTTCCGCTTTAACCTGAGCAACTCCCCATAGGGGATGCTCTGTATCAACGGAGTCGGATGGTTGCTGGTGGCATACAATACAGAATTTCCTGCCGTGCTTTTACGAAAAAGAGATGTTTCAATCTTGCCATCCGAAATGAACACATTTAAATCTAAGTACTCTACACAAGTGTTACTTATTGACCCAGTGAATCTTAAATTCATGTAATTATTGTTGAGGACATTAATATAGGCCTTGGTGGTTTGTTCTGAACCCTGCCAAATTATAAACAGGTTGTCTATATAACAACACCATTTGATCGCACAGCCCTTCTCCGCTCCCCGGAGCAAGTACCGGGCGCTCCCCCCGCGCAAATCGAAAAAAAAATATATATTTTTTTGCCCCGCGGGGCCCTTTTATAGCCCCCACATCAAACCTAGGGGGTCAGGGGGGGTCTACTCTGCCCCTTATGGTCATTTCCCCCTTTTTTTTGCCACCTCTTGTGTCTCGATCCTACCGAGACACAAGATGGCGGCCGCTCCGGACTGTTTTGAATGTTTACAGACACCCGTGAGCCAATCAGCTTTCCGTGCGCAAGTCGCATAGCACGCCCGGTGCGCTCCCTGGTGCGCGTACCGGGGCGCACCTATAGATATATATATTTTTTTGAACCTAAATTCCTCAAAATCCACTGGAGCACATATCTTGAGATATAGCAAAGGCACATCGGGCTACCAGTCCCTACAATTTTTCCAAGTTTGGTGCAAATCCATTCAGCCGTTCGGGCTAAAAGTGAGTTTGACCGCCCTATGGAAATTAACACGGGGAAAACACGTTTTGGGACCCCCCTTTTATCTCGGCCCCCGCTTCAGGAATCCCCCCCAAACTTTCAGGAAAGGACCGGAGCTCCACAGAGCGAATTTGAGGAAATTTTCAGGCAGATTCGTCAACCGACGCCAAAGTTACTCACAATAGAATTTTGAGATTTTGCATTGAAAAAAATCCTAACTATAACTACCTACTGGCGACTGCCAGTAGGTAATATATATATATATATATATATATATATATATATATATATATGACTGCTCCAACAATCCCTCCCCGCAATCCTCGGGAAACAGGAGGCAGCACTCCAAAGGCAGGTTACACAAAGTTCATTTAATATCTCACAAAGCGCTTTCGGCACTCGGCCTTCGTCAGTAATGAGACGCTGGCCACAAACATCAACTTGTATTTAAACACCCGCGTTGCTCGTGTAGTAAACATTTATTTTAACACTATATATTGCACTCACTCGGAATGGACAGACGCCGTCTGAAATTGCACTTGCCCATCCAGGGCGTGATTCTATGATTTAAACTGTCGCATTGTGTGCTTTCTTTAATTTGATATACATTGATGTATTACTGGCAGCATAACACATTGCGATTACAATCACTCTAAGATGGCGACCGCCACTTTTTCAATTTGATTTGTTATGGTAGTCCTATCTTTATGTTTACTACCCGAGCAACGCGGGTGTTTAAATACAAGTTGATGTTTGTGGACAGCGTCTCATTACTGACGAAGGCCGAGTGCCGAAAGCGCTTTGTGAGATATTAAATGAACTTTGTGTAACCTGCCTTTGGAGTGCTGCCTCCTGTTTCCCGAGGATTGTGGGGAGGGATTGTTGGTGCAGTCATTGACGTCGGGTGCACCCCCGACTGGCAGGCACCCGCCTCTGAGTGCGACAGGCTGGTGCGAGTGGAGCGGATATATATATATATATATATATATATATATATATATATATATATATATATATATATATATATATATATATATATATATATATATATATATATATATATATATATATATATATTTCCTACTGGCGGTCGCCAGTAGGTATATATAGTTAGGATTTTTTCTCTATGGAACTTTTGAAAATTCTATGTCTAATAACTTTGGCGTTTGTGGACGGAATCGGCTGAAATTTACAGGAAAATGGCACATTTTGTTTCTGATCAGCCCCTGAAAATTTGGGGGGGTTTCGTCAAGGGGGGGCCGAGAAAAAAGGGGGGTCCCAAAACGCGTTTTTCCCATGTTAATTTCCATAGGGCGTTTGACCTCACTTTTAGCTCGAACGGCTGAATGGATTTACACGAAACTTGGCAAAATTGTAGGGACTGTTAGCCCGATGTGCCTTTGCTGGGTCTCAATATATGTGCTCCAGTGGATTTTGAGAAATTAACGTTTAAAAAAACAGATATATCTGTGACAGCGTTCCGGGTAGCGATCCGGTTCGCGTACTTTTCGCGTTACGGAACTTTGCGAAGCGAACCTGATTGGCTGTGCGGTGTCTGCCAACATTCTAAACAGTCCGGAACGGCAGCCATCTTGTCGCTCGGTAGGATCGAGAGACAAGAGGAGGAGAAAAACGAAGGGGGAATTTAATGAAAGGGGGCAAGGTAGACCCCTCTTGACCCCCTAGGAATGATGTTGGAGTTATTAAAGGGTCCCGTGGGGCAAATAAAAAAAATTTGATTTTTCGCGGTAGAAGCGCTTTCCGGTTCGCGAACCGGTAGCGAAACGGGAATTCGCCATTTTGTGTTTCGTTTAATTAAATTGCAAGATGGAGGAAAAACAATGTGAGAAATGGGTATAAGGGGGTATGGGAGACGTATCCTGACCCCCTGTGTTTTCTGAGGGTGGCTGAGGATGCTCATATGTTGATACATGTCTTCCAGCGGCTGCGCGTGAGCAGAAACGTTCGATTCGAAGGAAATCTGGAAGTGTCACTGCGAGTAAATATATTGTTAAAAATAATTGTTATAAATTAATCCGTATTGATAAACATTGTTTGCGCCATTTTGCCTTTTTTCCAATGGCACACTTTTGTCTTGCACGGCAGCCATTTTAGATGCTTTGACCCGACCCACTCTCTGCACGCCGCCGATCCTCAGCATGGCTCCCCACCCTCATAAGCATCTCCTCCACGCACTGGTCACCCCCGCTCTCTCTCTCATGCATGGGCCATAAACCTCCCCCCATCTGCGCTGCTATTCCCTGAGAATCACACCCTGTGCCCGCCCGACACCTCCCTTTCACCCTATTCACTACCGCACCCTCTGAAACTCCTCTTCCTCTGTGTCTGACTGTCCAGGCCGGTCCCAGGCTATCACTTAGCACTGCGGATGTAGTTTATGGCCCCAACTGTAAAGAATCACCCCTCTTCAAAGGAGTTACAATAGATCAAGGCCCCCACCCCATGAGATCCGTCACACCACACGCGTTCCTACTATCTGATAACGATCCTGTATTGTGATTGGGGAGAGGATTCTCACTGTGAGGCTGTGTGGGATCGAGCCTGAAGCGGAAGATTCCAGGGATGCCTTTTTGTACATTAAAGTCTTCACAATTATATGTCACATTAAAAATATATAGCACTCCAACAGAGTAGTAGGATTATAACACTTTAATAACTTATAAATATATACAACACTCCAACAAAGTAAACATGTTAAAAAAAAACATTTTAAACAAAGCAACAATGGGCTGCTGTGAGGTGGCGTCAGTAGCGGTCCTTTGTGCGAATAGTCCGAAGGCAGCACAACGCGCCGAGATTTGGACGGCACCCAGGTGATGTCCAGTAAGTTGTCGCACTGGTCTTGGCATCCTACAATGCTGTGCCGAAAAACGGCGTGGGGCGCCCCGGGGGGGAGGCGGAACGAACGGGCCTCCCCCGCCTCCCCAGCTGGAGGCTCCTCTGCTGCAGTGGGGCGCCCCTTTACCGTTTCAGTCACCATTCAGCTGTTTACCGCCCGCTTTTGCTGCACTGTGCCTCATCCGCCATTCAGCTGAGTTGCGCCCGCTCTTGCGGCTACAGCGTCTCGCCCACCATCCAGTTCAGTTGCGCCCGCTCTTGCGGCTACAGCGTCTCGCCCACCATCCAGTTGAATTGCGCCCACTCTTGCGGTGCAGCGATAGGCGGCTGCCACAGGACTCTTAAAATGGCGGCCGGCTCTTCGGATTTGGGCCTGGTCCACTAAAATGGCCCTGGGACACATTTGAACTCGGACATTTGCCTGCTAGGGCTTGGGCCCCATTCTCGAAAGCGTCCCCTCAGCCTTGAAGATTCTACAAAAGTCATCGGGGACCCCTACTCCCGCAGGCTTCCGGTGGGGAGCGGCTGCCATGATTGCTTGCGGAATGGCCACGACGGACCTACGAGATGGTGGTGCTCTCATGCTGACACCAGCTTCAGTCTGAAACATCCAGAAACACTGTAGACTACCAATTCGATGACTTCCGGTGGAGCCCCAACGTGACCCGGTAGGGAAGAACTTGCCCTCCCCTCTTTTGACTGATGGTTCTTGTTGCCTGTCCCCTCTGTTGTTATCTAACGGAACCTTTTTGGATTGCTGAGTGAGAAAAAAAAAGGTGGGGCTTTCATCATTTGGGAAAAAAAATGTTTCAATCCAATGAAAAGTGTTATTTTTAGGTCATATGATCAAGCCTTCCATCATTAGGAAACCAAAAGTAAAATGAACCAATGAAAAGTTTTATAAACAAGTCACATGACCTGTTATGCGGCTTTGGGCTATAAAAAGCCTACAAAATCCGTTGGCCTGTGAGGCGGCGTCAGTAGCGGACCGATGTGCGAATAGGCCGAAGGCAGCACAACGCGCCGAGATCCGGATGGCACCGAGGTGGTGTCCAGCAAGTTGCACTGGTGTGGCCATCCTACAATGCTGCGCTGAAAGTCGGTGTGGGGTGCCCGGGGGGGGGGAGGCGATGCGAACTGGCCTCTCCCGCCTCCCCAGGTGGAGGCACCTCATCTGCAGTGCGGCGCCTCTTCCCGTTTCACTCGCCGTCCAGTTGAGTTGCGCCCGCACTTGCTGCTACAGTAGGCCGAAGGTAGCACAACGCGCCGAGATCCGGATGGCACCGAGGTGGTGTCCAGCAAGTTTCACTGGTGTGGCCATCCTACAATGCTGCGCCAAAAGACGGCGTGGGGTGCCCGGGGGGGGGAGGCGGCGCAAACGGGCCTCTCCCGCCTCCCCAGGTGGAGGCACCTCATCTGCAGTGGGGCGCCTCTTAGCGTTTCACTCGCCGTCCAGCTGAGTTGCGGTCACTCTTGCTGCTACAGTACGCCGAAGGCAGCACAACGCGCCGAGATCCGGATGGCACCGAGGTGGTTGCCAGCAAGTTTCACTGGTGTGGCCATCCTACAATGCTGCGCTGAAAGACGGCGCGGGGTGCCCCGGGGGGGGGGGGGGAGGCGGCGCAAGCAGGCGTCTCCCTCCTCCCCAGGTGGAGGCACCTCATCTGCAGTGGGGTGCCTCTTAGCATTTCACTCGCCTTCCAGCTGAGTTCCGCCCGCTCTTGCGGCACAGTGCCTCACCCTCCATCCAGCTGAGTTTCTCCCGCTCTTGCGGTACAGTGCCTCACCCGCCATCCAGCTGAGTTGTGCCCGCTCTTGCGGCTACAGCGTCTCGCCCACCATCCAGCTGAATTGCGCTTACTCTTGCGGTGCAGCGAAAGGCGGCTGCAACAAGACTCTCAAAATGGCGGCCGGCTCTTTGGATTTGGGCCTGGTCCACTAAAATGGCCCTGGGACACCTTGGAACTCGGACGCTTGCCTGCTAGGGCATGGGCCCCATTCACGAAAGCGTCCCCTCTTTTGACTGATTGTTCTTGTTGCCTATCTCTTCTGTTGTCATTTAACGGAA
Organism: Lissotriton vulgaris; assembly: GCF_964263255.1. NCBI lineage: Eukaryota > Metazoa > Chordata > Amphibia > Caudata > Salamandridae > Lissotriton > Lissotriton vulgaris. Next base: position 1,955,969,468 of record NC_141689.1, on the reverse strand, counting down.
CCTATTTGGACTGCCAAAAGGGGTTCTGGTCCGACCGCTGGTTGGTGGAGACATTTTGACTATATCCTGGACCAGCCCGGCCTTGCCCAAAATGGCGCTGGTATAAATGGGACTCGTAACTCCTTGTTGTGTACTGGTTGCCCAACCTTGATATCACGAGATACGTATGCAGTTTTGAAGCACATGGCGGGCGGGGACGAGTACTGATTGAACATTTGGACATCCCTATTGATATTAAGTTCTGATGTGTTATTGATTACTGTACTATTGAAAGTTCGAATTAACGTCACCCATGGTACTTGCCCGCAATGTATATCTAGATAATTTTATTGTAACTGGCCCTGTCGTACTTTAATTATAAAATGTACGTCCACCGATTCCGCAACTGTTAGACACCTTAGTTCTTGCAACCTAATGGGTCGCCCGTTACGTTCTTCTACAGTGTAAATGTCCCCTCATCATATACGATTCCAGTTTGCTCCGTGGCCGGCCCACGTGGTTATAGGCCCATATTGTATACTGACATTTTCACAATAAAGGTTTTTAAAACAAAACATGGTAGTAGTACCTAGATTGGTAAAGTTTTGAATAATAGCCACTGTTTTCGAATCAGTAAAAGGCAAGTGAAATAAAGCAGCCCGATTACATGAAGGTTAAAAGGTATAATACGCAGGAACGTAGTAAAGATAAATGGTCAAGGGCTGTTGTGTTTTCCACTCCTGCAACATAAAGTGATCGATAAGAATCCGATATTCATGCCTATCCACGACTAAGAAAGAAGGCCGAGCCTCTTTTGTTCAACGGCTCCCTCATGGGACGAAGAAACGCCCTTTTTCTCGAAATAGGAATATTTTACTTGCAGGACAGTTGTAAAATTCCCGGGTAAATACATTAGCCTGGAACATTCATAGTGATAAACTGTAAATGCATCTGGATCCTTTGCTTTACAAGTCAGAGTGAAAAAAAAAAAGGTGGGGCTTTCATCATTTGGGGAAAAGTTTTATTAACAAGTCACATGACCTGTTATGCTTACGTTACGCGCTGCGCGCCGCGCTCAGGATCGCTTCCCGGAAGCTGCGCCTCGCGCACCGGAGCACTTCCGGGTGCGCTAACGCGGCGCGTCATATGACGCATTACGCGACAACGCAGGTCCAGAATATAGGCAAAATATCTCCACCAACCAGCGGTCGGAACACAACCCCTTTCAGCAGTCCAAAAAGTTTTGTTAAATGACAAGAGAAGGGACAGGCAACAAGAACCATCAGTCAAAGAGGGGAGGGCAAGTTCTTCTCTACCGGGTCACGATGGGGCTCCACCGGAACTGATCGAATTGGTAGTCTACAGTGTTTCTGGATGTTTTAGACTGAAGCTGGCGTCAGCATGAGAGCACCACCATCTCGTGGCTACGTCGTGGCCATTCCGCGAGCAATCATGGCAGTCGCTCCCCACCGGAAGTCTACGGGAGTCGGGGGTCCCGGTGACTGTTGTAGAATCTTCAAGGCTGAGGGGACTCTTTTGGGAATGGGGCCCATGCCCTAGCAGTCAAGCGTCCGAGTTCCACGGTTGCCCAGAGCCATCTTTGCAGGCCAGGCCCAAGTCTGTGGAGAAAACCGCCATTTCGTGAGCTCCGTAGCAGCCGCCTGTACCGCAAGATTGGGTGCAATTCCGTTGGATGGTGGGTGAGACATTGTAATAGCAAGAGCAGGCGCAATTCAGCTGGCCGAGCGAGGCACTGTGTCGCAAGAGCGGGCGCAAGTCAGCTGGTCGAGTGAAGCGCTGTGGTGTACCTGAGAAACCTCCACCTGGGGAGGTGGGGGAGGCTCGTTCGCGCCGCCTCTCCCTTCTACTGCACCCCACGCCGTCTCCTGGCGCAGGTATATGTGATGGTCAGTCCAGGGCACCGCAGGACCTGTCTTCAGGTCAAACGGATTGTGGGACAAGGTGTGGAGCAGGCACAATTATCTCGGGGGCCTCCGTCAAGTGGTTCAGGGAGGCACCGCATCACATTGTTTTCCAATGCAGTCAGGTCCACAAACAGCCCCCATTTACTTTGAGAATAGTGAAGCTGCAGCAGGTGCAAATAAGCTTCAGACAGTGTTACAAGCGCTGCTCGGAACCCTTAACTATGGCACCCAACATCCAGGACTTATGCCATTTGTGCAAGGCAGTGACATCGAAGCATCTCAGGGACCAAGTAACATACCATATCCAGAGTCCTTCCCACAACCTCTGCCTTCCTTCTTACCTAGTTATTGTTCTTTCACTCCCACTCCAGGCTTTAATCTGTGGATGGAAAACCATGAACCTACACTCACCTATGAAAATCTTACTATTGATGGTTTATTTTGAGCCCAAAATACAAAGGCTTGTTTGGATCGATGTTGCAGCAGGCTGCCATGTAAATAGTTATTTAATAAAACGTTTTACCCTGCTACTTTGCTGGTGTGTTGTATATATTTATAATATTTGCATAGTGTTTGTCGTTATTTTGTGTGGGGTGGGCGGCGGAGCCGAGCTGTCTTGCAGCTATCATGGTGTCGAGCTCAGTTCCTCTCACTAGTTTCGTATTTGTCATGAGGGGTTGTTCATAATGTTTCTATTTTAGCGAGGTCAAAAATAGATCCCATTAGTGGCCTACTGATTTTGCTTGATTCCTTTTGTTTTTTTAACGATTTTTCACTATCTGCGAAGACTAAACAGAGTATTGCGACTCTGTGCTTGTTTGTAAATAGAGAATGAACCAAAGAGAACCAATTCCAAAACAATAAATGCTAGGATAACAATCAATCAAATGGAGAGGAAAGCAGGCACAACAGATTACAACGGGGGCAAAGGCCTGTGTTACCTACCCTTCACTATCTGCAAAGAGAGAATACTCCTAAAAGGAAAGAGGAGGGGGGGGGGGGGCAGCGTTCAAAGCACATCAGTGTGCATAAATACGAAAATGTTTTTACCTACCACGTACTTGACATTTTACAGCTTTTGATATTTGCTATTAAAAAACCATTGAAATTCACAGAAAAAACCATAGGTTATAGACCATATATAGTTAGGAATTAGCATTTACAAAACCTTGAAAATTCACTGAAAAAACCATAGGGTTTAGACCATATATAGTTAGGGATTAGCATTTACAAAACCTTAATTTACTCGCACAAAACCATTGAAATTCGCATATATAGTTAGTTGCACTAACTATATATCGCGCACCCGCAATCCACTGCTGATGATGTCACATATTACATCATTCATGACATGGTCAGTGACATCACTGATGACATCACTGATGACATCTCAAATGACATCACTGATGACAACACCCAGTGACTGTATGTTTCTGTAAAGTTAAAATATGTCTTACATATTGAAGAATGAGTGGATGTATAAGTGTCTGGATGAAGGATTTAGTAGGTGCATGACTGACTGTATGAGTGAGTGATTTAATGTGTCTCACTGAGTGCATGGGTTAGTGACTAAACTGTCTTAATTTGTGCATCATTATGTCTGTTGTTCTGTAAACTGCTGCATGTGTTGATAAGTAGCTATATGAGTAACTATATGGGTTATTGATTGGTTGCCCAAGTATTTGTATGGGAGACTGAGTGTGTGTGTGGGTGGCTGGGAGGTGTGTGACTCTGTGCATAGATGTGTGAGTAGTTGATTCACTATATGTATGGGTTCAAAAGTGCATGTGGAAACAGCTGTGTGGGCGGTTGACTGTCTGCATGAGTGTATTGGTGATTTAATGGATTTCTCAGTGCTACATGTCAAAGTAAGTACATATGTAAAACACAAAACATGTGAGAGTTGACATATATAAATAACTGTGCATAAGAGCCAGTGAATGTGTGAGTGGCTGTATGGATCATTGTGAACATGTATCAGGGATTGTATAAGAGAGTAAATATGTGTTAGTATATGTTTGAATAAGTAAGGTGTGTATAACTATATAGTTGAGAAAATGGAGGTGTGATTGATTCTTTGCATGACTGACTAGGTGTGTGAGTAACTCCATGGATAAGTGACAGTCTGTGAGTGTCTGTTTACACTGATTGTATCTAAGGTTATATTAGAGTCTGAAGATGTTAATTGTATTATCACATAAATTATATCATCAGTGATGTGATCAGTAATGTCAAATGAGATGTCATCAGTGATGTCATCAGTGATATCATTTGAGATGTCATCAGTGATGCCATCAGTGATGTCATTTGAGATGTCATCAGTGATGTCATCAGTGATGTCACTGACCATGTCATGAATGATGTAATACGTGACATCATCAGCAGTGGATTGCGGGTGCGCGATATATAGTTAGTGCAACTAACTATATATGTGAATTTCAATGGTTTTGTGCGAGTAAATTAAGGTTTTGTAAATGCTAATCCCTAACTATATAGGGTCTAAAACCTATGGTTTTTTCAGTGAATTTTCAAGGTTTTGTAAATGCGAATTCCTAACTATATATGGTCTATAACCTATGGTTTTTTCAGCGAATATATATATATATATATATTCACTGAAAAAACCATAGGTTATAGACCATATATAGTTAGGAATTCGCATTTACAAAACCTTATTTTACTCACACAAAACCATTGAAATTCCATATATAGTTAGTTGCACTAACTATATATCGCGCACCCGCAATCCACTGCTGATGATGTCACATATTACATCATTCATGACATGGTCAGTGACATCACTGATTACATCACTGATGACATCTCAAATGACATCATTGATGACATCTCAAATGACATCACTGATGACATCACTGATGACATCTCATTTGACATTACTGATCACATCACTGATGATATCATTCATGTGATAATACGATGAACCTCTTCAGACTCTAATATAACCTTAGATACAATCAGTGTAAACAGACACTCACAGACTGTCACTCATCCATGGAGTTACTCACACACCTAGTCAGTCATGCAAAGAATCAATCACACCTCCATTTCCTCAACTATACAGTTATACAAACTTTACTTATTCAAACATATACTAACACATATTTACTCTCTTATACAATCCCTGATACAATTTCACAATGATCCATACAGCCACTCACACATTCACTGGCTCTTATGCACAGTTATTTATATATGTCAACTCTCACATGTACTGTGTTTTACATATGTACTTACTTTGACATGTAGCACTGAGATATCCATTCACTCACCAATACACTCATGCACACAGTCAACCGCCCATACAGCTGTTTCCACATGCACTTTTGAAACCATACATCTAGTGAATCAACTGCTCACACATCTATGCACAGAGTCATACACCTCCCAGCCACCCACACACACACTCAGCCTCCCATACAAATACTTGGGCAACCAATCAATAACCCATATAGTTACTCATATAGCTACTTATCAACACATGCAACAGTTTACAGAACAACAGACATAATGATGCACAAATTAAGACAGTTTAGTCACTAACCCATGCACCCAGTGAGACACATTTAATCACTCACTCATACAGTCAGTCATGCACCTACTAAATCCTTCATCCAGACACTTATACATCCACTCATTCTTCAATATGTAAGACATATTTTAACTTTACAGAAACATACAGTCACTGGATGTTGTCATCAGTGATGTCATTTGAGATGTCATCAGTGATGTCATCAGTGATGTCACTGACCATGTCATGAATGATGTAATATGTGACATCATCAGCAGTGGATTGCGGGTGCGCGATATATAGTTAGTGCAACTAACTATATATGGAATTTCAATGGTTTTGTGTGAGTAAAATAAGGTTTTGTAAATGCGAATTCCTAACTATATATGGTCTATAACCTATGGTTTTTTCAGTGAATTTTCAAGGTTTTGTAAATGCTAATTCCTAACTATATATGGTCTATAACCTATGGTTTTTTCAGTGAATTTTCAAGGTTTTGTAAATGCTAATTCCTAACTATATATGGTCTATAACCTATGGTTTTTTCAGTGAATATATATATATACATACATATATAAACATACATCATCTGTATATCTATATAAATACAAACATAAATGCATGCATACATATACTTATATGCATACAGATGCATGTTAGTTACATGAAAGTTGAAAAAACACTAATAAAAGCAAAGCTAAAAAGCCACCTCATTACAAACAGAATGGCTTTAACCCTTTCGATGCTGATGACGAGCTCAGCTCGTCATCACCCACGGGTGTCGTGTGCTGATGACGAGCTGAGCTCGTCATGGTGCCACTAAAATGGCATTTTCCAGCACAGGGGGGGGAAAACGCCCAGCAGCCATGTGGTTAACTTAAACGAGGGCGAGATCTATTGCATTTTAAATGCTTGTTTACTTTGGTTCCATCAAGAAGGCATTCAGATGTGTCACACATTTGCCATATATTCTGAATGTTAGCACTCTAGTTGCACATTAGATCACTGTAGTAAAGCTACTGTTCACCAGGGACGTCTGCTGCTGGTATTCAAAGTGCATGTTTCAGTCTGCATGTCAGAATTTTTTTAATGAAATAGAAGAGGATTTGAGAAGTCACTCAAAATGATCCCTAATTTTTCTTTCTGAAGCACTAATTATACTTTCTATTGCAAAATTAACCCCCTCATGTTGTTCCTTTTTAAATTGAGTGTTTTCAGACTTACCACTTCATTCCAATCAAGATGGCTTCTGGTGTGCCATACTTTTGTCATAAGTAAGACTGTTAGCGCTCTAGTTGTTCTTTAGAACACTCTGGGACATTCTGTCATTGGGCTATTCTTGGGGTACATCTGGGTGATATTTGGGCTACATTTAGGCTCTTTTGTCTCTGGTGGCCATCTTGGGAGACTGCATGTCAGAATTTTTTAATGAAATTGAAGAGGGTTTGAGAAGTCACTCAAAATGTGCCCTAATTTTTCTTTCTGCAGCACTAATCATAATTCATATGGCAAAATATACCCCCTCATTTTGTTCCTTTTTAAATTAAATGTTTTAAGAGTTACCACTTTATTCTAATCAAGATGGCTTCAGGTGTGCCATACCTTTGTAATAAGTAGGACTGTTAGCGCTCTAGTTGTTCTTTAGAACACTCTGGGACATTCTGTCATTGGGCTATACTTGGGCTACATCTGGGTGATATTTGGGCTACATTTGGGCTCTTTTGTCTCTGGTGGCCATTTTGGGAGACTGCATGTCAGAATTTTTTAATGAAATAGAAGAGGATTTGAAAAGTCACTCAAAATGTGCCCTAATTTTTCTTTCTGCGGCACTAATAATACCTTCTATTGCATAATATACCCCCTCATTTTGTTCCTTTTTAAATTAAATGTTTTAAGAGTTACCACTTTATTCCCATCACGATGGCTCCAGGTGTGCTATACCTTTGTAATAAGTAGGACTGTTAGCGCTCTAGTTGTTCTTTAGAACACACTGGGACATTCTGTCATTGGGCTATACTTGGGCTACATCTGGGTGATATTTGGGCTACATTTGGGCTCTTTTGTCTCTGGTGGCCATTTTGAAAGACTGCATGTCAGAATGTTTTAATGAAATAGAAAAGGATTTGAGAAGTCACTCAAAATGTGCCCTAATTTTTCATTCTGCAGCACTAATCATACTTTCTATGGCAAAATATACCCCCTCATGTTGTTTCTTTTTAAATTAAATGTTTTAAGAGTTACCACTTTATTCCAATCAAGATGGCTTCTGGTGTGCCATACCTTTGTAATAAGTAGGACTGTTAGCGCTCTAGTTGTTCTTTGGAACACTCTGGGACATTCTGTCATTGGGCTATACTTGGGCTACATCTGGGTGATATTTGGGCTACATTTGGGCTCTTTTGTCTCTGGTGGCCATTTTGGGAGACTGCATGTCAGAATTTTTTAATGAAATAGAAGAGGATTTGAAAAGTCACTCAAAATGTGCCCTAATTTTTCTTTCTGCAGCACTAATAATACCTTCTATTGCATAATATACCCCCTCATTTTGTTCCTTTTTAAATTAAATGTTTTAAGAGTTACCACTTTATTCCCATCACGATGGCTCCAGGTGTGCTATACCTTTGTAATAAGTAGGACTGTTAGCGCTCTAGTTGTTCTTTAGAACACACTAGGACATTCTGTCATTGGGCTATACTTGGGCTACATCTGGGTGATATTTGGGCTACATTTGGGCTCTTTTGTCTCTGGTGGCCATTTTGGGAGACTGCATGTCAGAATGTTTTAATGAAATTGAAAAGGATTTGAGAAGTCACTCAAAATGTGCCCTAATTTTTCATTCTGCAGCACTAATCATACTTTCTATGGCAAAATATACCCCCTCATGTTGTTTCTTTTTAAATTAAATGTTTTAAGAGTTACCACTTTATTCCAATCAAGATGGCTTCAGGTGTGCCATACCTTTGTAATAAGTAGGACTGTTAGCGCTCTAGTTGTTCTTTAGAACACTCTGGGACATTCTGTCATTGGGCTATACTTGGGCTACATCTGGGTGATATTTGGGCTACATTTGGGCTCTTTTGTCTCTGGTGGCCATTTTGGGAGACTGCATGTCAGAATGTTTTAATGAAATAGAAAAGGATTTGAGAAGTCACTCAAAATGTGCCCTAATTTTTCATTCTGCAGCACTAATCATACTTTCTATGGCAAAATATACCCCCTCATGTTGTTTCTTTTTAAATTAAATGTTTTAAGAGTTACCACTTTATTCCAATCAAGATGGCTTCAGGTGTGCCATACCTTTATAATAAGTAGGACTGTTAGCGCTCTAGTTGTTCTTTAGAACACTTTAGGAGGCTGCAGTAGAACACAAAGGAATCAACTGACAGTCTCTGTCCTTGTTGGATGTACATGTTTTACTGAGAATGTCAGACTTCATTTTCACATGACTGAGAAAGATAATGTGAATTTACAGAAAATATGCTTTCAGTTTAGCTTATAGATCCCCTTCCAAACCACTGTGGGAAAATCATGAGATATTCGTTTTCTTTCAAACAATATTCATGATATCACAGCAGAAGTTTTTTTCACATGGTAAAATCACCTTAGAACCCACAACAATTCCTAAAACGAGTATGGTACCATCAACAAATGATTTATAATGTAACTAAAGTCCTAAAACCCTCTATTAACTACAATGCTTTTTAATGAGGTGCTATCATGTATATTGGTCCCAAGATGGCTGCCAACACTTCTTGGATGAAGTGCTGACAGCCAATCAGATCAGATGTGTGGTTAGGCTCCGCCCAGATATATATCTTTTTTTGAACCTAAATTACTCAAAATCCACTGGAGCACATATATTGAGACCTAGCAAAGGCACATCGGGCTAACAGTCCCTACAATTTTGCCAAGTTTCGTGCAAATCCATTCAGATGTTCGAGCTAAAAGTGAGGCCAACCGCCCTATGGAAATTAACATGGGAAAAACGCGTTTGGGACCCCCCTTTTTTCTCGGCCCCCCCTTGATGAAACCCCCCCAAATTGTCAGGGGCTGCTCAGAAAGAAAATGTTCCATTTTCCTGAAAATTTCAGCCAATTCCGTCCACAAACGCCAAAGTTATTAGACATAGAATTTTCAAAAATCCCATAGAGAAAAAATCCTAACTATATATACCTACTGGCGACCGCCAGTAGGTAATATATATATATATATATATATTACCTACAGGCGGTCACCAGTAATTATAGTTAGGACCTACTTTCCATAGGATAGCCGCAACATTCAATTTGCAATAACTTTGGTGCTGGTTGACAAGTCTTCACAAAATTTTAAAAACACGTGGGGCACTCCAGTCCGCTCCTATCCTGAGAGTTTGGGGGGGGTGATTTGTCAAGCGGGGCCAAGAAAAAAGGGGGGTCCCAAAATATGTTTTCCCCATGCAATTTCCTATAGGAACATTTAGTCGCAGCTACAGCCCAAACTGCTGAACGGAATTACACCAACGTTGGCAAAGAGGTAGTCCTTGGTTCAGATTTGTGACTTTTGGTTAAATAGCGTAAATCTGCTCAGTAGTTTTTTAGATATTAAAGGAAAAACATATATATATATATCTGGGTGGAGCCTAACGACACATGTCATTGTGAGATCTGATTGGCTGTCAGCACTTCATCCAAGAAGTGTTGGCAGCCATCTTGGGACCAATGTATATGATAGCACCTCATTAAAAGAATTGCAGTTAATAGAAGGTTTTAAGACTTTAGTTACATTATAAAATATTTGTTGATGGTACCATACTCATTTTAGGAATTGTGGTGTGTTCTAAGGTGATTTTACCATTTGAAAAAGCCTTCTGCTGGGATATCATGAATCATGTTTGAGAGATAACTATTGCCTCATGCTTTTCCCACAGAGGTTTGGAAGGTGATCTATAAGCTAAACTGAGAGCATATTTTCTGTAAATTCACATTATCTTTCTCAGTCATGTGAGAATGAAGTCTGACATTCTCAGTAAAACATGTACATCCAACAAGGGCAGACACTGTCAGTTGATTCTGTTGTGTTCTAAAGAACAACTAGAGTGCTAACAGCCTTACTTATGACAAAAGTATAGCACACCTGAAGCCATCTTGATTGGAAGAAAGTGGTAACTCTTAAAACATTTAATTTCAAAAGGAACAAAAAGAGAGGGTTCGTTTTGCAATAGAAAGTATGATTAGTGCTTCAGAAAGAAAAATGATGGCACATTTTGAGTGACTTCTCAAATCCTCTTCTATTTCATTAAAAATTCTAACATGCAGACAGAAACATGCACTTTGAATACCAGCAGTAGACTTCCCTGGTGAGCAGTAGCTTTACTACAGTGATCTAATGAGAAACTAGAGTGCTAACATTCAGAATTTATGGCAAATGTGTGACACATCTGAATGCCTTCTTGATGGAATCAAAGTAAAAAAACTGAAAGTATTTCCTACTGAGGAGACTGTAGTAAATGAAGAAATTCGGAAACTTCATAACAAATAAGTCTACCAAGATGGCCACCAGAGACAAAAGAGCCCAAATGTAGCTTAAATATCACCCAGATGTAGTCCAAGTATAGCCAAATGACAGAATGCCCCAGAGTCTTCTAAAGAACATCTAGAGTGCTAACAGTCTTACCTATGACAAAAGTATGGAACACCTGAAGCCATCTTGATTGGAATAAAGTGGTAACACTTAAAACATTTAATTTGCAAAGGAACAAAATGAGGTGGTTCATTTTACCATAGAAATTTTGATTAGTGCAGAAGATAGAAAAAAGTAGGCTACAATTTGACTTCTCAAATCCTCTTCTATTTCATTAAAACAAATTCTAACATGCAGACTGAAACATGCACTTTGAATACCAGCAGAAGACTTCCCTGGTGAGAAATAGCTTTACTACAGTGATCTAATGAGCAACTAGAGTGCTAACATTCAGAATTTATGGCAAATTTGTGACACATCTGAATGCCTTCTTGATGGAACCAAAGTAAAAAAAAAACTGAAAGTATTTCCTACTGAGGAGACTGTAGTAAATGAGGAAATTAGGTAACTTCATAACAAACAAGTCTTCCAGACGTGGGTCCCGTACTCTCCATGCCACTGGAGTCTAGCGTTGTGTACCGTAATGCGCATGTGTCTTGAATGAGCGGGAGCAGGAGTCGCGGACTGGTCGCATACAAATCACGCCCATCACGTAATATTAAATGTATATGATGTAACTGAAAAACACGCAGCCATCGCACACCGTAATTGGATCCTTCACGACTTTTCTAAAATGGCTGCTAGAATCCCCGCACCCACCGTGATGTGTACGTTTTGGGTGCTGGACTCAGAAAAAATTTTAGAAAAAAAATGTAAAAAGAAAATAATATAAATATATTTAAAGAAAAAAGTAACAATATTTCAGTTTGATTTGAAATTTTTTTTTTGCAATTTTCAGAAAAATATATAATGTTATTTAATGAATAAAATATTTATAAATAAACAGTAAAAAAACTGGAGAAAATCAGTACCAAAAAATAAGTATAACTACTATTACACTTAAAAATTAGCATTTAAAGAACCTTCGAAATTCACTGAAAAAAACATAGGTTTCAGGGGTGTTATAGTTAGCTAGAAATTTCACTCTCACAAAACCATAGAAATCCTCTGTTATAGTTAGTTCTGCTAACTATAACTTGCGCACCCGCAAAGCACTGCTGATGATGACACATATTACATCATTCATGACATGGTCAGTGACATCACTGCTGATATCACTGATGACATCTCAAATAACATCACTGATGACATCATCTAGTGAATGTGGTTTAGTTTGAAATTTAAATATGTATTATATATATACAATCGGTATTGAAGAGTGGATATATAGCGGTCTGTATGGAGGATTTAGTAGCTGTCTGACTGTCTGTTTAAGTGAGTAATAAAAAGTGTCTCACTTAATACAGGGATTAGTAACTAAACTATGTGAATGTGTGCATCACTGTCTCTGTTGTTGTATAACATGCTGCATCAGTTGGTCACATGACTACATGAGTGTGTATATTAGTTATTGATTAGTTGGGTGAGTATTTGTATGGGACACTGAGTTTGTGTGTGGTTGGATGGGGTATGTGTATGCATAGATGTGTGAATGGTTGATTGACTAGGTGTTTAGGTTTAAGAGTGCATGTGGAAACAGCTGTTCGGGTGACTGAGTGTATTTGTGTGTTGATGAGCGAATATATGTTTTAGTTCTACATCTTCGACAAAGTAAAAAAATAAAAGGCATTGTATGTAAAAGTTGGTGTATATAAATAAGTATATGTAAGAGTCAATGATTGTGAGAGTAACTATATGAAGGAGTGTATAATTGTAATGGTGATTTTTTAACATATTAACTATGAGTTACTATGTGTTTGAATAAATGAGGTGTGTGAGTAGGATGACTGCATAAGTGACTAAGATGACTGCTTATGTGTCAATGTGTTTAAGTGCATTTGATAATGTTCTATTAATTTGTGACTGCCTAATGCCTTTTCAAGGACAGTCCTTTTAGACCTCTCATGTCCTTTTTCCCAACAGATCTCCACGTGTCACGGACATACCCATCCTTGGCCGTCGCATCTCTTTTCTCAGGGACGCTGGGAAAGTTTGTTTTCAACATTCCCAAACTTTTTCTCTTTTAATCAAAACCTTGTAAACTGGGTCGGAATTATCACCGGCTTTGCTGTGAGTGCACACATTATTTTTATATTTTAATCATGTTTAATACTTGACTCCATTTTTGTCTTCGACATTTGGCTTATACAGACCCGTTTTTCGCCCCTTTTCTATCAGATTTCCTGACCCTCTTTCCAAACCTACAGGTACCATATACATTTAGCTAGAGTGAAATTGTGGATTGAAGACAACTCCGTCTTACTAAGTTTCAATCTGGCTTTAGGAACAGAGTAAGCACTGTCGACCAAGTCTTCAGATTCTGTTGCCTTTATTGGAAGTATGTGCTTATAAGAAAAGGGCACCTTTACGTTGCCTTTCGTAGATCTCAGGGCCGCGTTCGACCTTGTACCACGCGATCCCCTATGGGAATCTTTACATTCACAAGCCCCACCAGCATGCAAAGAGTGCGATGGGGACCAAATGGAGAATTGACACAAGAAGTACCGATTGAGCATGGAATTCACCAGGGCTGTGTGCTGGTTCCCATGCTATTCTCAATGTTTGTCAATGACATTCTGTCCCACTTAGCAGGCTGTCACAAGGATTCCCCTAAGTTGAATGGAGAGAAGTTATCTGCCCTGCTATTTGCGGATGATACCATATTAATCTCCCAACCCCCCAGAGGACTACAAGCACTATTACACTCATTCCACTTATACTGTAATAAAAAAGGTTTAGAAATCAATGCTACAAAAACCAAATGCATGGCCCTAAACCCCCATAAAACTTTTAAGGGGAACTTGACACTATCTGGGCAAAAATTAGAACTAGTTCAAGACTTCTCTTATTTGGGAATCTCCATTGACTCTAAATTTTCTTGGAGAAGCCAAATAGAGAAGAGCAAACTGACATTTACCCAGAACACCATACCTATCCTAAAAAGACATGGCACAAGTGCTAGCAAAGCTGTCTCTCTGGCATTAGAAGTATATAAGTTTAAGGCCCAGTCTGCAGCACTGTATGGGGGCGAAATATGGTGGCCAATGTCTAAGAATGCATTCACATTTAATGAGAACAAATTTTTTAGAAGCCTTGTGAAGTTGCCAACGGGCACCCCGTCAATACCACTAATGCTAGATTTTAATATCAAACGCACAGATCAGTATACCATTTTACGGCCTTTTTCATTCTGGTTTAGGCTCTGGGTTACACCCGAGCTTTTAGACTACAGAAATGGACTGAGGGAAATAATGAGCCTGGACTTACTAAAGACAAATATCTGGCTCAAACATGTGCGTTCTTGGCTCATTAAAATTGGGTTGTCACAGTTTTGGGAAAATGTACCTCAAAATGCTACAAATCTGGTTAAAATTGCCTTCTGGGGCTACATTACATATACTTTGACCACTGAGCATAGGGGTGGATCACTAACAAGTAATTTCTTGGTCTTCAAGGATTCTCCTAGCTTCGAGGATTTCCTTGACGACATCCAACCCCCTTTGGCCAAAAGTCTATTTATAAAATTCAGATATGGCAACCTAAAAACGAACTCAACTTTAGCTAAATGGTCAAGGGTGGATGAATCAGGGTAAAGCGAACCAAGGCAAAGTGGATTATGCACTCTTTGTCAAAATAGCGCCAATGCGGATTATCAGCAAATCCTCTTTTTCTGTCCTGCCTATGCGATAGCTAGGAAGAAATGGATAAAGCCACTATGTAATCTCCTAGGATTAAGATCATGTGGAGAGGCACTGAGGATTATTAAGTCTGATACCAGAAGAGTGATTGTATTTGGTATTAGCAGATTCTTACTTTCCATAAATTTTGTACGAAGTAAGAAGGGACTCCAATTGTAAAAACGAAAGAGAATTGACTTTGTCTTAATACCTATTCACTTTTTTAACCAGTACCAATCTTAAAGTTTTAATAATAACACTTTTTTATGTGTATGTTGTTTTCACCTATTTATGATTCCTTTACTTAACGAATCTCACCCATACCACTATCTTGTGCAATGCCATCGTTTCTCTATATAGCAAACGCATTATGTAACCAAATTTTTCTTTTTTATGCATTGTTGATCTATGTATCTTTTATGGCTCAAATTGTGCCGAAATAAAGATTATGATATGATATACATTATGATATGATATACATTTTCTTACTAAATTTTATAGCCAGCATCCTGGCTGCATGAATATTAGAGGGTCCCTGCTACACGTTTGGACCCTTTTTTCCTTTTTAGATTTGCAGTGGAATTTTTAACTGCCTTTCATACTCGTTTTCCTTTCTCCTCTGTTTCGCTCCTTTTCCCGCTACATCCCGCTAATTCCCGGACTTTTTGTCACTCACATCGTTTTTGCTTCCTTGATTAAGTCACATACTTTACGAAACTCAAGTCACATTGTTCATTTGAAAAATGGTTCCTGAATTTGAACGTGCAGTTTTAGGTTCCCGCCTGCTGAAAATTTAACATACTTCTACAGTCTCGGTCTACAATACCAATGTTTTCATTTCCTTGATTAAGTCACGTACTTTACGAAATGCATATCACTTAGTTCATTTGAAAAATGGTTCTTGAATTTGAACGCACATTTTTTTAGATTCTCCCCTTTTGAAAATTTAACGTACTTCTACAGTCTTAGTTTACATTACCAATGTTTAGCCAAATATTGTTTCAGCAGTTTTTGGTGCTCTTCGAGGTTTTTTCAGCTCAAACTGTCATGGTTTCGATCTTAAAACAATCATCCTTTTGCCTAGGTCACTGTTATTGTGTTGTTTAATATTGAGATAAGATCACCACTACACACCTTTTCTTCAAATAATTTCTGGTTAACCTTTTGCCGAATATATACCTTTTGACCCTAGTCACTTTGCACAAACATGTGTCTATTATGTTTTTTGTTTCAGGCTTGCCACAATTTGACATGGATTGATTTATAAATCCTCCCTCATGAAACTCCTGATGTCGACCTTCGTTATTTCTTGAAGAAAATGTATTTAAACTTTGTTCTTTACACTAAAAGCTACCGTCCTCATACGTGTGCACAGGACTTTGTTCTATATTCGCTGTATGGTTCTTGACCCACACACATGCATGGGTTGTTTCTTGTTTGGGTTTGTTTCCCTTGACCTGTTAGCACCGTGCCCTCTCAACTTCATCCTGAACTCTTTGCTTACATGTCAGAGCGCCATTACTTCCTGTACTTAATCTAAACCCTTCACCGATACAAAAATGGTTTCCATTAGTATCCTGAGAAAGTCCGCTGTATCTTTTATAGAGGAGTTAAAAGTTGGAACTATGGGTGCTAGAAAGTGGTCCACGTTTGTGTGCAGATTCTTGTACAATGATCTGCAACTCGATATTATCGGGCAGACTGGTGGTTTGGTCAATATCTTGTGCACCTCAGGCAGAAAATAAATAGTGGGTGTTATAGGATTCTCATTCCTCTGAAATGTTGTTTCTTCATCACTTAGTAGTCCTCTTTCATGCCAGTTTACAAGTTTGCTGCTTAACTCTAGTATTATATCATTTACTGGATTATTTTTGTGCTGTTACTCAGTTGGCACATTGCTTCTTCAATGTACTCGTCCTTTTCCAGTAACACTGTATTGCCAACTTTGTCCGCGGGCTTTATTTGTATTGAGTTGTTATTCATTAGTGACTCTAGTGGTTTACATTCCTCCTTGGTTAGGTTCTCTTTATTATTGTGACAATGTCTGATGTTGTCCATCTCTTCTAGATCTGCCACAACTAGATCGTGAGAGGTGTGTATCCGATTCCCTGGATGTAGGATCGGGCAAAATGTAGATTTGTTTTTAAGTTTGGAGTTACGATGTTGATCTGTGCTAATGCCCATTTCTTCAAAAAATTTGAAGGTCTGTTACCTCTGCCTCATCCATATAATTTACCAGTCCATAGGCCACTCTCAAGTTGTTCAATTCTGCAATTGTATCTTCATATGTATGCTCTTCATTCTTCATCTCTCCACTCACATTTCCAGAAACGTTACTAAAATTCTGTTTGTTAAAGAATTTAGTTAATTTGAACTTCCTAATAAATTTATAAATGTCTATCCTGGTTTTGACGTGGTTATAATGTTTTTCTGGACAGAATGAGAGGCCTTTATTCAATAGACTTTGTTAGTACATGTTTGGACAGATTAATGTTCAGATCAGGTTCCCCTTCTTCTTCACCATTCTTTATTTATTTGTTGTTCGATTGCACAGGTGGTTAATCTTTGCTCTTCCGGAACTAAAGTCTATGTTAAGAAGATACAGACCACAGTCTTCAGAAAAAGCACAGCTACCAACAGTGTGATCAATGGCTCGAGCTTTCATCCACACTCCCTAAAGAAAAGCATACCATATGGTGAGTTTATTAGAATGAGAAGAAATTGCTCGGAGGAAAAAGAAATGTAATCAAAATTCAAAGAGACAAAGTGGATACAAGTGGATTGAGGGTAGAGGCTATAGAGGTTCGAACCTGACAAATGTAGTGTGTCTCGGTATATTGTGATAATGAAAAGAACCAAGGAGCAATCCTCTCTATGCTCCTCACCTAGGAATGATTTCCTATATCAACATTAAACACAAAAAGGTTCAGCACTTTCAACAGTTACAACAACCAATGTCAGTGAGCACACAAGAAGATGTCCAGATCCCAGATGTTGCTTTCTTAAAATGATTGTTCTTTATTAAGTTCATTTATTAAAAATCGAAGGACCATAGCTGACGCGTTTTGTTTCACAATGCGACTTCTTCAGGGCTTATTCAGGTAACAGATAAATGTATTCAGATTGTTACAGTGTCCATGTTGAGGAGACTTTTATATAGTAGACATTACCATGATTGGCTTGACTACCAGCAGCGCGTACGCTCGTCAGTTTCAGGTATGACAAAGAGACAAAGTGTTGATTCCATAAACGAGGATACAAGTTCACTGATATTCAACGTGGGGAAGCAAAAGGAAGAGATGTAACAAGGGCTCAAACTCTAATCAATAAAAAACAACAAAAAGGGAACAATGAACAACAGCAAGACAATACGATTTGTATGATCTTAACATACAGCACAGAAAGTTTTAAATTACAAAAAGCACTTTTCACCCTAAGTGGGATGGGTATGCCCAGACATCAGTCCCTTGCTCACTGTGCCACTGGATTCGAGCTAGCCTGGCTGATGAAGGGTAAAAACTATAATCCGGTCCCAGGATGCTTCTTTCCAGGCCATGGAAGACCTGACTTGGCAGTTCGGTCTGGACTGTTTCCATGAAGCACAGGGTCAAGACTGATTTGCATATGGCTGGGTCTACACTAGGGTGGCATGGTGAGCAAAAGAACAGTGGATTTAACCCAGATCTTGTGACTGGGGTGAATGTATGATTTATTCAGCATTCCATCCATCATTTATTTGCATAGCACATTTTTTATCCTAAGTGGGATGGGTATGCCCAGACATGGGTCCCTTGCTCACTGTGCCACTGGATTCAAGCTAGCCTGGCTGTGAAGGGTAATACCCAGAAACCTGTCCTAGGATGCTTCTTTCCAGTCCAGGGAGCACCTGGCTTTTCAGTTCGGTCTGGGCTGTTCCCATGAGGAACTGCGTCAAGACTGATTTGCATATGGCTGGGTCCAAATTCGGTTGGCATGGTGAGCAAAAGAACAATGGATTTAACCCAGATGAATGTATGACTTATTCAGCATTCTGTCCATCATTTGTTTCCGTAGCACTTTTCACTCTAAGTGGGATGGGTGTGCCCAGATGTGGGTCTCTTGCTCACTGTGCCACTGGAGTTAAGCTAGCCAGGCTGATGAAGGGTAATACCCAGAAATTAGTCACCGGATGCTTGTTTCCGGTCCAGGGAGGACTTGGTTTGGCGGTTCGCTCTGGGCTGTTCCCATGAGGCACTGGGTCAAGAATGATTTGTGCATGGCTAGGTGTAAACTGGGGTAGCATGGTGAGCAAAAGAACGATGGATTTAACCCAGATTTCTTGACTGGTGTGAATGAATGATTTATTAAGCATTCTGTCTTTCATTCGTTTGTGTAGCACTTTTCACCTTAAGTGGGATGGGTATGCCCAGACATGGGTCCCTAGCTCACTTTGCCACTGGATTTAAGCTAGCCTGGCTAATGAAGGGTAGTTCTCAGAAACCAGTCCCAGGATGCTTGTTTTCATTCCAGGGAGGACCTGGCTTGGCACTGCGGTCTGGACTGTTCCCACGAGGCACAGGGTCAAGACTGATTTGCATATGTCTGGGTCTAAACTGGGGTGGCATGGTGAGCAAAAGAACAATGGATTTAACACAGATCTTTTGACTGAGGGTGAATGTATGATTTATTCAGCATTACATCCATCATTTATTTGCATAGCACTTTTCACCCTAAGTGGGATGGGTAAGCCCAAACGTTGGTCCCTTGCTCATTGTGCCACTGGATTCAAGCTAGCCTGGCTGAGTCAGTCCCAGGATGCTTTGTTCTGGTCCAGAGAGGACCTGGTTTGGCAGTTCAGTCTGGGCTGTTCCCATGAGGCACTGGGTCAAGACTGAGTTGCATATGGCTGGGTCTAAACTGGGGTGGCATGGTGAGCAAAAAAACACTGGAATTAACCCAGAACTCTTGACTGGGAGTGATTGTATGATTTATTCAGAATTCTGTCCATCAATTGTTTCCATATCACTTTTCACCCTAAGTGGGATGGATATGCCCTGACGTGGGTCTCTTGCTAACTGTGGCACTGGAGTTAAGCTAGCCTGGCTGATGAAGGGTAATACCCAGAAACCGGTCCCAGGATGCTTGTTTCAGGTTCAGTGAGGACCTGGCTTGGCAGTTCGGTCTAGACTGTTCCCTTGAGGCACAGGGTCAAGACTGATTTGCATATGGCTGGGTCTAAGCTGGAGTGGCATGGTGAGCAAAAGAACTATGGATTTAACCCAGATATTTTGACTGGAGGTGAATGTTTGATTTATTCAGCATTCCATCCATCATTTATTTATGTAGCACTTTTCACCCTAAGTGGGATGGGCATTCTCAGACTGCGGTCCCTTGCTCACCGTGCCACTGAATTCAAGCTAGCCTGGCTGAGAAGGGTAATACTCAGACACCGGTCCCAGGATGCTTCTTTCCAGTCCATAGAGGAGCAGACTTGGCAGTTTAGTCGGGTCTGTTCACATGAGGCACTAGGTCAAGATTGATTTGCATATGGCTGGGTCTCAACTGGGGTGGCATGGTGAGCAAAAGACCAATGGTTATAACCCAGATCTCTTGATTGGGGATGACTGTATGACTTATTCAGCATTCCGTCTATCATTTGTTTGCGTTGCAACTTTCTATATGTGGCATTATCAGATATACAGTTTAAAATCCAACTTCACCATAAGTTGTGATTTTTAAATTTTGACCCCAAAGTCACCAAACTACTCCAAATTTTCATCTGCTCACAATGAGAAATTGCACTTAAAAGATCTTTAATGCAATCCCAATGTTAACCTATGGGAGATTTAGGCCTTGCAGCAGTGAAAAACGAATTTAAGAGTATTTCACTACCAGGACACATAAAGATTAAAAGTACATGCCCAACATTTTAAATACCCTGCACTCTGCCCATGGGGCTGCGTATGACATACCTTATGGGTGACTTACATGAAATATAAAGGAAGGTTTCAGCCATGCCAGTAGGTTAATATGCCAGGTCTAAATTGCAGTTTAAAACTGCCACCCAGGCTCAGCATGACAGGCCTGAGCTATCTTTGAAGCGCTACTGAGAGAGTGCACAATCAGTGTTGAAGGACCACCAGTAGCTTTTAATTTACCTGCCCTGGGCACATATGGTGCACTTTACTAAGGAGTTATAAGTACATTAAATATGCCATTTGTGGATAAGCCAATGTTACCATGCTTATGTACCGAACATCTGCACCTTAGCGCTGGTTAGCAACGCTAAAATGCAAAGAATCCTAAAGCCAGCAAAAACGAAGTCATCAAATCAGAAGGCAAATAGTCAAGGGAATCTTTGTCAAGGATGCCAGGTCTAATAGTCTCAATGTAGTAATCATAGTAGACATGCATAGCTCTTTGACCTCTTAAAACCTGAATGCAATCTTGATTACCAACACTTGGTTAAGGTAAGCAACTTTGCATCATTTCGATTTGCTGCTCCAGCAAAAATACAAAAATAACCCAATTTCGTTTTTTGAGATTGTAAGGTAACATATTATCTTCTACCTGCTTCTTGAATCTGATGGAAGTACCTATTTGTAACTGTCTGCACATTTAGCACATTCAATACGTTTCTTTAACACATTCACTGGAGTACCGTACTGAGAGAGAATAGAGAAAGGTATAGTCATTTAGATTCTTGGAAAGCAGTTTGTAAGAATCAGTACAGCCCTCAGCTACAACACTGATAACCTAGACTGACTTTTTATAGAGATACAGAACAGGCATAGTTACAAATCACTCATTACAGACCTCAGAGCCAGTCAATGATGCTAGTTATTGCCCCTCACTCTATGACGGTGCCTCACATTTTGCTCAAGCTTGTAAATCAGGCAATGGATAACAAATACTGTTAATAGCAGGAGTAAAGGCCTGCTATCCTACAACAAATTCCAAAAACCCTCCTAGTAGTTCTTAAAAATGATGTGATGTAGTTTTTGTTTACTAATACTCGTCTCATAAATTTCTCAAACGATCAAGGTTCTTTGTAGCCATAAAAACAAAGGGCCTGATATACATATTGACGGACTGTTGTAGTACTGTTACCATGGCAGAGTACTTTACTCCTTCCATGGTAGGGTACTCCGCCTGCCACATTTAGAGATGTTCCCCAGCCCAGTAGGCATCTCTTGCATTTAAAGAAACCGCCGTCACAGTGGTTCCTGTAAATGCACTGAAAATATGACTTGCTGCTCCGTCAACATCCATATGGCATACTTTTATTTATTTTATTTTTTTTCAAAAACAAAATCGCAAAGCAGGTTTTTGTATTTGAAATAAAAAACAATGACCACCTCAGCATTGGAGAATTCTCTCATGGTGTAGGTGTCATTTAAATGTTTTAACTTCTACATACCGCCATGTTTTAGGTAGTGTTTTGTAAAAGAGAAAACTGACCGCCCACTCTAAATCATCTGTGGGGTTTATATGTGGCAGAGATTGAGTAGTCTCCACTGTCTACATACTGAATGGCAGACTTACGACTTCTATCGCATCTCTGCTAATCAGCAGAGATGCGCCAGGCGAGTTGCGATGCATCTGCCCACCTGTGCGCCACCACTGATGCGCCGCATTTACAAAGCGACGCACCATGGCACTCGGATGGGCAGATGCGTGACACTTCCCCAGCAAAAAAGGACCGCATTGCTGGAGTTGCATTGCAAGCTTGACGCAGCTCCAGCAAGTCTCGGGGGTGCCCTATCTCTAACATGCTGCGTCAATCCTTACGCCTGCTTCAAGCAGGCGCAGGGGTTTGACACAACATGGCTCTTAAAGTGACTGAGTAAAATCTTGTAGATTTCACTCAGCCACTTTTAGGAGGCGTTCCTGCACTGGAACGCTCCCCCCTGCGCAGGAACGCCTTCTTGTGGTTCAGGGCTTTACAACGTGACACATCTCCCAGATGCGTCACGCACCATGGCACTGGATTTGCGCCGCTGCTGCGTCACAAAAGTGACGCAACTGTGGCGTAAAAGAGGCACAAGAGGCTTGTAAATCTGCCCCTGAATGTCTTCCTGTCTAGAAATCAGACCATTAGTGTAAAGGGTAAGGGTATTCCATCACCGGTGAGATGGAGCCATCTTTCTATCCAACATCTAACTCAGGTCCAAAGTCGATTTTTCCAGTTAGTTTATCGTCAAATGTCAATCCTCGTAAAAAAAATGCTTTTTACAGAGCCAATTCACTACTGCATCAATAAAGCTAGGAATACTTAAAAATTGGATTTGAATGCAAATGTGGCCTTTTCTTTATGCTTCATGGGTAAACATTCATCAAATATATAAAACTTATTGCTCACAGTAAACTGGGAGGATCATCTAGAAATGGATGTGCTTTCTTTGTTTGCCTCTTCGAAAGAGATGGAGATTACTGTAATTGGTAGTTCCTCAAGATCTTTTTAAAGGTCACCAACAAAGTGCTGAAAAAAAAAGTAGAGTCATCAAATCAAAGGTTAAAAGTTGCTTGGAAGCTTTCTGACATACCTGCTGTAAATATCTGTAAAGTTAATGTGTTATTTTCCCTTTCAAATTCAAATAACACAGCATCTTTCATGAAAGTGAATTTTACACACATTTAAATGAAATATGCTTAGAGTATTATGCGAATACATTGGCATATATGCACAGATGATTTTTGCAAATAGGTGTAGCGTCAAAGAAAAAAATGCCCTTTTTTGGAGAAAGAGATTATTCAAATTTGGACTTAATAACCAGAGTACATTATGCACAGCATTATTTCTCTTGTAATTGAAGCACAAGAGAGTAGGGAGACCTTGACAGATCTCACATCCGTTTTGGGCTCTTTCTTTCAAACTGGGAAAGCGCATGTTGTCTGATTCACAGTTCTGGGGAGTTACAGATTTATATCCATGCAGGGTGTGAAGAAGGACCAACATTGTTTTTCAATTTCAAAGTTTGTCAATCTATATTTTCAAGATGCTGGGCAGGCAGTAAAGGTGTTCTGTGACTGGGTGCTGGGTCTTTTATCAATCTAGTCAATAGCCTTTTTTGAAAGAATGGGGAGAAAGAAAAAAATAGATCAGAGGGGTGTCAATAAATAGCAGATGTCCACGTTCCAATTAAGATTATTCTTCCTTTCCTCTAACTTTCACATTTCATTTAAATTTTGAACTGTTTTTATACATCTTTTTTAAAATGCTCCTTTTTTACTGCATAGGTCTGTGCCAGTGGCTATGAAATATTTGACCTATCACCACATATATGTAGCCTGGCAGGGGAGTAGATTTCATGGTGCCAGGCGGCACTGCAGTTTATTCCCTAAAATAATTTTACCATTCAAAATTTCGGGCCAATAAAATTGAGTGTGAAACAACCTCACCAGGGAAATACAGGAAAAGAAAGACAGGCCTTCTCAAATTGTTCCGTGAGCAATTCTACAAGGCACTTATGCAGCTGGTAATCGGGGTCTGTATGCTTTTTGTGATCATTATAGGATCGTGAACACCAGAACTCTCCTGAAAACGAGCGATATAATGCCAAATGCAAATTCTTATTCTAACAATGAAATGGTTTGAATAAAGTTTTCCAAACATGCAATTTTGCAATCTGTAGTGCATGCGCACGAAGCACTTTAAAATACTCCTGAAAAAGCTGGTTTAATTGTTGGGTTGTACATCGATATTATAGCCGCGATATCTGGCAGGTCGATAATTAAATAGCGATAATATGGCTACCATATTTTGGCGGGACGATATTTAATTGTCTATATTCTGATAGGAAACCTAGGGGGCATATTACCAAGAAATAGCGATAATTATCCCTATTGCTTGGTTAGCGTGAAAAAATTATCGCCGAGCTGCAGCGATTTTTATTGCAGATAAACCTTGGTATTCACTGACATGCAAAGTGGGGCCCAAGATGGTCGCTATCTCCTACTAGCTGTCGCTAACTGGTGTTAGCGACAGCTAGGTAATAGGGAGAAAATGTTATCTCCGCTTTTAAAGCGGAGATAAACCCCCTTGATAATATGCCCTCTATGGCCCTATGCCTTATGGGGTATATTATCAAGGGGGTTTATCTCAGCTTTTTTGGCTTTAAAAGCCAAGAAAGCGAAGATAAAATTATCTCCCTATTACCTAGCTGTCGCTAACACCAGTTAGCGACAGTTAGTAGGAGATAGCGACCATCTTGGGCCCCACTTTGCATGTCAGTGATATTTATCACTAATGACATGCAAAGTGGGCGTACCAAGATGTTAGCGACTGGAAACAGTCGCTAACATTGCTATCTCCTATTACCAACTTTTGGAGATATTCGAGCTAAGCGCGAATACCTCCAAAAGCTAACACCTGCCCCTGAGCAGTTCTTAGCCATGTTATCCAATGGGAGGTGGATAACATGGCTAAGAGCATTTGCTCGCTAATGCATGAATATCGCTGACTTTTCAGCGATATTCATGCATTTCGGCCGATATTTATTGCTTAGGAGATAAACCTTGATAATATCAAGGCTCCTAAGCGATAAAAATCGCCGCAGATCGGCGATAAAAATATTGCCGCTAAGCCAACCTAGCGATAATTATCGCTAGTTGTTGGTAATATGCCCCTACTTTTCATAATCTAAGCGATCTTATTGAAAACTGATTGAAACTACGAAAACGCAGCAACAGCAATAAACTGTGCAACAATAACTTTACTGTCATGGTGCTTGCTGAGGGGAGAAAAGAGTAAGGCTAATTCTAGAAGTAGGTGGTATCGGTCCATTAAAATCAAGATATGCCTCAACCAAGGAGCTGTAAAAGCTGATGCACTCACGGAGATGACTAGCCTTGATGTTGGAGGGAACTGGCCGCAGTCTGTGCCACAAGGGCAACAGTGTGTTAAACACCCAAGACAGAGGGCACAGTGGCTCAGGCTCTTCGTGATCAGGCTAGCACGCTGGCAAACCAGGTGCTAGAAGTCTGCACCCAAAGCAGGGTCGAAATAAGACAACAGTTCCACTCCTAGTAGTTGGAAACTACGCCCTGGCAGCACACTCTGGTGTACGGACTTATTATTGGAAAACCGATGCATTTTACAATTACAAATATTTACACTGGTACGCTAAACAAACAATTCTATACAATAAGGAGGACACTAGCCAGAGGTCACTGGACTTATTTACACGGAAGGCCAGTAGGCATAGCCCGTGGGGGAAGATGCTGTACTCCAAAACCTCACAATGCTTTCACTTGTAAGCGCATGTGCAGAGGTGGTCTAAACAGGCAACCCCCTCGAGACTGCAGTGTGGGAAGACCAACGTTGGTTTCCTCCATCTCACAGCATACTACGGGTTTCCCTGGGGAGCAGTTTGAGGTGGTCTGTCAGTATCACAGTCACCACAAACTTTCGCCAGAAAACAATTTTTTTCATGCGCAAAGGGTAGCAGTAATAAAGGTGCAAATGAACTGGCAGTCAGGCCTTTTTGTTCTTGCAAAAGTAAGAATAGAGTTGAGAGGAGAAAGCACATGAACTATATAACTGACCAGAAACTAAGGTGAGATGAGTTATGCTAGCTTTTATGGTTTTTTTGACACTTCATACCACACTTCTCCAATTCATAAGCACTATCCATGAGGGGTGTTACTAGGACTGGTATAATGCTGAGTTAACCTTTCAAACTTGCCAGAGCAGATGTCGGTGGTGAGAGTTTAACTCATCAAAACATCTTGAGTGCAGCTCTTGGTCCTGTCTTGTTAAATCCTACCATAAATGTCCAAAACACTTTCTTTAGCAGTCTAAAGATGTTCTACTATTACTAAGCACGAATAGAGTTTCTCTACCTCTATATTTGAATAATGCTCTTGTGCCAGTAGAGGCTGCTACCGAACAGGGGTGGTGGTGCGGAGAGGGAGAGGGGGACAGAGAGAGGGGGTGGGAAATCATAAAAATTGAAAAAGCACTTTCCTATACCGCCAGCTGCCGCCTCTTCTTTCTCCGTCCTCTTTCCTCCTTCTGTACTAAGCACACCACCTCCCAGAATTCCCTGACCAATCACAATAATGCCTTACAGCAGTGTTGGATTGTTCTAAGTGCCGTGGTTTGGCGCTCAGACAGGGGGTGGTAGGCCGTGTATGAACTCCACACAGGTTGTAGAACATGCAGAGTGCGCATGACGCTTTGGCAGAGACGGCTGGCCAAAGCATCATGTGTACTTTAGGTGCTGCCACCACTCCTCTCCCTGGTATACAGGGAGCCCAACCCCGCGCCCATGGCTTCAGCTGCAAGATGAATACAGAAAATAAAATTATATTATCAAACGTTATTATCATTCTATTTTTGTGTTCAGCTTGCAGTTCAAGCCGTGAAGCAATGCTCCTCTGCCTTAGTGGAGAAGCCATCACTGTTGGGCTCGATAGATTGAGAACTCCCTTAGAGTGCCTATGTCAGTACAACAGAGAGACTTCCAGGAAAGGCATTAATTGCAGTAAGACTGACCGTAGAGAACGCGCTAATCTTTGATTTTGTTAGTCCATGATTATTTGCTTCCACTTGCTGGGAACCCCAGGTAGTTGGGTGCTGCAGTAAGTTTCACCAAGACGCTGTGGCAACCCTTCAGTGAAAGACAAAGTATAGGTGTTTCCACTCTAGCTTTAATTCTGGCATTGCAAGCAAGATCTATAGCCTTGATACTGTGAGGATTTGAAAATCTGCAAAAGTTATTAGATGCTGGTAACAGAACAATAGACCTTAGGGTTAAACAATATGGGTTAACCTGATGCCCATATAACCATCTTTTTAGATTCAAATGTGGGAAGACTAAAAGATACACAGCCCCAAATGAAGTATTAGATCTTGAAAGTGCCATTTACCTCAAACTAGACAGAATGGCAGAACACATTGAACGGTACAAACAACTGACCAACTCATGAAGTTGTATTTGGCAAAGGTTAGTCTGAGGTATTGGGAAAATACTGGCAAGGGAATATGTAAGTTCTTAAGACTAAACCTTCATGGAAAGTCGCGATATGAAAGTTAAAATGAACAGAGCCTGGAAAGTTATTAGGACCAAACCTCTTCATTGTATTTCAAATTCAGATTAGAAAAATTGTTACCACTTTCAATATAGGTTAGAAAGTGGATGGGACTACCTCGCTGTGAGTGATCCAGCAGCTGTGATGGTGCCTCTATTGCTGATCTAAGTCGAGTTTCTCTTTCTATTCTTGCTGAGGATTGTATAAGCCAATCTTTAATATCACTGAGATCTGGGACGTCCCAAGTGCTTCTGTATTGGCAAAAAGCCTGGAAGTTGAAGGATTATATTTTACAAAATCAGTATTTCTATGAAGAACTCTGAATGTTGGGAAAAGCCTGCGTTAGCCCACTTTGGTACCTAACATTTTCAGATATGAAATCGAAGATTGATTAAATGGGCTAAGTACCCAGTGACTGCCATCAAAAAGCTATATTAAATAATGTTATGTTATGTTATGTTATGTTAAGGTAGCTTATAGAGCGCACAGCTGCCCAGCAACAGGGCGTCCTGGCACTAAGCAAAGTAGAGCCAAAGTAGCGAGTATCCCTCCTGAGGAAAGACAGGCCAGGCCATGGAAAGACAGGATGGTCAAAAAGGGGGGGGGGGCTTAATGGGGGAACAGATGAATCTTTAACGCTCTTTGTAAGGTCAAACAATTGTCCAGGCTCCGGATATGAAACGGGAGCTCGTTCCAGAGCTTGGCAGCCAAAACGCGAAACGAGCGACCACCAGCATGGGCCCTCTTCACATGTGGTTTTAAGACCAAATATTTGCCAGCAGAGTGCAGATGACGCAATGGAGTGTACATTGAGAGCAAGCCAGATATTATACCAGAAGTGGGAAATTTTAAGATCTTAAACGCAAAGCAGAGAGATTTAATTTCCACTGCCTCTCCACTGGCAGCCAGTGTAGCCGCCGAATGGTGCT
This sequence comes from Lissotriton vulgaris, assembly GCF_964263255.1. NCBI lineage: Eukaryota > Metazoa > Chordata > Amphibia > Caudata > Salamandridae > Lissotriton > Lissotriton vulgaris. Next base: position 1,955,940,754 of record NC_141689.1, on the reverse strand, counting down.
AGAGGTGGGGCAGGCCTGGGTATGACAAGAAGAGTTCTGGTGGCAACATTCTGGACCCTCTGAAGTCTTGAGATCTTGGTCTTATTGACCCCGGAATAAAGCACACTTGAGTAGTTGAGTCTAGATTAAACAGATGCTTGCACAATTGTCTGCCGAATAGAAGGGTGAAAGGAACCCAGCATGAGTCTAAGACTACACAGAATGCCAAGACATGTTGCCGCCACCCTCTTAGTTCGAGTTTGAAAGCTCAGCGCTGAGTCAACCCAAACACCCAGATTTTTCACCACCTTTTTTGGAATAGGGGGGGGGGTCCCATGGAGCAAGGCCACCAATGCCCGCTCCACAGCTCATGATCCTTCCCGACCAGCAGGACCTCGGTCTTGATGGCTTTGAGCTGTAGGCAATTGGCAATGTAAGTATAGGCTGGCAGTCTTGGTATTATCACACAAGCTCTTCTGCCAGTGTGAGTATTTAGCACACCCATCGATATCACCATTATGTATACAGTTATGGGTAGGACTTGGCAAGCTTCAGCTAATGAATATAAACACGGCTCTGTAACACAACTCTAAGCAGAACTGATGAACCTCATACCATATCACTGATGGCATCACACATATGGCCTTATTTTGGCCATCCGATAATACAAGTAGGGTGATCAGACTGGCATGGGACCATTGCTGGTGCCAGGGATCCGCGATCTCTGGCGGTCTTGCAGTGGTCTGAGGCCCATTTTATGCCATTGATACTGTTGTCACACTACCAATCATGTGGTACAAAAGGGGGTGGTGATGGACGGAGCATCTGAATCAATCAAACCCTCACACCCAGTCAAAAGATCTGGGTTTAATCCATCACCGTTCTTTAGCCCACTCTGCCACCCCAGTTCAGACATGGCTATATGCAAATCAGTCTGACCCTGTGCCTCATGGGAACAGTCCAGCCCGAACTGCCAAGTCATGTCTTTCCTGGACCGGAAACAACGACGAGACCCGGTCCTGAGGGCGATTAGGCTGATCTGCAGGAGACGGACGCCGTGGGCGATGTGCCAAATGCGCCGTCCCCTCCCTCCCGCGGTCTATGGGGTGGATTTTCATCCCTGGTGAAGTGCCTTTTATTTTTAGTCTCTAAACTTTAGAGGCTGGAGGTGTGTGCGTCCTACCTTCGGGTGGTGAAGCCCGCCCCCTGTTTTTTGCACTTCACAGACTTTTAACTTTCAAGTCCTCTGGTAGGGTGGGCCTTAGAGTGCCCATACCGCCGAGGTTTAACACCATAGGTCCTGACGAATGCCAGGTTAATGATACCACACCGGCTGAAACATGTCCATGTTGACCATTCACATCTTCACGTAATGCTAGTGGGAGTAAGACCATCCAATTAGTTGGCCCTACTCACCTACACATTTTTTAACCTTGTCCTTGATGGTCTTTGATTAAAATTAAATTTTTGACACATACAAGGCAATTTTAACCTCACCACTTGACACTATTCACGTACTTCTTCACATAGCCCTCCCATCACAAAAACCAGCTCCGCAGTAATTCTGGCGTCGAAGCACACCGGGGTGGCATTCGGTCACACCCGGTGGGGCCCGATGATGAAGCAAGTCACCGACCAGGTCGGTGAGTGAGGGCTTTCCTAACAAACCTATTGGGCTTTGTTGTTTCCTTGTGCTCTGTGCCTTTTTCCACCTTAACCAGAACAGGAACACTCTTTTGTTGTTGTTACATATTATAATTTGGGGACTAAGAGTGTTCGTGACTCTCCCTCTCTCTCTTGTTGTTTGTCAATATATGCAAATCAGTCTGACCCTGTGCCTCATGGGAACAGTCCAGCCCGAACTGCCAAGTCATGTCTTTCCTGGACCGGAAACAAGCTTCCGAGGACCGGTTTCTGGCATTCCAGCCGTCTTCAGCCCGGCTTGCTTGAATCCAGTGGCAAAGTGAGCAAGGGACTCAAGTCTGAGCATACCCTGCCACACTTACGGTGGCCAAAAGCGACCAAGCATATCAGGAGTTTCCTCATTGCTACAGTTTTCAGGGCAGTGAGCTCGCCATATAAAGTGTTGCAGTAAGGAAATAAAGGGGGCCATATGGTGTGCCACCATGTATGCGTGCACCCCCAGTTCCTGCAGGGCAAGGACGTCACAGTCCATGCCCTGCAGAAATATGCAATTGCTTACCCATTGCGGTTCCTTAATAAGGCTCATGTATGAGTCATGGCACTGCACCACCATGGGCCAGCCACCGCAGGACCACCTAACTTCGAATCCAGTAGGAATCCTGCTGGCGTTCTCAATATGGCTTCGGCAGTGTGGCAGCGGTGCGCTGGTGTGCCAGCCTGCTGCCACACCTTCAAAGTCATAAGAAGGCCCAATTGCTTTTCACTCTACACGAGCGGGCACAAAAGCCTATTCACCAAAACACATTACAAGATCATGTGGTAATAGTAACTTTTCAAACCTACACCATTATATGATAAACCCACAAGGTCTGTTATTTCCTACCCCAAATAAATGGGACACCAGGTCATATCAGCACCCTACAACTTTGGTCCATTGCATCTTTATTATATGATGGTCAGACATGATCAGATGCTTCATTCCATTCGAAATGCTTCATATCCAACTGTATAACGTCTTTAATTGGCCAATGAAGAGAACCAGCCTGCCCTGTGAAAAGCCAGGAGCATAAGTCTCCTTTTCTAGGTACCCAAGGATTTTCCTACAACGATATCACAGTCATACACTGAATTAAAACAGCTTTATCTGCCTTGCGTTATACTTGGCACTAATGCACAATAATACTGATAATAATAATGGAATTATAATGCAGTCGTTTAATATGCCCTTCTATGCTGCCACATGGGATACCCATCCGTAAAGTCAAAAATTGCTCAAATTGGCAAGACCACCTCTAAACCTAGATTATTTAGGGCACATAAGTGGCAATCGATCCAAAATAAAAATATACCCCTGACTGTCCCAGATTCATTTTGGAGTGGGGAGACATACAGCAGTGTAGACTCTTTGGTTCAACTTACTATGGAGTTTTCACCCTTTTCTCTCATTGTTTTGTAATGTTAATGTTGTGATATATAATGTGTATGTGTATAGTAAACTCTGAACATCAAGGGTATTCTGGCACCCAGTAAGTGTGAGTACAGGAGGCTCTGATGTGGAGTGGGAGGCCACTCTGTGCTATTATAGGAGAATGCCTATTTTTCTGATCTGCTTCCATGTATTCTTGAGATGTGTGTGAGTAGGAGTTCTGCGGAGTGTAGCTGCCTGGGTGGTTGGGGTAAAGAGACATGAATGTTCCAGCAGGAGAAAGAAAAATAGATCAGAGGGGTGTCAATAAATAGCAGATGTCCACGTTCCAATTAAGATTATTCTTCCTTTCCTCTAACTTTCACATTTCATTTAAATTTTGAACTGTTTTTATAAATCTTTTTAAAAATGCTCCTTTTTTACTGCATAGGTCTGTGCCAGTGGCTATGAAATATTTGACCTATCACCACATATATGTAGCCTGGCAGGGGAGTAGATTTCATGGTGCCAGGCGGCACTGCAGTTTATTCCCTAAAATAATTTTACCATTAAAAATTTCGGGCCAATAAAATTGAGTGTGAAACAACCTCACCAGGGAAATACAGGAAAAGAAAGACAGGCCTTCTCAAATTGTTCCGTGAGCAATTCTACAAGGCACTTATGCAGCTGGTAATCGGGGTCTGTATGCTTTTTGTGATCATTATAGGATCGTGAACACCAGAACTCTCCTGAAAACGAGCGATATAATGCCAAATGCAAATTCTTATTCTAACAATGAAATGGTTTGAATAAAGTTTTCCAAACATGCAATTTTGCAATCTGTAGTGCATGTGCACAAAGCACTTTAAAATACTCCTGAAAAAGCTGGTTTAATTGTTGGGTTGCACTTCGATATTATAGCCGCGATATCTGGCAGGTCGATAATTAAATAGCGATAATATGGCTACCATATTTTGGCGGGACGATATTTAATTGTCCATATTCTGATAGGAAACCTGGGGGGCATATTACCAAGCAATAGCGATAATTATCGCTATTGCTTGGTTAGCGTGAAAAAATTATCGCCGAGCTGCAGCGATTTTTATCGCAGATAAACCTTGGTATTCACTGACATGCAAAGTGGGGCCCAAGATGGTCGCCATCTCCTACTAGCTGTCGCTAACTGGTGTTAGCGACAGCTAGGTAATAGGGAGAAAATGTTATCTCCGCTTTCTTGGCTTTTAAAGCGGAGATAAACCCCCTTGATAATATGCCCTCTATGGCCCTATGCCCTATGGGGTATATTATCAAGGGGGTTTATCTCTGCTTTTTTGGCTTTAAAAGCCAAGAAAGCGGAGATAAAATTATCTCCCTATTACCTAGCTGTCGCTAACACCAGTTAGCGACAGCTAGTAGGAGATAGCGACCATCTTGGGCCCCACTTTGCATTTCAGTGATATTTATCACTAATGACCTGCAAAGTGGGCGTGCCAAGATGTTAGCGACTGGAAACAGTCGCTAACATTGCTATCTCCTATTACCAACTTTTGGAGATATTCACGCTAAGCGCGAATACCTCCAAAAGCTAACACCTGCCCCCAGAGCAGTTCTTAGCCATGTTATCCAACGGGAGGTGGATAACATGGCTAAGAGCATTTGCTCGCTAATGCATGAATATCGCTGACTTTTCAGCGATATTCATGCATTTCGGACGATTTTTATTGCTTAGGAGATAAACCTTGATAATATCAAGGCTCCTAAGCGATAAAAATCGCCGCAGATCGGCGATAAAAATATTGCCGCTAAGCCAACCTAGCGATAATTATCGCTAGTTGTTGGTAATACGCCCCTACTTTTCATAATCTAAGCGATCTTATTGAAAACTGATTGAAACTACGAAAACGCAGCAACAGCAATAAACTGTGCAACAATAACTTTACTGTCATGGAGCTTGCTGAGGGGAGAAAAGAGTAAGGCTAATTCTAGAAGTAGGTGGTATCGGTCCATTAAAATCAAGATATGCCTCAACCAAGGAGCTGTAAAAGCTGATGCACTCACGGAGATGACTAGCCTTGATGTCTGAGGGAACTGGCCGCAGTCTGTGCCACAAGGGCAACGGTGTGTTAAACACCCAAGACAGAGGGCATACAGTGGCTCAGGCTGTTCATGATCAGGCTAGCACGCAGGCAAACCAGGTGCTAGAAGTCTGCACCCAAAGCAGGGTCGAAATAAGACAACAGTTCCACTCCTAGTAATTGGAAACTACGCCCTGGCAGCACACTCTGGTGTACGGACTTATTATTGGAAAACCGATGCATTTTACAATTACAAATATTTACACTGGTACGCTAAACAAACAATTCTATACAATAAGGAGGACACTAGCCAGAGGTCACTGGACTTATTTACACGGAAGGCTAGTAGGCATAGCCCGTGGGGGAAGATGCTGTACTCCAAAACCTCACAATGCTTTCACTTGTAAGCGCATGTGCAGAGGTGGTCTAAACAGGCAACCCCCTCGAGACTGCAGTGTGGGAAGACCAACGTTGGTTTCCTCCATCTCACAGCATACTACGGGTGTCCCTGGGGAGCAGTTTGAGGTGGTCTGTCAGTATCACAGTCACCACAAACTTTTGCCAGAAAACAAGTTTTTTCATGGGCAAAGGGTAGCAGTAATAAAGGTGCAAATGAACTGGCAGTCAGGCCTTTTTGTTCTTGCAAAAGTAAGAATAGAGTTGAGAGGAGAAAGCACATGAACTATATAACTGACCAGAAACTAAGGTGAGATGAGTTATGCTAGCTTTTATGGTTTTTTTGACACTTCATACCACACTTCTCCAATTCATAAGCACTATCCATGAGGGGTGTTACTTGAACTGGTATAATGCTGAGTTAACCTTTCAAACTTGCCAGAGCAGATGTCGGTGGTGAGAGTTTAACTCATCAAAACATCTTGAGTGCAGCTCTTGGTCCTGTCTTGTTAAATCCTACCATAAATGGTCAAAACACTTTCTTTAGCAGTCTAAAGATGTTCTACCATTAGTAAGCACGAATAGGGTTTCTCTACCTCTATATTTGAATAATGCTCTTGTGCCAGTAGAGGCTGCTACCGAACAGGGGTGGTGGTGCGGAGAGGGAGAGGGGGACAGAGAGAGGGGGTGGGAAATCATAACAATTGAAAAAGCCCTTTCTTATACCGCCAGCTGCCGCTTCTTCTTTCTCCGTCCTCTTTTCTCCTTCTGTAGTAAGCACACCACCTCCCAGAATTCCCTGACCAATCACAATAATGCCTTACAGCAGTGTTGGATTGTTCTAAGTGCCGTGGTTTGGCGCTCAGACAGGGGGTGGTAGGCCGTGTATGAACTCCACGCAGGTTGGAGAACATGCAGAGTGCGCATGACGCTTTGGCAGGCGGAGACGGCTGGCCAAAGCATCATGTGTACTTTAGGTGCTGCCACCACTCCTCTCCCTGGTATACAGGGAGCCAAACCCCGCCCCCCTGGCTTCAGCTGCAAGATGAATACAGAAAATAAAATTATATTATCAAACGTTATTATCATTCTATTTTTGTGTTCAGCTTGCAGTTCAAGCCGTGAGGCAATGCTCCTCTGCCTTAGTGGAGAAGCCATCACTGTTGGGCTCGATAGATTGAGAACTCCCTTAGAGTGCCTATGTCAGTACAACAGAGAGACTTCCAGGAAAGGCATTAATTGCAGTAAGACTGACCGTAGAGAACGCGCTAATCTTTGATTTTGTTAGTCCATGATTATTTGCTTCCACTTGCTGGGAACCCCAGGTAGTTGGGTGCTGCAGTAAGTTTCACCAAGACGCTGTGGCAACCCTTCAGTGAAAGACAAAGTATAGGTGTTTCCACTCTAGCTTTAATTCTGGCATTGCAAGCAAGATCTATAGCCTTGATACTGTGAGGATTTGAAAATCTGCAAAAGTTATTAGATGCTGGTAACAGAACAATAGATCTTAGGATTAAACGATATGGGTTAACTAGATGCACATATAACCATCTTTTTAGATTCAAATGTGGGAAGACTAAAAGATACACAGACCCAAATGAAGTATTAGATCTTGAAAGTGCCATTTACCTCAAACTAGACAGAATGGCAGAACACATTGAACGGTACAAACAACTGACCAACTCATGAAGTTGTATTTGGCAAAGGTTAGTCTGAGGTATTGGAAAAATACTGGCAAGGGAATATGTGAGTTCTTAAGACTAAACCTTCATGGAAAGTCGCGATATGAAAGTTAAAATGAACAGAGCCTGGAAAGTTATTAGGACCAAACCTCTTCATTGTATTTCAAATTCAGATTAGGAAAATTGTTACCACTTTCCATATAGGTTAGAAAGTGGATGGGACTACCTCGCTGTGAGTGATCCAGCAGCTGTGATGGTGCCTCTATTGCTGATCTAAGTCGAGTTTCTCTTTCTATTCTTGCTGAGGATTGTATAAGCCAATCTTTAATATCACTGAGATCTGGGACGTCCCAAGTGCTTCTGTATTGGCAAAAAGCCTGGAAGTTGAAGGATTATATTTTTACAAAATCAGTATTTCTATGAAGAACTCTGGGGCAGATTTATGTTAACTGGAGCATCCCCAGGGATGCGCCAGTTAATGTGCGCCACAGTGCGCCACAGCTCCGCCACCCATGGTGCACCGCATTTATAATGCGGCGCACCATGGTGCAAAAACGGCACAGATGCGTGACGCATCTGTGCCGGAAAGGTGGCGCATTGCTGGAGTTGCGTCGCAAGCACGACGCAGCTCCAGCAAGGCTCGGGGGTGCCCCATCTTCACAATGCTGCGTCAAGACCTACGCCTGCTTCAAACAGGCGCAGGGTTTTGAAGCAGCATTGGCCTGAAAGTGACTGAGTGAAATCTCATAGATTTCACTCAGCCACTTTTAGGAGGCGTTCCTGCACAGGAACGCCCCCCCCCCTGCGCAGGAACGCCTCCTTGTGGCGCAGGGCTTTACAACGTGACGCATCTCCTAGATGCGTCACGTTGTAAATAGGGCGCATTGTTTGCGCCGCCGTTGCGTCAAATAAAGTGACGCAATTGCGGCGCAAAGAGGCGCAAGAGCCTCTTAAATCTGCCCCTCTGAATGTTGGGAAAAGCCTGCATTAGCCCATTTTAGTACCTAACAATTTCAGATATGAAATCGAAGATTGATTAAATGGGCTACATACCCAGTGCCTGCCATCAAAAAGCTATATTAAATAACTTTATGTTATGTTATGTTAAGGTAGTTTATAGAGCGCACAGCTGCCCCAGCAACAGGACGTCCCAGCACTAAGCAAAGTAGAGCCAAAGCAGCGAGTATCCCTCCTGAGGAAAGACAGGCCAGGCCATGGAAAGACAGGATGGTCAAAAACAGGGGGGGGCTTAATGGGGGAACAGATGGGTCTTTAACGCTCTTTGTAAGGTCAAAGAATTGTCCAGGCTCCGGATATGAAACGGGAGCTCGTTCCAGAGCTTGGCAACCAAAACGCGAAACGAGCGACCACCAGCATGGTCCCTCTTCACATGTGGTTTTAAGACAAAATATTTGCCTGCAGAGTGTAGATGACCACACAAGGGAGTGTACATTGAGAGCAAGCCAGATATTATACCAGAAGTGGGAAATTTCATGATCTTAAACGCAAAGCAGAGAGATTTAAATTCCACTGCCTCTCCACTGGCAGCCAGTGTAGCCGCCGAATGGTGCTAGAGGTGGGGCAGGCCTGGGTATGACAAGAAGAGTTCTGGTGGCAACATTCTGGACCCTCTGAAGTCTTGAGATCTTGGTCTTATTGACCCCGAAATAAAGCACACTTGAGTAGTCGAGTCTAGATTAAACAGATGCTTGCACAATTGTCTGCCGAATAGAAGGGTGAAAGGAACCCAGCATGAGTCTAAGACTACACAGAATGCCAAGACATGTTGCCGCCACCCTCTTAGTTCGAGTTTGAAAGCTCAGCGCTGAGTCAACCCAAACACCCAGCTTTTTCACCACCTTTTTTGGAATAGGGGGGGGTCCCAGGGAGCAAGGCCACCAATGCCCGCTCCACAGCTCATGATCCTTCCCGACCAGCAGGACCTCGGTCTTGATGGCTTTGAGCTGTAGGCAATTGGCAATGTAAGTATAGGCTGGCAGACTTGGTATTATCACACAAACTCTTCTGCCAGTGTGAGTATTTAGCACACCCATCGATATCACCATTATGTATACAGTTATGGGTAGGACTTGGCAAGCTGCAGCTAATGAATATGAAAATGGCTCAGTAACACAACTCTAAGCAGAACCGATGCACCTCATACCATATCACTGATGGCATCACACATATGGCCTTATTTTGAGTTTGGCCATCCGATATTACAAGTAGGGTGATCCGACCGGCATGGGACCATTGCTGCTGCCAGGGATCCGCGATCTCTGGCGGTCTTGCAGTGGTCTGAGGTCCATTTTATGCCATTGATACTGTTGCCACACTACCAAGCATATCAGGAGTTTCCTCACTGCTACAGTTTTCAGGGCAGTGAGTTCGCCATATAAAGTGTTGCAGTGAGGAAATATAGGGGGCCATATGGTGTGCCACCATGTATGCGTGCACCCCCAGTTCCTGCAGGGCAAGACGTCACAGTCCATGCCCTGAAGGAATATGCAGTTGCTTACCCATTGTGGTTACATGTTAAGGCTCATGTATGAGTTATGGCACTGCACCACCATGGGCCAGCCACCGCAGGACCACCTAACTTCGAATCCAGTAGGAATCCTGCTGGCGTTCTCAATATGGCTTCGGCAGTCTGGCAGCGGTGCGCTGGTGTGCCAGCCTGCTGCCACACCTCCAAAGTCGTAAAAAGGCCCAATTGCTTTTCACTCTACAAGAGCGGGCACAAAAGCCTATTCACCAAAACACAGTACAAGATCATGTGGTAATAGTCATTTTTCAAACCTACACCATTATTTGATACACCCACAAGGCCTGTTATTGCCTACCCCAAATAAATGGGACACCAGGTCGTATCAGCACCCTACAACCTTGGTCCATTGCATCTTTAATATATGATGGTCAGACATGAGCAGATGCTTCATTCCATTCGAAATGCTTCATATCCAACTGTATAACGTCTTCATTTGGCCAATGAAGAGAACCAGCCTGCCCTGTGAAAAGCCAGGAGCATAAGCCTCCTTTTCTAGGTACCCACGGAATTTCCTACAACGATATCACAGTCATACACTGAATTAAAACAGCTTTATCTGCCTTGTGTTATACTTGGCACTAATGCACAATAATACTGATAATAATAATGGAATTATGATGCAGTTGTATAATATGACCTTCTATGCTGCCACATGGGATACCCATCCGTAAAGTAAAAAATTGCTCAAATTGGCAAGACCACCTCTAAACCTAGATTCTTTAGGGCACATAAGTGGCAATCGATCCAAATTAAAAATATACCCCTGACTGTCCCGGATTCATTTTGGAGTGGGGAGACATACAGCAGTGTAGACTCTTTGGTTCAACTTACTATGGAGTTTTCACCCTTTTCTCTCATTGTTTTGTAATGTTAATGTTGTGATATATAATGTGTATGTGTAAAGTAAACTCTGAACATCAAGGGTATTCTGGCACCCAGTAAGTGTGAGTACAGGAGGCTCTGATGTGGAGTGGGAGGCCACTCTATGCTATTATAGGAGAATACCTATTTTTCTGATCTGTTTCCATGTATGCTTGAGATGTGTGTGAGTAGGAGTTCTGCGGAGTGTAGCTGCCTGGGTGGTTGGGGTAAAGAGACATGAATGTTCCAGCTGGTGGGACCAGTCATGTCTTCCATGCTCCTGACCTGAAATGCACTAGGGTGCTGCAGGCTTAAAAGCAACTCTCCTATGGACAGAAGATTGCTTAGCATTCCAGCTTTGCTTCTGCAATCCTTTGCCGAAGGATCATTCATCTTCCATTTCTGTGTTACTGTCACATCGCGGCCGCGCCTTCTGTAGTGTTTTGCTTGTCAGCTTTCCGCTTTGATCTTCCCAGTCTCTGGTGATTTTTGCAACCTACTCCCAATCTGCATTGAAGTATTTCCTAATAAGAGACAAAAGGGCAAGAATGTACATTTTAAGAACCAACGACTTCCAACTGAATGGTGGTAACGCGATTTGCGCTGACACAAAGAGTTCTACATCTGTGATTCTACTTATCTGATTGCCTTGTTGCTTGCCAGAAACTGCCTTTACATCACTCGAGTGACCATTCTGAAAGAAAAAATACAGCAAAATAATTGAGTTCCTTATTTCTGCTTTTACTAAGAAATATGCAAGGAGAATACTATAATGCTCTACACTATGTGTTGTGCTATTTTTTTTCTCCTGTTTACTAGATATATATATATATATATATATATATATATATATATATATATATATATATATATATATATATATATATATATATATATATATTCACTGAAAAAAACATAGGTTTCAGAGACATTGTAGCTAGAAATTAGCATTTAAAAAAACCTTAGAAATTCACAAAAAAAACCATAGGTTTTCAGGGGTGTTATAGTTAGCTGGACATTCCACTCATACAAAACCATAGAAATTCCTCCGTTAGAGTTAGTTCTGCTAACTATAACTCGCGCACCCACAATGCACTGCTGATGATGTCACATATTACATCATTCATGTGATGGTCAGTGACATCACTGATGACATCTCAAATTACATCACTGATGACATCACTGATGACATCATCCAGTGAATGTGGTTTAGTTTGAAATTTAAATATGTATTATATATATATATATATATATATATATATATATATATATATATATATATATATATATATATATATAAACGAAATCTGTGCAAGGAAAGTCTTTGAGCCAACTTTTACAGGAAGGGGTGTAAACTTGGTAATTGACTTCTCACTTTTATCGCATCGATATCGAGGGTAAGCCTTATCCTGGGAAACATTAAAACTCGCTTTTGGGGATCAATATCCAATTTCTATGGAGTTGCAAGTAAAGGGAGCGGCCACAAGTAAAAAAAAAGAGTACCCGATACCCATAACTCTGGGGAAAATAAATGGGTATTCCCTTAAGTGGGAAAAGGTGGACCCCAAAAAATTCCTGATAAACTTATTCTCCAGAGCTTCGGACCATGTGTCAATCTGCCTGAGGGACTTTGAACGACCACAAGTAACCTTAGACTCCTATATTGAAATTGCTAAGGAGATAAAAAACCTTTTACTGAAACCACTTAAAAACTTCTCAGTAAAAAAAGGGTTGGCTCAATAAGGAATGTTCTACAGCGCACACACACTTAATAGCAGCTTTGCATGAAGCTCCAAGATCTGTGGTCCATGTCATAGAGACATGTAAGCTTTATAGAACTGCCCTAGACACAAGGAGGAAGGAATTAAAGCGGGATCTATGGGAACATTTACACCTAGCTTGTCAGAAAAATGACAACATCGCCTTCTGGAAGGCAGTTAATGCACTTTTTTTTCAAAACAGAGACAATGACGTAATAGATATCTTAGTGTCAGGGGAGGTGTGCGTTGAGCATTTTTCACGTTTGTATAATAATCCTAACCAAAGAGGAAGTTTAAGTTCAACATCAACCAAAGAGCCCCTCGCTCAGTTTCCGCGGGGAATCACTTTTGACTATAAGGAAGTTTTAAAGGCCATTAGAGACAGTGCATCGGGCAAAGCACCTGGACCCGATGGGGTCCCCATCGATATATATAAAAGTGAGTTAAAACTTTGGGCTCCCCTCCTAACCAACGTTTTGAACAGCATTAACATCGTAGGTTTTATTTCTACATGGCCCGAGGCAATTGTGGTACCAATTTTTAAAAAGGGCAATAGAAATGATCCTGCCTGCTGCCGTCCATTTTCACTTCTGGATGCATTGATGAAAGTAGCAGGATCATCCTAAATAGGCTCCAAGATTGGTCGGAAGAAAACAACATCATAACCCCTCTTCAGTATGGCGTCCGCCAAGAGAAGGGCACAATAGAGCAGAGTTTAAACCTGGCTCTGTTGGTCGCTAAATACACAGAGGCAAAGCATGAAAGTCTACACATAACATTTGTAGACTTGACCTCAGCCTTCCACTGTGTGGACCACATAAAACTTTGGGACACGCTGAAGAGTTTAGGCATAGATAATAAGATCATTGCATTTATTAAGGAGCTATATAGAAACGCAGGGGCAAGAGTCAGGTATGGCAGAGACGGCCAATGCTCAGGAAGGTTTCACATTAATAGAGGTGTGAGGCAAGGGTGCATACTTGCACCCTTCCTTTTTATATTATATATAAACACAGTGGTGGAGCACATGAGGAAGTTTCAGTTTGACTATCCACTAGTGGGAGGGACTACCATACCAATCCTCTTATATGCGGATGATGCCACTATAATATTGCGGACTTCCATCGGCACACAGAGGGCGGTGGTGGAATTTTCCAATTACATGAATACTCATGGGTTAACAATCAATGTAACAAAGACTTACTCCATGAGATGTGGCCCTTCTAGAAAATCCCCCAAATTATTCTTTTTAAATCAGAAAAAGATACATAACACTGCCACTTTCTGTTACTTGGGAGTACATTTTGACAATAAGGGAAATTGGGCTAAGGCGGTCCATGCTAGAAACCTGGCATTCAGTAGAGCCACCGGAGCGCTAAAAAACTTTTCAAGGAAACTTGGTGGCCGCCCGGTCAAAGAACTTACAAAAGGCTAGGTGTGTCTCTACTGGTACATACGGCACCAGAATCTGGGGTTTTACAAATACCAAGCAGATACAATTGGCTGAAAATAACTTTATACGGTATCTGCTTACCATGATTAAAATCGTTATCCATTTTTTTCAGTCACAGAGAATTGGGGCTTTCCTATTTAGAGGACACGATTAAAGCCAGTCCCCTTCTTTTGTGGCATAAAATTTGGACTACCCCGGAAACATCACTGAACAGGGAAATTGTTTTGGACTGCCTAAAACTAAAGGGGGTGCGAAGTATCAAATGGTTGAACCATGTGAGATACATGTCTATAAACATTGGCCACAAAGAATATTTTAAAGACCTGTTGTGCCTGGAAACCATCTCTAAGCGCACCCTAAAAAAGACTATAATGGAACATCTGGCCAACAAAAGGTGGTTGAGCGAGAAAGGAAAAAACATCAACAAATTAAACGGCGTACTCATTCAACAGGAAGGAATTAAACTCTACTTAACTATGGAGAGTAGTCCTTATTCCAGAATACTATTGACCAGGTTTCGGGCTGATACATGTTTCCGTTTGATAACATTCCCTAATTGTAATGACTGGGCTAAACAGTTGGAAAAGTGTCCCTGTGATGGGTCTTCGAATCAATCAAACATTCATTCTATCTTTTTTTGTCATTTCTATTTGGCCCCTAGGAAACAGTTTTTAAAACCTATATTTACTAAATGGGGCATCAGAGGATGTCGTGATGCGTACTGCAAACGGAAGTTACTAGAGACTGCGTTTGAGATAAAGGCAGAGGAATCCTATTTGAAGACTATCATAGCCCTCAGAAAGTCCATGTAATGTTTAATGAATCCTTGTATTCATGTTTTTACTTTCAAATGAATTTGAGCTAGGACATATCTGCCATTTTAACCATTGTAATAATGAAATTCTTTTAAAGGTTTTATCTACTGTTTTTTAACAATGATTTAATTGGAATGTAATTTTGAGCTTTTTATGATTCTGTATACAAAATTGAATAAAGCTATTTATATATATATATATTACCTACTGGCGGTCGCCAGTAGGTAGTTATAGCTAGGATTATTTTGTATAGGGAATTCGCAACATTCTATTGGGAATAACTTTGATGCCGGTTGAGGAATCTGCCTGAAAATTTCCTAAAATTTGCCTCGCGGCGCTCCGCTCCTTCCCTGACAGTTTGGGGGGGATTCGTCAAGCGGGGGCCGAGATAAAAGGGGGGTCCCAAAACGTGTTTTCCCCATGGTAATTTCCATAGGGCGGTTGAACTCACTTTTAGCCCGAACGGCTGAATGGATTTCCACCAAACTTGGCAAAATTGTAGGGACTGGTAGCCCGATGTGCCTTTGCTATGTCTCAAGATATGTGCTCCAGTGGATTTTGAGTAATTTAGGTTCAAAAAAATATATATATCTATAAGCGCGCCCCGGTACGCTCACCGGGCGCGTACCAGCGCGCTACGCGACTTGCGCATGGAAAGCTGATTGACTCTCGGGTGTCTGTAAACATTCTAAACAGTCCGGAGCGGCCGCCGTCTTGTGTCTCAGTAGGATCGAGACTCAAGAGGTGGCAAAAACAAAGGGAGAATTGACCATAAGGGGGCAGGGTAGACCCCCCTGACCCCCTAAATTTGATGTGGGGGCCATAAAAGGGCCTCGTGGGGCAAAAAAAAAATCGATTTTTGCGGGGGGAGGGCCCGGTACGCGCACCAGGGAGCGTACCATTGGGAAAAAAGAATGACAGACTTTTCAAAAAATGTAGGTTTATTAATAAAATTGTTCTTTTTGTTGTTTTTTTATTTTTTTATTTATTTAAGTATCAATATGTAGGTATCAATGCAGAGTCTAAAATTTAATGTACACCGTCTCCTTTGTAGATATCTTGCATGTTGTTACAGAAGTTATTGTGGTATATGGAATTCATACCATAGTCTGTCAGGAAAGCAGAAACAACATGGAGGCAGGAGATGATAAAGAGATGTTAAATACTAACCCTGGGCGAAGAACTACGCTCCGTTCGCGGAGTTTGCGGAGTTTTGGCAACTCCGCGTTCTGCGGAGTACGCGTAGCTGTCGATTACTCCGCTATCCGGTGCGTAGCGTAGTTGTCGCGCGCTGAATAACATTATCGCGTGCGCGGCTATGGCTTACCTTGGTTCTGCGTTCGCTTTTTCCCGGTCGCGTCTGCCACCATGTTTGTAAACACTCCCGTGCGACTGTGCGAACGCGATAACGTCATTGGATGCGCGATAAAGCCATAAGGACGCGCGAGGATGTTTGTTGGTAAGATCGAGTTGCCGAACACGCAGAACCTGCAATCTTGCACAGAATAACTCGCGAGCATGTTAAAAGTTAAACCATAATAATAAATTACCATTTTGGTTAGCAAAAAAGTGAGAAACCCCTCAAAGTTGTACCTTTGGCTGTATTTTTTGGGGGGAAGGAGTCCTCTTTCTGTTTCTACTCTATTTTTGAATATTAAGGAGGAAGGGCTCTGGAGTTCACAACTTCCTGTTCCTGTCCACCAGGCTCCTCCCAGTGCTTTGTCCATGAGGTGGTCACTTTCATTTGGATTTTGAGCTGGCAGGATCACTTTCTGTGTGTGTTGGCTGCATTACTGCTTTTTTTTGGATTTTACTGAGGACTTTTGGATTTTGAATTCTCTTTTTCAAGTAAGTTTCAGTAATGTATGAGTGAGTATGATGTTGTAGACTTGTGTTTGTTTGATTTAAAATTTTTTAACTACAGTATTCATTCCTTGATTTAAATTATTGATGGGTGCCTGTACTTTTATGAGGTCCCAACTTGTATTTCTTTTTAAATTTCATCCAGGCTACATAGAGAGGTACCCATGGGTAAAATCATAATTCTGTGTTTACATTTTTATTCAAGTTTGTAAACAAACATCATGGCTGGCATTGGATTATGTCATCATTATGCAATAGCAATGTCTGCTGTGGAATTTCTGTTTGTGTAATTTAAATGTTTTTTATTTTTTTTAAGCCAATAGCTGACCCTAGTACTCCATGTAGTTAGTGTGTAGGCATGTTTGAGTTCATTGTAATAACTTTCTGTGGTTGGCCTGGCCATGTGTTGTTGGCGGACATTTTATGTTTCCCAGCCACTTTGCTCTTGCCCTCGGCCTCCAAACTTGTGGCCTACTCTGCCAGTAGGCCAGAGGTACTAGTCATAGGGTCATGAAAGTTAATCAACTGTTTTTCTGGTGTACCTCTAATTAGAAAATCATGGATGGACTGGTTTGATTTAGAAAATCTTATGTTTATGTGTGGGGTATGTCAGGTTTTGGGTGTCTGTCAATTTCTGCCATTAGGTAACCCTAGGAATACAGCTCGGGTAGTTTTGGTAACGTCGCACTGTGTGAGAACGCGACCTTACCTTTTTTGTCTTTTTCGCGCGCTCAATGTACTGGCTCGGGAACGCGATAACGACGTTTCATTCGATTCGCGTTGCCGAACACGCCGATTTTGCAATCTCGCAAACAATATGTCCCGAGTTGCATAAAAGTTCCTCGAAAATGTTTAATGTGTCCCCTGTACTACCAAAAGTCCTCATTTATGTGTTATTTGGTTGTAGTTTTGTCTTCCTGGAGCATGGGCCACTTCCAGTTCCTTTCTGTCCTCTATGTAATGATTTCTTGTTTATGGTTGGGGTGACCAATTTGGGCAGTGCTGTGTCCATTTTGTGAAGCTAAGCATTGTCCCTTTGCCATAGGCATTTATTGTCTGTCTTCTCTTTCTTTTCATGTAGTGGTGAGGGCCATTTTGTGTGTACTTACTTCCTTTGTGATGATTCTGCTATGTTGTTGTTGGTGGACAGGCCATGTGGTGGCGGCCATTTTGTGTATGCTTCCTTTGTGACTGATTTTGCCATGTTGTTGGTGGCCATGCCATGTGGTGGAGGCCATTTTGGGTGCATCCTTTTTCCATGTTGTTTTTGGGTGTCCCTGTCCTCCTGGCCCTATGGAGGCGGCCATTTTCTGTGTCCTTCCCTGGTTCTCTTCTTTTGCCATAGCCATCCAAGGCTTTTGTAGGTACTACTACTCACAGCCATAGGTGCATTCAAGTTAATCAACTATTTTTGTGGTGTACCTTTAATTACACCGTGTATGGCTTTGGATTGCTTCACATTTTTTGTAATGGTGGTACTTTCAGCTTTTGGTTGCTTGTGTGTAACTAATATGGCACTCCCTGCCAGTAGGTAACCCTAGGAATACTGCTCGCGTACTTTTGGTAACGTCGCACCGTGTGAGAACGCGACCTTACCTTTTTAGTCTTGTTCGCGCGCTCAATGTACTGGCTCGGAAACGCGATAACGACGTTTCATTCGATTCGCGTTGCCGAACACGCCGATTTTGCAATCTCGCGAACAATATGTCCCGAGTTGCATAAAAGTTCCTCGAAAATGTTTAATGTGTCCCCTGTGCTACCAAAAGTCCTCATTTATGTGTTATTTGGTTGTAGTTTTGTCTTCCTGGAGCATGGGCCACTTCCAGTTCCTTTCTGTCCTCTATGTAATGATTTCTTGTTTATGGTTGGGGTGACCAATTTGGGCGGTGCTGTGTCCATTTTGTGAAGCTAAGCATTGTCCCTTTGGCATAGGCATTTATTGTCTGTCTTCTCTTTCTTTTCATGTAGTGGTGAGGGCCATTTTGTGTGTACTTACTTCCTTTGTGATGATTCTGCTATGTTGTTGTTGGTGGACAGGCCATGTGGTGGCGGCCATTTTGTGTATGCTTCCTTTGTGACTGATTTTGCCATGTTGTTGGTGGCCATGCCATGTGGTGGAGGCCATTTTGGGTGCATCCTTTTTCCATGTTGTTTTTGGGTGTCCCTGTCCTCCTGGCCCTATGGAAGCGGCCATTTTCTGTGTCCTTCCCTGGTTCTCTTCTTTTGCCATAGCCATCCAAGGCTTTTGTAGGTACTACTACTCACAGCCATAGGTGCATTCAAGTTAATCAACTATTTTTGGGGTGTACCTTTAATTACACCGTGTATGGCTTTGGATTGCTTCACATTTTTTGTAATGGTGGTACTTTCAGCTTTTGGTTGCTTGTGTGTAACTAATATGGCACTCCCTGCCAGTAGGTAACCCTAGGAATACTGCTCGCGTACTTTTGGTAACGTCGCACCGTGTGAGAACGCGACCTTACCTTTTTTGTCTTGTTCGCGCGCTCAATGTACTGGCTCGGGAACGCGATAACGACTTTTCACTCGATTCGCGTTGCCGAACACGCCGATTTTGCAATCTCGCGAACAATATGTCCCGAGTTGCATAAAAGTTCCTCGAAAATGGTTAATGTGTCCCCTGTGCTACAAAAAGTCCTCATTTATGTGTTATTTGGTTGTAGTTTTGTCTTCCTGGAGCATGGGCCACTCCCAGTTCCTTTCTGTCCTCTATGTAATGATTTCTTGTTTATGGTTGGGGT
This sequence comes from Lissotriton vulgaris, assembly GCF_964263255.1. NCBI lineage: Eukaryota > Metazoa > Chordata > Amphibia > Caudata > Salamandridae > Lissotriton > Lissotriton vulgaris. The sequence goes on along the minus strand of NC_141689.1, from coordinate 1,955,921,514 downwards.
GACCAATTTGGGCGGTGGTGTGTCCATTTTGTGAAGCTAAGCATTGTCCCTTTGGCATAGGCATTTATTGTCTGTCTTCTCTTTCTTTTCATGTAGTGGTGAGGGCCATTTTGTGTGTACTTACTTCCTTTGTGATGATTCTGCTATGTTGTTGTTGGTGGGCAGGCCATGTGGTGGCGGCCATTTTGTGTATGCTTCCTTTGTGACTGATTTTGCCATGTTGTTGGTGGCCATGCCATGTGGTGGAGGCCATTTTGGGTGCATCCTTTTTCCATGTTGTTTTTGGGTGTCCCTGTCCTCCTGGCCCTATGGAGGCGGCCATTTTCTGTGTCCTTCCCTGGTTCTCTTCTTTTGCCATAGCCATCCAAGGCTTTTGTAGGTACTACTACTCACAGCCATAGGTGCATTCAAGTTAATCAACTATTTTTGTGGTGTCCCTTTAATTACACCGTGTATGGCTTTGGATTGCTTCACATTTTTTGTAATGGTGGTACTTTCAGCTTTTGGTTGCTTGTGTGTAACTAATATGGCACTCCCTGCCAGTAGGTAACCCTAGGAATACTGCTTGCGTACTTTTGGTAACGTCGCACCGTGTGAGAACGCGACCTTACCTTTTTAGTCTTGTTCGCGCGCTCAATGTACTCGCTCGGGAACGCGATAACGACGTTTCATTCGATTCGCGTTGCCGAACACGCCGATTTTGCAATCTCGCGAACAATATGTCCCGAGTTGCATAAAAGTTCCTCGAAAATGTTTAATGTGTCCCCTGTGCTACCAAAAGTCCTCATTTATGTGTTATTTGGTTGTAGTTTTGTCTTCCTGGAGCATGGGCCACTTCCAGTTCCTTTCTGTCCTCTATGTAATGATTTCTTGTTTATGGTTGGGGTGACCAATTTGGGCGGTGCTGTGTCCATTTTGTGAAGCTAAGCATTGTCCCTTTGGCATAGGCATTTATTGTCTGTCTTCTCTTTCTTTTCATGTAGTGGTGAGGGCCATTTTGTGTGTACTTACTTCCTTTGTGATGATTCTGCTATGTTGTTGTTGGTGGACAGGCCATGTGGTGGCGGCCATTTTGTGTATGCTTCCTTTGTGACTGATTTTGCCATGTTGTTGGTGGCCATGCCATGTGGTGGAGGCCATTTTGGGTGCATCCTTTTTCCATGTTGTTTTTGGGTGTCCCTGTCCTCCTGGCCCTATGGAGGCGGCCATTTTCTGTGTCCTTCCCTGGTTCTCTTCTTTTGCCATAGCCATCCAAGGCTTTTGTAGGTACTACTACTCACAGCCATAGGTGCATTCAAGTTAATCAACTATTTTTGTGGTGTACCTTTAATTACACCGTGTATGGCTTTGGATTGCTTCACATTTTTTGTAATGGTGGTACTTTCAGCTTTTGGTTGCTTGTGTGTAACTAATATGGCACTCCCTGCCAGTAGGTAACCCTAGGAATACTGCTCGCGTACTTTTGGTAACGTCGCACCGTGTGAGAACGCGACCTTACCTTTTTAGTCTTGTTCGCGCGCTCATTGTACTGGCTCGGGAACGCGATAACGACGTTTCATTCGATTCGCGTTGCCGAACACGCCGATTTTGCAATCTCGCGAACAATATGTCCCGAGTTGCATAAAAGTTCCTCGAAAATGTTTAATGTGTCCCCTGTGCTACCAAAAGTCCTCATTTATGTGTTATTTGGTTGTAGTTTTGTCTTCCTGGAGCATGGGCCACTTCCAGTTCCTTTCTGTCCTCTATGTAATGATTTCTTGTTTATGGTTGGGGTGACCAATTTGGGCGGTGCTGTGTCCTTTTTGTGAAGCTAAGCATTGTCCCTTTGGCATAGGCATTTATTGTCTGTCTTCTCTTTCTTTTCATGTAGTGGTGAGGGCCATTTTGTGTGTACTTACTTCCTTTGTGATGATTCTGCTATGTTGTTGTTGGTGGACAGGCCATGTGGTGGCGGCCATTTTGTGTATGCTTCCTTTGTGACTGATTTTGCCATGTTGTTGGTGGCCATGCCATGTGGTGGAGGCCATTTTGGGTGCATCCTTTTTCCATGTTGTTTTTGGGTGTCCCTGTCCTCCTGGCCCTATGGAGGCGGCCATTTTCTGTGTCCTTCCCTGGTTCTCTTCTTTTGCCATAGCCATCCAAGGCTTTTGTAGGTACTACTACTCACAGCCATAGGTGCATTCAAGTTAATCAACTATTTTTGGGGTGTACCTTTAATTACACCGTGTATGGCTTTGGATTGCTTCACATTTTTTGTAATGGTGGTACTTTCAGCTTTTGGTTGCTTGTGTGTAACTAATATGGCACTCCCTGCCAGTAGGTAACCCTAGGAATACTGCTCGCGTACTTTTGGTAACGTCGCACCGTGTGAGAACGCGACCTTACCTTTTTTGTCTTGTTCGCGCGCTCAATGTACTGGCTCGGGAACGCGATAACGACTTTTCACTCGATTCGCGTTGCCGAACACGCCGATTTTGCAATCTCGCGAACAATATGTCCCGAGTTGCATAAAAGTTCCTCGAAAATGTTTAATGTGTCCCCTGTGCTACAAAAAGTCCTCATTTATGTGTTATTTGGTTGTAGTTTTGTCTTCCTGGAGCATGGGCCACTCCCAGTTCCTTTCTGTCCTCTATGTAATGATTTCTTGTTTATGGTTGGGGTGACCAATTTGGGCGGTGGTGTGTCCATTTTGTGAAGCTAAGCATTGTCCCTTTGGCATAGGCATTTATTGTCTGTCTTCTCTTTCTTTTCATGTAGTGGTGAGGGCCATTTTGTGTGTACTTACTTCCTTTGTGATGATTCTGCTATGTTGTTGTTGGTGGGCAGGCCATGTGGTGGCGGCCATTTTGTGTATGCTTCCTTTGTGACTGATTTTGCCATGTTGTTGGTGGCCATGCCATGTGGTGGAGGCCATTTTGGGTGCATCCTTTTTCCATGTTGTTTTTGGGTGTCCCTGTCCTCCTGGCCCTATGGAGGCGGCCATTTTCTGTGTCCTTCCCTGGTTCTCTTCTTTTGCCATAGCCATCCAAGGCTTTTGTAGGTACTACTACTCACAGCCATAGGTGCATTCAAGTTAATCAACTATTTTTGTGGTGTACCTTTAATTACACCGTGTATGGCTTTGGATTGCTTCACATTTTTTGTAATGGTGGTACTTTCATCTTTTGGTTGCTTGTGTGTAACTAATATGGCACTCCCTGCCAGTAGGTAACCCTAGGAATACTGCTCGCGTACTTTTGGTAACATCGCACCGTGTGAGAACGCGACCTTACCTTTTTTGTCTTGTTCGCGCGCTCAATGTACTGGCTCAGGAACGCGATAACGACGTTTCATTCGATTGGCGTTGCCGAACACGCCGATTTTGCAATCTCGCGAACAATATGTCCCGAGTTGCATAAAAGTTCCTCGAAAATGTTTAATGTGTCCCCTGTGCTACAAAAAGTCCTCATTTATGTGTTATTTGGTTGTAGTTAAGTTTTGTCTTCCTGGACAGGCCATGTGGTGGCGGCCATTTTGTAGGTACTTCCTTTGTGCATTTATCATTGGCCTCCCTGCTTTTGGTCTGATCTGATAGTAGGCCAGAGTCCCAGAGGTGGTAGTTACTAGTTAGCGGGGCTGCTTTATGTAGCTGTTTCTATTTGGTCTATTTAATTACCATCATTACGGCATGTGTGTATGCCATTGCATTTCCAAGTTTGTTGTCTGGGCAGGGGGGTAGGTAACTTTTTTGTGTGTGTAATAATTTTATGGCTTGTATGTGTTTTTGCAGTGAAGTTTTCCAAACTCTTAGCCATGTGGTATTTTGATTTTCCTTGCATTAACCTGTCATGACTCATGTGTAGCAGGCATCCTCCTTTTTCTGTCCATATTGGTATATGATAGGCCTGCTTGACTTTATTATTGGTTCTTTCTGGACTTCATGTGGCTGGTAGTATTAGTCTTCTTTTTTGTGTTTTATACATTGGCCTGTGTGTCTTTCAATTGTTCATGTGTTGGCTTACTGCTTGTTTGACGGACTTGTTCTGTCTTCTTTGCTTGTAGGTGCACAGAAAAAGACTGAGGAGGTGCTGGTTGTTTTCATCCATCGCCCGTTCAACTGCCAGACGGACGTCCTTCAATTGTACGCCACGTGTGGTGTGTGACTCATCTGACCACACATCTCTGCAATTTGTGCTACTGAGTGCTGCTGTGTGCTGACATCAGAAGAAGATGGGTCCTAAGAGAGCAGGTACCAGGTCCTCCACCACCAAGAAAGTTGCTAAGAAGAAGGTACAGAAGAAGGAAGTGTCACTTAAGGCTGGTATGGACCCCCAAACCTTTTTTGGGCCCCCAAAACGTACGCCTGCAGCAGCGGTGTCCGTGGTGCAAGCTGGGGCCAGCACATCCGCATTAGCGGGGGCAAGCCACCAACCCAGAGCCAAGCACATGAGGGTCGAAGAGGTAGCCAGCCTAGTGTTACAAACCAGTGATACTGAGCCTGAACTTAACTTATCGCTGTCTCAAAGTAGCACACAATCCACGCAAGATGAAAGTGCTCAACAACCGCCGCCAGCAGTAGATGTTCAACAACCACAACCACTTCCCGCAATAGTTGTTGAAAAACCACAACCACCGCCCGCAATAGTTGTTCAACAACAACAACCAAATCCCACAATAGTAGTTGTTGAAGAACCACAGCACGCTATAGTACTTCCTCAAGAACAACAACCACCGTCTCCGCACGCAATAGTGGAAGTTGTTCCTCCCGATGTCGGGGCAGTTCAGGAAGTAGAGCCTCATTCCGAGCAAGAAGAAGAGGAAGCCACTTCTGGAGGTGATCTACTGTCTTTAAATTTACGAAAGGAAAGGAGGGTTAGTGGCAGTGCATCGAGTTCTTCGCATAGCATCCCTTCAGATGACCTTGATGCGGAATGGCATCCACGACGAAGAACTGAGCATTCAAAGGAGAGACATACTAAGACCAGGCTGGGAAAAAGGAAGGATCCGGCAAGGCTTGAACTTCCGTAGTTCGATGTAGGTGAGCAGGATACTGATGGTGATAAAGACGGGTCTGACACTGACAATGTCGTCATCACAAGCGTTATTCCTGGTGCAGAGGATGTAGAGACCAGCATTTTCACCCTATCCAGAAGGGCTGCGATTAGTGATGAGCAGGTAGCACGTGTAACTCCTACACACTCAGCACCCAAAGTAACACCAGCTCCCATTTTTGCATCAGCGAAGGCCCGGCAGCGTGCGACATCCAGCGCAAGCGCCACCTCAACAGAAGGAGGTAGTGGCAGTACTAGTACTGAACTGTCACATAGGGAAATTCAACAAAAAGGCTCCAGTTCATCCGGCATTGGAAGTGGGTCCTCCTCTTCCTATGGCAGGAAACAAAAGTTTAGCTCCCCAGTCTGGGATTTTTTTACGGTTCAACCACATCAGGAGAACATTGCTATATGCACCATTTGTCATACCAATGTTAGTCGTGGTAAGATTGGTACAAACTATGGTACTGGAGGCCCAACGACCCATATGAAAAAAACACACACAATTCAATGGGAGAACCACCTTGCAAGCTTAAAAGATGTAAGCACTGGTGTTGGTGGGGAGGATACAGTACTACAAGGTCCACTCATGGAAGAAGAGGGAGACGATGACCTTCTATCTGGGAGTGGTACACAAATGAGCCCTGTCGCCAGCACTAGAGTGGTGCAGTCCAAATCCTCAGCATCAGCAACTTCTCAGTGGCACCAGAGTCAGCCGGAGACACCAAGGACAAGGAGTGAAAAGTCTGCGTTGAAAGGTGGTCCGTCTAGCAGAACAGAAAGAATTACCAAGCAGCTTACCATTACTGGCATGTTTAGGCAGGAGGGAAAGTACGAGCGGAACCACCCAACAGCACGTTTGTACAATGCGAAACTTGCAAAAATGTTGGCACTCGACCTTCTCCCATTTTCATTTGTTGAGGCAGTGGGATTTCGGCAATTAGTGGCAACACTCTCCCCAAAATGGGACGTTCCCAGTCGCTACTATTTTGCAAGAGTTGCTATTCCAGCACTACACCACGACGTGCTGGGATTGATTGGGAAAGCCTTACAACAGAGTGTTGTCCATTGTATCCACCTGACAACCGACATGTGGAGCAGTCGCGAAGCCACAGCAGATTACATGTGCATCACCGCACACTGGATCTCTTTTGCAGGTGTGAAAGACAAGTTAACTTCAGGCCTTCTTGACGTTGCTGGGATTTTCAATGACACTCGCAAACATGCAACTGTAGCCATGTTTGGTATGGAGAAAAATCAT